>NW_028263390.1:5297948-6710448 GCF_051168715.1 Poecilia mexicana | reverse complement strand
ATAGGAAAAACATAGTTAATTACATTTGACAGGTATCTATTAAAGTGCATTCTTAGACCTTAGAGGCCTTCACACATCTAATGGAAACACACACTCAACTGCTGCCCATGAATAATAGGGCTTCCAAGCCAAAAGCTTTTGGGTTCTCCCCCGCCTTATCTCACCAACATCAAGCATCTGTCAGCGAATAGACAAATCACCACTAATCAAATTCACAAAAGTATAAACCAAGGTCTTACACCGGTATTCAGGTGCTTTTTAATTAGTTATTCAGGGATTCTTTTCACTTTTGAGTTAACACACACTTGAATCCCTCATGAGAAGGAGCAAAAGCTCTCCTGTTTATTACAGACAATAGTGGTGTGATTATAATCACGCCACTTTTCCTCCTGATTCCGCCATCAAAGGGAAGATGTATGGACTGCAGAAATGCCCGAGTTGTGACCTGCAGGGGAAACGTCCACATGCATGGAAAGGTGTACCTGTGCATTAAGGTGGACATAGTTTCTGGCTTTTTTCTCTCTTCATATTCTGACCATTTGTCTGTTGACATTTGTGTCCAGTCTTTGCTGTTATTTAATCTAATCTTTGACAGACTTCAAAGATTATTGAAGTCTGTCACTAATCTTTGAAATCACATTTGGACAAATGATTAAAAAAAAAATACCCTGGGAAACAACACAAGAGGCTGAATGGAATTAAACACTAGAGAAATAATGACTATGTAAATCCAGAATGTGCAACTATGATGCATACAGTCATAATTATCGACATAATATTATTTAGTAGATAAATCTTGTATTGCTGTTTTTAAAAATCGAAACTTTTGTTTCGGTGCATTTAGTAGAAATAAATGCACTGAAAAAAATTACAGGTACCACAATTATTGTTCCACCTGACAATTTCTCTAAAATAAACATAACATACAGCGTTCCTATAATTTTATCATTGCTGGTTAAGTTCACCAGTCTTCCTAGGAACATTTAAACAGTGTTACATCATTTCCTGTTTCCCCTTAGGTCTGAATATTAGGTGACACATTAGCCCCTTTTCTCCTGGTCACTCTACATAACAGAATGGAGATGACAGAGAACATGTTAGTCAAGCAACAAGGAAACAGCTACCAGAGTAAATGTGCCCATAAAATCAGACCAGTATAACTAACATATTATGAACTTTTCTCTCTCTCAAAGAAAAAAACAAAGGAAAAGGAGGCTCAGAGGTACTTTATGGTTCAGAGGTACAGCAGGAGCTGTATACAAAGGTTACAGTCCTCAACACCTCTCAGAATTATAGTTACAATCCCAGGGGAAAAAATGGTTTCACCAGCAGGAAATCACAATTTGGCAATTCTCCAGTCAAAACTGATAACTGACAGATGTTTGGTTGGAAAGTGAGCAAAAGATTTTTGCAAGCCAGAGAGAGAGAGAGTGGGATGCTGACAGGTTCTCAACAAAAATGACTAAAACTGAATCAAAAGGTGACTTAACAAAGTTTTAATTTAAAGATGTCCATACAACATGTTGACACAGATTTGCATTCATCTTTCATACAATTGTACAAACTAAATGCCACATTTTGAAGGAAATGAAATGTTAATATAAATGACAATGGTTTAATTTTTCAGGAGACACATTTATAGCTACTGCGCTCTGCATTAGGCATTCATGTATGCATGGTTTGGTATGAAAAGAATTCCCTTGCATCAGACAAATGTCTTTGGGGTTAATCATTAACGGTAAAACCCAGGATTCGTGTAGTAGTGACCACGTTTTCCCGTCTTGACTTAATCTGCTCAGACTAACTATTTTATGCTAAATGTCTCCATTTAAGTAAAGCCCCAGTACCGGTGTGGGAATTTCCTCCCTGAACCGATCGGCGACATTGTTTTAGCCTTTTTTTCCACACTGTTTCTGAGTTTTATTTTCATAAAACATCCCCTCCCACAGCTCCAGGTTTCTCCCTGTCCAATCTCCTATCATTATGAGGGCTAAAGGATCACACACAAAGCCAGGAAAAGATTATGATGATAGTTTTGCTGCCTGCCCCCCTTTGTCCGCATTCCTCTGAAATGAAAGGCGGTGAAAATTACCCGAGGGTTTGATGCTTCGAGTCTTTTGACATCTACCTGGAGGTGCAGGTCTGGTCTTCGTAGCTGTAGGGGGTTTCTCCTTTGTTGTCACTGCCCAAGTACAAAAAAACAAAAACAAAACAAAACAAAAAAAAACAGGGAGTGCCCAGTTCCTTCATGAAGTCGCACACATTTATAAGTCGTTTATTGGCATGGAGAGCTGTTCCTCATGTACTCGCCAGCATTTTGCAGAACAACCGACAAGTGCTCCAAGTGTTAGTTACAGTCACGGACAGCTAGTCAGGATTCACTCTAAGTACCACGGCAGGTCAGGGGGGAAAAGCAGCGTGTAGGTATTTAAATAGGCCATACATCAAAACATTTTAGAGTGACGTGTGTGTGTGTGGAAAGTGCTAATACTCCCCCCGAGCTGATTCCATCCAACCTCCTGCCAATGTCAGAATCCAGCTGAATTTGCTTTCCAAGATGTTCTTCTGAGGTGAAAGCCAGCAGTCAGTTGTAGCTCCGCTGGTAGCCGTTTCCGACGCTTTGGTAGTGTAGCATCAAAGTCGCGGGGCACACATATATTCCGCAGGATTAGAGCGGCGTAAAAGGACAGCCCCAGCCCATTCACTGTTGGCACGGCCGCCACAGCCTCGGCACAAGTGAGTTTTTAATGCATTCCATTTAACTTTAATTACTCCAATCTCTGCGAGGGCACACAGGAAGAAAAGGCCCGGGCGTTTGTGCCGAGCAGATTACCCCACTGCCCTGCCAAGTCCGCGGCGCGCTGCATCCTAAGATAGAATTCAAATTCAAATGTGGGCTAAAGAAAGTGCAGCTGTCACCCCTCTGGCCTGCGAAGCCCCAGCCGGATCAAAGATGAGCTGTCCTCCTCCCCTGCCCGTGTAAAAATGAGCTGTCCTGGCCGTGCCAGTGTCTCGTCCCCCTGGGGCACCTAATCCTCCTCTCCTGACTCCACACTGACAGTCTGAATAAAGGCATTAAACCCCGCAAAATAATTACCAATTAAAACGGATGGAGAAGTCATCAGGTAGTGACTGGGGGGTTGTGAGGATGGGGGGAGGGGGGTTGCAGGCAGAGGCTGAGGAGAGGGATGGAGCTGTGGTGGGTTCCTTTCCTTCATGCCAAGAACAACCTGTATTCCTCCTTTATGGGTTATGCCTTTGCAGTTCTGGATGAGTGAGTGACCTTACAGAGTCGTATCAGACCGGGAACAGATTTCTCAAAGCTTTGAGGATGTCAAGGAAAATGTTTGTGAGGCATCCCAACTGAGCCAAAGCTAGAAGTAAGTGTATAAGTTTTTTTTTTTAAGCTGCTTTATGTAGGAGTAGTTGTCTTATCTGGTGCTATTCCATCTGGGCAACTTCTGCACACGCTCGGGATATTGTGAAATTGTAGAGATCAGTAAGTATTTGTTCGCAGGCCTCAGGAAGTCTATGGAAGTGTGTGGCAGGTACACAAGTGGGTGTGCGTTCGGGAGTGAAGTCCACTGCGCTGCGAATGAGCATGTGTGTGCTCGTACCTGTTGTCGGGTGTTATGGGGGTGTTTGCAGACTAGCGTGCCATGAGGCCCGAGGCACTAATCCACCAGCGCCGCGCTGCCGAATCCAGGTAAAGTGATCCTAAAGCCTTCTTACCTCTCTCCCTCCCCTGTTCTCCTTGCTCCCCTTTGAGCTCTGACTATTAGCAGTGGCAGAGATCAGACTAGAGAATATCCACTCAACAGACCAGTCTGGACCAGGACCCACAGTTTGACAACTTAATCTCGTCTTTGACGGGAGGCAAAAGACAATAAAATAAAAATAACAAAAGGGGTTCAGACTTGACCGAGTTCCTTAGAGACTCCTACCATCGGTATGTGAGATGGACTGTATTCCTCTCCTTTATGTAACATCATAACTGTTATTGTTTTAGGGCCTTCTTCAGGTTACAACCAACATTTTCTATGTGTAAAACGTATAACAAAATTTTATGTTTATTTTATCTTTCTCCTTATAAGATGTACATATATTTTGAGTGTTTATTCGCCAGACTACACAACTGCTTATCCACCATTTTCCATTTTCTATAGTTGATTGATTTCTCTCACTTTTTAAGTATTTGTTGTTTAATCTGTTTGCCTTTGATTTCAAACTTTACATGATTTCATTATGTGTCTCTGGTAGTTAAATGAATGTATTTTAACCCCTGTAAAGCACTTAGTGATACACTTGAGTGATCAAACTGGCTGCATATTTAGAGCTGTTGTCCTGCTGAAGGTAAACAACCAAAAAAAGTTCAAGAGTTTTACATATTCTAACAGGAGGCCCTGTATTTAGCTCCATCCATCTTCTGGTCAACTCCAACTAGCTTGCCAATCTCTGCTAAAGAAAAATAAATAAATAAAAAGTTAAGGTTAAGGCTGTAGAGAGCCAAATGCCGTGTGAAAAGCACAAAAATCCTGCTGAGAGCCACAAACAGAAACTTTAAATTTGACTGTTCTTTGCTTTGCTTGATTGTACCACACTAGCATCCTCCAACCATCCTCTGTAGTTATAGTGTTTCTTTTGTCTTAAGTTTAATTCAAAGTGGCATTAAAAAGTCTCAAATATGATTTGCTTAAACCTGCAGATACCCTGGTTCAAAGGCATCACTATTTTCCATTGAGACCTTTAAGAAGTAGACTGATGTTTAGAGTCTGGTTTCACTCTGGAAACCGTGCACCATAAATCAAAGTTAAAATGCAAATGAATAATTTCTTTTTCGTCACGCTTCGTTTCATAACCACGGTTGTGCAAGGGGGAGCGCTGCAGCTTTTGCAGCTTACTGCTCTGTTTGCAACCTGCTGCGCCGTTTTACTGATGTTGATCACTTTTGACCGGAGGGAAGGTTTGCAGTGCTGATGTGACTTGTCTTTTGGTTCTTGTACCTGCGCCAGGACGTCCCTGGGCTAAATACACTTGGACCGTGGGTGTTTGCGATGCAAGCACATGCACACATGCTTATGAGTAAGAGTGTGAGTGATGAACAGTGGGTTTTCTTGTTTTTATTGTGCAGTTCTGTGGAACCCGTAATTACATCTAGATTTAGCCACCCAGTCGAGCACATTTTTTGCTGTCTATTTGCATCCAGATCACAGGCTACTTTCACCTTCAGCAGGAATTTATACATGATGCCAAAGAGTGTTTTAATCTTTCACTCATTCTCTGTAATTAAAACCAAAGATCAGTTGTCGTGATCTGGTCAAGTTATTATCTTGATTTATTAACCAAGGGGCAGTCAGCTAAAAAAATTTTTAATCTTTATTTCAAGTTATTGCCAAGGGCAGGCCTGGGCATTTTCAGCCTAACCCTTGACCCGCAGTCATCACTTATCTATAAATCTTTTTATTATTTTTTTTCTTTTTTTTACCAACTGACATAATTTACATGCAGGTGCAACAGAATAAAATTACAAATAATAACCAGTTATACTTTTCACTCGAGCGCTATAGTTCTGGAGGGCTGTGGAGATGTTTCAGATGACATGTAGCTCACTTTTCCCACTCAGTCAAAAATGCCCAGAAGACACACCGGTGAAAGATTTTGTTAATACAAATTACCTTGCGAAAGTAACTGCACGCCCTGAAAGAGACGTCGATATAATTAATCTGAATTTTATGTAATTGACCAACACTGGCGACAAGCGCGACTGTGAAGCCGAAGGAAAACGTTCCATGTGTCGCAGTTTGCCTCAAGCTGGCGTAGGGGGCGCAGTTAAAATGTGGAAGTCAGTTCTCGGCCTAGATGAGCCCAAAGCTGAACCTTTTGGTCAACCCGCTGTACGCTTTCTACATCTCTTCAAACACCAGTCTGAACTGGGAAACATGGTGGTGCTGGCATCATGCTGTTTGACTGATTGACGGCATTAAATGCTGCATCACCGTGGAAGAAAAGCTGTTAGAGGATGGAAAAGACTTGAAAGGGGAGCAGAAAAAAAAAAAACTAAAAGCATATGCCCAGAGCTAAACTGGAATTAGTCATTCATGTGTGGGGAATGGCCTAGTCAAAGTCATCTAAATCCAATTGAGAATCTGTGACACGGCATAAACATTAGGTTTCATAGCGTCTCAATACAATCTGACTGAGCTTGACAAAAAAAAAAAAAGTTAAAATCATTATCTAGATGTAAAATTTGGTGGTGATGCACCATGGAATAGCAGGAAAAGGGGGTCAAGATATTAACACAGAGGGCAGAATCCAGATGACCCCCCTACTCTTTCAAATTTTAATTTAAAAAAACATTTGAAAACCATGTGTCCTTTTCTTCCCTCTTCACATTTCAATGTTATTTTGTTTTGGTCTGTCACATGAAAGCTGCGTTGCAAAGTGTGTGATTGCAAATGTGAAGGAATGTGAAGAAGTTCAAGTGGATAGCAACACTCTTTACTTTGAATGACCCTAGCAACCAGCCAGAGACCCTGAAAGGATAAACAGATATAATAAATTGAGAGGTTGATGGACTTCAGTGTTGCTTTCCACTTACTGTTAAAGTACTTTTTATATGCTCAAAATAATATGACGCGGACAATCTCGGTTTCTAAAGCATCCTAATGGCAGTTTTCGAGTTTTGCTGATCGTTTCAAACAACTATCAGCAGATCAGAGGGACATGGGATCCACAGAGTTGCCCTATGGACAACATGTATGTTTCGAAAACCAGGATCAAAGTATCAACTTTCTAGCTGACAAACAAATCACTTTTTATCCTTATTTCACATCCATCTTTCCATGTGCAAGAAGTGTTGAAAAATTCTTGATTAAATAAAACATTGCACCCAACCAACAGGCACAACAAACTGCTTAGGAACTTCAGAAACCGATGTGATGTTGCAAACCAATCCGGTCCAGTAACCATCCTGCAACCCACTAGTTTTAAGACTTCAGCAATCTCTCGTCTCACACACATCTACCTCTGCTTATTTTCCTCAAAAGTGTCATTTGTGGCATTTCTATGTGCTTAATAAATCACGTGAAACAAACTGGTGGAGCAGCTCTTGTGCAACTGCGGAGCGGATGTGTAGAACCACCCGACACCTATAGATCAAAAAGCAGCCTGATGTCTTGCTTTAAAAAGTTCTGCCATGGCTGAGAGACAAATAACTTCACACAGTCACCAACAAAAGGTGTTCCTTCAATCTATTTGATACAATAATTCAAATTCTACTTAACACTGTCAACTCGCTCTTCTCTTTTTCACATCCACATGGCCGCCATTCAGGCGCGACGACGTCAACTCGATATTAACATGTTATTGTTTCAAAAATCAACGAAGACCGCTTTCCTTTCCTGCTCTCCATTAAGTCTGAAAAGAAAGGCCTCTCAAATCAAATATGGCACTTAAGCAAATGCAGCGTTCAGTGTGTTTAAAAGTGCCTTTGATAAGGGAGATGAGAAACTTTGTGATACACTAAGGTCGAAGGACAAGTTGATAATTTAAGGAGGGCAAGGAATTCTGTTTTCATCAAAAGAAAGCTTTTGCTAATAGGAAGAAAAGGCCTTCGAGCCTTGTCAAACATCTTCATTAGAAGCCCCACTTTAGTCTTAATGCATCTCCAGTCATTATCCGCGCACAATATGTCACAATCCTCTCCAGCAGGGGAGGGGGGAAAAATACATACACCTTTTCAAATAATTGCTCTATGAAGGACAAACAGCAGCGCATAGAAAAGGTGTCATTATTTAGGTGCAATCTCAGGCAAGGCCTCCGAGGCCTTCGCTCCACCGTGCCATTGTTGTAGAAGGCCACTCGGTGCCAAAGTGCCCGAGTCATTTGGCAAAAAGCAGCGTGAGGGCAAACATGAGCTTCCACTGTGTTTAATCAGAGCGGAAGGCATGATAAACACTTTAAGGTTCACAATTCCTAGTCGAAGTCTAACAGGGCGCTTTCTGCTTTTAATTCAAACCAACGCTGTTAAGCTGTCGGCGCACAAAACTCTGACACCCTTCAAGGAACGACACCCTCCTTGTTGTCAATCAGTTGTTGTCGGTCTCGGTTTTTTTTTTTTCTTCTTTCTTTTTTTCAAATTAATATGCATAGTTAATTAGCTTCTTTCTGTCAGAAAGTGGTAAAATGACAGCTTGCTGAGCTAACCAACATCACTATGCTTGGATGGCTGCCATATTGTCGTCTTTATTATAGTTACTCTCTCCTGATGTCAAATTCAAAACCAGCTCTGAAGAAGTGCAGAATTAGTCACCTCCCCTACCGGGCAATAAAGCTGTTTAAAAAAAAAGAATAAACTGAATATCTTGTGCATGCCATATTAGTGACATCTTTGGACATGAAAGCTATAAAACCCCTCAATTGTGCTGAATGAGACAGTTTGTGCAACGGGATGTAAAATTATGTTTAGCATATTTATAACTCAGTTGGAAATTGGTAGCTAGTTTTGGACAAGGGGAATGTTTCTGTTATCTGCCCAGGATGTGACACAGTGAAAATCTAGACAATGTGTCAACTCTTAAAAAAACACAATTGATTAATATGTTTCTGATCATTTTGGTAGGAAAATATTTGCATTGTAGTTTAGATTTGCAGGATGGACTTCATCTGGGGAGTGTGTTTGGTTACAAAAGTAAGAGTTTGTCCTGGGTTTTCACTAGATTAGAAAACTTTCCACAGATTGAAAATCAACAATCAACACCCACCTCCTCTTTGAAGATTGACAAAGGCAAATCTACATATTTTCCACAAATTATCCACTACCACTACCACTTCTTTTGAAGAAGGAAGTGGTAGAAGGTTTACAAAGCTCAGGTAAAAGGTTGTCTTAAAAAAATACTGACTTAAAAAATGTAGTTTTTTTAAACATTTTTAGTTGTAAAGTGTCATATGATCTCAACTCGTTTGTATTTATGTTGGCTTTTGGTATGTGGCACTCAGAATGATTATCTAAGTGCCAAGGTGAGGCTCAACAGAATTATTTTCACAAGTTTTCTCTATAATGTTCTGCTTGATATAAATATGAAAGACTTTTTTTTTAAAGTCTTTCATAAGGGAGTAACACTTTCAAGTGTTATTTCAAATGCAACACACAGAGATAAATAAAAGGGAAAAAGAGTTTTAAAAAAGTAAATGAGAAAGGTGTGGAACATGTTTAAAAAGAAAGAAGGAACTTAGAGGAGAGAAAAAAGCATACAGAGAACACAAGACGATACCCTGGAAGTCTGCTTCTACATCTGCAGAAAGAGAGAAAAACAGAGAGCTGAGAAATCACAACAACATATGGATATGTAGCAAACACAACAGCAACAGCAGCATCACTGAAAAGTACAAGGTACAAATTAATACAAGATGTATTTAGTGGGAACAGCAGCCACATGGAGTGTATCTGTAAACACCTGAATCCAAACACCTGTCTGCGTGTGTGTGTGTGTGTGTGTGTGTGTGTGTGTGTGTGTGTGGTGTGCGTGTGTGTGTGTGTGTGTGTGTGTGCACACGCTTGTGTATATAAGGTTTCCCCATAAGAATGTTCAATAGCAGGTGTGAGGAGCCACAGACCTGCAACACCCCCCCAAAGACCAGAGGCAGAAAGGAGCAGATTAGAGCCCTGGAGGAAGCAACCAGCAGAAACCCCAGGAGGCCACAGAGACGAGCCCACACACTCCGCCGCAACCGGCTACGCTGGATCAGAACCAGCCCTGGACACAGAGACCTGAGACCTAAGGGCACGCCACTGCCCAGCAGAGGCCTGACAGAGTCATGGCGCACAGACCCCGCCAAACAGCCACCGACAAGACACAAATATAAGGTGGTTTTATCTCAGATTACAGCGAATTGCAAATGTTCACACATCTTTAAAAAGTTGCTGTTTTTTCTCTGCTGTGTACTTTGGTTTTTGATAAAGTATTTGAAAATATTTTCTGAAAACCTGGCCTTTTTTATTTTTTACAGCTACATGTACAATTTGTACAATGGGTTTTCTATCATGCTTTTGATCGACAGCTTCAATTCAGTACTTTATGGATACCAAATTGTTGCAGATCATGACAAACTTCCAGAAAACTGCAAAACAGCTGAAACACTGAGTTTCTTTAAACCAAGACTAAAACCCCCACCTGGTTGGATTTGCTTTTTTTTTTGCTTTTAATAAATGAAACATTGACCAATATATTTGCTGTGTATGTTTCTGGTGATGGAGATCATCAACATGTAATGCTTGTTCAATTGTTGACTGTGTGGTGTTTTCTTTAAAACTTTGTATTTTTGTTGTTGTTTTTATTATGTAAATCACCTTGAACCGCCTTGCTACCAAAATGTGCTTTACAAATAAACTTGATTGATTGATGATTGTTTATATTGAGGCTTTATCTGTCCACGTGTACAGAAATGTTGTCTTGGAATGTATTCTTAATTTAGAATTATATATATATATATATATATATATATATATATATATATATCCTGCACTGAATCTTTACTCCATATACATTCAGATAAGAATAACTTGAGAAGCGAATATGCCGACATGAAGTTAATACCCACGCAATGTCTGCCAAAACGGGAAAATCAAGGGTAAAATAGGACACTTTTTTTTTGGCAGCCCTTCATCTAAAGCATAAAGCAGTGGCCACAAGGGGAGAAGTAAACAGATTAGGAAAGCTATTGACATTTCCCTGTAGCAATGAAGGGGTGTCGAATGGCAGCATGGATGATAAGGTGTACAGGCATTCAGCACCCCCTCGCCCCCAAACCCCCCCTACTCATGTTTTATGTATCTGCGATCATAACCGATCGTGAGAGAAATTAATCAA
Source organism: Poecilia mexicana (assembly GCF_051168715.1). Taxonomy (NCBI): domain Eukaryota; kingdom Metazoa; phylum Chordata; class Actinopteri; order Cyprinodontiformes; family Poeciliidae; genus Poecilia; species Poecilia mexicana. The sequence continues at coordinate 6,699,580 of NW_028263390.1, read as the reverse complement.
TACCAACGCTGCCACGATGTGTGGATGACACATGCCGTTGCCCACCCACCCCCGCAACCCCCACACTGCTGCCTCCTGCGCCCCCCCTTCTCAACCTTGCCACACTCCCCCGTTTCTTCACCCCCCGTCTTCATTCTCTTCGCCCCATCCATTTTGATTCGGGGGGCTTGTTGTTCGCCCACGTCTAGGTGAGGGATTTTTACATCCCCGGCGTGCTTGGAGGAACTCCATATGGCCGGGATCAAAGGTGTTGCTGGGTGCATGGTTCTGCTTGGTTGCCAGCCACCGCCGTTAATTAGAAAACAAGATCAGAGGCGGTATTAAAATCCAATTAAGCCCGTATGAACAGATTGCCAAGTGATGTTCACTAATGCATTACTGAGCACCATGCAAATTTTAGTGGCAGCATTTGGCTTTATGTTATGTGTTTGTGTCATTAGGAGTGTGCGTGTGCGCGCGCATTGGGGAGTGGAGGAGGGGGAGTGTACTTGAACGCGCGCCCGAGTGTGTCTTGTGCACGCGTCACTTGCCGGCTATTCAAGGCTCTGTGACATTGCTTGATCTTTTTTTCCCTGATACACAGCGCTAATCTCATATAAACAATCAGCTAAAGCTCTGCAGAGCAACAACACCTATCCTCCCAATAAGATTGGATGATATTGCTTCTCACAATTAAAGCATAATTGAGAATACTGAATTATTGATCCGTCATAATTGAGTTCTCGTCATTTGATTTGCGCAAAGAAACTTAATATGATGCATGGAAAGAAGAAAAAAAAAGGAAGAAAATCCTACAGAAATGGATGAACGGCTTCGGAGCGTTTGAGTTTTCAGCCGTTTGCCATTTGGTCTCTGCTGTCCACTTAAGGAACGTAAATCCCAACTAAAGCCTTTCCATCTAAATCTTCATCTTTTTTTTTTTTTTTTGCAAATCAGAGGTAGCAGTCGGCAGACAAAATTAAACATGTTAAGGAATTGGATGAGGCACATTAAAAATGCACGCATAAAACCATTCGGCACAATAAGTGCCAATTTAGTCCATGAGTTTCATTCACGCAGCAGACAGACAGGGCATCTGTACCAAAGAGTGACAAGTGGATGCAGCTGGTGGCCTATGGCCCGAAGCATCCACGTTATCACAGACGAGAGCTGTTAATGCCGGGGCTGAATAGGAGCCCCTTTTGAGTTACAAAATAGCATTCTGATTAGAAAGCCAGGAAATACACATGTGAAGAGCCGGAAATTGTCACAATGCAGAACCGTGGCCCATTTGGCACCGTCTCAAGCTGGGTATGGAGGAGTGAGATCCTAACGAAGGGATGTGCTCAATCAGACGCATTGAGGTTACTTATATGCTTGTTTTTTGGTTCATTTACAGGAAATGTTCCATTTGTCAGAAGTTTTTTGTTTTTCTTCCTTTATTCTCCATGTCATATTGATGCTAAAAAAATGCAGTGTATGCAGTAGCAAACTTGCAGGTTTTGCATGCAATATTTACCAGTTTTAAAAAAATATATTTTAAAATTCCATATTTGTTTCCCATAATTCAAAATTCCAAAAGTAAAGATAATTTTTTTCACTTTTTAGTTAAAGGCGAAATAGTCTCTCAAACTTTACACAGCAGGGAAAACAGGGTGTAAAAACGAAATTGGAATGAAAGATGAGTTTTTGGATGGATGGATGGGAAAACAAAGGATGCTCTACCAATGGGAAAAATAAGTACAGCGATTTTCTCAGAAAGCTGTACTACCTGCTAGTCTCTTGTGAAAAAAATGACAGAAAAAAAAAATCTGCTCTGATTCATACTCAAACATTTTCACATTTTCACTTTAGCAGACATTTTATTTTCTTTCATGGATGGAATAATCTTATATTTTTATGTATTTAAAAACAACAGAACAGACAGTTTTGTACCTTGCATTGTTGCACAGCCTTTTAAGGTTTGCACAATTTAATGTTTAAATTTAGCAAGGGATAATCAAACTGCAAAAGTAAAAAGTACATAAAAATGCCTGTTAAACCAAATGAAAGTGGGGTAAAATACTTCTGTTTCAAAGACCTAACCCTTTTGTTAAATTTATAGCTACATTTTTTTTCTCCGTGGACGAGTAAAAGCAGAAATTAGTGTCTGTGATAATTATGTTCTAAGATTCAGTTCAGCACACGAGCTCACACTTTAAAACACAAAGTTTGAAGTTTTCCTTCATTTAATTGAAGCAAATTGGAAAATTCTTTAATTCACATGACGGAAGCAACTGATCCATATCTGGGTTTTCATTTCAGGCTGAGCCTGCACCTTCATCAGGATTAATGACTAGCAGCTGCGTACTGTTAACTTGCTATGCTGTGATTGGTCAGTGAAAGACTCCCTCAACTATAATCAGCGATTTGCACGTTTATGTAATTCAGGCAGTAGGAGGCTGCTCATCAAATATGAAAGCTGGCATGGCCTCTTCATAGTAACAACTAGTTTGTGGTTTATGGCTTCTTGTTTTCCCCCTCCTTTCAACTTTAATTTTTTTTTATTAACCATTTTATTCTGATGCTTCTCAATAGACTGTGGCTACTTGTCATACTGACTGGTGGATACTTCACAAAGAAAGGTGAATCCACTTTTTGATCAATCTGGACATGTGCAAATATCATGCCTTATCAGCAGAAAAAAAGTGCTAATAACTCCCTTTGCAGCCTTGGATACCCTTGGGGCTTCTGGTACAAACCCTTTTAGTTCCAGTAGGGAGGAAACTGGCCCTGGATATGTTGTTGAAGAGTCTGCTTTCTCAAGTGTGACAAAGTGAGCTGTACAGCTTTATACAGATGAGCAACCTAGATACACTCATCCTAGCGCTCAGATGAGACCAGTTCCTGCTCTCTATGGATCTGATGTATATACAGGACATCAAGCTTCATCTCTGAAAGTCCTGGCAACATGAGCCCTCCAGGGCCATTTCCCATGTTCCAGCCAGGAGAAGCGTCCTACAAGGAGAGGACTTATGAACAAGGAGACTATAACTCTGAATCTGAAGACAGAGGCCCTCCTCCCCAGTACCTTCCTGTCCTGCCTCTAAATGAATTTGCCATTGATGGCCCACAGGCACGAGGCACACTTGTAGCTCGATTTCGACAAGGGTGTCCTCTACTTGAGTATGTGTTGCTGAGTATGAGGTATCCTCCAGGCATGTACACGTTTTCCACCGATCAACTTGACCATCGACGAAATCAGAGGCATGACGGTGGCCACGTTGGTGATCCTTACAGATGCAGTCAACTGGAAACCTACCCAAATCGTAAAAGGCACCCTCTTCGATCTCCGCAACAGAACATTGGAAAGGCTGGCTACGGTGTTCACTAATATGTTAGCTGAGTCTCTAATGGTGCTGACCTGCAAGAAGACTCTCCTAATGCCATGTTGTTGGTTATGGCAACCAGCTCCCTCTGCTGAAAGATTGATTAACTCTTTGGCAACCTGGATTTTAATGTGTTTTCTGCAACTACTACTTGACCCTGGTTTCTGTTAAGCTCAGCTGACTGCCTCAGGCTTTTGTCATTGCTTCAATGAAAATCTAAAGCTTTGCACATCTCTCCAGTGTGTGATAAGATTCAATGTGGTAGAGTTGAGTGCTTCTTTAATATTGCATGTCTTGCTAGACCTTTAGGATCCTTCTTGTTTTCGCACATTTAAAGCTCTAGGCCTTGTGACTAAAACATATCACAGCATACAGCCCGATGGCTGCATGCTGACCACTAAAAATCTATTTGCCTATAGATTACACACATTGGGAACATTTTTCTTGTGCTGTAATGGATTTTTTTTTCACTATGTATTCACAAATTGTGGAACAGATGAGTTAAATTGGAGGGTGCTAGGAAGGCTTGTGTGTCAAATCCAGTGCAAACCCGTTCCTTACATGCAAGTATTTGGAGTTACATTTTTAGTTCTTGTGCCCTCTTCCAGCTGAGGAATCACTAAAGGGTTTGACTGAAATAAAAACCTGATCATATAGGCAGTTTAAATTTGCCAGAGATGTCTAGGGTGGTGGTAAACCCTAGACACCCATAATGTATTTATTGCCTGCAGTGATTTTTATTTTCCTTTTCCATTTCCATGACAATTCTTGCTTTTCTAGGATTTCCATATTGTATTGGCAAGTGTGGGAATAAAGGATTTGGAAAGGTTTAATACATTACTGAAGGCAGAATGGCTTAAAATAAATGCTAACAAGTTAATTTCACTTGTGATTTTGCACACATAGACATTGTGACTGACATTCAGTATGTTGTCCAGATCTAATTTTCAAATGATAGAAAAAACGAGTTGAGCCCAAGATTTACCACCAGACCTTAACAGAACCAAGTGAACACAGAAAATGGATGGAAGAATGGAAAGATCCAACATAATCACGATTAATGCCTAGCAGCTGTGCATCATTAACTTGCTGCGTGCTGATTGGACGGCGCTGCTTCCTCGCGACCGTTTATGAGCCTTCCGCAGTGCATCCTTAATCGCAATAGTACAGAAGCTCGTCCAACATGATGACTGGCTCGTTGGCCTCAGGGTAAGGAGTGGGTTACTGCGCTGGTTCGTTAATGTGGAGCGGCTGTAGTTGTAATCATCTGTTTTTCAACAGGGTGTGGCTCCTTATCATGCTGACTGGTGTGAATTACAGCTGTCCCACGAAGAAAGGTAAAAAAAAAAAAAAAATCCCCCTGCCCCCAGCTCTGACCACTCCCAGTTTGGGCTAATGGTTTCTTAATACTGTGCTGATAAATTTTTGATGCTAAGAAAGATGTCTCAGTGCAGTTGACTAAATGCTGCTTTCCTTTTGTCCTGTTCTCATTCCGTAATAAAGTAGTGCCTGCTTCGCTGGAATCAGATGGTCTGATGCTGTATCGTCTTAACTCTTCCGGGTAACTCGAAAGCCAAATCTAGCAGTCGTGTCCCAAGAGGAGCGTCATCTCCCGACGACCTGGAGTTGGTTTCTGAACCCGAACCGCCTGGATTCGAGCCCGCCAAACCCTTTTCTTCTTCCAGAACTCCAGCCAGGTCGGCCGTCCTTCTTAGAGAAGGTGTAAGAGCAGGGGACGTACAACTCTGAATCTTCAGAAAAAGGCCCGCTGCTCAGACATGCTGCAGCTCGGAACCAATTGCGTGGCGGTAGACCTCCGCCTGTAACCCAACCTGTACACAGCATCTGGTTTGGCTATCCGCCGTATTACCTGTTCTTGCCTCCTAAACCAAGAGGTTTGAGTATTTACCCATTTCTGAGAGGATGATCTAACACCTCAGTGAATCAATTTGTGTCCATGGTGACACAGTTCAGACTAAGGCTTCATCCAAGGTTTTAAAAACTCTGTTTAGGTTGACTTAAATATTTTGAGCACTTATTTATTTTTTTATGTTTTCTTATTGATAAACTAAAGCCTTTTTCTCCTAACTTTAGCTGATGCTTTCTGGCAGCTTTTACTTTATAGGAGTGTTCTGAGAACTTGATACTCTAAATCAAGTTGAACTTATTTACTTTGTGTTAAATTCAGGTATTGTTTGATTATAGCCATTTTACTTTTCCCCACCCCTCCGAACTGATCAGCCTGTCACAGCAAGCGGCAACCTTTTACTGCATTGCAATTGCATTACAATGACTTTTCAAAAGCCTCATGCTTCATTGTGACCATTTTAGTTTCAACGTGAAGGCATTCAAATGCCTTTTTAAATGTAATTTTTGTAGAGTTAATTTGCTGCCTGTAGACAAAGTAATGGGTTTGTATTGATGCACAGAATAGTAGCATTATGGGCAGACTAGATGTTGATTTGAGAGATTTACAGTAAGAGACTTGATTTGAATTAGGAAAAATTATTTGTGGAAAATCTCTGCAATAATGTATGTAAACTAGTCTTCCAAAAAAATTTTTTTCTTAATGGTTTCTAATCTTAGCTGTCATCAACTTCCTCCACATGCATTTGCCGTTTGATGCAAAGAAATGGAGGACAAAGCCACACATTGGAGGGGGCAGAGCTTGAATATTGTGATTTCTATAGCACAGATGGTGGGAGTGGGCATGCTCAAAGTGGGCCTCCACATAATTAGTATTAATGTTCTCCATTTATCTGGTGTATACGTATGTTCTGTGGTACAGCTTAAAATGTTGCACCTGTGAGTTATACTCTGATTTCTCCATATTGTCAAGCTCCCAGTGTGAGAAGTGGCTTTTTTTTTTTAATTGTTTTGACAAAAGCGTCACTGAGATTTAATTCAAACATGAATCAAACCTACTATTGAGGCACTTCATAATGTTTGACTCTACATATCTGAATTCGGAAGCAAACCTCTGTCCTTTTTCTTCATCAAAAATCAAATCCCTTTGTGACTCTTTGGTAATGCTTTTGGTGTTTCTGAACTGAGGTCACAATATTCTAAACAAAATTAATAAAATTTACTTGGACTCTGTAATCTTGCATAACAGGAATCTGATTGTCCAATCAGATTTGGACAATTTTATGTCATCCGATAAAACTCCAAAACGGTAACTGACTGTTCTTGCTCTGCTAAAGCTGCAACCATTAAAACTTCCCTCACCAATGGCTTTTTTTTTTTTTTTTTTTTTTTTTAAAGCCAGGGGACAAAGAGTGACCCGCAGGATAGAAGTGGCAATTACATCCAGTCAGATGGCCACTTCACACACCTGTCACAACACAGATGAACCCATCATAAAAGGCTGCAGAGAGAGGACAAAAGTGAGAAAATTCCCCCAATGTGACCCTCCAGCTTCTCTGTCTTTTTCTCAACTATTTAAGACATAAAAAAGGGTAAATCCCAAGATAATTTGATATTTCATCTCCGCTTTTTGCATCCTGCCATCGTTTCCTGTTGGTAGACGTCTCTTCTTCCGAGTATATGCCTGAATATGGAGTCATTATTGGGTTAAAAGCATTTCAACCCAGAAGTCAAACTTTTTCTTGCCCATTACAAAGGGAATTCATGACACCTTTTCCATTTCAGTTTCTTAGACTGTACTTCCTGATGGCAACACATCTGAAAATGTACATATTTAGGTGTTTGGTGGCGCTAGTGGCCTTTGACAGAAGTTAGATGGGAAATGGGCAGAGAGGGAAGACATGCACCGGAGTTCTCAAGGTTGGTACTCAAACCACTTGTGTTGAGAACCAACAGCCTCCTTAGATGAGGCGTCTACTTTGCCTCTACGTCACGTACCAACAGGTTCTCAATTGGGCTATTGTAGAGCGTGGAAGAACTTTTACCTAAACAGTTTCTTTGTAGGTTGGGATCCGTTTCACGTAAGACGAACCTACAGCCCAGTCTCAAATCTCTTTTTTTTTTTCTCAAAGCGTTTAGCTGGTATTCTCTGATTTGACCAGCATCCTTGTTCCTGCTGAAGAAAAACATTCCCGCATCCTAATGCAGTCACCACCATGTGTCGTACAGTGCAGTGTTCCTTGCTCTAAATGGTTGATTTCTGATCTTAGTTGGCCTTGATTGAGCTTTTTTTAGGGTGTCACAGTAGAGGGGTGGGGTGGGGTCAGTAGATGTAACCTGCACTTCTCAGGTCTTCTTCAGCTATACCCTACTTTGTGCTGGTGTGCATATTGTATTTTATGTTTGCAACATGCAGAAACATGGACTGGTTCAAGAAGTATGAACACTCTAGCAAGACATCACATCTCAGTGCGACTTCAAAACGATTTGACTGTTACATAATCAAATATTTTGTCACCAAACGTCATTTATTTTCAGTTTGAGTCTCCTGACTCCTGTAGACAGGAAAAATGACGTAAAGTATGAAGCATTTCTTTTGCTCGTTCACCTCGGCACGGTGCATTTTTAATGAAATCGATTCATCAGATTTAGAGCATGAACAAAAAAGCAACTATATAAAGTCTTCCATTAGAAGGAAAAAAACCGTGAGAGATCGGATTCAACTGTCAAGTTCATCTGCTTAATTCTGGACTTGCATCATTAATACACAGGATGTGTGGAGACCAACGTTCAAATCTATCCCCCTCCCTCAAACCCCGCCATAGCAAACAGACCAATTGCCTTATGATTAACGCTCAGTTAAAAAAAAAAGTGATGGCTTAAAGAAGCTGGAGGAAAAGCTGCCCAGTGAAAGATGGGTGTAAGGCGCACTCTGTAATTAAGCCAGTCTGCACTTGATGAAAGCAGATCACACTGGCGGGCCATGGCTTCACAGCCAGTTTGTTTTTACGACATAATTACAGTCCAAATCCAATGAGAAGATTTAATATTGCGCCGCAATGAACATGTGTCCAATGTCAACAATGATGCTGACCTCCCTGGGGCAAGGTGTGTGTGGTGGGGGGAGTAGATCACGGGCGTCAGGAAGCCTAGAGAAGAGTTTTTTTTTTGCCCCCCGCACCACCCTTACTGTCTACCTGGGTCTGCACACACCGCCTGGGAGGTCTGACACCGGCGGAATCTTATGGACAGAAAGAAGAAGGGGGGGACTTTAGGGAGAGAGAAATGGCAAATAAAAGGATTAAAAAAAAAAGCAGGGAGAAGTGAGGTAACGATGTGGAGAAGCAGCAGGCTCAAATGTGCAGACAGGGGAGGGTGTGGCGGCCGCGGTACAAAGATAAATAAGTTTTCGCTCGATGCCGTCTCCACGGCGGGGCAGTGGCCGTTAGAACAGCAGTCACGGCCGGCTGAGCCGCTGCAGCAAAAACGACACAAAACAAAAAAATATGTACTTTTCATCACTTCAGGTGTTTTTACTCTTCACTTCATTTACTTTGACTCAAGAAGCTCGCTGCAAAAACACAAAATCTTACTGAGTGTGTTTGGTCAAGTTTCTAGGTCAGAAAATCTTAGTGCACTTGAAATAAAGTAACTTCAGCGAGATATGGGAGCTTATTTTAAGTAAATTCCTTAATCTTGATGGAAAAAGTACAAGTTGACTTATAACGAGACATTTTTCTCAAGCACTACTTTTCAGTCAATATTGAGGAATAAATTACTTGAAATCTCCTATATCTTGCTGAAAAGTTACTTGAAACTTAGTTTTGTCTTATTTCAAGCATACTAAGATTTAGAAACTAAAACAAAAATTCTTCTGAAGAATTTGTTTTCACAGTCCAAAACAAAAAAAAGAATCCATCTTGCTTAAAAGCCAATATTGTCCTCATACAAATTATGGGATGATCTAAATATAAAAGAGGAGGTACTGAAAGTTTCTGTTTTTGAGATGGGAGTTGTTTTGATGCTTTGTGACATGGCTCTGATGTAAATGACCAAAACCTCCCAGAAAGTGGCTTCAGTGTGTTCCTCAATCTGAAAGGGGGGAAAAAGAAAAAAAACTCAGTTTCCTGCTCTTCCCCATACGCGATGCGACCGCAACGCCTTTGTTCCTCCTGGTCAGATTCTACCAGAAGAGGGAACGGTCCCAGGCGACAGCCATTGACCGACCATGATCGACCACACTGCTTTCTGTTTCCTGACCAGCCTTCGGCTTTTTTTTTTTTTTTTCCTCTCCCCATCCCAAACTTTTCAGCCCCCCCAAGTGTTCCCAGGAGCAGCCAGCTGGGCCACATTTGCTCTGGTGGCTGTGTCGCCGGGCGAAGCCCAGTCTGCTCTTTGGGCGGGCAGCGTCATATGACCGAGTACTGGTCAGGGCCCTTAGATTAGTAACTTGATATCCACAGAGAGGCCATGAGGCCTGAGCCCTGTGATCCAGTGGAAAGAAGGGTCTCCGTGGTGACTTTGTGGTTCCGTGCGGCCCGGAGCGTGAACCACAATCCCTGCTGACACCCTCTTCCCCTCGAGGACGTGGTTTTACTCCAGATCGTGATTTCCCATTGCCGCGACTCTCTGTCTGCGATTGTAGGTCTCTATCTAGGACTTTCTAGCGAAGAGGATGCAGCACATCCTCCGGCAGTGCTTCCTAGAGCCACTTTTCTCACATGGAGGGCACACGGAGGTCCGCAAAAAAAAAAAAGACTTATTTTAGTTCCCAAGTGACATTTGAGCTGAAACAAATGGTTAGAGGGCCAGAAGTAACCAACTTGTGCGTTTGAACACAAGTTTACATGCAGTCGTCAAGGGCATGCATGACATATTAATTTGAAGCTTTTTAAGATGCATTTGAACTGTTCTTTTTCAGTTCAGTCACTTGTTTTTTAAAGAGGAATTGGGTGCAGATGCTTGATTTTGTTCTGGACTTATTTCTACCCGTCCAGAATCAAAGTTATCTACACTCGCATATGAACACCATATTTGGTAAATGTCCTACAGTGGACACGTTGTCATTACCACTGAGGACAGGGTTATTCTACATCACATCTTTCTATTGTGTGTTACACTTCAATGTACTTTGGGGTCAATGTCCAGCTGGAAAACAAAATTAGCACAAATGAGAATGATTTGACCCAAACTTTCGCTCTGTGGTAAAAGGATTTTATTTATGATTCTTGAGGTCAACATCCTAATCTTTATTATGGTTGTACAAAAAAGTCAGTAGTTGCGCTTCCATTACAAATGTTCCCAAAACATCGTTGATATTCTAATGTCGAAAGACAAAATTTTGCAATTTTCCAATTAAAATTGTACGTGAATAAGCGTGTTCACACGAAAAGCTATTAAAAAAACATGATGCACCATCGTCCTCCCACCTCTTCCTGTCTTCGTCTTTTCCACCAGTAGTAACATCCGGTTGTTGATCATGTGACTCGTGTGATGTGTAAAAAGCTTTTACATTGCAGTTTTGCGAAATGTGCTGATTTTGATAGATTGTGGTGGTTTTTCATCTAACTCGAACTAACATTTTTTTTTTTTTTTAATCAGAAAAGTTGGTGTTTTTCGATATTGGCACATTTATTTTGAGCAAATTTAATTTTGTAATTTCAATTTGCACAGTTATGTGGTCAATGGAAATGGCTAATATCTGCAGAGGAAAGAACGTGCAAAACGCACAAGCTTAACTTGTGTTGGTGGCAGTATTACATTCTGAAGCTGTTTCACTGTCATTGTGTTGTAAAAGTGGTTAGAATAATAAAAGTGGAAGACTATCTTAAAACTTATTTCATTAACTTCACCTCAAATCAACAGCTGGGCTGTTGAAAGTTGAAGGCCTTGGGGTTTTCCAACAGAATCTGCTTTTGGATCCTGACTTTCTGAGATCGTCCTGACCTCAGGACTGTGCTTAAAAGTCCAGTTTGTCAGGAAACCAAGTTTTTGTTATTCAGGATTTCACTACATACAAACATTAGTGGGGCTGTGTGTACATATTTGAGCCTTTATGTAAAGTTCCAGGTCTGGGAGGATTAGAAATGACAAATTCAAACTTCTGAATTGATTCTTGTTTTTAAAAAAAATTAAGTTATGTGAATGATATCAAAATGAAGAAAACGGCTCAAATAAATCCCTAACAGCCCTGAAAAAGACATCTGTGGTGACGAGTGTTCGCAAACTGTACTACTGTTGCCCTTGTTGTTTGTAGCAATTTGAGCAGTGAAAACAGATTAATAGCGCACACTGTTTGCGTTCAAAACTGTAAACAGCGTACTGCGCCGAGCAAGAAAAAATAAAAAAACTGTGCTCGAGCAGTTTCAGTTTGTTTTTACTTGTTTTCAATTATTAAAAACATCAGTAAACACTGAGCCAGTGGAAAGTCATGCCATCCCCCCACTGCTAAGTCAATACTCCTGCTATTGCTCGGATAAAAGCTGTAGTAATTTGACATTCTCCTACAATGTGCACATTTCTGCTGACCAGAACCCCCCACCCCTGAATCATCAGCATGGAGCCCAGATGATGCCTTCAGGCGCAAACATACATATACAGAAAAAAAAAGAGAGAGTCAGAAGTTGGGGAAGCTGCAAATGCTTTTAACATCATCTGTGTGGGTAATTTATAACAGATACTTCTGAAGCAATAGTCACATTTTTAGATAGAATTTCCATTCTGAGGGCTTTCATGGGTTGCTGTTTGTGGAAAGAGCAGCCGAGCGCGGAGAACTTCTCCGGACTTACCTTGGGGAGGAAAAAAAAGAGCTTGGATTTGAGCATTTGAGCCTCCTGACTGTTTTCTTTCTGCCCCGTCTGCACCCTATTGTCGTCTTCTCTCACTCCTATTGAACTCTCTCTCTCTTTCCTTGCGCAAGCGCAACAACGCCCATCCCGTATTCTATTTTTTATTATTTTTTTTCTGCAATCCAATCCAATGGCCTGCAGGCTTGAGTGAGGACAGACTTGACTGTTGTTGGCCTCATCTCAACAAATACCTGACGGCTCCCCCACGCTCATGCCAGGACTCATTTCTGAAGCATGAGACGGTCGGCAACTGCTTTCAGGAATCAACCTCATGAGTCACATTTAAAGGCGTCTTTGTTTTTATTAATGCGAGAACAAAGACGCTGGAGTAACACTGCTCTGAAGTTTAGTTCACCTGAATGCTTCCGTTTGAGGGTTTTTTTTGCCCCCGTCTTTCTGGTGAAGTGCTGGTGTTGGATTAAACATAATGGGTTGGCTTGTCTTGTCCAAACTCATTCCTCGCTGACAATGAGGTGAGAATTTAAGAATCAAACATAAGATTATCAACACGGATATCAGCAGAGATTCGTTCAGCTGTTCTTCACTGCTGTTATCCGGTTCTTTATTTGTGCAGAAATCCTGATAAGTGCCTTCATTAAATAAATAAACATAATTATTTGACTGTTATTTCCTACTTAACTGCAATTAAGCATAAAAGTGTTACCATGAAGTGAAAGTAAACTTATTAAATAATTAATTGACGTTCATCTCTTTGTCTATTAATCATTTCTCACCTGCTTAAAGGGACAGTTCAGAATTTTTAATTCAGGTTCTGTGGAAATGCTGTAAGCAGTTGCTTTGTGACCTGCAGTAGGTTCCTGTTTCGGTGACTTTGTTCAGCATAAACCCAGATAGCTTGGTTCTGTTGACGTTTCCTATGGCGAGTCCAAGAGAAGCTTCCATCAAGGTGGATTTCTGCTGCATTAAAAATAACCCTTAAAACGGCTGCAGTGGTTATTTACAGAAACGAAAAAGACTGTTTACAAGCGAAGTGAAGGTGGGAGGCGGCGCAGCAGCAATAATCTTCCTGTGTGAAACGCACAGAAAAAAGAGGAGCGCAGGAAGTACTTCCAGTTGAAGTAAAGCATCTGTTGGAAAAGCCAACAATCTTTTCCTGGATTAAGAAGGCACAAATTTATTTACTTTAACTGGAAACGCTTCATTTACCCTGTTATCACTCTGTAGGTCTCCAGGGAGCACTATTGGTAACGCTGAATACCTTCCCAATGGAAACACAGAAATGACTTAAGTTGATAAAGCAGAATTTGTCCACCATGTTTTTGGCTCGTCTTGGACTGGTCATTAACTTCGTTTTTCTGGATATATATGAAAAGAAGATCTTATTGGCTGCAGGTTGGATATCGATCGTCTCTAATCTATTCTCAGTCTTGTGTGGTCAGTGGGTGAGTTGGGTGAAGTCCTCTGCAGGGGCAGCTCTTACAGACGTGGGACACACAACACACATACATGCACACACATACTTGTTTAAACCAAAGATTTAAACATGTCAAATCTTTGGCTTAACATGTTAATTGTTGGTTTAAAGATTAACCAAGGATTAAAGGCATGCATGACTAAAGAATGTTTTTTTTTTTTCTTTTCTTTTTGGCGTTCTTTGATCTTGAAAAAAATTCAGGTTTTAACATACCCACAGAATAGTGGATGTATGTACGTTTTATAATGCCCTAACTACGGAAAATCAAGTTGAAACTGCAAATGTCAAAGAACAGCGGTTCAGAATTTGTGAAGTCACCTTCTCAAGGATTTTTCTGTCATACATAACTACAAATTATTTGTGGAAATTTCATCTGTGTGTTAACAGAAAATGTAGCTTTAGTGACTGAAAAGCTCGGCGCAATGCTACTTGACACGGTACAGACTGGCATTTGCAAAGCAGCCAGTCCAAGAACACATTTGAAATAATGCATAAAAGAAGGTAAATTTGGTCTTTGAACTATTTAAACATGGTGTTATAAACATTTTTAGAGTATTTGCTGGTCCTTCTACAAATACCAGGAGAGCAGTATATTGCAGAATCCATTTGTAAGAGGGGTAAATCTGCTGGGTTTTATTTACTACGTTTAGACAGGGATTGATCATTAAGTTTTTATCTGTCTGTGTATCATTTTGTAAATAGCTTTGATTCTCTATTTGAGTTTCAGACAAAAAGCTGAAAAAGCTTTACACAGAAAATGTTTAATCTTAAATCCCCAGAAAAACTCAAGTTATAATCAAGTTGAGCCATGACTCATTTCTAGTCAAATATTGCGCAAATCTGTTCATTTTATACGCATAAAAATGGCACGTCGCGTGTTAACGTCCTAAAGGGATCTCTTAGGCACTCCACATAAATTAAAAATCGTTGTGAGTTTGCAGAAAATTGAGGAAATCTCCAGAGTTTTTTGGGGAAAGCCTAACAGCTAGTCAGACTCACCCTCCACTGGATTCAGCACATATTAACTGCTTGGAACAGGGGTGTTCAAAGTGTGGCCTGCAAGCCATTTGCAGCCCTTGAAATGATTTTGTGAGGCCAATCATCTTTTTCTTTTCTTTTTTTTAACCACAAGTAAGAGAACATTTACTCCCAATAACTTAAAAAATCTGAACTGCTCCTTTGCTGGGGAGACTGGAAAGGAAGGAAGCTGAAGGAAAATCCACACATGCTGGGAACGACGTGTAAACTCCTCAGCACAAGGTCCAGATAAACCGAGAGACTAATTGGAGACCTTGTTTTACGACAAAAGCGCTGATCATACCAGTCTCCAGTGTTTTGGGAATACATTTTTTAACTAAAACAAGTCAGAAGAGCATTTAAACATTATGTGTAAGTGTTGCATTTCAAAGTCCTTATCAAATTCTCATAAAACCTGGATTGCAGTCTGAATAAAAAGAGATGGTTCTCTCATAGAGCAATTGCAACATTTATTGAAGTGTTGGCTTTCTTGTATTGATTTTTCAACACATTACAAAAATACATATATGTTCAAAACAGCAGATGTGTACTGTTCTGAAAACACTTTTTTTTTCACAATGATGCACTTCCCCCCTCCCCCCCTCAAAACAAAAACAAAACAAAAAAAAAGGAACAAGGAAACTTTTCTTTTTGTACAAAGAGTGTAGGTGAAAGTGTTGAAAAGTGAAATATGAAAATGTATCCAAAAAATTACAGTTGTAAGTGCCATCACAAGACCTTCAACCAAAGATGAGGAGAAGACCATGAAAGTCCACGAAGGTCCTTGAAAATTGATTTGGAGAAGAATTCCTGCACGAAACCACCGCGCTGGCCTGAAGGTTTTTCCTTCAGCTTTATTTTCCTCCGTTTTCTTTTTTTTTTCAATCATTTTGTTTTACATCCACTAAGGATAGCTCAAGAAAAAAAAAAGTCCAAAAAAAAATTTATATATATTCATATATATATAAAAAAATATAAAATCAAATAGCTGGAGTCAAAAGTGACATCACTGTTGTTCGAAAAATAAGGAAAAAGAAAGTATCTGCCGCGACTGAGCAATTTACATAATTTCCATACAGTGAACAAGCAATCATACAGAAACACATTAATGTAGGTAAAAACCCCTCCACCAGGAAAATCGTACAAAAACTGCCAAATTATCGGAGAGAACGTCGGAGAAAGGAGGAAAAAATAAAAAATGAAAACACTTTAGCATCATTGCCAACACTAACACAGAGTATTTTCTTAAATGGCATACTTCAACACTGTAAACATATTGTTAGACTGAATGTCTGTGTGTGATCTGGGGTCTCTGTGAGCTCTCCGCTGTTCCATTGTCCGAGTGCGTTTGCACGGCCTCGTCTTGGCCTGGCTCTGAACGGGGGAAATAATACACGACGTGTTTAAAAAGAAATAAAATTTAAAAAAGCACCTTGATTCCTTTTCTCTCTCTCTTTTCCTTTAATTTTTTTTTTTGCATTCATGCAAAACAATATGTAAGCAAGCTTCTCTTCCACCAGTTGTGTCGATTCACCAAAAATATAACCTAACTACGTAGCTTATGCAGAGCTCTCATTGTGACCACTTTTTTTTTCTTTCTCAGATTTGCCAGGACAAAACAAAAAAAAAAAAAAAAAAAAACAAGAAGAAGAAGAAGAAGTGAGATTGCATTTAAAGCACAGCATATCTTTTTGTTCTATCAAAGCAAAGTGGTGCAGATAAAACCTGACAATAGGCCAGAATGGTAGGTCAAACTTTCAAGTGATTATGATTTCGATGGCTGAGGATTGCGGCGCTAGAATGAAAGATGTAGCCTCGTTCTCCTTTCATGTGGCTCCACTGTCTGCCTCTCTCCCTCTCACGCTTACTCTGTCTCACTCTGATGGTCTGTTATAAGATGTGGCCAGTAGATGTGCATTTGGGTACCAAAAAAAAATAAAGAATACATGTTTCATATGCTTCCAATTTCATTTGAATGACTACTCTCCACAGTCAAGGTCTTGCTCTCTCTCTCTCTCCCTCTATTTCTTTCTCACACGTCTTCATTTCTCAGCTCCAATTTTTCATTTTTGCCACAAGAACAGCCCCTACTCAAGGTCGCTCGGCCATCCCCTAGTGCAGCTGTGCTCCAAATTATCATAACTCATATGGCTTTTTCATTTTTTTTTTTTGTTCAAACAGACTCATTTTAGGATGAACGATGCAGAAAATAAAAAATAAAAAAACGTAATCCCCGAAAGACACGTACGGGCACACTGTCTCAAAAATCTGCTACAGGGAGTTAAAGCCCCCCTCGTGTCGCCGCGTGAGGCGACTGAGCGGCCTTCCCGTTTAAAAAGCAACTCTTAATGCATGAGTCTGAGATGGCGGACTGTGAAAAGATGCCATCAGAGAGAGGGAGAAGCTCGGAGCGGAGAAACGCGAAGGGACGCAAATTTCATTTCATTTGAGAACCAGGTTTTTTTTGGGGGGGGGGGGGGTTAGTGGGGGGCGGTCGTCGTGGGATACAGGAAGTCAGTTCGGGTCACTGAGACGTTCCACATCAGACACAGGAGGGAGTGGTTTTTGACAGGAGAGCAAATTTTGCTCAACAAATGAGCTTTTGACAGTGAACTGGGGGTGGGCTTAATGGAGAAAAGAAAAGGGTGGTAGTTACATGTCAGATATGTAAGCAGCTGGTTTTTTTTTTTTTTGATTGTGTAGATTTAGGCCATCTTTCATTTACAGTCAGGGCTACTTTAACATATATATATAAAAAAATGAATATTTACAAACCATAAAAAGGACTGTTCCCATTCTCACATTAATCACAAGTAGTCTTAACTTATTCAACATATTAAATATGGTGGTTTAATCCTACATTAGGAATGTACTGAGCATCAGTTTAAGGGTATCTCTGTTAAGTGCAACCTTTATTTACGTCCTTTTTTGCAGCAAGGACACCGATACAGTAACTGCATTTTGAAATTGTTCCAATGTTTTTTTTTTTTTTGTTTTTTTTTGCCATTTCTTAAAAAGGACAACGCTCCCTGAATAAATTAACACCAACTTACCAGATCTCTAAGATAATGTCGGATTTTTTAAATCCAGAAAGGATGTTTTATTGTCAGGCAGACATTCAGTGCTTTAGGCCTGTATGAGGGAATGGATTGTAATCCGCTGCTGCAGGTAATATAGAAAACAAATCTTTTTTTTTTCTTTTTTTTCCCCTTTTCTTTTTTTTACTTTTAAAAGCTAACTGCTTCACACAAATTTACTCTCACAGGATAACAAGCTTCCTAAAGGAAAAAAAAAAAGTAAAACGTATTCGTGGTGACGTCTTCTCAGTTATAGCATTTTAGAAAAAAAAGTTTCTTTTTAGAACATTTCAAAACTAACTCCATATGAAATCCCACAAAGATTTACCTGCACATGCCAAATATCATTACAAAAATCCAATAAATACAGAAATTATTGCACAGTAGAAAGGCTCCATAGATTCCTAACTGATAAAATCCTCAGACTGTTTGCCATAAAACACCCAGTTGAGTATTTCAGACAAGTTATTAAAGTTTCCATTTGGTAATATTCTCAGGTGGCAGTTTCTGTGACAAGAAAAAAAATGATAAACATCAATCAATCTTAATTTGTTTTTTTTGTTTTTCTTTTTTTCAAGAGAGTGATAATCCAGCCAAGCCCCGTCACTGAAGAAGTGGTGTTAGGATTTGTGTGCGTGTATGTGTGTAATTGCGTGTGTGTGTGTGTGTGTGTGAAGAGAGCGCGAAGATGTGTGTGTACCGTATACCATATGCTTTATAACTTATCGCTGGTGGCTTAACCTCTGTCCGCTTGCTCCAGTTTGACCTCACTGGCCATCAAATGTTCACCGTGCCATTTCTTCATGTGTTTCTCCAGTGTGCTGTAGACACTGAAGGGCATATGGCAAATGTCGCATCGATACACCTCCTTCCCGAACTGACCGTGGGTCTTCATGTGACGCGTCAGCTTGGAGCTCTGGGCGCAGGCGTAGCTGCACAGGTCGCACTTGTACGGCCGCTCCCCCGTGTGGCTGCGCCGGTGGACTGTCAGGTTGCTGCAGTTCTTGAACACCTTGCCGCAGTACTCGCAGGTGTCGTTTCGCTTCTCCTTCGAACTGGGAGGCCGGCCGGGTCCCGGTCCGCGCAGGAGGTGAGGGGTGCTGCTTCCGCTGCGCCCCGACGCGCTGCCACCTTCGATCAGCTCCCCGGGCGGAGTGGAGAAGCGCAGGCTTCCCGTTTCCGAGGAGGAGTGGTCGGAGGAGGTGGCGAACGGCGACTGGCGGGAGTCGGTGAACCCCAAGAAAGGTTCTCTGATGAAGTGGCGGGAAGCAGCGTAGCCAGCCAGAAGCTGGGAGTAGACATTTTCTGGGGATATGAGGGGTATGGTCGGAGGAATATCCAACTGTTCTTTCTCTATCTTGATCCTCTTGTTGTTGGAGGGGCTCGGGCTGGTGATGGGGGTGGGCCTACGCTGAAAAAGCCCAGGAAAGGACTCCACTTCACTTACACTGATCCTGCCATTCATCATGGGCCTAATGTCCTCTTGCTCCTCGCGCTCTCTGTCTGGTTCCCTGTCATTTTCTCTCTCAGCTTCATTCCTCTCCCCACTGTCTCCATTAGGTTGCCTCTCCAAGCTTCTCTTGTTAGGGTTAAGTCTAAGGTGATTGTCCAGGTGGTTGTATGGGTGCATCATGCCCACCCCGCCATTGTCATTAACTCTGTCCCCACTCATGGGTTTCTCCTCAGGGGACTGTCTGGGACCATTTTCTCTATTGTGACTGAATTCCTGGGAGTCCTCACTCAGGTTGGAATCTGGTCGACTCCCATTCCTTAGCTCTTCCTCCTCCTCCTCTTCTTCCTCCTCCTCTTCTTCCTCATCTTCCTCTTCTTCCTCATTATCCATCTCCATAACCCTCACATCACCCTCTCGATTTTTTCCCTCACCTTCTCCTTCCTCTCCCCGACTCCCCTGTTCTGGAGAGCCCGTCATGTTCCCAGACTTGTTGTGCATATGTGTTTTCATGTGCCTTTTAAGTTTGCTGGCTTGGGAGCAGGCATGGTCACACAGATGACACTTGTAGGGCCTCTCTCCTGTGTGACTGCGTCTGTGGACAATTAGGTTGCTCTGAAACTTGAAGATCTTGCCGCAGAACTCGCAGGATTTTGACTTTCCAGGGGCATTATTCTGACCCTGTGCGTCTGGAGGGCTGGAGGAGCCATGGCCCCCCTGGGATATGGGTGGCTGTGGGGCATAGGTGAGAAATGTTGGGGGCTTGGCACCAGGCTGGAAAAGCGTCGGACTCAGCAGGCGGTGCATGGGTGGCACGCGGTTTGGTGACAAAGGAGGTGTGGGCCCGCCATTATTGGTTGTGTTGCCCGCTAGTTCTCTCAGTCGACGGGAGAAGTCCATGGATGGAGGCTCCATGGGGGTCATTCTCATCACCCTCTCAAAGGCACTGGGGTGCTGTGACAGCAGCCCCATTTCCTCTGGGCCCAGTCGCTCTAGAGGTGGCCTAGGGGGAGGCGGAGGGCTGACAAAGGGCGGCGTCGCAGGAAGGCGGGTCTCCATGTACCCCGGAGGGTGGGGGTGTTCCCTGAGCAAGGGCGCAGCCATGCGGAGGAGGTGAAATGGGTTGTTGGTGTCGCCAAGGAAAGTAGGGAGAGGGGAGCGAGGCAAGGCATCGGCTCCCGGGGGAGGAGGCAGAGCCATGCGGGGAGTGAGGGAGCAGTTGGCCAGATGGTTGTCGAGATAGATGCGGATGCCATGAGTGTGCTGGGCATGCTGAAGCAGGAACCAGGCGCTGTTGAAGGTCTGCTTGCAGGTAGTACAGATGTAGCTGGATGGTTCGTCTTTATCTGAAGGTCAAGAGAAAAAGGAAAAAAAAAACACTGTAAAAACACACCTCTCTCAAATAATGTACATAAAGCCTTTTTATTCAACAACCACACTGATCATATAGGTGTAGATTCTTTGTCAATGAAAACATGACATTTCCAGTTGTGCAAGAAATAGGAAACTGGACACATCATTTTGTTTTCTAAAACTTTTTCACCTCTTAGTTGCAACTTTCGATCCTCTGTCAGGACTGAGGAAGCCTTTTGGAAAAGAACGACCATGACTTCAAGAAACACAAAAAGAAGTTGCGTTCTTCTTCAGTGCTTAAGATAAGCCAACCTTTGTCTTTTGAATTATTTTGCGCGTGAACATGTGAGGCATTTGGGAAAATTTATTGCGCTGAGACTGAAGCGTAAGATGAGCTTTCTGTTTGTGCGTTGTGTTATGAGACTTCATAAGACAGGGTGTGTTTCTACAGGCTAATATAGGTGGCAGGTATTGCCCTTAGGCTGTGACACATTATGCAAATTCTAATGTCAGCAGGGCTTTAATATACAGATCCATCTCGTCAACTATGTCATTTCCATATGGAAACCGGGGAGCGAACAATGGGTAAAAAGCTGAAGATATTAGGGGTGGGGGTGACGGTCGGAAGCGGAGGGGGAGGCAAAGAAAGAAACCAGAGAAGCACACACCAGAGAAGAGATAGAGCTGATGAGTAAATAAAAGTGCCGCTGGTTTTATAACTGTGTCCACATTAAATGGATCCCTGCGTCACTGGTGTAGTTACGGGGGACTGTAAAGAGATCTGTTGTGGCTCCACACTCAGAACTGAGCGTCACTCGTTGACAAATTACCCCTTTAAATGCAGTGACTTAATAATACCAAATGCATCTATCAGTCACTGTGGCATGGCCCTGTCAGCCTGCTTTTGACTCACAGGAAAAAAAAGAAAGAAGGACCCCGGTAGAGGTTCATCTAATTGAACGCAGGCTTCCACTGAAGAGGCATTTCCACAGTCTTGTGTTTGCTTGCAAGGCATCTGAATCTACTTTATGATCAGCGGCTACCGCAAGTGGAGTCAAGTTGGTACAGTCGTCCCAGAGCTCGAAGCCCCGGAGGGGCCAACACAAAGCCGGGGAAGTTAGGCTTGGCCAGAGTTTTATATGATCAACAAAAGAGTCCTTAAGATGGCTGACTGCCTCAAAGCCACCCTTTGTAATGGAATGTAAAACACACATGCAGACACTGATACACGCTCAGGAATATGCTCTCTCTGCTCCACAGTCTACATCCTTTCTCGCACAAATTCACACGCTCTCACTTTGCACCGAGGAGAGCAGATGAGCGAAAGCTGATGTTGGATCAGTGTCTGGTACAGGAAGCTGATTTGGCGCTGTGATTGGTTTGGCTTGCCTCTGGGGAGAAAGGGTCAGAAAAAGTTAATGAGGGGCTCATTTACTGATTCTGTCGGTTTTCCTCCGCTATTAGCAGTGCTCTGGTGCAGCCGTCACTTTCACTGTTTGTGTGGGTTGGGACGCGACCTGACTCTCACTGCTAATACGGGGTAGCGCTTTGGCGCGCGCGCTTGAGAACGGAGCCCCCCGTTTGTCCGTGCGCGGGTGGGGGCACGTGCGCCTGGGTTTGCACACGCACGGCTGCGTGCGTGTGCGGGGCGAGTGGCGGGCTGCCTGCCCGTGTTTAGTTTGGCTAAGCTTCACACGGCCGCTTGGCAGCGGAGAGCTGGACAGCTTAACAGCTTGGATGGGGAGAAGAGAGCCAGGGAGGGGAAGGGAAAAGGAGGAGCGAAGGGGTAAAGAAAATGGGTGGGGGGGATTTAAGGGACCTGACGGGCTTGGGCGCACACACCGCACCACACACATGGAGGCTATTTACAAGCCCCCACAGGGACAGAGCTGTATTATCACTGGACCTAATGGATCAATAACTGTAAAGGATTGAGCTACTTGATGTCTGCTTTTTTATTCTTTTTTCACTATATATACATACATACAGACATATATATATATATATATATATATATATATATATATATATCTATATATACACACGCTAGGATTATGAATCCAAGTAAATCAAAACCCGCCATGCTCATAACCTACTAGCCCCACCACTGCTACAGCAACAAATTTGCATCTTGTCATATCTTACACTGGTGCACCATATGCTGCTAAAGGAAGCGTGGCAGCTAATAGAGTGGCAGTCAATGGTGGCTGCTTAATGACGGCCAAAGACAAATTTCATCAACTTCCCCAACAAGCAAGCGAACAACGGAGGGAGGGGGGATGAACAGAGAGCAGGAAAAAAGGCAAATCAGACTATAATAAAGCAAAGTTTTACAAGTTACCCAATGAAATCAAAGTAACAATTTACATACATTGGATTTTAATTACGGATTAAATTATTTAGCAGCTAAAAGACATTTAAATGAAATTGGTTCATTTCAACTATTTTTTAATAAAATTACTTGCTGAATTGGTTAATTTATATTTACTTAGATCACTTTGCTGATCTGGTTCGTCTTCATTAGCAACACCAACGGGCTGAGGGTTAGGAAGCTCTGCTAGCAAACAAATTTGACTTTAGCATTAACGTTATTGCTAAGGTAGCTTCAGCAAATTTTACTAGTTGTAATCTTGTTAGTAAGATTTGTAAAGCAGGTATTGTTAACATATTTAAAAAAAAATAACAGAACAAATGTAAAGTTTTGAGTTCAGTGTAAAAAGTCAACCTCTCGTTGGGTTTCCAACAACTCGGCTTGCCAGAGCCTTGGGCCGGTTCTGGTCTGTAAAAGACATCATTGATTTCCAGCCAATCTCTAAAATGATTGTTCCCAATTAAATTAGCAATTTCCTCACAAGTCATTGGGATCATGTATCTTACGTGGTTTGTGACTTACAGATGAGAAAAAAAAGCACTCTACTGAGGTAATAAACTTTCTGAATGCATTCTGATAAGGTGGCATGTTAATCTTTTCTTTGCTGTCCTTAGTTAATTTAATTGACAAAGATTGTCAATGAAATTAACAATCTTTGTCATTAACAAAGTTGCTCAGCTTCAGTTTGACTTTAACATTAGCACTGTCCCTAAAACTAGCTAAAGCTGGATTAAAAAAAACTGAAATTCTTCCTTCAAAAACAGTTTTACAGCAGTCTCTTGACGCAAAATACTTTATATCTACCATCATTAAGTTGATACAATTATTTATTATATCATACACAAACATTTTAGCCTTACTGCCCCTTCATCTCAAACTAGAACTGCTGACGGAACAAACAGCTTCAGTCATTTAGCCAAAGTTTAGTATTTATTACAAACATTTAAAAAAGCTGACATATTTACAAACTTATGTACGTGTTTTTATATATATAAATATACAGCTCTGGAATAAATTAAGAGGCCACTGCACTGAACCCCATAGAAGGCCTCATGGTTATTCCACCAAATATTGATTACTGAACTCTTCCTGAGTTAAAACATTACTGCTGATCCTAAATGAATATGTACTTTGAGGTCTTAAAGCGCTGCATCTTTTTCAGTAAAATCAAAAAACCTGATCATTTTAAGTGGTTTTTTTCCCCCAGAACTGTGATAATATATTTCAGCACAATAATTAGTTTCCCCCAAAACTCATTTTTTACAGTGTAAATTGATAGGATGAAAGCTAAACGTTGAGAGAGGGTTGACATTCAGTGCTCTGGCCAATACAAGCCCTCATTAAAGGATCATGGCGGGTCATGTCACGCTTCAGTCTGTGGTAATCACAGTCGCCTGCCCGACATGTAGACCCTGACCTTTTCCCCCTCTGACCGGCGAGGTCAAGTGCCAGTTAGAACGATTACATCCTCCTTCTCAACGCGGCCACCGACGCTGGACCTAATCGCCCAATTTACTCTGCCACACACTCCTGTGTGTGTGTGTGTGTGTTTTCTTTCTTTGTGAATGAGGCTGAGATGAGAGATTAAATGAAATGGAGTCGCAGCAGGATTCGGTAATACGCCGCGCTGTGTTTCCGCTGCTGTTTTTTTTTTTTTTTTTGTCGTTTCGCCAGCAATTTGTAAAACTCTTTGCTGTAATGGAATTCACCTAAAAGAGAGGGGAGACTATCTGTTATTTCTCTGCCCAGGTGTTCACGCTGGCAGGCTTTCCCATGAAAACAAGGGAGGGGGAAGGAAGTGCACAATACAGACGGGACCAGCTCAGGAGGGCAGCTTTTTGTCCTGCACGGGGAAACAAGGGCTAAGGGCCAGGAGGCCTGGAGGAAGTTATTAAAACATTGGCACATGCATGGAAGCTGAGGTGGGCCAGTAATAATGCTCTCCCTCTATCCTGCGTTGTGTTTTTTTTTTTTTTTTTTTAACTAAACCACCAGGCCAATTAACCCAGTCTACAGGGACTGAGATCTGAGCTTTACATCAGATTTTATTCTTTCCAGATTGCCTTTTATAGCCATTATTTTGCCTTAAAAAGTACAAACAAAATGCCAGTGTACAAAGAGGAGCCACGGTATTGACTGTTTACATATGGCTAGTGTAGCAAAGGTGGCGTGAGTCTGGCAGCGCTGACGTACGAACCAGTTTGTACGCTGCGGCCGTGTGGGTTTGACTCGAGCCAAGGAATTCACATATGCCATCCTGGAACGCCGACGTGTGATTTCTGATTGGTTCATTAAAGCCTGAGGTCCCTCCGTTTCCACTTAGTGGCCTTTATCAGGTGATGTAATCCTGTGGGGACAGTGTTCTGCAAGAAGAGAGCGGGTCAAAATAGACCCACGATGACTGTCCCGGAGCGAATTCACATCACTTTTTCTCATTTTGTCTTGACTAAATCAACACAAAATAGAACGTTAATGGCTTTCAAATGTTTGTCCGAATTAAAAAAACAAAAAAAACAAAGGCGTGGCATGCAGTCGTATCCTCCTTCTTTTAGTCGGATACTTTCACCAAAGGCCTACAGGAGTACCTGTGTGTAATTTAATCTCAAAAAGTATAAATCCGGTTGTTCTGTTGGAGAACATTAGAGAACAAACAGCATCATAAATACTTAGGAACACAGCAGGGACATTGATGTTAACAACTTTTATTTTTAAAACCTGACAGTAGATGTCAGCTAATTTAGCTTTTTAGTGCACTTTTTGTTCAATGAGAGCGTCAATAAATATCAGTAAATTCAAAAATATGGTTTAACGAAGTTACTTTTTGCAGTTCAGTTGAACAAATCTTCCTGTTTTTTAAGTAAGTGGCGTCCTGAAAAAGTCAATTTCAGTGGAGAATGTTTCTCAAGAACAATATTTGTGTTTGTGGCGCTCTGAATGCTGTGCCATGCACTCATCGTTCTGCAAAACTATTTATTGCTTAAAAAGAAATCGGTAATAAATAGGTTTTTTATTGTCATGATCTTAATGGTTATCACAATGGTACCACAAAATGTTGCGATAAAATTCTAAGTTTGTATCTCCCACCACTACTGTGAAGTTTAACCCCTTAACTGTCACCCCAAAAACACTTGCATGCAAGTCAGTGGGTCTTTGACAGTTAAGTGGTTAAGTTATAATACAAGTTAACAGACTTGTTACAGAGGGTAAGACTTTGTTTTTGTTAGACCTACATGTATTATATTAAACCAGCAGCCTAAACACATCATGTAACATGGTAGTGGCAGCATCATGTTCTGGGGAAGGCTTTTTTTCAGTAGAGCTGATATGAAAGTGGCTGGAGTTAAATTCAGAGGAATCCTTCAGGGCAGCAGCAGAGATTTCAGCAGGACAATAATCCGAATCAGAAAGATGAAGTGGTCCAGTCAAAGCCTAGACCTAAATCCAGTTGGTAATCTGTGGTGAGAATTGAATGAGAACTGATGTCAAAAGATGTCCTCCATCCATCCAGCCTGACTGAGTCTGAGTTTTCTTTTTTTTTTTTCCTGTTTCTAAATCTGCTGGAGCTCAACAAGCACCATAATTTTTTTTATTGTTGTATGCAAAACAAAAACAAAAACCACACATCCTTTTCCTTTCAACTAACAATTATGTGCTACATCTCATAAAAAAAAGAACGCCCAATAAAATACAGTAAAGTTTGAGGGTAGTGACATGACAAAAAAAAAAAAAAAAAAAAGTGAAAAGTTCACGGTGTGTGAAATTCTACCGCAGATCCTACAGGACAGCCGAGCGGCATCCGGACTCCAGAGCTCACGGGGGGCGAGTTATCTGACATCCGGCGGCGGAACAGACTGTGCGGAACAACGTCGCATTAATGTAAGACACGGGACAGAGCGGTGCAGGTGCTGGCTGTTAGGGAGGAAGATGAGGAGAATGTGCTACAGGAGGTGTCAGGGACGCGAGCGAGCGCCGCGACATTCCGCCGGTTCAGGTGCTGCTCTGCCGCTCCGGCATTCCATCAAGGGCGACAGCGCGCCGGGGCGACGCATTTGCATACAGAACAAAGCCGCCCGCAGGCTAGGCCACTGGGACGTAAACCTGCCCTCCTGCAGCCTCCCCCTCCCTTCTCTGTTTTCGGTGCACGCAACACTCACACACGCACACATTCACTCGCTTTGTTCACACACTCGCACAATCCCTGGGAGTACGTGCATGTGCACCTGTCAGGGCTTTAGCTGACACCTCCGCTGCTGGCGAAGCAGCTCCTCATTAGCATGGCTGTGATCTAGGGGGTCCCCAGGGGTCCCAGCCTCCTCACCTCACCCCTTGCACCCCCCAGCCCCTCCTCTCACACCTCCCACCCCCCTTCCCCCCGGTTGCACCTCTGCTCTGTTCCTCGTCAGAGCATCCCCACTCCTTCTTCTCCTTCCCTCAGCTTTTGACGGCTTGTTTGTCATGAAGGAGACTAATCAGGGGCCACAGAGATCATCTGCCAGTGTGCGTGTGTGTATGTGTGTTCTTTGTCGAAGAGGATGGGAAGGACAGTAATGTCGCAGCGGAAAAAGCAGAGAGAAACATGTGTAGCAAAAGAAAGGGAGAGGAAAGGGAAAGGAGAGAGAGAGAGCATGGAGGGTGGCAGTAGCAGGCAGGGGGTAAGGCTCTCACACAGTGTGACTGGCTCCATGCTAACTCGTAGCAGCTTTGGCCTGTTAACCATATACATCTGTGTGTGTGTGTGTGTGTGTGTGTGTGTGTGTGTGTGTGTGTGTGTGTGTGTGTGTGTGTGTCTGTCTGTCTGCCTCCAGCCAATATGACCAGCTGAAATGCCTTGACAGGCCCAAGAGAAGATTTAAAGCAACAGCGCGACTTAAAAAGGCCCACAGATCCCCCCCACCCCCTAAAAAAGCCATGGACAAAATGCTTTTTTTTTTCCTTTATCTGCAACTTTTTCCCGCCTGGCCCATCTCACACTGAACACCTGTCCCAAGGTATCTGGGTGCTCCGCCCCGACCCTCATTCCTCCTGGGATGTGGGTCAAATGAACAATAAAAAGGGGATCGGGTGTCTCCACCAAGCAGCTTGATCGCAGACGCACACGCGCAGAAAACGCAGGGGGAGACGGGGCGAGCGGGTCCAGCTGAACAACAATGCGCAAGAGGGAGGAGAAGGAGGATGAGGAGTGGGAGGTTCTCGCGGAGCGTCTTGCTTCCATTAGGGAAGGAGGGCACAAGGGACGCGGCGTGCAAAATGGACTGGCAAGACCTCTGTCAGTGAAGAGCTACGACTCTTGGCGATGGAGCAACGGAGACAGAAACCCAGAGAATGAGAAGAAAAAAGGGAGCTCGGCGAAGTGCATTAGCTAAGCTCTCTGTGGCATTTCTCTAAGCCTGACTCATTGCCATCAGCTCCAATAAAAAATTTTTTAAAAATAACTGCATCTGTGTGTGTGTGTGTGTGTGTGTGTGTGTGTTGGGGTTGGGTGGGGACGCAAGGGGACCCCCGCGCACGCTTCTGGGGTTCGCTGTCTGTCATGCGAGCCTGACAAATGGACGACACTCAGCCGTGCTTGCGGTTGAAAAGAAGATGCAAGAGAGAGGAGTGAGATGGAGAGGGGGATTAAAGATGTTTGGGCCGCACGGTGGGAAAGACGAGTCACGAGGAGAGGAGAGGTTCAAAGAACGAAAAATAAAAAAACAAACATTCCTGAAGAAGCTGCTGAAATGGAAATAAAAGTGGAGATGTGTCTTGGTTGTCTCGGCGGGGTGAGATTACAATCAGTCAGTCAGTGGCAGGGCTACAAACTTTTACATGAGGGGGACAAAAGAGGCAGGGGGGAAGGTCATAGCAGGGTGGCAATGTGAACCTCTGTGAAGAATGTGAAAATCTCCAGAAACAACAAAATATCTACAAAAACAGGAAAAAAAAAAACTGCTGTACTACGAAACCAAAGGGAAGTTTTAGGTATAAATGTCCTTTGTCATTTATTTGTTCATAATTATGTTATTTGAAAGAAGTTTTATTTTAAAAAGACATAATATTTATGGGTTGAGAGAGGAGGCAAGGCTTTACTGCAGGGTGGGCAACTGACCCCCCATGCCCCCCTGTAGATTCGCCCCTGCAATCAGTTCATCTCTGATGTATTATACGATGAAAGGTCAGCAGGGAAAACCAGCAGCATGATAGTTAAAGAAACCAAGAAAAAAGAAGCAGCAGTGTCATCCTTAAAGTAATTCAGATGTGAGGTATGGTGATTAAAACAAGACGGAATCTACAATTGTCCACTAATGGAAAAAAACAATATAGATATACTTTCACAGATGGGAATAAACTGCAAATATTTCTAAAAGAAAAACAGGAAAAAAACATAAAAAAACTTTAAAAGAAAGTATGGCATACTGCGACAGAAAGCTCAAACTGATTTGACAATAAAATGGAGACTTGGTGTGCAGGTACGCCACAGTGTTTGCTTAAGGTTTTACATCGAAATGAGCTTGAGGAACGCCGGTGCAGAAAATGAAATCGACTCGTGCGAAATTTTGCTACGTGGAGTCTCTAAATGTCACGCAAATGTCATTTCATACATGGTAGCCATCACGCGTATTTGCCTAAGCGCAGCACACTACGAATAATTAAATTACTTACACATGATACCTATAAATTGTGATAACTATTTAGGCATCGGATCACAACGTGTGGTGCTCATTTCCTGTTGCGAACGCTCCCGAGAGCGAGCCTTTTTCTCACACGTTGCATTTCAGACAGTGGCTCTTTTGTGGTGCGAGCTTGTGGTGTTTGTGTATATGTGTTTGCATGCTATATGCCTATTCATTCACAGAGAGTGCCATGCAGTAATGGGTCCCAGCTGGGTTCTGCCCACTAAAGCTGAGTAGCCGGTCCTGCTTAACTGGGAGCCCACAGGAAGAAACAAGCGAGGCCTTGAATGGTGCACGAGCCCTCCCAGCTTACAGCACCCCATTAAAACTTTATTCTCTCTCCCCTCACAAACACTGTAAAGTCCAGTAGAGTCAGCGCCGGATAGCAGTCGTCATCTAATCCCTGTTGTTTAACATGTTTCTTCACTGCACTGTAAAGGAGGAACTCTATTGAATATTAATCCTAAATTATTCACATTTGAATCAAGTATGTCAGATTGTAGTTTGAAACAGTGATTAAATAAAAAAGTATATGTTGGTAGCAAATCCTGGCAAAATGTTATGACTAAAATTCATTCTATGGTTTTGTTTGTCTAATTTCATTCATCATACTTGATGAGAAAACAGTAAGGGTGAGCATATATACATCAGGAACTGATTAATGCTTTTCAAACAGTGTTTTGTTCTTTTTCTAACTTTAAATGGTGAAGTAGCTATAACTACTACTATAACTGTACTACTACTTTACCATTTACGCTAATGCTAATTTAGATTGCTAATTCAAAGGATTTTAACTCTGAAGCAGTCATTCCCAAATTAACAACACATCTCATTTATGGTCGTCAGAATAAAATTTATCTTACTATTTTTGAAACGCTTTATGCCTTTATCAAAAACAATTAATACTGTAACACAGGAGAACAAACTAATCTGAAACTTATTAGTTAACTATGTTGTGTATGTACATTTTTATAATTGGTCAAATTTTCATGTATCAATTTCATCTTTTAGCTGTTAACCTTCCACAATTTCTGCTCTGAAGTATGTTCATTAAAAAAACAGAGCTGGCTGCATCAGTCCTCCAGGCCAGCAGGGGTGTCCCAAGAGCACTTAACTTCTTACAAAAAATATTTAGATTACAAACTTTCTATTATGTACTGCGAGTTCTGTGAAAAAAAAAAAAATCCCATTTAGGATGTATTTGTTTAAAGAACTCCCAAATGCGATAATTAATATTACGTAATTATACTGAGTAAAACAATTCACTGTTATTATTATTATTATTATTATTATTATTATTATTATTATTACTATTATTATTACGTAATTTATAGTCATGGTTTAATATTGTTCACCTGTTGCTCCTGCCTTTGCTGAAATCACATTTTATACACAAAGTAATAGCAAATTCATCAGTAAATAAATACAATTTTCCTGACTCCACTCTCAAACACTGCACTTCAGACTCAACTGCCAGACTAAATGAACAAATGAGAGAAGCAATGTTGTTTCCTCCTCCCCAACTTATTTACTGCTATTAATTTAATGAATACTAAAAACTGGAAATGAGACCGAATACTGAAATCCTGTTAACAATCCTGGGATGGCTCTGGATTCCTATTTATCCAGATGAAATGCATGCAGACTTTTACATCACTTTTATTGCCTTTTTCCCCCTAAGAGTTTGTTTCAGCAGTGTATTAACATTGATGTCATGAGAAAAAAAATGGTCTTTTCTCACTCTCGCTTGTCAGATCGCCTGGAGAGTATTGCATTACACAATAATTTGCAAGTCATGTAATTGCTGTTAACTGAACTCTGGTTGTAAACAAGGAGAAAATTTGTCTTTTTACCTAAGAATAATATTTAATTTTTACATTAAGGCCTCTGCCTCCAAGTAAACGTGAAGTAGAGTTGTTAAAGTTTCTAAAACAAGGCGTGACTATTCAAAAGTTTACCAAGTGACATTTTCATGTCTAAGTTCAAAATGATCCAAAGCAGATGTCTGCTTCCATCTGAGCAAATGTAAGAAAAATGAAAACAAATTATAAATAACCCCTGTGGAAACCCTTTCATATTTCTTTCAAATTAAATCCAAATCTGACTGCATTAAAAAAAAGGAAAATAATATATTTAGTTGCGCCAATCAATCAGCTAAAGATCGGAGTCGAGCCAATTTTCTCTTGATCTCTGATCAGATAATAAAACATGAGGATTTTGTTTCCCTACTCACAGTACGTATAGTACATCCAAGCCATTAACTTCCACTCTTTTCTATCTATAACCACATCAGCCAACAACATTTAGGGACATGTTCTTAAAGCATAAAAGAGGATAATTCTAGGTTTGAAACTGCTATCCGAATTAAACGACCTGCAAAACATTTTTTCCCCTTTATGAGTTGCAATGAAACACTAATATCTGTCACAAACAAATAGGTCAAAATTAGAATAGCTCAGTCAGTCTAGAAGCCAGAAAAGGTCTGATGAGTGCTTCTCTGAAAATGCCACAAGATCACAAGAACATAAATCTAATGATTATATTTAGTACCAACCTCATAAACTGTCACAGAACAGCAAAAAAAAAGAAAAACACTCAACAAAAACAAAATTCATAAAAATAAATATTCCAGATCTTTAGCATTTATGAATATATAGAAACAACTTATTGCCAGCTTTTATATCAACCTCACTTTTGTACCTTCATTTGCAAGTCGCTATGGATAAAAGTGTCAGTGAGATGCATAAGCGTAACAATTTCAACAACTTTTTCCACGCTCCAAAAATCCAACAAACAAACTCTGATTTGTGTGTGAGAAAAAAAGAAAGAGTTATGACAATCTTAGAAAGTGTGTTTTTCTTTTTGGGGGGTTTGTTCTTTTTCACGTATGTTTATGAGGTCTTTTTTATGATCTATTGAACACCAGCAGCACAACATTATTCACGTTGCAACGGTCATGTCTCCAGGGGAATTCTGTTCTCTCTCCAGAGTGTGTCCTGAAACATACCCAGGTGTGTCAAACGATCTCCTGTCTTGTCTCCAACACATCGCCTCGGATTGCTACACGCACACGCATACACACACACCCACGCGCACGCTCATATGCAAGCATGAACATTGATTCTTCTCTCAACACATATTTATGAAGTGACACGATGTGGCTGAATTTGGCCCCAGGCCCTCCCCTGTGGCCTCTCCCTCTGTTTCTCCCTCCTTTTACCCACTCGTTCACTTCTTCTTTTTTTCCCCTTCTTTTTCTTTCTTTCTGTCTGTTATCATGCTGATACATTTCCTGCTCCTGGCACGGCTCCTGCATAGCTTATGGTTAAAGCAAGCTTTCATCTATCCAGAGCCCTCCAGGACACACACACACACGCACGCACACATACATAAACACGCTCGCGCACATATGCAGGCGCTTGGTACGGGCCAGTGCTGCCCCAGCCAGACCACAGGCCCAGACAAGCTCCGCTGGCACCAATCACTCTGATAACATCTCGGGCTTTATTTCATTTCTGGCTCGCTCTGCTCTGCTCTGGGAAAGACCAGCATGAAAAAAAAAGAGAGAGAGTTTGCTGGAAAAATATGTATAACTCCAGCATACGGGGAGCTCCTTAACCTTCAGCACTTAACCTCCACCTCTCTCTCTGTGTGTGTGTGCAGTGCCGTCTACGGACGTGACAGCGCAGGCCCTCCGCCGTTCAGAAAGCAACGGATTGCTGATGTTTTCTGTTCTTTTCCTGCCGGCGGTCCAACGGTTTTATTAAGTTATTAAAAGTAATAGGGCAGGCAAAGTTTAATGAAATGTATTTGATCGATTTTTGGGGTATTGATGATATTCCAAATGCCCTGGTTTATGTCTGAGCTTTCAGTGGAAAGAAAAAATAAAGACATAGACGGGCAAACTGAACCAAATCAAATTTAACGACTCTGTAACTGACAAAGAAAAATGTTAGCATTAGATTAAAAATTAAAGTAGCTCTGCCTTTTAATGCCAAAACATCTGCTTTCTACTTATCCCCCCTTTATTTAATTTCCACAGTATGAGAGGGCTATGTGTATTATAGTGCTAAAAAAAAACATGGTTCTAGATCCTGGTGTTGGGACAAGCCTGCATCAGAAAAACACAGAAAGTGGACAGGGCTGTGCCAAAACTGAATGGGACCCTGGGCAGAATGGGACCACTACTGTTTAATTGAAAACATGCTATGGAGTTAAATGATGAATGACGACATTTTTGAGTCCTGTCAGTCAGTTGGTATTACTTTGTAAAGAAATAGCTCTTAGGAATAAAGTTTTAGAAGAAACCAGTTATTTCTCAGTTTTACTAACTTTCTTCCACAGCAAGGAAAAAGATTCAACAAAATTATTTCATACCTTTGCTTTGCAATTTTGTCAACACATGCCTCTGTTTTGTACCCATGAAGTTAACCATGTCATGTGACTTTTCTGCTCCTGGCATTGGAGCATTGTTGATGAACTTCCAATTCCATGTGTAATTAAATTTAATTATTCATATTCTTACTGAAGACTGTTTAGTACACCTTTCAACCTATATTACTTTGGGGAATTCGAGTCCCAAATAAACCCAAATAAATCTGAAGTGATTTCCTGCTGGTTGACCTGATGCAGGGTTTCTAAGCAAATTTCTGCTAGCAGGTATATTGCTAAGTCAGATAAGCACACTTTGTAGGACTAGACTATGAGTAGAAAAAAGAAGATTACTAGAAGTCATCTGTTGTGTAAGTGGGCTCGAAATGTCCCCATAAGTTACACAAAATGTCCCCATAAGGGATCCAAAATGTCCCCATAAGACACACAAAATGACATGTGGTCGGCGTGACTCGTCTCGTCATAAACAGTTCATATTCAGCCAAAAAAAGTTGTCCCACAAAACAGCCAAAACTCCAAAGGCACAAAATGAAAAAGCACCTGCTGATATGAATTATGTTTGAGAATTAAAGTCCTCTCTGGAGCCCCCTGCTGGCCTGGGGGACAGTTCGCCCGTGACTCAATCTGGTTCATATTACGTGAATTGTCTTTGTAGAGTTCTTTTTTATTGTAATTACTCAACAAGCGGATGAACTGAGGGGGGTGGGGGTACTGTAAATGTGCTATGAAAGTCTTTCAATATCTCTTGTGGTGAGGCGGCTTGTAAAAAGGAAATATGTTGTCTTCTCTCTTCTCTCACAATCCCACCCAAGTCAGAGCACTAATAAGATAAAGAGGGGAAGAAGAGTGTAGAAGGTAGCTGATTAACAAGCACCCTACTCTTTACTTTTCACTTCTATAAATAGCAGCTCACTTATTCTCAGAAGCAAACGTATACTGTCATATAGCGAACAAAAACCATGCATGTTTGTCTAGTAGTCTGCACAAGGTTTAGAGCGGGTTAGCAAAGTAGGCCAAGCTCGACATGCAGCTGAGCAGGTTCTCCATCTGAAGGCATGCATTCACTACATGAACTGTATGTTCTTTTTAAGAAAAGAAACGGTCCATTACTCAGCACATCTGCTAGACAGAGCGAGAAAGCCGGCAGCTCAAATACTGTAACTACAGTTCCGTAGTCAAAATATCTTGATTATAGCTATTTACACAGAGAACATAAACAAGGTCGCAGATTCCCACTGACACAAGGCGACTGACGATCGGTGGCAGCAGGAGCATGAAGTTCACGTCAACACTTCACTCAAAAGCTAAATGCAATGAAAAGTGTGTGTGTGTGTGTGTGTGTGTGTGCGAGTGTGTGTGATTTTGGGGGGTTGGGGAGGTGAGGGTTGTTGCGCCGAAGCGTCAGGAACGCCATCGTCTCTCGCCATGTGTAGCAGGGACGGTGCGTGAAGTTTTCTTTAAAGCCTCTTCAGTAAAAAGGCTGTTAAGGAGCAAAGAGTCCACACATCTGGAAGACACAGTCAGTCAGCACATGCTGAAAGTTAGCGGTGGCGCTCGCAGTCCAAATTAGTGGCGAGTTTTATTCCCCCGCTGTGGTAGGAAAATATCAAATCTGCTGCCATATGAGTGCCATAAAGCTGGCTGTGGAGTGTTTGATGCCTTCATGTGGGAGCCTTTAAGCTGAGAGTGGGTCTGCATGTGCGCATGTGTGTGTGTGCGTGTTTAGTGGGAGATGCAGGCCTTAATGGGAGATGAGAGCCATTGTATGCATTCTTGCACAGGCATATGTTTTCTGTTTGTGTGCCTCTTATCGCCGTGCGTATCGACGTCTGTGCATGCACAGGGAAATACACCTATATATATATATATATATATATATATATATATATATATATATATATATATATATATATGTATGTGTGTGTGTGTGTGTGCAGCTGTGCCACTTTAGCAGCCCCCTTGCAGACCCAGTTGACCCTGCTGCTATAGAACAGACAGACACAAGCAGAGTCAGACGGCCCCTGGGGTGGTCCTGTCTGAGGCACGGTATTATGGGCCAACGAGGCTAGGGGCCCATACGCAGGCAGGGACACGTATATTGTAATTGCACACACACACACACACACACACACGCACACACACACACACACACACACACACACACGTATAGGTCCAAGGACAGATGTGTGTAAAAGCTAGAATACATACAAGAAAGAAATCTGATGAAAAGGTTCAATATCTTTACCTTAATTTTTGTTGAAATCAGTAAACCTTTAATTTGCCTACTTGTTGTCGCACATGTGCAAACTTTAGGAGGACTCAAGCAGTTCCTTTCACTTTCACTAAATTGCTGAAAAATGGTAGACAAAGCTTGCAAACCACAAAAGTATTTTATGTTCATTCTGCAACTACCTGCAGGTAGGTGTGCAGATGAGAGTGGCGGGGTGACACATCACCAATCATCTCTGCACAAACCCCCAGAAAATAACTGAAACTGGAATAATTATTCAGTTATACATACTAGCAAACTTCAACAGTGATAGTTGATGTTACTAAATGTGTCATTTGGCGGGGAAAGGAGCGAGTGTATGTCATTTCCTCCAAAAGAAAAAAAAAATGCAGTGGAATAAGGGGAAAATCTGCAACTCGCAAAAGCAAGAATTAAAAAAAAAAATAAAAAAGGAACACGCCTGCGAGGAGACTCGAACTAAATTCCCTGGCAAGTATTCAGATCACTCATGTAAGAACACACAAACACACACGCACACACATATACTACTTTACACATCTCCCACCATGTGACCCCTAATCACAACCCCAGAGCTTGGACATCAAATGAAGCAAGTTTGAAAAAAAAAAAAAAAAATCATCAGGAGTAATTAACACATTTTCATATGCAAATGTGATTAATGCAAAACTACAAAGTCATTATGCAAATCGACTTTTCCTTGAGCCTCTGTACAAATATTCGCAGCTCAAATCAGGGATCAGTCTCGCCATCTTTCTTTTTTTCTTTTTTTTATCTCCTTTTCCCTCTATCTCTCACTCTCTCTCGGAGCAGAGATAATACGTAAGTAGCATGTGAAGTTATTTCCGAACTCACGCGGTGTGTGTGTGTGTGTGTGTGTGTGTGTGTTTTCATGCGATGGGGCCGGGGCTATGGCATTACGCCGCCTGCCTACTGATTACTGGCTGCTTGGCACTGGAGCGAGACGGGGAAGCCGGCGAACAGGGGAAGGTATGAATATGCAAAAGCCTGATTGCTTTTCATGATTAAAGCCTATTTAATATGGAAATGAGAGCAAGCCAGGTGATTAAAGGACCATTGGGTGGTTGGGCAAAATAAAAAAAAATAAATAAAAAAAAGAGGGGATGAAGAAGAGGTGGGGTAAAGGGACACCTTCAAGTCCGTACAAGTGGAGAGGTGAGCAAACTGGAATGTCGCTGAATGTCAATGTCGGTTTCAGATTTATTCAGCCTGTTTGAGTGCAGGAGTGTTGCTTCATCTTTTGAGACATTTTCAGGGGTTGCACCACAGGTTTTCATCCAGTAACCACAGTGACTCATTTAAGGTGAGAAAAAAGCATCCCTCCTTGCCCATTAGCTGAAGACTTTAAAAGAAAAAAGAAAAAAAAACTGATCTTATCATGTTAAAATACTCCTTCGCGCACTTTCACACCCGCAGAAATTTCCTACATGCAAAGTGTGACCGTTCTTAAGTTTATCTCCACTTTGGTGTCCTTTGATCGTCAAAATTCAAGTGGCGCTTTGGTTCTGGATTGAACGTCGGTATCTGTATCACATCGAGCTGTTTGTTTTCACCCCACCACAAAAAAATAAAAAATAAAAAAAATAAAAAGTACAGCAAAAGTGACACAAGCGAGATCACAGGTGGACAGAGAGCAAAACGGCGAGAGATGTTGGAGGATGTCACCATTGCTCACATCATCTCATGAAATATTCAACTGTGTGTGGTGAAAGAGACAGAGAATGAGAAGAGGGAAGGATTGTCATGATGCCACTTCGTCCCCGTGCCTTAAAGTGCTCTGAGGTGGCGTTCAGGGGAGGTATTTGGGGTTGGGACGGGGGGGGGGGTTACGACAGGCATCCTGGGAGGAGTTCAAAGCAGGGCCAGGGTCGTCTCAGTGCGGCAACGCTCCCTTGGCGACAACTTCTCCCGCCTGTGTTATGACATGCATCATTCTTCACGTGCAAAAAAAAAAAAAAAAAAAAAAAAATCCAAATATTACTAGACTCCCAACAAAATCCAAAACGCGTACACGCACACACACATACACATTTTGTGCATGCATCAGCAAGAGAATCT
Organism: Poecilia mexicana; assembly: GCF_051168715.1. Lineage (NCBI taxonomy): Eukaryota > Metazoa > Chordata > Actinopteri > Cyprinodontiformes > Poeciliidae > Poecilia > Poecilia mexicana. Next base: position 6,661,444 of record NW_028263390.1, on the reverse strand, counting down.
CAGGAGGGGGGGAGAAAAAAAATTCAAAACAGGGCAGAGGAAGGCCATTTTTCATCTACTGTACAAACCATGTAAAAAAAATAAAAAAAACAGCATGCACATGTAAGCGTGCGTGTGTGTGTGTGTGTGTGTGTGTATTTGCGCGGGTGCGTTTTGCACCTTTTGGGGTTGAATCTGCTGGCCTTGCAGCATGTTTTTGCAGTTCAGGCGAGCGGGGCTGACAGACAAAGAGGCCAGACAGGATGTTATAAAACACAACCAGGTGAAGAGGAGAGGGGTTAAAGCATACGTTTGCATGCTACACGAGCGCTTCGTGCGTTATTAGCGTGCAGAATTCGGTTCCCTTTTTCGGTGCACCTCCCCGCTTCCTTCGATTGCTCTGCAGGTCGGATCTGCCCGGCGTGCCTCGAAGCTCACATGCAGTCAAATTATGATATTTCCTTATAGGGGGAAGGGAAGATGTGCTAGCGAGTGCCTCTAACACTTTGGACTTAATTAGTCCTAATAATGTAATCTAATTTGCTTGAAACTTGAGACAGACTTGAGTGGCAATCTAATGTGTTGAACAAAGCTCCCTCCTCGCTTTCATTTGGGGGCCTTGGAGTGCTTTCATGTCCTGTTCTCTTAGTGATAAGACTTTCTGTCTGAATGACTAACTGGCTGCAGCTCTTTCAGGCTGACTCAGTCTTTAACGCGGCCTGTTTTTTTCTCCTCCTCTGACTGTCCTGCAAAGGAAAAATTGAATGTAAAATGATTGATTGGCTCGTTTTTTTTCCTTCTCCCCCCTTCCTCTTTGTTTGTTCCCAGAGCTGTTGAAAGCTCTTCAAGTTTCCCAAATCGAATTCTTCAAACCCCCTCCCCTCCCAAAAATAGAGACGATTAACAAAAGCCACATTGTTACTGAGCGGCGGTCAGATATTTTTATTATCTGTTGAGGGAAAATCTTGAGAACTTCTCTCTCTTTTTTTTTTTTTTTTTTTTGGAGCGTCGCTTTCATTCTCGCAAATCGACGGCGACGTCCAAACCTTTGCTGTCACATATTTTCTCTGATCTCCTTTTACAGATACTTCCCAAAGTGACTGACGACGGCCACACACAGCTGCCGGCCACATACAGACGCCGCGCATATGTACGGGATAGCAGCACAAGACAACAGAAAGGAGGTCTCTACTGAGTTTGGCTCGAAAATAAACAAATTGTTCTGATCTGAAATGGCCGTAAGGCGTTTTGAAATACCCAAAAAGCCAGTTTGGTCTGCTGGAAATCTGAAACAGAAACTAAAGTGTTTTCTCCCCAGCTTCCTTGTTTGTCTCAAAGTCGTTCGGCTTGCATTTTAAGCCGCACGGAGCCTAAAGAACTCTCTGTTTAGCTAATGCACGAGAAGCAGTATCCTCCCTGGGTGTTTCATGTACAAAAAAACAAAAAAAAAAACCCCGCTATCTATGAACATGCAGAACCGTACAGATGGATGTGTTGTTCCAATTAATGACAGCAGTGATTCAACGCTGCGCTAATAAGCGCTTTCATTTTGCTCCAGTAGTTAAAAGTCATTTTAGTAAAATGCCAGAGAAAGTGCTAAAGTAACCACAACTGTCTCAAGTCTACCTGTTTCTGCACACTGCCTCTCAGGAGGCTCATAGAGCACTACTACTTTTTGTTACTCCACTCACAAAAAAATAAAAAACATAAATCCAGCTGCAAGCTGCCAGCCAGCTGGCTGAAAGAAATGTGGAACATCTGAAGTTTCCACTTTGACTCATTTTGGACACATAACAGTTCTTTTAAGACAAAAAGATGAATCTTCTTAGGAAACTTGCTCTTGTTTTTAACATCTATATTATTAGTTTATTTAATTTAGTCAAATTTCTCAATTTCTTGTATTTGTACTTTTTTAAATATATTTTATCAAAACAGGTTTCTCTTTTAAATGAGACAATGGATCTCAATGAGACAACCTGTATAAATAAAGGTCAAATAAAATAAATTTAACTTTTACCTCACCTACAAGACAGACAAGCGAGGCTGGGCATTGCCAGTCAGCTGGATGAATAGAGACTATTACATTTTCAGTTAGCAGACAGCATAACTAAACAGCTAATGCTAACTCAATAAACTACCATGAGTCACCAAAGCACAACTGATAATCCATTCATTTTGTCCATGTTCAAATGTTTATGTAACATAACCCGTTTACAGCAAAAAGATAGAAAGAGAGCGCACAGTAACTAAACGTGTTTGCTAAATTAATATGAACTGACAGCACTTGGTGTGCAAGTTCAGAAAAATGTTTGTTATTCAAAAACTGATCTTGTTGCTCTCAGACTGGCTGAGTAGAAAATGATCAGAATTGATCCTGATGTCAGTTTTGGCCTTACAGAAAATCAGTCCAGATCATTTTTAGAAACAACGAGTTATCAATGATGTCAACATGCCTTTACAGAGGCATGTTGACTTTTTAGGTGATTAAGTACACTCTGCAGCAAAAAGTCTTTAAAGTGTGACTTTGCTGATTTACATAAAGGCTTTTGCATGTCTAGAACCAAAAGCTTCGCTTCACATTATTACCACTGAAGATGGATCACTGGTATGAAAAGAAAAAAAACAAAAAACTAAACAATAAAAGCAACATTTCCAAACATGATTTCTGTGGTAGTTCTATTGCTCTGAGCGGTTCAGGGGTCCGAATCAGCTGCTTTGTTCAATTATGCCTTGGGCTGGCTCTGTTTTATACAAGAAGCACCACCATCCACTTTAATTTTACAGTTTTATTCTATTTTTACATTCATCTTTGCATCAGGATAATTTGTTTAAAGTAAAGAAAATCACAGCTACAATAAATAATATATTAGCTGCAGTTGGAGTCGGTATTGCTTTTTGAAAGATTTTACTGTAAAACTATTTAGATTGTGTTACATAAGACAGTTTTCAAATAACTACTGCAGTATTGAAATGAAGATGATCATAACGTGAGATTCTCATACAGACTCTCACTTTAGCCACCGTCATCACGACTACATCAGTTGGAACTGCCGAAGTGTGAAGTCTGTAATGGCAAAAAAGCTGAACAGAGCTGCTTTAGTCAGAGAACGAGCCATGAAAGCTTCCCTTTAACCACTCGGATCTGACCATGACACAACAGTGGAACACAGCGGTGACCAGTTTCTGCGTTAGCCGTTTAATCGTGCGTGAAATTCCGTCTGGAAACATCTCAGTCTGCCGAAGCCTTGCGTAATCCTGGACAGCCTTCCCAGCCCTTTGGGTGCGATGGTGACTGTCTCCTCTGATAAACTCTGCATTGGTTTCCCTACAGCGCCGGCAGTCGGCAGGCGCTACCATTCTTACACACACACACCCATACACACACACACACACACACCCTGTTTTTTTTTTTTTCGCCCCCCAGGCCCTCCAGCTGTTTTCCCTTTTCCCCCCGAACAGCCGACTGAACGGCCTTGCAGCTTTATTAATCCGTTTCTCCTCACCCCAACCCACACACACACACACATACATGCACCCAGACAGAGTTTAATCTTTAACTTCTGCATATAATGCTGCTGGATTTTTGTTTTTTTCTTTTTTGTCAAACGCTCCAATAAGTGACGTGCTCTCGCAAAAACAAAACAAAAAAGGAAGAAATAAACCACGTTGGTCTGATTGTGTCATCGTTTTCTCCCGTTTTAGGAGTTTCAACTTCAACACCGGCATGTTTGCGTGTGTGTGTGTGTAACCAAAAATATGTGCACACTTGCACATATTTTTTGACACTCCTGGTGAAGATGTGAAAGAAAAGTTACATAAATAAATCTTTTATTGCAGTAGTATAATCTCACACTGATTTTTTTTAAAAAACATCATCCTTAGTTAGATACATATACTTCTACATCAACATGTATGTAGATTAAATATATTTTTCACTTTCACTTTACTTTTCCAAGTTGATCTAGGAACTTCTAATTGGCAATTAAGACCTCTTGTTGATGTGGGGAATACATATGATGTGACACAGAGGCCTGTTTCTGTAGGCTTCATGTGGACCAATGTTTATCTACAACATACAGTGTGCAGGATGGAAAAGTAAAAAAAAATAAATAAAAAAACACCAAACACCAAAGATCCCTGTTAAAAATCTTCAGTGAGTGCCAATCAGAGTTCACAAAGTTTCCATAGCGACCATTAAACCATATTTACACGGCAATAAGTTGTTTGGAAGTGATACTAGCAACAACAAAAAATAACTTTTCAGCCCTACTATCACAAATGTAAACATGTGGATGTTGCTAAACTCTACTGGGAGTTTAACTAGAACTTTGGGCTTGGATTAGGTAAGACGAACATTGAACTTATGGATAAGAAATCCTTCAGGTTTGGTGTGAAACAAACGGTAAATATTGTAGAAAAGCAACTGTTAAGTATGGAAGAGGATCTGTGATGCGGTGGGACATTTTTCTCATTAAGCAACCCTTCAGATTTTGTTAAAGTGGCGTTGTGAACTTTTTAAAATGCTAACATATGGGGAACAAAAACAAAGCAATTGACAAGCACTAGAAAGCAAAGAACCAATCATCACTGGGTCTTTGCAGCAGGGTAATGATCCAAATTAACACAGAAGTGATTCATCACTCACAAACATCTCATTTGAATTTGACGTAAATCAAATTTTAAAAAAAATCAATCTCAGGAGTGAGCTAAAAAGAGGAATGGTCCAAAACTCATCAATCTGTGTGCTCCAAAGTTGTGAAGCATGTAAAAAAAGGGCCTCTCCTATTAGCAAAAAAGTAACCATAAAACTTATTTCCAACAGAGGTTACCAAAACTGTCTTCAGTCACTTCAGTTTATTCCCCCCTGAACAAACATACTCAAATTAATGGCTTGATTTTATTATTATTATTTTTTTTTTTTAGTGTGAGATTATGATCCTGCAGCATCAAGATGAAACGATTTCAATACCTTTTGCACATCTTCACCAAGGATGCTAATAAGTACTCACTACACACATACACACACGCATTACAGACACTTAGCTGTAGAGGGCGCTGTGTGGGTAACATCCTCCTTACAAAGAAACAGACACAACTCTGCAGCTCTGAGTCACTAATGAAAATCATCTCAAGCTACATTAATCCCTCCTGAAGGCCACTGTCAAAATAAAAGCTTTCTTTAAAGAGAGAGCTGTGTGTTTTGGGAGCAGTGTGTGCCACCTGTGCGTTTAACACTCCGTACCTCCTTTCTCCTGTTTGGGGCAGATTCCCTTGGCCGGGGTCAGCCTCCTGTGCTCGTCTTCCTCCCCGCCGGGGGTCACCTGGACGCCCACTTCCACCGGAAGTGACCCTCCTCTGCCGAGCTCCAGCGAGCGGGCCCGGGGCGAGACGGGAACGCCCATGATCCCGCCGGCCTCGCCGGGCTTGGAGAAGGCGCCGGGTCCGCCGCCGCCGGGCCCCCTGCACAGCCGCCGCTTGTGCTCGATGAAAACAAGGATGTCGCCGAGGGGGAAGTTGGTCTGACACTGGCCGCAGGTCAAGAGGTCGTGCTCCCCGGGCCCCATCCTCCGAGGACTCGGGGTGGACGGCTCCGGAGAGGGAGATCGAGCGCCTGAGTCATGGTTGACCTCCGCTGTGAGAAAAAGAGACGCGGAAAACAATTTAAAAAAAAAAAGACATTCAGTCAGTGAGAAAAACATCCTCAGAGAGAGAGAGGAAAAAAACTCAGCAAGGTTTAGTCCTGAAACCAATACAAGATAACAACCATCCCTCTGTACCGCACAGGGTGGTCGTTACATTAAAAAAAAAAAAAACTGTGTCACGTTCAGGGGCTTGAAACAGCAGAACGCTGTTAAGACTACTTTGCCTAGATAAACACCTGCGCCGCTTATCTCTGAGAGAGATCTGCGTAGGTGGGACCAAAAACACTTTACTCTACATGTCAGTGTGCGTCTGCGAGCGTGTGTGCGCGCTCACTCCGCTTGTGTTTTGTGTTTGTGCGGCCAGGAAGCGATTCATCTCAACGGCGCAGGCTTGGTTTCCGGTGAGAGCCCTTCGCTGCGCCGAGCTGTCACAGCGAAGATGGTTGCCTTCCACCACGTGGGAGCCTCGGCTTCTGCTCGACAAAGTGCATAGCGTAACCAAGGCCACATCCACAAGCCTCTGTTTGTGTGTGTGTGTGTGTGTGTGTGTGTGTGTCTTAAAGTGGAAAACATGAGGAGGGGGGAAAAGAAAAAAGAAAAAACAGCTTCATGTGTGCATGAATGGATCAAGACTCGGGTGAGTTTAAACGGTATTCTCAACAGACTGAAAATCCATAAAGCCAAACCTGGGGTCCTGTTAGGAGAGTAAATCTCATTCTTCACAGATCTGACACGGTCATTAATAACCATTACAGCGTTCTTCTCTACCTCCTCCCGCTGCCCCTATGGCACAGACACCCGTCCCTCAGCTTAACGCAAATCCCTCATGGACAACTTCCACTTTTTGTTTTTTTCTTTCTCCACACTACCCTGATGTACCACCATGAAAATGTGTCCTCTTCTTGAGAGCCCAGAGGAAACCTGAAGCTCCAGAGACAGTGAGGGATGTCTGGGCGAGCGAGCGGGCGATCAGGGAGGGAGCCGCGTCAGTGCCTAGGGGGGAGAGAGAGAGAGAGAGAAACCCATCTCCTTCTCTTTTGTCTCTCTCCTTCTCCAAATGACAACCCAGTGAGTGATCGGCAAAAACTTAGAGCAATTTTTTTGTTTCCTTTTTACTTTTAACTATCTTCGTTTTGCCTTGCTTTCTTGTTCGTTTTTTGGATTCAGGTTTGAGCCAAATTCCCGCCAAAAAGTCTGACGCATAAGTTGCCATTTTCCCTTTGTACTTCTGGTTCATACAAACCATTTCACATTTATATACTTAAACTGCATCTTAGCTCATGTAAGAATACAATTTAAAGTTAGCAGTTGTTACTCTCTAAAAACTTTACAGGCAATTTCCTTTTGCTTTGTGTTTGATTGCTGAAGAAATACATGTTAAATCACGGCTCCTGATCAACCCATTTTAACTCTGAGGAACCTTATGTTATTTATCAGAGCTATGTATTTATATGACAATAGAAAATTACTTTAACTCTGGTTAAAATGAGGCATGATTGGTACCAAATGGCCTGCAAGTTGTGTACAAAACGCTCAAAGTTTTGAAGGCACGAAACGGCGAAGCGGAGAAAATACAAGCATTTGAAAACGCAAAAGGATGTCCAGTGATTTTAAGAATTTGTGTATGGCTGAATGACAAAGCCTGGATATGAACAGAAGAAATGCCATTCAGCTCCTTCCAACTTTCATTTCATACCTGTAAAGAAACCATTTTGTTAAACAGTGATAGATAATTTTTTGTCACTTGCAGAAATTGTAAAAATGCTGAAATCTTGTGTTCACTTTGATGTTATATCACTTTCTAAATGAATTTTCTCCATGTTGAGGTTTTTTTTTTTTTACTCTATCTGAATTTGGGTCAGGTTACTCTTATCTAATCTCCATCTGACAGATTATGACTCCCGATCAAACCGAAAGAACTCTGAGCAACTTCCTGTTCAAAGATTTGTTTTTAGTCACACAGAAAAGTATAACGACAAAAAAAGTATCACCCTGGGGGGTATAATATAAATTAAAAAAAGAAGAAAAGAAAAAGAAAAAAAAGTTTTTTTTGTTTTTTTTTAAGCCTTGCAATTATTCTAGTATCATGTTTGGAGAATTGGGCATTTATCCGAGCACTTTGAACTGTTTTGTGGCTACTTAGTTGCATAATTCATGACACTTAAGTAGTAAGAAGAAGTAGAAAGCAGTTTAAGGACACCGAGTACTAGTTGAGGGTAGGAAATGGTTTGTTTGAGCTTACAAAATGGATGTAGGGATGGATGAAACGGCAACATCTGGGTAAAACGTTGGTGAAGAATCCCCCCGTCATTTTCCCTGAAGTAAAGAATTGAAGTATTTTCGGAAAATGACGCCATTTTGTTTGGCTCTGCTCCCTGTTTGGGTTAGTTGGCATGTGACAGATTAAATCACAAACACCGAAAGGCTTTCTGCTAATGGGTAGCATTTGTCAGAGCCTTATAACTACATTTCCTTATGCTCATTGTACATGCAGATGATAGAAAATGACTTTAAATTATCCGATGTCAAAGCAAAGCAGCAAGCGGACGTTGAGTATATATGAAACGTTCGGTGGCAGATGGCTCTGTTTTTGGACCTGAAAAACATCAGGCGACGAAATGACAAAGTTCTGAGCTAGTAAAGGGGCGAAACGATCAGCAGCTGTTCCTTCCGCTGTTGTGACTGTTGTTGTCTCCCCGGCTCCAGTCACCATCTTTGTCCTCTTTTAATTGTTGCGCCCCGTTCGCTTTGTTCCTTGAATCAAAAACTGCGTTTCCGGCCATTCGGTCGCACACACTCACACGGATCTAACCAGGCTTCGGACCCACGCCACCATACGCGACATTGAAAAATAAAAAGAGAGAAAATACTAAAGAATGTGTGTGCAGCTATTGTTCTTATCGCTCATCTCAAACCGTTTCTCTAAACTTCCCAATCATCTCTGTTAACCTCTGATCTTTTTTTTTTTAATCCAATTTCACTGTTTCCCTTATTTCTGTTCAGATAAATAACTCCTCCTCCTCCTCCCTGGGCCCAGTCACCCATCCACCCACGTAAACACACACGCACACACACCTGCATCGGCACATTCTAGTCATCTCCAGTCGCTCCAAGCATGGACCAATGCCAAATATCTTTCTCTAGATGGCGATGGCTTCCTGGACTCCTGCCAAATAATTTCCATCTCATATTCTTTGACGGCAACGGAGGAAAAACAAACACATCTACCCACAGTTCACAGCTTGTAGCCGTAATTCAGACGAAGCGACACTTGGGCCGTGTAAAGGCGATACGCGCCATGCGTGCAAGCAGAACCTCACACTGAGCCGGCCCGAGGCATAAGCAAAAAAAAGCGCCCCCCCCCCCACTCTCCCCCAAATCCCTGCTTAGGACCTCCAAAGCAGCAGGGGGCCCCCGAGAGTCCCCTGAAACCAAAAAGGTTGTAAATGCACCACTTTTGTGTCGCTTGTAGTCGATTTTGTGAAGAATAAGGCAACTTTAAAAATTCACTCTGATTTTTAAATAGGACAAAATGCAAAAATGTTTACCTGAATTAATTTAAGTTCCAGAACTGCTAACAAGCTCTTCTACATATAAAGAAAGTGGAGTTTTTGGGAGCAGACTCATCATATCTCAACACAGCTGCTCTTGCTTCTGCGAATAAATCTCAATGAATAAGTGAGAATTTTCCACAAGTGCAAACCTCGTCACTCTTCCCTGCTCCACCCAGCCTGTACTGAAACAATAAACACAAGATATGATGGCAGGAGGAAATGAAGCACATCCAAATCTCCACAATTTCAGTAAACCTTCTCTTAAGAGGACTGATCAGTTATTTCTAAGACACTTAACGTGCAAAGAGGGCTCTTAAACCCATTTTCTGCCCGGGGCCCGGCTCAACGTTTGGGCCGCCCCTGCACGCACAGGAGATAAACAGGACAGGTGGCGAAGGTGGGGGTGCGAAAACGAGACAACAAAACGAGAGGATGAGCTGACAGGCGCCCTGCAAACCGAACCCCCGCGTCTCGACTTGAGAGACAAACCTAACGAGGCCTGTTTTGCTGAACCTACGGTTGAGTAACGCGGCCTGAGGGCAGAAGGCGGTAAATTACTAGGAGCTGGCACCGAATCTATGCCACTGGAACGAAACTCGGACACCTTCTCACAACCACGCCCGCACGCTCGTCTTTCCTCAGGCTCACCTGCGAGAGGGAGTGAGGGAAGAGGGGGGGAGAGAAAGGGAAATGTGTATGCTAGAAGGAAACAAAGAAGGAATGCGTACAGGAGGGGCTAAAAAAAATCTGGTTGGTCTGGCGTATTCAAAACTTTATCAGATATGTTCCATACAGAGCTGAGGCTGGACCCACTTCTGATTGTACTCGGAGTTTCTGTTCAGCTTTTTCAGTTTAATAAATGCCAACAACAATTATTATTTTATGCCTTTATCATAGGAAAAAAACTAGTGTTGATGTTCTGGAAAAAAAGCAGAGGCTCCATCCGTTAAGTTGTGGCTTGAGGAACTGGTAAGGCTCTCTCATTTGGAAAGATTACGGTTCTCATTAGCAAATAATTTAAAGCAATTTAATAAAACTTGGCAACCCCTTCGGCAATATATTGATAACTATTTGAAGAGGATTTGATCTGAGCCTCGGTGTGATAAGATATAAGTCCTAGGGGAAGGGAGGGGGGTGGGTCATGGGAGTGTTTTTGCTTATGTCCTTTCTGTTTTGTTTTTCGTATTGTCTTTCTTATGTTTTATGTTCACATCAGAAAAATGAGGACAAATTTGTATTGCTGATGTTTCATTGTCCAGGTCTAATCCCTCAATAAAATTGTTGACAACAACAAAAAAATCTGGGAAAATGTTGAAATGGAAACACATATAAAGGAGAGAGGGGGGAAAAAAACACACTAATGTGGCATATCAGGGTGACAGACAGCGTCTAATTCCCCCTGCATGAGAGGAACATGCTTGATAGGTAAAGGAGCACAGCTGACGCTCTGTCAAACATGCCATCGCAAGGGAAGGCGTTATGATAGCAATGAAAGCCAGCTGTCTAACACAATACCACACATACTTTGTTTTTTTTTTCTTTCTAGCTCGCTCTGTTTCTTTTCTTTTTACTTCTTTTTTTTTTTTTTTTTGCTCTTCTTCACACACACGGAGCTGAATCTTCACCCCGGTGACACTCCTGTTACTCTGCCTTATCAAGTGTGGGTTAAGTCAGGCAGCCTTAGAGCACCCCCTATCAGCTTGATGAGGGGAGAGTCAGTCAGTCAGTCAGTCAGTCTACTACTGCTGCTGCTTCTGCTGCTGCTGCTGCTGCTGCACAATGTGTACCAGATGGGAAACGCTGCTGAAGACAATGGGCCTCTTTCAGCAAAAAAAAAAAAAAAAAAAAAATCCATTTATGATTTTAAAAAAAGGGCAATAAAACACTTAATAAAGGGCCTAGTTTTCTTAAAAAGGCAAGTAAGTGGTTTGATTTTTCTTGATTGTGAAATCATAAAATCTTCAAACTTTCGTCAGAACGTCATTATGATTATTTGGCTGAAGACGACTGAAGCAGGTTGTGACTCTAACCGCTCCTATAATCTCCTGAAACTCTCTAAATAATGAATGCTTAACGTCAGGAGTGAATAAAAAAAAAAAACTTTTCAAAAATCTTTTTTTTGCCTGAATAAAATTTGAATTTGCTAAAAAAAAAAAAAAGAAGAAGAAGAAAAAAAAATCCTCCGACTGGAAGCATCAATCGTTTAAACGTTTGCCGAGGTTTAAATCCTGATTTCTTTTTATTTTATTTTTTTTAGCACTTCAACTCAAACTTCTGATTATTAGCCAGATTTCCTAATAATCGCAGCATAAGGCCACAGGCGCTCGGATGACAAGTCGACTGAATTCAATAGGTTTTAACCTGCCTGTTTCTCCAACCGCGCAGCTTAAAAAACACACTCAATCTCAGGAGCTAAACCCCACCGGAGAGAGAGAGAGAGTGTGTGTGTGAGTGTGTGTGTGTGTGTGTGGGGAGTGGGGGTAAGATTCACTCTGCCATAGAAAACAAATGACACCAGCAACATTGCAGATGGTTGCAATCAAAAATTCAAACGATGAACGGGGCCCTGCTTCGCCCATCCTCTTCTTTTTTTTTCTCATCTATGATTTGCCAAGCAGAGCTGCAACACTGCAACGTTGTGTAAGGCCAGGCCTGCTTTGGTGTGTGTGTATGTGTGCGTGAGTGAGTGTGTGTTTAATTATCTTATCAGCATTTAATCTGTAGCAGTCCCATTCCTTTATCGTAAATCTTAGATTATCAGCCTGAGTGTGAGCAAAATAAAGCCCTGCTGCTGACTGTGACTTGTCACTGAAATTGCCTTATGACCTATGAGCTATGACACTTGGAGGTGCATAAATCAAATTTTGGCAAAATTGTATAATTGAGGGGGAAAAAAAAAAAATAGTGTCGCCACATTGCAAAACTCACCGAACGCGTTCTGTAATGTTTCAATTATTGAAAGAAAGACAAAAATCGTAAATCGCTCAGCCACCCCGACCGTCTCCTGTGAGATTATCATCCCGTCAACCGCAACGTTTGTGTGAATATTTGCTGTGGGGTGGAGTGAGTGAGTGAGTAAGGGGGGGGGGGGAACGAGAGCGCGTATACGGTGGGTTTCTCTCCCCCCCAGTCGTTTTGATGGCACATATGGCACGGATAAAGACGAAAACACTGACTGTTTCACGAGTAGCATGCCAATTCGGAGAGTAAACAGTTATCACGAGGCGTTTCCGTGGGATGGATCCCGCTCTGGTGATGGTACGCTGCAAAACTCTGTGGAGGGGCAGGAGGAGGGTTTGGAAGGGATGGGGGTCTGAGCAGTAACAACAACAACAAAAAAAAAACAAAAACAAAAAAAAAGCAGTGCAGTTCATGATTTTCATAGGAATTCATCAGAGCTTGCTGCAGGACACAGGTCTACGGATTGTCACAAACGCGACACCTTTGACCTCTGAGTGTGATCACAAAACAAATAATTAACTGGAAGCTGAATGTTGGCTTATTGAGCCTTCTTGCAGAGTAGCTGTTTACATGTGATTTGTTTTAGGCAGTAAAGCCACACACTTTGCATGTGGTCATGCAATCTGAGCGTAACTTGTGCAGACTCACACTAAATGCTGAATTGGTGTGTGTGTGTGTGTGTGTGTGGGCGTGTGTGTGTGTGTGTGTGTGTGTGTGTGTGTGTGTGTGTGTGTGATTTTCTTTTTCTTCTTGTCTGTGCTGCATACTTGTACATTTTGTGCATTTTCTGCATTTGAGTGTCCCTAGATGTGTGACCGAGGGAGTGTAGTTTCCTAATACACACACACACACACACACACACACATGCACATACAGGCACCGTTCTCCATTGACAAGCTCATACAGAAATATGCTGATATTCAGGTTTTGGTGTTCAGAAACAGAGTGTGTGACCCTATGGGCCGGCGGCGGCTGCGGAGAACGAAGCTGCGTTTGGTTACACGCCGTTCTCCCTGAATCTGACGAGCGGCTGACATATGCTGGCAGAAACTTCACATTATGGTTCACATAAAGACACACACACACACGCAGTGACCTGTCCCGACAGGTGACGATGAAGAAGCGTTGACGAATAAGACAACTGACGTGTCTTCGTTTTTTATGTTTTGTTTTTGTTTTGTTTTTTCACACACAGGGCGGTTGAAATTGCTCTCTTTAGGAAGTCACAGTTTAGTTTTCGCCCACGCTCCTCAGGTGGTCGTCTGCAGGCCCTCCCATCAAACAACCCGCAGCATAATGCTGCCACCAGCTGCAGAATGACAAGGCGCCTTGGCGCTTTCGCTTCGCTCCAGCTCGAGGACCCCTTACTGAATCTAATCTGGACCGTCGACGCTGAAACGTGCACGCCTTTCCTTTTGCAGAACATTTCTCTTTCTTTGGCTTTGAGCGTTTTACAGAATCTAAAAAAAAAAAAAAAAAGTGAAAAAGCTTAACACTTCAGTCCTTCCTTAACCTTACACCTGTACATCTGAGGTCAATGCCTGAGGGCATAGTTCAGCAAACATCAAGTAAAAGAACAGGTAGGACGACATTTAGATCCTCCAAACTGCCCGGCCTGTCAGCATCTGACTCTGATCTTTTTATTCAGACTTGCACTTCAGCAGCTACACGCTAAGCTGAGCGTCTGTGCATTAAGTAACATTTCCAAAAACCTGCTCCTGTTCTTGCAGCTGCATGTGTGACGACTGGAAGTTTTAAGCGTGTATCTAGTTTTTTTTTTATTATTATTATTACTAATATTTTTATTGCTTTAAGCAAGAACAGATCAATCCTGAGGACACATGCATGTCACTTCAAAAAGGCAGTTAAAAGACAATGTGTGATAACTAATTGTCAGTGCAATTATCTGCATTGAGTAGGACAGGAATGTACTGACTGTGAGGCAGGTGCCTGAAGACTTTTCTGTAATTACTATAGGAAACGTGCCCAAAAAAAAAAAAAAAAAGGTTCAGGATATTCAAGAGTTGATTTTTTTAAAAATGGAATAAGTTCATTAAAGGTAAAACTATCCTAACTTGTTGCCAAGTGTTTGTGTTATTTCTCTGCAGGCAAATTCTGGATGGACACACACACACACACACACACACATTCAGTCAGCATACACGTTTTTAGAGAGATTTAAGATCGAATAAACTGCCAGATTACAATCTACAAAATAGATTTTTTTTAGCCCTTTAAGGCCGGTGTGTTGGTTCAAAACGTCCTCTTGCATATTTTATGGACAACCTCAAACGAGGAAACTCAGGAGACAAAGTGGATGAAGCAAATAAACGATGAGCCGAAATCCACCTCACACTTTTCAGCACAGAACAGATCCGGGGCCAGAGATTACATCATGAAGTTTGTGCAATAAATTACCCAGATTAGGGAGCCCCTTTGAAATTGGATTTAGGCGCACGCCAAGCCCAGGGAGATGAAGGTTAGATTGATATAATTGGATTTCGCGACTTTTTTTTTTTTTTTTTTTTAATCGGCATGGGCCCCACTTATAAAAGTTATCTGATCGCAGTTTTGGAAAGCATTAAATCGAGACAAAAAAAAATCTATATTGTTGTTATTATCTCAACAAATGTGCTAATTTTTTTTTTTTTACTGTTTTGTTCTGCACGAAGGAGTTTTGAAAGAAAACTCAGGTTTTTTTTTAACGCACACATTTTTACTTTATTCATCTTGCAGCGGGGTAGTTGTAGCAATAATAGTAACAGCAATAATGATAATAATAATAATAGGGCCTTTAAGCTTCCGGAGGAGGAAAAGAAATGGAAACCTTGCGCAAATTTACAAATCGAGAAAGACAAAATGCGAAGAACGCGAATAATAAAAATGAGAAAATATGAGAAAAGTGCAGTAGGAAAATGCGTGTTGTGACGAAACGCTGAACACATGTGCGCGCATGCTTTCCAACTCAAAACAGACGCCCTCACTGTATATACTTGAGGGGGTGTTAAAATGTAATGATTTTTGGAATATAACGCTTATTTCACTTTTTTGTTGTTGTTGCAAGTCAAAAAAAGCGGAAACACACCGTGTTTATCAAAGCAATGTCTTCCCCCTTGTCATTTATTTCACATATGCTGCGTAGTATCCCAACTTTAGATAAATAAAACACCGCATATACGAATTATAATAATAATAACAATAATAATACATATTTGTGGTAAAATACTTCATTCTTGTAAATACATTAAAAAAAAGTCTAAACCAAGAGTGGTTAAAAAGTAAGCGATAAATAATGCAGTAATTATTATTTAGTAAGTCGACATTAGAAGAAGATTAACTCACCTTGGACCGTCTCCCTGTGCGTCAACGATAAGTGCTGCGGGTTCACCTGCTTGCGGCGGGACATTGCCCCGGCATTTACTCTGGCATCGCCCGGTGAACGGCACTTGGAGTCGGCTTGAACCGTGGTGTCGGTGAGCAGCTCTCTCTCTCCCTCCCTCTCTCTCCCTCTCTGTCTCGCGCTCTCTCTCTCCTCCGCACTCCCTCCGATCGCGCGCTCTTATCGCTAGCCCGTCGACAGTCTCTGAAGGTGTAAACTTTTGATGCGCGTTAAGGAGCCGGAGCAGCCGGGCTGAAAGTCGGAAGATCCGCGCCGGTGTCCTGCCGTGGAAGCAACACCTGGATCGGGTAGTGGGGGAGGAAGCCAAAGCGGGGCTTTCTTTCTTTCTTTCTTTTTTTTGTTGTTGTTGCGATGGATCGATGAAAGCAGGTTAGGAGAAGTGTGGCGTTTGTTTGCAGATTGAAAAGAAAAAAGGAAAAAAAAAATCCTGGACTTCCCAACCTCTGCAGCGACCGTGCTGATAGAAAATCGCCCCCCTTTTTTATTTTTTTATTATTATTATTCTTTAAAGATTTTTCTCTTAAAACCCTATGATCGCCGTATCTGTGGGGGCCAAATAGCAGCTGTTTACTCTGTGTGCTCCCTACAGTCCTTCCATCTCAGCAGTGGTGCGCTAAATGACCCTTTGGCACTGACTCCTCCTGTGCGTTTTGGCATTGGTGCGCGGAACGGCAACTCTTGGCTCCGGCAGCACTAGCCTGGCTGATTGAGAGACACACACACAGAAACACACACACACTCACACACACAGACGAGAGAGAGAAAAAAAAGAGAGAAAGGGTGTGTGTGTGTGTGTGTGTGAGAGAGAGAGAGAGAGAGAGAGAGAGGGAGAGAGAGAGAGAAACCAGGCGGGCAGACGTGACACCTCCTCCTTTTCTTCCAACAAGCCGAGGTCCAATGTTTCCCAGTTTCCTACGGTGTTTGAGGCTACTTCGAGTCGACTCACGCGATGAAAGATGCTCTGCCTGCCAGCGTACGCGCGTGTGCCCGGTGCACGGCTCGCGTGCTCGGGACTCAAGTTCAAGTGCGCTCGTGTGCCGCCTCGCGCGCCAGGCAGTTCGCTGGACGAAAACGCGCGGACAACCCGGCGGCTCCCCGGGGCTCCTCCATCAGCTCCGAGAAGTAATCACCAGTCATCAGCGGTTACTCACTTCACAGACGGTTCTCATGCCTGTCTGGGCTTTTCTGAAGCAGCGTCACGTTACCAGCAAAGAAACGAACCGTCTCACCTTTCTATTTATCATTAGTTTATATAAAGAAAAGGGGCGCGTGCAATTTTTTTCCTTCCACCCCCCACCCCCCGCGCATTAGCTACAATTTACTTCTCCTCATTTCATGAAATGTCACCAGAAATTTCACATAAACACAACGATTAGAGCTCGCGCTCTCTTGATCTCTCAGCCTATCAGGTCAAACATCTAATTGGTCTTATGATACTTTTATCGCGGGCGGTTCTTTAAGTGTTATTAATATTAGATAAGGCTCGAGTGAGTAATCAGTGTAAATGTAAAGCATATATTTCCACGCATTGTGTAAGAGAGAGAAAGAGAAGGGGGGGAGGGGTTGGGGGGGAGTGCGCGCGGCAGGCTGCAGGTCCGTTGTCAGGGTAGTTTTAAGGCAACAGTACCCTCTGTTGGCACAGTCGGGAGGCAAAGCAGACCTAATCAGGAGGTGGCACCTTTAAAACAAACAAAGCAAAACAAAACAAAACAAAAAAACCAAAAACAAAACAGCTTTCTCAGTTTAGCCCGGCGCTTTGCGAAAGTATTCAGGCTCCTTAATCTTTTCCACATCTTGTTAGCTTAAATTTTATTTGGCATTTTATGTGATGGATCATCGCGAAGTAGCGCGGAGCTGGAGAGTGCGAGGGGAAAAAAAAAGACGCATCGTTTTGTTTTTATTGTTTCACATAAAACAAAACAAAAACTTAGAACATATATATTTTCAGGTCATTTTACTCTAATATTCCCACATAAAACTTAACTATTAAACAGACTCATCTTGTGTGTGTAATTGAAACCCAGAGGTTTATTAGAGAGGGAACAAACGAGGAGCGTAGCAGATGGGAATTATTCAACTGTATTGACTAATACAGTTGTGTTGTATTAATCAAAATTAGCACAACACAACTGCAAACACGGCACTTCACCCATACCAAACGATTCAAACTCCAGTCTTTGGAGTCTTCGTGTCCCCGGTTCGATGTACCTGAATCCAACTTTAGAATCGCCCTACTGACCTGCCCCTTTAACTTCTAGAAGTTGCTCTGATCAGATGATACAAAAGCATTTTTAAGCCTCCACATGAAAAAACACTATGGATGAATGATAAGCAAACTAACACTGCACATTACCCTGAAAAATACCTTTGGTGAGACATGGTGGTGGCACCATCATGCTGTGGTGACGTTGATCGGACTTTAAAAAGACTTTACTTCCCCTGCATTCTTACGATTTTTGACAAAACTGCATCTGTCTAGCTTTTTGTAAAGTCAAAATGTTGATTCGTGTGGGGAAAGGGAGACTAAAAACAAATGCACACCACACTTCAAATTTTTGTAAGGTAGAAAACCTATTTTTTCCCTCTTGTCACATAATAATTACAGCTACATTGTGTTGGTCTATCACCTGAAATATTGTTGCTGTGTGAGAAGATGTGAAAAAGTTGAAGGGTTTTGAATTATTTTATTTTATTTTTTGCCGCCGTGTAGAATCCAGAGCGGATCAGGTCCACTTAGAGCTTGTTAATGACTCTAATGGACAATCATTCAGTCACTGAACGCTTCATTGTATTCAGCGTATATATGCACAGGTAAGTAAGTGCCTTTCAGACACTGTAGCCAAGCTTTTTTTTTTTTTTTTTTTTTTTTTTTGATTTCTCTGAACCTTACAAAGCAATTCAAACTTGTGCTTAAGCTGTAATTTGGTTGAAATACTCTTGCTGAACAAAAAAAAAAAAAATTAAAAATTAAAGCTTCTCATGGCCGTTTAAAGTTGACAATATACTTTTCCCTGAATCGGCGAAGAGAAGTGTGCAGCCATGGCGATACGTGTTTTTTTTTTTTTTTTTTTTTTTACGGCCCGGCCATTAATAAAACATGGTGGGCAATTTTAAGAGCATTAGAAGTTTGATTGCTTCGGGGCTGGCCTGTGGGTCTTTCAGGACAGTAATTATTTATATAAATGAAATGTCATCTCGGCTCTGGCTCAAGGAGATGTAACCTCGGCAGATGCCACGTGCAGAAACACAATGGCGACAATAGTTGGGGTTTCACAGGCCAGCCAGCGCGTGGCCCCAAAATTCATTACATGAAAGTAATAGTTCGTAACAAAGGGGGCAGCAGAGTAACATCAGCCGTATACATGAAGGAAGACATTACCCAGAGTTCACACGCTTTCCCTTACCATGTCTGCTGCCTGTGATCCGTACCCATGGGTTTCTCAATAATACATCAATGCTACCATTATAGCTTGTATCTGCAGGCTCGGGGCAAAGGCAGTTTAAGTTGGGTTGCAGAGGGCCACATAACATGCCTCAACTGTGGACACAGGAAAGGTTTTAAGTCCAAAGTGTTGCCTCCGAGGAGACACGCATCCACCGTGGCAAGTGTCACCGTTCAGTACGAGTTAACCTCAACACGCCGCGGGGCCAACAGCCACGCCGCCGGCGCCCAAATGGAAGTTCTTGTCCGACGAAGAAGAAGTAGAGGCGAGGACTTCCGTTCGGCTTTCCTCCAACTGAAAGCTAAAGATCTCCGGCTCACAAGACGATTTCAGGCACTAATTATTCATGTTGGGGTGGATGAAACGAGTTCGGGGACGTGTGTTTAAAAAAAAAAAAAAGGACTGGATCCCGCTCATATCCGCTACAAAATCTTAATTTTGTTATTCAGATGTGGACTTGTTGGTTTTCTTCACTGCATGAAAAACACAAAATCTTACCAAGTATTTTGGTCTAGTTTCTGGTGTAAATGTCTTAGTACAAAGCTAATTACAGGCAACCAATCAGCAAGAATCAGGAGCTTATTTTAAGTCAACAATTCCTTAATATTGTTACAAATGGAATAATCTACCAGTGGATCAAGACATTTTTCCCAAATTGTTAGTTAAAATGTCTTGTATCATTGACAGATTATTTCACTTTTAGCTTGACTTACAACAATTAACATCTTCCTAAAAAAGTTACCTGTAAGTTAGTTTGGTCTTATTTCAGGTGCACTGAAATATTTGCACTAGAAACTGGACCAGAAATACTTGGTAAGATTTCGTGTTTTTGTCGTGTTCACACAATCATCCAGCTGCATGAAACCAAAGTGGCCCGAAGCTTAAGGTCTCAATCTGATGACCTTCAGAATTCATCGTCCAGACCATCAGACATCCACCTCCGTGTTTGATTTTTATTAATGAATAAAGTCTCTGACATGCTTTGTTACTTTCACAATAGATGTAATGGGACCGCACGTCTTTCAAGCTTCACTTGTGCCTTGTCAGCCCAAAGAATCTTCAGGATCATCAAGCTGTTTTGGGAAATTATAAGTTGGATTTCTGTGATCTTTTAGCCTACTTCGTGTTGTCAGTCACTTGCAATCTAACCATTTTCTTTCATAGAAAGTAAGTCCAATTGCACTCACCCCCATCCACATCCCCATAGAGACAAGAAATTACTTAAGCAGTTAATTCATAACTGTTCAAAAGGGAGGATGAGGGCTTAAAAACAGCATGTTGTGTTTAATCACTTTATCTCTGGTTTTAGAATATTCTTGATGATATGAAACATTTAGATGAGCAACCAAAACATGTAGAGTTGAAACTCTTTTTCAGAGCACTGCACGGTGCTCAAACTGCAAGTTTTGAGAAAAAAATGGGTGATTTTAGTGTTGCAGAGGTGAAAAATAAAGCACTCAAAGCCATTTTGATGTGATTAACCACAATGTGACAGCGCTGACATAAACAATGAAAGGTCCACTCCAGGAGAGCTTGTGGTAATATGAATATTGCTGTGGGATTTGCTTATAGTCGCTACTTCATTATGCAATGTTTAATATTAATAAAGAAAGTATAAGGATATATTATTTATAAGCTATTCAGAGTGTGGTTGGTATGTGTGTGTGTGTGTGTGTGTGTGTGTGTGTGTGTGTGTGTGTCTGTGTGTGCGTGTGTGGATTTGAGTGACAGATTGAGATGCTCCCTTGCTACAGGCAATACAACCAGACAAGGCTCTTACTTTTCCACAGGACCCGTCCTGACAATTTCTCCCACAGTTAAGAGGATTTGTCCGAGCAGGGGTGAATATATAATGCATGCAGATTCCAAATTTTAATGTGGGCCAAGTAAATGATTCAATGCTGGCTTTTCTCAGAAGTGAGGCCGCGAGGGGAGCGAACAGGGCTCGGGACGTTGCTCGTGGTCGGCTCTTGCGACAACAGGCTGAGGAGGCCCACATGCTGGTAGTAACTATAAACATCCAAAGGAGATATTAGGGATTGTTTCTGCCTCGCAGGGCAAACACCTCTCACAATGTTTTGATAATTATTCAGATCACCTTTTAAACTTTTTCACGTGCAGTCACATCGCAGCAATAAACTTGGACATCTCTCGTTGGGATTAAGAGACTGACACGAGAGAGTACTCGACTCAGCAACACAGTCCGCAAATTGGAAGAATTATTGATCGGTGTAGCAAGCCTCTATCGGCTTTGATTGCTGTCCATGTTCCTGTTGATAAAAAGGCAACCCCACAGCATGATGCTACCACCATCATGTGTCACAGTGTTTTCAAGGTGATGTGCGGAGCTGGCTTTCCTCCACATTTGCAAAAACATCCCCTTTTGGTCTCATCTGCCCCTTCTTTTGCATAGTTGTGCAGATTTTAAAGAGGATTTGTTTTTAACAATGGCATGCGTGGAAGGTAAACATCAGTTGTGTATTAAATTGCATTAAATGTGTGCAGTATTTGCCTCATAACTGACACAGCTGACTAATTAATGACAAACACCATTGATTGGGGAAAGATATCACCAACACAAAGCTAGACTGCTGTTGTCTTTCTCCTTTTAGAGCATTTCTAGACGATCTTTTACCCATTATTATTTACCAAATGAAAACATTTTACTGCTGCAAACTCCAATAGTATAAATTACCTATTTATCTGAGATATTATTATAACAAATTTCAAATAACTTTATGTTGTTATTGAAGTATAGACCCATAGTACGTTAGCAATGACTTTAAAAATCTCTCTATTTCATAGGCATATTTCTTCCATAATCTTCTCTTTTCCATAAATGAGTAAAAGACTAAAACTATTAACTGTAACATTTCACATTTGATTAAGAGACTCCTGAAATTATGAAGGTGAGAGGTAGACAATAAATGAATAAATTTTGAACACTGTAGTGAATTATGATTGTTGGATTGCTTTTGTAGACAATTAAAACAGTAGAGTGAATATTTGTCTCCCTCTAGTGGATAGTATTCGAAACAACAGCCTCCTTATCCTCACAACTTGGATAAGGAGGCTAACGTTATATGAATCGTTATAAAAGCGATTCATATAACGGATAGTTCACTGGTTAAATTAGGCACTTAACTTTCGGGAAAAAAAAACAAAAAAACATTTTTGAATCCGAAATGTATCTTTCCAAGGCGCATGTGTTTCTTGTCTCCTGCGTAATGACGTAGTGAAGGAGGTAGTGACGTACGGGAAAACGGTGGTGTCCTTGTTACAATGGGGATTTTGGTTGCTCATTTGTTGGTTAATACAGTGTGAAGAACTGCGGATTATTCAAACTGTCGTCTCTTGTATGTGGTTTATCCCGACGCATACATGATAAAGGTAAGCGTCGCGGCTCATTAGATGAAAAAATAAGCGACGAACAGCTAGAATTGCAAACACTTTGACAGGCTGATATGTCCTTAGCACTAGCTCGGGCTAACATGCTAACCCAATGCTAGCGAACAGATTAACCAGCCTAATTCACACTTCTTGTCTTTCTCTGTGTTGTAGCTTTTTATTTTACAAACTCACCCATTTTATTTCCTTTAAATGCATTTATTACACATTATGAAGCATGGTTTTGAACATTTCAGGTATATTTATAGTAAATGTTAGGTAGTAGCTCGTAACTTTATTATGCTAATAAGCTAAATCCTATATTTATCACGTTCATAATAAACCAGGCTACGCTGTTGATCTCTATATAAACTATACAGGAGTTAAGACATTACTCTGCTAAGTAAATACAATTTTTGTACTTATATTTTTATTCTTTTTTGTTGTTGCAACACATTTGGTTAAACTTAGCCATACAGTTTACTCTCTAATACAGTGGAGAAACAGAGAGTTTTATTATAGATGTCTAAATGAATAACCTTAGGTCTACTTTCAGATTATAGTTAAACAACTTCTATGTTTAAATATGTGTGTTCCTCCACATTCTAATGTGGTTCTACCTCTCTCACACCACTTACTGCTCACAGCCGGTCAGCTGGCTGAAAGAAAAAAGGCTAGTTCTTGCTTACGTGGATGTCTGAGAATTTGGGTGTTTTTTGTTTTTTTTTTCCCAACAAAAACTGACTGTCATGGTGTGAAAATTAAAGCAGGACCAGCTCTCACTACTATTTGGAGAAATTATATTTTAAAGCTATTAATTAGCCAATCCTAGGATTTTCCAACTAGCTAATGAGCTACAACACAGCCAGACTCTCGTTCCCAACCATGCCCAGTAGATCAATAAAATGAGTAGTTTAAAGTTTTCTTTGTTGGGTTAAGTTTTTCTGTGGCTTTTTTTATGTACGGTACAATTTGGATAATTTCACACTTCCTCACCGGTTCTGTTTGGGTTGTTTATGGTCAACATGGAGAATAAATCTCCCACATGCTCTATACAGGGTTTGTCTATTTCCACAAATCAAATATTAAAAACGAAAAGTGAATTAAACAAAGCAACTTTTAGCACAAGTTGTACTTTTAAAGAATTCGGGGCACACATAAAATGCTGATTCTTACTTGTAGGGCTTTTCTCTGAAAGCTAGAAAGTAATTATTGTTTTTTTGGTTGTTTTTTCCCCCCCTCTGAATCTCCACAGTCCAGCGCAGCAGGTCCATCCACCTCTTCCCCTCAAACAATGAAGGAACCCAAGGAGAACTTGAGCGGCCAAGCCACTCTGGACCACATCAAGCCATGCTGGTACTGGGACAAGAAGGACCTAGCACACACGCCGTCTCAGTCCGAGGGCCTTGACCCGGGTACGGAGGCTCGGTATAGGAGGGAGGGAGCCCGCTTCATATTCGACGTGGGAACCCGCCTCGGCCTGTATCCTTGATCACTTTATACCAGGAAAAAACTTTATCTTGTATCTCTGTCACGTTAGGGTTAGATATTTTAGGTAAAGTAGTGCAATAAAAAAAAAAAAAAACACACAGAACAGATAAGCTGTACGAATTGACTCGGCCTGTCACGATAACAAGTTTTGCTTGATGGTAAATTGTCCCAGTTATTGCGATAAACGATAGCATTGTTGTTTTGAGACATTTTTCAACTAATATAATGGCAGTGGCATAAACATGCTAGAACACATTCTCCAAGATCAATAAACGTTAAGTTCTAATGAACATTTTAGCACTGGAAATGGGCGACATTTTAAGTCTTCAAAACGAATAAACAAAACAATATAAACAACAAATAAAAATTAATGATGAAGTCTCTGTAAACAACACTATCCTTTAAAAAAAAGGGCTGGTTGAGACCCAAACTTTTCTCATGCTGTCTTTGGCAGAAAGAGAGAAAGGAAAGGAAAAAAATTATAAATGAAACAAATGGAGCGTTGTTTAAATGCTTTGCTGAAATGCTTTTATGTTTTTCATAGCGTAATGTTGTGATTATGGCAGCAAAGCTAACCATGCTAATCAGGTTTCAGTTATAGAAGTCGTCATGCGCGAGACTCCTTGACTGTTAGCAGACACTATGACACTCTGGCCACCGGCATCATATATTTCCATCGCTTCTACATGTTCCACTCCTTCAAGCAGTTTCCCAGATACGTGAGTCCCAGTTTCTGATCATCCTCGGTCTTTCCCCGATGTCCGAAAGCAAACCAAACTTAGGGAAATGAACGCTGGGACTTATTTTTGTTTGTTTGTTTTTGTCCCACAGGTCACTGGAGCTTGTTGTCTTTTCCTGGCCGGAAAAGTTGAGGAGACCCCAAAGAAGTGCAAAGACATCATCAAGACGGCGCGGAGCTTACTGAACGATGTGCAGTTTGCTCAGTTCGGCGACGATCCAAAGGTGACGTTTTCATTTGTTTCAGTTGACCTCTGACCTTTTTCTGAACACATTCAGCTCAGAAGCGTCTACAGTCACAAGACAATGACAAAAATAAACAAAAGGAACAAAAGCAAACAAAAAAACACAAAACAAAACTTGGATTTAGGGGTTTGTGATATGGCCTTCAAATGTTATCTCAATACTGACTGGTGCTAATGGGATAACAATAAAAGTGATGATGAATAAAACAGTTTATTACTTGTTTGCAGTCTTATTTGAAGTAACTGCATGTGTCTTACAATATACATCCATTCACAATGGGATTCTTCAGGGTACAGTTACATAAATAACTGTATAATAATTGTATTTACTCACATTTTTAAGTTTAGCAATACTTAGTGGTGGAGCAAATGGTGCATAAAGTAGTGAAATTATTTTCAACCCTGAGAATGCAGCAGCAGGTTTTTGAGAGTTCGCCAACATTAATTACAATTTGTCGTTCTCACAACAAGTGAAAATTCTTATCATGATGAGAAATTATTTTACAATAAATGAAAACCCCCTGCTTGGAGTTAAAGGCCTGTGATGTTTTGTAGACAAACCCATTTTTATTGCAGAGCAATATGAGTATTAACTAAGAGATTTCTTGAAATCCTTTTCACGTCGGTTCTTAAATACAAATAAACTCCACTTGATATTATTTCCCACCTTCAACATGTCAGTTTTTTAAAGCTACATCAGCTTGAAATATTCTTCTAACATTTTGCGTTTTATTTGTTTACATAAATGAAAACAAGACAGAGGAAATAGTTTCCATCAAATAAATATTGGGGTTTTTTGTTTTGTTTTTATTTATGCCTTCAACATTATCCAACATCATTACTTTTACGCTAATTTAAGGGAATGAGGTTCTAGTTCTGAGGGAAAAATTATAGGAATAAATATCCTCTGGCAAATCTGAGTCATTAACTCTAAAAAAAACTGGAAAAAAATGTTTTTTTTTTGTCTTTTTCACAAAGAGAAATGCTTCATAAAACTCCAACTGAGTTTGTGAAGAGTGTGTTTTCAGGGCAGAAATATCCAGGCTTGACCCGTCCAAGTTTTTTGAACTCCAGATGTTACAATGGAGTCCAGATTCCTTTATAAACTATTAAAAAGCTCATTAAGTGTCTCTTGCAGCACATTCTTTCTCCTTTTTCTGGGTCCAGGAGAAAGAACCGCTTATGTCATGAGCTGGATGCAGCAAACGCCTAATCAGTCGGTCGAAAAGGCCGAGCGCAAAACTCTGGACGGACTTTCACTTCTGTTCTGCTGAATTTAAGACAAAAACAACAACAAAATGAAGACCGTAACTATCCTGCGATCTCTTGTCAGCCACCTGTTTGTTTGTGACATCACAAAGAGTTTAACTTTATGGAGCAGAAGTTACTTACATATATCATCATAAATATCTGCGTGTTTTCAGGGAGAATGAGATCAATCTGTCTATTTGTGCTGTAAAACTGCAACAAATCTCCATTGTTGAGAGAACTGCACCTTAAATGAACCTTGTGGTTGTAACAGGAGGAGGTGATGGTTCTGGAGAGGATTTTGCTCCAGACGATCAAGTTTGACCTGCAGGTGGAGCATCCCTACATGTTCCTGCTGCGCTACGTCAAGCAGCTTAAAGGTAAAGAAGAAAAAAGCGTTTCAACCACTGATGAAAAGTAAACTCTGGCTCATGGATTCAGTCAAGATCAGGCTGACATTCTGCTGTTGTATTGCAGGGGAGAAGAATAAAGTCTGCAAGGTGTTGCAGATGGCTTGGACCTTTGTCAACGACAGGTGAGCACACTTTGGCCTGTGTTTACTCTAATTAACTGAAGGTTCTTCTTAAATCTACGAAAATAGTCATAATATTTTGAGAATAAAGTTGCTAAATTGAAAGACTAAATTCATAACATTACGAATGTATTAATATTGACTTTATTCTTGTATTATTACAACTTCCTTTTTCAACTTCATTTTCATGCGACTTATTCCTGTTTTTCAACTTTATTCTTAAAATATTATGACTTTTATTTTTGTAATTTTTTATTAGTTCGGTCCTAATATTCTGTCATATAAATCATTATTTTGAGGATTTTCCTGATAATATTGACAGATTTGACCCTCGTGCATGTGCATGTGTGTGTGGGTGTGTGTGTGTGTTCCCTCCAGCCTCTGCACCATGCTGTCTCTGCAGTGGGAGCCAGAAATCATTGCTGTGGCTGTGATGTACCTGGCCGGCCGCCTATGTAAGTTCGACATCCAGGAGTGGACGGCCAAGCAGTCGTCCCGCCGCTGGTGGGAGCAGTTCGTCCAGGACGTGCCCGTCGAGCTTCTGGAAGGTACTCCCTTCCTTCCTTCAGATTTCCTCCCTCACCTCTTGGACGCTTCTCATCCATCCGTCATAATCCCTCCATCTTGCAGACATCTGCCACCAGATCCTGGACCTGTACTCCCAGGGAAACAAGCCCATCCCTCAGCAGATCCAGGAGAAGGAGCGGGCGCCGTCTACCCCCACCTCTCTTCCTCCAGTCCCACAGGGGCAGCCCCCGGCCGCCAACCCGCCGCCCCCGCCGCCCAAGAAGGCCTCTCCTCAGGTTGGCAGCCCGGCACGCCAGCTCAAACGCTCGCATGTAAGCAAGCTAACAGAGAAGAGAAGACTTTAAAAATATGAAGAAATGACTTCTGATTATCTCAGCCTTGTGTCTGTTTTTGTCCCAGACTTCTCCAAAGGATGAACCCAAACCTCCAGGTATTCTGCTTTTTATAAGTCACAGTACAATTTTATTTTTTTTTGTAATTTTGTGAAATTATACCTACAAACACAAAAGTATAAAGTCCATGAATGTTAAGAGAGAGGACAATAATACCTTGTTTGTTAGACTTGTATCCACTTTTCCACGTGAATTCCTTGTTGTAAAATGTCTCAACCTCTTTCGGATTGGATGAAAACAACCTTCAGCATCAGTTTTCAAGTCTCGCAAATAATATTTAAGTTTGGACTGCCATCATTAATCAGCATATTGACATTATTATAATTATAGTTAGTCAACACAATTTTTATTTCATCTTTTTTTTTTTTTTTTTTTTTTTTGCTTAGCAAAAGTTACAGCAGTTTATTTTCCCCCAAAGTGTAGTGTGTGTGAACAGAGTCCCCTCGATCCAGAACAATTGTGTGTGTGTGTGTGTGTGTGTGTGTGTGTGTGTGTGTGTGTGTGTGTGTGTGTGTGTGTGTGTGTGTGTGTGTGTGTGTGTGTGTGTGTGTGTGTGCGCGCGCGCGCGTGTGCGCGCGCCTTTAAATCAGCCAGGTTCAGCTCCCGTCACTGGCTGCCTGCATCTGGGAAAATATGAGAGATCTCATGTCTCCTAGATGCAAATATTAATTCAAATATTGATATTAAGAAAATTAAGGGCCTAATTTTATTTATTTATTTTTCTTACTCTGGAAGTGACGCAAAAAAAAATGAGCAACTTTGTAAATAAAATAAAATAAACTAGCTTTGTTTTGGGGGGTAAAAAAAAATAACTTAGAGTACTAGCCCTTGTCTGGACTTTGACTGGTCCATTCTAACACATTATTTCACTCTGATCTTCATTCTTGTTTAACTTTATTAAACCAAAAATCATATATTGATAACTCTTGTAACTCTCTCTGACATTTTTGCAGAACAAGCCGGGTCAAAGATCCCCCGACTGGAGAGCCCCATGCCCCCCCTGCCTACATCCCAGCCTCCCCCAGGTAACCATGGCCGCCGCCTGAGTGATGCCCTTCATCTGGGCATGGAGTTGAACTTGGGGACACGCTGGCATCCAGGAAAGCCCTGCTGTTTGTTTGTTTGTTTGTTTGTTTGCGTGCCCCACTAAACAGACCTGCTTTATGAGTCGCCAGTTCCCCTGCGGTCAGTTCGGGCTCCTGGAGCAGCCCAAAATTGTTAGCCTGCTTATGTAATCACCTTTTGCCTGGACAAAACGCAAACCACATGCTCCCACGCTCACCCGGAGCTCTGATGAGAGCTTCAGCCGGGTAATGAGACCTCCTGCGCGGCGGCATTGGCTGATCTTGGCCCCGCTGTGCGTTCCTGTCTGGGAACAGGGAGGTTATTTGGGATCATGTTGGTGGGTGGAGAGGGCAGGGCAGGGCGGGGCTGGAGGGTGGGGGATTGGGGGGGAACCCAGCTGCATGGCTCCCACCACTGAGCCATGCAGTGACTGCTTTTAATTAGGGCTGCAACTACAGATTACTTTAGTTATTATGACGATTAATAAAAAATTTGTCTGTTCTGAAGGCCTTTGTTGTACGATATTAGAAACACTTTAATAGATGCAAATAAATAGTTCAATTCCTTTTTTAAATAAGAAAATACACGTTTTATTGCCTGAAGTGAACACCTAGAGAATTTGAACCAGACGAAGCAAAAACTGCTGCTTGAGCAGTTCTGGGTTAAATGCAAAATTTATAAATTTTTAAGTTTTTTGTACAGTTTTGACTACTTTACTGCTCTCGGTAAGCAAATTGCCTTTTTTGGAGTCTGTTACGATTAATCGATTGCTAAATTAGTTGACGATTATTTCAATAACTGATTAATTGGGATTAATCTGATTAATCGTTTCAGTCCTGTTAGTTATTTTTCTGTTTTTCTCTGTTTCCCCACCCAGCCCCTCCTGCAGAGGCAGAACCAGGAAGCGAAGCTGCTCCTCCGCCTCCACATGCCCCACCCCCACACCAGCCCCCACCCTTGCCCCATCGCCCTCCTCCACCCCCACCCTCCAACTACCTGATGTCCACCACCAGCTCCTATATGTCTGGGGAGGGCTACCAGAGCCTGCAGTCCATGATGAAGACAGAAGGCCCGGCCTACACCCCCATGCCGCCCACCTACCCGCCACCCATCCCGCCATATCACCCGCACGTCTACCAACAGGCCGCGGCGCCGCCTCCAGGTCCTCCGCCTCCTCCATCCAGTTACCCACCACCCAGTTTGGCCCCAGCCTACCCTCCGCCAGGCTACAACAGCTACCCTCCGCCACCGCCTCCCCGCATGCCCCCAGGCCACGTGCCACCGCCGGGGATCACGCTTCCCCCTGCCGGGTACCCTCCTCCACCCCCCGTGCCTCCAGGACAGTCCCAAGTACCCCTGCCCCCTCCACCTGGAATGCCCCTAAACCGCGGCGGGTGGATGAGATGAATCTACAAACACATAGCTGCTGATTGGAGACTGAACCAGAAAGTTTTCCTGTCACAAACTAAAAGAAGTGAGGCTGGTCTCTCTTCAGTGCGGCTTCAGACAAGCAGCTGACGTGGTTGGAGATAAACTTGAAATGACAAGTCAGGTCTGAGCACCATTATTTGGAAAACCAGGAGGAATATTTCTGGGAAGTATTTTTTTTTTTTGGAAAGATTTTGATATCTACAGGAAGCTACTTATTGAGCCCTTCACTGAGAATGTACTGAGGAACAGCAGTTTTCCTCCCAAAGTGTGTCAAAGACATGTTTCAGTTTGTTTGGTTTTGTTTTAGGCTTCTTGTCATTTAAATCATGTTTTTTGCCTCCTAATGTTTCCCAGTTGTTTTTGCGTTCTGTTTCTCATTTTGTTCTTTCACATTGTGTCCAGTCTTAGGGAAAACGCAGTAGTTGAGGCTTTTGGAGTTTGTCGGCCCATAATTTGTTTTTGTTTTGGAATAACTTTGAAAATGCTGGTTTCACTTCGCAAACAGTTCTGCGACTATTAAAAGTTTTATTTTCACATTTTGTCCTTGTTTTGTGGGATCTGTAAAATGTTATTACAAAAGTACCCTCTCAAACTAAACAAATTTAGAAAAAATTGCTCTTTAATGGCGATGCACTTGTCCACTTTTTTCACAGATACACATATCTGAGATTTAATACAGATCCGATACAGAAAAAGTCCTGAATTGACGTTACATTTTACATTTCCTTTACTTTCTTAATTAAAAAGCAGACATAAATGTACTGCATTACATGCTCATTCAATAACTCTGCACCAGTACAGCTAATACACCAATCACTAAACAAGCTTGGTCAAACGTAAAAACAGCTCAACTTCGATTGGTTCAGTCAGTGCAGTTAGAAATAGGACAGCCACTGTAAGATAATCTGAAACTGACAGAAACAAAAGGCCAAACATGTAAAAAATAAACTGCAATAAACCTTTAAAATGTTGTAAAGTACAGCAGCATTGTAGCAGCTGCTCAGATGTGAAACCCCAGTTTTTATCATCCAGTTTTCAGCAGGAAGTCTGAACAGAACACTGTGGTTCCTTCACAAAGACTCTCAGGACAGAAGCCAGAGAGATTAACTCCTTGTCCTAAATTACCAGCCAGCTGTAAACTACAAGTCCCATTCGACTGCAGGAGGATCATTCCTCCCATTAGCCCTGGCACAGAGCCGACTACAAATGGGAGGTTAGTCGTCGTCATGGAGGCCCGGCTGGGATGGGACCCTCTGTCACTCACCGCCACACGTGTCATAAACTCATTGTCTTGCCATCAATCGGAGGACCTAAGCACCTCCACAGCAGATGGAGGCCCAGCAGGACGACAGGAGGCCACGCCCCGAGCCCCCGCCCCACACAGAGAGCACACGCCAGGAGGAAGAGGGGCCACAACTTTAGGGGTGCCCCATGGCCCAGACTGGCCCTCCTGTGGATACACCTCTGGATGAAGTCCTAATGTCTTCCATGATTAATCGGAGGCAAATATGAGTGAGCCTGTACTGTAAGACATCAGCTGGTTATGATCTGGAATCAGTGGCGCTTAGCTTAAAATATGTTCCATGTTACCCTCCCTTTTTTATTGTACTTTGTTTCCTCATTTTAGCCACATTTAATTATTACATTCCCTGCCAGCTAAAGAGAAGCTCAGATAAACACTGGGGGGTGCGCACAACAAAACATTTGAGGCTAGGGCGCCTCAATTGATCCAAATGTCTAGAACCGGGCCTGGACCGAGCATGCCACTGTGACAGAAGAGACAGACTTTGTTGCCCTCTGGTGGTGAAAGGATAACATTTGTTCCAACAATGTCGTTTGTTGGAGGAAGACAAACTGCAACACAAATATTTTATTTCTTCCATTTTTGCTTTTTTTGGCACATCTAGAACTTTGATATCAAACGATATCAAAAGATAAATAAACTAATGTTTCACACGATTGTTTTTCATTTATTGAGCAAAAAAAAGAAAAAAAGAACAAAGGAAACATCCTTCTGCTGTCAAAGCATGACTTAAATGAATTACTAGATACATTTCAAAAGCTGCCTGACGTGTAGAACCAAGAAATCGCACAAAACCGAGATAGAAGGCTGAAATATCTCAAAATAAGGGAATTCAAAAACACACTAATTCAGTGAAATTTATACAAGTGGAGCAACCCAGTAGAGACATTAGCTCCAAACGGTAAAAACAGAAATGAAGGCCTACCAAAATTACTGCAAGTGTTCACAAACCCAGAACGGCACCCAAATAACTACTGGCTTCACTAGCTTCTGTAAAAGCTAATATTATGATTTATCAATAAGGAAAAGACTGGACAGAAATGGCATCAGTGGGAGAAATTCAGGATGTATACGTGTCAGAAGTGAACAAAACATTAATCCTTTAAACTAGACAAAAAGTGATAAAAAGTCGTTATCTTGAAAATTAGCAAATAGGAATGCTTCAAGTACGGTAATTTACCTAAAACGGGAGTTGTTTAAAGAAATTATTGAGTCTTTTCACATTAATTGGCTTCAAATATATCGTCACCTTCCAAAAAAGTAATGTTTTTGCCCAAAAGTAATTTCGGCCA
This sequence comes from Poecilia mexicana, assembly GCF_051168715.1. Classification (NCBI taxonomy): domain Eukaryota; kingdom Metazoa; phylum Chordata; class Actinopteri; order Cyprinodontiformes; family Poeciliidae; genus Poecilia; species Poecilia mexicana. The sequence continues at coordinate 6,628,813 of NW_028263390.1, read as the reverse complement.
AAAATAAATAAATAAAATAAAAATCACTTTAGGTCATTATTTTAGGGAAGGTGACGACATAAACATGGGAACAATGCCTCTATGGCACAGCAGAGGGCGTCATTGCGCAGATATAAAAGATAAGTGAAAACAAAAAATGTCATTCTTATTTACACATTTATATATGATTCTGATTGCATTTGTTAGTCATTTAAGCAAATAAAAACATAAAGGACCAAAACCAGATACTAATTGATTTAGTAAACAATTCTTAAACATTAGTCAACGAGTGTTTTATTTGCTTATTGACGGCAACAAATACCATCTTAGACAGGTTTCTTTCGTAACATCGCTGCATGTGTTCGTAATAATGTGCTTGGTATTATGGAAGATCAAAAATTCCGACATTTATATCACTGGGACATTTGGAACTAGATTTTTGTTGCGTTTATTTAAATATTTTAATGTTGATTACAATAAATTTTGACCCTGCTATCCAAACACGGCAGCTGAAATCAAGAATAATTACTTTATGTAATTTTTATTGTCTAATTTTGGTGAGTCTTCCACATTAGGATGCCTTGTTTAAACTTCCCTAAGCCAAGACAGCTAAAGTGCAAAGCTGTGTTGTGATGTAATTGGCTAATGCAACATTTATGCTAAGCAGAAACTTGCTAATAAGTGTATGAACTGCAGGATAAATCCTTACCAGCAGAGGGCGCTCTTGGTCATCCTATGTTGGGGAAAAAACCGTTCTCTTCAAATAAAGACAACACTCGACAGCATCATGAATCAACTTGTTTATTTTATTTCCCAGAGTTTTCTAAAAGTGGCCTAATTCATGTACACTTCACCTGAAAATTGCTGTTTTTTTATTTTTTAAATCAGTGAAATTTATTGAGAAACAGTTACAGTCATGCTAGTTGCTACAAGATTGACGTTTGGACCTGAAATCCTAGATTTGGATTGTGGGTCTTAGCATACAGGTGTAAAAAGGAGCATTAAAGAGAAAAGTTTAAAACAATAATAATAATAATAATAATAATAACGTAGTTGGGTACCAAATCGAAACATAATCAAGGAAAATGTGGCAAATTTCAAACTAAACGCCACCTTTTTTTTTCTTTTTCTTTTTTGTTTTAAGTATTGAAAATTGTACCATGGCTTTAAAGCAGTTCCTAGAAAAAAAGGACACTTTAAAATTAATACTTTGATTGCTTTTCTTTTACCGTTTAAGGGATAAAAAGGTCGGTGACGGCATCTGAACAAATATCACCAAAAATGGGAGAGCCTGTTCCGTCCATATGTCACATCTGTCCGATATAACTTACAGATCGATCAGAAATAATCAATTCATAAACCTGTTTGCTCCCTTCAACCTCTATGTTAAACCTGGCAATAAATACGCTGATGAATTGCTCATATTGACATCAAGAAATACTCATTTTTACAAAGTTTCGTGGTGTAAAGACATCGACGGGAAGACATACTTCTCATATTCTAAGATTGAAAAGGTAAAAGTAGAAAGAAATCGTGCACCTGCTGAATCCATAACAGAAAGAATCTAATTTAGCAATTTCCTTCAAATGAAAATCCTAAAAATGAAAATCGTAGTGCAACTACGGTTAGACCTTCAAAAATCTTATTGCAGTCGGTAAGCTCTTGCATGGATTCAGAAAATGCGTCGTGTTGCAACCAGATACTACAGCCGCAAGAAAACCATCCAGTCTTCATTCACACACACGCACAGGCACATCCACACAGACTCAGAGATGGGTGAAGGTAAAGCTCTCGCCCTCCCAACCTGAGAAAATGATTGTCTGACAAGCACACAGCATCCAAAGTTTTTAGCTTTTTTTTTTTTCTCCCACAAAGTCATAAAATCATCAAAAGAATCCAAATGGCCTCGGTACATTTTCAGAGGTTCAGTTGAGAAGGTATTATAAAGGTTGATCTGGAAAAAAAATATAATAATAATAATAATAATAATAATAATAATAATAATAATAATAATAATAAATGGTTAATACCAAAAGCAAACCCTGTTGAAGGTCAGACTGTGAGTGTGCTTTGGAAACAGAAAAATGTTTGATCACGTGGCCACGCTAGTGTACAAAACAGAGAAAACGTAAAATCAACACAAAGTAGTGCTATGGTTTTATACACATTATACACAAGTTATCAGCGACCCCTAGACGTAATTATATTCATAGACTCTCACGAGCAAAAGGCGCTAGATCACAGTGCGTCTCACTTAAGTTAATGTCTCAGAATGCTAATCCTAATTATACTCGTTGACCACTAGGGTGTGGAAAGGTCGGTGTGACAGGAGTTAGTTTTTTTTTTCTTTTCTTTTCTTTTTACATTTATTTATAGAGGGGTTACTATTAAAAGTTATCCAAAAATTCAGCCACACTGTCGCCCTCTCAGCCCTGCTGCATGCGGGAACAAAAGTGCCAAAATTTGTACAAAAAATAAGTTGTTAAATAAATATTGAAGTGGAAATACAATAAATAAATAATTATATTTATAGTTGCATAAATGTTGATGTAAAGAATAATAATTAAAAATAAAACAATATGAAAACCATCTGGTAAAATTGAATTTATTAACCTTTTCTCTTTTCAATAATCATGTGTTGCAGCACATTTTGAATTAATTTTATTGTTCAACCTGACAAAGTTTAAATTATTTCATAATGGACGGCAGCACAGGAAATGTGAAATAAATACATACCAAAACGGGTTCAATTTATATAACTAATTTAATAAATCACTGAATCATTTATGTAAATATTGAGGTTTGTTTTAAAATGTATCTACTGTATTGGAAGTCTTATGCCAAGTGGAAGTGGGCATTTATCAAATCATTTATTGCGATAAATTTATACCGCAAAAAATCACGCTAAAACTTTAAGTCCACTTTGCCCACGGCTAATTCAGAGTATTTATTTGACAAATTATTTGGCGCATTGTGGCACTTTTGAGCCCCCGTAGCACGCCGGGGAGGTCTCGGCTCCTGCGGCTTTGTCGCGTCTGTGCTTGAAACCATGTTGCACTGCCGGCTCACGAGAGCGCCGCCGTGCTCTCGAAAGAGGCCAACAGAGCGGTGTGAGTGTTTGAGACTGACGGAAAGTGGCCAAACTAGCTGCCGGTAGTCACCTTCAACATCGACTGGTTAGAAACGTTGTGTAATAATTCCACTGTACATGTAAATATCAAGACTACGTAGTCCATCCTGTAGCCGTCTCAACCGGTCCTAAAGAGGGCGTTTTCTGCAAGGGGCAGGAGGGGGCAGCTGATTCTCCGTCGGCAGTGGTGGAGCGCGGAGTGATGGGTGGTGTCGGCAGGTTTAATGCGGTGGCGTTCCCCCGCCCCCGGGTGAATGCAGGCGAGTCGGGTCGTCGGTGCTACAGTGGCCCCTTGAACTGGTTCCCAGAGAGATGCTGCCTGATGGACATCTTTGATCCGGCGGCGTCGCCCAGTTTTCGCCACACCACCTGCACAAACGGAGAGCAGAGACGAGATGCTGAGAGGCGAAGGGGAGCGGCCGGGTCAAGAAAATAATGCAAATAAAACTCGCTCTTCAAAAACGCAAAACACAACTCCCTGCAGGTGTGCATCTCATCTGAAAGTTATTTTTTATTATTTCAATAATTCAAGTCAAGTTCCTCTTTTCTGAACAGAACTACTAAAATAAAATTTACTTTTTATTAGTGCACCTGTACATGCGAAGCAGCTGAACTACTTTTCTTCCTCTCTTCCAGCTTTGTAAATGAAGTGGGGGCGGTGGTGGCCTCCCCCCGGTAATGTTATTACAGAAGCACTATTGTACTGTCCCCCCCTCACCCTTCCGCCAGATTCCTGGCCTGCTGCATACCTCTGCAGGGCCCAGATAGCCAGGCTCTCTCTCTCATCGTTGCACCTTTTATTCAGCAAAAGGCCTTTACAGTTCCAACACAGAGAGAAAGAGAGAGAGATATGGAGGGAAATGAGGAGAGGAAGACTAGATAGAAGAGAATGTGTGGTTGGAGGAGAGCGCTCTTTTCAATGCTGATACAGTGGAATTGATTTGACAGCTCAACTGTGAGCCTCCACTGATGGCTTCGTTTCACAGAAGACAAAAGAAAGGGGACAGAGGGGACGAAACAAGGCCGCTCGGGATGTTAGGACTGTAGCTGTGCTGTGTATTATGATGATGATGATGATGATGTATTCTGGGCCCGTGCAAGTCAAAACTGTGAGATGATGGGGCTAAATTGACATTTAGTTCAAACGATCGGCCATGTTTTCTGCACTTAAAGTGGAGTTGGGGGGTTTTGTTTCCATTGTGGAAATTGTGAGAATCCATGTAAAACACACACAGGATCTGTTGCATTGCACATATCTCATTTAAAAAAGAAAGAAAAATATTATTTTGAATCAGAGGATGGAAACATTTGAAAAAAATAAATAAATAAAATAAATAAATAAATCCAAACAGGTCAGAGACTTCCAGAGATTTCTATCCAGGACATAGAGGAAGGTTCACCATTCAAAGTGGTGTTTTCACAACTCATGGTCCGGTGGACTCAGATCTACTGGAACATCTATTACATTTTCAGCCGGTGAAACTCGCTTTCGCCGCATTGTGTCAAACGCTCCAAAGCAGTGGTTCTTAACCTGGGTTCAATTGAACGCCAGGGGTTCGATGAGTTGGTCTCAGGGGTTCGGCGGAGCCTCTGCCGCGGAGGTAAAGACACACTTGTGTAAAGTCGTGATGACTCTCCCCGCTTTGCCATCACTTGCTGCAGAGAATCACGTTACATTGCTGAGCCAATCAGAGCTGCTGCAGGGGATCACGTTACATTGCTGAGCCAATCAGAGCTGCGGAGGAGCACTGATTGAAGGAGTTCCACTCTCAGCATGGATTTGAACTTGTGTCTTTAATTACTTCAGCAAAATTCACCGTTTTTACCAAATTCTGTAGCTTTCGGTGTACTTCTAAATCTGCTCCATACTCGCATCTTTTCGGGGTTGGTACTGCCTCTAGTGGCGTGGGGGTGATAACACAGCTAATATAATTACATTACTAAATCAGAATACCGCAAAGTCTTTTGTGTGTCGGGGGGGGGGAATAAGAAGGGTTCAGTGAATGCGCATATGAAACTTGGGGGTTCGGTACCTCAAAAAAGGTTAAGAACCACCGCTCCAAAGTAATTAGAAAAGCTGTTCACCTCCTCGCCTGTGGAGGCGCTGCAGCAAGAACTACTGAAGTAATGCCTAATGTCTGAAGAAAACGTGAGCGCAACTTCCGTTGTCATGAAGCGTAAACAAAAATGGTGTGGTGTCTGATTTTAGCAGTTGTAGGATTTCACTTTTGTTTTTGGTAAAACACCACAAAGAAAAAAAAAAAAAAAATTCTCCAGCTCTAGACATGCACGTTTGTTTTGGTTCTATTTACCCAGAATGCCCTGCTTTTGGAGCTTTTGTTAATCGAACCGAGACCAGGGGTTGAGGGTTCACTTTTTTGATCAGAGTTTGATTATGTATTTGCACCGAACTTTCCAGGAAAACCGACTAGAGTTTAAATAAAGCAGACTAAGCATGGCTGGTGCGGTTAAGATGGTCAGCGATAAAGTGACAAATCATTACTAAATTCTTCGGGAAAAACCCTGCAGTTTCAATCTACAAAGGAGATTTAAAGGTCGTTATTTGCAGATAGATACAAAGCAACACTTTACACCGTGAGGTAGCTGAACTTACGTTGCACATCTCTCGCACGATGGCCTTCTCTTTCTCACTCAGATCGTCCTCGTAGTCCTCGGGAGCCTGCTTGTCCAAATTCTCGTGGACCTCTAGAACCTAACGGAAAGACAGAAGAAGGTCTGGTGTCACTGAGGCTCACAACTTTACTAAAAGCAAAGGTTTGTGAGATTGTGACTTGAACAAGGAGGCATCGCCATAACCACATTCCCATCAATTCAAAATCTTAGATATTTTTTAGGTTCTAGTTTTAAGTGCAAATATCTTTGTACATTTGAAACAAGACAAAACTAACTTACGAGAAGCTTTTCAGCTTTTTTTTTTTATTTTTTTTACGTAAAAAGAATTCCACTGGTAGCCACTTATAAGTGAAATAATCTGCCAATGAAACTGGTACTTTAAAAAAAAAAAAAAGTTACTTGCACTAGAGCAGACCAAACTGGTGAAACTTTGTGTGTTTGCAACGTTAAATGTAACCGACCTTCATGGCGTGCACCACCGCCTCGGGCTTCTGGATGGAGGACAGGTAGCCGGTGGCAGGAGACGATTCGCTGGTTGGCAGACGGTTTGTGCCCTGCAGGAAGGCAACAACCGTACATCCATGTCGTCAAACTGTCATGGTAAACGAAACACGGCGACGGCTAGAGCGGCTGCTAAAGGTTAAGCGGCGGGTCTACATCCTAAACACGTGGCGGACGTTCTCATTCCACCTGGGTCAGTAAGAGGCAAAAAAAAAAAAAAGGGACACATTTACTGTGGCACCGAAAATGTCATCCCTTTCATCGCAACTCAAATCACCTCTCTCCCTTGTTGGCTTTTTTTTTTTCCAATTCAGTTCCCAGGTCTGCAACCTGCAGCGGCGTGATTTAACCTGCTGTGATGTGAGCGGTGAGCCGGGAAGGAGAAGACCAGGGTGTTTGTTTTACTCATCTCACCCCCCCGGGTAGCTCCAGACAGTGGCTCTCTGTTTAGGGGACACGGAGCACTCAGAGACGCACAATGGCGGCATTCAGTGTGACCTGGCATCGGGGCCTGAGCATCAGACGCAGCTCCACCGGCTCTGGATGGTGATGCGTTTGTCAGCTCCCTCTGCGAACTCATTAACATGCCTAAACGTTCTGATCACGAATAATAGCTGTGAATTCCACATCAGACAAGGTGGATACTGATTTGTATCTGTTGTTTTGGTAGTTTCAGACTAGAAAAAAAAAACAGAGGAGAATGGGGTCAATTTGTTTTCTTTGCACAGATAAAGGTCGTTATCTTTTTTATTAAGGCAAATTTTTAGATTCATAAGAACGTATAAGAAAAGATCACATTTTATGCCTTAATTTATCTGATCTAATGTTAGTTATTCATTAAAAGTCGTGGAGGAATCAGATGGCGACCACAATGCGACGATTTTCAGTTCTCCTGCCCTCAAAGGCTAACAGGATGGCTGGAATTTCAAAAATCAGATCCTGCGTTGACCACTGAATGTACCGTACATAGACGCTACCCTGTTGAGATGATAATAACGCTCTTTGGTGTGGAAGCTGTTGCAGAGTGAATGACTGGATCTGACTAGTTCCATTCAGAGAGAGCAAGAGTTTTGGCAGATAACAGGAAGGGTGGTTCTCAACATTCTACAAAAACAGACAAAACTTGTTGTTTTTTTGATAAATACGAAATAAATATTCTAAATGCTCTCAACCAGAAGTCCTGAATGTTTTAAATATTTCAAACAGCTAAGCTACCTCCTCTGCAAGTTTTGTAGAGGTTTGTCGATCTCCCAAACACGTCGGTTAAAACATTTTACTTTATTCACTTTATTCTGTCCTGAAGAAGATGGACGGTGCTTACTGCTCATATGAACGGTCATTTGGGGACGGCTTCACTGCGTCAACAGGCCTTGCAAAAAGGGGAGGAACGAACCAAACAGTGTTAGATCAGAGGCGTGGAGTTCGAGAAAACACATAATCAGATCAGACTGAAAAAGTGTTTGGGTTAGTCATGAATACAGGCCGTTTCTCCCCCACCCCACCCTTTCTCATCTCTCCAATCATTTTTAGCCTGACAACCTCCCGCCCTCTCTCACTCACGCTCATTGACCTGAAACTGTGTGAATGAGACAAAAGCCTAAATACAGTAAAAAAAAGGAGCTGAAAGAGTGAATGGGATTCACAATATCCCGTCTGTCCCGGGTCTGTTCATTAAACTCCATGGATGGATAAACTTCAGCTAAATATGGGATCTAATTATATCTCTTTTGTTTTTTTCTGTAGTGATGCCAGCTTATGTTGAAAGAAACATTCAGAAGTTTGCACTGTTTTCGATGTTAGGCTTTGTAAATGTAAATTGCAACAGGTTTTATAAGAGACGTGTTGAGAAATAGGCTACTGACTGGTTTTCAGTTTGATTGTAAAGGCTAGCAGAGGACTGGAAACTCAAAAGTCAGATTATTTAAAGTCAGTGAATGCACCATTACCAGGGACTACCAGCTCAGAGTATCAACACATTTAAAAATGTATTCAGAGGAAGCATGGAAATGTAAGAAGCTACTGAAATAGAACTTATATTTTCTCCCAAATGTTAAGACTTGACTGTGGTTAACAGACGCTGTAAAAGACTGAGAGAGAGCAAGACTCGTAGCAGATAACAGGAAGGCTGGACGGAAAACAACGATGTAGCTTGATTTATGTTTTTGAGGTATCAGTCTCTGTCTATAGAGATACAGTCTCCACCGGTATAGTCAAGGTTTTTTTATGTAATGCTAACCAAGCTAACATGCAAATCACCAATATAAGATGCTAAAGATGGACCCAAACTCATCATTTTGTTCCCATTTTGTAAAATAATGGAGTTGAAAATCTGGACATAACCCAGTTTTGTCACCATCTCTCGACAAAAACATAAAAAGAGAAGGTATTTTTTTAAAAACTGCAAATTTTCTTTGCAATGTACAACATTATCTTTCTCTGTCGCCACTTACGCTCACTGTGTCAATTTGTAAAACATCCACAAGTGGATAAGTTAAAATCTTAGTCTACGAGACACACTTATTAATTGGCATTTTACTGAATTTCTTATTTTTAATTTAATTTTCTGAACCCCGTTCCTTTATGCTCCTGTAGAGCACTTTGAATTGTGTACAAATCATGCCATACTAATAAAATTGCCTTGCCTCGCATAAAGACCCAGTCCTCTGGGCAGTGGCTTTCCTTCGAGTGGACTAAGAAAAACAATTACCAAGCCTTTCCTCCCCAGACACTCTCAGGGTCAAAGGTAGAGATGGATTGAAGAGGATTAGTGCTTTCATAGTGGGATTCAGAACAAACAGGCTCCGGGGGAGGCAAAGAAAAGCTCAAGGGCCGGGAGATGGGATCAAGAGAACGGGGTTCAGACTCCCGGTAAGTTCCTTTTATTGCCTCTTTGTCTCTTTTCCAGTTTGTCTCCACCAAACTGTGACCCATGCCCTGTCATCCCACTGATCGAGTTCATGAGTAACATAGAGCAAGGTTGCCTGCGGGGGCGTAATTGAAGAGTTTCTAGGAAAGTGAATTAAAGCTAACCTGATTTGATTTCACATTTTCAGGCACCAGTGTCCTCCTCCCAACAATTAGGCGTGTCTGAGTTTATTTTCGTACGAAGTGAAACCCTGGAGTTAAAGCGCACTTGAACAGAAAAGGCGGCGTGGCAGTGACAGCCTGTTGTTACAGCGTCTGTCTGAGCAGGTAAGTGTGTGTCGGTCTCTCTCAGTGTGTGTCTCCCGGTACTGACCATGTGCATGGCCTCCTGGCGCTGGGGCAGCGAGGACAGCTGGGACTCGGAGTGGTACAGAGTCATTCCCTTCCTCAGGGCTCGGAGGTCACCCGGGTTGCACTGCTGCGCACACGCAGGCACGAAACGGACACACACACACATACACACACACCAACCACAAAACGACAGGAGAGATAAAAGACGTCAATGCCGAGAAATGGAAATTAGCATGAAACCAAACTGTAATGCATCCTAATGGACCAAAATAACCAACTTGGGAGGGTAGAGGAAAGTGGAAATAACATTTAATTATTCGCAGGGATGCACCAAAGAGAATAACGCCAAATTTTGATCTCTGAGTTTTGTAACGCTTTGAGATATAATTAACTGTAGAGAAGGGCAGATCAAGTGGCAAGAGATCAGAATGGACAGTTTGTCCTTGATCAGCTCTTATTGATTATTGACTGGTCAAACACGGAGGTGTGTAATATTTTTTCCTCTCATCATTGAATGCATCAGAAATGAGAACTCGTGTTAGTTTTGCTATGTGAACGCATCAACAGAATTTTTTTTTCGGGGTGAAATTTAAAAAAATGGTTCTAAACCTCCGGCGTCTGATATACGAACAGGAAATCTGGTACTTTTTGCATGTTCCCGTTGGATTCAAACTACTTCCTCCATCCAAGAACCTGCTGCACATTTATTAATCTTCAGAATGTCAAATTGGAATCTGTCAAAATCAATATCTGCAGTCCAGACCTCAGAAAATGGAGAAAAACAGAAGCTGGTGGCAGCCAGAGAAAACCTGATTGTGCGTCGCTAACGCCCAGCTTTCAAATGCTTTCTTCCCAACTTGGCTGCCTTGAACTGTCATAAATGAGGTATTTGAAGTGTGTGGTACACTTTTAAACAAAATTTAGTCTCAAGAGATACAAATAAGTTGGTGAAAAAACAAAACAAAAAACATCTACAGCAAATATGAAAGAAACAAAGAGAAAATTCCTGCAAAGATCCGACACAGAACCTACCCAAAAATAATCCATTAAATAAACTGGAGCAAACTACATCTTTTGACAGAATGCTGGTTACGAAGTGCTTATCTCGAGTTTCAAAAGCTTTTTTCTTTCTGTCTGAATGACTCACTGACGAGAGTTAAGTGACTCAACAACAACTATAACAAAATTAATTCTCTTAAAACGGTCGGAGCCTGGACTAAATGAGTGGAAAAAACAGTAAAAAGGCAAAAGAAATGCCAGGATGCCTGGAAAACAACTAAAAAAATCAAGAGGATTACAAAAACGAATCCGATGCTAAAATAAAAAAAATTATAAAAAAAGAAAAGTGAGGACTGAATCAAACATCTTTGCTCCTTCACCAGTTGGTACCCCGATTTTATCCCAACAAGTTGCCAATTCAGTGCCACAGTGCATCAAAATAAAATCTCCCTAAGCATTTTGATGAATTCTAGAAGTAATTATTAAAATCCAGTTAAATCAAACATTGATTGCATGTTATTTTTCAAAGATGTTACATTGCACACTTAGTAAGTGGAGCATAGATCTTCACTTGATTATGAGATTATGATCAAACAACAAATTTCCAGCACCTACTTTAAGACTTTTAAATGTCATACATTATCCAAACAAATTAAATAAACAGGTGTGCTGTATTCATAAAATAAGAATCCTAGATCTAAGGCATACAAACATAATGCAACCTTAGTCCTCAAAAACTAGCTGTAAAAGACCAAAACCATTTGTGTACCTTGTGGTCTCCCTTCCAACGACACCACCTGTGCTCTACTCATCAGCTGCTCCCTGAGCTAATGACACTTCACCACACTGAAATGTGGGCAGGATCACTTTGTGCCCTCATGTACGGTCACAATGTACAAAAGAGGAGTGCTCTTAAGATTTTGTCCTCATTAGCAGCCCAGAGGCGACCCGTTCCTGTTGGCGCTGTTGGCAGGATCACGGCTCTGTGACATTTTTAATGTCACGCACGGCTGTTTCTCCCCCCTCCTGTGTGTGAGGCGTGTTTTTTTTTTTTTTTTTTTCATAAATCACACGAGAGGCCTGGGGGCTACAAAGGTTGTTTTTTTGTCTTGTTTTTTATCACTGTTCAAGCAAAACACTCAGGTGCGCACTCACTTAAGTTTTCCGTGCGTAAACCCGTAATCGGCATTCCGTACCTCTTCTCTGCTCCGTGGCATTTCTCTAACCTTTCCTAATCTTTCCCTTGGCACTGCTTGATCTACCCTTTGTAGCTTTTTGTATTCAAGCCCGCAACGTTTTACTCTGGGCTTCGTCAAGAGCCTCGAAATGTCAGATGAAGAAAAGTGATAAACACGTGTTACATAAAATCAAACACTTCACCTAAATCTAATTGGTAAGAAAGGAAAGCGGTGTGTTCCATGGGAATCTTTTAAAACAAACCCAGCAGATGGACCTGGCTTTACTTCCAAGCACGCTCTGACCTTGACTATTTAGGCCAATAAAGATATTTGACAGCAGATGATAAATAAAACTCAGGGTCTTTCTTCTCTCCATCCATCCATCACCGTGCTCTTGGAGGTGACAGGCTGAAGCGGAGAACGTCGGCCATCAATTCCCCCCTTTGAGTGACGAAGGGCAGGAGTGATGCGGAAAGGACAGCGACGAGAAAGGTTTGATTGTTTTTCAGCCGTCTACAGCTAATTAGAAGCTCGACTTAAATGAAGCAGGTGCTAAGTGTGGCAAAACCAAAAAGCACGGGGACGCGCTACTTACAGGAACAATCGTGCTTGTATCTTTAAGAAAATCAGCAATCAGCTGAGGTTAGTTTTGCAGATATGGGAACTAAACCTGAATTGAAAAAAATGAAAAAAAGTGGTACTTTATTGTCAAAACAGAATAACAGTCAAAATGATAGGTGCTGTCTGAGTCTTTTTTGAAATCTTAGACTTGTTTTGTTTCAGCTTTATAGCTTAATTAACATATTAAGCACATAGTAATTCTGTTAGTAAATAAGTTGACAATCATTGACATCTAACGTTCGATCCTGCCGTCCTCTGGAGTGGAGTGTGATGACATATCTGGTCACAATACAGAGTTCCCTAGAATGAGAGGACCTCAGACTTTAGTCATAATTTGAGAAATATAAGAAATCGTATATTTTTTGACAAAGAAAGGTTCCACATATCACAAATGGTGTAAAGACCCTCGCAGATGTTAGAATCTTCCGAAGCTGAAATATTTAGTTAGTGTTTTTTCCAGCAATCAAAAATGGTGAGGATGAAGAGTGAGTCTGAGTGTCCGTGCTCCAGTTCTCTGTGAGAAAAGCCAAAAAGCAATTTTTGGATGCATCTACGTTTTCCATTTTCTTACACCTGCTCTCTTTTGGTTCCTTCCTCTACAGTCCCTCTGACATCTCTCTGTAACTCTGGTCTGGATGGTCAACATTCTTGAAATAAGAGGCTTTTGTTTGCCGTTTTAGCTGCACTCAAGTTTTAATGGGCCTGTTCCATTGTTCAGGAAGTTAGGCAATAGGTCCACTGAGTCAACAAATCCAACGCAGCATTTCCAGCTGCTCATCAAGATGACATGCAAAAGATCCAGAGGTTCACCTCTCTTTCAAAGAAGTCTCCCACTTTTAAATCGCACGAGTTTCTTATCTTCGAACGGACATTTTTCTGTTATTCAGTTACACTCACACACACACACACACACACACACACACACACACACACACACACACACACACACACACACACACACACACACACACACACACACCAGTTGTCAACCATGCATAATGCACACACAGATCCACCTGTGTTGGCCCCGTACGTTCAATAATTCAGCCCACCAGACGTCTCGACAAGCAAGAACAAGCCAGTGTGGTTTACGCACCAAAGCACGATGCAGGGTTCGTTCGCCTGGGGACAACAGTACAGAGCAGAGCAGATCCAGGGACAGACGAAGGTTTTTCTACCCATTAAAAGCCACATATGTACAGCAGGGCCACCGGTGTGAGTCATAAGCGCAACATGCAAGAGGCGCACAGAGAGGACTGGACACAGAAGCAACACTTCTGTTTGTTAGAGAACAGTAATCTCAGGTCGATACGTTTGACAAGGGAAGTTGATGTTCGCAACCTTCTAGATTATACCTGCTAGTTTACTCAATAAAAAGAAAACAAGCTGCATTCATACAGGAAGTGGTTTATTCAAGGTTTAGAAAGGATCTACCACTGATTTCCATGTTACATTTTTAAATGCGTCCCTGCTCATAATGCCATGAAACTCGACTTTTACCGTGGAATAAGTGTTTAAAAAGAGATTATCCTTAAAAGCAAGAAGATGTGCAAGAATTACGAATCACAAGTGGACTAAGACCACATGTCTCTGCAGGCTACAGAAGAAGAAGTCTTGTGGAATGAATTAGAAACAGTGAAGTGATTCAAGTAGCTGTGGAATTAGCGCACACACCTCCAAATTGTGCATACTGTTCCTGGGCGACAGAAATTGATGTTGATTTTTGTTTTCTTCTGCTACACTGCAAAAACAACAAAATCTTAATCGAGCAATCTTGGTTCAGTTTCTAGTACAAATATTTGACACTCGACATAAGAGAAAATTGACATAAAAGTAATTTTCATGCAAGATATATGAGCTTGTTTTAAGTCAATAATTTCTTAATATTGATGGAAAAAGTAATTAATTTCACTTATAAGAAAAATGTCTGCCAGTGAAACTAGCACTTTTTCCATCTATATTATACATCTTGCTGAAAAGTTATTTTTAATTTAGTTTTGTCTTATTTTTGAACCCTCATTCTTGCATCTGTGTCCTCAAATTTGTTCTGCCCTTTTTGGACGTGACACGGTGCTCTAGCAGACAGAGGTTTACATTTCCACTGCAGGGAAACAACTTTGCACGGCTAAAGGGAGTCAAAGAATGACGGCGCCAAGACAGAGATCCAGAGGCAACCCTACGCAAAAAGAAGAAAGCTAAAAATCACGGGCAGCGCTTCAGAAAAACTACATGCGACGCCAACTCCTTACAGTAATCTGCTAAGGTGTGGTTGCTTTTCTTAATTCCAAGAAATGTAAGGAGTGAGACACACAGAACAGGAAAATAACATTTTCTTTGGCCAACGTCCTGCTTTGTTTTTACAGATTTCAGGGAGGCTCTTCGACGGGGCTTGCTCCGTTCTACGTCCCTCCACTTCAGCCGAGAAAAAAAGTTGCAAATTTGCATTTACAAAATGAGTCAAGTGGATTTCCTCCACCACCTTATTAAATGAAACCGGTTTTACACGCTGTTGCACAGGTCGACTGTGTGATGACAGACGAAGTGCTGTGAGTAATTGGTGAATCACACAAACACTGCATCTTTGTCAAGGATGGGGTTTTGTAGTTCTGTATGTGTTTGACAAGATCAGGCGTAGATGACCTCTGCAAACCTTATCTAGCGGATAGAAGAAACTTTATACCCTTCTGCCCCTCCCCCCCAAAAAAACATTAGTGGAGCCGTGGCTGATTAGGGGAAGAATAAATAAAGTACTGACATCTGTTGCTTTGTGTCCGTCCGTTAGGAAGTAGAAAGTTTCAAGCTAAAAGCTGCGAAAAGTCCCAGCACCAAAACACTTGCAGGAGTTAAAGGAGAGAAGCCCCAAGAGCTGGTGAGCGGCAGAGCCAACATTCAGGAAGATTTCTAAAGGTTACCTTTTTCATCTGTATCTGTGATAAGCTATAGCGGTTATGGGCCTAGAGAGAGAAAACACAACGTGAAAAGATTTATTGCGTCATTAGTTTCTGGTTGTGTAATGAAAAGACCTTGTACCTTTCCACATTTTGTCATGCTCCAACTACAGACTTTACCGTGTTTCATGAGGGTTTTACAAGACGAACCAACACCAGAGGGCAATTGTGAAAAATGATTCGGAAGATTTTTGACTCACTAACTGATATAGAAAGAAATAACATTAGTCAATACAAGGGCTCCGTGGAATTAGGCAAACAAACAACTGCCATAAAATTGTTGAAAATTGTGGTGGAGTTACTGATTATGGTTGCTTTGCTTCATTTATAACAATATCCCAACAACTTTCTGTGAGGTCTTGCAGTTTTCAGCTGAAGTCAGTGATTTTTAAAGGTGACATAGCAATTTCAATTTTATATATCATGCATGGTGGTGGCAACATCATGCTGTGGGGCCGTTTTTTCCCCCTCCAACTAAGACAGGAATTATCTATTGGAAGCTACAGACACTAAAGATTGGGCTGGAGGTTCATCCTTCATCAGACAATAGTACTAAAATTATAGCCAAATAGCTTTTAGCATAAAACATATCTGTGTTAAAAATGGCCTAACCAAAGTCAAAACCTAAAGCTAATAGAAAATCTGTTGCCAGGCTTCAAAACAGATTCCCTCCCTCCAGTCCCATTGAGTTTGAGATGTTTTGCAAGGAAGAAGAGACAAGAAATGTCACTTTGTAGCTTTGCAAAGCTAGTCGAATTATCCTAGCAATGCGGCTACGACTGCAGGAAATGTTTCTCTTTTTAAAGCTTCCAATTTTGTCTCACTTGGCAACTATTTACCTTTCTCTGTTGGTTTTGGTTTTTACGTGGAAAAGGTCCACGGCTCTGAGTGAGTTACTCGCCAAATGCCAGCTAAAAAAAAAAAAAAAAAAAAAGAGGAGCCTCCCATTATTCCTTCTTCTTGCCTCACGTGGATCACCTAATTGTAACATTTAGGAACTAATTGTGGGTCTCGTTTGGCAACGGTGACTCCAGCCTTACAGGAATCTGTTGGGACGTCACTACTGAAAGAGGAGTTGGTGTAAAAAAATAAATTAACAAAAAAAAAAGGAGTGAAAGGGTTTTCAGGATGGAAAATTCAACCTCAGCTTGACTGTCTGCAGTCTGGCTGGCATTCAAACGAGCTGACGCACATCATAAAACCTTCTGATGAAATGATAATGCTCGTCTCTATCTTTTAATGACATCTATCCCAATAATTAATGATTTGTCCTTTGAATGTTGCAAACTTTCATCCCCCGTCCTGAAGGGCTAATTAGTGCCTGGGCTTTTAGAGCAGTGTGGATAAACACACTCCTCTGGAGACTGACATGTGACCTCCTGGTGAACCCACACTGCTGTGCCCCCCCCCCTCCACCTCCTCCATCTCCTCACTCTTTCATGCTCCACACATTTAATCCTCTGAATTTTTTGGGGGGAAGTCACCACGAGGTCAACGTTGGAGGAGAAAGATGGGGTGGACAAAGTTTTACTCAGTCACTGTCACTTAAAGCTTTCCCCTCTTCTTTTTTTTTTTACCTCTTCCTCTCATCTTTCTTCCACTTCCCCAGCTTCTATAACAGCTGGGGCTAAGATCATTGCTCGCATCTGCAGATTACAGACTCCCTATGAATTAAACATGGGTACACATATTCTGCAGCTAAGAAGCCTCGGCCCGTTGTGAGGGGACGTATTCGCAGAGGCATCGCAGCCACCGATCGCACGTTTTGGGCTGAGTTTTGGTGAAATCCTGACAGGGCTCGTAGGGGAGATGTTGCGTGTCTGCGTCTCACCTGAGAGAGGAGCTTGTTGTTGTCGTCCTCAAGTATCCGGACCTTTGTCTCCAGCTGCCTGATGTAGTTGGAGGAGGAATCTGAAAACGAGACGGAGGAGAAGCGATTAGCATTTCAAAGACCTGGAGCGGAAACGAGAGGCAGACAGGCGGGCCAGTGGGGCAGAAAAAGGTTGATGCGCAAGTAAGACTTAAAAAAAAAGAAGAAGAAAACGACAACAAGAAAAGTCTTTCTGCAAGAGTGCTCTCCAAATGGTTCAGTCTAAGATTGAAAAAAACAACAACAAGAAAACAGAGAGCTGACCTTTTAGTTTCAGAATAGCTCAACTTGAATTAAACAGACTTTGACTTTTCCCCCAGTCTACCCGTTATTATATACCACCACTCAGCCGGCTTAAAAAGGGATACTTAACTTTTTCTGTTTTCGAATGTCGTTAGAACCAATGCAGTATCAAAACTGACTCAAAACTAAGGTGACTGGATCTTATGAGCCATTTGTTCCAGCTCTTATTTTATATAGTGATCAAATTACATTCTATGGTACAGAAGCAACAAATGATGTTGCATCTTTAATTTGGATTTAAAATACATAAGAATCTAGAAAAAGACCTAATGCCACACTAATTCTACACAAAGAGCTTTTCTGAGGAGTCAATTATAATGTATTATTGCTTGATTACACATTTTAAATCGAGTTAACTGCAGGGTCTGCAATGAATCACAATTAACCATGCAATGACAAAATAATCATTGTTGAATAAATAGACAAATGAGCTCAACAGCAAAGATATTTATTGTTTTAAATCTGTTGTTTAGGTTATTGACCCATGTCAACAAACTATGTAAAGTGCTATTCAGTTCAAAAACACTTCAATAAGTGTTTTCATAAGTAAATAGCAGATTAATGAGTAAAAAGTACTTTCCTTTGTACTTTCCTTACAAAGGAAAGTAAGATTGGCACTGATCTCCTCTCCATGTGGCTGGCAAAGAGCAATCCAATCAGTACCCTAAAGGCCTTTTTCAGCTTCCTGTGACCTCTTCCTTACATTCCTACTGTTATAGTCGTGCAAGTTTCAAGGGTTTCAGGAACACCTGATCAGTCAATATTTGTAACCCATGTTTGTTTCTATTTGGTTGCCATTAGTTACGTGTTTTTGGAGGAGAAGGGGAGAGAAGGGGACTGGCCTGTGGCATTTGAGTAATGCTGTGCACGGTGTTTAACTGAAGCAGAGAAGCATAATCATTGGTGCAGTTATGTTTTCATGGTGTTAAAAGGGTGAAAAATTAATGTCTGTAAACATTGCTTATTAGTCATAATAGCTACACTACCGGATTTTCATATTGGTGCATCCCCTACTTTTTACTCATTGATCTGCTATTTGATCAGCTGTTGAGTCTTAAGCAAAAACGAACAAGACTGAAAAAGAAAGGTCAAGTTTTCTCAAACAAAACTACATAAAACCTCTCATTAAACATTTATTCTGTTTTCGATCTCATTCTGTCTTTCAGCCCTTAAAAAAACCCCCAAAAAAACCATTCAAGTTGGAAAAGATTTAATGTCTTTTTGCAGCTGTTTGCCATTTGTTGCGCAGTCTATGAGCCAAATAAACTTAATGCAGCCTGACATGAACAAACATTTACTCTTTTTTTATTTTTTTTCTGCTGAACCAGAGCCTTTGAGTCGCCCGCATGTCTTTTGTACTGCTTGTTAAATATCAAAAAGACAGAATAATTGCACAACTGGGGTCCTCCTTACGTAGCAGCACTCTGTGCTAACCTGGATCAGGTTTACCGAGTTCAAGCTGGAGGATACGAGCCGTGTGAGGGAGAGGTGCAGTTTGACTCGGCAGGCGGCACAGAACCCGCTGTCTAAAAGGCTTGTTTAATTTATTGAGATAAAAGCTGAGTTACGAGGAGGCGCACACTTCTGCAATACACACACACACACACACACACACACACACACACACACACACACACACAAAGGACTGCAGTGGGACAGAGAGGGTACACTCATGCAACAAAGTGACGACAAATGTTATCCATCAGTGAGGTGAGATAGACATTATATACCAAGCATGAGTCAGAATTGGTACGTTTTTATTTTCCTTTCAGAAGTAGACGTGCACCAATTTATCGACTTATGGGCGCCAATTTCATTAATGTTGGGAGATTGGTGATCGGATACTTAAGTGTGAAGCTGATCTTATCTACCTTGGCAAAGGTCTAAAAATCAATCACTATTGGATCGGCCTAAATTGGCTGGTCGGTGAGGGTTTCTAAAAATCAGTAATCAACAATCAGCCAGAAAACTGCAATCGATGCACCCCCGATATGAAAGAAATATGATATGGTTGTCTCAAAATCTTACGACATAGTGAATTAGAAAAATAGAAGAAAAATAGTCTCGTCTCCTGCATCTTGCTAAAATATTCACACCCCACACATCCTGAAGCCTTCAAAGATTTTTGTTGGTATTTTATCTTATCGACTGTCAAGTGGAAGGAAAATGAAACCAAATTGTTTTACCAGTACAAATGTGAAAAGTGTGCCAGTTAAGTTTTAATTTGTTGGGTAAAGACTTATGTACAGAAACATTTTACTGCGGTTAAAAGTCTTTTGAGGTTGCTTATGTAGCGATTGCAATTTTTGACAATTCTTCTTTGTGAAGTAACACAAGCTCACTCAGACTGGATTGAGATTGTCCATCTTCAAAGTCTTGCTTTTGGTTCTCAAATACATTTGGTCCACACTTTGACTAGGCCATTCTAAGCCACTGCATTTTAGTCCTGCGAGTCAAAGCAGAAAACCTTTGGTTTTTTACGGAGAGCCAGTGCAGCTTGGCAGCCATCGGCTGGACACCTACAGCAGGAGGTTAGACTGCCCAGAGCTGGTAATCCTCTCTAACTGCCTTGTGACCCTCTAATCTGCAGTCATCTGCTGGCCTGACCTGCAGCCAGATCTCAAGCCGATTAGGACGGAGGCTCCTCGGTCTTCAGTTATCACCAGCACGCTCACACAACAACGGTGGAGGACTCCGAAAGACGGAGGGAAGGGGGGGCAGGGGGAGAGGGCAGAGATAAACACACTAAATAGAGTGGATAAATGTCACTCTATTTAATTTAAGTTATGGAATCAAACAAAAGAAAAGTGAATGTACTTTTGTTTCACAGGAACAACTACAGAGTTTTGACATGTGTGAAAGTGTTTTTTGAAAATTAGCAGCATTAGAGATGTTTCTTTACCCTGTAGGCTTAACTTAGGCTTGGAAATGTCATGGTATGATAACACTGAGTAAAAATACATTATTTTCATTATCATATGGCATTTACAGAAAATATTAAAAATAAATTACACAGATTTTTGCAGTTATAATAATGTTATCTATTGAATTTCTTTCATGACTTTTTAGACATGAAAGACGAGTAAACATAAAAAAACTGAATTTAACAGTTTTTATTAACTGTATATTGTGTAGAATAGTCCACCTTTTTTATACATATGTTTTTATAAAGAAACAAGTACAACAGGCCTGTACTGGTTAATTAGTTGGGCTAAGTGACACGTACAGCTAGCTACGAGTGACATTAGATCTGTCTGTCGCTCTTAGCTTGCTAACACCAATGCTAAAAACATTAAGATTGATAGGTGGCTAACTAGCTAGCAGTGCGCAGCAGTAGGGGGGAGAAACAAGGCTGAATTCTTTATGTTGAAAATAAGTGGGGGAAAAAACTCCTGTTTCTCCATCGCTTTCTCATTTGAAGTTGCTTCAAATCTCATTTGAAGCTACATTTTTTAAATTTTCAGCTAGCTTTATACCATTAACTGGCCCATGACTAAGCTCTGCACCTGCAAAACTCCCCTCTGCCCAAAGTCGGTCCTCGAGGGCCAGCATCCTGCACATTTAGTTCTCTCCCTGTTGGTAGCAGCAACCTTTTCAGCATGTCAATGTTCTTTCTAACGAGCCATTATTTGATCCAGGTGCATTAAACCAGGGAGAGAACTAAAACATGCAGGATGCCGGGCCCTTAAATCTGAGTGTGCGGGAGAGTCCAACTCTTCCCAAAACACACACGCAGCTTCAGGGAGAATGCAACGGCCTGCCAGTCTTTAACACCAGGGCTCCAGAGTCATCCTGAAGGAAGAAGGGTGAGGAAATTAAACTGTTCCCTTCGGCCCCATCGTCACTCCTCGCTCCCTCAAGCATCGCGTCTTTTCCCTCTCAACAACTCCTCAGGAACGGCTTCTGATCATACCAGAGCTGCACTGTTGAGATAAAATGCTTATCTTATCCTACTTGCACTGGTTTGTACAACCCAACACTGAGGGTGATGTTTCTTCTAGTCTGGTTTAAGCTCAACGTAGTGTTATGTGCTGCCTAAAGGATTAGAAAAAGATGTAGAATGTGCTCAGATTAGTAGTAAACAGTCTGCAGACTTTAAGATGTGTATGTGTGTGTGCGCCCGTGTGTGTGTGTGTGTACTGGACAAGGTGAGGCACAGAGTGGCGCAAGTCCATGCGCCTTTCAGCACGTCACTCTGGATCGCGTCACTGCCACTGTGACCCACTTCCACTGGCCACTCCCTCCTTAACTCTGCCCCACTCCTCATTTCCCCCATTTATTTCCGTTTTTACTACATCCTTTTATTATTCCTGCTCCAACCATAACAACTGTTCTGTTTGATTATTTCCAGACAGTCATTTCGGCGAGTAAAACCAAACAACAAGGACAGGTCAGCCGAAAGAAATCCAAGCCCCGGTTCCTTTAGAAAGGCCCTGACCTCTGCTGACCCTACTTTGTTTTGCTTCTAGGCTCCAGAATACCCCATCCCCATCTGTCTATAACAGCTAATCAGCTAATCTTGCTTCTTCTGCGATGCATCACACTTAGTCTTGGCCATTTTTCAAGTCAGATAGCTGCAGTTCCTCTTAAGATTAGGGCCAACTCCACACCCAGAATATGAATAATAGTGTCTATTCAAATCACACAGCATGGGAGTGTTAAAGTTTTACAGGGTAAACTTAACTTGAACTCAACATGATTAGGTTATTAGGGATGACCCATTAAAGCTTTACTTTACAATACCTCCCTACACCAGAATTATTGTCTCATGATAATCTCCTTATATCACCTTAAACATTTGAAACCAGATATTTACATACACTGTGTAGAAAAACAATCTTTACTGTCTGCCGTCAAGTTCAACTTTTCCTATTTTAGGTCAGCTATGATGACCAAAACTATTGTTTGTCAGAGGTGCTTGGTGCAAAATATGCAAATAAACCAAATAATAATCCAGCCACCATAAAACCCTGAAAGGTTAAAGGTACACTGCCTCAGCAACACCAGTTCTTTTAGGAAGAACGGGACAAAATTGCAGCAAATTATTGTGAGAAACTTGCTACCCAAAATCTTTGATCCAAATTACCAGTTAAATAATACACTGATAATTCATACCTCACTTTTCTAGCCATACTGACCAATAAAAGCACTTTCCACAGGAGCCGCATTCACCCACTGCGGTCACAAACAGGCACACATTCATACGTGGATATGTAAATCTGTTGGCAGCTTCAGAGCATCGACGTGTGACAGGAGGAAGCTGGGGACGAATCCACAACTTTCTGCTTGCTGCGAATTGATGAACTTTTCTAACCTGAACTGGCTAAAACACTCTTCCTCAGCTTTTCACCTTGTCTAACTTGCTGTAATGGTTAGCTGTGCTGCAGTATGGAGAATAGAATAGAATATGTAAAGGAAATATGGCGGTGTTGTTTCATGGACTTCAGTTGTTATGTCCTTCATTCACCTCAAGTGTCTTCCCTCTTGCATCATGCGAAACCAACATGGGTAATAGCTAACAGGCTTGTAACCTTTTACTTCCTGTTAAGTCGGCGTTAACAGCCTTTCATCAGGAGTTTGGAAGAAACAAAAAACTCTCCAGTTATATGATCTCCAGTGACCTTTTCCTGCAACTTTTTTCTCAATTGGAGTAAATCTAAACGTTATTTATAGCATTTGATTACGATTACAATAAAAACTGCTTGGCTTGGTGAAACAATGCTCTCTTTAAATTGGCCACATTCCCCTTCATCTGTTCATAACTTGCGCATCCCGCCTTCTAGGGCGCATGTCACAAATCCCATTACGGGATGCTGGGGCGGGCAAAAGTTTATTGTAGGTCGAAACACGCCTGCCTATTAAAAACAGACTGAGGAGCGCAGACGAAGACGCGTCAGGTATGCTAGTAGGAGACGTCGCAGGAATTAGATATTGCCGCGAAGGCTCTGTATATGAGAATATTAAAATTAGGCAGTAAAACGACACCGAAGGGAACGACGCAATAAACCATCCTCCGCTGGTTTGGACTCCAAGGTCTTTGCAACATCAAAGTAGCTCGGGTAAAATACTCCGGTTGAAAAAAAAAAAAAAAAAAAAGGACCATGCGTTGGAATCCCCTCATGTTTTCAAGTCAGATCCCAGAGCAGTTTAGGAGCCCAGAGCATGCTGAAATCAGCCTGCTTTTATTATTCCTGGCTCAGCTCTGGCTTTCATCTCCAATTCACAGCTGTATTTCAGTGTTTTAGCACAGAGATATAGATGTTCTCTAAGCAACGTGTGTGCGTGCGTGCATGTGCGCCAAGAGTGAATGCCTATGCGCTGCGTTTGGAAGTCAGGGGAGTGTGTGTGTGTGTGTGTGTGTGTGTGCGTGTGTGTGTGTGTGTGTGTGTGTGTGTGTGTGTGTGTGTGTGCGTGGGTTTGAAAGGGTGTCTAAGCTGACAGCGTGAGTTTGTGTGGGAGGGAGGGAAAATGTGCATGAGGGTTGTGGAAGAAAGGGGATTTTTAAACCCATCTGTGATTACAGTGTGTGCGTGCACGCATGTATGTGAGTGTGTGTGTGTGTGTTTAAGGCGGGACCAGGTTGGGTCAATTACCTCAAGATGTTGAAGAAAGAGCTGAAACAGTCCAAGCTCTCCCTTCTTCTCCTTCGGCAACAACTTATTCCAACTGCAGCGGATTCCAGAAAAGGCCAACCTCAGAGAATCCAGCTAACCCACCAAAACGTCTCAGCTAACCAAAAACTGAACAAAGCCAAGTCGGTCTGCAACACATTGGATTCATGCTGGGAAGTAAAATATGAAAAGAAGTCGCAGAAAAAAAAAAAAAAAAATATATATATATATATATATATGAAAAGACGTCAGACGGGGGAAAAAAAGCTAAAGGAACAAGGCACCACGGCTTCAGATCGGCTCATGGATGAAGGCAGCAATGATTGGAAGAAAGAGAACTGGGCAGACATAAGAATTTTCTTTCTAAGCTTAAAGCATGAATAACTTTGTAAATCCTGGATGTCAAAGGTACTAATAACATCTTGAAAAATCTGAACCTACTCTAAGGGACTGTAATCCATGTCCAACTGCACTATTAATGAGTCTGCAGCATTTGTTCCCTTTTATGGTCAATTGGCTCTTAAAAAGGCCGGTATTTTGCATTTTCCAGGCCATTTTATAGTTCTGTCAAGTAACTATGTTACCTCCAGTTACATAAATGCTATATATATCAAATATTACCATTTATTTCCTGATGTAATGCCTTAAAATTGGGCCTCTGTCTCTTTAAAAACTCCTGCTCTTTCTGAAACTCCGCTTTCAGGAAGTCATCACAATATAGCTTCTCTGTAAACCCTTCAACAATGTTTTCACCAGCATTTCACTGAGAAGCAGCTCCTTTAATGAGCTCAGCTGAAGCACAGTTTCAGCAGGTGTTTGCTAATGGCTGCTAGCTAGTCTGAAGGAGCCGAGTGGGGAGGGAGGCGGAGGCTCGTAAGCTTGGAAACTGAAGCTTGAAAGTGTCTCGAAGGCGACGCTAGGTCAAACCAGGCGTTTTGCACAGATGAATGGTTGCCACGGGAGATTAAGGGATTTCTCAAACATGCATGAAAGAATCAAGGCAACACTCCAGCGTATGTTTTTGATAAGGGAATAAAATTATAACATGATGAAAAGCTCAGAAGAGTCGATTTTACATAATACTGCATCTTTAAATTCATCTGTTGAACCAAAACATAAATATTTATGAATAAATATGTCATACTGCTTGGAAGCACAAACAGACAAACATCAGGTCTCGTCTGGCATTTAATGTCAGTATCTAGTTTTTGATGTCTTTTGAATAGTGAGTGTGTACTGGGATGAAGGGTGTATGTTTTTCCTGCTTTGTCTCAATTTATTTGAATCCGATATTTAGGCGTTAGTGTAGAATGTGGAGATGTAAGTTCTGTCATGGACCTACAGGGTTTTTTTCTACAGTTTGAGAACTAAAAAGGTAGTCGCATAGAAATAAGACAAAGAAATACGGTGGAATTGTATTGCAGAAATAACGACGTTATATATTGCTAATTCTACTTAGCATGGACTCCACAGCTGCTGATACTTACTTTAAAACAAGGCAGTCATGTTAATGGGAGTTAAAAATACACGCTGCGCCATAAGATGCACCTAGAGTGGTTTTGAAGTTATGCTTTATTAAAGACTCACATCAAAAGTGTCTCTTATATGCATTTGAGGATAGCAAGAGCAGAAGATCAATGGACAACTGCACCCAATGTTTCTGCCCCAATAACTTTAGTCTTTTTTTTTTTTTTTTTTACATTGCAAATCAATACAAAAAAAACAACAACATCCCTGACCTAATATTTGCTACTGTGTCAGTATATAAGTGCATGTATGCATGAGTCCTCTCAGAGTTAACACGTGCTTCTTCTGCTCGGCTGGGCAGCGATGGGTCAAGGCCGGGGCAAGCTGGCCAGATCAACAGAGAGGAGCACGTTAAGTGGGTACCCATGCTGCATTAATGAGGGGAACGGCAGAACCTGGCAACCCGAGCACGTAACCCACAAGCCCCTGGAAGGGCTTCAAAGCCTCGACTGGCTCATCAGCTGGCAGGGAGCTAACCCCATCTGACAAGACATGGCACCCACTCGGGGAGGAGAGAGAGGACCTCACCTCACCATCCACACTGTTTTTCGTGTAGGAGTGTGATCTGGAAGCGGGTAAAAAAAAAAGCACATTTGTTATGTAGATAAGGATGTATGAATGTGTGTCTTGGCATGTCAAGACAGCTGAGAATGACTTCACGCTTAGAGAGGTGCAGTGCATGCGGAGGGACTTGTGTCAAAGTCAAAGTGCCGGTTGGATTACGCAACCGAAGGACATCTTCTCTGAGCAACCGTTAAACATACGGACTAGGTGGAATCGACTTTGCACTCATTTGATTTCTTGGTGGGGTTTTAACAACCTTCCCTGTAACGTTCAAGTTTCTTTCTTTTTTTTTTTTTTTAATAATCCCATTCCTCCGATTCACTGTAGGGTGAAGGTATGGAAAAAAGAAAGCTGATTAGTTGTGAGGACACCTTGAACCGTGACCACAGAATCCAAGCTGTGTTCTCTACTGGAAAACGATGATAAAAAAAAAAAATAATTCTGTAAGCTCCTTTTGAATATCTGACTCATACTTTAATGTGTTTGACACAAAGTTTCTTGTTAAGCAACATTTA
Source organism: Poecilia mexicana (assembly GCF_051168715.1). NCBI lineage: Eukaryota > Metazoa > Chordata > Actinopteri > Cyprinodontiformes > Poeciliidae > Poecilia > Poecilia mexicana. The sequence continues at coordinate 6,602,217 of NW_028263390.1, read as the reverse complement.
ATTCTGTTTTAAGAGTTAAGAGCTGAAATGTCTTTTCAATACGGCAGCAACAAAGAAAACACAGCCAATTATTTAAACCAATTTTTTCATGGAAATTTCACAGCAAACAGGAAGTGGGAGCAATTATTCAAAATCTAAAATGAATCTCCATTCACTTAAAAACAAACGAACAAAAGTCCTGATCAATATGAAAGTCTACTCAATGGTTTACTATTTGCTGTTTTCTTTACAAGACATACTTTGTTGTCGAGTATAATAAATAATAATATAATAATATAAATGTTATAGGTAACAATTTTAATAGTATTATGTTCAACATAGTATTGTGGCAGACGTGGGACTAATTGTTCCTTTTCTGTTTTAAGTAAATGAATGAAATCAATATGATATATTTTTTATATAAATAACCAAATCGGTACCGTTATATCATAATAATATAAAACCACCCAATGTCTGTTACAGACTATTTGCTGGGTGTGTTGTTTTTTAACAAAGCGCAAAGTGAGGAGTCCGTCTAAAATAAAAACCAAACAGCAGGCCGCTTCATTTCCCCTCCGCCCCCCCATGTGACGCACAGCACAAATCAATCAGACCATTAAAGCTAAACAACATGACAGGGAGTCATTACTGTCCTAATCTAATTACCCGCAATAATCGCATCTTGTTATGCGTGTAATCATGATGTGGCAGCCACTCAGCGCCGCATGCGGGTCAGGTGGTGCCGTTTAATGAATCGGGACATGTGGAAACCGATGTCCGACCATCGATCGCTCAGTCAACGTCGTCCCTGTCGGAGGTTGAAAGAGAGAGAGAGAAAGAGAAAGAGAGACATTCCCGCTTTGCTTGCTTTATTTATGGACACCGAAGCAGACAGCGCTTGCTGTCGCACACTCTGTCCGGGAAAGTGATGCATTTCTCTGCCGTCTCCTCGGCTTGACATCACCACCTTCTGCAGGGTCAGCGGACGTCTCCTCGCGCCTCCGGGCCAGCGCGGCCGGGCTAAAAATAGGACTGTGGTTGTGACAAGTCCAGTGTGCGTCTGTGCATGAGCTACGTACTAATTTGGGAACGCATTAATGTCCTGTAGAAATGCGTCTACCTTTCACCGATGGCGGGTATTTGCAGTGAGACATGAGCTAAAGCTTTCAGATCCTAATCTTTTGATTAGGCCAGAAGCAAGGCAGTCGGGGCAGGCTCGTTTGGTTTTAATCCCATGAAATCAAAGCTGCGGGCTAATATTTGGTTCAAGATTGTAATTACAGTCCATGTGTGAGCAGAGTGGCCATTCATCGCAAGACAAAAACAAAACCGAAGGGATTATGTGGCATTTGGAGATTAGCTATGGGCCATTGTTCTCCTCTGGGGTGTTGTGCAACTTGTGAACTCGCCCATGTAGAAAATATGTTCTGTGTTATTTAGCAGAATATTTAGTACAGTGACCTCTTGTCTTTTTCACCTTAAAGTGCCCCCCAGCATCCCCATCGGTTACATAAAGAACGACCAACATCAAACGTCCTGGGTAACAATACCCGTCTGATATTAGATTGTGATGCAACAGTCTGCCAAATCAGTCAAGTCATTTGTCTGCTTTCATACCACGGAGAGGTCGGATAGCCATATGGCTGCAAAATCCTCTCATGCGTTCTGCTGTTCTGCAGCTGGATTGATGAAATTGTATGTTTAGGGAGTTTGCGACTCATTTGCTTGCAGGATTAAGATACACTGTCCTGCAGGAGTATTCACACAGGGTGCTACGTAAAGTAGCTCTTGATTTTACAGTGGGATGGAAACTGATAGCTAAAAGTGTTTCTCAGAAATAGGTAGGTTGGTGGCATCAACTAACTCACTCACTCTTTGGTTACCTAGCAACTCAGTAATTCTGTGGTTACCTGGCAACAGCCGGTTGAGTAACTTGCACGGCAGCAGTTTCAGGTTTCGCCATCGTGACGTGGAGTGAAAAGGAAAAAGTCATGCCACCAGTGTGGCAGTATTTCAGATATTTAAAACAAAAAAGCTAATCAATAATTATTGATATCAACAATTATGAATAGACTGATATGAAATGCTTATATGAGGATGAGTTTTTCAGCTACATTGTCATCCATGGAATAGTGGCAAGAAGAAAGCAAGGGCTGAAAGAAAGTCTTAAAAAAATATTCCCTTTGGGATTTGCCAGAAGCCTATTGGAGACACAGGAACAAAAATTGACTTTTTTGTCCGTAAGCGATAAAAACTAACACCGTCCATCACCCTGAACACACCATCCACACAATAAAGCGTGATGTTAGCATCAGGCATGAAAAGCTGTTCTGAACTGATGGGAAGACTGATGGAGTGAAACACTGACAAGAATGTCAACTTCTAAAGTTGCAAAAGACTTACAGGGTCTAGCGGCTTACACTTGGCATATCACTTAAAATCCCAGTAAAATCCGGCGGAGTTAGGGATCGTACTGTGACAAAACCTGGAGGAGGTGGTTGTTATGCGATAGCTGGCTTTGTCACGTACGAGCCGCCAACCAACGTTCTGTGTAAACAAACAACGGAGGGCCCCGCGGGTGGAGAAAGTTGTCTTGGAGCCCCGCAGCCCTCTTTAACCCCATTCCTTCCCCGGTTGCCACGGTTTCGACGCCACAATCCCCCTCAGCGACCTCATTTGCATAAATCTGCATTTCTTTTAAAGCCCGACTGACTGACTGCTGAGCTGGCAAAGGTTCTGCTTATGTAAGCAGGGCCTAATGGCACGCAGTTAGACGGTAAACACGGAGGACGATCTTTCCATCAGCGCAAACCTTAAAAACCCCGTCATTATAAGCAGCCAAAAAATCCCATATCCCATGTGGGCCTGTGAGGCAATCTGCAAACCAGGACTGCTTCTTCAGATCCAGTGAAAACAGTCTTTTTCATTCTAATGACATCATGTTGTGGTGCCATTAAGAGTTCCCCCCCACTTTTATGACATTATAAACTATGATTTCATCTGAATCCAAATCCCAGAGAGAAAAGGAGGCCAGGCAAGTCTCAACTTGTGGCTTTGCTACTGTACACAAGTGCGGACAAAAGCTCCCTGCTGTTCTGTTTTGATCTAAATCTTCAAATGAAGTTTTTTTTTTTTTAACCTGCGACAACATGCAGGAAAACGGAGAAAGATACCGTCTGAAAACAACGTAATAATGGGATTTTTCACTAATCCAAAAGGAAAGGAAGAAAGAAAAAAACAATCTCTTGAATAAAACCACATGGCTAAAGAGAACATTTCCTGTGCTGGTTTGAGCTTTAGCAACCTTTTGCCTACCCATGCAGGGTGGAAGGGATCTGTGGAGGGCTATTGGCACAGTAAATGCCACAAAGACAAAAAAATAAAAAAAGCAATTACGTAAGAGCGGCGTGGATAGACGGTTATCTCATCCCAACCGCAGCTACAGTGACGTTGGGCCGGAGCTCAGCAGCACTCCCGCTCGGTCCGGCAGCGTTGGATGAAACTAAATGAAGACGACAGCGCTTAGACTTTGCTGTCGTCTGGAAAAATAAAGCCACTGGACGGGTAACAGGAGAACGGCAGCGAGACGCGACGCGCATCGGAGAGACAAGAAAATCTGGGTGGACAGGACAAACAAAGGCTCAGTAAGCGCCACCGGATCCTGAACACGGAGGAAGACAATTATCTATGCACACTTACACTGTTGGGAATGTCTAATGATAATAAAAATATGGTAAATTGTAAAATGGTACCTGCCTAAATCTGTGCTTGCTTTGCACAAAGAAGCTGGATTTTTCCTATAAATCAACTGGCCGATAAATCGGTGCATCCCTTCTACTAAGTTACATACACAACCAAAAAAAAAAAAGAGATCATTTCTGGTATAAATATACAGTAATTTTAACTGACATAGTATTTGGTGAGATATGCAAATATATTTATTTATCATAAAGTTCAAGTTTAATAGTAAACCTGGCTGGTTATATATTTTGCCAATGTGTTTCTTTTGATGGGAAGTAATATTAATATTTTAGAGTGGCCTGAACACAAGGCTGTCTTGAAATAAACAGAGATTTTTAGTGGGAAGCTAAGAATTAGGGTGATGGCCAAGAGGCCTTCCAAACTCAGAGCTTTGGAGTTTATAAAAAAAGATAATATTTGATTCCAACCGTGCAAAAAAAAAGAAAAAAAAAGGAGGTCAGCATTTAAGAATTTGATTGTTTTAGTGCCAATAAATGATGAATAATAAAAACTATTCCACTCATTATTGAGAAAGGCTTAAACACAAAGTTGTTTTTTTTTGTGAAAATGGATCTTCTTTTTTTTTTTATATATATATTTATTTATGATTTTCAAGAATAAACAGCCAAATTAGAGGACGAAACATCAAGGATAAAAAAAAACAAAAAAAAAAACTAACCAAAATCATCAAAACAAAAATCCACAAGACAGAACAATCAAAACACTGTCAGCTAACAAAGGGTCTGATAAGAGGATAAAATAAGTGCACATCAGATTATAGCGTGTTATCGAGCATGAGACAGAGTCCAAACGAGTAACAGACATTTCTGAGGACATTGAATCAAACAGCTCACCATAGAATATGGAATAACAAGAAAAGATGAAAACAAATCACAATAAAAATGACGAAACGGTTAATGAGTAAAATAAAGTATTAGAAAATACAGGTCCAGATGTAAATGGCAGTTATTTGAAAATTGATCTTCTTTTTACATCTATTTATTATCTTTTGAGAGATTCCCGTCTCATTTCCTGTCAGAAATAACTTTTTTGGTTAAATAAGAATATAATTTTAATAATAATGAGACAGAGCTGTAAGTAACTTGAGGCTTTACTGTAGGTCAAATAACTGGAATAATCTGTACATTTAAAAGTTTCAATAACAAAAAATACTGCAATGCTTTACAAGTCGCTGTCATTTAAAGACTGAAAGACTTGAGATTGACAGTATTTTCATAGTTTTCAAAGGTTATTCATCAAAACATACAAAGTGATTTTTCTGATTATTAATGTTGTGAATTTCTTATGTCGAGTTTCTGGAAATTTTAATCTTTAAAAAAAACACACACAAAAAAACACCACTGACAGTTGTTGTTTTCCAGATAAATTAGTTTGTACTCAAATAGTGTAATACTTTATTTTATTTTATGATAATTTTGTGTTAGCTGTGTCTGTGCGACCACTGGTGTAATTTACCATAAGCAGATTATCTTAGCCTTTCAGCTTAAACACAACCTAACGCCTTCTGTGTACGAGCGACCAGTGAGTTCTCGACAGAACTGTGTGAAATGCGTCCAAGCAGGGAGCAAATCACCTTCTCACGTGTTCAAATGCAAAATCTATTTTTAACCGAGAGTCTTGTAAGCAGCAGCAGCAGCAGAGAAATGACATCTTTAATCCTTAAAGTGACGGGTCATGTAGCGCGCTTTGGATGAAAGGCAACAGCACAACTATGTATGTTCTTGGACACTAAAGTGGGACTTCTGGGAAGTGAAGAGTCGACTGAAACGTTTGAAACTGCCAGTAAGCCGCAGCTGAGAAAAACCTCATGAGCTCCAACAAGCAAATATTAAACAGATGCTTCTGGTTGTTATTACAGTTTGTTTTGGTTTTTGCCACCTGCAGGGCTGAAGACGAGCTGGTGGGAAACATGTCTGACCCATTTGTTTGATGGGAGCTCCGGAGCATTCCTCAGGTGTCCGATCTTGTCTAATTGTTGACTTGTTCCTCCTATATGTCGGATTGGGCCTCAAACCTATTCATTCAGTTCTTGAAGCAGCGGCTCCCGGCTCAGCTCAGTTCTAGTGACGCATCAATAAATCAGAGGATGATTGGAAGACAATGATACCAAATTTGAATAATTTAGTTCATTACATAATGCCCTCCCACTGAAGAAGAAGAAGCTGTGATGTGAGTAAAGGTGATGCCAAATGTAAAATTAGATGCAATCAAACAAAAGCAGCTGAAGAATCTCAATGAAATGGCAGTAAAAAAAGAAGCAGAAATCAGGATATAATTAGCTTAGTGTTTTTTCTGTTTTCAAAGGAATAACAATTGGAAGCCAGTATGGGGATTGTGTGAAATGACCCCTATAATCCGCAAATAATTAGTTGGGTGATGTGTAACAATTACAACAGGTCAGTTCGTAATTCACTGCGCTGTAAAACAAAGAGATTGAAAAGGTGAGCGGGAAGAGAGTTAGCGCTGACTCAGGCGCCGCGATCTGGTGTGCTAAGCACACCACAAGGGAACAATCCATCAAAAAAAAAAACACACACAGCAGCAAACCTCATGTAACCCTGCTCCAAAGACATGACACTGATTAATCATGCCAGTAAACATCTAACTGTAGCCGATAACGGCTCCATCAGGTGTTCCTGTTCCAAACATCGACCCTTTTCGGCGCTTCTCAAACAATAAAACTCTTGCTGCTACAGAGATTTTTTTATTTTTTATTTAGAGGCTTTAAAACCAATACGACGAGGAAGCACATTTTTAATTTATGTCCAGACCGGAGCTCAGACAGCATGTAGGAAGAATTTTAAGTACCGGCATAAATTATTCAGAGGCATCATAAGTGTCGCGATCCATAAGTGCCACTGTAGAGCTGAAGCATTCTGTCCTGTTTAATAGGCCTAAAGCCCCTGTCTGCCTTCACAACCATTAGGTTTATTAGTGTTGCTTCTTCTAAGCGTTAAACATACTCACACACACACACACCACAAGCATGTGGACACACAGGAACAAATTCCATTAGCAAGTGAGACTAGAGGTTTATAGCCAGATGGTTAACCTGCCCTGAATCAATCTGATGAAGACCACAGTGGGACTCTATCTGGCCCCACACACACACACACACACGCGCGCTCACACACAAACACCTCATAAAGGCTAATGGCAAGCCATCAACTGGTAATTTTACTATTCAGGACCTTATTATCAAGAAACACTTTCTCGCTTGTTGTTGGCTACACATGCAATGTCGTTTTGAAGCTGATACCACTGAAGCCATTGTTTTATGTTTAGATTTTTTTTCTTGTCTAAATACCAAACGGAGCAAGAAATGACGTAGACAAACAGGAAGTAAGGTCTGAAACCGTCGCCGCTGCGTTGTGAAACTTTGCCGGTGAGATACAAAATTTGCAAGCAGCCGAGAGAATTCAAAGTTTAGAGGAGATCTGATGCTTGACAAGAAGTTATTTAGAAGCTTTTAGCTGTAAAAACAATAATTGACAACAAAGATTTAGGGAGAAAACGTGAAACTGCAGCACAGTTCAGTTCAACTAAATGGATAGTTTGGGATTTCAAAAGTGCTAATAGGTGATAAAAGTTAACAGTTTACTGAAAGTAAATGCTCGTCATCTGCCTTTTGTATAAATTCACAGCTAACCTCGAAAGGAGGCCGAGACCAAAATGGCCGTCTATCACCGACCGTCTGCTTCGTTCCCCGAAAACACTGCAGCGGTTTGAGCGGGTGCCATTTTATAAACCTTCGAAATGGAGATGCAGAGATTGACTGATTCAGATCGATGTGGGAATGCCCCAGTAGGACAGCTGGGAAATATTGCTCTGGGAATTACATCTGTTTAGTAACGAACCCTAAGAGCTTTTATTTGGACAAATATTCCAATCAGATACTTGATTTTTGGAAGGTATTTTGCTTCCCACTTGTCGACATAAACTCATTGGATTTTTTATGGTGAGCAAACAGATACTACAGTGTTACTGAGAAAGAGGCTTCCAGTAACTCTTTTTTGTTGTTTTGTTTTGTTTTGTTAGAATCTCTGTGTATCAGAACTTCCATTAGGAACGATTACAGTTCATTTTTTTGTAGATGAAATTGATGCTAGCTTTGCAGCAGCACCGAGTGTTCAAAATAAGTAAATAATAAAAGGAGAAGTTATAAAAGAACACCAAAAGATGTATTAATATTTTGTGAACTTTAAATGATTATCATAACCGCAAGAAATGTCTGCTGCCTTTAAAGCTGAAAAGACAAGACTGACTAAAAATGAGAATTATATTTAGTTTTTTGTGTTTTTGTTTTTTCAGAATACAGCATCCCACTCAAGTCAAACACAAGTTTGGGTCAGACACTCTTCTGTGTCCATTGTCGTCTGCAGAGCCAGCTGTCCTTTGAGAGCCGCCGTGTCAGCTCACATTAGCGGAGAGCGGCAACGGTCAGGCCCAGACAAGCGGTCAGCAGGTGGTCCACCGCCTCGCTGGATTTAACCAACACAACCAGAGCGAAGTGGACAGCGGCGAGGGGGAATGGTTTAGAAATGAAATTTAAGCAAATCTAAATCTGAATGATTTGTGCAAAAAAAAAAAAAAAAAAAAAGGTTTGTAAATCAGCTCTGACAGGATCTAAATAAGCCCTTAGTGTTGTCTCTCTCTCTTTTTTTTTTTAAATGCAGGGTTATCAAACCTTTAATCATCTTACTGTAATAGCCCCAGATTAGTATACAGCGACATATGCTGGCTTTTTGTCCTTGGCAAAACTCTCAAATCTTTTCCTCTGAAACATAAAGCCTCCCTGTTTAGAGAGAAACCCTGCATCTCGTCGCAGGAACAGCGCTCGGTTTGAAACCCCGGTCGGCCGTAAGCGCGCCCGTAGGTGTGAATTTGCTACTCTCCTTCTCTCTGATGGGACGGCGACCTGGCCTGCTGGACAAACAGCGTGTTCTGGGAAATTGTCCAACATCCCTGAAAGCGTGTAGTGGATCAAATGGGGCAAGTAATGGATCAAGTGCTTTCTTTAATCTGTGCGGCATCGGCAAAATAACCCCCAAAAAACAATAGTAGTGATAATACAACAGCTTGTAGCGATCTAAATATGGCCACTGTTGCAGGCTATTTAAAAAAAAAAAAAAAAGAAATAACAGTAAAAGTGATGTCACATGAAGGAATTTGTTTGTGGTGCTTTTCCTTTTCCAGAGAAGTCACATATGTTATCTGTCTATCAACTTTCTCCTCCTGTTATATGGAATTCCTGGAGACAGAAAAAGGGATGGGCCCCGCCTTTCTTAACCCCCGCAAGTGCTTCTTATTACAACTTTATTACTGCCTAATGACAATACGCTCCACCCAGCGCAACCATCAGCCAAGTTCCTGTCAGGGTGAACTCCTCTGATTCATGTTCTTCAGAAATTTAAAGTCTCTGTGCCGTACTTCCCCATAAAGACAACAACATCTGCCGCCTTTGCACAAAGGAGGGGCGCTTCATGAGAAATGCTTCCCTGCGACGGGCGTAATTCATAAAAAGAAGAGCTGCAAATAAGACCACCGCTGAGATATTTAATGGTGACACAGCGTGGAAGCAGATGAAGCCGGTGCTGCGCCGATGGTGAAATACGCACTCGCGTTTGCCAGAATGTCGTCCCCCCGATGGATTTCGCTTCTGAATGAAATACAGAAAGGGGATTTAAAGAGTCGAGTCATAAATGTCAAGGAAGAACGTACTTACACAGCGGAAAGATGCAGTTAAGCATTAAGACTCGGAGGTATTGCCATTTATTGAATGATCTTAAAAAATATAGGGGTGACATAGCTTTACTAGCTAGATCAGCTTGTAGGTCGAGACGCTTGGAGAAATCAGCACCGCTCATTGGTGTGGAAGTTTTTACTGAGGGAAGAAGACTTTTTAGTATCATTAAGGAATTCAAAGATGGAATAAGAGGAAGCAAAATAGGAAGTTATAAGTAAACCATTTACTACAACATGTCAGTTAAATCAACAGAAATACAGCAACACTGCTCAGTTTCTTCGTTTTTAGTCTTTAACCTCAATCATAAAACGTTCTGGTTTGGAAATGTTTGCAGATTTAAGGGAACTGAATAAACGGTGACTGAAGGTTGTTTTTTTTTTTTTTTTTTTTGCGACGCTAGCATGCTAAACAGACTAATTATGAAATCTAAAAGTTTAAGATGAAAGCTTGTTAATTACACATAAAGCCATTTGCACCAGTAGCCTGTTAGCATTGCTGCCTCGCAAAAGTACGTTTCTGAGTTCAAATGTTTTATTTTCTGCATGAAGTTTGTATGTCTCTCTGGGAACTCCAGAGGCATGTGAGGTAAAATGACGTCTCTACGTTAAGAGTGTAGAGACATTTTCACTGTGTTTCCCAGGGAAGATGAAAGAAAGTGCAGAATGAAGAAAAAACTGAAGGAAAAAAAAATCTTTTCAACTCGGTATCGGTGAGTCAAAGCGTTCTGAAAATGTGTGTTTTGAAATTGGTCACAAACTACAAGTGAAGCTTCTCTATTCGCTTACGGTGCTGCCAGCCAATCCCACTAAAGATTTAAATGGCCAGCGCTGGCTCTTTCAAAGGAATCGCTTTTATGAATTGAGCTGTTTGGAGCGCTGCTGGTGCAGGATTTGTCTGGGCTTTGCGTCTCGTTAATAACGTCTCTTTCCCACATAATTCCTCCCTTCCTTCAATAGTGCATGCTCTTCTTTTTTTCTTCCTCACAGCTTCGTCTCCACTGCGCTGCTCTATCCCCCCTTTCATCTTTTTAGTTTAAATGTTATTCATTTCCAGCCCTCGCTGCTTGAGCCTTCAGATCTTCTGCTGACCCTACATAGCCTCAAACCTTCTGTTTTTTTTCCTTTTTTTTTTTTTTACGTATTTCTTCACTTTTAAAACTTCAGTGTTCTCCCTGATGGCTACTCATGCGGGCACCTTATCCATCCTGTACACTGCGTTGCCATAACCGTGGCAACACGGCTGAAATCGACTGCCAAGAGTCTGCTTTCGTTCTTGCTATCTCCTCCTCTGTTTTGCAAACAGTTAATTATTAACTTCTGCATGGAAAGTGCTTGCAGGAGACACTTTTTGTGCAATTTCAGGTTGCATAAACTCCGCCATATCCAGCCTCACAATTCCCAGTTTAATTCCAACTGGTGTATCTTACTGCATTATGCAACCAACTACAGGGAGGCCCCTGGGGGCATATAGCATGCATTCCTCCTTAAAGAAGTGCAGCTTAGCAGCAATCAACAGCCAGAAATACAGCATCAATTCATCTTCATTCCTCCTGCAACAGGACTGAGCTTGTTTAGAAGCTTTGAAGAAAAACATAACAAGAGATGTCAGGAGAAATTTGTCAAAGTAAAAAAAATAAAAGCGTTGAGAAGTGGACAGTGGAGATGAGCGAAGTCAAATGAGGTGCCTCTCTGTGTTGAAAGCAGAGCACAGCACACCCCATAATGGTGAGGAAAAAAGAAAAATAGAGGCCTTGTATCCTAGCAACAAGCAGAAAGAGAACGCCGCTTGCTCTGCAGTGTCCTCCGTTGCTCCTGGATCTCGAGCCTTACATCTTTCGCAAAAGTTCACCTCAGCAAAAATCTTCTAGACCGCTCTCCGTCTTTCCCCTCCCCATCATCGGCCGATGTTGTGCCGCTGCAAGAGCACTTTCATCAACTCCGCGCGTGGTTTCTGAAGGGTTTCAGAGGCGGCCTCGGCTTACGCCGCATCCATCATACACAGGGCTACGTGCCATGTGTTTAAAGGAGCGGTGGGCAGAGATGTAGCACTGCATCTTTGAAAATCCTTTTAAGCCATCCTCTTCAAAAACCCTCTGCCACAGTGCAGCGGGCCACGGCACAGCTACAAAAATCAATGCCTTAATCCCCTTTTACATCTTTTGTTGACTGAGGGGAGATTCAGCAAGATAGGACAGCCTGCCAGTGATAACACTGAGAGACATCTGAAATTCCTCATGGCTGGTTTTCTGCTCTGAAGTGGAATCACAGAATGGATACGGATGCTGGCAAAGACAGCCACAGGTAAGGGCTGGTTTATTGGCACCGATGTGAGTTTATTGACGACTGTTGCCAATCCAAGTTCCTAATCAAAGTTCCACTTCTGTACATTTGAATTATCGTATTTTATTGTGCTTTATTTTCTCAGTCTTACTTAAGAATGAGAAAATAATCTGATATCTGAATAAACGGCGCCAGGTTTTTACTAGAAGTGAAAGTTTGAAAACGATACTCAAACTCAAGTTTGAAAAGACCTCAAACTGTAAAACTGATCTATTACTCATTGAAGTGAAAATCAACAAATATAACAACAATCTCTAACATATGGGAATCTGAAAAATTCCCATTGCCCATATAGCTACCTTGAAAAGATAAAATTTAGCTATAGTTTATTCTGTAAAGTTGAAACATTAATAAAAGCTCCCAAATTCCACTAGAAAAACTGATCCAAAGAAAAACGTAGAGGTTCTATGAAACTGTTCAGGTGAAATTTAAGCCATCGTTGTTGTTGTTTTCACCACCATACAATAAACAGCTAAACTAAACTACCAGGAAAAGAAAACTCCCCCGAAAAATTCCGAGACAGTCTTTTGTTTACATGCAAATTAATGCAAATATAATTATCCCGGAACATCTCTGATTATCGGCCAAGTCTCAAAACGGCATTAAATGAAAACGGAATCGCTCTCTTTCTTTGATACCACAAGAGAAATTACATTGCCATTAAGACGAGGAAAAACAAATACTTAAAACTGAAGAGTTAACAAGCCTCTGCAGCCTTGCAAATTGGAGCCTGGGTCAAAAAATGTGCTGATGCTGAACTCTTCCCAATCGCAGTGGAGGAGTGAAGATGAGAACTAAAGTGCAGACGAGAAGAATAATTGGCTGTCATGGGTGTCTGCTTCTCTCAGCGTGTAAGTGAGATGAATAACTGGCTTCATTTGCCTCCCTGACACTAACCAACTCTGCGAATTTAAAGAGCCATCTGGACAGAAACTATCCGTAAAGAGTGGTACACTCTATTCTAAATATCCGTCACTGGCAAAATCCTAAAGCAAACCCAACGTTTCATGCTATAATCTCCTCCTACAGCCAAGCAGCCAGTATGTAATCAGGGCGTCTTTTATACATTCGCAAACCCCAAAGACGACTCTGGCGTTTAAGAGGATCGGAAAGAGGCCAGAGAACATCTCCAGATTTTTTCCCCTGGTGGCTGTTACATGGCATTAATGCTAACGCAATTATCCTCTAATTCCATGATACACGCAAACAGATGAGAAGATGAAGAGCTTTTGTGCTCGTATCCCTTTCCCTCTGCCGCCAGTTATCGATTCTGCCAGATGAGCCCGTTTTTCGTCCACTTGCATTATCAGCTTTCGCATAAGCGCTTTACAATTGTCGCAGTCAGTGGAATTGAATGCCCAACATTCGCCTCGGTTCAAGCGAGCAAAAGGCTGCAGGTCGGCTCACGAAAAGGTAAAAGATGACTCTGTTAGGCGGGGGGTGTTTGTAGCATCTTCTTGATGGAATTCCAGCAGCCGTTTGACATGTGATTGCTAGGCCAAACACGACACGCTAAGCAGACTAGCTACATTCTTACTTTTACTATCTAAAATCTGAAAGCAAAAACAAAACGCTCCCACTTTATTTCTCCACACAACCCCTTCAAACTCCCTGCCTTCCAGGGTATCCGGTTTCTGCATTCACCTCACATACGATTCTGATTGTCATCCAAACGTCCCAACCTCGTCCCAGGTTAAAAGTATCAAGAACAGGGAGAGAGAGAGAGGAGGAGAGAGAGAGGGGTGCCTTCACCCTCAGTCCAAACTAAAGCAGACACATGTTTAGTTACACACCCAGGCCTGCAAGAGGAAATTGGTCTGCAGAACAGCAAAGAAATGACACCTGAAACCATCCAAATAGAAGGAAAAAAAGATTCCAGGGGATGGAGCAATAGTGCTGCAGACTGTAAAATTCATTCCAGATGCTTCAGCCGACCGTCAAAACTCCAAATTATCTCATCCATCTTAGCGGTCCAATGCCGGTTTCACATGTTTTTGCATGCACAACAGCTATGCGGTGAAGTCATGCTGCTGAGGCGCTTAAATATTTATTTACCACAGCATATTCCACACACATTCCCAATAGGTACTCTATATCCCCCCGTCCGACGACCTGTGTGTCATGTTAGAAACAGAGGTCATTTTGCACTCAAGAAACCAAATCTATTACCGGCAGAATGAGCGGGGGGTTGGAGGAAGGTGACAGCACTTTGTATGAACTAAAGTAAAGGGAAAGACCTCTGCTGACTCCACCAGTGTCACAACGGCCCAAACCAAAGAGCTGACAGGCAGAAAATCCAAATGTTCCTTCCAGGCTCGAGCTGCTGACTTCTGGCAACCTGGGACTGAGCTGCAGCTGAAGGTCAGTGGTTGTGTTGCATAGACAGAATCAAACTGCTGATAGTGAGCTTTAGGTTCTGCCCCAAATGGATTACAGTCGCCGTGCCACCTGAACCCAGTTACTCTTTCCAACTCCTCCTTGTGTCCGCCATTTGCATCCACAATGAGCTGCTCTGGGCCTACTGCAATCTGGCATGTGGCACAGATCAATAGGTCACTGCCCAAGGGTAAAGAAAAGTAATCTGCCACAAAGTCAGGTAAGGTCAGGCTAATTACAGAGGACAAGAAATGGATATGCTGCTCTGAACGACCAGGTGTTCTATCCAAGTTCACACGAATTGTGTTTGTTTATGAAGTATAATAAGGGTTAGAAGTTGCAAATTTAAAACAGCTCTTATTTTAGGAGTTGAAAAATGTATTCAGCTACTTTACATTTAGGCAGCTTTTAGTACAAAAAGAAAGGAAAGCTGGTTCATCAGGAAACACTCAATTCAAGAGTTTCTCTTTCATTTCAGCATCAGTGAGCTAGCGGCATAACAGGAAATACTGTGTAACAAAGTTTCATTTTTGCTGTGGTACCAAAGCTTCATGGGTCAAGATCAGGAAAAGTAGTGCAACAATGAATTGATTTAGCTCTCTGTACCGTCTGCATTGGTTTTTAATCCTCTCCAAGAAATAAATCATTTTGTACCAGTGCACCTAAACCACTGCATCTCAGTTTAATTTTCTTTGTAACCAAGTACTCTGGTGAGTTACGTATCGAGATAAACTCAATCTAATTTGATTGGGCGTTTCAAGGAGTTCGTTGATCAGAAGAGATTTAAAATTCCACTAACAAGTTCCAGGTCTCTCTTGGGATTCAATAGATAAGCTCTGTACTTTAAAACTTGATGATGAGTGTACAGTCATGAAGAGTCAAAACAACAAAGAACTCATTGTGTGTTTGTGGCCTCTTTAATGTGGCTGACAAGGTGAAGGCGCTTTGTCAGCACAAAGAGAAGGCTGCTTCTCCCCAGGGGACTCGGTGGAGCTCGTCTGGAAAACATCTAGGAGATGTTGAGGAGATGTCCTGATCAGATGCTCAAGCTAAAAAAACGGACCTGTCAATGCAGAAAGGTAGTGTCTCAACATGAAGCTCCCTAAGGATAGCAGAGTTTCTTGACCAATCTCTAAAGCTGCAGCACCTTCAGCTTGTATCTGGGAACGGACGTAGACAGATTGGTAAAGCAAGAACTTCTTGCCTCGCCTTTTTTTTTTTTTTTTTTTTTACACTAAGACATTACTGACGAGACTGTTCGATCTATCCATCTAGCACTTCATCCTACCATGCCTCATAAACAAGACACCAAGATCTTTCCCTGTTAATGCAGACATTGACATCCAATAAATGTCACAATTTTGCCCTACAACGATTAGTAGAGAAGTATTTAACATTTTCTAAGAGCATTCAGTAAACAACTGTGCACTCTGGGATCCTCTTATGAGTAACGGCGACACAGGAAGAACACACACTTATTACCAACCTACGGTGGAGCTCGCATCATTGTGCACGGGTCAGTCAGCATGGAGGGCAACTATGCCCGAACCCATCCCATCCCCCTACGTCTTATTTCCCTTCCGCTTCACTAACCGTGAGGCTAGGCGTGGGTGACGTCCACTCGCCCCACTGATCATTGCTGTCGCCTTGGCAACTGAGCACCACCCAAGCCCTCCAGCGGCACACTGCCCAGCGATCAGTAAAGAAGGATGTCCACTCAGATCAGCGCAGACAAAGACGAAGACAAAGATGAGGAGCGGAAAGAGCCACGCACCTCAGTATTTGTCTTGCTGTAAAGGAGGAAGGTCTGTTCCTGAAAGAAACTTTAAAACTTCCTAACTTACCAGTATCTTAGGGATAAAGAGAACAAAATGTTGCTTGGCATACCCTGGGAGAGGATTACATACAGTGCCAGACCTGGTAAAGACGTGTGAAGCCTCTACTCATTCTGTATTTCAATCTCTCACAATCCACACTCTAATTTCAGTACATCTGTTTGGTTAAGAGATAAATGCTTTGAACAGACCCTCAGGTGGCTCAGATGTAACCCTTTTAATACCTCCTTATGCGACCAGGACATCATTTAATCTTCTCCTCCAATCATTCTACATCAGCCAGCGTCTTTGGGTACACTCCTGCACAATTAAGTCAAGAAGTTTTCAATATTTAGATCAGTGGACTACTATGGAGATGGAATAAGACTTGGTAAACCGTTTTTTGTTCATGATTGGCTAGAACCTTTGGATCTTTAGCTTGTTTAAATACCTAAAATGACCCATTTACAGTTTACTGATCTGATAGGCGTTGTGAAAAATCTCCAGTAATTTTAGAAAGTTTATGATGCCATATCTTACAAGATTTTGGATGCCTTTGGAAGAGAAAATGCAGCAAACACAGAGTTGTTAAAATCTTATTTGGAGAACCCGTCGCTGGATTAGCTGTCCTCGCATTAGATCTCCGAGCAAGGCTGCGTCCGTGCAGGGCAAAACTCACACTGGCTCTGTAACCTCATTCTGTCGGCTGGCTGCTGTGCTGATGGGACAGATAGGACAGCGGATCAGACAGCCGGTTCACAGGAATTGTGAGAAAGATGAACTCAGATGGAGTGCGAAAGAGAGAGAGACAGAAAGAGAGATTGGAGAAGTCTGCCAAACAGGTAGGATAAGACATTGATACCAAAGTTCAAAAAGAAATCTGGAGACTAGGTTCCTTTTTTTCCACCCTCTCTCTCTGCCTCTCTACACACTGTGTTATTCCTGCTGTGTCACAAAGACTAGAGAGACCCACTTCCTCTTTTGTTTATCCTGGAATGTGGGACGTCCTGACAGGCAAGCTTTTCATTGACAGTACACAGCTGAGTTTCCCCCGTGGCGCTTTCTCTTAACCTCTCCCATGTGTGTGCGCGCGCGTGTATGTGTGGGTGTGTGCGCACTCTATTATCTGTGCTTTATCAGCCAGGCCTCACACAGGCAAGCAGACAGACAGCATCGCAGGGAAACACAACCCAGAGATGTCCAGGGAAGTACTTAAAACTTAAAACTGATGCAATTCCAACAAGTTTTAACAAGACCTAATCTGTCTTTGATATTTCCATGGATTAGATTGATCTCCATAGCTGCTGACTTTCCACCATGGAGGTGTGTGTTCAGGATCATGTCAAGAAGTCTGAGTAATCTAGAGGGAAGGGGGGATTACAAGAACCTGTCTGCATAGTTTGAGCAGAGAAACATGAACATGAGAGTGGACAAACAGGATATTGGCGACCGAAACATCCTTTTCCTGCTAGTTGACCTGTCTTTTTTTTTTTTCAGCAATCCAGACATGCAACACAAAGACTTGAAACAGCTGCCTAGAAGAAAACACTATTGTGTTGCTCACCCACTGGTTTCCTCTGAAAGAAAGGAGTTCTCAAATAGAAACTCAGGAATGCACGGGTGTGACTAAGGTTTATTTAAGCCAAACGCAGCATTCCAACACTGGACTTTGATTGGTACACACAAAGAAAAGCCCCAAACAGATACTGCAATTTAATACAGAACAGATACAGGTTTCCCCACATTAAGTTGGTAAGATTATTAATGAAGGTCTTTGCATCCAAAGTGACAGAGAACTTCTTTAGTCCAGCCTAAATGCCGGCGTTCAAACAATTTGTGTTGTTGAAGTTAATTGATGATGAACCCCACATACATACACACTAAGTGAGCTGTTTTTTTTAATTTATTTACTTAGGTTCCCAACATACACAAACAAATGAAAACAGAATGACAAGTGAAAAGCATTGCAATGAGGAAGTGAAATATTTCATATCTACTCAACAAGTTAATTAAAAGGTCAAACTAGAACCTAATTTGGGCCTAATGTGTGGAACTATGTGGTGACTGAGGGGGGCCTCACTTTTCAGGAGAACGTCTTTCTTAGAAACACACTCCGCTGACCAGGTCACACTGCATACTTCAATGAAAGTCTTATGAAAATGTCTCACGAATGTTAATCACCAACCGACCCAGCTGGTTTCCGAGAGGAGAGCCAGATATAGCTGCAAGAGCTGATAGGTCTGAAAAGTGAGAATATAAGCTTATCGCTAAAATATTTAAAGCCAAGACACTTTGCTATCACTGCTTTCAGACAGTGATCAAAACAAAGTTTGACGCCTGCCCCTTCAGTGCCTTTAGTAACTGCACTACGCTTTTTGACCCAGCAAATGCTTTTGCTTACTTGTCTAGTAATAGTTGGCTCTTTGGCTCAGCTGCCGTTGAGACAAAGTTCAGCCCATTTATGTAAGAGACAAAACACAGTAATTTACAACATAAATTACTGGCCTATAATAACAGAACCTTCCCCATAGTCCAGACACTAAAATTATCCTACGCAATAAGCAAAGTTTACCGACTTCAATCCTCTAAGATTATTATCATGAGATAAAAATCACTGCAATAAATGTCAGAAAATCCTTCCACCCAACCTTAGATATGAAACCTCCTGCGTGTCTAAGGTTGGATCGCGAGGGTAACAGATCCAGGAGAGAAACCCAGAGACATCTCTCCCCAGCAGCTCTCTCCAGTTCATTCAGGGGGTAATTCCACCCTTTCCAGTGAGTTCTAAATTTTCCCTGGTGTTTCTTCCCAGCATGATGTGCCTGGACAACCTCCAGAGGGAGGCACCCAGGATGCATCTTAATCCAGATGCCTGTACCACCGAAGGTGAATCCTTTTGATGTTGAGAAGCTGTGGCTTCTCTCTAGATAATGAAGCTTCTCAACTTATCCACTCGACCAGAGGCAGCTCCTTTCACCCGCTTATATTCGAGTTCTTGTTCTTTTTGTAATGATTTCTATCCGTTAACCATAAGCAAGGGTTAGGACATGGACAGGTCACTACGAGAGACCGCAAAAGACGATCCCCTGATCGAACTTTCCCTATTATGTCATTCACAAACAGAACACCGTGATCCCAAGACGGACATCTTCTTCTCTTCCAACACTAACAAGAGTTCCTGTCCATAAACACCACAAGGAGGATCAGAGACAAGGAGCAGCCGTGGCTGGGTCCAACCTGTACCGCAAACAAGCTTGAGCTTGTGCCAAGAATGTGGAGACGGCTTTTGCCTCGGTTATACAAAGACTGGATAACTCCTGAAAGCATCCCTAACACCCTGTACTATGTCCCAGTGAATGTCTAGGTTGGGTGCTAATGGATTAGGTTGGGAAGGTTAGGGGTTAGAGGTGGAAGCCTTGTCATGATGTAATAATCTGGCTGTAGAGGACATGGAGATACATCTCCTGATCCATATATTGCCCCTTCTTAGTTTTTATGTGGTTATATGCTGGTCACAGCCAAGGACAGCATTGGGTAATCCTAACAAATAATATAAAAAAAAATAAAGTAAGAATCTTTCGGTTCCTGTTGAAAGGATTGGGTTTGGCCTCTAACCTTCTCTATTGTGGGTATGACTGAAAACCCAAATCAGTCTGTTTAAATTTTATGTCCAACAAAAACCGCATGAGGTTTCAGCCCCAAACCTTGACAGCAGTAAGAGTCTGCCATAAAGATAATCAAAAAGATAATCAAATAAAGATAATCAAAGATTTATACACTTTGAGACCTCTCACTATCTCCTATAAAGTTGTCAAAACAGCAACATGTAGCGAGGCATGCCACGCTAAATCCCTGATTTATATGGTGTCATGAAGACATTCCTGAGCTTATTTTCCCATCAGATTCTTACTACAGATCCAACGGTTCAGCAAATAGTTAGTCTCACTCAAAATGGCCTTATAATGCTAACAAAGTAGTTTAGACTATCTGGAAAGACATTCAGAGTTGCTCACAGTACATTATTGTTGTTCAGATTGGATCACCCATGATCCAACAGAAAGCCAACGTACTATTTATTTTCTTATGAGTCCATTCTTCAGGCTACTCTATTTGTCACGTTGTGTGTGTGTGTGTGTGTGTGCGTGTGTGTATTTATGTGTCTTTGTGGTCGGATGTCTCATGCCTGTTTCTGTAAGTTCTGCATGCAGCACAAATAGTGAGCAGGGCAGAGTGTGAAGACGTTTGTTTCTACAGACATTGGAAGAGCTGAGTACAAACTTAAAGGGAATACGTAAGACAAAATGCTACGCAGATATCAAAAAATACCTAAATTTAACACCAAATTTAATGCAGTGACATTTAAAACAAGAACTACTGTGTCTCACGAGAAAGCATTAATTTCAAATGAATGTTCTAGACATTTGAATGCAATGCATGTCCAACGTTTTAAAAAACTGATGTTTAGGTTGAGTTATGTTCAACAAACCATGGCTGCAGCAGTTCCTAATTTAGTGCTGTACTTATTAGTTTTGTTAGAATACTACAATGGCAGAATACTGCAGTACTCCCAAGTTTTCTGCTTAAAAAAATGCTGATAGCAGACTAGGTTTCTCCCAGTCTGATGTTTTTCCATCTTACTGGGAGAAACTGCATCGGCTGGCCTATTCTGAGCACTTTTATCTGCTGAACTACAAATACTACTTCTCAAAGCCACCATTGGCTAAAAGGCCAGGGGAACATTTGAGGCCTGCTAAAGGTCAACAAGCATTATCGCAAGAGGGGATTTTTATCAGCAGCTCATCTGGACATTGTCAAAGCATCCCGTCTCGCTTGGCCACTTTGTTTTAATCCTGTGCTGTGCTCAGTTCAGTTTTTAAGGCTCTGCGAGGGAGTTTTATGCAAATTCTCTGCAACAGCCTACGAATCAGCCTGTCTTTGAGTGGAATCGGGTTCCACGGCTTCCAAAATTGATTGCAGACTTCGAAAAGCCTATTATGATTATGCAGTAGGTTACGAAACCCGTGGCATGGCACTCAAAGGGGCCCTTGCTGATTTATCTACGTTTTTGTTCTAAACAGATGTCGTCACTCTTCACCACAAAGTAAGAAGAGAAGGGCTGGGTGGGGTGGGGGTGGGGGGCGGAAGGTGGTCAGACGTGTCAGTGCTCAAGAAATTCAATTAAGCAGACAGTGGGATATCTGCAAAACGCAGTCTCTATAGAGCTTAATAGCCCCTCCAGGAAACCCCATCGTGCCTCTCCAAAGCGTCCCAACCAACCCCTTGTTGCCATTCTGCCACTCCCCCCAAAACCCAAAATCTACTTAGAAACCCTTGCTTAGGCTCCTCTTCAGATTATTTATCATTCAAAAAGATAGGAATTTTCCAATGAGGATAGAACTAAAATCAGTAGAGAAAGATTCTGTTTGGCAAAAACGATGCAGTACCCTATAGTATACTTATTTTATCCACATTCTCTTCCTCCTCTCTGACTGTATATACATCTCACAAGCAGACAGATGCTGTTCATTTAGCATTTGAGTGGCAATCCCAGAGCTGGTGTCCTGAATGCCCAGGGGAGCCTGTGGCATTTGGACAGCATTAAATAAAAGCCACTCCAGACCTCACACCATGGGGGGAGATCCAACCTCACAACACGGTCACTCCTCTCAGATTTCAACCAGCCAACTGAGTAAATCTTTCCCAGTGGAAGGAAAAGAGAAAAAAAAGAAGACCATTTTCCCTCCAGTCTGGCACATCGTGAAGCCTGTGTCATGACTAGGTTTCTATCTGAGAGAGTGTTGAAGGGAATTATTCACTGAAGAGGAAAACGGTGTTTTGATCCGCGTGCTTCCTCTCCCAGTGATCTAACGTGCAACAAACAGCAAGGCGGCAACAGGGGAGGATTGCTTTGTTGCCGTCATCAAATGGCATCTTAGGAGATGTCAGTTGTGTTCCCTTCGAAATTCATCTGTTTACAAGGATGACAGATTTGTGAGCCTGCGCCATGTGCTCTACCAGATAGCATCAAGTCGACAGAAACGTCCAAATGAAGTTAGCTTTTCCACATATTTGCAGTGCCTTGCAAAAGTAGAAATGCCAGGAGTGCATCGATTTCAGTTTTCTGGCCGATCGCCGATTAACGAGCTTTTAAAAGCCTGACCAGCCGATTCTGGTGTTGGCCATTGCCAGTTTTCTGTCTTAAATGTCACAAAATATAGCAAGAAAGTAAATGAGTTAGAAACAATGGGGTGACTATTGTTAACTGCAAACCTGTAGACGTGACCTGGTGGGCCGCTCTGTCAGTCAAACCTCTCTCATGGTAGAGCAGAAGAGGACAGTGGTTGATTTTTAGACCTTTGCTGAAGTAGAAAAGGGGATAAGATTGGCTTCACACGTAAGTAATGGCCGATAATGGATCTCCCAAAATTAAGGAAACTGGCGCCCATAAATCGGTGCACCCTTAAAAAAAAAAAAGAAGACAGTGGGATGTCTTTTTTTGGGGATGTCTGCAAAACCCTGAACTTTTTACCTTTTTGCATTTCACTTGAAAATGTGAAATGCAAAACATTTAGCACATACTATGTAAAGTAGAAGGAAAAAGATGCATATTTAAATATTTTTTTTCAAAAACTACTGATTATATACAGTACAGTGCATTTGTATTCAGCCCCATTTACTCTGATACCCCGAATAAAAACCCAGTGCAACCAATCAAAAAGGCATCCAATTGGTAAATCATGCCCCTGTGCGTGTGATTACATTCCAATTTAAAACAGAAGCCATAAGAAGTTCTGCATAAAGTTTGATTGATGACACCCAAATCTAGTTTTGTGGCTAAAGCACAGTACGCATGTGTACGGTGGAAAACTGAAACTGCACATTACTCTGAACCTGTGATCCTATGGTGAAACATGGTGGGGGACGCATCATGATCCGGGAATTATTTTCCTTAGCAGTGACAGAGAATCTGGTCATGGTTGAACTGGAAGATGGATGGAGCTGAAAGAACAATCCTGGAAAAAAAAAAAGCTACAAATCTCCCTCCAGCAGGTCAACAACCTCAAATAAAAGCATAAATAACAGCATGTAAATAAAAGCATATTGATGTGCTGGAAAGATCTAGTTAAAGTCTAATTGTGAAATGTGGTAATTCAATCTAACTGAGTGCTACCTGCTAGTATTTTGCAAAACAATTGGCATAAATTTGAAAAAAAGATTTGCATTGGTAATTTCAATAGTGGTTTTACATATTGACTCAGGTGGGCTATATAATTGGGATGCCACGTACCAATTATCTTCCAATTCATACTGATGCACATTATATCACTTAAAATGCCAGTAAAATCCACAGACGTTTCTGGTTTTTGCATGATAAACACAAGGACTGTGCATGACTCTGTGGTAAATCCCTTGGACCAAACAATGTCGCACACATCTGTTGAAACAGCAGCTCGGAGCGGCTCTAGGACACCGCAGGCACAATAGTGAGGTTACATAACAGGAGTCAAAAACTGCCCTAGCTGCTGCACGTGACAATATCTGGATTAAGGGCTCCCTCTGATCTCCCTCGCGCACAGTTTCATCTTTTTTTTTTATCTGTTACCTGCACGGCTTTATCAAGCACACAACTCCAGGAATGTCTGATGGATAACATGCGCCCTAGCGACCTGATCAGAGTCCTGCCGCTGCCCTGTCCTTGTAAATAAAAGTAAAGCCTCAGTGAGACAGAGAGCTGTGTTGTTTTTTTTTTTTTTTTTTACTCCAGTGAAGCAGTTTATTCCATTCGTTAAACATATCATGGAGGAGCCAAACGAGGCTTAATGTCCTCATGTCCCATCATGGCATTTGTGGCTTTCTGGTCATGTATTTAGATTTCACAGGGACATTGATGTCTGGGCCCGTGCCATGCATGTCAAACTAGGCCGAAGAAGAGAGGCGCTCTCTCTTCTTCCAATCTCAGAGACGGCGGTGATTGCCAGTCCCTCATCTCAAAGCTATTAAGGCTTCTTGAGAACCAAGAGTGCACTGACCTAAATCAGGGCAGACCTCAGAGGATGGGTTAGCTCAGGACTGGGGAGGTCTTTTAGGGATGCAGTGTCCACCTTTATCACTCCAAAGATAGCATGACGATAACGGTAGACCCAAAATACTCAATGGTAAGAGGTAATTGTAAGTGGCCTTTACTTGTCTAGGGCTTTATCAAGTCCAGATGACCCCAAAGCACTTCAGATTACATTCATTCACGCGCATGTTTACATGACAAGCTACTGGCTAGTAGCCACAGGTGCCCTGGGGCAGACAGAGAAGAGAGGCTGCATCCGGCACCACCGGGCCCTCTGACAACCTCCAAATGGCAACTATGATTTGGAATTTCAAGAACAAGAGGGACTTTTGACGAGTGCTTGACTAGGAAGTTTCCCCCATGAGCGTACTCACCGTTGAGTCCGTTGGGGATGCTCCTGTGATGATGTGGAGCTGACAGATCATCCATCGACCTCCTCATGGTGGGCATCTTGCTGTTTTCCGAGGGCTTGTGTACATGGTTGTGATTGTGGTGATCCGGGCTGCCCGCGCTCCCCGTACTGGACGTGCTGCTCCCGTCTCCGACGTCCCTCACTGTCCCCGCGCTGCCGTTCAGGTTGCTGAGGCTAGACTGGCTGTCTATGGAGCTCCTGGAGCCGGCCCCATTCCTCTCCTCGTCCAGCATGAGGATGATCTCCTTCAGCTCAGAGTTCTCCCTCAGCACGCTCTCCTGGTTGGCCTCCAGCTCCTTGAGCTTCATCATGTAGGCCCCCACCTCCTTCCACATGGCGCTGGCAGTGTAGCGGCCAAAGCGCTGCCACTCCCGGGACAGCTTCTTGCCCTTCTGCCTGTCGTCGTCCAGGAAGCAGCAGAGCTCCCGGAGCTCATGGTTGTCATCCTGCAGCTTCTGGTTGACCTCCTTCAGGCTGCGGATCTCGTGCAGGTGCAGCTGCAGCCGCCGGTTGATGTCTTTCATCATGTTGCCGTGCTCGATCATCAAGTTCATTTTCTCGCCGTCGACCCTCCTTAGTTTCCTCACCAGCTCCTCTTTACTGCACCGCAGCAGGTCATCGTCTGTCAGCTGGCTCAGGTCATCCTTGGCCCCCTCAGAGGGATTTTTAGCCATGGCTGTAGTCTGAATCTCAGTTTGTGAATCCTGTGGCTCGGAATTTACTGCGAGGACCCGATTCGACCCGACCTGAGCTGAGGAATGGTGATGAGAAACGAGCACATTGTCCAAAAAATGTGAAGATGCTGTTAGGCTCTGAAAGGAGTGGAAATATTAATGTGATGCTATGGCAACCTGTGCATGAGCTGAATGCTCTTCCCCCCAAACCCTTTTGATCTGGTAAATAAAAGCCTCACTGGAGCTCAGAGACAACTGTTGGTACTCACATTTCTCCAGTAATTACTGTTTGTGTTTAGATATTTATTCAGAGGAATTCCCCAACCAGGTCCTATTAGTCTCAAGCGACAAGTCCAGTCAGCACACCGCGTCCCACAGCTTAGACACCATCCGCGCTGGACATCACTCCACTCAAGTGCTTATACAAAAATAATAAGCAAAAAACAAAAAACAAAAGGAAGAAGAAGAAGAAAGAAAGAAAAAAAGCGGGTTGATTTCAGAGAGGTCCGCGAGCGTGAAAGAGAACTCAGTCCGTGTCTTTCCACCTTTCCCACCGTCTGGACGCGGTAAGCCGTCAGCAACAGCGCTTCTCCGCGGATAAGACCTCTGTCATGAGATGGTGCGTTCGGTGGACTGAGAGGGCTCCGTCTCTTCCACCCTACCCAGTTTCCAGCGAACACCTCCCTCCTCTTCTCCTCCTCCCGCTCTTCCTCGTCTGTGTCCAAAGTCTTCGGATTTGAAATCATTCAAGGGGATTTGGCTCCAGAGGGCCAATCAAGACGGAGGAGAGAGGCAAGACAGCAGGTAGATGAAAAGTGCGCTTCAGACTCAGAGCTGTGGAAGCTCGGCCCTCTTAAAGCAACAGCACGGTGCGTTCAAGCCACCACGGAAAAAAACCGGAACAAAATGGTTAATTATTTGAAAATACTCTAAAATCTAAATGGAGCAATACTGAAAAGACGTATTTATGTGCAGAGCCAGTGCATGTTTTTGTGGTATATATAATAAAGCCATGGCAGCCTAAATTACAATAAGTATACAACTGTATATAAACTTATATACAGGATATTGTACAATTGTATAAATATATATAATTTATATGCAAGTATATAAATTGCATATGATTTATATACAATTATACATTACATTTATAATTGCATATAAATATACAATTATATTTATAGAAATAAATTAATTTTGTTTATAAAAGACTAAAAAAAGAGTAAATATACAAGTCCTAATCGTAATGAACCATGTTCTTAATGCATTTCCACTATCTGAAATACTTTTAAAATTGCGTTTTAAAATTATTAAAACGGAATTTTAGATGATCAGATTTGTTTGATGATCTGAAACATTCAGTCATGTCAAAAAAAAGACAAGAATCAATACACTCCGTTAAATAATGTGTTATTTTCTTTTTATAATAAATGATAACAGGTTCATGTCTATTCATAGTTTATTTATGGCCTAAATGTCATGCAAAAAAAAAACAAACAAAAAAACAACAACATCCAAGATTTAAACCATTTCCCTCAGTGTTCTAACTCTAATGAAAATGTTAGGTAACGGTAAGTTAGCTAGTGGCTACTACGATACTTCCTCTGGGTAAAATAACTTTAGTAAGCTGTGTCCTGTAGCAATCCATTAGTCGTTGACATAAGTCTTTGGAAATTTGACCAGTTTTGAGATGTTTGAGGGGTTTCTTACACATACAGCCCAGTAGAAATCATGGTGAATTCAATGATGGTGAACTAACCAGGTCCCACTGTCAACAAAACATCCTGAAACCATGACACTTCCACCTCCATGCTTCACAGTTGAAATGAGGTTCTTCTCCTGGAATGTTAAATCTGTTTTTTATGCCAAACGTGTCCTCTGTTTTGTTGTCTGCAAATTCAATTCTGTCCAAAAACATTATGCCTAAAGTTTGGTTGTTTTTTTGCCTACATTATGTCTGACCTTCATGTTTTACCAGAATGATTCAAAGCATAAATATTCATTATTGCTACCTTTTTGTTATTTTGTCAAATATCTGTACAATCACTGTTTCAGAATTGTTTCTTAATAGCAACCTATGAAAATTTTACATAAGGGTGTCTATTTTAAAGTATGAAGTGCAGAAAATGTACAAGCTTCCGTTTGCTGAGCTAACTTACTTGAAAATTCCACCAAAACAAAAATTATATATTTGTTTATTGTAAATTTAAGAAAGCAAAAGCAAAACATATCAAGTCAAATATTACCAAAGACCGATACACAGAAAAGAGCAAAGAAAAAAATAGGCAAAAGGAGAGACTTCGTATGTCTAACATCCAGATCAGCGGGAAGATGTCTTCGGAAAAAAAAGAAAATTCAGTGTTTGTTTGTTTCCATTAAAGCATTTTCAGAAACGGTAAAATTAATTACATGTTAAAAAATTACTAAAAAATGTGGGGGATGTGTTTGTAACCCGGCTTTCACATGATACAAATTTGAGTATAAGTAAAATCACATTAACTATAACCATGAAATTGAGTAAAAAATTGCATTGTCTCAGGAAAAGGAGTGACAAATTGATTGAATCTTTGGTTTCATCCATTTGTGAACATCAAGCCACAAAGTCTTCATTACATACATGAGAAAGTGATAGGGTAACAATCACATGTTATCACTCCTATACAACTACAGCCTATGCAGTTTGTTGAAAGGGTAGATCTCTTTTCAACAGTTCTGAAGTGGAGTTTTAGTTTTGTTCGCGTTTAACAGACGCTGTTCAGCTTTCACTTAAAAAAAAAAAGCTAACAGCGCCCCCATGTGCGCGTTGTCAGGAAGTCAAATTACAGTGAACTGATAACCAGCACATTCTACCCAAAATAAACTTTTCTAGATATTTAAATCGGCAAAAAAAATAACCAAGCTGAAAGATTAATGCATGCACAAACAAATTTAAATATGCAAAGAAATTTGTTGTTGATTATGAACATCTTTTATCCCATGGACTGCTGTGATTTCTATTGTAAACCATTAGCATCGCTCAGTTTTTATATTTCCTGTGTTTGACGGTGCAGATCACTCCGCTCTTTGGCCTCAGGGTTCCAGTGTCCTGGACGTCAAAAGTCTGTCCTGGGATCAGGTTGAAATCGAACCTCTGGAGCAGCTTTGCCATCACCACTTTAGCCTCCATCTGAAAACACATAAGTATTTTTTTTTATTATCTTAATATGTACCATTTGTATTTTTGGGTAGCACAATATCTTGACTCTGTCTGACCCACCTGAGCAAAGTTCAGACCCAGGCATGACCGTGGACCCAGAGCAAAGGGATAGTAACAGTAATAGGGCCTTGTAAAACAAGATAAGAGAGAATATTTACTTCTTATTTCTGGCAAGACAAAGATGTGCAAAAGTCACACCGAAAAAAAAAAAAAAAAAACCTGGCATGATGCAATGATTGTGTATTACTTACTTTGGAGCATCTGGATGAAATCTGTCTGGATCAAATTTCATAGGGTCCTTGAAGAACTTTTCCATTCTCCCAGTGGTATAGGTGCTAAACTGAGTATGACAGTGCCAGAATAATGAAAGAGATTTTACTTTAAATCCCAAATAAGTACATTGGGATGTTGTTATGTACGTTGTACGTTATTATGTAAGTGTGAAGAAGTTCAAGTGGTACGAAGACCATTGGAAGGGACTATAAAGCAGACAGTAGATCCATGAATTCAAGCCATGATGTGCAAAGTCATATAAGTGGAGCCACAAACTCACCGACATTGCCTGTTGTGACTTTATTGTCTTTAGTTTTGCAATAATTCATATTTTCGTTCTAATGAGGGACATTCAACAGCAAAGGACTCACCATGCAGTTGACTCCGGCAGGTATGTGGAAGCCATCGATAGTCATGTCTTCCTCTATGTCACGGGACGTTCCTGGTGCAGTCGGGTAGATCCTTAGAGTCTCTTTCAGCACCTGAGCAACAATTACAAAAACAAACACGTCAATAAAGACAGAAATTAGATATAAACGTGCATAAAGACATAGAAGTAGCAGCTAAAAGTTACCTGTGAGAGATAGATCAGCTTCCCGAGGTCATCATTGCTTATTTCTTGTTTCATCCCAATGACATCATCCACTTCTTTCTTTGCTCTGTAAAGTATAATCACGGCATAAACATCATGGCTCACTAACTGCACTAACAAGCAATGACAGAGCTAATTTTTGGTTCTTACTTCTCCAGGATGTCAGGATGTCTTCCAAGTTCCATGATGCAAAACGCAAGTTGATTGGCTGTTGTTTCTTGACCTAGAAAGAGGCAATTTTAGAATCACATTACAATGATCCAAAACTCAATTAGTCAAAAACCTACTCTTTTGCAGATTTTAATGTAACGTAGTTATTCACTTTAACCCACTTTTGGTGATCATAGCCTATCCCGGTGTGCTGACTCAAACCCATAACCCAAATGTGAATTGCTAAGTTAGCTTAGAGCAGGATCAGTCTATATCAAATCTAAGTTTATATTTAACCAAGCAGTTTTACGAGTAAAGAAACCACCATGGCAAAGAATGAAAACTTCTCACCAGCAATGAAAAATGTCACAAAATTGTCCAACATGAACTCCTCGTCTTCTTCTGTCATGGTTTCCTCTGGAACAAGGAGAAAATTGACAAGTCAACCAACATCTTGGATACTGTGGGAAGTAGTCCACATGCTAAGCTGTGTAAAATTACCCAATGATGAATGTTGCGTTAGAGCAACAGTTATTCTTATCATCCATCTTTTCATTCCCACCTGTGGCTGCAGTCTTGATGATCTGCGTGAGGATGTCCTTCGGAACTTCCTCCCCGTTTTGCATGGCGATCTTTCTCTTTTGGATCAGCTGAGCTCCGGTTGTGCGCAGCAGGCGACAGGCATCCCTCACTTCGTTAACAAACGTTCTGTTCCTGGGGTTGTACTGGAAGAGAAAACTCCAGTTACAGCGCCCTCGATCGTTGAAGAGCTCTTCTTCAACTGAATTGTTACCTCAAACATGACGTCTCTAACGTAGTGCACCATCCCTTTTAGGCAAGTCTCGATGGCCTTGGGGAAAGGTGAAGTATTCTTCAGGAGGTCTAATTCCATCCCAAAAGCGACCTGAGGTTTGACGGGGAAAGAAACACATTTTTCTCATTAAGCCAGACGGTCAGAGTCTACGGCAGGATTTATGTCGAATTTTACCTTAGCGATGACATCGAGCGTGACGCAGTTGACAAGTTGCAGCATGTTGGCCTCTTTGTTGCTATCGGCTAACTCTGAGAGCTTATCCATCAGTTTCTCCGCTCTCTCATTGAAAGTTCCCATTAGGCCTCTCAAGTACCTGGAAGAAAAGATGCAAACCAAGAAACGTCACGCATAGAAGAAACCTTGCAAAAGTATTCATGCTGCTTACATTTGCCCCCCAACTTCTCACCACTAAATTGTTGAATTTATTGGGGTTAAATGTGATAGACAAAGATGGAGCTGTGAATAACAGCAAGAAATGAAAAGAAGAAACAAACTTTCAGGCGTTTAAATCAGAGAAGCAGCCAAGAGGCCAATGATGAATCTGGATAAGCTAAAGTGACACATTATACTGCTGCCCTCTACAAATCTGTCCTTCATGAGAGAGTAGCCTAAAGAGGCAGAATGATGTATTTTCTAGGTACATAGTGCCGTTTTATAGCTGTAAAATCCTGTATATATAAAATACAACTTAAAATAAAATTGACTAGGTGACTTAAAATTGACCTCTGTCTCTTTAAGAAGCTGTTGTTCTTTCCGACACCCCGCCTTCAGCACAACAATGCTTCTCAATTATGTTGTTTACAACCATTCTGGACAGAGAAGTAGTTTGCATGATGAACTCAGCAGACTCGCAGTTCCAACAGGTGTTTGCTAAATGTTTCTGGCTAGTCTGGAGGAGAAGCTCTGTAGGGCAGAAGTTCAGCTGGAGACCGCAGCTCCCAGGAGGAGCTTTGTGGAAATGGGCGGAGCTTTTTGGGAGCGAGCGTTTAGTCACCGCCAAATGGTTGGCATGGGAGATTCAAGAATTCCTTAGGGATGCATGAAAGAATCAGACCAACACTAAAAATATGTTTTTGATGATAGGATAACATTATAAAGTGATATAAAGTAAATAATATATGTTGAATTTACATAGTTCCCCCCTTTAAATAAAGCCACTGTTGAAAAAGAGCCAACAGTGGCATTATTTAAGTCTAGAAGTCCTAGACGTCTAGGACTTCTAGACTAGTCCTAGACTAGACTAGAAGTCTAGTCTAGGAGGAGACTAGACTTCTGGCTAGTCTCCTCCAGATTAGCCAGAAGTCGGATATGACAAACATCTGGAGAAATGTGAAACGTGGTGGTGGCAAAAGGGAGATTGATTTAGGTTTATCCCCCCCAAATTGTTTTGTTTTCTTATGCCTGACAACAATTATTCAAAGATCAAATAATAAACAGAGACTGAATGACTCACAAGCTGCTGAAGGCAGGGTCCATGATCCGGCGCTGTTTGTACCACATGTCATGATCCCGAGCTGTTATAAGGCCATTGCCAAAAAGCCTGTAAAAACCAAAGGATTAGTTTCAATGTAATGCTTTTAACTTCTGGTTCACAAACTAAATGGATAACAGCACCAAAAGAGAAAGTCTTTTTTAAAAATTTTTATGCTCAATGAATGTAAGAACAACCTTTGACCAAACAGATAAAAGAGCCTTTTGTAGACAAATTTGTCCTTGGGGTACTTTGGGGACATCAGGATTTCCTGAAACAAGAACCAATGAAATACAGGATAAATACAGATTTACATACTTCTGGTTTCACACTTGCAGAGACGTGCTTTCATTGTTCCTGAACTCTCACACCGTTTCTCTTGCAACACACACACACACACCCATATTCACCTTTGTTGCTTCTGGACAGGTCACGCACACAGTAACGTAATGCAGAAAATTTAACCTGTAAACATGTCCGTAAGTTTCAGACCTGAAAATGACATGTCAACGATTACTTTTTTGAAGAAAGCACACATGCAACTAGAATCCTTTATACTGTAAACTGATTAGAGATTGTCTTTTAGTGAAGCAGAAATTTCCTGGAAAGCTCAGTGGACTAGAGCTCTGTGTGAACTTCCTGTGCTTACCATTCCAGGAACTTGTCATGAACTAGTCCATCTTTTTTCATAATCCTCAAGAGGGTTGGCGAGTGGCCAAGGAAGAAGCTGTGCAGAGAAAGGAAAAAGGAAAAAGAGGAAGTCAGAAGTAATGTTTCGCAGAGACCGGTAGCAAACACAACCCCGCTTGGCTTTACCTGTTCCTCGGCGGCCCTGGTATGTGATCATATTTCATGTGAATGTGTCTGAGGTACAGGCAGTAACCCAGAAAGGCGACGAAGAGCAGACAGCACAACAGGATGAGGGCTTTGCCAAGCAAACCCAAAAGGAGGTGGAAAACCGCCATTTTCCCAAACTGAGCTGAGAGCTTGTTCACGGACAGTAAATAGTGATCAAATCCAGGTCACTCCCCCTGAACTCTGAAACAGAAATAGTGTAATCAAAGTTCATGTTGCATTTCAGGTCAGGTAGGTGGTGCTGTAGAGAGCGAATCATTTCAGTAATCAGATATGAAGTGGAATTTCCTCTCTTTGTTCAGTTTACTAGATGAAGATGTAGTTGGAGAGGCAAAATTTATGGGAATTTTCCATAGCCTTGTTCTAACAGCACACTTGCCTCCTAAATTTCCCACTCATATTAAATTTGAACTTGATCTTTCTTTTGCAAAAAATACATCATAAATGACACATGTTTAATCAATAAATACAATGCCATGATGTTCCACTGTTCAGTTCATAATCATCAAGTACAATCGTAGCAAATTTTAAGTTGCCCAAGTAGAATCCTTCTAGTAGACATTAATTTTATTCAATTTAAACAAAAGACAATGAGTTGTCAACAGCTTTGGGCAGGAGGGACCTCCTCCTGCTGCAGTCTGGATTATAAAGAAGCCTCTGACTGAAGACGTTATGTTTTAATTTCTCATCTCGAGGATGCTCGGGGTTGTTGGGAATTTTCTTCATTTATGAAGAATCCATATTTGCACCATCATTTTAAAAAATGTTCCATAGAAATTCTCAGAATAAAGAGAAACTAAGAATTTCTAGATAATTTAGAAACTGTGTACTGCTCTTTTTCAGACAAACCCTTTCGTTGCTGTATTGATAAGCTTTAGATTTAGGAACATTCTTTATTATTATTTTTGTCAAAAAATAATTTAGCCACGAGTCTGAAATGACAATTTTTGTTCCCTTCAGCCTTCTTACTCAAAGTTTGCTAAAATAAAATAAAACAAAAATAAAAATAAGAAGAAAATAACGTACAGTTGATCCTTTATTTGCATTCCCAACATTAACTTACCTTAGAAAGTTATTCGCTGTGCGCTTTCTTGCGGTCCAAATTTGCTTAAGTATACTTTGGACCGTACCTTGCTTTAAAAACAGTATGGTTTCCCATGATGAAGTCAAATAAATGCTTACTTCATTCTGCCAACAAGATTACAGCGCCCCCGTGTGTACACTTTCAGGAAAATCTTAACGCAGCAAAAAACATGGAGAAAAAACATTAACCACATGGAAAGAAAACAAAGAACATTTTATCAGTTACAATAACAGTTTTATTGATATGCGTGGAGTAGCATCTGATATTTATATGTTATTGTTAGAGGCACAAAAGGTGTAGTATTGTTGAAAATATTAATTAAAGACAAAATATTTTCAAGTTTACATAAAAACACTCTTAATCACAACAATAAAAGTGCAAGATAAAAAAAAATCAGTTTCTGTTCAGTCTGAGGCAGGGGAAGAAACTTAACAGTTAGGATTATTTTTCATTTAATTTTAGTGGCAGAAACCTTTAGCATCACTTAGTTTTTATATTTCCTGTGCTTGATGGTACAGATCACTCCGCTCTTTGGCCTCAGGGTGCCAGTGTCCTGGAGGTCAAAGGTCTGCCCTGGGATGAGGCTGAAATCGAACCTCTGAAGAAGCTTTGCCATCACCACTTTAGCCTCCATCTGAAAACAAACCAATCCTTTGAGCTGGGATGACACATTTAACCATGCTGCAATATGTCATCTCTGTAAGTGTGTGGATGTGGCATGACGAAAGAGAAAAAGTTTAAGGAGGGTAAATTTGCAAGTTATTGTTTTTTTTTGTTTTTTGTTTTTTTTTGTTCTGTCAGACCCACCTGAGCAAAGTTCTTTCCCAGGCATGACCGTGGACCGAGGGCGAAGGGAAAGTAGCAGTAATAGGGCCTTGTAAAAACAGAAAAGAGAAAACATGTCCTCCTTTCTCTAAAAGAAATATAAAGCTGGTATCATGTTACGTCTGTTTTTTTTTTTGTACTTACTTAGGAGCATCTGGGTGAAATCTGTCTGGATCAAATTTAAGAGGCTCTTTAAAGAACTTTTCCATCCTCCCCATTGCGTAGGAGCTCAGCTGAAATGTCACATGAAAGTAAACCGTTTGTCTTAAGTGGTGGCGAAACAGAAACACTGTAAAAACACAAACTCTTACCAAGTCATTCCAGTCTACTTTCTAGTGCAAATATCTTAGCACACCGGAAATAAGACAAAACTAACTTACAAGTAGCTTTTCAGCAAGAAATGTGAGTTTGTTTAAGGTCATTAATTCCTTAAAATTGATGAGAAAGTACTAGTTGTAAGTTTGTTTTCTCTTACTGTAACTGTACTAAGATATTTGTACAAGAAACTAGACCAATTATACTTGGTAAGATTTTGTGTAATATATGATTGGTGAGACTCACCATACAGGTAAAACCTCCAGGCAGGTGGACACCGTCGATGATCATGTCTCCATGGATTTCCCGAGACGTGCCTGGAGCCGTCGGGTAGATTCTTAGTGTCTCTTTCAGCACCTTTAGTATGAGATGTAAACTCTTCACATTGAATAAACTGCTTAATCAAGATTGCATGTTATTTAGTTAAACACAATGAGCAGATGTTTAGTGGTAGACAAGCATCCAGGCTCTCTCAAGTACCTGTGAGAGGTAAACTAGCTTCCCCAGGTCATCGTAGCTTATTTCCTGTTTCATCCCGATGACATCATCCACTTCTTTGGTCACTCTGAAAATTATGGACATTATTTTAAAAACTTGCTTCACCCAATATTGCAAACTGTTGTCTGTTTTTTTTCCTTACTTATCCAGTATTTCAGGATGTCTTGCTAGTTCCATGATGCAAAACGCTAGCTGATTGGCTGTCGTTTCTTGACCTAAACACCAGGTTTCAAAGTAAACACTCTACGTTGTAAACTGTGTGTTCATATAAAGTCAAATGTAGATGTGTGGCATACATGCAAGAGAGAGAAAAAAAATAACATCAAAGAGGCAAAAGGTTGTGGGATGGACGCATGCAGATGATGTTACAGCACCCCGTAGTGGATGGGAATGAATAAAATACATTTCTTGCACCAGGAAAAAAAAAAAAACTTACCTGCAATAAAAAATGTTACAAAATTGTCCAACATAAACTCTTCATCCTCTTCAGACATATTTTTCTCTGCAGTAATAAAAGCAACAGACATGTCAGCCATAAATCCACTCTGGCATTTGCTGTTTAGGAAAAAGACGTTTTCATCTGCTTGATCTAGAAGCAGCGAGAAACAAAATTCTTTATGAAATAGATGCTTAATGCAGAAACAAAAAATACTGTAAGAGGTGGAGGAGTTACTGAAGGTGGATGAGTTGAAGTACCTGAGATCAAAGCAATGTCAAAGGAGAGCTGTAACAGAAGGATAGTCGCAAGAGAGACAAGCAAGGTGAACAAAATGGTTGTACAGTACAATGCTGCTAGCGAGTGTACATAATGCTGAGATAGAGGAAGATAGTGACCAAAAGAAGGGAGCAGTAAAAGTCTAATAATAAGAAAAAGGATTAAAAGGAAAGCAGTGTGGATTCTATTTTTATTCACGCAATTTGTAAAACCAAATAATTCTAAATCTCATCCTTTATTGAGACTGGATCACCACCTGTAGCAGCAGTTTTAATGATCTGAGTGAGGATGTCTTTCGGGACATCGTCTCCGTTTTGCATGGCCGTCCTTCTGTCTCTTATCCACTGAGCTCCGGTAGTGCGCAGCAGGCGACAGGCTTTCCTCACCTCGTCGATGAACGGCCAGTTCTTTGGTTTGAACTGGAACGGCAGAGTTTGTTTCACCTTGATGTGAGGCGGAGGGGGTTTTGTTCGCATAAACTTCATTTAAAGCAAATCTAAAGCGTTACCTGGAATAAAGAGTCTCTGACTTGATACACTATCCCTTTCAGACAAGTCTCGATGGCTTTGGGGAAAGGCGAGTTGTTGGACAGGAGATCTAAATCAACTCCAAATGCAACCTGGAATATGTTAAAGCAACACATGTTTACAACGACAGCAGTGTGGTTATAATCAGAACGTCTTACATCGAAGGAGGGGATGTAATACAGACGGTACCTTAGCGATGACATCGAGCGTGACAGAGTTGACAAGTTGAAGCATGTTGGCCGGTGTGCTACTGTCAGCTAAATCTGAGAGTTTATCCATGAGTTTCTCCGCTCTTTCATTGAAGGTCCCCATTAGACCTCTCAAGTACCTGAAAGAGAAGATTCAGACTGAGAAACGTCCCTTAAAGCCTCTCAGACTTCATGTCACCAGACAGTGGAACGAATCCAAACTGGAGAGATGTGTTGTACAAATGAACCGGACAAGTGATTTCTGAGTACCAATTCAGAGACTAACTTACAAGGTGCTAAAAGCAGGGTCCATGATGCGTCGCTGTTTGTACCACGTCTCATGATCGATTGCAGTGACCAGACCGGTGCCTATAAACCTGGGAAGGCGACCGGTGAAAGAAAACGACAAGAATATGATTTGGAATGTAAATAACCACAGACTTCAATGTATTATAAAAGATTTTAAATGATGTGGAAGAACGAGGTCAGATCAGATGAGACCAAAATTGTTCTTTTGGTCCAAGAAGAATGAATAACAATTTAGACATCTGACGTGCAAAGCTGGTAGAGATGTAGGACTTGCAGCTGTAATTGCAACAACAGGTAGTTTGTCATAACCTCTGACCTAATGTTTGTGCTCTAGGATGTTGTATGTAAAACAATCCTCTGAGACATTAGAATAACAGTTTGTAAATTTACTATCCAAGTATTTTACTAATTACGCAACTTCCAAGGTGAATTGGTTGTACTGGATTTCATTTTGCAGTATCTAAGTAAAGTGAACTATTTACACAAGCACGCCACACTTCTAAGATTATTTGTGAGACGTTGCAAAAGCTATGCTGTTCACTTCAAAGTCAGGAATTTTGTGCTGATTTGTCAGAGATGCTGAGGTTTGTGGTTGGAACTTGTTAAAATGTATAAAAGGTCAATTGGTGTAATTTTTTTTCTAACAGTTTAAGTAAAACCAGTTTCACAACCTGATTGTTTCTTTGGTGTATATGTAATACGATTCAAAAGACAATAATGACATTGAACTACCTTTGGCCAAAGAGATTAAACATTCGCTTGTAGAGGAATCGATCCTTGGGATACTTAGGGGACATCAAGATTTCCTGAAAACAGAAAAATGTATGCATTGACTGTGTGATTTCATCTACACAAAGTCAAAAGGCAAAGTATTAAAATGTAGCATAAGAAGATCGCTTTCTCTAACGTGTTTACCTTAGTTGCCTCTGGACAGGTCACGACCAGGATAATGTAATGCAGGATATTCATTCTGTAAACAGGCCCATAAGTCTCGGCCCTGTAAATGACAAGAATAATGTAAGTTTGAACAAAAAAACACACATAAAACTATGACATTTCCGTGACAAACGAGCAGTTTCTCACGGAAATTTTAAGCTAACATGTCGAGACCAGACAGAAGATAGACAAAGCGAAACGTGATACCTTTCAATTTGTTTGCTATTATCCACCAAGAAATAATCATTTAACAAAGATACACTTTAGCTTACCACTCCAAAAATTTGTTGTGCACAATTCCGTCATTTTTCATAATCCTCACAAACGTCGGCGAATGTCCCAAGAAGAAACTTCAAGGGACAAAAACAAGGAGTTGTGGCTAGTGAACGACTGTTATGCTAGTAAACTATACTAATGTTCCAGCGAACTCGGCTTACCTGTTCCTCGGCGGCCCTGGTATGTGGTCATATTTCATATGAATGTATTTGATATAAAAACAGTAGGCGAGAAATGCAATGAAAAGACAAAAGAACAGCCATGCAAAAACTGTTGCGCCGACACTCGAAAGTACAGCAAACACTGCCATAAATGCCACTTTCAGCGACGAGCACGATTAATCCCAAATAAGGGACTGCTAACCCGTTCACAGTGGGGCGATAAATGGTTAGTTCCTGGGTAGTTCTCAGACAACAATTACATAAAACCAGTACACAACCTCTCGGTTTGGCGTTCATTACTGTACGTGACGCAATACAGTGGTGTAGTAGGCTCCATAGCTCAGTGGTTAGAGCACTGGTCTTGTAAACCAGGGGTCGCGAGTTCGATCCTCGCTGGGGCCTGCATGGTGATTTCTTTTCTTTAAACACGTGTAAAGACGGATGTAGAAAGTTTTTTCGAGTTTTCTACTTTGTGAAAGCACTTATAATAGTCCTGCATTACGGTCATGCTGCAAGCCGCATGAATTGTTCTTGACCGTTTTCGTTGGATGGTATGCATTTTATGTTTATTTTTATTACTTTATTTATTTTAATTTTTATTGTGTGCTATGCTGGGACAAACACAAACTCCCCTTCCTTAGGGAATCAATAAAGTATTATCTTACGTTACGAGGAAGTTAGTTGGAACTACGAGGCAAAAGTCTCAGACTTGTAAAGACATTTACATTAAGGTAGATGACTTAACTAAAAGTTGTGCATTTTAATGTAAAAATGAAATACTGTACATGTTATTTTCGGAAATAAAGTATACAACACCACAAAATGACAAATAGAAATATTACACACAGCTACAGGCACCGTCTGTGAAATAAGTGTGCGAAAACAATGGGGCGTATCGTCAGGATGGCCGAGCGGTCTAAGGCGCTGCGTTCAGGTCGCAGTCTCTCCTGGAGGCGTGGGTTCGAATCCCACTTCTGACAACTACTTTTTGCTAGTATATCCTAGAAATAGTAATATGTCAGCATAGTAACTAGCAAAAACAAACAAACAAAAAAAAAACGATGTCGCTTTCACATAAAAGTTACACTTCAGCTCATTCTGCACATGACGCAGGGGATAATTTCACCTTTTAGGAGGTTTGATATTGCCAACCACAGCATGCAACTACGTGCTTTATGCATAATTTCCCTTTTACTTATCACTCGGCTGGTGAAGCTGACAAACCCAGTTTTAGCTCATACAATTGCACACATCTCCAAAGATGCTGAAAAAAATACAGTAATTGTCTGAGTCAGCCCAGAAAATTACACATACTTGCAAAAGAAGAGTAGAGAAGGAAATGGACCAGGTGATGCAAATAAACATTGCAATTCCAATTAGCTATTTATTTTGCTCGTGTGAATGTATTGGTTGAACACTAGGTGGATTTTTAAATGGTAAAAACTAACTAAGGAGCCATGACACGTAAGCAGGAAAGTTGTTGTCTGACCCATGAACTGATTTCTCGCTTGTGGAAGTACATTTATTAATATATGGAGCAACTTTTTTTCAGTTTCACATGCCATGTGGCCACTCAAGTGCTAAATAGTGTCAAGTATGACACACAGTGTTCGCTGATCCATGTGTTCCAGCTCAATGCATCACTTTAACACACAATCACAGGCACCCACACACAAGTCTTTAGTTTCTGATGTCATACAGAATTATAGTGATTATAAATAACTCACTAATTATAAGTGAAGTACTTCAAGGACACATTAACTGCACTTACTCATAGAGACCAGGAGGTGGTGGTGTTCCATTCTCCCTTCACTGTCCTCTTCTTGAACTGGCTGGAAGGAAAGCATACACGCAGCAGCAGACCCGATCATATTGTGTTCTCTATCAAAACGCACCTGTGTGTTGCGATGAGGCATTCGTTCCCTCCATTTCCTTTCAAAACAAGAGGATTATTCATATTGATCTAAGACAAGATATCAAGATTCCTGCCTTGATCTTAACCACCGCTTTATTCCAATTTTGTTCAGCCCGATACAGCCTCTTCAACTTTTATGGCCGTCTCATACCTGGACATATTGTCCGCAATAACTTTTAAGCTTGTCTGCATTCTTATCTTAAAAAGATGGAGCAATCATATTTCTGGTCCAGGGTCTTGGCTCCGTGTAAGCACTGCAGGCTACGGGGGCTGTTTGATGTTGTTATGACTGGCTGGCTGCCGCCGCAGAACTGAATGCAGGCAACCCACCCCCCCCTCACGTCCAAATGTATTGTGTTGGCCTTTCTTTTGATTATATTATCAACAGAGAGTGCTAGTTGGGAGAAAATTAAGACTCCCTCTGGACATGAGTAAACAAACAAAAGTTTGTAGAGTCTGGTTCATCCAAAGAATGCAAGTTATTCAGACTTCTCTGTGGATATTGATGTTCAGTGTCGAGTGTTAGGGTTATCATACTCAGTGTTGGTCTTCTTCTTCTTCAAAAAAAAAGAAAACCTGCCACGGCTTGAGATGGGGAGTTTGGACAATAATAAACAACAACAAAAAAAAATAAATCCAAATGTTCTAAAAGTACAAGAAAGTCATCAGTTGTCGCTTCAGTTACAACAAATCAACAGAGGATGAGGCACATATAAACCACTCTGACAAGTTTAGACACAACCTTTCACTGGTAAGGCTTGGAGACCAATTGGTTTGGTTGAGAGTCCACCGGTAAAGATTTCTGAACAAGCTACTTTGCTAACTGTAGCTCACATATGCACATGCTCCTCAGAATCTTGCGATTGTCGAAATACTCCCCAAATTTACATGTGTGTACCAATCCCTCAATGCCTTTCATCGACATTTCAGGTGATATGCTAACCCAAAGTAGTATAGAATCAGGAAATACTGAGAAGAGTGATACACGATTTACACGTTTTTGCAAATAAAAATGCCTTCAATGCTTTGTAGAACCACCTTTCACTGCCGTTACAGCTGCAAATCGTTTGTTCTATGTCTCCAACAGCTTTTGCACATTTAGACACTAAACTTGCTGCCCATTCTTCAATAGAAAACAGCTGAACCCCAGTCAGATTGGAAGTAGTGTGTCTGCAGGGGCGAATCTAGAAAAATATTCATGGGGTGGCAAGAGGGGGGCAGGGATTTTTTCAGGGGTGGCAGAAATATTGTTTTTAACTTGCATTGTTTCAAAATGAGCTTCATGTAGCACCGAGGTTTAAAAGCAATTTCTTAATGTAGTATAGTTAATTATTTTTACGTCTTTCATACTCCTGCTAATTGATATGTATTACTGGACTGGACAGCGCCTATTGGTCGCTATGTGATTCATTGTGTCCAGAAAACCATTTTATCCCAATACAGGACAAGGAGAAATCTGTCACAAAAATATTAGTAGCGCCATTATTTGTTATTAGATATACCTATTAAATACAACTAGGGCTGAAACGATTCCTCGAATGATTCGAGTACCTCGATTACTAAAATTCCTCGAGGAAAATTTACCTGCCTCGAAGCTTCGTTAATTTATGTTTTATTAGTTAGCGCACCGTGTTCCGGCCGGGACTTCATTTGCGTTGCGCGGAGCTCTCACTTCCGCCTCTAAGTTGTTGACAAAAGCTAAGTCTCAGCGGCATAAAGTCCAATCTTCAAGATTGGCCCGTGGGGATTTTATTGATTGATGATAATGCCCGACTTTTTATCGTTTTTGGGGAACCGATAAGCATCCTTAAAATGACTGGGGAATGCCTGGAGTACGGCAGCATTTCTCCTCCGTGGCTGCTGGTTGAAAGCGAACGGCGGGAAGAGCGCTGAGGTGAGCGGATAGCCTGAACAGGGCGGGCGGTTGAGTAGCTGATGTTTACCGTGTAAATGTAGCTTTACCGACGAACCGCACAATAAATTTCATATCCCGGTCTGAAGAAACGGGTGGCGGAGCGCATCGTACATGGCTGGTAGATGAGTTTCTGAGTGACCAGTGAAGGTGTCGTAAATATCCCGTATTGCTTCCCCCCGTGTTCGTATTGCTTCCCCCCGTGTTCGTCCCCCGGTCTAACGGTTCGTCAGTCCGCTGGTCTATTTCCTCCCCTCCACCCCATCTTACGTTCGTTCATTCGCCCTCTCCTCCCACTCCAGGCGGCATTTCCAGTATTTTCAAACCCAAAGCGTGACAGGTTAGGTGGCAAGGTGAGTTTAATTAATCTATTAAACTCACTGAAGATGAATACATAAACTAAAAGCTGGATTGTAGACATTTTTATAAGCATATTTGTGAGCCTGCCTCTTTATTAAATTCAATATAATTTCAGATTTTTCTATAACTTTTCTTTTGGTTAACTTAGAAAGTGAGCTATTATTGTTACAGGTTAGTTTTCTAAACTACAAAAAAGCAACTGTTAGGGATGCTCAAATATGAAAAATTGGACTGATATTGATATCTGATAGTAACACCGGTATTATGCCAGATTTACCAATATTTCATTTTATAATTTTTTTTATCCGATTACTCGATTAATCGTAAGAATAATCGATAGATTACTCGATTACTAAAATATTCGTTTACAACAGCCCTAAATACAACTTAAAATAAAGATTAGAAAACTGATGCTTGATAAATTCTCCATGATACAAATCTATAAACAGTTTAGTTTCTGTTAGTTCTGTCAAGATGCAAGAAGGGGCGAATTTCTATTTCTAGTCACAGAACCACTTCTGATTGTTTGCCAAGCCAAACATCCAATAAAAGTTCCACCAAGCCACTACTAAAGCACTGGGTTCATGTTTCTCGACACAGGCAAAAGAAGGTTCAATGTCCAACTTATTGAATGTTCTTGGTGATTTATTTTCCTCTTTCACCAAACAATTACAGAGATCAAACTTTCATTTGTTCTCATGCTACCTCTCTTGCTCTGGTTAAAACCATCAGCCCCAAACCCAAATGCCTGCTGGTCCTTCACCAGGCCCCTGCACTTATAGAAAGTGGACTGACCCACATTACTTCCTGTCTAAATTTAGAAAATAAATAAGAAAAATAATAAAACAAAAAATAAAAAAAATCAACAATTATCAACCTACAAATAAACTCTGTAAATAATACAAAAAATAGACATTTAAGAATAAAGTAATAAAATTCAAATGGATAAAGAAAAAATAGCTCCAACAACTTCTATTCTATTCTGCCTTTTCTCGCTCTGTATGTCGATATTACACACGACCCGTTGCCATGGCAACCAACATACATCAGCTCAACGAGCAGATAGAGCAGAGATTACCGATCAGGGGAATCAACACCAAAAAGCAAACATTTCCCACACAAAAAAGTACCGAAAACACTAAAACAGAACATCCAGTCTGTTACATTATGTTGTCAGGCTTAATGTCTATATTGTGATTATTAATAAGTTTTCGCCTGATTAGCTGATTTAAACAGCTGCTCTACTGATGACGTGGTGGGTGGGTTGTTTAGTGCTAACGGAACTAAAACACACCGAACTGCGCAGCACATGCTAAGGCTAGTCAATACCAGGCCAGCAACAGTTAGGCTAGTATAACTGACCCACTGCTCACTTGTTCAATGTTTTCTTTAAATTAAAACGTTTTCCTCACCTGTGAAATCTGAAGCCCTTATTACCATTATCTATGGTTGAATTAACTGCTAAACATTGCGTCCGTTGTTCTGATTCTTTGCGTGATTGTAGAATTTTCCTGACCACCGATATTCCTGACTCAATGGACAGCAATGGCGCATGTGTGACTTACGATAAATCAGGTAATGTCCAGTCCAGTAATATATATCAATGCTGCTGGCGCTCTGTCCTTCTGTCACACTTCCCGCTACTTAGCAGTGGGTGTCAGGTTACATTGTGTTGCATTCAATGTTGTCGGAAAAAGAGTTTCATGCTATTTATTGAATTCATTGTCGCTAGCTGGGGTGGCAACAGGGGCAACTGCCACCCAAAGCCACACGTTCTTGATTGAATTTAGCTCTAGACTTTGACTTGACCATTCTAACACGTTAGCGTAGTTTGACTTTGACCGTTCCATGCAGCTCTGGCTGGATGATTGTTGTCTGGCTAGAAGGAGGGAAAACCTCTAACAAGCCTCTAATGGGCTCTTTGCACCTCAGCTTCCGCGTTCGGGGTAAAGCGGCTCGATTGTTTCCGATCTATTGAAAATGGCCTTTTACAATAGGTGCTTTCAGTGCTTGGCCAAGGTTTGTACATCGATCCGAAGCCCCAACAAGTCAGCTGGAGAAAGGTTTTAAGATGTTCGCCTCGTTATGCATTCACTGACACGAAGGTGAGTTTTACTTAAACTTTGTGGCTAACATTAACGTTAGCTTATGCTAGTAGGCAATATTCTCGGACATTGTTCTTGTAAAATGTGCTATTTAAGTATCTAAACATTCTAACAGACAATGTATTTATCTAATTTTCAAGTATATTATGTGTGTTTATTGTCGTTAGTGTCACAGACTAACGGGGAAGTTACGGTTTGGTCTTTTTACTTCCGAAGCCTGACGGAGCTCAACAAGCCTCATAGCTTGACAGTAGCGCAGCTCTGGTGTCAGAGATCTGGTTCAGCTGTTC
The DNA here is from genome assembly GCF_051168715.1 of Poecilia mexicana. Lineage (NCBI taxonomy): Eukaryota > Metazoa > Chordata > Actinopteri > Cyprinodontiformes > Poeciliidae > Poecilia > Poecilia mexicana. Next base: position 6,557,286 of record NW_028263390.1, on the reverse strand, counting down.
AGGTTCAAAGTTGCTGCTTTTAGAAAAATATGACCGTGTTGCTTCATGTCTCTGTGTTATTTCGTTTTATTACCTTTGCATGTTTCTTGTGAAGAGCTCAGGACGGTGTTTACAGCAGTATGTACAAGCGGATCAATTGCTCGGCTGTCTGGCTCTGGTCTGCTCTCTCGTTCCCATAAACTCTTTCAGGCTGAATATAGAAGTGATTCCATGGAAATAACTCAGGAGGCTCCTTTATTTACCATCCGTATCCCCGGTAGTTTTAGGCTGGTCCGGACTGAAGTGAAGGCTGCAAACTTTGCTGTGCGGCGTATTTACAAGCCAACTTCTTAATTCAGGATCGCTTGGAAATTAACGAAAACTTAAAAGCCCATTATATTAGGAAGACAACAATGTTAATAGTATTGTTTTTTTGCATCTGAAATACGACTTAGTCTTTTCTACCAGTCATGGTAATTCAAAGCGGAAAAAAGTGAGCCGCATTAGCTCCTGGAGATGTGACGTCAACGCCTTAGGTGCAAAGAGCCCATAGGTTTTCTTCCAGGATTGCTCTGTAATGAACTCCAACCAGCTAACACCTCTGGATAGAACAACAAACATTTTCAAAGCGCGGGGTATTATTTCGTAACCTAGCGCGGTTTCAAAAGTCTCCACAACTTTCTCCCTGGCATGTCTGCCATGTTTCTTGGTCTTCTTGATGTTGTTTGTTCACTAATTCTCTCTTTGTGGCCCTCAATGAAACAGTCGGATTTAAACCAAGAGGAAATTGAATTATGTGGCTAACTAAATGATATCTCCAATGGTTTCACTGGATTTAGTGGTAGAATGCAGGAGACTTGGTTCTTTTGACTTCTACTCTTTTGGTCTGTTACATAAAGTCCCAATGAAATATATTTACGTTTGTGGTTATTATGATGTGACAAAAGGGAAAACGGCTCAAAGAGGATAGGTCAGTTCGTAGGGTACTGGATCCACCGTATGTGTCTGGATTAGGGACCACCGCCTCCACAGAATGGCTAAGATCCACTAATGTTTCGGACCCCCTCAAAAAAAAAAATGCCCATAACTGCCTATTTTAATAGTTCAAACATCAAATATGTCTCAATGTCCATCAATACTCACAGCTGAAACCGTCTCGCAAAAGCTAGCATCCACGGTCGGTCTTTTTTATCGCCAATTTGGGGATACAGCCAATCAGCGCGAAGGAAAACGAAGGGTGCTCCTCGATTGGCTGCTTTACAAATGCCAGCCAATAGTGAGCCAAGTTGCATAGTATTTCATGGACTAAGCATATCAGCGTCCCAAACTGAGTTTTCTTTCCAATATTTTCGATATTCTCTACGAAAAAAATCTTCAAATACTGAACCAAGACTAGACCAGGGTCCACTGTACATTGATTTTCAAAATTTCTAAGTTTTGTAAAGTGTAAAATAATCACATTAAGGTTGACAGAACATCCTGTCTGCTTACCTCCTTTATATGATCCAAAATGAAAAAGCCTACCACAAAAAGTCAGGAAATGTGTGCTTCATTGATAATTTATATTTTGCTAATTAAACGATAGTGCTTTTATGCCATGAATTATTCTTTGCTGTTTTGCTTATTTACCCCCATAAGGTGACACACACATGTAAGGAAAAGGCATTTGAGGAGCCGAGTGGAGTATATGGATGGTGTTCATGAGAAGTTTTCCAGATTTGCCTCCAAAGCAGTTTTGGTGGAGGCAGTGCTATGGTATGGGGTGGCATCACCTTCATTGGAAGAACAAGGCTTGAAATTATCGGAGGCAAGAGTTCAACAGAGTTGAGTTTAGCAATTCCGGCACCTCCAGTCCCAAATTCTGGAGGAAGTCTCCATCAAACCCTACTCTGTGGGTTTGTCGTCATTTTGGACCACATATCTTTGCTCAACCTATAAATGCAGTTTACATACAACTGGGGATATTTAAGAAGAAATAAACGAATGATACGAATCTCCTTACTTGACTATTTCTGAATGTAAGATGCATTTTAAAATCTTCCTACAATGATTTTACTATCATTGGACATTTGTCAAGTATGTCAAAAAAGAAAGAAAGAAAAAAAAAGAACCTCCTTAAAAGCTACAGATATTGCGAAGCTTCTTCCTTTCTGGCGGTCTCCTGAACAGAAGCTGCATTTTTAAGATTAGTGCTGCTGATCATTCCAGAACAAGGAGCTCCTCTGTGTCAAGTGGGTTAAGGAATGGGATAATTCAAGCTGGAGATAATCCATTAAAATCCTAAAGCCCTTTGGCATTCCCATGTAGATGGAGCTGCTAAAACGCACATATGAATTTGTAGACATTCTTATGGTGTGTGTGGGTGTGCGAGCGTGTGTGCTTTCCATGATTTCAAAAAAAAAAAAAAAAAAAAAAATCCTCTGCAGGTCAATGTTTGTGCGGCGTCATGCGAGCGCTCGCCGTTGGGGGTTGGGGTCGCTGCAGTGTGCAACAGGAGCGGGGAGGCACGACGAGGGCCACGCTGTGAGCAGGGTCAGGCAGCCGTAGTGCACCCAGAGGAAATATCGTGTTCCTGCCAGCCTACAAAAGTAAACATATCTGTAACCACCATTGGCTGGCACCGGGCTGTAGCCACCAGCGCTCAGCTAAAGAGGTGAATCATTTAACTGTCTGAAATGAGCAGCAGAGCCCCACATTAGAAATTTTGACTCATCGTTCAGCCTTTTTTTTTTTTTTTTTCATTTCTTATTTAGTTAAACTCATTCCAACTGAACAATTTTAAACTTCTGTGTAATCATAGCGTTCTCCGGCAAGTGATGCTCATGCCCTCTTCACAAGCTGCAGGAAAATAAAAAAATAAAACCTCGCCTCGCTTTTTTAAAAACGCATCTATCCGTAAAAAAAAAAAAAAAAGAAAATCTCTCCCGCTTCATTCAGTGTGTCAGATAACATCTCTTAGCCACAGTGTTTCCAAACCACCCCCTTCTTCTTTCATGTCCCTCGTTCGCCTCCCTATTTTCTCCCTCTCCTCGCTTTTTCCCTGCTCTGACTTTCTCCTCCGTCTAAACATCTGTGGTTATTTATCTGTTATTCTGTGGCAGCAATGTGGTCAGCATCTGTCTGGCTCTCCTTCACTCACTACCCATTTGTAGTCAACGTCAGAACCACATGGGGGGACGGAGTTATGCTTGTTGTTGTTCATTTCAAAGCAAAAACTGCAGTGGGGACAGGTACTACTCATAGTCTTTGTTGCTTGTGACTTGTTTTTATAGTCAGTGTGTGTACCTCTAATCACGGGTCAAAGGGAACAATAAGAGAAGTACGGATGTCATGACCAACCGAAAGCAGAGCATTTGAGAGTACCGTTTGCATTGCCTAAGCCTATGGATTTGCATTACTCTGACCTTTCATCTTCTAATCTCAAGGTTATTTAATCCTCTAGAAAGACTATAGCCTCAGACAATGTTGTGGCCGGCATAGATCAGCCTAGAAACCACATGGATGCTGGCTGTAAGTTAAGGCATAAAGGGGCTTAAGAGCTTTTACAAAGAACAGCTGAATTTTGGCCGACATGTTCAATTGAGCGTTCCAGCATCGGCCATGATTTCCTCTCATCACATTTGAAAATTTGTCGCTTTCATAAACCACCAGAAGATGAGTGAATGCAAGGCTGTGGGTGGTTGTTTTGAGTAGAGAATGAGCATGACAGATGACTCGAACACATCAAATAAACCTGCAGGGGAAATACCCGTAGCTCGGATGAAATTAGCGATTGCATTCTAAGTCTGTGAGTTTGCAGAGGGATGCAACATGTAGCCGGCTCCTGTTATTTCCAGGATCTGTTGCATGTGGAAAACGTAGCTTTGACAGGAAAAGATTACAGGCTCATTCTGATTACTCCTCATCAGAGTGGGCATTAACTCACAAAACCACTAACTGTTTTTTTTGTTTGTTTTTTGTTTTACAGATTGCAGAGCTTTCCAGTTTCCAACAGTTCTGTGCAGCAGATAGACCGAGCAACATGAAACATGGACCTTTCTTTGGCTTCCTACATTGTAGTTTCTCATTAAATCACACTCAATGGAACAAACAATTTTAAAATGAGCATACACTTATTTTCTTATCAGGATTAAACTGTGACTAATCTGTTGGTGTTTTTTTAGACAAGAAAATTGTTGGTCTGGCAACTCAAAACTAAAAAAATCCAGTGTTTTACTGATCAGTGAATGGATTACATGTGCCAGATCATGCAGAATGCAACACTCTTCAATGACGAAGTTGCTACTGTGGGAAGATATTTGGCATTACTGGCCACGGCTGGTGGCCAACAGGTTGAAAACTTAAAAGTCACGTCACAACACTCTTCAGTGTCGAAGCTGTTAAATCCAAAGTTTACAATTTTCAGTATTACAGGGGTGACTAAATCAGAATCAATGGATTTCCAGCTTGATAAGGTCTGACTGCTAACTGCCAAGGCAGAAACTCAAAAATATAATTATTTTTCTGATCAGTGAATGAACCGTATGTGCCAGGTTGTGCTAACCACAACACTCTTTTTGCAATGGGAAGAAGATGCAAAGCTAGTGATTTTCAGTGTCACTCAGGTGTTTAAGTCAGAAGCATGACAAAAGTTGTAAGAAGCTACTGAAAATATTATTTTCTATTCGGCCCGTTGGCTTTTTTGTCAGGCTACTACGATGGAAAATAGATTTTGGCTGGTACTGGTCATTTTGCTTTTGCGGTTTGGCCCGGTTTCCCACACAACTTTTTCAACTTACGAAAGTTTATGTCTGCCGCGGGACATCAATTCTGACTTGAGGACGTTTTGTTGAACTAGCATAGGAGGAGAATTAATCTGGAGCAGGATTCAGGAGGAGCTGACTGTTTTATTCTTTTGAGCTTTAAATGTCTGGGGTTATTTTTTTTTTATTGAACATTCAAAAGCTGATTTCTAGTCTAGCTCTGCATTATCTGGGCAAAACACTCAAAGACTACTGTTCACATTTAGCTAATGAAGCTAATTGCTAACATAAGACACTGAAACAGTTTTAAACATAAATCTCTGTCTTTGTTTTACAATAGTAACACTCTGTTTTATGGTGGCTTCTGTCTCACATGTGTTAGGAAATTGTCTTGGAAAATTCGACTCAGCAAACTAAAGGTGATTTGAAACCACCTTTGTCTAAGGTGTGGTAAAAGAAAACACATTAAGATGTCAGATGATGAATGCAAACTCTTTATATATATATTTATATATATATATATATATATATATATATATATATTTATATATTTCTTCAGTATAATTGCAACAACATATTCATAGAGCAGTCCAACATAAAAACTGAAACACAGACACACTGTTTGCTGTTTAAAGTGATATGAGGCAAAAATGCTTCCCTTGTAACCGGGTGCCTTCATTTGTTCAATTCAATTAGTGCACCATGCTGAGTGTAGAGGCAGTTCAAAGCTTCAGCAAACGTAAAAACAAAACAGAACAGACAAATAAATACTGTACAACACCATACTAGACCCAGAAATCACAAAAAGATCATGCTTTTTTCCTTTTATATATCAACACTTCTTACATGTTATGAAACTTCATGAAATAACGCAGCATTTCGGTTGAGCTTACCTTCACGATAACAAAATTGTTAATGAATGGCAAAAAAACAAAGTAAAATAAAATAAAGTGCCTTGGCTATTTCAAAGTACAAATGCCTGTTTGCGTGTGGAGGCAGAATTCCTGAAAAGAGGTTTGTTGCGAATATCCGTGGAATAAGATTGGATAGAAAGGACAAGTCCAGCAGTCACGTTTTATGTGTGTCCATCACAAAGCTGAAACATGTTTGGCCACAGGTAAAAACTTTTTTTTTTTAATATCATGCACCATACATAATGGCTAAAGCCTGAAATATTTGGTCGTACCAACTTATTCCTGTCGCCGATGCCAATATCCTGTGTCGCTGACTTCATGACTTTATTTAGGAAGGAATGTCTTTTCTATCCAATCCGGTTCAATCGAGCAGCTTGAAAGAATTAACCAAACGTAAAGGATCCAAATGCCTTCTGAAAAAGCATCATCAGTTCATCGCTTTCTATCTGGATTACACATCGACCTTCTGTACAAGATCCAGAGAGTGTCCTGTTGATGAGGTAAATGAACCGATTTCGTTTGGCATGATCAGTTAGTCCCCCCCGCACCCCCTGAGAACATTGTAGAGACACACCTACATGCACAATCTAACCATTGCCCAACTTGCTCCTCGTCTACATCTGCACGGTAGAGATGTTGAGGCTGGATTTACACTGGCACCAACAGTCTGATTTGTATCTCTTTGGCACCCGGATTATGTATTTTTCCTGGTCGTGAAAGGAAACGGCTGAAATCGAGTCAGCGCCACAAAACGTTTGAAATGGAATGGTATTTTTCTGGATCATTTCCGTCTAAAGGCTACTCTCGTAATACTCTCTAACAAGTCTTACAAGGACAATTGACTGTGAAAAGTCACTTTGCCTATTGAATCACTCATTCAGATCCATATTCCTTTATATAGTTTGCAGTTGTGATGGACGAAAGAAAAAAAAAGCACCGAATGCATGTGTTGTCTTTTGGATCTGCATGTCCATTAGTTAAAATCCTCGTAAAGCCTGAGGGTTTTTACGTTGTAGCAGCATTGAGATGTTGATTAGCTAACTATGCCTTTGTTTGTATCTTGAAAAGGACCACTTTATTAACATAACATTTAAACTTTTACGAAGCAATATAGGATTTAGGCCATATGTTATCATCCAATATTAGACAATAACTACAGGACACAAGAAAACAAGCCTCAGAGGGAATGAACTTTAGAAAGAAAGAAATTGATACAATACCAAATGTGTGAGAAGATGACAACCAACCATTTTCCCCCCCCCTCATCCTTTCATGTAAATCAGTTGGCCGAGCCTGGATGTAGGACAATGATGCTGTGGGCACAAACCTCATCAAAGCTCACAATCACAAATGAAAATGTTCTTTGAGGGTTTTGCATGATTAATAGCTCATATGTGGCTTTAAGGTAATATTTATTATTTAGCAGAGGCTGTTTCATCATAAATTAGGACTGTAGTTGTTTTGGCTGTTGTAACTCAGTACTCTCTGGCCTCTTCAAGTTCATTCATAAACACGTCTTCATGGGGGTTTTCTGGGCAACTCAGTCCGTTGTTCGGCGGCCGCACCACATGGAAGCGACTCCAGTCTCCTTTGCACAGGATCCAAGGCAGGACGTCCACCTTGAAGTGCAGCTCCTGTGAGAACTCGGTGCTGATGAGGTTTGGCGTGCCCGCGCCCTTCCCTCGCGTGATCAGGCGCCCGCGGTCGCTGTAGCAGCAGTGCTGCGCCGCCAGAGTGGACGAGTCGCTGGAAAGCGCTGAGCGAATGCAGCTGCGCGCCGAGGGCTTGTAGATGTCCAGCCGCTCCTTTGGGCCACTGGCGTCGCGCCAGCGGAAAGGCCGCCCTCGGGTCTCGTCGTAGAGGCTCACCACGGTGTACGCCGCTTCGGATGGGTACGAGCAGGGGCAGCTGGGCAGCTCGGACAAGACCTGATGTAGATACCTCTGGAGAAAGTCACTCTTGCAGTTCAGCCACTTCTCACAGCTGTCCACATCTGTTGCAAAAGAGGAAAGAGGAAGCAAAGCTGTGTCTTTAGTAGTTTACAGGAGCTCTGCTGATAGGATGAACAGGTGCCAGAATGGAGCCAAGCTGAAATCTTATGGGAGGCTTTCCTAAATGTTTATATTATAGTTCAGAACAAGAACAATCTGCTTTCTCAAGGGAAAATATATCAGCTACGTAGCATTGTGACTCACTACCTAACAATCCCAATGCTTTTTCACAAACTTCTGAGTAATGTTATTGGGGTTTTTGGTAGTAGACCAACATGAAGTACTGGATAATTGTGCAGCAAAAGTTAAGTGATAACTGACCTTCTAACTCTACAGCTTCAAGTCTTTTAGGGTAAGTCTCTACCAGTTTTTCTTGGCTGTCTCTCTTTGCAAAATAACCTAAAGATTATTTTGATTTCTGTGCATTTTCCCATTTTTCTGTCAGATTATATGGACAGAATCTATGATAGGATTTCTGGAATTTAAGACTTGTTAAAAACTTTTTAAGACCATAATGAATGAAATTCAAGAACCGTAAGAAAATCACCTACGGTCTAAACCCCCACAACGCCGTGCTTTTTTACACATAAAGCACCTAGCTTGGTATGGAGTTGGCAACAGAAGTGAGTCAATGGCAAAGACGAATGTCATCCAGCCGACTGGCAATAAATTTATACTTACCAGTGACAGAAAATCGTAGCTAGCTAGCTGTGGTATATTGTTTACAGGTAGCCTCGAACGCAAACCCTCAAAGTCACAAACGACAGAAATGTTCTGTGTGAAAACATTTTTAAAACAGACAGACTACACAATGTTAAATAGTTCTGCTGCAACAAAAATGTAAGACCTTTGATTAACATATTTGAGGCCACTTGATTTAAAAAAAAAAATGAATTAAAGACATTTTAAGGCCTTAATTTTAGATACACAAATTTCAGACTTTTTAAGAATACCCAGACTCGGCCTTTGAGCATCAATTTTCAAGTTCTATCACAGAATCTCCATGGATTTCATCATTCTAACCAAACAGTGTGACTTGATCTGACCCATTGTAGCTTTGGCTGCATGTTAGAGGTGTGTGATAGAGCATTTTTTGGCATCGAACCCGTACCAGCTAAATACCAGTATTGCTGATATCAATACATACATATATAATTCAACTTCTGATTGTAGTAGTTTCTCCTTTGAATCAACTTGTTCAAACATTATTTTGACAAAGTTTACAGGTAGCTACAAAATACTTTAATGCCAAATTAGCATGATTTCTGTGCATTTTTCCTAAATACAGTGCAACAAATTTTAATTAGAGAGCAAATCAAAATTAAATCTTGACTTGTCATTATGATCAGTTTTTTTGGATTGATCCGCCCAACTCTACTGTGTGTTTTGAGTTGCTGCCCTACTCGAAAGTAAACCTCCACTCTAGCCTTATGTATTTTACAGTTTCTAACAGATTTTCTTCCAGTTTTTCCTAGAAAGAGCCCACCTGTTCCAAACGGTTCGGTGCCGTTCTCCATCTCAAAAGGGAATGGTTCCACCACAGCGTTGACGTCACCTACGAGGACAAAAAAAAAAACGGGTGAAATTAGATTAGAAATCAGACTAAAGAAAATTCTTTAAAACGAAGCTAGACGTAAAACGCTACCAGGGCAAGGCTCCAGGTCGCACTTTGAAGCTTCAGTCAGTGTGCAGGAGTAGCCACAGGATTTAGTCCTCTTTCTTTCACCGTGTCCACATGTCACCGAGCATGGAGACCAAGGAGTCCATTCATCTGTCTCCTTCTCTGTGGGAGAGAAAACAAATCCAAAATCACCACGCACTCCAAACCCAGCATAAGCGCTTGTGATTTACTTCGTGGAGATCAAAGCCAGCTATACACTCTGTGATTAGATCAGTGTAAAAGCAGAGCAAAAAAAAAAAAACAAAACAGAAGTTTTGTTTTGACAGGAATCTGTGTACTCGAACGCTCTAATCCAGAACAAGCTTTCAAAGTTTCCTAAACGTCTTAGGCTATACACATGACAATTTTCTCCTGGTTTAACCTTTCCCATGCAATCCGTTGCTCTTTTTAAGCAGGCTTGAGTGAAATTAGAGGGAGAGAGGTTGTGCTGTGGCTGTCCGCCTCCGCACCATATTTCCTTGTGGTGTTAATAACACTGAAAACAAGTCATTCTTGATTAAAGGCGAGGTGGGTGCAGAAATACCAGCCTGGGTGTAGCAGGCACCCAATTTGACTTTGTGGGCAACGCCACCTCTCCATGTGGCCATAGGGGCATGAGGTCTCAGGGAGGTTGTAATTACAGAACGAGCTAAGGTTGGCACCCTTAATTTATGTCCGCAAAGTCGTTAGATGTGACCATTTAAGCTGCATTGTTGCCCCTTACTGATTCTCTCCTGTATACGCAACATCGAAAGAGATTAAAATATGCATAATGATTTAACTCACTCGCGAAGAGATGGTACGTTCACTGCAGAAGTTTCTTCAACCATAAAATATTTGGATCAATCTGAGGACAGCTTCAAACAGCCCTCCAAACTGCCTAAATACCAATCCGATTGGGGCTCTGCATTTGGGATTCACTTCCTTTTCCAACTCCAACAGCGCACACCTCGCGATTCTTTGTCTCTCTCTCTCTTTTTTTTTTTTTTACTATTTTTATCCCCGAGTACATTGTCTGTGAAAGCTGAGACACAAAACAAGTTATGTGGTGCCCTTACAGCCTCCCAAATTCTTGAACTCGCCTAAAAGGCTGCGCCGCACAGGATAGTGAGGGCGTAAAACGGGGTGGGGGGAGGTTAGGCAGAAGTGAAGGGAGGGGGCCCAAAGGGTCCCGGGGAGGGATGAAAGAGCCGGCCAAATGGTCTCTGCCATTCTCTGTTCCCAATCTGCCCTCTAATTGTCCACAAGCAGAGGGATGTTTTGTCCCAGAGAACAGTGACGGCCTCACGCTGTTATTAGCGAGCCCATCGGAAGGCATCTTCAAACGGCGGGCCTCTGAGACCGGCACGACAGTGTCGACTTCAAAGTGGCCGCGGACCGCAAATGTCCTCACGGTCGAGTGCTCGTGCTTCCTAGTATGCTGGCATCGTTCGGCTCGATCTGACAGCGGAAAGCCCTAAATAAGTGATTCTTGTCCGTTCATTCTGATCTTATCACTCCACCATGCTTGTTTTGCTTTAAGCTGTGTACTTTATTTTTTCTTTTCTTTTTTTTTTTTTGTGGCATTGTTAGTAGATGTGAATCTTACCATAGTAGCTTTCCATGGGATCCCAACCCTCATTCCAGCGAGTGTCCCAGTCTCCCCCCACTCCGCTGGGAAGGGGCTCTTCGCTTCCATAATCTAGAGCGTAATCGTCTTCCCCCTCTTCCTCGCCAGTGTCTTCTGCGCCCGACCGGCTGTTGCTTTCCTCGCTGGAATCGGTGTAGCTCCAGAAGAGGGGCCAGAAGAGCTTCTTGCCTCCGATCCAATCCACTGTGGATGACGGGGAGGAGGAGGAGGAAGGCAGCCAGTCTTTTTCATTGGCCAGGTCCATCTCTACTTCCATCTGAGGGTCGTCAACAACTTCTATGGTTACCTGAGTGGAACAATTGGAGAGGCTGTGTTAACGACATGCTTCCAAACCAAGACAGGAAAAGCTTTGGTGAAACTGATTTCAGGCCAATTTCCAGACTTTTTTTTCCCAAAGATTTCACCCGTTGATAATGCCACAACTTGAGACGATTTAGTTTTGGTAATTAGTACAGATGACTCAGCATGGGTCACTAGTAGTCTCTGTCTGTATTCCCTAAAGGGGTCGGATCTTTAAGTTCACTCTAGAAAGCTGCCAGACTTTCAAAATCCATTGTGTTTCATGTCACACAGGTATTTCAAGTTCAAAATGATACAATAAAAACATTGTTGTAGTTCATTCTTTTATCTGATACGTCTCTTTCTCTCATTTAACAGCAAATTTACATCAACATGTCTTGGATTATACAGTTTGAACTGCATTTTAAACATAATGAAAATCAGTAACAACTTCAACACTGAAGAGGGTTGTTTTCAGTGTCACATGTATGGTAAGCTCACTAATAAGAAAAAAGATCTGATTCTGGAGTGTCTGGCTGGATTTTCATCGGCCAATGAACATGAACATTTTCCAATTCTAGGCAACAGCTGATTTCTCTACGTATCTCTAAAAAGTTTAATTATTCCTGCAAGTCTGATTTTGAATTTATGAACATTTACAAACTTTCAGTAAAGTATTTATGCACGTTTAAAGCATCACATAACTGGCAAGCTGTCGTCCGAAACCCACTCCTATCAAATCATTAGGTGACTAATCTTATGACTGAATCTTTCCATAGATTTAAAGTCAATCAGTGGGCATGAGCATTCAGTAGATCAAACAACTCTCTTAGGGAAGTAGTGAAGCTTCATTCTGGATAAACACCTCTTATTACCCAAAGATGACTCATCCTCGATGCAACTGCATTTCCCAACGCCAAATTCAGCACATTCATCAGACCTGAAGCTGTGTTTGTTTGAATATAAACTGTACAACCTGCTGTTTTAAGTGTTTATATGGTAACTCACAAAAGATTTAATCATCACTGAAAAGGAGGAGCGAGTACAACTTGAACAGGAGGAAAAGCTGCAGGAGGAAAAGTTATATTAGCTGTAGCTGATCGGCGTATTTTACATCATAACGACCCCTAGCTACCCAGAGTTGGACAGAATAAGTTTATTGGAAAATGTTAAGCTTTTTGTTTATCCTAAATTGTGAGGATAAATGGATACATGATTATAGAGATATCTCCCTTCAAAGTTTAACAGAAGGATGAAGCAAAAAGACAATAGAAAACTTTAAAGAAAAAGTACACTAACATATAACTTTTCTCTGTAACACCCATTTTTTTCTTTTAATTTAAAACTTTTTAGGAATTTATAGGGCTGTCAGCATTAATGCGTTAACACGCAATTAATTTAAACTTTAGTTTAAAGATGCTACTATTAATGTCGTGTGAAGAGATTGGCGAGGAGTCAGGCTGGTTTGCTCAGCGGCAAATTTCGCTTTAAAAAACACGGCGGTTACAGCGGGCGCCGCAAAGCTATAGACATCGATGTGGACATCTCGAGTTTGAATCCTGTCCACAGTTCCTTTTCCAAATGTCTTGCCCTCTTCCCTCTGTCCAACTAGTGGCAAAAAAAAAAAAAAATTAAACATGACAATGGACATTTGGATAAAACCCTGGTTGGATGCAGTTTTTTTGCGACAGCGAATTATCCTTCCGTCAAATTATCCTTCCGTCGGAGCGCAATCAGTTAACATTTCTAAACTAAGTTTGAAGCAAATTACTTTTTAAAACAAATGTCCCTGAAAATGAAAACCTGGAGAACTGAAAATCTTCAGACGTTTGGTTTGAGGCAATGAAAAATTTTCTTAAACAGGTTTTAAAAACGTAGATTTTTACATTTCAAGCTCATAAAATTGGTGATTAGTCGCGATTAATCAAAATGTCCGAATTTGAATAATCTGATTCAGTTTTTCTATCGACTAACAGCATTAATAATTTATCATACAGACAGACAAGCTGCTTCAGCAAAGTACTAATTTAACATTTCAAAGTGTGTTTGCCCTCTTCACACGTGCCTGTATGTTCGGGTTCTGAGAGTTAATGTCGGCGTTGGCGAGGTCCGGAAAGTTGTTTAGGTCGAAGATAAAAGGCTTGGTCTCCTCCTCGGGCTCAGGCTGTGGAAGAACACCAACGGAGCGGTGCTGGGGGTGAGACCACCTCCTCTGGTGGCTGTGTGGCTCAGGCAGAATGCTCTGGACCAGGTTCTGCTGCTCCTCAGAGACGTGCTGGATCCCACCAGTGTGAACTGGATGGCCATGAATCTGATGGAAAACACAAAATATACGTATAGTTGAACTGACTGGCACAGGCACAAAACATTTCATTAAGAAGAAAAAACAAACAACCCTACAAGTGAAAATGATCAAGAACCTTGTTTATTTTTCATGCGATTAATTGATTCAGTGCTTATTGCAACAGGCAATAAGCAAACTACTGGTTGGTTCTGCAAACTACTGCAGAACCAATTCAGCACACTGGCTGGTCCTTGGGGAACATAGCCAGTGTGGTACTTCTTTGTAAGAACTACTATTCTTCGTTTTGTTGCAATGTCAGCAGTTTGTAAAAGACTTGAGGCATCCAAATTACTAGCCAAGTGATCAACCAGCATTCGTTCCTTTTTTTTTTTTCTTCCTTTTTTTCCCACAACAGTCATGGCATCCAGGCTGTGGACAAAGGGGGTCCTGTGCCGGCGAGATCCTCTTTTAGCTTTAATTAGAGGGCCTGGGAGGCGTGGGACTCCTGGGCTGATGCGAGGGTGTCTGAACCTGCTGCTGTTTTTATTCCCCCCACTGTATGTGACCTTGAAGGGTCTCACAGTCACAGAAAAGGAATTGACAGAAAGAGTGACGGCAAACGGTGAAAATGTGCACCCGCACCTCATTTCTGTTGGTCTGATTCTCGTCTTTTATGTGTCGTATGCTGCGCTGGTCCTTGTTTACGACTGGAGATGAGCCAGCTTGCGGTCATGCCCAGTAAAACAGGGGCAGCTGAAAGGCCGAAGAGGAGGAGAACTGTCTGAACTCATGAACAGTGAGTTGATGATTTGTTGTTACAGCCTCCAGAAGACGATGTACTTTTCAATGCCTGTGATTGTCCCATAATGATCTCGTGCCACTGTTCAAGAGTGCAAGACACATGAGGCGTGCAAAGAAGATAACTGAGCCCAGACATGATAAACGATGAACTCAGCCTTGTTCCTCAAATAGACTTAAATAATGGTGACAAACAGGTTAGATATTAGGGATCATTTTTCCTTTCAACCCCAGACTGAATCCATTATTGGGGAATATTGCAAACAAGCACAATTCATAGTCCAATAAATTAAAAGTGAACAACTCAACGGTTAGCAAAAGTAGACTAATTAAACTAATACAGATGACAGATGATGCACAAAAATATTAATCCTTTAGCAATACATTATGGCATGTTTTAGGATGAAGATTCACTTCAATATTTTGCAAAAAATATTGAACGTTGCAACTAGTTATGTGTGTTTCTAGCTAAAACTCATGGGAAAAGAAGCATTTGAATGTGCTGTGATATGAAGTTGCTTGATATTACGTGTAGGTTTTTGGTATTTAGTTGTATTCTGAAGTTTTTGACCAAATTGTAAAATATTATATCCCCGCCACAAATGGAAATTAGCTGAAAGACATGGAAAGGACGTCACTGCTTTAAACATGAAACATATGGTCAATAAAATAGATCTATGAATATCTAAATATGGGTGAAAAGTTGTTTGAGTTGATCAAACAGGCTGAGTTGAGATTTGAATAGTTTTGTCAGAGATTCACTGAAAACTTTGGCTCATGACTTAAAATGGACAATTTTTGTTTGCATGTCCTGATTGGGAACCTGCAAGTCAGAAACAAGCAAACGAACACAACAACAAAAAACAGATATTTTTCTACTCAATATTTAAGATAAATTAGATCACACTAACCACATTCTTCATAGAGGAAGTTGTTACAGAGGGAGGTATCCTAAAAGTTATCCATTTTCGGTTAAATGTAGGACGTAGATGTTCAAAATAAGGTAAAAGGAGGCCCAAAAGTCACTTCTTAAAGGATATGCAGAGGCGATTTGTGTGTTTATTTAGGTTGGTCTGGCAGTTGGTTGTGTTGTACCTGACTTTTTCAGGTACAAAGAGGAGCTGTCTTAAACAGAGCATCAATTCATACCCTCCTTATAGACGTTTCGTTGAATCGGTAGAGCAGCAAATTGACCCTGAGCTGGTTTCTGAACAGAGCAGAGCCAAGCTGTGTCTTTTGGAAATCTCAGATTTAAGGGTCTATGTTCTCTGGATAATGCACACAGATATTCTTGTTCACAGCTAATATTGCTAATGATGCTAATAGCTAACATAAGATGCTAAAGGCAGTTGGCAATGTCCACCCTTATCAGTATTGTTTTAAATGAATAAAATCCAGCTTTTAGTTCACTACTCTCTCAGACATATTATAAGAAAGCTGATAATTATAGTTTGAAATTGGCTGAAATCATTACAAATATCAGTTATAAATTTTTGATCAGTACAGCTTTACTTTTGAGTATATTCATTTTATTTCTGGGCTGAACAAAGACAACAAGTTTAAAGAAGATGCCAATCCAATGTTCAGGACTTATTTAAATACCTACAAAGAATCGTTGTCCAACACTGTAATATTGTCCAACAATGCTATATCTGTTATATCGGATAAGACGGTTCTCACCTAAGACTCGCATATATCTAACACAACCATGAAAACACAAAAAGCTTGAAGTCCAGAGCCATGAAAGAGGCCACATACTTTCACACCCTCCTCATCTCGTCTTGTTTCACATCTGGATCTTGTATTCCTTCGCCCTGTATATCACTCTCCTCCTCCTTTCTTCCTCCCCCTTGTTCTCTCTGATCCTGCTCTCCTCCTCTCCTCCTTACTTGGTAGTGGGGCTCCCCTGATCAAAGGCCCTGTGGGTGATGGCATGCGGCGTGTTTAACAGGGAGACTGCACAAAATGCATAGGGGTACACCAGTCCTGACCTGGAGACTGCAGTCTCTCTTGAAGATAAGCAGAGAGCGCCGTTTGAAAGCGATTTAAAAGATTACGCCCAATTAGGGCTACTGCCGTTGCTACTGCTGATGATGACACACATTTGGGTTAGGGAAGAGGAGGTTGGAAGGCTGGGTGAAGCCAACGTGGGGAGGGGGGACTGAAGTAAAGGGCTAGGGATGAGATCTGGTAGGATTGGCGGGGAGTCTGGGAAGGCACGCAGAGTGGCAGGCCTGATTTATGCGCGCGCAGAAATCAAAGGCCCCTGCACTTGGCTGTTTCCAAACCATTACAGAAGAACAATAAACTATGGATGCTCTTTGATCGGCATCTTTTTCAAATAGAAACAGGACAGCGAATGCATGCTCGGAGGAGCTTTGGAAACGGGGGGTGGGGGGGGCAAAGGAGGGCAGAGAGTGAACAGAGCAAACAGGTCCTGATATTTGGGGAAAACAGGCCACTCCGACACAACCCTCCTCTTTCTCCACTTTGAAGAGAGATGGGGGCAAAACCCAAAAACAGGAAATTCCACATTAACACACAAAAAAAGAGCCAACGTAAACAGCCAGACGAATGACACTTGACCTGAGCCCCAGTAAGGGAGATGCTGAAGGCCTGCCTTATTCTGGTTACATAAGCATCTAGTTAGTCTACCGATCTTAGCCTCCACATTCTCCTTCCCCTCTGTCTTAGCCTTCTACACCCCGCAGGTCACAAGCACAGGTAGGGAGTCATCTTCCACAAACTTCTGGGGAAATAAATGAACCGTCACACACTCTGCAGAGATTTTTTTTCCTCCTCTTTCTTACTCTAATGACTCCCTTCTTTTCCTTCCTTCTGTTTTCTCTCTGCCCCTTTATGCTTTTACATCAATCAGACAGATGATGAGAGAGAAAGTCCCAACAGGGCATCAATGGGAGGCCACACAAGATGGAGAGTTCAAAGACAACAACAGAACCCTGACACACACACGCACGCACACACACATCCACCAACAGACTTTGATTTCCAAATATGTCTGCGCATAACACAAACATTCCCCTTAGATAGACACGCCACACACTGCGCGGCGTGCCGAGCTACGCACAGAGTTTGGATTTATGATGGCAGGGTGTGTGCCCGGTCATGACAAACGTTACTATACATGGAAAGAGAGTTGGAGGAAAAACAGAGCAATGTGATCTGAGTCGAAAGGTGGAAATCAGCTAATTATTTTTGCAAAACTAAATCATGATAGATTAATGTAATCAATTACCAGAGTATAAATTACAGCGCTTAAACTGTGCGTGTCATGCTCATGCCGTATATTTCACAGGAAAGCTGTTGTTTTTATATTGCACACAAATCCTACTGGAGTGATTGGGAAAAGATTAACATTTTAAAGAGGAGTAAGTTGTTTATAGTACTCATTCAGCATTATTACTGGAAACACATTTAAGATTTGCTTTTTTGTTGCAATAATACAGAGCTGGCCCCAGGCGTAGCCAAACTAAACAGATCACTTTGGCCCCCACACCAGCAGAGGGCCCCCAAGGGCACGAAAATGATCACTGAAGTAATTCATGAGCCACATTCATGAAAAGTTTGGAGTGCTACAAGTCAAGACTGTGAGTTTCTATAAAAGCAAAACACACTCGGAATTATACTTATTTATTTACGTCCTGTGAGCAACATTTCCAGGCTTTAACGTCCATTTTTTTTACATTGGAAAAAAAAATGGACTCAAGTCAGGACAGCTTTGCTTAAATCAGCCTATTCGCTTGTTAGTTCATTTTAACACCAAAACTCAACTTGCGCAATTAGGTACATGCTTTTCAAATTTGAGAAAAAAAACTATATCCATGTCAAAATGCCTAAAGGTTGTAGTAGAAGTGGTGGACACTTCATTGTTGATGCTATGACTGTTCTGATTACAGATGCTTTGAAAACTGTTAGATATTTATACAAGTTAGTATGGAAGTGGGGCAAAAAGGTTTTTTTTTTTTTGGTGAAAACATCGGAAATGTGCCATTCAGACCGCCATGAAAAGTCAGATGTGGATTGCATATGTGATCATTTATGGGTCAAATTTACCCAAAGCCAATATTATTGTAACCATTATAAATAACAGGACGACAACTGATCATTTTTGTATTAACATGTTTTACACAATCCGACTTCCTTCAGGAGTCCTTCACAAGTACCATGGAAATATCTAAAAAAAAATACTGAAACTGTGCCAAATTGTATGTTTTAATATCAAGTCAATCATGAAATTTCCCCAAATTCCCAAATTTTAGATACAAAACTGGAGAAACATTTTTAACTTATGATTTTGGTATCATTCAAAAGACCTTGATGCTCTTCAAAATGAAACAAAAAAATATTTTGTGACAATCTTTCAAACATATGTAAAGGCAATATTGGTAGCGTATTGGGAAGTAGGAAGAGGCAATAAGTGATTAATTACATGGGATTAATTATAATGATGAAAACAATTTTTTTTTTATTAACAATGAAACCTAAGATTTGTTTGTCATTGTTTGAATCCCCCCACTTTCCACTGCCTTAGTTTCATGAGAGAATGAATAAATATTAGTATCCTAGAAATGGTGAAGAATGCTCTTATTTTGTGCAGCTAAAACATCAACTACACAAATTATTTTAAAGGTGGTAGAGTACTGTTTGCATTTGTGGGGCTCTGACAATGAAGTTACAGATATTTTGCCAAAAGATAAGGATTTTAAATAACTTCTGGCATCACAGACATCACAGCATTACAAGAAAACTTAAGTCCATATCACCCAATCCTGTTGGGAAGGTATCAAACTTAACTTCTGTCTAAGGCCCTATATAATTTTGGGCCGGCTCTGGAATAACATAATTACTTTAACTTTCTACGACCCATGTTATCTCTTTAAGAAAGGTTACCTGCTAATAAAAATAACCAGGAAGCTGATATAAAACCCCAAAATGCATGAATTAAGTGAAAATTTTATTAAGATAAACCATTTTTATTGTTTAACGTTCTTAGCAACAGAATTGTAGATTTAACTAAAAGTGTCTTACTTTATGAGTAAAACTCTTGCGTTTTGTTGGAAACCCCGTTCCCAAACTGACGAGAAGAATCGAGCAAAGCGCGAGCAGCATCTGAAATCTCCTCGCGACCTCTCCACGCATCTTCTCTGCGGCGGTGTTGCCTTTGAAGTTCCTTTAAAAGTACTTTTCTCTGGTTTGTTCTCGGCGAGGCGGCGGGCTGGTTCAGGAGAAACGCTTGTCGTCAAACTCTCGTCCAGCGCTTGGCTCTGACTTTAGCTCACAAAAGAGGGGGATTTGAAGTCTCGTCGGTCGAACCGTCGCTCTTTATAAAGATGCGCACCAGCAGCGTGCGACGGCATCCCGCGCACTGTCCATGTCGGATACACCAAAGGCTCGCGCAGCAGCTGTGGGTCCTTTCGGCGGCGCGAGCTCCACGCTTCTCTTCCCCATAAAAACCGCTGCGGCGGCGGGCTTTAAGTACCCGGGGGGAAAAAAGAGAGTGTAATACCCCACGCCGAATCTCCCCGTCCGCACCGGCGCACGCTTATTCAGCTGCTTTAAACTGTGACTCACTGCTCGTCAGTGGGTGGATGGGTGTTCTCTTCCAATACATTGATATCTGGGCGTTAAGGGTTGCTGTCGCTGGTTGTCTGTTTGATTCGTTAATCCATTATCAAGCCAAAGTTCATCCAACGGTTTTATACGACGTGTTTGTGCGCGCGTCCAGCCCAGCCAAACGGTTTAGGCAAACTTGCCTCTTTTACGCACGCATTAATAGGTTTCACGCTGTGGGAGTTGGGGGTGGGATTGCTCACAGCTGTGTGGAGAGGGTGCAGTGGGGCCACTGAGGAGCTTGACAAGGTGAATGCAATAGTTTGTTCAGTAAAACTGACTGAAGGCAGGCAAAGTCAGTTGCATAGCATTATAAACCCAACTTTTCATAGTAAGTCACTTTACCATAAACTTCAATCTGTTTTACTAGCTTTTATGTGACAGACCATCATAAAATCTCAAAATTGTGAAGTATATTGACATAAATTCTTTTCCAAATGTGACGTACATTTGTTTTTGATTTTTCATTCACTTTACTCTGAATAAAATATCTGCTCTAAATAAAATACAGTGTAACCAATTGCATTCAAAAGTTACCTAATCAATAAATGTAATTTAATTTCAACGTACTATGAAGGACTCAAAAATTAGTTAGAGAACATTATTGGATAAACAACATCGTCATGAGTAACAATACACCAATATGAAAATTTGGGTCGATATCCGATATTAACATTATTATTATTTCTGATAAACTATATTTATATCATATATATTTCTCTACTGTTTTAACACCTTTGGGAAAAAAAATACCAGAAACAGACAGCAACAAGATGGAGATAAATATTAGTTTGGTCCAGTTTTATTGTTTGGGCCAATACCGATATGTTAAAAAAAACGTCTAATATCGGCTGATACTGATGCTAATTCTGATACATCGAACATCCTTAGTTATGACCAAGAAACACAAGCAGGCAGATCAGGGATGAATTAGTTTAAGTGCTTAAAGCAGAGTTATTTTCCAAAAAATATTTAAAGCTTTGATCATATGAAAGGCTTGCAGAAATCCAGAGTTCAGGTGAGAGAATTGGACAAGTCTACATATTGAGATCCAGTTTAGTTTTAGAAGTCTGTTTACAATAGAAGTTAGTGGGTTTTGGGAGCTCGGAATGTTGTTCTGAGGAGAAACAACGGATCAGTCCGACTTGGAGATGTGTCGCTGGGTGTGATCCAGAAGGTGAGGATTCCTGGAAGTGCAGGTGGTCTGCTGGAGAGCAGGCAGGCTGAGGAGTTGAGGGGAACAATTTTGTTAATTTATATTTTTTTTATGTTTCCTGCTGGCAGAGCAGCACTCAGAATTGTTGTCTGACTGCCAAGGAGAAGCCGGACAGATTTACTTTCACGAGTGGAGTGTTATGGCTGTGCCTGGAGACAAATGTACGCTCTAGATGGACTCAGAGGAGGAACCCACTCAAAGACCTTTGTCAGGTAAGTGTCTGAGTTGCGTTCTGATGAAGGACTGCAAAAGACAAACATGAATGCCAAAACAATGAGTTTTCACTAAAAAATCTCAATGGAAGTCAAAGGTTTTGGTTGACTTCTACCATCAGTGGCTGACCACCAGGCAAGGAATTATCTTGAGACCCTTTTAACTCAGATGTGGATTAGCTGATAGTAGTCAGGTGGGACAGCAGCACTCAGACACACCCACTGTCCCCTGAGCCTAGACCTGGAGGTTCTGGAGAGAGGACGCAAGCACACCCAGCACCGACAAATGAGAAAACTACAACAATAAGCCGATTAGTTCTCAAATCAGACCGTATTAAGGAGTGGCATGAAGACCTTGAACTTACCAACCGCACAGTGAAACATGGAGGTGGTAACATGCAGGAACGAGGAAACTGAGCTGAGCTGATGGGTGGAGCTCAATACAAGCTACAAACTTGAAAGAAAACCTGTTAGAGGCTCAAGAAGATTAGACGGGCCCAGAAGTCCACCTTCCATCAGGAAAGCAATCCGGGTATAATGTAATGGTTCAGATCAAAGCATAGATCTAGTAGAATGACCTAGTCAAAGTCCAGATCGAAATCCAATTAAGAAACCGAGACAAGTCAGTTGATTGAGGTATAAAATACATTTAGTTGTTTGGAAATGGTCTTGTATTCCTTCCCAGATTGATGAGAATCCATAATTGCGTCCTGAGTGTCGTCAATGATGACATTCCCGGTTGGCATCATGTAAATAAATAAGCTTTTCCACTTTGGGTTTATTTTTTAAAAATGACAGTGAAATTTGTCCATTGTGTTCTTGTAGTTGAAGTCAATTTTAAACATTATTATTGTAAATTGTTGCTCCAAAAACATTAAAACCCTCAAAAGTTTAGTGAATAAAGTTAACGACTTGTCCTTGGTCATTTGCTGTTTTAGCTCTTAAAGTTTCAGTCCCGATTTATTTCAGTAAATAAAACAAAACTAGTCAGAAAAGGATTCAACTTCAAAACTGATTTAATTTTCGTGGCACAGTTTTCTAGCAGCATGGTTCAGAAACATCATGGCCAGCGTACAGTTCCAAAGACAGACGTGGCCGATCAGTTTCCTGTGGTCCAAACAGTTCGGTTTGGGAAGTAAAGGTCACATTATTTTGTTCCCAAAGCCCAGACTTTGAACATATTCATTAAAGACTAAATGCAGATTCGTATGTGGAAAGTAGGGAGGAAAAACAAAACAAGTTCCAACACCAGCTGCAAATTAGGTTTATTGGTAAAACGAACAAACTGGCAGCTGTTTGCAATAATAAAGTGGGAAAAAAAATAGCTATTTAAAGAGCTCACAACTAATATTATGAGTGACTTCTCCACATCAAACGCTGAATTTTACATTTCATGACTACTCAAGTCTCAAAGAAAAAAAATGCTACTGCAAACGTGATTAGTAGTCAGATAGCAGCTAGTAGCAGTGTTCCTGAGGAACCTTAGCCCGATTAATTACAAGCAAAGTCCTTCAGTTCCTTTCTAATGTTAGGCTGGAGTGCCGCAACCACCTTTTCAAACCACACCACAGATTTTCAACAAAGTTCACATCAGGCAACTATATATGATGGGCCACTCCAGCATCGTCCAGGACTTCCCCCGAAACCAAAGCCTTGTTGAACCTTTAGACGTGCTTGGAGTCATTTCCCCGTTAGGAAGTTGAATGACACCAACCATGGTTTGTTGACCACCTGTTTCCATGGTAATCTGGTGGCAAACGATGATAGCTACCATGACCAGGTGGCATAGGTCCTTATTTGAAAAATTGCAAATTATGCTTCCATTTGTATCTCTAGGAAAAGTCAAGGTCTTTTCTATATTTCTGTTTTTGGATGATGTCTGAACTTTATACCCACAATATTTTCAATACGCATCAAAATATTCCAGTGGACTGTCCAGGTATTTGCGGCGTTGTATCTCAACCCGATGCAACTAAATAAAGCCGTTGCGTTAGACTGCTCCCAATTTGCAAATGTTTGCCGTTATGTAGCGTTGAATGTTGACGAAATCCTCGTAATATTACATTTTTACAAACAGTTTCTGCTGTTTATTGCAAACACCTGACCAATTTGAGCTTTTCTTTCAACAATAAACCTAATTTGCAACAAAGGCGCAACTGCAAGCTCCCAATGGTCCGCTCGACGAGAAACTTCTCCCAGGAAGAAAATCCTTTGCCAGAGCACTTTTAATCATGTTTTCCACATTTTATAAACTTTTTTTCCCACTCCCGCACCTAAAATTATTGTTCAGATTATTAAAGGATGAGGTGAAATGGATCGGACAAATACGCCACTGTAGTGTACGATGGATGTGTAGAGGACGGGAAAAAAAGCAAAAAGAAATCAAAGCCGTTGGATGTTTTTTGATTTTTTTTTATCAGCTTAAACGAACACATTGGCAGACAACAGACAACTTTCTGACCAACAACCACCACCTTGAGTTGACATCAGTAGTGACCGAACAAAAATGACTCACATTGAAACTGGACAGCAGACTGTTTACCAAAAAAAAAAAAAAAAACAGATCAAAGATCAAAATGACAGCT
This sequence comes from Poecilia mexicana, assembly GCF_051168715.1. Taxonomy (NCBI): domain Eukaryota; kingdom Metazoa; phylum Chordata; class Actinopteri; order Cyprinodontiformes; family Poeciliidae; genus Poecilia; species Poecilia mexicana. The sequence goes on along the minus strand of NW_028263390.1, from coordinate 6,533,365 downwards.
ACACACTGAAAGCAAAAATTGATTATGGAATGCTGTTTCAGTGGATGATCACAAAATGTAAAAATTACGGTGAAAAAAAAAAAAATAAATAAAGAACATTCAGGGTATATATTTATGTAGATATACATAAAACTTTCCTACCAACGTCATTCGGCATTCAGAGCGCCTGTCAGTGGTAACAGTGCGAATGTTAAGATGATTCAAATATATACTCTCAGCTGTAGCATGTTTTAGAGCTGCCTTTCAGAAACAAATAGCAAAAGGATAAGATGCCTTTCTTCAATAAATAAAAACTGTTCTGTACATATCGGATGAGTTTGGAAGCAGCATCGTCATGCATACAGATCGAAGTTGCAGCGTGTCGTCATGCTCGGATATCCACATAAAAGCACTTTAGTGAGCAGAATGGAGGGGGGAAAACTATATACATGTAGGCCATTTACCTCAAAGAAATGTTAAAGACACTTGGCTCAAGTGTTTGAGTGCAGGTGTAAACAGTAATTTAGGCCACAGGACTATTAATAGAAAATAAGCGGTAAAAAAATATTTTGTCAGTCTTTTTTTTTTTTTTTTTTCCCCCTACAGTTACATGTTTTTCTTTTGGAAACATCTGCTTCACATTTCAAGAGAAATGTAGAAAATATATCTATACATATGCAACAACCTTTGGTTGGGGAGAACAAACAAAACAAACAAAAGAAAGAAAATCCAATATTCTGTAAGCAGATTCAAGTAGAAGCGATTGGATCAATACACACCGAGAACCATGTGTGTGTGTGTGTGTGTGTGTTAGATAATGCGCCTTTGCTTTTGTGATAAATAATATTTACACGCATCAGGTTAGTCTCGTACAAAAAGGCTAGGATCAGATCTCTTCTCCACAACGGAGCTCCCCCTACTTTGTTTTAGGCTTCTTGAAATCTTCTCTCTTTTTTTATTGCACAAATAAAACGTTTATATTATATTTATATATATATATATATATATATATATATATATATATATATATATATATATATATATATATATATTTTCACTGTGCGCGCAAGATTCAAGACGTGAGAGGAAGCGAGCGATGCTCCGGAAACACGTCGCAGGTCACAGGTTCGCTTCTCGCAGATGCGATGCAGAGCAGCTGAGTGTGTGAGACTGGCTCCAAGTGTTTGTTATCAGATAAATTAATCTAACGGGATGTGTGTTGTGCAGAGAGGTTAGAAAGGAGGAAATAAAAAGACGGAGCTGGTTCAGTCCTGAAGGAGGCTCTCTTCAGACATCCATCCCAGAGAGGGAAGAGGTTTTTCCCGTCTGGAGTACTTCAGCTGCAGCAGGTCGCCCACTTCACTAATGGCCTCCAGAGCCTTAAGAACGAAACAAAACAAAACAGGAAATAGGAGATTGATATTAATATGGATTCAAAGAGACTTTATTTGTGCCAGACAAATGGAGGTGGGGATGTTTTGACATGTCAGAGTGGGGAAAGTGGAGGTGAAAGGTGAACAGAAGGCTCAGTGTAAAAAAACAAAAACAGCATTGAACAAAAAAAAAAAAAACTCCCCCCCCTCATCACCACTCCTTTCCACCAGAGACCCTATCAGTATTGCAACATTCTGCAGGGCACCTGGAAACAATTTACCTTCCTCCTGACCTTTTTTTTTTTTTTCCTGATTCCATGCTTTGAGGAACAGAGAAAGAGAGAGGGCTGGCTTTTCCGAAGACGGAAAAAGCGGCTCCTCGGTGTGCCTCACAAAAGCAGGCTGATACCCGTTAAATGGACGATTTACAAACGGCGCTGATGATGTGCTCCTCCGGCGGATGAATAAAGCGTCTTTGGAGAAGTGGAGCAAAGCCTCAATAAAAATTAAACATTTTAAAGCTACGCTACTAGCAGTAATATTTAAAGACGGTTTGGCCTTGCAGGTGCTTTAAATAATGTTTAAGGTGCAAGACGGAATATGTGTGTGTGTGTGTGTGTGTGTATATATATATAAAGGTTGGGTATTCCAGCGAGAAAGGAACCACAAATCATGGAAAGGAATTTAGAGAAAGTCAAGAAAAGCAGGTTACAAAGTCCACAGTGAGGCGCTCTTTATTTTATTTGGCTTAAAATGCAAACTTAGAAAGTTTAGAGAATCCTCCCCAAATAAGTTTTCCTGACTGATGAATTAAGACAGGCCCTATTTTGATCGTGTCAGAATCAGAATAAGATTTTATCGTCATCCTTCTCCTTCCAATGTTGTTATTATATGTTTTGAAAACTGGACTAGAATACAACTTCAAAACCCAGCGTACAGCTCCATCATTTCAACAAACATCACCGCTGAGCAGCAGCTTGCGATCGACTTACGGTATCGAGCATTTCTCTGGTATGAGCGGCTGAAACGCAGAAGCGCGCTCTCGACTCGATGATCGGCGTGGCCGGGAAGCCGACGACCACGGTGCCGATGTTCCTCTTCAGCATCTCTCGGCCGAAAGCCCTGAAACACGAAGGCAACCCGAGGCCTTCGCGTTAAGACGGCAAAGAAACAAACTGAACCGATGGGTCGGACGAGGACTCAAAAGCGGCGACGCTTACCCGATTTTGGCCGGCATGTAGAGCATCAGCGGCACGACGGGCGAGTCGTCGTTGCCGTAGATGATGAAGCCCATTTCGCGGAGTCTCCTGCGGAAGTAGTTGGTGTTCTCTGAGAGCTGCCTGAGGCGATCAGTGCCTAGAAAACGTAAAGAGAGAAACTCAATCTGAAACTTCCTGTTACTTCCAAAGCAGCATGTCCTACCAGCCATTGTTTTAATGACTTAAACCTGTGAAAACTACCAATTTATAGTGTTTTATTCACAAACCGTATATGTGGTTCAAAACTGAATGTATATTATTGGGATTTTATATGAGTGGTATACATTTGTGAATTGTATGAAACAGATTTGTATTTGAAAACGTATGATTCTTATTTCTTTATGTGGTTTCAGAAAAATTTACAAATAAAAATTCTTTAAAATACACAAGTAGCTAGCAAACAAAAGACAAATCCTGCCAGCAAACATCTTTAGAAAATGAGTTATAACTTTATAAAACTTGTCTCTAACAGTTTTGCTAATTTAAAGTAAGCATGGGCCGGTTATCATTCATTATGATCAAAGTATTCCAGGTTTATGGTTTCAAAACCATTTTGCATCAAAGTGTTCCTGTGGTTTGAATTGTTTTTAGAGAAAAAACAGAAAACCAAAAAAAAAAAAAAAGGTCCAGAGTGATCAGACTTTTTTACGACTTTTAAAGCAACGGCTACTGAAGCGCTTCCCCTCCCCAACCTGATGCTTTGTACCACTTGCCAGCTGGCTGAAAGAAGGCTTTTGCACTTTTTCCGGACTCGACAGACACATTAATCTGTTTGAACGTATTTCAAGTCGTGAAAAAAAAAAAAAATGGAATGGAAAGTAAAGTCATGACACGATAGCCAATCAGAGCTCTTTTTTAAATGTTTTTTTTAAGATGGCATAATGTGAAAAGTAATTTTTATCCAACTTTTACTCATGAAAACATCCTTAATTATTAAGAATGATTTTATCTATTAGGAGCGGGGAACAAAAAGTGTTGAACACAAACAAAATTATTTAGGTTCATAGTCACCAAGCTGAAACTAAACAGATATTGGACGATGCCATGTCACGCTGCGGATTCACGCAACTGTGTCCCAACCAAACAAATAGCCACGTGCCCCAAAGTGCCAACAGCAACACACATCTGCCGGGGCAGCGCTCAAACAGCCAGAACAGAAACAGTGGAGCTTCAAAGCAACCTGAGACACAACAAACTCTGGCTTTATATTTACCCGCACATATTTTCCATTGTGAAGAAATCCACAGGTATTCCTGGCCCAGAGTGATCAGCTAGCCAAAAACAGAAAGCTGGCGCTCACACGCCTCAGCCGTCCTGTTCAGGGGTTGGGGGGGAACACGGACGGGAGCGCGTCGCTTTTCCTGCCCCTCTCCTTCACGCGTTCATGTTTGATTAAAGCTTTCGTTTCGATTCAGGCATGCGTCTGGTGTCCTTTCTGTGCGCGACATGTGGAAACCAACAGGCCTTTAACAGGCAGCTCCGACTGTCACTTTGACTCTGTGTCAGCATCTGAAACTTCAAAGGGCTTGAATTGCAAACAGTGACTGAGCTGCAACTAATCATACTGTCACTGGTGCTCTTTCCATGGGAGGGGGGGAACTTGTCAAGCTAATATCCTCGCCGCAAGGTCAGGCCTTCTCTTCTTGGGAAAAGAAAAAAAAAACACAAAAGAAGACACTACAAAGGTTGCAGCAGCAGTTGTTATTCTTGTACCTATCAACTGGGAGGCTTGAAAGTAGCGTAACCTGATCTTAGATCAGCTTTTGGACGGGTTGATGGAGTGGGGTCGGGGGGTTTGAATCAATCAAGCTTCGTAAAAAGTAAAGAAGGTGCCGCCCCAGAAAGAATAACAAGACTTTGTCGTTTATTTGTGTGTGTAGGAGAGTCCAGCAGAGTCGGGTCTGCAGAGGTCTCTGGTCCTGAGGCACCATGCTGCTTTGCACCCACAGTGTGAAAGCAACAACAAAAAAAAAGGAGCACACATGTGAAAGTGATAAAAGGGAATAGGTAGAGGTCTTTCCATTAGTCTGGCCCAAAGCTGAACAAAGAAACAAGGGGAGGGTTTAAGATGAACAAAAAAAAAAGAAAAAAAAAAAAGGTGAACTTATGAAGAAAAATATGTAATTTTTACTGAAAGGAATCTTCTAATTACAGTGTTCTTCAAAAGTTCAAAAGAACTTTGAATTTAATTAGACTTTGGTAATGTGTTTAGAAGTACATCACAGATGTCTTAATTTGTAATAAAGCAGTCCAGCTACTTTTTATGTGCTGGTGTGTCTGGCAAGGCTCATGGGAACTGAGAGGAACAATCTTTGGCCTGAGAATCGATTCTCTGGTTGCAATGCAAAGTACGAGCTTACTGCCATCTTGTGGTCAAACCAAACACTTGCAGCCAGATTTTTTTAAACCAAAAAACTGAAATCAAGTATGAAGGTTGCATACTTCTAATCAAAAGAAAACAAGAATCTCAATGCGAAGTGATATATTGGTTTAATTTGATAACTTTTTCCTATTAGTGCTTTTTTTTGGCACGTACCCAGACTTGTTCCATCCTCTCCCATAATGGTCTTCATGGAGGTGATTATCTGCTGGGCCACAGGAGGCGGCATGGAGGTGGCGTACACAGCACTGTGAGAGTGGCTGCGCAGGTAGTCGATCAGCTCCTGACAGACAAATCAGTCAAATTAGTTTTACAGAGATACATTGTTGTCTACTGTTACAGTTCTTAATCATTTTTTTCTTTTTATTATCCAGTTTCACAATTCCAGACCAAACATCTGCCTTTAAAATGCTACACTGGTTTTATCTCCATTTGTCTCCGAGTCTTAAATTAACGCTGAAAGCGGATTCTGATTACCAACTTTAATTATTTACATCAGGTTCATTTCAACATCTATGAGGATTTAGTTTTCGCAAATCAGAGCAGATTCTTTAAAATAGTTTATGAACTTTGATACCTCAACTCCTTTGTAAAAAAATTAAAAACTTAAAAATATATATGTTTTAGCGCTTAGTTTAACATCTAAATCACCTTTTAATTGTGTTTGGTGTTAGAAGTACAGACTCAGTTTAAAGAGGGTTAGGGGGTCAAAACATTGTGAATTATGATGTAGCAAATTGAAGAAAACGTGTGATTTAAGTATATAAGACAAATACAACTTGGTATTTAGACATTTTTTCATCATATTGAAATTGGAATAAATATTGTCTGGAAACTCAAATCTTTTTTTTTTTTTTTTTTTTCAAAGAAAATGAAAGCAGTAAATGGTGCCTCCATAGACTTTTAAAGACCTTAGGACACATGTGTCAAACTCACGGCCCGCGGGCCACATGTGGCCCGCCATGTCATTTTATGTGGCCCGCCCCAGCGTTTTATAGGCTGATGATTGACTTAAAATAGGTTTTGAGCACGAATTGACTACAAACTACATCTCCCATAATGCATTCCGATTGTTACCAGCCAACATTACGGCTTCTCACCACTAGAGAGCAGCAGAGTCACCTCAAGTTGCTGATTGATTTTCCCAACGAATAAATCGACAAAGTAACATCAAAACGTCCAAGAAAAGAAAAATCGATTTACAAGTAAGACTGTGAATGAAGATGTGTGAGTTGGTGTCAGGGCGGCAGGTCCCGCTAGACTTTTTTTGTTATCCTTATCTTGACCGACAACATAAAAAATAAAAAAAATCGGTCATGTACTATTTTTATCCGTGAAATTACAATCATATTAACATCGGCCATTTAACCGCATTTTATGCGGTTTAGTTAATATTCACCGTGAATCCAGATCCCATCACAAATTAAGCAGATAAATGCATCTACATATTTCTCGTAGTGACAAAAACCACTGACTGGCCCCAATAACTTTTAATAAATTAAGCGACTTCACTTAAATTAGCATCACTTCACCCGCTGGGGTCTGAACGCACTTCCTCCTGGTTCCCATCTGCAGAAAAATCTGCGCTAATTCATCAGTCAGTTGGATCTGTCTGATCCAAACAGATCAACTGAATTCTGTGAGTGTTTTACCCTGCGCGGTCCGGTGTGAGCTTTTTCCGGGATTTTTTTTTTTCTTTTTTTGCGTGGTTCTGAAATGGACAGATGTTTCGTCTGCAGCTCCTCCAGAGCGTCGCTCTCCTGGGTAACGTGCAACAAGGCTCCATTTGTTAAATCTTCTGGATGAGTTACTTCCAGCGGTTTTTAATTCTTCGCAACGGCATAGCCGCTTCCGCAGTGGTTGAGCAGCGGACTGCGCATGTTACAGTCTAATTAACTTTTGCATCGTCATTTATTTCCTCAAGATAAACTGCCGGCTCCTCAAATGGATTAACACAACGTTGAAATTCTCTTTAGTTTTCACCTGGGCACTCCTGATTTGTACCATCAATGTGGCCCGTTGAGGGTGGCCAATATGCTGAAGTGGCCCTCGGTGAAATTGAGTTTGACACACCTGCCTTAGGAGCTCTGCTGTATGGAGGGAAAGGGCTTTGAAACAACAAAATCTAATATGCCTTTTCTTCTTGAGTTGTTAAAAAAACAACTGGATGAACCGAGCTCAACTTTTCAAAAAACAAAAAGCTGGATTTCTGTTCTTTTTTTTTTTGGCAACAGTGTTGACCAACACCATATGACGCAGTAAAGACAGGAAACTTGCCCAATCTGCTGAGGATGATTAAGCACTCAAACTATTTGAATCACAACTTCTTGCTTTTACGGGGTAACGTTTTGACGAGTTTTAACCGTTATCCCTCCAGAGCTTTCGCTGCTGACCTTTTTGCCTCCAATGTATCCACCAGCAGCCCCGAAGCTCTTTGTGAACGTTCCCATCATGATGTCGACATCCCTGGGGTCCAGGCCGAAGTAGTCCACCACTCCTCTGCCGTTTGGGCCGAGAGCGCCGATGCTGTGGGCCTCGTCCAGGTACAGGTACGCCTTGTAGCGCTTCTTCAGGGCGACGACCTCAGGCAGGCGGACGATGGACCCCTCCATGCTTTGGGATTTAAAGGAATCTAAATCAGTCAGTTTATTCACTCAGTTTAAACTTCACCACCAATGAATGAATTTTTACAGCTCTATACATTCAGTTATCAAGAAAAGTTTCAAAATATATGATTCTCCTCATTATTAACTCTAAAGTGTGCAAGACTTTATTTTTTTTATAGTGTTCTGCACTTTTACTTTTGAAATCTTCCTTCTCTTATTTCTATCACTTGGTCTAAAGACAAAGAACTTTTATGAATTCGATGAACGCAGCGTTATCAACAAACAGATTACATCAACAACTCATTTCACCTTGAACGCATCTTTCAAGGTAAGTTCCATTACAATATTATTAGATACCAAAAATTCACAATACAAAATGCTACACTCATTGAAGATACAAGAAAATTGCTCAATACCTTTTCAATAATGCACAAATGTTCTTTTCAAAGGCACAGGGTTCTTTTTAAATCAAGAGAAAGTTAAATCAAAAACTGATTGGCAATGTTTTAGTGCTGATTAGTGGAAACTAATACCTAGCAAGGATGTCAGCAGCCATTTTGATTAAATAAAATGCTTTCAAAAGTGTTAATTTCCGTTCCAACCAAACAGCAACACCTGCTAAAGCGAGTTTATCTTTGTTGCTCCTTGGATTTTATTAAGCAAATAATTGCAAAACAGCTTCCCTAACAGTGCATTTGAAAGAACCACTGTGATGTCTGGAGAATGCAAATATATTCAGAGGCATTCTTCAATCTGCTTCACACTGGGACTTGGTAGAAAAGATTTCAGATATGCATTGTGTTAGGAAGGCTAATGGCAACTTCATGGTTATCTCATTTAGAACACAACCTCCCTGAAAATGGTTTGTCTGGTAGTAAAACGAAGGAAAGAGGAATTTTCAGTTTCTTTTTCAATCATATTAACTTCATTTCTGAACTGATGGAGTTACAAACTCAGCCCACATTCAGTGGACATACCTGTAAATGCCCTCCACCACAATCAGGATTTTCTTCCAGGGTCTGTGGGTTCTGGGCTGTCCGTGAACAATAGCATCTCTTAGCAGCTTCTCCAGGCTTTGCATGTCTGCATTGGAGAGCAGGAGAGGGGAATGGTGACGTTACCAGCTGAAGCCTTTACAAAAGAAAATGGACAACTATTATATTTGCAATCCACATATCTGACCACCGCCAGAGCCACTGATTAAACAAATATACAAAATTGATAAATAATAGTAATTTTACAATTATAGTTCAGTCTCACATTTCATGTGCTAAAAAAAAAAAGCAGGGCCTTCTATTTAGCAAGTGCGACAGAGTATTAGGGCCATGTTCATAAAATTATGAGAATAATTTATTATAAAGTCAATATATTCTGACTTTATTACCAGAATATTTAGATTTTATTCTGGTAATATTAGGACATTTTTTCTCGCAATTTTTTTTTACTTTACTCTCGCAATGTTATTTTTTTTATATATATATTTTCTCAGCCTGACCCTAATATGCAGTCGTAGGAAAGAGATAAATGTCAAGAGTATAATTGTTGACATTTTAATTCGAGATATGTAAAAAGAAATCTAAATACCTCAGGAAAAAAAAAGAAGAAGAAAATCTATTTTTTATTTAATAAATGAATCAACATAAATCAAGAAGCAGGAAGTGGCAGCTCTTCAAAGTATCGACTTTGGGGGAAATGAACGCAAACTGAATTTTTCCAGACTTGTGGAAAACAAACATCATATAGATTCTTTCATCTTTCAGAACACCGGTCAAAAAACTTGGTGGAAAACTGAGCTGGGCAAGTCGAGACAATGTGAAATCAGCAGCGATCTGCACACACCCAGGTCATTGCGCCTGTCCTCGCCACCTGGATAAAGCCTTTTACAGGTAATTGTTGAATGGTGGTGTAATTGAGAGGTTTAGCATTTCTACACACTTTGGGTGTTCTCTCATCCTGTGTGTGTTCTTTTTTTTTTTTTTCTTCCATTTCAGACAGAAGTGAGAGAAGCCACTCACTGTTGTGCTTGAAGACTCGGATGGTGGAGCCAGACAGCCGAGCGCCCAGGACCAACGAAGCGTGGTTCAGCTCGTCGCTCAGGATGAGACAACCCTAAGCAGGGTAAAACAGGAGTTAACCTCCGTTTTGCTACTCGATTTTATTTTATGCACCCACATGCAAACATGATCCATTATTACCACTTGCAAAACCAGCTAATCCGGGGATTCAGATGCTTGAGTTGTTCGTGTTGAGCAACAACTTTTTTGGCCTCGTGATTACATTGTTCAGGGTTCAAATATGATTCCCTCAGTAAAACCGAAGCACTTTTCAAGCATTTCCAAGGGGAGTTTTTAAACTTTTCCAGCACTACACCGTGGAGATGAAAACAATACCAATAAACAAAATAAAAAAAAAACTGCTTTGTTCCCTATTATGTGACGTTGCTTATTACTGTTAAAAGATTATTTAACAATAAACACAACTTTGTTTAAGGTATAGAAAATAAGAAAACCTGCATTTCAATTTCACAGATCAATAACTTACTGAGGCATTACAAATAATACATATTCACTGCATTGAAACAATCCAAACAATTATTAATAAGTTAAATGTAAATTTCCTGCTCAAATTAAATGTTTGAACACGACATACCAAAACAAGGTGAGAAAATAAATCCCTAAGACAGTTCTTGTTAAATGACATGGCATTTGGCAAATACAAATAATTTTGCTAATTCTAACTGACCCAAAACAGGAAAAGTTTGGTCTGATTTAACTTCAAACAGTAAGAAAAAAATATATGTCTGTTCTTTTTACTAGGTGTCTTAAAATGTCTGGTTTCAACTGTAAATGTCGCTTCCCAAATTTAGACTTCTAAAACGTTAGATTGCATTTTATTACAGATCCACGCAGTTTGAGTGTTTCAGCACATTTAAGGACCGAATACAGAAAGCAAGGACTTTCCAAACCTTGAAATGAAATTCAAGCATTTTCAGGGATTTCAAGCACCTGAGCGAACCCTGATTAGTCTTAGTTCAATCACTACTTCACGCTTTAAGTTTAATCTTAAACAGAAAGTCAACAGGCAGACAAGTATCTTCCTTTGAACGGTGAATGTTATGGGATTTCAAATAGTGATGTCCCTAAACCTGAAAAGCCCATAGAAATAAATACAAAGGCAAAAATTCCACAAAAGAAAAGATTTAGTTTACGTAACTTCCTGTGGCCAAAGAGCAAACAAGCATGTTGCATAATGTAGATTTAAGACATAAAGATGGGCTCATATGAATGTAAACTAGCAAAAAAAAGCACAGTCGTGTGCGTCTTGCTCCTCTCTCCAACTCTTAATCGTTCTCCACTTGTTTTGTCAGGAAATTTTTCTATTGGCTCGCGCTGCGTACAATGAATCCAGTCAAAGAGGCCCTGACATCAGTCATCAACCCTTTGCACTCGGAGTGCTTTCAAAGCTCGAACCGGAAGCTGCCGGCCTTCCTGTTTGAACACGCGACTGAACCTTTTACGCAGACGATGCGTCGGGTTTTCCAGTAACAGTGAAACTTGTTGCTGGAAGAAGGTCACAATAACTAGACAGGAACGCCCACATGATAAAAAAAAAAGGAGTTACGCAAGATTCAGCAGGGAACAAATAACAAAACACAAAGGAAGAGACAACCCCCCCCCTGCCACCACACCTTCCCAGTAAGAGCAGGAATGTTCATGGAGTTGGTAGCAAAGCCCATCCCGAACGCCATGGACGACTCGACACCCAGAAACCTGGCCACCAACTCTTCCAACTCCTCGTGGATGTCCAGGTTGCCTGTAAAAAAACAAACAAAAAAAAAAACAAAAAGAAAGAAGTGTGTTCAATTTTTATCTTATCTGCATCCTTTTATTTACAAAATAGATGACTATTATTTGTTAAAAACTGATGTAGCAGCTGGAAAAAAAAAAAACATAAATTAATTTGTTTTCTTAAACTAACTTTGAAATATTGGAAATTCCTTCAAAAACCAACTTCCAGGATGATTAACCTACCCATCTCACAGCGAGTGCTTCCCACGCCGGCTCCATACTTCTGTGTGACTTCGATAGCAGCATCAGCACAAGGGCCAGTGTTCTCAGCAAAGCCGAGGTAGTTGTATGAGCCCATGTTGATGACGTCCTTCACCACCTTGCCGGTATGCCTGAAACCAAAAATAAATAAATAAATAAATAAAGCGTCAGAAAATCAGGAGAATGTCTGCTTTGATTACCAGAGCATTGATTTTACGTTCACTGTAAACAGTTGGCTGGAAAATACAAAATATCACCTTCTCCCCTCCGCCCCCACAGAGTCTGTGAACGCGCCATACCTAAATGTCTGGAGGTTGCAGTAGCAACACTCTTCAGTCAGGAGGTTGCTACTGCAGGAAGGGGATTTAGCTAGCTGTTATCTACACTTCTGCAGTTTTGAAAAATCAAGCGAGAGGAAGCACAAAGAATGTAGGGAAGGTTCTGGAAAGGAAACTATGTTTTTACAGTGACGGATTTGTTTTCATTCAGGCTGCTTCCTAAAACAGGAAGTTGGATGTCAGAAAATGACAGGAAGATGAACAGATCACAGCAAAGCCACTCTGTTTCACAATTTAGTAGAATCCAATTGTCTTTTTTTTCCCCCAAGGATATAGCAGTTAACGGTAAACCAACACTACAGGGGTTGAGAAGAGACTGCTGTTTTTGCTAATGCTAACTGCACCAATCGCTCATATACAGTTGCTACAGACAGTTTAAAATGGCAACTCCGACAATAATAATAATAATAATAATAATAATAATAATAATAATAATAGTGGAATCTTTTATATCAGAGAAGCTGTGTAATGTTGACTGCTCTCCCACAAAATGCGACTTCACCCTGGATAATAAATATTGATGGACCATGACACACAGATGCTTATGGTTTGAACAAAAAATACATTTTTGGTTTAAAGACACAATAGTAAATCTGAGCTTTTCCTCATTCAATATTCACATGGAGACCGTTTTAGTAATGATATAGTAGAAAGAAACTGAAGATCTTACATATATCTAATAACCTGGAGGATCTGGCTGCATCTCTCCTTTAGATAGATAAGTCTGTATGACTTTGTGTTGTTTCTGAAAAATCAGTGGTTTGTTTATTTCTCTTTTTTATTCTAATTTAGTTATTTATAATTACTAAAGAGAACACAGAAGCTAAGATTGGGTCAGACTTTGACTACATTTGCGATTGGTGCGTCTGCTTTTATTATTAACCGTTTACGCTTTACCTGCCTTTGTCTTCATCTACACTGACAATGAGAGTTTATTTAACCAAAAAAAGCTTCCAGCGCTTTTGTAGATACTTCTCATACCAACGTGACTCAGCCAGACTTTTAACAGAGCTGTTTGTCAACATAAATGGTGGCGAATGCCCTACACTCCTAGCTGTTGTGAAACAGCTAAGATAATCACTAATGTTAGTGTTTTGAATATCACAGCAGGATTATCTGTTGTCAGTACATAAATGTGATAAAACACATTCCATTTTCTTGAGAGAGCAGACGATCACAGATAGTGAGATAAAATTAGATCGGCGCCACGCCTTTTAACTCTTTCCAAGCTGATTTACAGGGTCACTGTAACCACATTTAGATATAACAGACATCATCTTAATGTCTTTATTTTTTAAGATATAGACCATGTGACAGATACTGGTGCGTACAAAATAACTTCCTGAATGAAGTCACTCTGTTCAGGGTGCAACTTAAGCAACCACTGGGCGTGATCCTAGATCAGCATCGACACAAACTGCCACTGTGTGCCAAGAAAACCACAACTATATCTACTTTGTAATGACAGACGTAGAATGCAGCTCAGTCGGTAGAAGAGGACATGAACTTATTTTCATTCTGAGACATGCTTTCCTCAAAATGAACAAACAGATGTCAACAGAAATACACAACGCAGCAACCTACTCAAACGTCCAGTTGTAGTTGTGGGTAACTCTCTCTACGAGGTCCATCTTGGCTCCGGGGACGCTGCAGATGGGCCGGTTCCAGTTGTCCCGGATCCGCATGTACAGGTTCCTGGTGTAGAAGTTTTCAAAGTCCTGATAGAGAAGGACGAAATCCTGTGGAGAGGGGAGGAAATATTTTGACGTTTATCGTGACATTTCAGTATGCACAAGTTATCTTTGTTCCGAGCAAAAGGAAATATTTACAGTTTGACAAGATAAATCGGTCTGAAGATTAGGAAAGGCGTAAAACAATGACGCGAAATGATAAAACTGCAAAAACACAAGATGTTATCAAGTATTTTTGGTCTACTTTCTAGTGCAAATATCTTAATACACTTGAAATAAGATTTAAAAAAAAACTAGCTTACAGCTCAAAGTAGGAACTTGTTTTAAGTCAACAATTCCTTAATATTGATAAAGTGCTAACTATTAAGTGAAATAACCTCCCAGTGGAACAACATTTTTTAACTTACAATGTGGGATAAATGTCCTGGCTAGCACTTTTTCATCAACATTAAGGAATTATTTACTCAAAACAAGATCCTATTTCTTGCTGAAAACTTACTAGTAAGTTAGTTTTTATCTCATTTTCAAGTGTACTGGGACACTGCAATAGAAACTGGACAAAAAAAAAAAAACACTTGGTAAAATGAAGAGTTTTTGCAGTGAAGAGCCAGAAAGATTCTTTTAGCAGAATTTTCTAGAAAATAAAGTTCTCCCTTCGAAATCATTGTTAAAACACAAACCAGACCGAGGGAAAAGCTTCGATTTCTGTCAAAACTACTCAAAGAATCCACTACGATATCTGACACTTTCCAAGTGTCAAACACACAAAAAAAGCTGCCTCACCTTCTGCTCGTCTCTCTCTCGAGCCACGTGGCACTTCTCGATGTTCCAGTGGCGGAGGAAGTCTCTGAGGTAGCCGAAGACGGTGAGGATGCCGTAGCCCATGTAGGTGAGCACAGCCACCAGCAGAGGCGTCTCCTCGAAATACTCCATGAAGGGCTTCTTGTACAAACTGGGATTATGGGTCGCATTTTGCTTCTGAGGAACAAAAGAAGGGACGTTTTCAGTGACTCCAAGGCATCTTTTTCCAACTCAGAAGTCCAAACGAAAGCAACGTTTTATACTGCACACGACGAGCCCTGATTCTTCTTATAAACAGGATTTCTACATATTTTCCTGTCTTAATTTTAGACTTTCCCACCCAGAACTCTCAATCCATTTTTGTTAACTTTTAAAGGATAAATACAAAAAAAAGAATGTGCCAACTTTAATTACTTACGTACTTGAACAAAAATGTGACGTTGAACGTAAGAGGTGAATGTATAAATATAAAAAAAGATAACCATTTATCTATCCTTGAGATTAGATGAGTCATGGAAAGGACACAACACTAAAACGATATACAGGCTCCTGAATGTGTTGCAGAACAGCAGGGATTACTTATTAAACTCTTTATCTTAGAAAAGGTTAAACAGTAAATCGAGACTCCAATGCTTTTTTTTTTTTCTTTTTACAAAGACCCGGTCTGCTGCACACACAGGGTTAGCAAGGAAGTTATTAATCCAGAGTTGTAAATGTATTGATCTTGAAATGCAGGAGAGCTTAAATCTTGTCGGAGGAGAACATGTAAGCAGAATTTCGAGCTGAACTGGAGGAATTTCTACTTGAGTGCAGTCGCTCATTACGAGCTCTGCCCAGCAGCTAGAGCAGCCACTTCTCATGTGACCGGTCATGCTTCTCAATGAAATACCTCGGAGCAGCTCAAAGTGTACTGTGTGTATCGTTTGTGCATTGTAAAAGTCTGCCAAACAGGTTCAGCTCTGAAACAGCCGAGAAAATGCTCAACATGGTGGACAGTTGGGAGTTTATGGAAGAAAAAACATAAACTCAGATGAACCTCGTAGAGCAAATGATACCAACGAATTAAGCAGCTAAACAGAGATTAAAGTGAAGTGGGCACCAGAAGAAGTGAAGAGAATGCTTCACTTGCTTGTTCTGCATCTCGGTGGCAGACGATCAGATTACATTGTGTACACAATAGGGGGAAGCTTGTGGTGTAAGCACATCGCGTTTGGTTCAAGCTGGATAATAAATAAGCAGGCCAGAATTCTGTTTGCAAAAAGAAACAAAAAATGCTGATCCGGTGTGGAGACAATCTGAAGTACCGAGGGGATTGTTTACATGCCTTTCGGATTCCAGTATCGGGACGTTTTTTCCCCCACGTCAGAATTACGTCAAATGTGTTGAGAAAAAGATGCAGGGTTAAAAACATCTACAGCTAGAAATGGATTAGAGTTTTGAATAATATTGAACTTCCCGTAAAAGTGGAATTACACAGCATCGCTCTTTGGATCCTTCTACTGGCCAAAGCCAATATAAGGAGCCACATCCTGTTTATGAAGAGACCGTACAAAAATGGTTAGAAACTTGGACGTGCAATCTTCAGCCGGACATACTCTGACCAATGATCAGATAGTCCAAAATCTCTTCAAATCAAAAATACTTCATTTATCCCAAAGGGAAATTAAATGTCATAACTCATATCATCAAATTCTATTCAAAGAGTCTTTTCGAGTGACGAGGCTGTGAACAGGAAGGATCTCCAGTAGCAGTCAGATTTGCAAAGAATCAGAAGAAGCCTCTGACTGAAGACATTGTTGTTCCATGACAGTGCCATGACTGTCATCACGACTAAACCTGTCGCAATAAATCAATTCATTGCATGATAAATTAAAAGGAGTGTAATAATTTCCATTCTGATGATTAATGCTTTTTGAAGGGCTATTGTTGTTTAGAGAGACTTTGTAGACCAAAGTGTTCTTTACAAAATTAAAGTTTATAGATGTTCGAGAGAGTGAACTTACATTATTATACCCTATCAATATATTACTTAAAAATGATCTCAAAATAACAATGTTATCGTTTATCGCAATAATCTCCGGGACAATTTATTGTCCAGTAAAATTCGTGTTTGTGACAGGCCTGGCTATGGCATAGCGACAGCTCAATTTTCCATAATCAGTTACTAGCAAGCGCTGCTAAGCCACCTCGTTTGCTTTTGCTGCTGCTCTTTAAATCTCTGTCAGAAGACCGTCGTTCTTGATGGAAGAGACGGCATCTGGAATCAGAACCAGCAACTTCAGCGATTACAAAATACTCCATCTGGAAGTCATTCAGAAATATCATGTTGGTGCATTTCTACTTTAGATTGATTATTATTTACAACTCCAGATGGTAACTAGCTAGGGAACATTCTTCCTTTTGACGCCATAAATCCCACCTCTTACTGAAAGCAATTTGAGCTGTGATAAGATTGCATCTCTGCCTTAACTCCCTGTAGGCTGACCTGATATGCTTTTGCTCAAAACACGAACCCAGTGGATGAAAACAATTGAAGCAGTGGAATATGACGTTCACTACAGTGTATTTGATCTTATTCTGGGGAGAAAATCACCCTCACACCCAAATGAAGAATGTGTACTGTTTAAAAATCAAACTATTAAAATGGACCGCGCCCTTTCAAGCCTGGAGACATCCAGCTGATGGGACAAGTCAAAGCACCGCTGAGCCTCCCTCTCCCTGGGAACAGACACCACCTCCGACACCACAGGACACTTGTCATCTTCAAACTCAAGTCAGTAAACAGAGACCTGTCTAACCTCACCAAGCGGCGCATACGGCATGGAAACAACAGGGTGTAAAGTTACAGATGGAGGAGGGTGAGGGGGGAAGTCATCACTACAATCATCCCTGATCAGGTTTCTCAGTCCACAACAGTGTTAAAATGACACAAGTTAAGGGTGGCCGTTCCAGTAGCCCTCTTTGAAATGGACAATTATGAATATAACACTGGCATTTCAGAATTTACATTTCGAACAAGAAATAGAAAATGTGTGCTATACGACATAACTAATGTCTAATACAAATATTTGCGTCAACTCCCACTAAAGAGCGTTAGAAGCTAACTGTACGAGGTAATTACAATGATATTAGTAGCGGCATATTGTTATACTGACATGTAGCCGAGCCTTGCACGTTTCTGCTCAGGGAAACCACTCCCACACAAGAATTTAGCCGCTAAACAAACACGGCAAATATAAATATATACCTCATAGAACGAATCGGATACTATGTTTATATAAAATAGAAAGTCACACTTTGTCACTAGCCTCTTCCGGTCTTCTCTCCGTGACGGTTGGGCCTTACCTTCTCCCCGGAGCGACTGTACTTCTGTGACTGCTGAAACAGACAGTGGTTCTTCACGTAGCCATTTTTACTCGCGTTTTTTCCGTTTAACGTCCGGCGGCAGGCGTCTCCGTTCAGCAGCTTCGTCGAGGAGCTTTCCGTCATGGTTCCCCCGGGTAAATTTCACGAACTGAGTGGATTCAACTTGTGTAGTGATTCAGAATGTGAAGTCAGGATTTGAGATAAGTAGGGGGAAGACGGATTCAACGCCCACTCTGCCACTGCCCTGTGACCGCACCGAGGTTGCCGGAAATTCACGCCCCTGTGTGGTTCTCTCGACCAATAGCGTGAAGTCAATGCAAAGATCGTCTATTTAAACAGTAATCATTATTATCAGAATCTGAACAGCACTTTATTTGCCAAAGGTCATTCGTCATCTTTTGGAGCACTGTGAGAGCTCTCGCATTTTTTTCAGTCTTTCTTTAGCGTGAGACGCCGTGAAGCTCAGCCCACAGAGATATAACCTATGGTAACCTTTTAGGACAGCGAACCTTTTCCAGTGACGCTGCTGGGTTGAATTGGAAAAATACACAAGGGTAAAGGTGGGTTATACAAGTAAAATAAAGTTAGGGAAGCGGAGAGGAGAGAAATACAGGGATCCATCACCATAATATCGTTTTATTTGGCGTTCGTTCAGCAAATATGAATTAGATTTGGTTTATAGAGAACTTTGTAGACTTTTACTCTCTATAGCTCTAAAATAATCACAATTAAAAAATGTCGCTTGTAAATACAAAACCAAATATTAAATAAATAACTGAATTTTAATTTACAATTTATAGAATACAATTACACATAAATTAACACTTTTCTATTTGTATTTGTAACTAGGAAATGGCATGGCATGGCATTTAATGAACATTAATACATTTAATGCCATGGCATTAAACAACAATTGCTTTGTTGTTTAACTATTTAAATCTTTTACTGCAGTAAAAGATTTAAATAGTTAAACAACAAAGCAATTCTAAAACACTAAAAATGCACTTTAATACGTTAACTATAACACAAATGAAGAGATAAATCTTCAATTACTTATGTTGACCTTTTAACCCTTGTGCGTGCGAGGACTGAGGCAACTGATACAAGAGATATGGGTGTGGGGTCAGTTGGACCTCATTTGTAAACACAAGGGTTAAATAGTAAAAGTGCAATAGAAACAAATTAAGATAGTTAAATTAGATATGTAGAAAAAGTAAGAACAAAATATCTATATAAATAAACATTAACATTTGCGATCATTAACACTCTCAGCTCCATTCTTTGAATGCTATCGTTCAAAGAATGAAAACTAAAACTGTTAGTTTTAGTTCTTAAGTTAGGTTCCACTGTAATGACAGAAACATTCACTCACACATTCAAATCATTATTGAATTCACGTGTTGCATGCAGCCACTCCCAGGGCCAAAAGCACAAAACCAAGCGCCAAAGCCTGCAGACTGGCTCTGCAAAAACTCTGCATTCAAGCCTTACATAACCAAGTGCGATGCAAAGTGTCAATGCAATGGGGACGAGTCATGGAGGATCATGTTTCTCTATCTGGCAATCTGTGAATTACCTACCCTAGGTGGTTTATGTGCCTCTGGAAGAGCAGTCAACAATTTCCATAGAGGAACTCCTAAACCCTTATAACAGAAAAGGCTGGGAGACTCCCATCATAGTAGATTTAGAATGAGTTGTCTCTCAAGTTCATACTTCTGGCAATGCTGTGTACAAACAGGAGACCTGTTCATTCCAAAAGCCTCACAATCAACTGATCAGCTACATCAGCTAATATGTTTTGGATTAGTGTAGCACAGATGTGACTTACTTACTTACATTTTAAACAAGTTCATGGTGTTATAACATCTTTCTATTACAAACAGCTACTGTCAATGATGACATCACAGAATTGCTTATTCTCAGTTGATGTTTTTCAATCTTTATTCAGGGTATTTATTTATTTTTTTTATAGACTTTATTACTTTTATCTTTACTTTTACTGTTTTTGGTGTTATTTTTAGGGATTTTTTTTTTACATTAAATATTAAATACTGCCTTACCATTGCACTACAATCCTGGTGTGCAGCAATTTGATTATAATTTTGTAAAAAAAAAATACACATGTATTTTCAAAATAATTGCGCGTCAGCATTTTCTACATTGATATTGTCATCTGCTCTCCTGCAGAATTCTTAAGGAAAGTTCATTTCAACTTATAATGCAACAAACCTCAGGTGATGCAAAACTGTCTAATAAAATCTTCCTACTTCAAAGCGCACACAGTAATTGTAATACTAATAAGATAATGCTCAGCATTATCTTACTTGCAGATACATTTCACAGCAGAACCCCATGCAGAGTTGATTATTCATTTAGTGGTGGGAAACTGGAGACAGAATTCCAAGTCTCGCCTCCTTCCCTCTTCCTGTTGGGAAGGTGTGGTCTTGTGAGACGTGCCTGACAGCATGTGCGCCAGTGATTGTTCATGCAGTGTGGCAGCAGTGCAAATCCTGTCCTTCTAATTTGGATGTATTTCCATTTCGGTGTGCAAGTGGAGTCTTTTGCAGACTCTTCAAATGCAAAATAGGCAACTACATTTGCAAAAAAAAACAACTTTTTCCTTTCTCGTCTCAACCTCCTAGATGGCGCTGTTGGACAGCTTAAAGGGCAAGCGCCCCCCGTCTCTCAACAGATTTCAGAGGAGTCAATGCTGCCGGGTAATAGTGCAGCATTAGGTGAGACTGGTTAGCTAATCAGTGTGTTTTAGTGGATGTCACACCGAAAGACACTGATGATAGCAGCTCATGATTCGATTTCTAAGTCTTTCTAACTCTCCTCTCAAGGTCGTGACCTCTGGTTTGGGATAATGGACACTTAGCCTGGTCAGCTCTTATCATTGCACATCAAGGCCGCTGAGTGTCTCTCCATCCCCAGCCTGATGAAGCTGATAAGGACTCTGTGCTGATAGGGTCAAAGCAGGGGGTTAGAAGGAAAATATAGTCTAATCGGGTTTCAGCTCTTGAAAATGGCTGTAAAAATCCTTCTGATAAGATGGAAAATTATACCGAATTGAATGGAGAAGAAATCTGTGACGGTTCTTATCTCTACACCACTCCTAACCAGAGCTGCTGTTTGTCAAACGGATTAAGTCAGGTTTGGACACATTTTATTTTATTTTTTTATGTCTGCGCTGAACCTTTTCTGACTTCCAGAGTTCTCTGGCTTTTCTAAATCCGTTTTTTTAAGTGTCAGTGGCACAACCAAGCACCAACTTATTCATACGTATTTTAATCCAATCAAGGAGTTTGTTGCTGATAGGAATCGAGAGAGAGATATCTCAAAAGATAAAACAGGCCAGGTATAATTCTCTGTTTTTATTTGCAGTTCATGAAATAAAATAGTATGCTGGAATTCATTTATGTCCATTTTAATGACCAAAGATAAA
The DNA here is from genome assembly GCF_051168715.1 of Poecilia mexicana. Taxonomy (NCBI): domain Eukaryota; kingdom Metazoa; phylum Chordata; class Actinopteri; order Cyprinodontiformes; family Poeciliidae; genus Poecilia; species Poecilia mexicana. Next base: position 6,512,078 of record NW_028263390.1, on the reverse strand, counting down.
ATCCTTGTTAGAATTACAGAAATATAACCTTTTGTAGAATTACAGATCAGATTTTTTTTGTTGCATATTTTGACTGGTATTTTGATGATTAATCGAGGTCGGAAGGCTTTTCTCTGCACCATCTTAATTTTTAGCTCCTCTTTCAGATAATTTATCATATTTAAGTCATGACTCTGGCTTGGCGGCTCCAGAACGTTATTATTACTTTTTGTCTAAAAGAAAAACTTAATCCGCAAATTGGTAGAGCTCACCTTCAGTTTGTAGTTGTGACTGAACATTCCTCTAAGAGAAGTTTTGAAATATTACTAAGTAATCTAACAACTTTATCCTCAAATTCTTAGGATTTATATCCTATTTACTGTTGTTTTTGGTCTTTCCGATCTGTTTTGTTCTCCAATGTTCTCTGTGAAACCGCTCAGGCCTTCACAGAGATCTAACAGCAAAGAGAACTAAATGCAAAATGTGCGCAGCAATTCTCATGTGTTTACTTGTAAAGCGCTCTGAAAACCAGTTGTCGTTTTTTCCTTGACTTCACAGCTGTTTTGTGTCGCCCTACCACGCCATGAACTCCCAGTAAAGCTCGGAGTCGTGGAGGAAATCAATATTGTCTCAAGGTATGGAAATCAAACATGCCTCCAAGTGGAGAGAAGATGGCGTCGGATGGATTGTCAATTCCCATCAGGTATTAACTTCCTCCCGACTCACAGCCAGTAGTGACTTACATCACTCAGAGGCTCGCATTAGGCAGCGACAGGCAGCCATAAAGCCCCTTTTGGTTTGGCAGTGATTCCTAAATGCCTTCCGTTCACACAAACATGTTTTTAAAAGATAAAATGATCTATTTGCTCTGTGTTGCATCACGATCTGAAAGCCAGCGAATGCTACTTTTCCCCTGTGGAGAAAAGCGTCGTGTAAAAAAAAAGAAAAAAGAAGAAGAAATCTGCAATGTCTCCATGTCGCATCTGATTTGTTTTCCCGCAGTAAAACTCTAATGGCCTGATATTTCCTCATCACAGAACACCCGTTCCCGCTCTCTTTTGCAGTTTTCCTGCTTTGATGTCATCTAATGAAATTGCCAGGAGAGCCGGTTCCTCCTCCCATTCCCCCTGACAGCGCATTAGGAGTCGTCGTTATGGGAAGTCTTGGCAAGCAACCGTTTTTCCATACTTCAGTGGCATCTAAAGTGGGGTAAGTAAGACGTGATGAAATAACAATAGCGCACCAGTAACCATAGTGATTAGCACGATTGTTCTCATTGCTATGAATTACGCTCGTCTGCATTCACATCCACCATAATTTTATGGTCCATGGAAACACAGTTACCGTCCCGTTTCGAGGTGCTTTGCGGTTTGATTTATTGATTCTAGTTTCATTCTTTAGTCTCTTTCTTTGATTAAATCAGCTTTGTTTCTTTTTTTTTGTTTAACTTAATTCAGTTCTTCTTAGTCTATGTTTATTTCTCCATTGTGTCTATTCTTTGTTATTCTCAAATTCATTTTCCTACTTTCCTTGTTTGTTCTCTCTCCTCAGTTTGAACTTCTGCAGGTTAACTGTTAGCTAACCTGCAAACGGTTAGCTAATTAACCCCGGGTTCTTGTTCCAGCATTCACCCTCACCTGAGTGAGTTTCTGCTGGTCTGTGCAGCAAAAATTTTTATTTGTGCCGCTTTCATTTTAAAGGATATTAAGAAATGTTTCCAGAGGTCATGAAAGGTCAACCAGCCCACCACCAGGTGTTCTTTAGCTTCATAGCTTGGGCCTTTGTGACAGTGCGCAGATTCGTTTTTACAACCGACTTTACTTTTTCCATTGTAATTCAGCGTGAGGCTTTGCTCCAGTATTCAAATTGAATCTGTCAAACTTGCATCCTGTGCCAGCAGCACACACCTGGGCAGCTTGTCTTTCCGGCTGTCACTCAAACATGTTCTCATCATTAGTTCCTCTCCTGTGCATATGCAGGCCAGGACTCATTCATCAATATATGAGCAGCTCAGAGGCGCACAGTGTGGCTGCGTCTCTCTGCGAAATAGTCTGCCTGTCAAGTCTGTCTATCATGCTTGCTTGACCCACGACCTGGAAAGAGGAAGCCTCCGGTGTGGATAATCTCTCACGGACGGAAGAATTAGACAGGTGTAACAATCTCTAATGGCGGAAAACAGGAAGAACTTTACTGTGCCTGCTATTCATTGCTTATATGGTCTCAACAACCAATACAGCAAAATGATTTGGCAATTCTCTCATTTTATTAATCTAAAATTATTTGATTTGTCACATATTCCCTCCAATGTCCTTAGTTGTTTGTCCTTTCTGCTCTGATTCGCTCAGCGTCACTCAGAAAATATTCACAGCCCGTCACTTTGTAATTTCAAATTCGACAAGATTCAAAGGGAAAGTAAGTGTTATTGTAACTGATGTAAATTTAAATTCTTCAGAGTTCACAGATGTTCTTGCGATGGTGTATTAGGGCCATTGTAGATGAGAACATACGGAGTAAATTTCTGCCAAAAAACTAAGAAATTTTGAGCATTAGTCTGAAAAATATTCTACAAACAGTTTGAAGATTTCTGTGTTTCAAAAGTTGAAAATCGGAATGTTCTCCAAAGGTTGAAATTTTTAGACGTGTGAAACAAAAATTTCCAAGTTTTTTCTTTCTCTAAAATATTTTTTCAAGCAAGTTTTTGACTTTTCTAACTCAGAAATGTTCTTGCTTTTTCTAATCAATCAATCAATAAATAAAATAAATAAATAAATTCAGACATTTTGGGCAAAACATCTCAACACCATAATACAACCACCACCTTGCAATACAGGAGAGATAAAGCTATGATCAGTAGCTGTTCTGTAGGCCAAATATGTCCAAAATAATTTGGTTCCTCCTGATCCGACAGTCTCTAAAGTGTTTTTTTTTTTTGTTTTTAACTTGTTTTGTAAAATTCAATCAGCCTCTTAAAGGTCAGCTTGTTGGAGATTTCTAACAATGGTTGACAGCTTAGATGTGTCTCCTTTTTCCACAAGGGACCAACGAAGACCATCGGAGCTTTCCTTCATTGTCAATCTGATAAAGCTTATGAGCTTCTGAAAAGCTGAAATGTTTGTTTTTAATCAGAAAGAATTCATTTGCATTGAAGAATGTGTGCAGTTAAATGATAAGTTGGCTTGCCGAAGGTACACCCATCATCCATCAAGGTCCTAGATTTCATAATAGATCTAAAAAAAGAGAAACTTTTTAAAAACAATATGAAACCCCCAACTACACTGTCTGCTTTTTATAGGAATCATGGTTTATTTTTTTCTTAAATAAAATTTGTCATTTAATGTAACAGGATGAGTTGACTATTATTTTCTTATTAAAGAAAAATAGCTAACAGAAGACTAATGAAAAGATTTGACTCTCTGCTCTTATTGCCCTGCTGCCTCTGAACAGAGATATGACGGCGACTTATCACCAAAAAAACGTTGCAAGACAAACTAAGCTCTCCTCCTCCTTCGACTCCAACGGGCAGAAAGCCGCGCTGCAGCGACTCAATGCGGCTTAATACTTTTGGGTTTGTTTCCTTGTGGAGTCGAGATAAGGAGCCATCCATCACGGGCTTCCATCCTCGACCTGAGGATTCCATTAGGGCCCAAACAATATGTTCACTGTTTACGTCGAGCCCGCGCGCACAAAGGCAGTGCCAAAGAACCAATTTCCTCTTACCTCATTGAATAAGGAATCTCATTCATCTTCCAACCGTGCACATTTATAAAAAGCAGACGCGCTGAGTGGAGGCCCATTATCAAGCTGTCTTCGGCTGCCCGGCAACCAGCTGAGCACAAATGCAGGCTGATGGAGGCATGTCGGCTGTGCTCTTTGGAGATAGGAAGGCTGCTAAATGGGGAAGTTTGAGCGGATTGTGCTGAGTTAGGCTTTTTTTCACGGAGGAGCATTTTCTTCACACGTGCATCTCCAAAGCGTCTGCAACACTTATTATAATCCTTGTTATTCAGCCATCCAAAATGTGCCTCTTCGAGTCGATTTTCTTGTCAGATCGCCACAATAAACATCTGCAGTTTTCTTTAGTTGTGGAGTGAATTTACATCTTTTCTTTTCCAAGTAAAGAAGAGAAAATCTTGTGTGTCAATAGATACACCCTGCACAGGAAGAATAAGCCACAAAAACAATCATTTTTTGCTTGCTCACTGAGTGCCAGACACATGCTTATTAATGGAAGTTTGAGTGGAAGGAAAGCAGTAGGGATATCCACAGCCTCAAAAGGGTTGTGAGCTGAAGGTACGTATGACTGAAGCCTTCTTAATAAATCCCAAAATTGATCTTCATGTGTTTGGAATAACTGTCCTGTCAAAACACCCAGTTATGTTCAGCCAGTTAACTAGCTGTTGATCTGAGGTGAAGTTGACGAATTTGAACATGTGGGTTCAAAGAATTCATCCCATCATGGCAGTTTTATGCTTGACTCATGTTTTCATATTGGATTTTTAACTAAATCCAATATGAAAAAAATCCAGTAGGAAAAAAATCCCTTATGTATAACATATTGTGCAGCATCTACAGTAGCTTTATTAGGAAAACATTCTTTATTTTAAACACAGGTTGCTAGTCAATTGCTATTGTTCTCACGCCCCACAGAAGTTGCAGCCCTGGGCAACCACCTATGTGGAGTACGCCAAGAGCCAGCACTGTGCGCATATGATGTTTGGATGTAAATTTGTGACTGTCTGACTTTATTTTTGTGTTTTTCAGGGGAGATTTTTTCTCTCAGGGGACAAGAGGGAAACTGGAGAAAAATGCTGCCTGTGACTAAAAGTAGCAAAGAAACTGCTGCATGTTGGCTAATTTTTCTACCAGTATATGCAAAGGTTAAATAATTCTACAACGACCCTGCTGACACTGACTGGCTTTCTGAAGGCGTTCTGTTAGAAGGGAAAAGAAAGAAGTCAGATGTGGAGTTTTTCTTCTGATCCAAGAGGTGGTTGCTGTACTCCATCTATTATTCATCTCTGAATAAAAAATAAAAAAAATCCGTCTGTGAATTTCAATCCATCTGTCACGTCTCAGTAAAAAAAATAAAAAAAAAGACATCAGATTTGCAGGATAGAGGTGATTGTAGGTCAGGGCCTTGATAAGAGGAGCATTTTGTTATAGAGCAGAGGCTTTCAACCTTTTTTTCTAAGAACGTTGCCCCAGGAAACACTAACGTTTTTTAAATACTCTCTTGCTAACAGATATCTTATAGCAAAGTGTCTTATAAAGGTACAAGTAGTACAAGAATTTAGACATTGGAATAGAGAGGAAAGGTTTTGTGTCGGGTTATACAAAAACCCATGTTCTTATGTGTTCAAGTTCAAAATTGGAGGAAAAAACATGCTAATGGTTTCAGATTTTATTTTGAAAAAAAAAAAATTTGGTTTGATCTATTTCATAAAATCCAAACAAAATACGTAAAAGTTTGTGTTTGAAACGTGACCAAGTACGAAATGTTCAAGAAGTAAAAGACAATGTATGAGTCAAAATGAAAGTTAAATAAAAGTCACGTGATCAACCTTGACACCTTTGTCTGTGGCTTTAAACCTGACTGATCCTTATAGAGGGACTGCTTTTGGTTTACACTGTATCAGCTGAGTGCTGTGCCTGAATCAATGCACAGTACCCGGCCATGACTGTGCCAACACGTCACTCACACATCGCCTCTCGATGTTAACACAATTTGAAGTTGCTGTTTCTCTACTGCTGCTTAAAGAGACCCAATAAAACACAGCAGTTAAATTCCAAACACTGGCAACTGAAGTAAACATCAATCTTTGACGCCTAACAGCCGTCTGCAGCCCGACCGAGGCGTGACGAGAGAGACGGCTCGGTGCGCAGTCTCCAGTCTGCTGGGCTGCATAATACCACAGCGATGGCTTTCCAAAAAGCATGGAGAAAATAAAAGTGTCAGGCAGCATGAATCATAGTTAATTGGAATTAATTGAGCCAGCCATAGTCTAATCATCATACAAATTGCAGAGTCCTTTCTTTGTAAAAGCAAAAAGTTTAAACTCCTTACAAGATGTAATCGATGGCTTCTGTGAAGCATTTCAGAGAATAAATCATCTTCTTAAGGAGCCTCACTGCACAGGAAATTATCGGAGTAACTGGAAGCTGATGTGAACATATTAATAATTCCACAAATAATCAGTTAAAAAAAAAAGATTTTACTTGTAAGATTTTTTTTTTACAAGTGTGATCAACAAAACAAAAAATGTACTCAATAAGACCAAGTGTTATCACAGTATAAAATTAAGGCATAGAGCCTTGTAAGAAACAATTGTAAGGTGAAATATTCAAAACATAATTTACATATTTTCTCTTTTTTTAATATAAAAAAGCAAACAAAATCTTAAAGTTCTTTTTTCAATCATAGGATTGTATAACACAACAAATCAGAGGCACAGAGAGGCAGATACTGTCCCCAACAGCGCCGCAATCCAACCATATTAATTTGTAAGATAAATATTCATTTATATGCAAGTTTAAAAAGACTGTAGGTATACCTTTTATTCATGAAAAAATAAAACAGAAATGTTTGTAAAAATATGCATATGATTGATTAAATATACAAATATGTAGCATAACGTGTCACTCAAAACATCAACTGATTGTATTTTAAATCTTTGCACAATGGCATCAGTGGTTGTTTAATTATTTAATATTTTCCATTTCTGTCAGTGTGGCTAATGAAATACTTATTCATACTGATTAGTTAGAATAGCTTGCCTGCAAATAATCACCTTTTGTGTAACATTGTTGTACAGGGCTTATAATGATAGATAAATAAATAAATAAATAAATAAATAAATAAATAAATAAATAAATAAATAAATAAATAAATAAATAATAACCGTCAATATTGAAATAGTCACACTTTAACAATATAACGAATATTAATTCTAACTACCAACTCCTACATTGATATATTTATTTCCTGACAATAGGAATGTATATTCCATTTCATTTAAATAATCATGTTTTAATGTACTCCTGTCCAGGGTGTGCCCCGTCTGACCGCTAAAGATAGGCACTAGCTCCACTAGCAACCCCATTAATTCATGGTGTACGATGATGGATGGATGGAATGGACGTTTTAATGTAAAGTCTTGTTTGATTGATGAATTTTGGCCCTTTTGCCACACCATACATTTTCTGTTCGTATTTCCTGTTGTAGTCCGTCACCGCGCATGCCCAGTTAATCGGTAAGGAAGAAAGGAAAATGTCTCTTACGAGGTGAGTCCTGAAACAACTGAGCTTTACGCCTTCATAAGCAAATAAAATGTCATCTTTACGATCTGATTTGTGCTCCCCGTTATGCTGGTAGAACGTGTAGGGTTTTAAAAATTCCAGATGACCGCTATTCTTTTACTTAATTAATGCTATCGGCTTTAGCTGCGGCTAGCGAGTAAAACGACGGCTTAGCGTGAACATTAGCTTAGCATCACGCAGTAGCAGGTGGTTAAAAGTGATGCATTTCTATTTAACGCTATGTTTTAGTTCGACAGAGTGATGGCTCATTGGTTTTAGCTATTTATTACAATATTTAATGTGGTTAAATATAGCTCTTGTTTGTCTTCACCTTAAAAAATGGAACAGTCGCAGGCGGCTAACGGTGTTGTTTGAATGCAATATTTTAGCCTTTTTATATAACAGTAAAACTGACGAGGGTGTTTTATTTATTCTTTTCATTAGTAAAACTGAGGAGGTATGTGTTGTTTGTGAAGCTTTTTACCAGCCCCGACGCAGCTGTCGCAGGACCAGCTGGAGGCAGAGGAGAAGCTCCGGGCCCAAAAGTCCCACTCCACCGCACTGGTGGCATCCCGCAGAGAGCCGCCTCCTTACGGACACAGAAAAGGCTGGGTGCCCCGCTCGCTTGAGGTGCGCACTTCCGAGTGTCCGATATGACACTAGGTTTCTGTCTGTGCTTGCCTGTAGTTGCGGCTGCTTTAATCTAACCCAGTAGTTTTATTATACGCTTGGAAGTCGTTGCAAACTTTTGAGTAATCTATATTTTGTAGGATTTTGGAGATGGAGGCGCTTTCCCAGAAATCCACGTGGCCCAGTTTCCACTGGAGATGGGCAGGAAGAAGAAGACATCCAATGCCCTGGCAGTGCAAGTGGATGCAGAAGGAAAAATCAAATATGACGCCATCGCAAGACAAGGCCAGGGGAAGGATAAGGTCTGTTAGCTAGCCATTGCTAACAGATTTTGCTGTGCAAATTGTCTTCTGATTTGTTGCAAAATCAAATGTCTTTCATCATTTCAGGTGATCTTCAGCAAATACACAGACCTGCTCCCAAAGGAAGTTCTAAAAGATAATGCTCAGGAGCTCCAGAGGCCTGATGAGGAGGCTGTGAGAGAGGTACGGCGCTATATGCATGTTTTACCTGTCTGTCAAGAACTTCAGCCAGGTTTCTATCAAATATTTTAGTTGTAATTTTGTCATTTCTGTCATTCATGCATATAGAAGTATTTTTTTTTTCCAAGAGCATTTAAGTCTGATGTTAGAAAAGATGATTGATTGCGTCTGTCCTGAGTTTCAGTCATCCAGGTCAGGATAGGTCCTCCTTCACCTGATAATAGGTAGTGAAGGCTTAGAAAAAGTAAAAAAAAAGAAAAATCTTATCTATCTGTTGGATTCTTCAAACCCTAAAATATTAAACACAAGTTTGTTTTTCTGTCATTGAAGCACTAAGTGGCTGGGTAATTTACAGGATTATCCTTTTATTGACGTGGTTCTATGTTTTTTTTTTTTTTCCTAGCTGACGGAGAAAACCCGATCCGCCCTGGAGAAGCAGGTTTCTCAAAAGATCGCTGCCGCCATGCCTGTAAGAGCTGCGGACAAGCAGGCCCCTGCACAGTACATCAGGTTTGTGTTTTAGTTGGTTGATGAGTCGCAACACTTTAGATTTGTCATAAAACAAAAAACAAAAAGAAAGCAACTAACATTTAATGTTAATTAAGATTGCAGTGGACCTAAGAAAAACTTAATTATCTTCTTGAATTACATTTTTCGCCGTTTAACAGTCCCCACATTTCATGTCATTAAACATTATGAAGCTTTGACATTCTATCACCAGTTATTAGATATTAGTGTCAGTCTTCTTAGCCAATCAGGATTCACAAAGCAACATTACAACATTCTAACTGCATCTGAATCAAGTTAAAGAAAACTTCATTTTGTTTTATATTGCTTGCTCTGCAGACAGAGGTGACATATGTCTTATGTGATCACAATTTTTTGTATTAAAATAAACACTTATTGTTTTTAACACCCATCAAAGCTGGCTCACTATTAACATTATTTTAGTTAGAAAACTTGATTTCTAGCCACAGTGAAGTTGAGCTCAGAAAGGCTCACATATTGTTTTTAAGAATCTAATGCACTCTGTTGCTGCATATTACAATCAAAAATAATCATATTTCTGACTGCAGTTTCATAACTTCTTAAACAGCCTCAGTCTCCAAACAAAATCGTCCTGACCAATGAGTCTGGATTTCATTAAAATCATGTTGGTATTGCTTTAGAAGCTCTTCACATTACAGAATTTTTATTTTTGTGGCATTTACTTTAAAATGTAAATCTGCAACGTGTTGTTGCTTCGACACTCTCATGCTGTTACAGTGTTTAACATTCTCCATTTAGCCCAACTCGTGTGAATCCTTTAAAGTCCAGCGTTTACATCTGTCATAAAACGTTTGCTTCTCTCCCTCTCTTTCAGATATACGCCATCCCAGCAGGGAGTGGCTTTTAATTCTGGCGCCAAACAGAGAGTGATCCGTATGGTGGAGATGCAGAAAGACCCCATGGAGCCTCCTCGCTTTAAGTAAGCGCACCACACAAGATGCTTCAGTTGCTTTTAAAAGCACAACTCTTTGTTTCTGAAGGGAAATATTTCATTTCTGTATGTAACTTGGATAAATTTGTGTTTCAGAATCAACAAGAAGATTCCCAGAGGACCTCCGTCACCGCCGGCCCCCGTCATGCATTCTCCTAGCAGAAAAGTAGGATTCAGTGGAAATATTCTTCCCGATTCATCCTGCTTTTCAGCCGTCCAGGTCTAAATATGAATCAAAGTAGGATTGTTTTGGGACAGTTCTCCCTCTTTGTTCCAGATGACGGTCAAAGAGCAGCAGGAGTGGAAGATTCCTCCGTGCATCTCCAACTGGAAGAACGCAAAGGTAATGCCTTCTCTTCCCTCATTCATACTGACACTGAGAGTGTTTTATTGTATTGTTCTTTATCTTTTCCTGCTAATTTGATGTTTTCCTTCAGGGCTACACCATCCCACTAGACAAACGACTGGCTGCTGATGGAAGGGGTCTGCAAACAGTTCACATTAACGAGAACTTTGCCAAGCTTGCCGAGGCTCTCTATATTGCAGACAGAAAGGTGACGTGTATTAAAAGTGACAAATTGTAAATGTTGTTTAAAAAATGTACAGGGCCTTTCAAAGCTATTCATAACCCCTTGAATTTTTCGTATTTGGTCATGTTACAACCACAAACGGGGACGTAGTTTGGCAATTTTTCAACTGTTTACATTTTTTTCACCCCCATGTAAAATATTAGGCAAAAACGCAGCATGTAGTGTAAGTTTTTTTTATGGCAAATGATCATAAAAAAAATATTTGAGCTGGTATTATCACTAAATCCCAATGAAGTACATTAAAGCTTGTGATCGCAGCACAGCAAAGTGTAAAATAAAGTTCGGTGGGTGTGAATAGTTTCGCCAGGTGCCTCTATATGCAGTGAGCAAATGTTAACGCCGATGTCGCGATCAGGCCAGAGAAGCGGTGGAGATGCGAGCGCAGGTGGAGAAGAAGATGGCTCAAAAGGAGAAGGAGAAGAAGGAGGAGAAGCTGAGGGAGCTGGCTCAGATGGCCCGAGACCAGAGGGCCGGGATCAAGAGCCACGGCGACAAAGGTGGGTACCTGAACCGCGGCTCGACTCGCGCCAACGGGACGTTTTCTCACTCCTTAATCTTCTCCTCAGGCGGCGAGGACAGCGAGGCCAGGGAGCGTGACATGATCCGCCACGACAGGAGGAAAGACCGGCAGCACGACAGGAACATTTCCAGGGCGGCTCCCGATAAGAGGTGCTGGAAAACACTCTAAACACACAGCGTGCGAAATCATCTTCTCTGTTCCGCACAGACTCTCATTCACTGAAACACTCCGCATCCTGCTGAAATCACACAGCGGTGTCGGTGAAGGATCAAACACAGCGCTGTAGCACTTCCATATCTGTAGGTTTTATGCATGATCAGTGTGTGTGTGTTAGGAATCCATTTGCTCTGTCAGCTTGTTTGGTGATGGGGAGGGGAGTAGGAGTCCCTGGACAGGTAGAGGAAGTGAAATTCACAGGGAAGCTCATGAGTTCAATCTGAAAATACTGTTTGCTGGAGGACAGTCGAGATTAAAAAGCACGCAGAATGTTTACACTTCAAAAAGAGCTTTTTGTAGCTCTTCCTTCTGCTGGTTTCTTCTCTTTTTAGCAAAAAAGTACATAAGAAAATCCTCAGAGAGCAACCAAGCTTCTGGCTTTGTAATGATAACTCTCGCAATGAGTATCTTATTTATTAAAGGGACAGTATTATGTCAAATCGGCCCTGGTTTTGTAATTCTACATCATGTTATGTTGCTCCCTCATAAAAAAAAAATAAAAAAATTTTAATGCATGTTTGGGAGATTGTTTAATCTGTGAAAAATGCCTGGCAGGCAGAAATAAAAAACACCATCCAGGGAGATGCAGAAACTGTTCAACATTTCTTAAAAACTGGAAGGAGTGATGAACCATTGTGTTCGAGGAAGAAATGTGTTTGAAAATAAAGGGTGGATGACTGCAGTGGGTGGTCACTTTTGGTGACATCAAGTCAAAGAAAACAACAGTAGAACTTGACACTGCATTTAAGAAAAAGTTAGAGCTTTTCCACTCACTATATGTGAAGGGAATTCTAGAGATTGGGACCGAACAGCTGAATAGGCATCAGAAAGCTACTAATCGGGGAGGCTAACCGGAGAAAAGGGCTGCAGTTTGCAAGGGAGTGTTCAGATTGGACTCTAGATGCATATTGGACCCTCTGACATAAATGTTTCATCTCTTGTGTGTTTCCCCCTCAGATCGAAGCTCCAGAGAGATCAGGACAGAGACGTCAGCGAGCTCATCGCTCTGGGCAAGCCCAACCCTCGTACCTCCAGCGAAGCTCAGTACGACCAGCGACTCTTCAACCAGAGCAAGGTTGGAGCGAATAAACACTTAAACTGCATGAATTCAGCCTCACGTTGACGATTTGCACCCTTTTTCGTGCCAAAAAAAAACTAATTCTACTTTCCCTTCCTGTTAAAATTGAAATCGAGCATAAATTAATTTGTAAAATGTTTATATTCTATCATTTTCTCTCTCTCTCTCTCTTTTTTTTTTTTTTTTAAAGGGCATGGACAGTGGTTTTGCTGGTGGAGAAGATGAGACCTACAACGTGTACGACCAGCCGTTCCGCAGCGGCAGAGACATGGCCTCCAACATCTACAGACCCACCAAGAGCGTCGACAAAGACGCCTACGCGGACGACTTCGACTCTCTTATGCAGAACAACAGGTAGCCTTTTTTATTTTTTTTGTATTTTTTTTTTACTGCTTATTGCTAGGAGGCAACTCATTTTTCTTTCTCTGCACCCACTAAGCCCTTCACCAGAGATTCTAATAAGAATAAATCATTTTAGTGTTTTTCTTTAAGAATAAGCAAATTAAATTTAATCAAGCGATGAAAAAAACAATAAAAATTTCTTATTGATAACAAAAGCAACTGAAACTTTCCAACAATTCTCAGGATTGTTTAACTTTTTCATTATTTCTTTAATGAGAAATACTTCACTGTGCATTCTGCTGACTTAAAAAAAAATATATACATATATATATTTTTCCTTTTTTTTCTCTGTGTGTGTGTCAGATTCGCTCCAGACAAAGAGTTCTCCGGCTCGGACCACGGGCAGAGGCGTGAAGGGCCTGTGCAGTTTGAAGAGGATCCCTTCGGTCTGGATAAATTTCTGGAGCAGGCCAAACAGCACGGCGGCTCCAAGAGGCCGTCCACCAGCAACCGCTCCAAGGACGACTACCACGACAAGAAACGCAGAAAGGAATGAGAAGCCAGTCATCGTACTCTACGGAATACGATTGTTGTCAAAAATTATGTGTGCTTGATTGTAACATTTATGTCAGTTCAAGTGTTATAAAGGTCTATGAAATCTCCCCTGGTGTGCGAATACAACTGTTATTGACATCGAAATATGAACGTTACAATCGTGCATACATCTTTCTGACAGTTATTTTACTCCGTATCTCTGAGGAAAGTCTGGAAACAGCATATTGGATGAGAGGTAATCAGATTCTCTGTGCCTCAAAACGTTGTACTATATAAGATTTATTTTTTTCTCCCTCTGGTGTCGTTAACACGACTCTTTTTAGTCTTTTGAGCAGTGATGATTGGACAGGGTAAACATAAAACCTACGGAGCGAAACTTTTGGAAGCCTGTAATTAAAGCCAGTGTTACTTCAGATCATTTCTGTAAATTTTCTTTGGAAATATTGTCCAGATCTCTCTTTTTTTTTTATTTATTTTTTTTTTTTTTTACATGAAACTTAGCAAAATCTGTTGCTGTCAATTTGTTTAGCTTCGTTCCTTTCTCTTTCTTCCCTTCATCATTTTCCTGTGTTTTATTTAAAAGTATCTGCTTGATCACTGCCCAGCAGGTTTCTATCACTATCTAGAGGAACAAGCTTTATAAATGCTGTACATTGATAGCACTGGAATAAAATGCATATTGTGTTAACGTTTGGTTCCCTTTGCTTTGTTTAGTAAAGTCGACTTTTCTCGTTATTTGGACTTTGACGCCGATTTTTAAAAATTTCATAGCGGAAAACCTTAATCAGGTTAGCTGCGTGTCCTTATGAAGTCTTAACGTATCTAAAACGTAGGCCTTAAATTGTCTTAAATTCATTTAAAAAGTGCTAGTTGGCTTTAAATACATAAATCACAAGTCTTAAATTTTGTCACCTCAATTGTGTAAGTTTTTTTTTCTTGGACTTTTCTATCAAGTTAAAGTTTGAGTCACATGTAGAGATCTTTGTTGCATTATCAGCTGATGTTACCAGTAGCTAGCTACTAATATACATGTAATAGCTAGTTAGCTAACTTTTTTTTTTTTTTTTTTTTACATTCGAGTAAAGTGCAAGTTTATCACCAATTTATCATCTCTTGTACATTTCTGTTGCCACTCAGCTTTTAAATTTCATAACGGGCTTAAAAAGCCTTTATTTTGAGTTTGCGAAACTAGCAGAAACCCTGTTCATATAACACATCAGCCATCGGATTATTTGAATACGAGTGATTAGTTGCTCATATCAGCTTCTCATTATTCTGCTCATTTCCTGTGTTCTGCAGCTCATTAACACGGATTATTAAATGCTTCACAGAAGCCATCGATTACGTCTCGTAAGGAGTTGGAATTTTGTTTTGTTTTTTTTGCAAGAAAGGAAAAAAGAATCAGGCTCCACGATTTATGTGATGATTAGACTACGGCTGGCTCAATTAATTCTAATTAACTATGATTCATGCTGCCTGACACTTTTATTTTCTCCATGCTTTTTGGAAAGCCATCGCCGTGGTATTACGCAGCCCAGCGGACTGGAGACTGCGCACCGAGCCGTCTCTCTCGTCACGCCTCTGTCGGGCTGCAGACGGCTGTTAGGCGTCAAAGATTGATGTTTACTTCAGTGCCAGTGTTTGGAAATTAGCTGCTGTGTTTTATTGGCTCTCTTTAAGCAGCAGCTGAGTAACAATAGCCTCAAACCGTGTGGAATTGGGAGGCGACGTGTGGGTGACATGGTGAGTTCAGGTACACAGTTCACAGTTGCTGTATAAGCATCAATCACACACAGTTCAATTAAGATTGAATGTGTGTGAACATAGTTTAATTCTTCTCTGCTTTAACTTGCATAGTGAATAACTAAAGTGCATCTGCATCTCTGTAAATGGCCAGTAGATATCAATAAATATGAAAATCAGACATGCCAGTCACACATAAAGCCTTGAAAAATGTTCATACGCCTTGAACTCTGTGTCCTTTCAAACTGTCGATATCCCTTTCCTTTCATAAGAGATGTGTAAAAAAAGTCATACATAATTATGAAGTGCAAAAAAAAAATATTGTCCTCCCCCCATTGTGCATCGTATGTATTAAAAATAAAAAAAAAGAATCCAAAAAATATTTATTTTACAAAAAATGAATTCCTTTAAGTTTGGGTCACGACCGTAACCCTTGTCTTGAGAGAAGTTGAGAGTTTTTTTTTTGTTTTGTTTTTTTGCCTTCAGCAATTTGCAACATAAGAATCACCAATTGCTCCTGATGATCAGTTCTGCATAAAGAAAGCACAAAGAAATCCCCACCATGATATAATTCAGAGTAGTCTCATCCTGAGGGGCAGCAGAGCCTGCATTGCTCTGGGTAACACAGCCTGAAGGACACTCCGAGCTGTTTAAGATCACTGGAGTATTGGAGGGGATAAAAGCTCACAAAGTGAGTTTTGTCGTGGAAGAGAAGAGCTGTGTAACGTCACCCTAATAGACTCTTCTGATATGATGAATGCAATGGATATCTCCACTTGGACTTCTCCATCGGTGGCAACGAGCAAAAAAAAAAAAAAAGACTTTCCTTCAGCGAAAGGCTTTCATTCGGAGGTCCTCTCATTTCATCTTCCTTCCCTCCTTCCTTCCCTGCTCTCTCCTCTCCCTGTCTGAAGAGCGAGCAGTCTGTCAGTCAGACAGATAGTTTATTAATGTGACACGGGGTAAAAGGACACGTCAAGGGAGATCAATCACACGGCCTTGGTGGAGGACCAGAAAGCTTTTAATAAACCCAATCATCGTGATGCGTTGCTGTGTTCTTCCTCTCTGTGTGGAACCCTTTTTGCTGCATCACCATTAATGACACCCGGCGTGTTTCTCCAGCAAAAGTTGGTCCCTGGTTGTTTTCATTCTGGCTGACAGGTAATGTTGGGATTTAAATTTAGATGCGATAGAGCAAGATTTGTTTCATATTCCTCAAGCAAAAAGCGTTGCAGATTAACTTTTTTTTTTTTTTTTTTTTTTTAAATCCCCAACAGGTACATATAACATTTAGTTTATACTGTGAAGCAGGATTTGTGGACATGAAGGATAGAGGCCACTGTGAAGGCTAATTGTCTTTTATCTGAAAATCAGCACTTAATAGGATACATTCATCAGCTAAAGGTCAGACCGAGACAAGGAGGAAAACTATTTTCATGGTCATCAGCATGAGGCCCTGGCTGGATAAGGGAAGATGTGCCTAACAGCAAATCACAGCGACGGAAGTAGATGTGAGCAGATTTGGGTGGGACATTTTTGTTTTGTTTTGTTTTCTACAGATAACAGGGCTTTACAGAAGTTTTCACACCCCTTGGAATGGATTTTTATCTGGCTTTTATATAGCTGACGAGTAGAAACTCAGCTAAATGTTTGTTTCTATTTTTACTTATTTTTTTCCAAAAATAAATCTGAAAAGTGTGACATACACGTGCAACTGTCCACTTTTTTTTTTTTTTTAATCAAACACTTCCAAATGAAAGCGTTTTAAGAAGGCAAACAAGCAACAGGCTCAGCTGCAGTTACCCAGAGTTGGCGCCTGTGATATCTTTTATCACTTATCGTGAAAAATGTCTAATCATGATATGAATTTCGATTCAGCGGTGTTTCGATAAATTTCGGTTAAAGTCTCAAAAAAAACTAAAATTTTATTTTTGCTATTTTTTCCATTGCTTTTTCCCGCAAGAGCATCAATAAATATCACTAAGAAGTATCAATAAATACCAGTAAAAAACGTATCAATAAATATCAGCAAAAAGCATCAATTTAAAGTTACAAAACAATAATATGTTATTTTTGCTCATCAGTAAAAAGTATTAATAAATCAGTAAAAAGTATCAATAAGTGATACTGGTATCAATAAATATCAGTAAAATTAAAGACTATATGAGCAGTGCAGTGTAATAAATCATGCTTTTTTAAGTAAGTGGCGTCCTCAAGAAGCTTTATTTTAAACATATATGTTTGTATTTGTGGCCCCATCAATGCTGTGCCTTGCACATTTTCATTCAAACCCCTGTTTGTGTCACATTTACTCAGGCCTTTTAAGTAACATGAAATTCATCATAATAAAGTTAGGGTTAGGTTAACAATTAAAGTCAAAAATCTTTGCAGATTGTGTGTCACTGCTGACCTCAGCCCTGCTCTGTGGTCTCTGAGTTTCTTGTGGTTGGCAGAGCTTTGAAGAGCTGCTGGTGATCCCTACGTTTCCCCCCCCCAAGTGCAGATGAAACACATGGCATCTCATTCCCCCCCGCCCCCACCAGTCACACAATTTTTATTTGAATTTATTAAAACTTGCTCACTGTGCCGTTTCTCACTTCAAAACACAGGATGGGGTGATTCACACGTACCGGCCTACAGAGAAGGCAAAATTTTTCAAAGCGTAATCTAAGCCATCGCAGGGAAGTCGTCTGAGGTAATGGTGGAAGAAGATAAAACTTTAACTTTTCCAAACTGGTATAAATTGTTACAAAAAAATGCCAATCAATCAGTTTTCACGTTTATTCAAAAGGGTACTTTTAAATTGAGAAATGAGACTGTAAATGTTGCTTTAATCAAGCATGATTTAATTCCCAAATACTGACAGTAAATACATTTAAGCTTGTTTGGTGACACAGAGTCTCTAAACCTTCATCTTTTACTGCATAGACCTGTAAAAACCTTTTTTTTGTACTTGGTAACACAACACCTCTTGTCCTCTTGTAAAATTCTCCTTTTTTTGTAGCGTTTTTGTCATACAAAATGTTTCAAACAATCATATTTCATCCATTATATTTTTCCTATTTCTCACAATATCTTGACATCTTGGAAAATGCCATTTGTTGATGTGTTTCGCAGCTCTGCCATGCTCTTTAGCTTTGCAGTATAAGTCACCCTGCTTCGTTTTTATTGTCCTTGCCAAAATCTTGAAACTGGGTAAAAAAAGTACAAGTATTTCAACTTTAGTAAATGCCCCTGCCATACCTGTTCATCACTAAATGCATGCCTCGGTGTGCTTATGATGCAAGTGTCTAATTCTTGTGACTCATGTATCCACAGACAACATGGGTGGCGTCATCTTTCACTACATCTTTGAGGATTGTGTATTTCGACTTCCAAAGCGAAAACGTCGAGCCGGGGATGTTTGTGGAAGAAGACGAAGACAGCAGAGTTGCATTCAGGATTGGTTTTCTGGATCCTGAACTATTTTGCACACAGACCACGGTGCGTTTATCTGGAGAACTTCATCTCTAGGAACGTTCCTGAGCAACACAGAAGACATCTACTTCTATTCTCATCCACTGATTATCTGTGGGAAATAGGAGATTTACTTCTTGTACCTCTTGGCTTTAGGGCATCTGTTTCTCAAACGCTGAGCTCCTGTCTGCTTTAAAAATATTCATATCATAATTACTGCAGGTAAGTGCTGGCAAGAGAACAGAATAACTTAAATAAAAAAAAAGCAAAACAAACCATCAATGAGAAAGCTAAATATTTGATTGTTCTCATGGAGAGAAAATGAAAAACAATGAAAACAGCTCAAAGTGGGCCACCAGACTGTGAACTCCCTGTCTAATGATGGAACATACACACATTATGATGCGCAGTATTCACGCAAACACAGTTACAGGGACACTCTGGAGGATGTTTACTGCGTCAGACAAAGCACGTCTGATAAAGAAAGGCAATGTCTTTGTAGTACTTTATTTACCTAGTCGTCCACCTGATCTAACAAATACAGCTTTGTTGCCATGTGTCACATTGTTTCTTTTTTTTTCACGGGCAGACAGAGGCTCTTAAATGACTGAAAGTCTGTTTTCATTTAGCTGTCGAAAAAGCTTTCACAGAGAACGCCGGAGCTGTCCCCATCTGCAGGTGTTTGATCAGCGGAATCAGTCCGAATTACATGGATGGGATTTTGGGTATATTGGGAACAATATTCAGAAATCCAGTGGGCAGGTGTGGGGAGCCACTGTGTGCTGCTACGCTGCCTGCTTATTTCTAACTGCCACTGAACTGAATTGAGTTGGTTTTTTTGTAACAATTTTTCAGGCTTTTCAAAGTTTCATCCATCTGTTTTACCTGCTTGTTCCCATTTGGGTTTATGGATGGCTGATGGAGTGATCAGGAATAAACGGCCAACCCATACAGTGCCTTTGTACCGCTTTAACGTTTTCACTGTTTGTTACAGCCCATCCGTCCGTCCGTTCGTCCGTCCGTCCGTCCGTCCATCCATCCATCCATCCATCTAAAGTTATTGAACAGAGTTGAAAGTTTAAATCAGGGATAGATTGCCAAATCACATAAAATCCCAATAAAATACATTTAAAGTTGAATGCTTTTGCAATGTGTTGAAGAGCTATCCATAGACACGCTCGTATCCTGTGGGCAATTAGGAATTCTCATCACATGAGGACTTACTTCCTAACTGCTCCTTTAAAGCTTACTCTGACCTTAAGCTTGCTTCTCCAGAGTTTCCAGCAGCGGTGTCTGACCTTGACTCTGACCTGGGCAAAATGGACTAGTAGAGAGGTATTGTCTGGCTCAAGAAGTCGAAATGAACTCTGTAAAGACCCAGAAAGTCTTGAAGGTTAAGAAGGGGAGCTGTGTAGCCTCGGGAAAATGGAGGATTTGATGTCCAACACAGACAGACGCTTCCTTTTAATGTGTTTTTGTAATTTTTCCAAAGATTTTCAGAGCTATGAAAATAAAAAAAATATATGATGATCTGCATCAGGGAGCTGTTTTTGCTAATTTGTAGTCAGAGCTTTATTAGACTTAATGACAATGATTGAAAAATATAAGACTTGCTTGAGGTAAAATATTTTTTTAAAAACTAAATTGTGCCTGTTTGCATTTTTTTTTAAATGGCAAACAGGTAATTTGTAAATGTAGGTAATTTGTTGATCTACTTTTGCTTCTTATTTTTGTTACTACTGTCCTCTGAACTCTATTGCCTTTTATTTGCTGATTGAATTTAACCATTTACGTTCTGCATCATTGGAGCTGTTTTTGCTCAAATACAAATCAGACCTTCATGAGAGTTGATGACAATGTTTTGGTAAGAAGCAAACAGGATTAAATATTGTACACAGTTGGGTCTCTGTTGCTCATTTTTGGGATTCACTTTATGAATCGCAAGACATTGCGTTTAGAAATTCATACGGATTAAAGAGAAAGACCTAATAGTGCAATGTTTATTTACCCTTGGGGCTACTTATATAAAGAGTCAACCATTCAAAAAATGACCCTTTTCGCCACTAGATGGCACCACCAACACAAAAAGAATCCGAATGTGAGACTAACTCTCTGTCGCCTGAAGGTGATTCCAGGAGTCTGGAGCTCCTCGGCACCATCGAATTTGCATAAAAATAAAAATAAATAAATAAATAAATAAATAAATAAATAAATAAAAGGAGGGACAGGCACGGAGAAATGGCAAGATGCTGTTGTGGGCAACTGCAGCCTGGGTTTTGTCTCTGCAAATGGTGCTTGTGCACAGGATCTGTGCGAGTGCCAAAAACTGCATTAGCTGAGAGTAAGATAGAGGGAGCCAGCAGCAGCAGCAACAGCAGCCAGTCAGTCAGGGCCTCTTTATATCAGCAGGCGGCTTGTCGGAGATACTATTCCCTCCTCTCTGTTTGGGCTTTTTCCAAATTGGACAGCCTATTCAGGGTGCTGCTGGGAAAGAAAATGAACTCCCATCAGCACCGGTAGTCCCATCACTTTCCATTCCAATTTGAAGAGGGGGCGGTCATTAATTTCCCAATCGATGAAAGCAAAAAAAAAAAAAAAAGGCAAAAAAAAAAAAAAAAAAAGGTTCCATAACTTGAAGAAAGCTTGTTTCTGAGAACAAGAGCTAATAATTAAAATGCTCTCAGCACACATTGACAGCTTTTTTCTTCTTATTACACAGTTACACAGCCTGTATAAGCAAGAAAGTGGAGCTGCACATTGATGAACCTCTTGTATCGCGCTGTGCTCGTGCCCTCGCGCACGCGCGCGCGCTGCTAGCGCCCCGCGCGCCACATTCATCTGACCTTGACACCGGGAAGGGGAGATGCCCGCCGAGCCGGTGGAGCCAGCAGCACTCCATTGGCAGTCTCCAGAGCCTGTTGCTGTTGATGAGGACTGCTGATAGAGTGCGGCTTCACTTTCTCCAGCAGCGAAAATATGTAGGCTACCGCTCCGGATTTCAGAGAGAGAGAGAGAGAGCTCCCCCGCCCCGAAGGACAACATACACTATTCGCTGTATAGCTTCATTTTTAGGCCCGAGCAGCTAAGCGCTGCGAGAGCCTATTGTTCCTGTACTGTTTCTTATTATTACGATTCTGCCACCCTTTTTAGGGGGCTTTTTGGGGGCTTTATCATATTCAAAAACTCACCAAACTTTGCAGGGGCATAGAGCCCGGTGAAAAATTACGTATTTTATGGTCGTGGAAAAAATCGCAAAAGAAACGGCTCAAGGGCGCCACCTAGCAACTTTCAAAAGACCCTTTCCTATTCACTTACTTTATCGTAGAGACTTGAAACTTGGTACACTTGTAGAGCTCCCCAAGACACTCTGAATTTACAATTAATGTCATAGTGCAAGTATCACAGAATGTCGGCCATTTTGGATTGAAGTTCCGATTTTGAACCGATTTTGGCCGTTCACAGGGTTCGCATTTTTTCGAACTTGTCCTAGGGATTTCGATCGATCGGCTTCAAACTCGGTCAGATCGTTCATAAGGCATGGCCGATCCAAAGTTATCAAGTCCACACAATCCTGTTAAAATGCTAAGAGTTTGTCCTTGAACTTGCCATAAATAGGTTGCTTTGTTCAACTGCCTTTACTGCAGTTTCAGCATTCAGGTTTCTTTGGAATACATGTGACATTTTGTAGTGGTTACCTATAAATATCTTTCACCTGTTCCAGTATGATTTTCTTGACATTTGTTCATTTGGAACCTTCAATTTAAGCAATTGTGGCACAGAGGTTATAAGGAATTAAAATAATTATATCAATCAGGGCTAGGAAACAAAAAAATCCACAGTATGTACACAAAATGGCACAGAGAAGACAACCCTAATAATTACAGAAAAGAAGGGACTTTCCAAAAACCGTTTCTATGCATAAGAAAACCTGTAATTCCTATAATTTATATATAGATATGTATATATGTACAAAAAAAAGCCATACTTTTAATTATGACGCATTTAGTATTCCTATTAAATAAGATTTATTTTGTGCTTAAATGTATCACCGGGAAGCTTTTAAGAAAACAGGAATAAAAAAGGAAAGAAAGAGATTTGGTATTCCATCATGACTCAAGTACAAAAAATTGTGTCCAAAGCTCAAATCACAACCCAGTAACGTCTAAAAGAGATTTATTGATATATAAGGTAATGTGAGTGGCAAGGATAATAAACTGAGAATATAACAGATGCAGGAGGTAATATACAAACCCAGCAGAGGTGGTTTTCCACAGAGAATCGGACTATAGCAAGCTTGTTTCCTCTGAGACGTAACTGTACATGAAAATATATCCCTGGTCAGTTTACCAGGGATTGTTTCACCCATAGGATTGAATAGAGAGGGAGAGTCTATACGCTGGAAACCAGAGACGATGACGTCGTGGACAGAGAAAACTAAGGTGTTTGGGTAAGTTGATCCTCTTCAGAAATTTAATAATAATAAAAATGGTAATAGCAAAAGCACAATATTGCCATACATCTTGTAGAACCAGTGTTCTACATGGTGAAAACAATGTTCGAGCTGTTGTACGTTAGAAGTCTGCAGTGATTCAGATTCAGATTCAGGCACTGCAGCAGCCACTTGCTTGAATATTCAGCTTTCAACATTGCAAAAAAAAAAAAAAAAACATAAGATGAAGGGATGAAGCAACTACACAAGTAAGCGTCCTTGAAGGTCTTTTGCATTCAAATTTGGGGGTTTTGTTATACAGAAGAGATGTCAAGCATTAGGGCCAATTTTGAAAAGTTCAGAGTCTGTCTAGGAGCATCAGCATGTCCCTGCTGCTCCTCATTAGATAGAGCTTCATCTAATGAAACTATCCTCTCAGAGGCTTTCTGTGAATATTTATCTCTGCGCTATGGTGTCTAATGCATACACATACGAGACCTGTTTAAGTGATTAATGATGTTTATTGAAATATTGGAGATATGTATGAGGGTGTAGGTTCAGTCAGCAGCCTGGGGGATTGTCTAAAGAAAGAGAAAGGCTGATTAGGAGAGCTCAGGTAATACTGTAGTAAGTGAATTATGGATAGAAGATATCTTACTTGCAGGATGAGTAATTCTAGCACTGGGGAAGAACAGTGGGTAAAGTAGTGAGTAAGTTTTGCAGAAGTCAGTTGAGTAATGATGTGTTGTGGAGTTCAGTAAGTTTTGCAGGTGAGTAAAACAGTGATGAATCACACAACCATAACCTGCCTTTTGGGCTGTGGCGTGAAAATACCCCTAGTGACAATAACAGCAACGTCCGACAGTTTGTTCACTTTCAGAGCCTCCTGTGACACCTTTGTCCACTTGCTGACCGCATGTACTTATTCTGAACTGAATGTGCCTCCCCAAACAAAAAAATAGTACATTTATCACAATATTGTTGGAAAATGTTCACTTTTTTCTTGTTAGCACTGATATGATAGTGCTCTCCTGGTTTCTACCAAGTTGAATGTAAGAAAACATAGACATGCAATTAGTCCAGAAACCCAAATATTTGGTCTCATTTATAAAACCTCCTTGTAAGACATTGTGTTTCATTGAAAAAATGTCAACTTTTGTCAGCTCTTCCCACACTGAAGGATGCTTGCTTGTAGAAGTGTTCAGATGATATAATTTGCTTTGTTAAATATCTGATATTTCTGCCACACTTAAATTTAGTCACATGTGTGGCTCTGTATAGAATATATTACTGTGAATATGGAGAAGTGCTAGTCCAGCTGCTCCCTGCAACTCCTGCCTGATTGATTTGTTGGCGCAATGCTAGTCCCGGTGCTTTCATCTTTATGCATGGAGGTTCCCCGAAGCATCTCAACCCCCCCAATTTTCCTGCATTTCCCTTCAATCTCCAGCTCATCATCTCTCCCACCCCTGCCCCATGCAAACTGACCCTTCACTTCTTCACCACAGGGAAACAGTGTTCTGAAAATGGGCCTGATTATCATAAAGTGGCAGTAAGGGTTACCTGGGGACAGCTGCAACTGCTCGACATGTTTAGGTGGGAGGTGCTTGCAATGGGGCCACTCCACTGTAACTGTTTTCGACAGATGAAGGAGGTTGGAGGCAGGATTTGCAGCTGTGCTCTACACGTACCTGGTAGTAGGTCAGCTGGCATCATCTCCTGAGGAGGAAGGGACACAGCTGCGATCTTGAAGTTTTCCTTTTTTTTTTCCTTTTTTCTAGCTGAACTACTATACATGAAACTCGAGCTAACCTTTTTCATTAAACATTGGGTTACATAATAAAACGTTGATGCCTCTCTTAAAGGTGAAAAAGGATTTGAAGAGCTCTATTTTAGTGTAGTCCAAGGAAAAAGAGAAAACACACGTGGGCTCTGGTGGAAGTAAGGAAAATGTAATAAACAACTCTGACTCGCTTCTTGAGGCAGATGCAAGATTGTTTTGCACATACCTGGTGATCAGGCTTACCTTTGTAGTGTCACTCCTAATGGTCTGGTGCTTATCTTTGCTATTACAATAGCCTCAGAGTCTGTGGGTTATTATTACTCATCTTTCCCAAAGCTGCCGTTACCAGCAAGCATCTCCTTTCAAATAATCTACAATGTTATTCAACAGTTCCATTGTCACACAGTAATCACTCAGTACCTCTCCTCTTCAGTGCCAATCTGGACCTCCACCATAAACCAGAAAGACCCCTTCCAACTGCATCAATAAGCCTTTCAAATATTTTGTGCTTGTGATTGCTGCCAGCTCCAGAGGCTTAAGTTACTTGGGGATGTATCTTCCCATTTCAGCTCATCTACCTGCCATTTAAATTTCTAATTTAGACGGTAATGGCTGAGATGATAAAGCAAAACACAAAGTGTCATGACGACGGTAAAGGCGAAGGAACATGTTGTGTTGCCAGTTGAATTTCTACAAT
Organism: Poecilia mexicana; assembly: GCF_051168715.1. Classification (NCBI taxonomy): domain Eukaryota; kingdom Metazoa; phylum Chordata; class Actinopteri; order Cyprinodontiformes; family Poeciliidae; genus Poecilia; species Poecilia mexicana. Next base: position 6,486,802 of record NW_028263390.1, on the reverse strand, counting down.
AATGCGTGCTACATATTTAACTGATATTGTGACTTGGGATTGTGAGCTAATAACTTGTAGGTGTGTGTGTGTGGGGGGGATTATAAACAAAACAAAAAGTGAAAATGAGCTGTGGTTAATGTGAAGGCTGTGATTATGTGTTTGTCAAATAATTGTCATCTCCTTTGCCATTAATCATCTGTGAGAAGGTTTACAACAAACATGAAGGAAGGAGAAATGGAGAAACAAGCAAAATACTTGAATGCAGAAACACAATGTCGTTAATTAAATGTATAATGCCACAGTATGTTTACTTTAAGTGGTGTATGTCTGCTGTCATTATCAGCCTACAGCCATAGAGGCTGGACTTTTTGGCCCATTCTATCACAAATCCAGTGACTGTGCAAAATGAAGATCAAGAAATTATGTAAGGATGTTGCTGAAACTGCTAAAAGTTGGATTAAGAATTATACAAACATGAAAGAATAGTGGGGAATCATCAACATTATTGGAGAAACTGAAAACAATCCAGCATTATCACAATTAATTATTGCTTAAAATAAGGTTGTAAAATACAGCAGAAGTCATGACTTCATTAAACAGTAAAAAGTAAGAGGAGTCTAGGGATTGAGAGTAAGAAAACCAGTAAATCAGGGAGGCTAATTTGAAAATATATATTCTACCAGAGGAATTCCAAGTCAATGGGAGAAATCCTAGACGGAGATGTGAAGCACGATTAGAATCGAGCAGAAGTGCGCAGGAATTAAATGGCCAGTATAGGTTATTCCATCGGAGCATTTCTCCCTTCCTGATAGGACGGTCAGATTTCAAAATGACAATTCAGCACGCTCAAATTATGCTAGAGTGTTTTAAAGTCCATGAGTCATCTTCTTTCAAAAAATAGATTGGTCACCATCGAGTTCAGACCATAGTCCCATTGAGAATAATTTGCACTTTGGTTCAGTTTTTCCATCACTGCCTCAAGATTATACTGAATAATTAATGCCTGGGAAGAAGTAAATGTTGTTTCAATGCAGGAGCTTATTGATACGATGCTACATCAACGTAGCAACAAAATAATGGATTGCAATTTTTTTGTGTGTGTCTTTGTTAGGGGTAAATATAGTGGCTCAAGCACAGATAGATTGAAAAGAGAGCATATTTGAATCCTGACAGATTCTCAATTAAATTTAATTGAACTTTGACTAGGCCGTTCTATCATGCATGTTCTTTGATCTAAACCATGCCGTTGTAGCTCTGCCTATATATTTAGGATCATTGTCTTCTGTGAGTCCCTCATTCTGGGCAGCGATCCACAGCATGATGCCGTCTCCACTATGTTTCCCTATGAGGACGGTATGTCCAGAGTTTCTTTCACACATGGTGATTTCAGGGTTTTTTATTATTTATTTTAGTTTTGACGAGGATAAATTCTCCTAAATGAGAACTCATTCTCTGCCACTGGCAGTTTGAAAAATAATTTGTTCTGTTCCATTTGTGCAAACTTCTCTTTAAAATATCTTTTTATATTTTTTAAATTTCCTCATGCATTAAACATCGCAGTGGTGTGTAGGCTGTTTTAACAGAGCTCGCTACCGAAACAGAGCCTCTATATTCATGAAGACAAGTAAATAAGCCTCATACAACACGGTAATTGGTTTGTTGAAGAGGTTTGGTATTTTGTTGCACAAACAATAAAACCTATTGGGTTCCTCCCCCCATCTTTGAGTTCGTAAAACAAATATGTGAGTCGCATTTCCAATATTTATTTATTTATTTTAAAAATGAATCCCTGTCAGAAGTATTAAATTACAAAATACGGCCAGACCAGAGATATCATATGAGATAGTGGGGGTGGGTAGTCATTACCATCTCTAAGCCAGTGAAGGGTAGCGAACCCAAATGGAAGTGCCACCACCGTCTCCTCCCCGGTTTTATTAAGCTCCTCCTGAATATGAATTGCCAAGCTTTCCACACAGGCCTTAGCGTTTTGTGGTCAAGGCGAAGGAGGAACAGGCTGCTCTGAGACATCATAAGTGCGTTTCTTTCTGCTGGTCAGACTTTAAATTAGCAATGCATGACAGTAAAAATACAAGGCATGAAATTAGCTGCAGCTCCTGTCCTCTGTGATCCGTCTCCTTAGGTGTTTTTATCCCCCTCCCCCGCCATTACAAATGAAGAGGCAGAAAAATACAGATTAGATGGGTTCTTTGGAATGAGCACTAAAGAGATGTTTATGGAGATACGTTCGGCGTGGCGCAGACGTATAATTTCATGCTGCAGAAGATAAAGGAAAGCGGGATGTGTGATGCATATCGAACAAAAGCATACATTTTAACTATACGTTGCTGTTACATTTAAAATCTTTCTTGATTATGAGTGGTTTATACCACTGAAATACTTTCACGTCATATCATAAACCAACGTGAATTAGAATTTTTACTTCACTCCGTCACTACTAAATTCCAGCCAACTCCCTTCAAAAGACAACGTATTAATAAATGGAGTCCACCAGTGTGCAATTTTACAACAAAATCAAGGATTTAGGAATAATTGTGTGGAGAAGCTTAAAGGAGGGCTGGAGTAAACAATGTAGCAAGCTTCGAACCTCTCATGGAGGCATCGACTGAAAATGGGAGAAATGCTGCGCAGCTACAAACCGACCAACACATGGCTATGCACCAAAACCAGGCTGAGAAAGAAGAAAGAGTCAGAATCAGCCAAGTGGTAGGAGAAATCCAGATAATTTGTAATTTTGCTGTCAAATAGGTTTGAATCCAAGTACATATTGCTAATTTGTTTGCATCACAATTCAGCACATTCAACGGATATATTTTCTTTACAAACTGATTAACTTGTTCACAATTGGGTTAACTCAGGATGCTAGATGATGGCAAAGTGTTTTCAATACAATCCCTGGTATGTGTTAAATGTGCATCAACAGGCATTAGTGGTATAACTTTGATGGATCTGTATAAACCTCAAATTTGGTTTGAGGCCAATTTGAGATATTGGTTTATAAAGGATTCAGGAAGAATGGTGGTAAAAAAAATAGCAAAAATGCATAATGTTTGCAGTTAGCCACAAGCCATGTAGCGGCCACACAAAGAGCACGCTAACATAACCATAGTAGAACTTTTCGGCCAGCATTCAAAGCTCTACGGAAACTAACACCACACATCGATTTGAACACACCATTAGGGACGGTGGTGGCAGCATCATACTGTGAGGACAGAATACTTGGTCTGAGTAGATGAGGAGTTGGATGGAGCAAGAGGCATATTGATATTTTAAAAGGGCCCAGTCAAAGTCCAAAACTATTCTACAGGTTTGTCTGTTGAGAACTCGAAAATGGTTTTTACTGATTCTGCCCATTAAATTTTCTGTCAAAGGGGGAAAAACAGTCATTTCATTAGCATTTGCAGCCGAATGTTCAACAAAGTAATGAATCAGGGTGGCAGAATACAAATCTGGGCCACACATTTTTAAAAATGTTTGTGAATCAGTTTTCTTCCAGCTCTCGATTCTGCACAAAGTCCCAGTAAAGTACGATCAAGTTCATGGCTGAAAAACGACTAAACGTGAGAAACAAGTATTCATCCTTCAGTAAGCCAGCGGATGTCTTTGGATGTGATTCTTAGCTGATAACGGGACTCATTACACGTTACTGTTATAAAACGCCATCTTTATGAATATCGTCAAGGGCACAGACAGCAGGAAATTTGTCTGTGATTAATTCTTTGGGGTGAGTTAATCCCTTAGGAGACTGAAAGACGGCGGAGGCACTCGACAGTGTGTAAAAAGGTGTTCAAGTGGCTTCACTTAATAAAATAACATTAATAACAGCAGTAGTAAAAATTAAAGAAAATCTTGTGCCCGGGGCAAGAAAGGAGTCACTATGCTCTGACTCAATTGACCCGGCTCTCCCGCCGGATCGAGGTGTTTTTGGCTGGGTGAACAGTGTTTCAAGGTTATGCAGAGAGATGCAGTCAAACGTAATGGCAGCCTATAATGAGTGTTTTCCTGTGGGATGGACGGTGACTTTGTGGATGGCAGGTGATTTAAGACCTAAGGGGAGGGAAAAGGATTACATACTCTCAGACTAAACTAATTTAAACCAATAAATCACACCTTGGCAATGCCTTGATGTGTTTTTGCGTTGTTTTTCGATCCGTTTGGACACCTACATCTGTTTCATTTCACTCAGATCACTCATTCCGCACCGCCTTCAGCCTCTGTCGCTCGTCTCAGTTTTTCTCCTACGTTCGTTTATTGACTCTTGTTTAAAGAACATCAAATGCTTAATCAGGGGATGACACAGTCTGCAGCCATATGCCGTAGAGGACGATTATTGGCTTAAGCGCCGTGACAGAGACGAGTGATGAATCGCAAAGCGGCAGGAAGTAGACACTTGATCGGCCTGTGCATTCTCTGAACACGCATGCTGCAACACTGAAGCACTGAGTGCCTTTGCTTGGCCTATCATTGCAATTAATGTCACCAGTGCAAAGGAAAATGTGAGATAAGTACAGAGGAGGTGCAAGAAAAGAATAGAGAGACAGAAGAGAAGTGGAAATGAGCAGCCGGAGAGCAACATGTAATAAAAGGGTTGGGCCGAACGCGCTTACTCTTTAGCGTGAGTGATAATATAAGGACTATGGCTGTCTTCAAGGGCACTGCTTACCAGAACAAAAGGAATAATCCCAATTATCCTGTCGGTCTTCAACTTATATAAAGAGTACCAACCAAAGCTGACAATGTTCTGGATACTTTTGACCTTTCTGCTAACCTTGCTGTTTTACAGTGCCTTGTAAAAGTATTCATATCCCTTGGACCTTTATGCGTTTTTTTATTTTTATTTTACATTTAGAGGTTGGGACTTTTCTCTCTTTTTTTTTTTCAAAGGAATTCTTTCCAAATACTATGCAAAAATTGGAAGTGGTTTCACAATTGAAATGTCATACAAATAATGATCAAAAGCGGTCACAATTTAAATAAGTCATCTTCAGTGCTCCGAGTCTGGACTTAAAAGTACTCGGTGAAATAAATTTAGTTAATTTCTAGTTTTGTTGTAACATGTTGGACGAATGGAAGAGAGAGCAAGAAATGATCGCTTGAACGCAAAGAGTAAGAATCAACTCTTCTACACTTTTTCAATATTTTATTGGCATTTTCTAAGATAGTTTTTTTTTTGGAGATAAAAATGTGAAAACTGTGATTTGCCTTTGTTGTTGCAAAACAAATTACTATAACAAGAGTCTGAATTTGAAGCAGTAACAAATTTATTAGAACCTTGCAAGGTGACAACAAAAACGCAAAGTCAAAGGAGTCTCTCAAGTCTGTTCTAGCTAACAGATGATTCTGACCAACCTGCATAGGTCTGTAGATCTTGTGACAGCAGGTTGTGGGTGTTTCCCAACTAAGGGAAGAGACTGAACCATAGGTGTGAAGCTGTGGATTTTTGTGCATCAAGGATTTCGTGGAGCTCAGCAAAGTTGGTCTTGCCATTTGCCTTTTGTTAGGAAAAGGGAGTTGTCCGTTTGATGTCAAAGAGGACTGGTTTGATCCTGACAAGTTCTGGGTTAGGAAATGTATACCAAGATAGTCTTTGATAGTTCTCCAATCTTCACCCCCAGGGTTAATGGGGACCCACTGCATCTTTTTCATCCACTTCACAGTTATCCACTACGTTTTGGTGGTTTAGAGCCAAAAATCTCAATGAAACACACTGGGTTGTGTTGGCTATGTGACAAAATGTAGAAGAGGCAAGCAGCATGAAAACTCCAGCAAAGCGCAGCAGGTTGGTGGAATTTACTCTTGAATGAATCCTGCTCTAAATAACCGTTAAATTGGAAATGTGGATTTTCCAAATGTAGATTGCTCCGGCTGCTATCTGCTGTACTGGTGTGCGTTTGCTCAGCTAGGCAGAGAAATAATCTAATGGAGTGCTACCTGATGTCATGGAATTTCCTGTCTTATAGCTCTGATGTCAATTATTCGTTAAGTCTATTTTCTATCCCTTAGTTATAAACTAAAACTAATTGATTTTTTCCTCCCTACAAAGGAGTTAATAAATAAAATTCAAGTAAATTCAGGGAAAAGTGGATCAAAATGTCAAAGATAGTAATTAAAGGGAGCAGTTATTTTGTCTCTGTAAAGAATTACGTTCAAGTCTATAAAGATCTTAACAGGTCTGACCTGTCCTGTCACTCTGCAGCAACTGCACATCTGTTATGTATTTCATCCTAAACACTCACGAAAAAAAAAAAAAGACATATAAACTGTAGCTCAGAAGCTTCCTGATGCAATGTTGTTCTGCTCAAAACACAAAGTCTTTACCGATCGCGCCAGGGCTCAGCGGTATTTAAAATCCAGCGCACCTTTTATTGACATGCACAATGCCTTTTCTCACCCCGATCTAAACCGATCGAGACGGCGCATATAGTTAAAAACCTTGGGGAAATTCTCAAAATTAAAAATGGAGCAAGGGGAGAAAAAAACAACACAACCACACACATGTGGTTGTGTTGCTCTGCCGTCAACCTCTCTTTCTGCCTGCAGTCACCCTGCAGCCCCTCATGCTGCTTCCGTCTGTAGAAACCGTTGATCAATGCAACCTTAATTCGAGAGCACGGATTATAATAGAAGCATTAGCGTCCATTGATTAGAGCGCAGAGGGGCCAATTGAAATATGAATGGGCTGTCAATAGAAACTCTGCTCGCAATGACAAAGACCTCAAGACCCCTTCCAAGCATGAGGGAATTTTAAATGTCAAGAACAAGCTTGATGTGAGATGGAAGTTGACTGGGCTTAACATTTAGTTTGTTCTGAGTCACATGGTATAGGGTTCTGAAACTGAAATAACTTTTTAATTAAACATAGCACAACATAACATTTAGGAGGATTAGGAGAAGAAACGCAGAGCAAGCTTAATGTTTTTTTGTATTCAGTGTAAAAAATGGTTAAAGGGCCAGTATTATGTATTTTCTATGCACATAGTGCCATTTTATAGCACAGTCAAGTAACTATGTTAGCTTCAGCGGTTATAAAAATGCTGTTTATCAGCTATGACTTAAAATAAATTTGCTTTTGTTATTTAACGCCTTGAAATAGGGTCTCTGTCTCTTTAAAAACTCCTGCTCTTTCTGAAACTCTCAACAGTGCTCCTCTATTAACCATTTAAAAATATTTTTTACCAACATTGCACTGAGAAGTAGCTTGTGTAATGAGCTCAGCAGATGCGCAGTTCCACAAGGTGTTTGCTAATTGCTGATAGCTAGTCTTAAGGAACTGAGTGGGGGAGCAGCAGTGGTGTTTATGCTTCCTGTTTACATTCCTCTAGTTTTTTTCCTCAGGTTTTCTGTGCTTATCAAGTTGAAGACAGCTCGCTGTTTTAGATACCAACCCTTGAAACCTTACACCAAACCTCTCCGTACCACGTTCTCCTTCATCTGAGCCATTGTCCTCAGCTGCCATCACTCTTGTTTCAAGGACAATCTCACAAACCATCGGCTCCATTTCTACTGAAAGCTCATCTGGAACCAAAGTTTCCCCCTGAAAACTTGCTAAGCCTAGTGGTTGTGTGCCATGGCAGTCATTTATCCAGTGGCCCGCCGTTTTAAAGTTGACAGAAAATTGGAAAATATCACATGATAATTATGTGTTATTGGAAGATTAATACCTGAACACCAACTATAAAGTTTTAAAATATGCAAACATTTAAAAAATATATTTAAATAAGCAATGTTAAGCCTGGTGGGGATATAAGTAAAGCCTGGTGGCCTGCCAGGCTTATAATAAACTGGGGGAAATTCTATCCAAACCTCAGTCAGCTCCTTTGATCAATGTCATATTCTAATGTCTTCTGCCAGGAACTCTTCCCATCAACATCTACCTAGCTCTTTAAATCAGGAATCAGCTTTAGTAATTAGTAGACAGTACACAGAAACAGGAAATGCCTTATGAGCCAGAGGAAAGTATGGTGAAGTTAAAACTTTCAGTGTTCACCTCATTACTGGACTTTAAATAGTTAGAATTGTTTAGAAGCCTCGAAACCATAACTTTTAAAAAACTTTGGTACACCATGATGCCTCTAACTGATTCCCATTACATTTCTGTGTTGGACTCGGAAATAAATTAATAATAATATGGTATGAGCAGGATGAAGTGGGTTCAACCAACAGATGGACGGCAATTTTTATGGAAAGTCCCTCAGATGGAAACAAGTTTGTTATCCTGATATTCTTATGGGAATTTATAGGACATTGTTTATGAACAGAGCAATTCGGCAATTGTTGAAAAGAACTCGTGTTTCATGATTTAAAAATACGGTGCAATTTGTCACCACGAGGTAGGGGTGGATTTTTGTTTACTGTTGTCACGATAATCTGCACTGAATGATATTTAAAAACCCTTGAGATTTTCCGTATTATTGGGATTGTTGTTTTTACTATCTTTCTCCACTGTTTGTTATATAAAGGCAAGTGATTGTGAAGTGGAAGGAAAATGAGACATAAATCTGAAAAGCACGAGGTACATTTACATTTATTCCCACGTCTTCATATATAAAGAAACCACCATTACAGACTGCCTGGATTTTTGGAAAACTGCTTCAGCTTCTCTTCTTCATAGAGTTTGAATCTGTCAAACTCAACTTAATACATACATTTTGGTGGCAAATATACAACATTTCTGGTATTTCTGAGAAATACCAGAAATCTGGTACTTTCCCAAACTTGATGATAATTGCGTGTCACACGTTTCAGAATTTTATTTTGACAGATTTAAGGAAATCATGAACCACCTAATGACTATGCACTTCTTTGTGTTGGTCTGTGACAAACAATCTCTATAAAACACAGCAAAGCCGGTGGATTTGACATAAGAAGACGCACGTTTTCTCCCTAAATGCCCTTGTAATGTCCTGAATCCTGACAGTAATAAGCAACAGTCCTGCCAGTAATCGGGATTAATGAAACAATCAGGCAATCGGCATTAATTATCCAACCCAAAAGAAGAACGATTTTGGGGGTGCAGAGATTGAAGAGAGGTGACAAAGACAGCAAAAACAACAATAAACACAGCCAATCGTCTTTATCGGCGAGCAGCACATTGCTCATCCACATCGTCTACATTCAGTCATCCGAACCTTAATTAACTCCCTGGAATTGGCTGTTGTGTCTTCTTCTTCTTTTTTTTTTTTTTTTTTTTGGTTCTTTGTTTTTTGGCCTCAGTTTCTCTCCACTATTCAGGGGGCTGGAGATCATTGTATTTTTTGTTTGGCAGTGAAACTCTGGCTGCACTGCAGGGCTAGGACAAGCACGCCTGGGGCAGCAGTATTTCCACTCTGCTTGTGCTTTTATTGACTCTGCTGAGGCTGACAGAACCTGTCTGACAGTCAGTCACAGAGAGGCGTGATCCTTCACCGCTCACAGATAGAGGAGGAGGGGTGGGGGGATAAAAATCTGTCAAACTCAACTTAATCCATAAATTTTGGTGGCAAAAATCCCAATAAGATCTCCACGATGTCTGCCCAGACTCTCAGAAGCCCTGCAGATCTTAAGCGGCGGTGTGGCTTCGCTATGTGTTCCCCTCCTTCTCTTCTCTTCGATGAGGCATGAAGTAAAAGTGGCTCTGTTAGAACTGCTGCGCTTGCTGTTTCATTTCCCCATGGAGGACCTGGTCAGTTTGAGCCATGTAGTTGCAAAATCACAAACCCACGCTCTCCTAGGAGTAACCCTCGTGTGAAACGTCACCTGAATAACACTCAGCAAAAGCTCCAGCAGTAACTGATGGAACTGCTTCTTCTCGCTTTATGTAACTGCCGAAAATAGAGGGGAAGATATGGGGAACACATTGGGACTTATCAGGAATCAGGAGAAGAGACAGAGATGGGTGAATGAGGGTGAATGGGTGGGGGGAAGGGTGAATCGTGCTGTCATGTTCCACAGCAGGATCAGGGGGCAGAGGTTAATTTGAAATTTCATATGAAAAGGAGAGGAGAAAGACTTTCTGCCTCTGCCTGGACTGCATTTTAGGTCCTACTTCAATCGACAAACATGACAGGAGATGTATCATGAACGAACACCTTGCTTCACCACCTGCGTTTTCATTACGAGTGTGCGCAGAACTCTGTCAATATTCCAGGAATGTCGCAAAAACACTAATTCACAACTGCTGTGTTTCCATGAAATAAGAAACGCAATTGAAATCGCATTTATATATGTGATGAGTCATTAAAAATCATGCTGCGACATCATCCTCCAACCACTTCCTGTCGTCTTCTTCTTTGTCTCTTGCATCCACAGTAACATTTGGTTGTTGATCACATGACTCGTGGGATTAAAAAGAAGTGTTTCAATTGGAGTTTTGTGAAATAGTCTAATTTCAATCCAGCCGCCAAAAAGCATCTTTTTGAAATTGACGTGTTTTGATTAAGCACAATTTATTTTTATGATTCCAATTTCCACAATTATATGGTCAATATAAAAACGCAGCTACTTCCTGTGCTTTTGATAGTGCATCTTGATATGGATAGTGCATACTATGGTGTATTACCAAATGTGGCCGTCATTGTGTTCTCTTTTCTAAAATTAACTGAGCATCCTTATATGTTGACAGCTAAGTCATTAATTTCTTAAACTATTCTGGTATAGTACTCCTTATCTATCATATCTCTTGACAAGGAAAACATGGAAGTTACAACCTTAGATCTATGGCTGTTGGTCAATTGGTTGTTGCCAAATTACAAACTCCTCTGAACAAGAAAACTTTTAGATTTCATGCCTTGAAAACCTTGCAGTCTGAGCTTTAATTTGAAACCCTTGTTAGATCAAAGTTGTTTGAAAATTCGACATCATTGCAGATTACATTGTGTGCGAGCAAGTGTTTTCTGAGAAGATTTTAGTGTGTATTGTTCGTTTTTATGTTACTTAAGATGCGGCTGTCTTGGCCAGATCGCCCTTGTAAAATATATCTTCGATCTTGAGTGTGACTAACTTGGATAGAGAAAAGTTAAATAGTTAAAAACAAGCTTAATAGAGCCTTTTGTTTCCTGGTCTTCACGGTGCTGTAAGGACAGTAATCTTCTCTAACAAACCTCTGAAATATCTGCAGAACAGTTGGATTTACGCTGAGATTAAATTACACACAGGTGGAAACTAATTAACTGAATAAGAAAGTAATTAACGGTTTCAGAACAAAGGCTCCTGAATATGAATTCACGCAGCCCTTTTAGATTAATAACTAGTTTTCCAATTATCCTTGCAGTTGATAATCATGTGCTACTTTGTTTTGGACTACCTAATAAAATGTGCTGGTATTGTTAACTTAACTTATAAGGAATTGAGGAATTCAAACTGCAAAAGGCAGAAGATTGGGTTAGATGTTGTTTTTTTCCCCCTAAAAGAATCACTGAAGGTTTCTCTGTAGCCTTATCAATTTCTAGCACCTGCCCAGCGACTCAAAGGCATCATTATTCCACTCACCTCTGTCATGTCAAGCCACAGTCTGTGACTTTAGCCTCAGGATGGAGACCTGCTCCACAAACTACACTGTCCCCCAGAAGGTGTATTGTTTTGACAATTTTTCTCACATACCACCCTTAGCTATCCATCTGCTCTTTCATACAGCTGACCTTAGAGGTACATGTCATTTTTCCTTTACTTCTTGAAACCGTGTGTGGAATAGCCTGACAATCATCCTCATCGCAATGATTCATATATCTAATTATATTACAACCTCTATTCAGGACATAGCTGCACATCTTAATTCACTCAGAGCAGAAACGTTTAAAATAAATAAAAATAAAGGAAATAATTATAAAAACTGAAATTTTTCTACCTCAGTACCAGCTAAAAGTTGTAGAAAGTACATTTCCTAAAAGAGCATCAGTTTGAATCCTTCAGCTTTGAGGTCTTGAACTTAAGCACCTTAGTTCTCAGACAGAACAATTTTCCTTCTTATTTATGATGGATAAACTGTAAAAAGATATATAGTTTAGAAAACATTCTGCTTTCCAGTTCTGGCTGTGGTGGCCATATTTTCATTAGAATCTGGAAAGAATAAAATCAGCTAGAAGAAGAAAATATGTGGACTGAGGCAACTGTGAGAAACTGGAAAGGATTTGAGACTTTAAGCTGTTTAATTAAAGCTGCACGATGTGCTAAGACAGATTCATGCAAACAATCACAGTGACAGTTAGGAAGCAGATTGATGGATTCCTCACAGAGTTATGCAAAATGCACAATGTGGATTCAGTTTCAAATGAACAGCTATGGTGACAAAAACAGATTTTTTTATGCTAGTTTTTTCCCCCCTGCAGTAACTGTATGAAGATGTGCCAAGTTTCCATTTTCAATGTGACTTAAAATGTTTTTTATGCTGACTCTTTTTAACTCATGACATTTCACTCGGTCAGCTCTGAGGTTACAGCTGAATATATTGTGCTTGTGTGACATTTGTTTAAATTAGAGAAAGTCCGGGTAGCGAGTTTGGTGCAATTACCTTCTGACCTGTCAGTGTAGAAAAATGAGTGTGCTGGCTGTGTGTGAATGTGCTTTTAGTTTATCACTGATGAGCTGCAAATATGAATCAGAATCATCTTTATTAGCCAATCAGTTCAAACTGGTTAACCTAGTAAAGTTAGGTCTGTAGCTGTAGTTGGACCTCTGTTATTTAATTTTATATGCAAAAGTGAAATGATTTTGAAAAATCCAGTCTCCAAATTCTGCCCCTTCAAGAATGTTTTCAATCAGCAGAAGCAAAACCCACTGTGAAAACTTTTCTTTAAAAAAATAAAATAAAAAAAAATAAAAAAATACACGTAATATAAGAACTTCGTTACTTGTTGGAGCTGTCGCATCATTTTTGATGCTCACAGGGAAGAAGGAGGACAAATATAGCTACTGCAGTATTTTTAAATGTCAAGAACTGGTAGAGAGAAGTATCACCAAGAAATTCAAAGAGAGCATCACAAGCACAAGATGACCCTGAAAGAGCAAGAAAGAGAAACATTTTAAAGGTCCTGAAAAGAAACAAGTGAGAGCCGTCTCTAAAGACCCTAGACAAGACACTAATGAATGACCTTGCAGACAATTGCTAGAGCTCTGCACAGCAATACACTGCAAGGCTGCCGAACAAACAGAACACCACTTCTGCAGAAGAGACACTTTCAAGCAGGACTAAGCCATGCTAAGGACGGATTTTGAATATTTTAAGCATATTGTTCAGGCGGATGAGACAAAATGAGAATTTGTTGGCCTCAGAGCGATGTCTATGTTTGGAGTCATGAAGGCGAGGATAATCACCCGAAGGAAACTGTCCCCATACAGAAACATGAGGTACGCCTCAAACTGGAAGTCTTGTCAAGGTGGGATGACTCCTATTTAACGTAGGAAATACAAATATTTTTGAAAGGAAGGTCAAACAATCCAGCTGCCAAACTGGTTCTTGTTCAACACCTGCTCTTCCAGTATGACAAAAGCCTGAAAACTACTGCTAATGGTGAAGAATTACCTCCAGAACATCAGACAGGACAATACTGATTCGAATCATCCTGAAAATTTTAGGGATGATCTGAAGATGAAGGTTCAACCCACAGAGTCACCAACTTAAGAGATTTACCAAAGACCAAAGGAAAAACAATAAATGACAGCAAACAGGAGACACACAAAACTAATGGTATGAGGGCAAAGAATCCAAAATGCACAGAGGATGTTAAAGTTGTTTCACCTTAATTGATTGGTCAATTTGCAGAAAAGTTGTGATGACTGGTGAAAATTGCAAATGTGTGCAAAATTTGCAAATGATGAGTGAATTTGCATTAGCTTTCAGGAGATACTTCCTTCCTGTTTGGTGTGTGTGTGTCCACAATAGGTCTGTTCAAAACGAAAGGGATGCAGTTGTTTGTTGTCCCTGCGTCCACTCACTTTTTCTTATCCACACTGGCAGTTGTCGTTGTCTTGTTACCGAAGGAATGTTTTCCTAAGTTTGAGATTCAGGTAAAACTGAATGTGGGAGATCGCTGCTACTCTACTTTAGGTGTAAACTTTTCTTTTCAGTTTCCGGGGAAAGCTCATTCTTCTCACGCTTATTTCCCACGAGCCCCGGTTGATTGTGTGATTATAATCAGCCCACGCAGCTGCCATGGCGACAGGTATGCTCCGAGTGCCAATTTGCGATTGCTTTTTGATGCCATCAGCAAAATGTGAGGCCCGGAGTTGCATGTTGGTCTGCATACACATGGTGCATAATTTGTTAACATCAATGAGAATTATCATTAAAAGTAAAAAAAAAAAAAAAAAAGCTCTCAAAAGCGCCTCGCTTTTTTCTCGCCTGTCTAGTTGAGTTCTGTGAGAGGGTTAGTAAATCAGAAAATGAGAGACGCTGACACACACAGTGAAGTTATGTGTCAATTTCTCGGCGCCCTCTCCGACGAGGGACAAGCTTTATCACCGAAGGAAGGTTTCATGAGAGCTGTCTGTCTCTACATCTCCGTATCTTCTTCCGAACCTCTCTGCGGAATGAAGGATGCCCTTGCTTGTGTCTGAGCAATCTGTTTTGACAGGCTCAGAGAGATGTTTGATATTAAGGAGCCTTTTTCCCGCAGCGAAAAAGGAAATTGGATGGCATTTTTGCTCTGTGTCATACATGCCTGCCAAGCAGGCAGAGTCACTCTAAGCAGAGCCAAATTACAGCGTGGCCTCTGATTTGTAGCGTGTGTGACGCTCTACGGGTGCACTACAGCGAGAGCAAAAAGGAGACGACCCCCGAAAGACAAGAAGCTGCCCATCAAGCAGCTAATTGCCATTCTGGACGCGATGTCTTGCATTTGTCGTCAGAAGCAGAGGAGATGATAGTAATCCACTTAGTGCCATTTAAGTATTATCAGATTTTACAGCTCAGACCATGCCTCCGTCAGAATCTTTGGTGCTCCTCTTTTTTTGTTGTTGTTGTTGTTAATCTTATCCACACCACAGAGAGCAGACTTGAGTCTCCACCTTATCTTTTTTTCCCCCCAGTCTGTCTTCTTACAGCCAGCATTTTTCAATCCACCTCGCAGTGATGCTTTCCCCTTTATCATTCAAACCCCACTTCCTCTTCACTTCTCTATTTTTTATTTTTGTGTCGTCTACTTCTCTCCGCTCTTTCTTTTTTTTATTTATTTATCTTACTCCTCCATATTTCACCTGAGGTGTTCACTTCTCAGGTTTCTGTTTCACCTTCTGTCTTCGGGGCTGACCTGCAATTTAATTGCATTACTTTTGAGTCACTCTTTATTTATTTATTTTTAATGCAGTTTTCAAGTCATTCATGGAGAATAGCTTGGAGAGTGTAAACTTGTTGAGTGATGAGAGCAGCGTTCCGCACCAGTAAGTGCCGATGAGCAGATGAGAATTTTGAACTTTAAATGGCTGATTTTTTATTTACCTGACTGACTTCTCAGACTGCAGTGACATTAAACATTCTATTGGGAGGAACGCCTGTAAAACTTTGAGATATTAAGGGCAAATATCAAAAGTAATTTGCAAAACACTGTTTGGATATTTTACTCTTGTGGCAGGATGCATGTATTAGCTGTGTGCGTAAAACATATGGTTAAAACATGTGACATTAGATGTCGTGTCTTTTCAAACGTCTCCACTGCGTCAAGATTACAACCTCAAGTCAGTGAATTTCAAACGATGATTAAGTCCACTAAAATAAAAAATAAAAAATCTGACTTTACTTTTAGAATTCTGATGTAAACTAACCTCATAAATAAATATTTAAATCCAACATGTTACTCTGGAATGTTAGATCTGAAACTTATGTTTTTTCCTTTTTTATTCATTCTGACAAAGAAAACCCCAGTTGTCCAAATCTTCTCCCATTTGCTTGCTTTTTTTTTATGTTTTTTTTTTTATTGGATCAAATATAAAAATTATTCAATCTCACATATAATTTAAACTGTGCGTCATTTCCTGAAGGTTTTATTGAAGCTTTATTCCATTTATTTATGTTCTGGTAGCCATTTTGTCTGTTCACTCCTACGAAATGAGACATATGAGAACTGATAAAAAAAAAACAAAAAAAAAAAAACAAAAAGAAAATCTCTGAGTTAATTGTTGCTTAGAGTGACATAAACACATTAGGAAAGGAGTTAAGTCCAACCAAAACCCAGCACAGACGCTGTGCTTGGTTTTTATAAGTGGATGTCTGTCAGACAATGCGCTTAAAAACATAATTGCCTCACTTAAACTGTGCAAGACACTGACTGATTAAAACTTCCCTCTTTTCAATTGGCATCTCTTTTCATTCACTAAACAAAATCAGAAAAATATGTGAATCATCAGATTAGATAAGAACCCAGCAATGTTGTTACTGCAGCATACGTGGGCAATGTGAGCAACGTCTGCCAGTGAAATAAATCTAAAATAAGCTGCCAGAGACCAGATTGGAAAAACTTCTTAATGACGCACATAAAGTGCCAGCTGATATTATTATCTACAAAACTCCAAAACACTTTAAAAGACTTTATCTTATGAAAAATGAATGAATGCAAAGTGAAATTAGCTCAGAATTTTAAATAGGGGGAACATGTATTGAGTTTTAATCTGTGACCTGAAGCTGAACTTGCACGTCTTTACTGATGAGTTGTAATGAAAATCTGTCCAGACTAACACAGAGTTAAATATATTAACACGAACACAAGTAGCTTTCCTTTGGGTGTTACGTGATTCTTCAAAAGCGCTCGTTGCCAAAGAATAAAAAAAAGCCTTGTTCAGTACCATTATGATATCAATTGTATTCTCTCTCTGAATATATATATAGACCTGGAAGCCACCATGACCAATCGTGTAGCTGAGCAGAGAGTACAGTCATTTTTCAACAGCTCATCAACTTTAAGTTGGTTTATGCTGAGGATGACAAGCCAAGGCTTTGCTTAAAAAGGCTCTGAGAAAATGCAGCCAGGCCTTTCTTTCGAACTGTGCGTCGCGGTGCCGTCGATGGCTTTTCCTCTCTGGATCCGCGAGCAGGGTTCATGACTAAATGAAAAAGAATTGATTAGCTTTTCATTTCCGCTCGAAAAAATGCTATAAATTAGCAAGAAGCTGCTTTACAACCCCACAACATGGCTAAACGGTTGTGAATGTTACAGAAAAATTACTTACATGTTTAATTCAGCACCCTCCACGCTCCTTGGCATGCTTGGAGAAGATGTGGAGGAAAAAAAAAAGCATTAAATTGTATTCAGCTTTTATTGCAGCAATATAATAACACTATAAAAAAAGAAAAATATTTAATTTAAGTGCTTGCTGGAAAAAAAAAAAACAAGCACGACGAACCCATAATAAAAATGTATAAAGTTGTAATTAAAAAATTAGAATTGGCAATGAAGCTTTTTTGTACCTCTTGAGAAAAACAACCTTTAAGGAGCTATTAAAGATAAGTTGAATTAAATTCACATTTCTGCATCTTTTTTTTCTTCTATTAAAATCACTGATGCAGCGCTTCTAGATGATACTTTGCCCAAACCTCGTTTCAACGATACAAAATCTGGTCCTGCCCCAAGTGGGGGAGCATTAGTATTATATCTTGTTCACGAATGGGGGACAAAATGTAACTGGAGACTGATAGATGGATTGATGTTTCGCTTGCTGTGCTTGTTTGCTATGGTGAAGAAAAAGCTGATCTGAAAGGCAACACTCTCAATGTACCAGTTGATCTACGTTCCTGTCCTTATCTACGGTCATGAGCTCTCTGTAGCGACCAAAAGAACAAGATAGCAGATACAAGAGGCCGAAATGAGTTTCCTCCCGCAGGGCGTCTGGGAAAACCCAACACAAATTGGAGGGACATTAGTGTTTCTGCTGGAATGGGAACACATTGGGATTCCCCCAAACAAGCCGACAATGAAGCTTCCCTTAGGAAACAAGGTGTAGGGATAGTGGTATTTAAGCTAGCTGGAAAAAGATAGTAGCTTCCTTCAGTAGAGCCACTCCTGTGCAAACAACCAACTGTTGAATTTTTATAGAAGCACCAATTCTGCCAAGTGGACTTGCATTTATTTGTGCATAGATCTGCCACACTGTGAAGAGAACAGGTGCAAAATCTGTGTTTCGCCCTTTACTAAGCTAATAAAATGCTAGTTTGTTCATTTCTATTATTCAGGATCTTAAAATACAACTAAAATTTTTGGTAAAATTTTTTTCGTTTTTTATGCTTTTTTAATATTCCTGTCTTAAGAGGAGGTGAGCAGTAGGCTATAGGAATCATATTCCCACAGTGATACCCATTTATGGCAAAATCTCTTAGAAGACAGACTTTTCAAATCAGCGTATTGATTTTTGCACGTGCGCTCCAAATAAATTGAGCTATGAGCGTCAATGTTTTTTAATTACTGGAAAGTCTATGCAGTTTCAGCTTGTGATTCCACTGGCTCTACTGAAATGCAGCAGGGATTCCTATCACTGCAGTATCTTACTTTGCTTTTGGTTTTTTTTCCACTCAGCATTTGCTTTTAAATCATTGATGCAGAGCACGCATCAAGGAGTATACCCAATACCCCAAATCTCAGTCTATCTGAAACTACAAAGATAGATTTTATGGTATCATGCCGGCCCCTTTCTGACCATGTACAGATGCATCAGCTTCTGATCTGACTACAGACACATCTGTAGACGTTTGCATACATTTGAATGCAGGAGATTATGTAAGCTGTGTAAAAAGTATTTAACTGTGAACGGCAGCTGTCCATTCTCTAAAGACTCAGACTGCCTCTACCTGCTTTTTTTTTTTTTTTTTTTTTTTTTTGCTACATTTCATCCTGGTTTTGTGTCTTCCACAGGTGAGAAAATATGGACCGTACATTTTTCCAACTCCATGATACTTAAATAATTTAAAACTCTGTAAGTGTGAACCTGGTCTATCATCAGACTACTAAATTATGTGGGTCAATGCAGCCAAGTGATGAAAAAAAACAAACAATCATAAAACACTTTAATGCACATTCAGTTTCATGTTTAATGAGTTTCCTCTCTGTTTCAGCAGCTATTGTAAGGTGTTGTAAAGTTTGAAGGCCAAATAACTTTGTTGTTTGGACATTTTTGGAAATAAAATACCTTGGCCCATCTTTTATACACTTTTTGTGACCTGTGGAAAGGACTTAAAAATTACATTCCATCATATGTTTCTAGACAAAAAAAAAAAAAAAAAAGCTACAACGGCAAGCAGTTATCACGGGATCCCGACCCCTGCTGCTCCGCATCTCCTACACACTCCCTGTTGTACAATGAATTTGCCTGCAGGTGGTATTGAAATCCCATTCCCTTCAATCCCACCCCTGCTAAGCTCCTAAAAAGTTAAAACATGTTTACAGTTATGCAAATGTAAAATTATCTGCTGCATGTGACTTTGACATTTGCAATGATTGAGTTTTTTTCTTCCATTTACCTACAGAAAAGGGACAATATAAAGGAAGGGACCTTGACGTGGCTCAGAAACTGAAAGGGGGCAGAAGAAATCATTTCTTTTTCTTTTTATAAGATGTTACAGTGCATCCAAATTTGAAAGAAAGTCTCTCTGTGACCTCTATGCCAAACCTTTTAATGTTAACATAGCAAGCTTGCACTTCAGATTAAATGGCAGAGGTCTCCCAGAGAGTTCTCTGCCACAGTAAGCATAACATAAAATTTGCCCTACCGAAATACATAAAGTCTTAAAGTGACAGCTTGTATATTTTGGAAGTCAGTTTCTATGAGTCTGAACTCTTCATACAGTGAGATTTTAGAAAACTGAAGAAATTCACATAACAAAGGAAGACTAAGAACCAGTCGTATTGACTCCTGCTTTAGCTGATGTTATCAATTTAAAGCAATGGGAACTGAAAATGTTCAGACCGGATAAAATGCTTCAATGTCAGTGTCAATTTATTTACCACAAAAAGACAACAGACGTTGATCAAAGTGCTTTATAATTCAATAAAGTGAAGCAACATAAACAAGGAGAGCAAACAGACATTACATTGTGGCATTTTTACAGCAGATCGTTGGAAAATGTTGTTTCTGTATTTTCAGCTGAACAACATCCATGCCACTATGTGAAATTGTATTTACTGAGGCTTGAGGCTGTATTAGCAGCAACAACGGTCTCTTGTAAGGGTGCAGGTGATTGATATCCCGCTGATACAGCTAAGCCCAAAGTTATTCCTACCCCAGGCAGATTGAGGTTTAAAGTAATCCTTTACATTTACCATTAAAATTAATGACCAGCACTTTGGTCAGTCTTGCTGTTTTAAAAGTGCTTATGAATAAATTTGACTTTACTTGGCTTGAAGTCTCACTAATCAACTGTTTGCTGATGTCAGACTGAAGTGCGCGATCAATGCCAATTCAAATTATATATATTTTTAGCTATGCTTTTAAATATTTCATTCAGTTATTTATTTTAAAGCATAGCTTTAAGATTTGGGTTATTATAATGTATTTTCTTTTATTTCCTCTGAAACTGTGTCTATAAATTGGGCTGTAGAAATAAACTTGCATTCTTTTACCTGGACGTAGCATTTTTGGGTGGTCCTGCCAGAGTCCTAACTTGAATCTTAACTTAAAATCTTACAAAATAGAAAACAACAGAGTGATGGCAAGACAACCTGCAAAACATGAATAATCAAAAATACCAGTGGAGACATGCAAAAACCAGCAATTATCAGAAGTCTTTGACTGATGTAAACCTTCATATTTGGTTCTACTTTTTCATCATATTAGGAATAGTATAAGTACATTTAATTTCAGTTTTTGTTGTTTGTTTTTTGTGACCTCTGTGTGATTTCCAGTCAGACTCAAACTCCTCTGTTGAATGAAGACAAATTGCAAATCTAAATTTGCCCAGAGTATGAATAATTTTAACTGTATGACCTTAATTAGTTAGAATTATTTGAAGAAGCTAGAAGTAAGTAGAATGCTCTCTGAGTAACTGAGCCGTTCTGAGGATTGCTCTGAGGAAGTTGTTGTTTCTGTCGCCATTACTCAGAATTATTTTTGTTAAAGGGACAATAGCTGCTTAAGATAAGTTTGATGATTTTAAATAATATTGTAACCAAACTGAAATGTTGACCTGATAGTCTTGGTCTGGTGTTTTAAAGAATCCCAGTTCTTGGGTTTCACTTCAGTCCCACGCTCTTACAAGGGTTATTCAACCGATTTTGCAAACTTGCGATATATTCCGTCCTTCCTAATCAGTCCTATATAAGAACGTCATTGTCACCCAGTATGAATCCCACGTTCTGTAAACATCTCGGTTGAGTTACAGGCAATGACTTTTTACTATTTTTCTTAGTTTCTTAGGATAACAGACACCGTACCCACTGTTTGAAGTCTAACTACATCAGTTTCAGGCGACATTTTCACTCTTTTCATCTTTGCAATGTGCGTGTGTGTGTGTGTGTGCGTGTGCGTGTGTGTGTGAATAAAGCTGCACTGTTATCGTGTTTTGAATGCGATATTCTGCATTCAGGAAATTTTAATAGAGATTACCTCTTTCAAAATGTGAACTATGAAAGGAACGTGCCACGTGAGCTTTGGGGAGACTCAAAACAATCATCCTAAATGTCAAATGTGTACTGTCACTTCTTTTTTTTAAACCCATGTTCCCTTTTTTTCATTTCAGTTTGTTTCCTCTCCAATCTTCACCCGAGTCTGAGCCTCTCCCATCTGTTGACAGTCTGCCTCTCCCTGTTCGAAGTGTCCCCGTACCCAAGGGCACACGCAGAGTCAGATAAGGAGACCAATTACATTGAAGCTGTTGTTATGTAATTCATTATCCTGCTTCTTCTGGATTGGCTCACTCTGATGGACTGTGGAGAGGAGGAGCGGGGCCGGGGAGAGGGAAAATAAATGGCAATTTACAAATGCTATATTGAGTAAGAAAGATTGCCAGAGAATGTGGCGAGCAAACAGTGAGGTACGCACACCAAGTAAATAACTCTCGCCTGAGTCAAGAGGTCAGAAGGTTGTAAAAATGTAGATTTCTCCTGTCCTTCCGTGAACCGTGTCCACTGAAGCACATCTACATCGTTGTAAATTAAGTTATTTATTGCGTAGACTGACCCCCATTTTCTGTCTGGTTTTCGGAGTGTCACTTTTTTAAGATGCCCATCATTTTGTCTTTTCTCCCTCACTAACACACAGGTTTTGTTTGTGGAGCATTTTGTATGAGGGACAAAAAAAAAAAAAAAAAAAAAAAGCAAAAATATTTAGGCAGGAATGTGCAAAACCATCCAAAAAAAATCATATAAAGAAACAAACAAACAAACAAACATAAAGAGAGAAATTGCTGCAGTTAATAATAAAAATGTATTTAAATCTTGCTAATAGAACCAAAACATCACGCCTTTATCTAAACAGCTGCTCACCATACAGATTTTATTTATTTAAAAAATGTAATGTATCATTTTCCTTCTGGTTAAACCTGATTTGATTGGTATTCACTGGTTATGAATACTTTTGAAAGGTCCTGTGCATGTTGGCTACAGTAAATTATAAAAAGAAAAATAATATTTTAATGCCTATTACGTGAAGAAAGTTGACATTTTCCAGGCATAAATGGCTTCATGGCAAAAACTATTAGAGGCTTATAAGGTGATAAGCAGAGTGCTTTAAACCGAATAAAAACCAAGGACAAAACAATGAAAAAAGGCAGATCTCAAAGATATTTTTGGGGAACAAATAAGAAACAATAAGGTACACTCTATTATTTTGTAGCAGAGCACATTCCTCAACATTGGGTTATCATAATCTCCATGATTCATTGTTGTGTTACATCATGTCTGAAAGAAGAATTGGTTTTTATATAATAACCGAGGACATATTCAACTCCATGCATATCCCTTAGTTTACATTCAGGTCATTGAGGGAACAAAACTTATTATGAAATATGCAGCTTCTCAGCAAACAAACAAAACAAAAATCAACATTAATCTAATTCACAATTCATATAGATGTACTGCAGATTTAAAGCAGTTTGTTTACATGCGTCATATCAGACATATATCCATGTCTTCTAATGTGGTCTAGTTTCTGTCGATGGGCCTCGCTTAGTCGATTCTTACTTTGCAATTTGGAGATATTCGCACAGCGAATGGATTTTAGAAGATGCTGTGATCCAGCTGTCCAGGCATCAGATCTGAACTCTGTTTGACCCGCCTGAATATATCCATACGATGATCTATCGGACCTTACCTTATATACTGTTTTAGTCGTCTTTGTCGTGGCTGTTTAGTTCTTGCTTTAGTTTCCCCCTGAACTCTGTGTTTCCCTTGTGCGTTCGTGTTGCTTGCTTCTCATTAGTTCCACCGCCTTGTCGCTTGCTTCTTTCTTCTTAACAGGTGCAGCACAGTCAGTCAATTAGACTTAACCACTCATTGTTCCAGTTATCAGCTTTATCAGCATGTCTGCCTCTGATTCCTTTTAAATCGTTTGTTGGAGTCTCCTGGTTCTCTTCGTGTTCTTTCCCAGTTTGCTTCTTGTGGGATTCTCATCAGCATGTCGTTACCTTGCTTCATTTCTTTATTGTTATTCATTAAAATCTTGTCTCTCGCTCGTGTTTGGGCGCTTCACAACCACTGTTCATTTTTTTTCATGCCGAGCAACCATCAGCTTGAGAGACAGAGCATGCAAAGTGCATCTGCCAGGTGTAAATGTTGCTAGTTATTCAGTCCCTTCTGCAACCACTGGTCATAACGTTGTGGCAAGCTTGGATTGTAAGTGTCCATTGTCAAAGCTTAACATCAAAATGCATTTTCACAAAAGCATATTGTTACAAAAGTTAATCAAATATAAATGTGAAGTGGTGATTAGGCAAAAACACACTAACATTTTTCACTTTAATGCACACCATTAAAAAGACAGGCACTGCCTATAAGCATACACACACACACACACACACACACACACACACACTCTCACAGACATTTATGGCCGTATGAAATTTAACATCACTGTAATACGACTCTGCATCCATCTCGCTCCGCCGTTCACTCCAGACAGCCATATTTAAATCTAACAAGCTTCCCTGAGACCAAACTCCTGGCTCTAGCGAGGTTGTGCGAGATGTGTGCGACCTTAATCTCCCCTAACACAGATCACTGACTTACAGCGATCAGCTAATAACTCTGCCAGCTCTCTCATTAACCGCTCTCAATAACTCTGGTCTGGTGCCCATGGAGTCAGGGGCTTGGCCCAGACACACGGGCGCCCTGTGTGTTCCCACGTGTCCATATGTATTTACAAACCACCACACGCTCAGGGAGGCATATTTACTATCCAGGCTAAATTGGCGTCGGGCGACATTTAAGACCGAACAAAACAAGCGCTCGGTTCCAAAACTCCTTTAATCTAGAAACCGCCTGATTTCATTGTTGCCAAAGCAGGCTGCAGCACGAATTTGTGTAGTATGCAAACAAGCGTACCTGCTTGTAATCAGCTTCCTATAAGTTACAACTAAGACACTACTTCCTTCTTGATGCTACAACGCAGACTCAAGAGGTATGAACCTAATCCCCCGTTCTGCAATTTCAAATGGGCTCTTCGGTTCAGATCAGACAGCACATCTGAGTGGGGGAGAGTCATTAAAATCTAACTCAGAGCCACACAACTCAGGAAAGGAAAATGTTTTTTTTTTCTGTACAGTTAATTATCTCTGCAATCTGCTGTCCAGCCCTTGGGGATATGTCTTGTGGAAATTTAATAAAATAAGAAGAGTGAGGATATAAGTAATGCCAGATATGTTTGTAGCCAAGCAGGGTGGGGGGGGGGGGGGGGAGTTGCAACGTCTGCTACTGCCAAGCAAATATTTGTTGTGTTCTTAACTAATATTTCTTGGTAATTACAGCTGAAGAAGTGGGACGAAAAAAAACAACCTTCTTTTTCTATTCATACAGGGAATTTCTTCATTCAGGGTATTTATTAAGCTTCTTTTGGCCTTGTTGTTTCAGTTTGTCTTAGCAAATGAAAAAAACTGCTATCTAATGCCCACGAAAGAAATCTGCGACAAGTAAAAGGTTTACAATTTTCCAACCTCAGAGTCGCCAACTCTCACGGGTCTGACCAGAGTATCTCTCTCAATTTACCCAGAAAATCTCACTGCAAACAGGAAAGTAATTGCAAAAGAAAAGGACATTGTTGACTGTCTTTGAATGGTCACTTTACTCAGTGGACTTTTTAACTTCTCTGTTTATTTTTGTTCATTTTTTCGTTAAATCTTGAGAAACATGATCCTGTTTCTCAAGATCACAGGATGCTGTGATCTTGAGATCATGTGATCTCAAGATCATGATCTTGTTTCCCAACACAAGAACAAGCCTTGTTCTTGTGTTGGGTCCTTCACAACACCCCAACATGAGACCTGTTGTGTTGTCTCCAAAAACTCCCTTAAAAAACCCCCAATTTGTTTGTGGTTCTATAACAATGTCCATGAAAAAAAGAAAAGACAAAAGGCTGTGTGTATATAATTTTCATTGTGGCATTATGATGCTATATATATATTTTTAAGTTGTGTACTGGTCACCATCTCCTAAAGTAGATGTGTGGTTTTAAGAATTTATTTTCCCAGGAAAAAAAACAACAACAAAATATTAATTTGAAAACAATTTTATTGATTTTTGTTTTATTTTGTTTAAAGCACAGTAGTAATTTGAAAAGGATTTCATCACCTTCATTACCAAGTCATTTTTTCCAAAATGTAATTTAGTGTTAGCAAAACAACTACAACAAAAAGAATAGGCTATTATTTTAGAATGGTGAGGATTTAAAACCTTCCTGAAATCTTTTGTAAATTTATGAATAAGAATGTGATCATGTTTACACAAGGAGCACTTTTAAATTTCAGCCTGAGCCGCAACATCAACCTCTTAAAAAATATATTCCTGGATGAAGTCTTTGACTTGGTAAGCAGATAAAAGTGTCCACACGTATCCAGGCTCCTCAAGGCTCTTTGTAGTCAACTCTTTTGCTTGCACTCACTGTTTTATTGGCTGTATATCATTGGCTTAGCATAAACAGTCGAAGGTTTTCACAGCACCGGTTGCATGGAAAACTTTAAATGCGGAATGGATAATCCTGTGCTGGCAGTGATTTTTATCTCTGAGCCCTGTGAAATTTTCAAATTCTCAGCGATGAATTATGTAGCAGCTTGAAATGAAAAATGTGCCTGGACTATAAACATGAACCTGTTACAGGAACGGCGGTCTTTTCTACCACTCTGACAAACAAAGACAAATCTTTCATAACATTCCCATCAGTCCAAGGACTGACAGGTCCCTTGTCATTCACCTCTGGGTGGGGGGTGTGCAACCAGACTATAAGACTTTGTTAATGTTCTAAACGATTTTATATCTTGGGTGTAATGAACCGATGTGTCAGATGCATATCTGCCAATCTCAGTTCTTCAGGAGAAGTGTCTGGCAGGGGGCCATGTTGGTAATCTTTATAGCAATTTTAATAACTCTCATTATGCTGCCGTTCCACTGCTTTTCACAGTGATTCAGAACCTGCTGACAGCAGCAGCTGGCTCACAGGCAGCGACTGGCGGACTCATTATTTCACAATCTAGATCTTTTATTTACTTTCAGTTGCCATTCACAGGCTCAGTGGGAACTAATGGGAATGTTCTTATCATTCAAGCAAAATGAAGAACAAGACTGAATTGGGACAGCAGTGAAGTGCCCTGACCGCAACAAATGAGGTGGCGTGAATTTGCAAATCCCTGCATCATGTCCTCAGATGGTTGGGTTAAAATGAAAATGATTTTTTTAAAACTACTTTCACGTGTTAAAAATACTGTTGTGTTTAGCTTTTGGAAATTAAAAACTCTGAGACATTCTTACCTGTTATGTTTAGTCAATAGAGCATTCTTACGACTAAATGAACCACAAATAGGTACAGTTAGTTTAAAGACATTCCCCACTTTCATATTACATAACACTTAAAATTTATGGCATTCTTTTCTGTAAAACATATACATTTATTGTAAGTTTAGTCATTTAATAGCCAATGAATGCTGAACAAAGAACTGAAAATGAATTAATGTGTTTTTATCAGTCAAAATCAAGAGTTGCCATGGATTTTAGTGCCATACTAAACTGACAGTATTTATTATCGCTCAGTTGGTTTCTGTTCAATTGAGCCAATTGATTTCTAGAAACCAATTGGCCAATTAATTGACCAGAACACATTCCTAGCACATCCCTTAGTCCTAGAGATTTGTCAGGACTAAGTATTATGGGCAGTGGTAGATCTAGCCTGACATCACCATGGAAACATGGGTCATATCAGGCTGCAGAGTTTGTTCTGGGGCTCCCAGTGTTCTCCGTGCTGAAGCCTAGCTATCGTCTTGACACTCTTCTCCTAACCCTACAACACAGATTTCAAAGACAAAGTGTTAAGTTATATTTTTCTATTATTTTTTGAACAGTCATGAGACAGAAAGTGTCTCAGATTCGATGTTAGACGTCTGTAGATATATCCAACTTCTCCTCGACAGATGAATCTTTCCTGTCTCTTGCCTTTTCTCATTTTTCCACACCATCGTAGCAGCCAGCTGGGGAACCTGCATCAAACAGCGGGGCATCCTGCCCCAGTTGACAAGACATGCAAATTAGCAATGAAAAACATGTTTATGGTGCAGCCGACATGGCTGTTTGTCTTCCACAACATTCATGCCAACCCTATGGCATATCCACAGTGTTGGGAGATCAAGCACATTGCCCATGTCAAGAACTGCCAGTGGCTCAAGTAACAAAAACAACCCTGCCATTTCGTAAAGAAAAAATATACATGCTTTTTATGTAAATGTCTATGACAATTACATGGCATAAGTTTCATTCAGACCATGCTTCACCATAAACTCAAAGTTCCTGACATTTTAGAATTACACCTTTTGTCCAACTTGGAAAGTAATATTAAGACCTTAAACACCATGAGCTGAAAACAGTGACACCACATTGCAGAATAAGTTTGATGGTAAATTAGAATCAGAATCAGCTTTTTTAGGCCAAGTTTGTCTGCAAAAAAAAAAAAACCCAAAAAACTGAATCTGACTTCAGTATCAAATGCTCACTGTGTGCAAACATTTAGTATAAATACACAAACTTTACAGTAAGCAAAATGAAGGATAAAAATAATGCATGCTTATATGTGTCGTAATATGATGCAGGGCATAGAAGGCAGCTGAAGGGTGGATCCGTGGGTCCTTTTGGAGAGCAGTTGCCAATTTTGGTAGAAGTCTCTAAGCAACCCATTTCTGTCTAATCTGAGAAATGGGTTCATCAACAAAATATCACATTAATAGAGATAGAGTTCTTGTTTTCTTGTATTTGAAGCACTGGGTGTATGTAGAAATCTTGCACAAGGACTGTGACACACGACTCAGACACACACAAGAGAAACACCTGCCCTTTGCTGCTCTTGGGCTTCTCATGAGTCCAACAGCTTTGAAACGCCATGTAATAAACACAAACCTACACACACACACACACACACACACACACATGCAAATAATTTCTATGTTTCAAGGAAAGAACGAACACACACTCCGATTCCATCAAAGTGACCTGTCTACTTTGGTTGCAAATGCATTCTTGATTTAATAAAGTCAATTATGCGTTTAGGATACCATCTTGAGCAATGCTTCATGTTGAGCAAAACTACCCTGGCATATTGAAGCAACCAGCTTCTCCATATGGTTTCCCTGAATCGCCATTGACACGAGAAAAAGATACAAAAAACCCCCTCTTCCTCCTTCACACACACACACACACACACACACACACACACACACACACACACACACACACACACACACACACACACACACACACACACACACACACACACACACACACACACACACACATCGCTCTAATGAATGCTGAAAGTTTCAGCCACACCCTTTTGTTTCTGCTGTCCCAGCATAGATGCTTTGAATGACTTGTGTGATGTGAAAGGACAAAAATGCAATAGGGGAGTCCATGGTTATGTTTTGATTATTAAATTATGATCTGACAGTTTTAGATTTGCTTATAATGTGAGAAAAGGCCACGTATCCCTCACTTTCTGTAGAGGCTAGATGTGCTAGAGCTAACTTACAGGAAAAGGGTAGATATTTAGTTTTCCAAACTGTTTTTCTTTATATTTCATTTATTTACATCCTCTATAGCAGAGCTATTGTATTATTATGGCTGTTGTAGATAAAGATAAAAAAAAAGAAGAAGAAAAAATATATATATTAATTTCCATCAAAAAATCTCAACTTTTGAGATCAATATCTAAAATTTTCTAGAGAAAATGTTGAAATTTCAAAAGTTGAAATTTTTTTTACATTTTAAACTCTAGAAAGTCTGAGATCTCAAAACTTCAGATGTAGTTTTTTTTTCTTTTGCAAATTTTTGACGTTCGAAACTCTGACATTTCTAAGATTTTTTTATTTCTTTTTTTCTGGAAATTTTTTTTAGATTCATTAAAAATTTATGAGTTTCTGGCGGAAATTTACTCCTGTTTTTCTATCTACAGTGGTCCTGTTAGTCTACTACTGCCTCTTTTTGTATAAGGTTTCCAAAGAGTTGCAATGTCCTTCTTCAGCCACCAGGGGGTTGGTCGCTAGGGTCGACTGCAGCCCAATGATCCACATTCTTCCTTCTCTGTTGCTTGCATGTTATATCCGGCTCTGTGCATCTGCTATTTGGATTTTTCTCTGTTTCTGTGCACAGATAAGTACTGGGGGGGGGGGAAGTGTCCTGGGTGAATAATACAAAACCGAAAATATGCACCATAAAATTGGTCCTTGGAAGTCCTAATTATTAGAATTAGAATACATAATAGCCCTTCAGGAAAAATACATAAGCATTTAAGCTACGAGGCAAAAAGCCTTTAGTTGTTTGCTGTGTAATTAAGGACGACACAACTCCTGCAGCTAAATGACTCTCCTCCTTCTCCTCCTCCACGTCCTCTCTTCCTCTCCTCATGTCGGCAGTAGTGCTCAGTGTAATTTCCGGCCTTAATAAACACATGCGCACGTGCAGATCCATGCGTATACACGCGCGTGTATTTTCAGTGAAATCCCTTTAGCTGGAAGAGCATGCTGTCTTAGCATTGGAGGCCCTCATCACGAAGCTCCAGCAGCTAAATATAGAAGTCATCATATTCGGCTTTCAGGGCCCCCACCCCCCACCACCCCTTTCATATATTTTCGCTTCCCCTCTTCTTCTTCTTTTCTGTATTAACCGCACCAGCGGTTTTCTTTTCCTAAAGTGCTTTCCAGCCAGACAGCCCATCCTCACTGCCGTCCTTGAAAAGGTTACTCACATGTTTCATTCTTCTCCATTTTGTCTGTCTCTAGCCGGTGGGGGTGCGGCGGAAAGAAGAGAGGCAGAACGGAAAAAAAAAATGGAGCAAGAGAGAGAGAGAAAGAGACAGTCCCCCCCTGATTGAGAATGATTAAAAGCAGCGGGTTGTCACACCCTACCGGTACTGATGACACGACAAAATTAGAGCGCGTTAAAGACAGTAAGAGGAGTAGAGCGGGACAGTGGAAGCATGCGGAGGGAGACCGCACCGCGAAACCTGCTTTGACAAATTGATGTTGAGGAGAGCCTGAAATCCCTGGCGTCTCGCAACACTCCACAACATCACTTGCCTCATTATACACCGAGTGACCTCATTATTTTTTTATTTATTTTTTTGCCACAGAAACGGGTGTTCCACGGCGCAGCCCCGATCTTTGATAGCCCCGGGCCCCCAGGATCCTATTAAAAACGACGTGCTCTGTTTTGAAGACCACTCGGAGACTGATACCGCTCCGCTTGATTCACGACTGTTAATGCACCAACTGGTGATGCACAATAGCTCGTAGCTGCGTGCGGTAGTGTTGTTAAAGTTAATGTCTTATTACAGGGTCTCTGATTTGCCATCTGGACTGGCTGACAGAAGAAATTAAAGCGCTGTCGTAGCGTCGATGCTTCCTACAGCGGCTCTCAGAAGCTGTGAATTGCTTTCATGATGTAAAAAAATAACATATCTGAATTAAAAAAAACTTTTTTCCACCTTTTTAATGTAACATGTTTAATATCCAATTCAACCTGGAAAAACAAAAATGTTCAAAGGAACGATATGAAACTTAGAAAAGGTGCAATGTTGTGGTTGCACAACTGTACCTATAAGCTAATGATTTAATAAACCCCCTTCCAGTATTTTGCAGCCTCCTACATGTTGACTTTGTATTGTTTGCTTTATCAAAATTTCCTCCAGTCTGTCAGACTGGGAGAGTGTTTCATGTCCAGAGCTCCTTGTCAGGTGACCTCACAGACACTCTGAAAGATTTACACCTGGACTCTGGCTAGGCCTTTTTTGAATTTTAACTTTCTTTTGGTGGAATATTTCAATATACCCTCAGATTGACTATGATGACGATGAAGAGTAAAATCAGATTTCCTCTTATGGTTTCTAGCAGACCCAGTATTTTCAGTCAAAAATTGATTGGTATTTACACTTTTTCTTTTTCATTTTTATAAATACTGAATATTAAAAGTGATTAGAATTATCACGGCCGACTTGAATGAAAAAGTCCATTCCATCTGAAGAGCATGATGTGAACACCACCATCGTTTTCTGTAGATATTTAATGTTTGGGGAAAAAAACACATTTTTCCACAGTAAGAAATATTTTAAAAATATATATATACTATGATTAAAACATGAATCCAAACAAGAACAGCATATTCAGTACATGAAGGAGCTTGCAAACAAAATATATCTAGTTCATTGCAGAATTAGAAGCAAAAAAAATCTACATTTTTAAACAGATGTATCTAGCTTTCTTCACTCTCGCTCCCATGCTTGGCATCATTTCTCGTCTAATAATGTTTTTGTAACCTGAGAGGGCTTTTACATTGTAGCTGCATAAACTCCATGTGGATGTTTTACAGGTGCTATTCATGTTAGAAGTACATACATTACGGAGCAGATTTATGTTCTTTTTTTTTGTTGTTGTTGTTCTGCTAAACAGAGGAAGCAGCCAAAAGGCCTTGAGCTTACAGTGTCTGCTGCAGAAAATGTTCCTGTCTTTCAAACATCCTCTTTATTTCCGACATACAGCAAATACGAGATGATGTTTACAAATGTGGAACGTGGTCAGTGTGAGTCACGCGTTTCTGCAGCTCTTTCACGGTTACTGTAAGGATCTGAGCAGCTTTCATGTCCAGATTCAGTCTGAACTTTGTTTCATCGAATGTGGAGAAACGTCCAGCGCGCTATAGATATTTAAGCTGTGGATTTGTTCCAGTCTCCTCCTGACTGATTGCTTTATGCAATGCGATGATGATGATTATTATCCTTTATAACCTCTTCACAAACGATTGATTGAGCTAGGGAACACAAATGAGCAGATGTCAAGATAATCCCACAAGGACGGCTGAACATTATTTGCAAGTAATCAGATTGTCTGTAATTAATGTTAGGTGTGTCTCCCAAAAGGTTGAACTCTGAAACTGAATTAAAAGTTGCTGTGACAAAGTATTAGTTTAAGGGAGAGTACACTTGTGTAAATAGGTTACTGGAATTTTATTTTATTTCTTTTTTTTTAACATATTTTGCTTGCCTTTCATTTAAATAATGCAGTATATGCATCATATTAAAATGTTCTCCATATATTTATAGTGGAGGAAAATCTATGTATTTTAATAGGGGTGAGTTGAATGACCTTATATTTAGCATGATGAGCATGGAAAAGCCAAAAGTTATTTAACCATTTAGCTGTGTTTGCTTAAATACAAAATCTTTACAAATTGGAAGAAGCCTAAAAAAGACACAAGTCTAACTGGGAAACTTATTAGAATTTCACATCTCGGCCTGCGCTACTGAAAAAGGGGCATCATTGATACGTTGGGTAAATGGGTTTGAATCCTGCCAGCCTTGTACCTTTTGATTAAATCTATGCACAAATGTCACGTAATCCTAATTTCAAACAGTGGGCAGGGAATCCATTACTCCTCTAGCTAATTTTTTAGAAGTGAGAAGAGATTTATAATCCATATGTTTGTTCATCATTGTGCATAAAGTTTTTAACTGCATGCCTTGCAATGTTGTTTATGCCTGAGTGCTTAAAGCAACTTTTAGAAAATTGCCAGCTTTATTGCACTTGAATCTCATTGTCTAGTTTCTACCTCCGTTTGTCCAACAGCACGTTGGTACCTTGTGTGTCCAATAGACTTTTATGAGGATTTATCTTCCTTCAGGATATTTTTTATAACCTTTCCATTCAAACTGAACTTGGAGTATGCCATCTTGGTCTGAAGTATGAAAGCGTGTCAATGAAACAAGTCAGAGGTAAAACTTTTAATTTCCAGACGTTATTGCGTGTCATTGTAAAATATTAAATTGGTCTTCAGCTACAGGAGTTGATCAAAGCCTGATTTCTATCATCTCTGATATTTATTTAAATCTTAATATAAAAACTATTTATTTAATCAAGCATTCAGTATACTGACTTTCTCAGTGTGACGTTGGAGTCAGTGTGTGACTTGAATGCATGTTCTTTTGATAAAATGTTAATGACACATTAATTCTCTTTATTGTGAAATCTGCCTTATGGTTTTAATCTTTTAAAATACATTTTATGGTGTTTATCAGTTTCCATTTGTGTTCATGTTACTATTGTTTTGGGAGAATTAACTGTTTGTATACTCCATGTCAATTTGTTGAATTTCAAATTCGACTCTGAAAGAAAACAAATGTGAACATTAATAGACCATAATTCATTTTGGGCAATGATGCTAAGAGAAGTAGTTCTGGCAATAAAAAAACAACTCATAACACATGCAAAGAGAGAAGATATGGAGTCAATTAAACTTCATAATGGCATTATTGGCAGCAGTAATTCAAGTATATGAAAGAAAATATTTTGTTTATAAAAGTGCGGTACAACTTCTGCTGCTGAGAGGCAGCTTGGTCTGACACCACAATGATGAAACCAAAAGGTGTGATCCAGCGAGATATGGTATTTATTTCTGAATTACACTTTTAGAGTGTGACTTTATTCAGCTTTTCTTTACTACTGCGTAATAAGCACACTAATTGTTGAACATAGTGCTGTGTAAACATGTTTCCTCTTACAGATTCACTTTTTTGTCACACTTAAATGTTTCCTGCTGTTAAACGACTTCATGTAAGACAAAGGTAACCTAGCATAATCCAAAAAGCCCCCGCCCTCTTGTTCAATCAGTAAGTAACTGTGATTAGCCACATACTTTTTCAAAAACTGATTTCAAATTCCCTCGACCTTAATTATCCCTTATTATTTCCAGAGACAAGAAATCATGAAATCACATAAATAATACCTGTCTGGCAAAATGTAATGGCAGAAAATATCACAAAAAGTACATCTTTGTCACTGGATTAACACGTAGAGAAAAAATGTAAATAGCATTCAAATTATTTTAAATCAATTGATGAATTATTCCCACTGCTGCTAAACCAGAACATGGATTATTTCAGTTATCTTCATTTAAAAATGTTTATTTTTCATTTTGATTTAGTAATTTTCAAGTGCTTATTGATTAGAATAGCATCCATTTCTATCATTTTGTTTTTTTTATAAAACAAGTGAATGCTAGCTAGTTCATATGTCCGGCTATCTGCTAGAGTAGCTAGCCTGCAGTCCACTGCTTGACAAATAGCAAGCTAGCAAAAGGTAAAAATGTTATTCTGTTTTTTTTTTTGTTTGTAAAACTCTTCTGATGCTTTCTAGCATCTCATTAAAATGACTTTAAACTATACCAAAGACAAAGTCATACCAGTAAGCCCTGTACCTAAAGTTATTAAAACAGTCATGATAAATGGGGCATAAATCGTCAAGTTTTAGAATCGGTTTGGTTTTGATTTGCTAGTTTTCACTAACAGCTCTGTTTTTGCAGGAAGCAACCTGACAGACGGACGTAAACCTTTGGGGAGGAACAGTGATTTCAGCTGAAGGGACGCCATACCTACATTTCTCTGCTGTCAGTGCAACCTGTTCTATGTTAACATTTAAGCTGTTGCCAACCTGCAGGCCAAGAGAAGAACACAATCACCATTGTGTGATGACAAATAAAGAACAGCTTCCATTGCATTACTACTCTCACTGAAAGGGGGAAAAAAAAAAAAGCTAGAATGGGGATAACTATTTTAGAGAACTGTTCAGAAGGAAAAACCTGGGGCGCTCATAAAAACCTGCCAATTCGACGCTTCGAAATGTGATATCATGTCACAATGAGAAGTCAGTCCCTCAAAGGCGTCATGCGATTTGCTCTTACGTTCCGTGACCAGTCTGTCTTTTACACAATCGCTCCCAGCGGACATTTGATGTCGGAGCAGGATGTACCCATCAAATCGCCGATACCCCACCCATCACTGCAGCCTCTCTCTTTCAGAGAGTGGATCACAGTACTGGGCCTCCCTCCACTGTGGAGGCCTGCTCTAGTGTGTAAATACTGACCGGTGTGTCAGCTGCCGTCGATGGCTTCGCTCTGCGCGCCGCCTCATCTTGTGAGCCCTGTTTTACTTGAGATGTAGAGACACAATTTCCTTTACAGCATCTGTAATGTGGAAGGCAGCAGCTGGCGCACGCAGTGATACGTATCGTGTTAATATGAAAACAGAATCTGCTTTTCAGAGATTTCATAGATGCTGCGGGTGTTTCACTGTCGCTGGCCTGGCTTTCTGCCGTACAAAGCCAAAGCCTCCTGGTACGTCTGTGGACAAACAAGTGAACTTACTAAGCTATAATTGAAAAACCAACAAATTCACAATGTCTTGAAAACTGCTCAAACCCAATGAATGTTTTTGCATCTAAAACTTTTTTTTTGTGGATTTTATGGAGCTAAAACAGGCTCATAATTCACAAATGCACAAGATTCAAAATGCAAAGAACAAGATTCACAAATGCACAGAACGAAATTCATATTACGAAATGAGGTACACAAGGGTGAAATTAAAAATACACGCTACATGACATATATTCATAATTCAGTCGTGGCGCTCATCATCTATCAGCTATCAGAGGAGACGTCGCCGTCTTATTCAGGCGTAATCTGTGATTTTACAGAATAGCAATGGATCTAATACATATAAATGACACAACTTCTTATGTACTGTGCGACGCTGTGAGAGCATTGCACAGTAAACAAACGTCATTCGCCAACTGCTTCCTGTCACCATCTTAGATATATCGTTGATCACTTGACTCGAAAATGTAATTTTTATCATGGCAAAAACGCTACAGAAACAATTTTTTCACATGACACAAGTTGTGTTATCAACGAAATGATGAAAAAGACAATGACAGGAAGTAGATGGGGATGACAGTTTGTTTAAAACTGTCAAAAAAATGGCATAAATAGCAATAAAATACATTGCAGCTTATGTAAAGTATCAAAATGTGAAAAAGACATAGCAGTATGAATACTTTTTGCAAGGCATTGTAACTTATTTTAGATAATAAGTTCACCTGTGTTAGTTTTTCTTTGGTATCCGATCTCACGCAGTGCAAAACAAGGGGAGCTCATTGAGGAATCCCTGCCTTTAATAACTTCCAGCTCCATCAAAAAGTAACACAGCCCTTGTGCTCTATCCTGGACCCATTCTAAATAACCACCGTTTGAATTGCAGCAATTCATTTAGCAGGCAAGGGAAGATAATGTTTAATCTGTAAATGAAAAGATGGTAATCTGTTATTTATGCTGATGACTGGCAGTCCCAGCTGGATCTGCTTTCCTATTCATAGAGTTGAAACAGAGCCTCTTTCCCTCAGCCTGTGCCCCAGGCCATTAAGGGTGTGATTTACACAAGCAATTGGTGTGTCTCGATGCGCTGGTTGTAGGCGCACGAGTATGCATGGGCACGCACTGGAGACAAGGTGTCAGAAAGCAGGACGTTCAGACCATAACCTAGTACATGTGTGGGTGTTTAATGCAGGTGTGACTTGTAAAAGTACCTTACAGAATTTTAAATATTCATTGTGACACAAACATTTAGACTTGGATATAGATGTTCTATATTTAATGTTAAGTTTACCAATCTGATATTTACCCGCCTGCGGTTTTAGCATGACATTCAGGGGGGGAGAAAAAAGGGTGTGTGCCATCAGACCGTCAGTTCCTGAAACAAAACACACAAAAAATCTCATAAAAGCGCATGTAGGGGTCAGTGTTTGTAGGGTCCAAATGACCGCATACCTTTTGCAGGTTATTCGGTTCATGTTTCAAAAAAGCTAACTGAACACTTAGTAGCCAAATTGTTGCCATACTGCAGTTTTAAGGTTTTAAAGAAGTGAAAGGACAAACAGCAGTTTGTTCTTTCACTACTTTGTAGCTCAGTTTGTACCCATGTGTTGGCATCTTTACCCACCCAACACGCGTTTCGGTCCAAAAAGCACTTTTCAAATTGGTTTTTATTCATGAAGGTACCAAAAGTGAGGCCTTAAATTTAGTCTGGTTCTTTGTTTAATTGCTACCTTATTAAATTATGAATCACCCTTGATGAGCCATAAATTCTGGTTCAATTTCACAAGTCTGAAGAATCGATAAACCTCTAAAATAGAATCTGTATCACAGGAAGTAGGTGAAATATCAGAAGAAATCTCATTTTGCAGGAGATAAATGGGGCGGGGGAGGTAGTCGTTTTATTTTCTGTTTGTAGATGGCATTTCTTCAATTTAGTGAGTTTAAATTAATCTGGTGTTTAATCGGTTGCTGCAGTTTTTGTTCGATGGTGTAAGAGCTGTCCATAAATACTTAGTATCCATTAGCAAACACTATATTACTATGAAGAAATTCTCAATTTGAGTTAATGATGGCAAAAATTTTTTTAAATCTTTGGTTGTTAAAGTAAAATGGACACTTTTAGACCTTCTTCACACATATTTGTCATTTTCTTTTTCCAAAAAAAGAAGAAACTCATACTTTAGAGGTGGAGATAGTTGGTTTAATGTGTAGACGAAGGTATTTGTTGCCTCATGAGGTGATTGTGTCGGCGGTGCCGTTTCACATGCAATAAGCCTCCAAGAAAGAACACTTATACAATTTGGTTTCTTACTTAGAAACATTAGAGACATTTACTGCTCTCTGTAGACTTTTTCACGGCATGGAGTAAAAGAAAGTCATCACCTGCTATTAAATGCTTGTCTTCATCACATCTCAGGTGCCCTTAAGTGATTTCAAGAGAGACATTGCAGCCTTAAAGATGGATACTAGCAATTGTAGGACTTTTATTGTTGATTAATAATAATATATTTGCACCACTGCACAAACCTGCTTTGTAGATGCTGCCATCGCTCCTCCTGAAATCACTGCTGTAAAAGTACTATGAAGATCCTGCTATGAATATACTATGCCTTTCACATATTACCCAGTTTATTTTATTTTTGAATGATGGATAAACACAAAGTAGAACATGATGCTGAGGCAGAGATTTGTATTCAGTCCTCTATACTAAAACCAAGACATGGACTTCAACTGAAATTAACAGGCTGGGCAAGAAGAGTGTTAATCAGATATTCAATCAATAGGCCTGTGGCAACTTGAGAGAAGCAGCTGAGATCCACAGCGCAGGTGGAGAAATCCGTTGACACAATATCTCCTAGTCCTACACTCCACAAATCTGTTTTTTATATGAGTGACTAGGAAAAAAAGAACAGTACTGAGTTGTAGTTTACCACAAGCAATGTAGAGGACATGTTGCTTGTGGTAAAAAAGTGCTTTGTTCAGATAAGACAACAAAAGTTTGTCTTATGGATTACCTGCAGTCGTTAGTGTGGTTGAAAGCTAATCAATCTAAATCCACCGTCTCCATTGTAAAAGATGATGGTTGCAGCATCATGGTCATGTTCTGCAACAGGATCAGACAACTTGGAGGAGATGATTAGTAGAACTAATCAGACCTTAAAGGGATCTTTTATGCTAATTTTGTATGTTTTTATATTTCCATTTGTTTCTGAACATCCTTAAAAATCACTTTAAAAATACCACCCTGCTAATTTTTAGTAGTAAGTCAATGGTTTTTGGTGTCTTGAAAAATCAAAACCTCTTGAATGTTGAGTCCCAGTTGCCGTGCACTGCGCTGTTACCTAGCAACACAAGCAGAGCTCCAGGACATTTTGGTCGGCTGGTTTTACTGCTCTGTGCGCTGTACAATGGCTGCTGGAAAAGACAAATGTTTTGTTGACGACTTAGCATCCAGAAACCACTTTCTGTGGTCTTGTTTGACACAGGAGGCTCTTTCTGCTTTTCAAAGATTTATGGTGTATTATAGCGCATCTGTTTGCAGCCATTTCATGCATTTAAACATTGAGTTGGGGGGGTGAGACCAGCATTTAAAGTGACAAGAGGCCCTAAAACAACTCATTCTGAAAGGAGCTCAAAGTAGGCAGAACTGAACAAACACTCATTATCTAAGAATAATTTGGAGCAAAAATGTAATTAAGATATTCTGTATAGCAGATAGACCTACCCTGACCTTTTTTTAGGAACCTTTAAAGAAAACTAGCATACAAAAATTAACAACAGTGTTAACTTCACTAGATAATTTGTCTGTTTGCAGCAGAAAAGTGGTAAATCCACATCAGAACCACACGGCATATTGATGTACATACTGATAAATCACAACACAGCCACCCAAACAGACCGAGTACGGTTTCTGCTCTTTAAATGTCACGCCTCATGAGTTCAGTAAACATACCGTGCTAATTCATCACCTTAAATTCCGACACTGTACGACCGTACCACTGAGACCGTCCACAGACACACTCTCTCAGCCATCCATTAAGCGGCGTGTCGGATATCCAGCCATGAATTTAACCACTGATTATGGAGTGCTTCCGTTCGGAGAAAGAGAGATCCATTGATCGCTGTCTCACAACATAAAAGAGAGTATTGATGCCATACCCCATGAGGATCTGTGTGAGACACGCAGACGGAGAAGAATCACACACCACAGAGGAATCTGACCCCAGCTGCTCCCCCTAGTATTTGTTTCCTCCATTGGATGGAGTCGATTTCTGTTCCGTCAAACTTGGCATTACGCTGTTAGTACCCCGGGAGGCTTCTCCTCTTGTTAACAAGGAGAGGATGTTACAGCAAATATGCATTTAACAAGGGTGAAATTCACCCCACGTGCAAGCCTCCACTCTGTCATACTCTTGCTCTCGGTTATCCAGATCACCTTGGCCTCCTCCATCATTCTGTATGATGATGATGATGTTTGGGTTAGCTGCTTCCTCTTTCTTGCTCTGCTGCAGGACCAGTCAAGGGAACCTGATCTGAATCCACCGGACTAGTGAAAATAAGGAATATGATAATGACCAACATTCTGACCCACACCACCTCATTCAAATTCACTGCGATGATGGGATTGAATTTCCTCCATCCTGGGCTGTGAAAGGTATTGAATACCCATACTGCCTTATCCAGGGGGAAAAAAAACCCATGAGAAAAATCCCTTGAATCAAAAGTAATGGCTTTAAAAGACCTCCAGTATGAAATTATTATGCCATAAGATCAAAAATGATTTATCAGCAGGGCCCGTAACGGAGGTGTTACAACATTCTTAAAAACAGATACATTTCCCAGATATATCT
Source organism: Poecilia mexicana (assembly GCF_051168715.1). Lineage (NCBI taxonomy): Eukaryota > Metazoa > Chordata > Actinopteri > Cyprinodontiformes > Poeciliidae > Poecilia > Poecilia mexicana. Next base: position 6,446,184 of record NW_028263390.1, on the reverse strand, counting down.
AGGTGAATCTAAATCCATACTGAACACACCTGCAAGGTGCGCTTGGGCTCCGAAAGCATCAACCAAATTTATTGGTGTGTTGTGAGGCAAATAAATAAATAAATAAATATGCTAAGCATTGTGCCCACAAGCAAGGAGTGTGATTCACTTTTCATGTTCCACGTCCCCAGTGGAACATTGGCTTATGAAGTGCTCCCCCATAAAATGTCTGCCGCTATGCTGTTCTGGCAGCCTGCAGGCAAAAACTGGGGAGATTATTTGATCTCCTCAGACTTCCAGTTTCCTCCCCTACAGGATTGAAAAACTTGGAAATGTGTTTTTAAGCCGGGCACAAATCATTACATAATGTCTTTGTTTTTGTCTTGATCTTCCGATATCTTCTATATATTCAGTATCTGGTCCAAGGGAGGAGGAATGACAATGTGTGTGGGACTGGCCATCAACTCAGCACCCAACGTTCGACATAAAGGGGCAATTTCAAGGAGACAAGGGGTGAAAATCGTTTACTCATCTGCAACTGCACAGAGCTTTCATGGCACGCACGGACAGAAAGTTAAGAGCAGTTGTGGTACTTCCTGTGTTTGCCGGTGGTAGATGGCTGTTTGTCATGCGAGTGTAAGAATGCCCGTCAAGGCCTCCTGTCAGAAACTTCTGATGGAGTTCGAACAGTGACATGTTTCAGACCCATAATCAGTCACAATATGACAGGGAAATTACCACCTTCCCCCAAGAGCAATCAGTCAGTTCTTGTGCCAATCAGCTCATCTGATGCTCACACAAATAGACACGTCAAAGCCCCCTTCCCTCCACCCCTTGCTGTAACACACCAGCTTTTTGGTGTCTCCAGTTCTCAGGATAAAAATGGAGGCTTTGGGCTCTGCGTGAAAACGGCACGCACGTATTATCTCCTTGAGTTTGAATGCAAGTCACGGACCAGACAAAGCTAATCCACATCTTTGAGGCCCAGCCCAGACACGGGTCAAACTGATCAATCAGGGAAGGCCCAGATAATCATGTCCTGGCTTTTTAGAGTAATCTGATATATTAATTAAAACAAGTAATTTGGTATGAGGGACAGCTGTGGGTGTATTTTGAGGTAACACCTTCCTGGAGTGACATTGGAAAAGAGAAGAACTGTGGACCTCAGTAGTGCTGTGCACTTTTGTATTTTATCTTTTGTTTGTAACAATTATATGTATGTATGAACGGCAATGCTAAATCCAAGCAATATACTGTTCAAGAGGAAGAAGAATGTGGTTTGGGAAAAAGTCTGCTCAAAAATTAAACGATTGAGGAAAAAAAGACAAACCTTACCACAGACGGAGCGAGAGTTGCTTTTGAAGAATCTTTCAAATCTTTAGGCTTGCACTGCTTTAGCCATGCTGTGTATGTTTTTTTTTTCTTTTGAATTAAGTCAAAGCTGCTGCCACCTACTGCTTAAGAAATGGTGTTACAGCAATTTGTCTAAAATCATGCATTGAAATAGTTCAGCCAGAGCCTTCAGAGCAACACCTTGATGTATGGCTCTGAAGTTTGCTAAAACAAACAGATTACTGGACTCTGACTGTGGCCAATTTTATTCCAATCATTGTCAGTTCTGAATAGAAGAGTTCTCATAATAATCGCCATGCGCTGAGCCTCGCAGCATCAGCTGCCAACCAGATGCCGTTGGCGTGGGTTGTTTAACAGAAAATAAAAGCGACACGCTTTCTTTTTTATGCCTGTCATATGCTGCCGATGTTTGTTGCCCTTCAGAGTCTATGCTGGTGCGCATAACAGACCAAGCTTGTGTCCCGTTTTACATGATTCGCTCAAACGATTTGAATAATATTTTCTCGTCAAGGTGGCAGAAGTGAAGAGGGTCCGTTAAAGCGGAACAGAAACACTGCGTCCTGCATCAGAAAGGGGGTCAAGGGTGAATAAACGAAGAGTTGGAAAAATTGAAGTAGGCAAGATGTTTTGTGCTTCGCCCTCTGTAAAGTGCTGACTGAAAAACAAGGGAGTAGAGGGTGAGTCGTTTTAAAGAGACTGTTCCACGCTGGCAAGCCCCTGGGAAGACCTTGAAAACTGCTCAATCACAGCTCTGATTACAGAAGCAGGGAGAGGAGAGAAAGACCAAGACAGATGGAAACGGAGAAGAAACGACGTGACGACAAGAGGGAATGAAGGGATGAAGCTAAGGGGACAGCAGAAGTGATGGAAAAGAAAAGTGCGAGAGAGATGGAAAGAGAGAGAAGTGGATGGAACATAAACTGGTGATAGTTGATGAAAGAGTGTCGTAAGGTAAACAAGACAGACTCCAAACAACACTGGAAAAAAAAAAACTCTAAGTCTGGATTTCTTCTCTACAAACAGAGGTACAAGGTTCAGCAGGAATTGAGCCAATTTATAATCAGCGCACTCCATAACTCGTTTATAAAGGCCGCACATACATTTGCTTTTTACTGTAAATGCCTCAGCTAATTGAAATCTAAATCAATTTGCATGGCTTACATTGGAACCCCCTCTGTGCTATGGATCATTATCAGGTCCAGTAGCTAAACTTTCACATTCTTTATTTAACAGAAACTAAGCAAAATTCAATTGCTTCAAGGGAAGCCGTTTACGTTTGCTTCTGCCCTGGCCATTGAACAGTGGAGCAGATCGTTACGCTCATGTCGTCTTGCTGAGAGGGTAAAGTGGAGCTTTTATGTTCTGTTAACTATGTTGCAGATCTGAATAAGGTTACAATTGTGACTCTTAAGGATTTTGTGGATGGTGTTGCAGAGGTATGTGGTGATTTGTGTTATTAACTGTGAAAAATGTGTCCGGCATTCTTGGCACTAATTTTGTTTGTGGTATTCATGGATAGGATTTTCATGCACTGTCAAACAGGAAAGTCTTGTATTTAGAACTTTCCAGTTCTTATCTTTAGTAGTTGCAGATGATGTGTTTGTGTTGACAAAGTTTAGGTTTGATGCCATGGTTCTCTTCTGGTGGATCGATCCTGTCAGCCTGGGTTTTAGTCTCTGCCTCAAATGGAAAATTCTGTTGGTTTCTTGAGTGATAAGAGGACAGAGCGGGAGATGCAGGTAAAGTCAGGCGCTGCTCTGGTCTGTTGTTGTAAAGAAAAAGCCGAGTCAAAAACAGCAGCTCTCACCTGTCCAGCCTGTTCATGATGTAAACCTCACCTATGGTCAATCAGATATGGGTCATGACCAAAAGAATACTATAAAGTTATATACAATCGAGTCAGATGAGCTTTTTCTGTTTGGTTTGGCTCACTCTTTGGTAGAGCTAGAACTCACTAGTGGTTCTAGGTTTGCTTTTGATATAGAAATTATAGTATTGCCTTCCATTAATTATAATGATGATAATAAACATTTCTTGAAGTCTGCATGTGACTAAATCATGGTCGGGATTAATCAAACAGGCTAATGGGACCTGTTGGCTACAAACTATTATCAGTATATTACCTCTAGACAAACACTGACCAACCTTATTAAAAGGAAGTCCATACATGCCTGATTTATTTCTGTTTTTCACATTATTGCGTGTGTCTGCAAGTGCAATAACTTTAAAACTTGGGAAATGTTTTTTCTTTAAATTATTATTACAAACCATTCCATCAACCAGAACATCGGCACAGTTTAGGAACATTACTGTCGCTCTCATTGAAACCTTCAGTGCCCTGAGTTGCTCTGCAATACGACTGAAAATAAATGATTTTTTTTTTTTTTCACAATAACCATAATTGAATTCAACAGCAGATAAGTATCAAGAGACAGTCGAGAGAGCTGTAGCAGTGGGACAACCACAAGGCCAGACACAATAAACACATTACAATAAAACCAAAGTGACACTGCAAGAGAGTGATCAAGGCTGGGTAATGAGAGTCGCTGTTTGTCTTTGGGCTCAAGGTTGTTTCTGGTCATGATAGCCATCTGCATTCAGTGGCACAAGGCAGATGGATTAGTTTAATATCGAATTAGAGCTCTCATTTTAGAATGCAGCGCCATGTTCTCAGTTAGCTCGTATAATGTCTCATGTCAATTATCTGAAGCAGCCTTCCCCACGGCTTCTTCTGGGCAAAAAAAAAATCATTATGACGAGAAGGGGAAAGTCAGACGTGAGATCTTGTTCTTTTTCACACGCTGCTTTACTGTAAAAGTTGGTGATTTGCCACAAGCATGAAACAGAGGTCAAATTCGGTTAATGCGCTCTGTTTGATAAACATCTTCTGTGACAAAGGTTCAATATTCTAGTGCCTTACAGAAGTATTTGTATCATGTGAATTTATTTGTTTTGTTTTGTTAAAGCCAGAAACGGCATCGCATCAGGAATTTTAGATGATAGGCCAACGCAAAGGAGAGAGTAATTGTAATTGTTTAAAAATAAAAATCAGGAAAGTTTGACATGCATTCGTAATTCAGCCCTCTTGAGTCAACACTTTGTATAACAATGACCCACAGTGGCGCAGTTGGTAGAGCTGTTGCCTCACAGCAGGGAAATGCATTTGTGCAATATGTGTAAATGTTTCCTTTTTTTAGTACCAACTTGAGTTTTAGCCGTGACGTGTGTAGCCTCTTTACTTGCTTTGTAACTTGCTAGCATCTCCTGCATGCTGTTTCCCAGTCAGCTCCCGAGGTGAACTCCTGCGTCTCGCCGTGTCGGCTGCTGCTTTATCTTTGTTTTTCATGTTGTTAAGTTTTGTACGTTTCCTGTCAGACTTTGTTTCGACTCAGGCTTTTGCCGCCACATTTGTTTCCCTGCTTTTGATTATCTCTACAAGTGGCTGGTACAGTTTGTCTCTTTGGATTAGTTAAAAAGGTATGGGCATATTTGCATGAAGGGTTTAGCAGCGGTGGGCCTTATAGTTAATTCATTTTTATTTTTTATGTCAAAGCGGAAGCAGGGGCCTCGTCTCTTTCTGCCTAGGGAGGGAAGAGCAGCGTTGTTTACTTTTTGTCTTCATATTTCTGCAGAAACTAAAACTGGCTGATGTGTTCTGTGTGATGTTAAGCAGAATTGACATGAACTAATATTCTGTCCGGTTACAGCCGCAAACATCAATGGATTTTATGAGGTTGTTATGTAACAGACCAACACAAAGTTGAGCACAGCTATAAAGTGAAAATATTGCTTCTGTTTTAGAGTGCCATAGATTAGATGAAGTCTCATTTACTCCTTTATCCTCAAACAAAAGTCTGTGCAGCTAATTGCTTTCAGAAGTTCTCTAAATTACTAAACAGAGTCTGGGTTAGGTCAAAGATTGTCTATATCTTAGAATGGCCCAGTCAAAGTCAAGACCTACATCCAATTTAAATATAGATTAAGACTTGAAAATCACAGTTCGCTGACACTATTGCAATGTTTCTGTCTGTATTCCATTAAGCAAAGTAAATTTGCTTAATGGAAACATGCTAGTCTTGTGGGGGGAAAAAAACTCGTTTGATTACAATTTTGGTGCTGGGATGAAGTGGTCTTTTATCAAAATTGGTTTACTTTTGTAAAACTCAAATGGAAATACTTTTTTTCTTTCTAATCACACCAGTCACATAATAAACCATCTGATGTTACCACTGTCGTAAACCATGAATAATGACAACCGGAAGTAGCTGGAGGGTGAGAAAAAAACTTATTCACGTGGGATTTGAAATGCATTTCTTATTTAAGGGAAACACTGTAATTACAAAATTGTGGGGATTTTTTGACATTAGCAGAATACAGACAGTTTTGTGCACATCTGTAAAGGAAACACAGATATTGTTGATTCAATTTGACTGACCATTTGAATCCAGAGATTTGTAAACCCATTGGAGACCCAGTCCAATAGAATTACAGCAGTAATTACAGCAAAATGTGCTTCCTCAGCGTATTGACTCAGGGTGGCTGAATGCATGATTTTCCCTTCACTTTACTGTGATTCAAGACTTAATGTATCACCAAAAAAAATCCCAACAATTCATTTAAGTTTCTGGTTTTAAAATAACACAATCTGAAAAAGGAAAACGTGTGTGATTAATTCAAAGACAGTGTAATTGAAGGCTTAATAATTAAAAAAAAAAAAAAAAATCATCCGTCATGAGTGATGCAAAATTTATAACAAATGTTTTTGCAGATGACAGATGTTTGAAGAAGAACTCTAAGAAATTTATAATACACCTTTCCCAGTTCCTTCCTTTCTGTACCCTGAGCTGACTCCCAGAGACTGACAGCTGGGAAGATTTCTCTTGTCAGGCCTCCTTAAGTGGACTCGGTCATACTTCTGCAATCTTTTTTTTTTTCTTTTTTTTTTTCCCAACCCTGAAATGAACCGGCCCCTTTTTCTCATCTGAATCCTCTTCCCTCATCCATCTCCTTTCATCGTTTTTCCTTCCTGCAGACTTCCAAGCTTCTTCGTTCGTTTCAGCACAATAGAATGAGAAGACTTGAATGACTAACTTTCAGAAGGACGTCTACTGATTCAGTTTTGTCAACAGCGACCTTGGATTGATGTGACCCACCTCTACACATGCAAGTGTGCAAGTCGAGAAGCCGATATCCCCGTCCATAGAGTTCTTTAGCCCTACTGATCCACTGCCTTCTGTTTCAAGATATATACAGTAGTTTTCACTGGAGCCTCTTGGGGGCGATAAAGTGTTGGCTGTTCCGTTTTGTACTTCTAAAAGAAGAAGAAACAAAACAAAACAAAAAAAACAAACAAACAAAAAAAACAGTCAATTTCCTACCACTATATGAATGCATTTGTTTCCTCATAATGTTTCCAAATCTAAACCAACAGACGGTTTCTTGCCACCATATTTCCCAGAAGACAAACGTTATTGATGATTTTTGTTTATGTTTGTGGCAGCATATATTAGGGCCATTGTAGATAGAAAAAAATGAAAAGGATGGGTACATTTCCGCCAAAACACTCAGAAATTTTACGATTAATCTCAGAAATTTTCTAGAAAAAAAACAAGGAAATTTGAGTTTGAAAAGCTGAAAATGTACTAGAAAAAACCTGGCAATTTCTGATCTTCAAAATTCTATTTTTTTTACATGTTAGGTATGCATGTGTGTGGGCATGGTCACTCTGTCTTGGTGTTGTCCTCTGGCACTCATCATTTCACACAGTGACCTTTGGAGATAGTCACCAGAATGCATAAAATTGAGAGATGGTTGATGATTTGATAGTTCTAGGTTCGTAACTACAAAACAGTATCCATTGGTTGTATAGTTGATGATCAAATCACTAGTTTTATAAATCCATTTCTAAATAGTCTTTATGTTTATCTCTACACAGTCAAGTTCCCTTGTGCAGGCATAGATAATAGATTCTAGCCCAGTGCTTTTTCAGTGTTCAACAAAGCAAGAAGCAGCCACGGACAGGTTTTATTGTTTTAAAAATTCATGCTTCAAATTCCATTAGACTTTGCTTTCCTCTGAGTTAAACTCGGTTGCTGAGGCGCGAGAGCAGAGTTTATACATCTTGTTTACACGTCTTCTCCCCAACGATCGGGGATTAAATCAGCCTGCTGGGTGTGAGGGAGCCGCCTTAACTTTTCACCCTGACAAAAAAATATATATATATGAAGTTGGTTGAGATTTTTCCAGTTGTGGAAATCACCAGGGGAGATACTTTATCTTCAAACTCACTAATAATGGTACTAATTTTAAAATCAGTGTCATAAACACATAAAATAACTGACAAATGGCAGCCCTAAGCCTAACCTCAGACATTTTATATACATGTCTGAGGTTTTTCCCCAAAATACATTTTCAGTATTTTGAGGAAAAAAATGTTGTTGTTTTTTTGTTTTGTTTTTTTTTTCTTTTTTTTTTTTTTTTTTTGCCTGTAGGAGTAAACATAGTTGCATTTAATTTTTTAGATAAATTTGGTCAAATTCATGAGTAAATAGCAGATTTAGTCAGCTCAAATGTGGTCATAATCTGCATTTGGTTTGCTGGAATATGTAGCTGTAGCACTACAACATTGAAACTGTATCATTCTTCCAGATTTATACAGATTTATATATATATATATATATATATATATATATATATATATATATATATATATATATATATATATATATATATATATATATATATATATATATATATAGCTATATATATATATATATATAGCTATATATATATAGCTGACTGTATAGCTCAGTGGGTAAGACACCAGTCTACCACCTGGGAGACCGGGGTTCGAATCCAGGTTGGGGCAAGTTACAACAGTGCAATTGAGCTATGCAGTGTGGGTCCCTAGGCAAGACCCTTGGAGCTATATAGCCTACCTCATACAATGAGAGACACTGATAAGCATGACATGCCGGCTCAGACGTCGCCCGGCCAAACAAGGTCTGCGTCAGGTGCTGGGGAACCAGAGCACCTTGATGAAAAATGGGCTACTGGAACAAGACGGAAATGGGCGAGAGACGAAAACATGGATCTGTTGGAATGCTACTACTCAAGTAACCCTAGTCAGAGGGGTTACATGCAAAGACTGAGGGTGGAATGGTTACTTCGACACCCACAGTCTACAATGACTGCCAAACAACTAGTAGCTCAGTGCTCCAACATCCGCAAACGGCAACTGCTATCACAACTTGAGATTGACGAGGTACAACACAAATGCTACGGCATAAGGGAGGAGCCCAAAGGTAAGGTCAGGGGGGAGTTAACTACTCCCCACCCCGAGACTGGGTATGCAGCCCCAGTAATGAACGAACTATCAAAGCTGAACGAGACAGCAACTGACCTGAGAGAGAGAATCGTGGCCCGAATGAACACCAGGCAACCCCGACGCCAATTACAACGGCTAAGTGAAGTACCATCAGAAAGTCTCATTGATGATGTGAATGTAGCATTGAGAACAATCCCTACCAACACCATAACAGAAACCAATGAGCTGATATACAACTCAGCATCAGTGATCCTTGAAATGCTCGGCTATAAGAGCAACCATGAGACCCAATATCCATCATGGAAAAGACGGTTAGAGGCTAAGATCAAGATAACAAGGAGGGAAGTGAGCCAGCTGTCAGAGCTCCTAAGGGGTGCAATGAAAAGATCAGTACCCAAGAAGTACAGCCAGATGCCCATACCTGAAGCACTCGAAACTGCCAAACAAAGGCTCCAAGCCTTGGCCAGCCGCCTAAAGAGATACACAAGAGAGAATGAAGCCAGGAGGATCAACCGGCTCTTCTCCACCCAACCAGCTAAAGTGTACTCTCAATGGCAGGGTACTAACAACAGAGCAGACCCACCAAGGCTGGAGACTGAACAATACTGGATCAATCCTGATCCAGAAGGATCCCTCAAAGGGTTCAGTCCCATCCAACTATCGGCCAATAACCTGTCTCTCTACAACATGGAAGCTCATGTCAGGCATCATAGCGGCTAAGATAAGCGGACACATGGATAAATACATGAGCACGGCACAGAAGGGCATCGGCATAAATAGTAGAGGAGCCAAACACCAACTCCTTGTAGACCACACAGTCGCCCGAGACTGCAAAACCCGACACACCAACCTGTGCACCGCTTGGATTGATTACAAGAAAGCCTATGACTCAATGCCACACACCTGGATCATTGAATGCTTAGAGATGTACAACATCAATAGGACTCTAAGAGCCTTCATTGCAAACTCGATGGGGCTGTGGAAAACCACCCTTGAAGCCAACTTGAAGCCGCTTGCACAAGTGTCCATCAAATGTGGCATATACCAAGGAGATGCTCTGTCCCCACTGCTGTTCTGCATAGGCCTGAACCCCCTCAGCCAAATCATCAACAAGACTGGCTACGGATACCGACTTAAGAATGGGGCCACAATCAGTCACCTCCTCTACATGGATGACATCAAGCTGTACGCCAAGAGCGAGCGAGACATCGACTCACTGATCCACACCACCAGGATCTACAGCACTGACATTGGGATGTCATTCGGACTAGAGAAGTGTGGCCGGATGGTTACAAAGAGAGGGAAGGTCGTCCGCACAGAAGGAGTCTCACTCCCAGAGGGAACGATAGCAGACATAGAGCACAGCTACAAGTACCTGGGAATACCACAAGCAAATGGCAACCTCGATGAGGTCACAAGGAAAGGAGCCACAGCCAAATACCTCCAACGAATAAGGCAAGTCCTGAGAAGCCAGCTCAATGGCAAGAACAAGATCCGTGCAATAAACAGCTATGCCTTACCAGTAATCAGATACCCTGCCGGAATAATTAGCTGGCCAATGGAAGAGATGAAGGCCACGGATGTTAAGACTCGGAAGCTACTAACTATGCATGGAGGGTTCCACCCCAAATCCAGCACCCTGAGACTGTACACGAGCCGTAAGGAAGGAGGCAGAGGACTAGTGAGTGTGAGAGCCACTGTCCAGGATGAAACATCTAAGATCCATAAATACATCAAGGACAAAGCCTCAACGGACGATGTGCTCAGCGAATGTCTCAGGCAATGGGGAACAGAGGACGAGGTGCTGGAGGAACCATCATGGGAAGACAAGCCCCTACATGGGATGTACCACCGACAAATAACTGAAGTGGCTGATATCAGGAAATCCTACCAATGGCTGGAGAAAGCTGGACTCAAGGACAGCACGGAGGCCCTCATCCTGGCCGCCCAGGAACAGGCCCTAAACACCAGAGCAATAGAAGCTCAGATCTACCACACCAGACAAGACCCAAGGTGTAGGTTGTGCAAGGAGGCCTCTGAGACAGTCCAGCACATAACAGCAGGGTGCAAGATGCTGGCAGGGAAAGCGTACATGGAACGACATAACCAAGTGGCGGGCATAGTGTACAGGAACATCTGTGCAGAATATGGACTGGAAGCCCCGAGGTCAAAATGGGGGACACCCCCAAAGGTGGTGGAGAATGACCGAGCTAAGATCCTGTGGGACTTCCAGATCCAGACAGACAAGATGGTAATGTCGAACCAACCGGACATTGTGGTGGTGGATAAAGAACAGAGGAAAGCCGTTGTGGTGGATGTAGCAATACCAAGTGACCACAACATCAGGAAAAAGGAGCATGAGAAACTGGAGAAATACCAGGGCCTCAGAGAGGAACTGGAGAAGGCCTGGAAGGTGAAGACCACAGTGGTGCCTGTGGTCATCGGGGCCCTCGGGGCAGTCACCCCCAAACTGGAGCAGTGGCTCAAACAGATCCCAGGAACAACATCAGACATCTCAGTCCAGAAATGTGCGGTTCTAGGCACAGCCAAGATACTGCGCAGAACCCTCAAGCTCCCAGGCCTCTGGTAGAGGACCCGAGCTCAGAGGATGAAAGAGACCACCCACGGAGGGTGAGAGGGGAATTTTTTTATTTTTTTTTTATATATTCTTTCATTAATTTAATCTACTCTAAGTTGTCAAAATATTCTGCTCGGAAAGTTTTAGGCAACAAAAACCTGGTTGAAATAGACAAATGTGTATGAATTGAACCTACAAAGCTAATATTTTGATTACACTGATGCTATGAAAAAGATTATGCTTGCAACTTCAGTTTACATGTAAAAAAAGGCAATTTTATTTTTGATGGGTTACATTGCAGCCTTTTCTTACAGTAAATATGAATTACGATAAATACTATATATATTGTTCTATCACTTTTGCTAACACTAGAAGTGATGTACAATATCCACCACTATGTCTCTGGGAGCTTTTTATAATGCAGGTGGGAAAAGCAAATTTTGTAGATTAATGGAACGATGAAAACCAAAGCATAGAGAGGAAGCAAGCATAAAAAAGAGACAAAGAGCAGAGAGCTGCTCGCCACCACTATAGAGAAGGGAAAGAAATGGATGCGTATGGGGGGAAAACCACAGCTTGCACTTTAATTGGATTTCATTCCTGGAAATGTTTGTGAAAGCATTTTGTCTTGCCAATGGAACCAGAAACTGGAAGTCCAGAGTTGTGCAAGTTCCCAGACAAGAACACAAAACAGGATACAAGATGGTAAAGAGTGATCAAAGTTGGGTAGAGTAGCCAGGAATTGAACTCAAGTAACGGTATACTGCTTAAGCATATTTTCATTTAAGTAACAGGAAAGTAGTCAGGAAGTAGTCATCCAAAAATCAAAAGAAATACGCAAGTTAGAGTGTAGAACAGTGTTGTGTTCAAGACCACCCAACCCGAGACCAAGACAAGACCAAGACCAGAGTGTATCGAGACCGAGACAAGACCAAGACTTTTGGGGTCCGAGACCAAGTCAAGACCAAGACCGAGGGGAGTCGAGACCGAGTCAAGACCAAGACCAGCGGCCGTGCTACATGACACAATAAAATGTAAAATATGATCGAAATTGCTTCTCAAAATAATCTGAAAGATCCATATTACCATAAAACACCTAGATATTAAATACTTAATACATTTTATCAATATTAAATATTCCATTTCTGTGCTACAATGTGTGATGGTCTCGTGCCATCCCTAAAAACATAACGCCCTGGGCATTTGCCCATATTGCTCATGTAAGAAACCACCACTGTTGCACCATTAAACATAGCAATTGAGGCAATGCCCTGACGGTAAATAACACTCAACTATGAACACTGACCAAGGAGCAACAAGCAAGAAGTAACCAAACAGAAGGCGCTCATCGTGACTGTTTTCACTCTCTATCCCAGTACATGAAGCCAGGTAGTCTGACACCATGGCAGACATTACAGCTGCCACTTTAACAAAAACAATCAAAGAGCAATGTGCATGCTCTGCGTGCTCTTTCGTTCTTGTGTTTTAGTTATTTGTTAATTTAAATATCAACGTACATAATTAAATAAAATAATGATGCAGTGTACACAGAGCATTACAAGAACAAAGAACAGGTGTTCTGTCAGGTCAGATCGTCATACGCTTAGCAAAATTCACGGTGTTCTGTCATACGTTGTCAGATAGTCGTACGCTTAGCTCAGACATGCATACGCTGTCATTACCATATGATTTTATTTAATCATCAACATAGAATCATGACGTAGATCATCATACACTTGGTTATTAACAGTTGTATGGCATCCAGCTGCAGCCAGACCTGCTTTAAATACACTTTGAAACCACGACAACGCATGTATATCTATATAGTTATCACATTATGTCATATTATGACAATTTAATTACTTATTTTCGTCATAACTTGTTGCGTATACTGACAACTACACTGACGGTCTGACTTAATGCGCATGCGCTGGCATGGTACTCACTGCATGTATGCTATTCTGACAGCGTATGGCTATGTGATAGAACACCGGCTACATCTGTCAGACACATCATTACCATAAGATTTCATTTAATCAACAACATAGAATCATGACGTAGATCATCATACACTTTGTTATTAACAGTTGTATGGCGTCCTGACTTAGCGGTTAAGTGAGTTTTACATGAGCGTGTGTTGTAGCTGACTCCAGCTGCAGCCAGACCCTGCTTTAAATACACTTTGAAACCATGACAACACATGTATATCTATATAGTTATCATTGAAAACAATTTAATGACTTATTTTCGTCATAACTTGCTGCGTATGGTGAACTGACAACTCCTCTGACGGTCGGATTTCTTAATGCTTAATGCATGTATGCTATCCTGACAGCGTATGGCTATCTGATAGAACAACGGCTCTCCGTGAGCGACACTCCAGTCCTATCTAATAAGTAAAGAGCTGTGGAGAAGAATCGACTGTTTCTGAATGTCACCTCACTATATTGCAGACTTTTGGACAAAGCGTTGTCCCATATATGCGACAAGACAGTCAACACCTCCGCACAATAATTCAGTCAGTGAGTGATAACATTTTTCATCACAAATTCTTATGTGTCTCTGTACAGCTAGCTTTGATAACATCACGTTAACGGAGCTTACCTTCTTTGCGCTACTTTTCTAAGTGACGAAAATAGTTAGACGTTGTCCCCACCGTCTGTGAAAGCGAAGCGCTGCTGAGTTAGCTGTGGCCATCGGATTTCTTACTATTTATGCAACGCTATTATATTACTGACGATTAGACAAACATTTTCTGCCGCTGAGAGGAAACCACTGCGCATGTCCTGGAGCGCCGCGCGCGAGTGAAAGGTGGAGAGGGTGGGGGGAGTAACAGAAACACGTAGTTGCTTGGATTTTAATCGGTGCGTTTTGCATCCACTGAAAACAAAGATGTTAAATAAACTGGACAGTATGCTGCATGTTTAGTGATATTTTCACAGTTGCGGTCTTGACTGGTCTTGAAATAAAATGCCGAGTCCTCAGCGCCCGAGACCGAGACAAGACCGAGACCAAATGCGGTCGAGTCCGAGACGAGACCGAGACCATCAAAAAATGGTCTTAAGACCGGTCTTAAGACCAAGACCAACTTCGAGTACCACAACACTGGTGTAGAAGTAATTGGTAATTATGGAAAACTATGCAGAATTTAAGAAAATTATCTTAAATTATGTGCAAATACTGATATTATAGAGACTTAAATATTATAGAGACCATATAAAGTGTACATACACTTGACATGATTAACCTGATAGTTTTAATAATTCTCCTTTATCTACTCAAGGGGGTGTGAAAAAATAGATTTACAGCTGTTCATCTTTTTTTAGTCACTTTTTGTTCAGGTTTAGCATCGTTGATCACAGTTACTTAAGTTTTTGCAACATCCTAACTAAAGTGAAAAATATAAAACTGCAGTTTTAACCATCACATTGTATCTAACATGTATGGATGGTCACCTTTAAATACGATATTATGTCACTGTAAATATGTTAAACACAGCAAGACAATTGACCGTCTGCTCTGGAAGCTAAAGGAACAGTTTTTGCTTGTGGTTCTTTTAAGTCCCGTATGGATTTTCGCACGAACACACCGGAAGACATACGAAGATGAACGACATAATTTCCTTTCCTTTTGCTCTTGTCAGAGCAGAGTCTGAGCCTTTGTGCCCGTATGAGAACTGTTTTCATATCGCATGTCCTCCCAACTTTATTCGACTGTGCGTGTTTGCAGACACTCACTGTGAGACTGTTTGCCGTATTAAATATTAAAACTCGGGAGTGTTTGCTCTTCCTGATAGAATAGCTACATCTAACAGAGCTGTCTGACTCTCTCCGTTTCGCTTTATTGCCGAAGCTGCTGCTCGGCGTCTCGCTGGCAGAGCGACGGTGCATCAGTTAAGATAACATACAGTTGTGGCTGAAACCTGTATCATCTCTCGCTTGTCTTGTTTTGCCTTATATGCAGCTTTTCTTCCTCCACGTTATTTTATTCAAATAAGTACAGAAATACAATGTACTGTATGTACCAGCAAAGATATATTTGCAAAACTTTTTTTTTTCTAAATATTTTTGTAGATTTTGCAAACAGATTTTAGGGAACAGCGATCTGACATCTTTAACTTTTGCTTTGCAGACTAAAAATGTAATCAATAACATTAGGTTTCCTATGCCCGCTTTGCTTTGTTCTTTACTTATGAAGGTAAAATTAAATCTTTATTTTATTTTATTTTAGCATTTTGTTCTCAGCAAACATGTTTTGTTACAGTGAGGTAGTAAGCTCATGCAAAGAGCCAAGTGTTCCAGATCAAATATAAGAACTTCACAACCCAAACAAAATATCTTATAACTTACAATTCCGTTTATTGTTTTCACACGGGCTTCCATCTAGATATCCACGTTTGCTGTGATGAAAAGTAAAGCAGATGTTGTACTTTGGTAGGCCTGTCTTTTTCTCTTTTTGATCCAGTGGATGTAATCTGGGTTTTTTTTCTCCTCCCAGACTCCTTCCTCTTCAATCAATGTCAAATTCGATTTAAATCAGTGTTTTTCTTACACCACCACCAGGGAAAAGCTGAATAAAATATTTATTCTCATTTAAATCTCCTGTCCAGAGATATATACACATATAAAATGTTAGCTAAAAGTAGCAAAAGTGTTTTTTTTTTTTTTCTTCTTTTGTTATACTTGTGTCTACGTGCTGCTTTGGGAGAACATTGCAACATCATGCATTTTTCCAGGGGGACGTCATGTCAAACAGCATGGAAGACTTACCAGATGGAAGGACTGCTCATGCTCAACCGGGGACGGACAAGAGGGATCATCCAGCGGTGACATTTACGTGGGAAGCACTGCCCTTTAACTGAAGTCAATTTAACACAACCATTTAAAGGTCAGCGTCCTTAGCTTGGCCCTCATCATGAGCTACATTCTGACCCGCACCGCACAGCTTCACCTGGAAACTTTAAAACAGTGTAGACAGATTCCCCCTCTGCTAAGTTTCATTCTATGCTAATGCAGATGTGTTTTTTTTTTATTTACTTATAGTCCTTTTTTTATTATTTGAACTGGAGTAACTCAGGTTGCATATTTTGTATTTCTGCTTTAAAAAGTGGCTGAGGAATCCTACAGCCTTCCTGGACTTGGACCTGGATTTGATGAAAAAACATTTATTTCAACCATTAGAGGCTTGACTCTGAATTGAGTTTAAAGGGGCAGTATTACGAATTTTCCAGATACACAGTGCCATTTTTCTTTTTAGCACAATCAATTTACTATGTTACTTTCAGATGTTATAAAAACACTGTTTAAATCAAATATGACTTAAATTTTTTTTTGACTTTTTAATTTGGTACCGTGATTTTGAGCCTGAGGGAAAAACATTTTATATATATATATCTATATATCTATATCTATATATATATTTATATATCTATCTCTCTCTCTCTCTCTCTCTCTCTCTCTATATATATATATATATATATATATATATATATATATATATATATATATATATAGAGAGAGAGAGAGAGAGAGAGAGAGAGATAGATATATAGATATATATACTTATTATATATAAGTTTGATTTTTACACCCTCCCTCATTCCTCCTTTACCTCTTTAGAGACTCGACAGTTGACCTGAATTTGCCCCTCAAAGACTTGGACTAGGCATGTAGAGTTTGTTATGCTGACATCAGTACATAGGAGACTCAAACTATGTTAAAGAAATCCAGCTAGTGCTACATGAAGTGCAATGAAAGTTTTCAGTGCTTTGTCGTTGAATTTATTACCAGAACTTTGGACACAATCTGTTTAAAAAAAAAAGAAGAACATTCTGGGGGAAAGAATAGGTTTGTGCTGACTGCTTGTTTTCAGCCTCTCTGTTTATTACGTTTGGATCAATTCTAAGCATAGAAAGAAAATAGAGGCGAGAGAAGGTGCAGTCCCTTGACATTTTTGTGGTAACCATTAAAAAGGCAGTATCATGTAAAATCGACTTTTTTGAGCTTTACATCATGTTGTAATGTTTTTCCCTCATCAAAAACATACCTGTTTCATGAATGTTTGAGAAATCCTCGGAGCTGCTTCCAAATTACAGAGCAACCAAATTTGGTCTCTTGTCTCTTTAAGAGGCTCCTGCTCTTTCTGAAACTCCGCCTTCAGGAAATCATCACAAAATGGCTCCTCTGTTAACCCTTTAACAATGTTCTTTCCTGCCTAGCACTGAGAAGTAGTTCATGTAATGAGCTCGGCAGATTTGCAGCTCAACCAGGTGTTTGCTAATTCCTGCTGGCTAGTCTGAAGGAGCTGAGTGAAGTTTAGAAACTGCAGTTCCAAGGAGGAGCTTAACCCTTGAAGGCGACCCAGCCAGGCGATTAAAGGATTTCTCAAACCCACAAGAAGGATTCAAGGCAAGACTCCAAGTATGTTTTTGATGAGGGAATAATATCATAACATGATGTCGAGCTAAAAAATGTTGATTTTTACATCACGCTGCCACCTTAAACGCAAACTGGTTCCGTGTAAACGTGGCTCCAGATATTGACTGATGGATCCAGTGAATGATCGATTGATCAATCATTTGCCTGATTTGGGGGGAAAAGAAATGAACTTGGGAAGACAGTGTTGCATCTTTAATAAGCAGACGAGCAGACACTGGATGTTTTTTCACCCTCATCTACCTCTGACAGGCCAACTCAAGGCTGCTAAACCACTGTGAAGTGGAGGAATAGACTTCAAAGATTAGCTCTTTCCACTTTTCACCTCAGGAATGCTGATATGGGGATGTAAGCATTTGTTGACACAGAAATGTTGAAGGCAGCTTGGCAGTCTGTGATGGACTGTGCTGAGGGGCTCCGTACTGTACTGTTTCATGTTCCTCCAATAGCTCCATCTCTCCCCCACTGCTCTCATGTTGGTTTTAGATGGCGCACAATGGATTGTGTTCAGAGAGTCGTTCATTTATCAATAGCGATAAACATGACTATCATTAACATAAATTTGAATTTAAGGATAAAAGAAATGGGGTACCTCGTTTAACAAATTACCTCTCCAAAGGATTTGCGTCATTATTTCCAAAGGCAAAGAGACTGATGTAACGTCTGTGCTATAAAGCCGTCAAAAAACAAATCTTCCACCAAACTCAGCTTGGTAAGAATGGCGATGCTTCACCAACTGCTGCTGTTATCTGCAAGGCTAATTAATAAGCTTTATGCCCTGTTGGATGCCATAACTGTCTAAGCTAGAAATCTGATGTCTGATGCGTTGCCTCAGCCCTTCCTTTCTCTCCAAGAACCTTTCATCCTCACAGCAATGCATCTGTCAAAATGGCATTTTTTGCTAACAGCCAGGAGCGTAGGAGCTGAATCCTAATGTCAGTGTGGTGTGTTTCTTTGAGACCAGTACAACAATGAATGAGGCCAGGTCTGAACATCTGATGTTTTCTTTTTTTTTTTTTTAATGATTAGGTATAAGTAAGTCTGAACAAACTTTCTCATGTTTAAGTTTTCCATGCTGACTCATAAGCATACCTTCTTTTTGTCATTTAATAACGTAATTGTTTTTTCCCCACCGTCGTTTAGGTGGCCGAGCAGAAAGTCTGGTTAATGTCTGTGCTGAAATTGTCTGGGCCTCCTGAGACACCGTAATTTGCTTTTACATGTCATTGTTGAACATCATCATCCATGCAAGTGTCAGTTTCTTTTAAGCTTGACACAGAAATTATCTCAGAGATGTCTGCCAAAGGACAGTCTGCCTTTTTGGCTTGCTTTCATCCACAGGCCTTTTCTACCTACACGGTTGTCAGAGCCGGTTCCGATTCCTGAATGGGTTCTCGAACTGATGTTGTGTGTTTCAATAGACTGACAAAATACAGAAGTTTCATAGCAAGAACTGTGGTTCAACTTTGGCATTGCAGAATAGCTAGTTTTTCTGCACAAAAAGGGCTGGTCAACAAACAATTTCATCTTTAGAAAGTATGTATGTTTCTTGTGAAGAAATCCAAATATACATAGAGCAAAATATAATCTGTTGTTTCTCTAACAATTTGCATTTTCTGTGAAATACAATGAATGTGTAATACAAGAACAAAAGGATGCACAGGAGAAATGTTTGGAACTCCACAAATGTCCTTCATTGAGTAATGGCAAGGCAAAGACATCTGTATAGCACATTCCATGTACAAGACAATGCAAAGTGCTTTACAGAAAACTCAAGAGTAAAAGTTTAAAAACACAGGCAATAAATTAAACAAGATA
This sequence comes from Poecilia mexicana, assembly GCF_051168715.1. Taxonomy (NCBI): domain Eukaryota; kingdom Metazoa; phylum Chordata; class Actinopteri; order Cyprinodontiformes; family Poeciliidae; genus Poecilia; species Poecilia mexicana. The sequence goes on along the minus strand of NW_028263390.1, from coordinate 6,426,695 downwards.
AAACAAATGAAATTACAAAGAGGTAAAAATCATTCACTAAACAAATTAGAAAAACAATGTAGATAAAACACATTCAGCTGCCAACATCCAACAGAGTTGCAATAGTTTAAGTAATCCTAAAATGCTGCTTGCTCTTCAGTTCACTCCAGCTGGTTGCACTCTTGTGATGCACAACCTGGTGGCTGAATTACTATAAGAGTGAAGACAGCCTCGTCAGCGTACTTCACAAATATGGTGCAACACACAACATGTCATAACCATATTCATAAGGTTCAGCATGCAGACAATTCTCTTCAAGAGACACCTTCATCTACCCTTAAGTCTCCCAAAAGCAGCTTCCACAACTGACCTCGCACTCCTTATTCTAAGGTTGTATCACTGTCATTAGCTGAGAAGAGTTTCATAAGCCAAGTTTTCAGAAAGTATGCAGGGTCTACATTACGACCTGCACTACTGACAGCATTTTGGTTAGGAAGCTGACCACCACCCATAGCTTAGACTGATTTAGGACGCTTGAATCATGCGCGCTCCCAGGAAAGCCGACCCACACATTCCAAAATAGGCCCTTTCCATCAACAACCGTCTGCAATGTGATAGAATGCCATCCTCTCCCGCTGAAATAGCCATGTAGGTACTCTGTAGGTGCTATAATAGGAATGTGACTGCCGTCTATTGCCCCAACACATTGCAGTGCTTCCCATTTGTCTTTAAAAAACATTGCCAGCTCTGACGGCTGTCTGGCATCCTAATGTGCTCAAGAACCAGGAATGTTACGACAGCATTGCAAACGTCCTGTAGACAATAGTAAACATTTGCAACACCGATGGCAGGAAGATGACTCAGAGTCCTATATTGACTATTAGTAGGCGGTTTCCACAATGTGAAGGTGACACTTTTATCCACAGGTACACACAAATGGTAGGTTTGTGTCTCTCCTCGGCAGAACGAGGGCAAGACTGAAAAATACAGCAGAATGTGTCCCTGACGAACTGTTCGCTGGCCATTTCTGGGACAATAGCGTGATGTATGGCCAAACAGCAGCACCTTTTCCTTTGATGATGTTTAACCATGCCTATGACATTAAAATAAAACATCTAACTAAACAATCTACATCTACGTATGCATTGTATTCACATTGTGTGTGAACCCGGTTTGTATTTGACATGCGGTGACATGAACCGCATATCTCTGTATGTTACCATTCTTCTTGGTCTCTTTTCTGTGTCTGTTGGAGAGTTTGTGTGATTTCTTGCTGCATTGAAATCTGTAAACAAAGATGTAACGCATACAACTCGGTTGGCTCTACCAGCTTGCTGCTACGTTCTGCTGCTGTGTTGTGTAGCATGCACTTTTGATGATGCAACCTTGGTTACCCAAACTGGTGGAAACGGGTGTCGGCTGTCAACAGCTTTTCAAAGTCATCCAGACTGAATAAGAATGAGAGTTATTTGTCTTGTAATATTTCAAGATAATAGACATGACTCATTTTGTTTTTGTTTTTTATATTGGGCTAACCTGTAACTGAACCTAATACGTATTCAGTCAGTGCACACTATAACACCTTAAGGTTGATGAAGAATGGTCATATTGATCAAATCAGTGCAAAAAATTAATATTTTTTGAAAATGCTCATCAATATAAACTGACCTGTTTTCATCTCCCCAAGTTGGCACATATGTTCACACAGCCATGCTGCAAGCAGACACAAAGGTTACAAGAGTTCGTTTTCAGCGGACGAACGCTGGGTGAAACATTGAACCAAGTTTGACCAGTCTCTCTTGCTTGTACCCTCCTTATGTTTGATGACTGCCTGCCTTTCTTTGCAGGACTTCACAGCTCTCTGCTCTCTCAGTATTCACCTCCAGAAGCTGGGGAAAGTACCACGACTACAAAAGACTTCTTATGTGCTACCAGTGCCAAACATCCAATCAGAAGCTACATTCCCGGTAGCCCTGACGTCACATCTGATGAAGACATTTGAGAGGCTGGTCCTCAGCCATGTTTGCTCCCTGGCGAGGTCTTCATTGGATCTGCCGCAGTTCGCCTAGATGCAAAGCTTCAATGTGGATGATGCCATCATCTACCTCCGGCACCGAGCTCTGACACACCTGGAGAAGCCAACACGCACTGTGAGGATCATGTTCTTTGATTTCTCTAGTGCTGTCGATGCCATCCAGCCAGGACTTGTAAGGGCCTAGCTGGAGCTGTCAGGAGAGGACCACCACACATCCCAGCGGATCCTGGACGACCTTAATGGTCGCCGACAGTATGCGAAGGTACAAGACTGTCTCCATTAGGCTGAAGTAGGCTATAACCATCAGATGGTGGACGTGTGCATGAATAGGTGAGTGACTGACTGTAGTGTAAAGCACTTTTGACTCCTTAAACTTGATAAAGCGCTACAGGCCATTTACCTTTTCACAGTACATGTTGCATTTCTAAGTCGGTTTTGGACAAACTCCCACAGAAAAGTAGCTGGTAAATAACCAGTCTGTTGATGATGAATTGTGCATTTATTTCACTAAGGTAGTCTAAATATTTGCACTTTTTACCGTTGCATAGCAACATCAAAATCGATGATAATTTTTTCTCTGAAATAGATAACCTTAGGCTCCCAGAAAGCTTGTGGCCGTTTGCTGACTTTATGAGAACAGTTTATTTTGACTTTAGGCAGAGGTTAATAATTCCTTTCACTTTGAACATAGTTTTTTCATATTTGCCTAAGAAAACCTGGATATCCATTTTCTTCAAACACCGTTACCTTACCTACTACCACATCCTCCGCCTCCTGTGTGAGTCTAAAAGTTTAACTCCATCTCGCTGTTTTCTCAGTCTTTGCCTGACTTCTGTTATTCCCGTCTCATGCTGCCTCTTTCCCCGAGCGCTCCGTCTCTCCCTGTTGTTCCCTTCCCTTTCTCTCCTCCTGCCATTCGTAGTTGGTGATGAGACACATTATTTCTTAGAGCTTTATAAACCCAAGAGGCCACTGCCTGGCTTTTGGCAGACATTGATAAGAGATGATGCCGCGGTTGCCAAGCCATACAAATTATTTTAGGAATAAAAGGAATCAATAGGCTTCTTTTAGAAAAATCCACCCCCGTCCAAGACCGCCATTCAGTTTAAGTTTGTTTCTTTTTGACAGAAGAAAAGTTAGGGTGAACAAGAAAAGTGAAAATCTGAAGGAGTTACTGGGTGTAGAAGAGGTCATTTAATAAAAGAAGAAACGGTCAGCTTTTTCTTCTTCTTTTTTTTTTTCTTTTGAAGATATTGAACCACAACCAGTTGGGAAAATAGGAGCCTTTGCTCTTGGACCATTTTTAGGTTGCAAAAATGCCATCATCAAGCTTAAATCAGACGAAGAGGTGCATTGAGCCATTTTTCTCTTCTGAACCTGTTTCAAAGTAAAAAGCACACCAGTGTTAGCAGGCTGACCTTTCTTTGTATATGTTAACGAGCACAATCTTTATTATCACAGCTTTCTCAGAATCATTCTCCACTTCTCATTGTTTTAAGAAAAGCTGTGTAGCTTTGTGAAGGAGAACATGCAACTTCTTCAAGTTTCAACACAAAAAACAACAAAGGGTCAAATTACCAAACAGAGTCAATTTGATTTCCCATTATGCTAAACGGCTGCCAGCAAACTACATGTCACTCAATGTCTCCACAGAGATGATGGCGCAGTTTTCATAATGCATGTGATTATATAGTGTTGTGATGACATTTAAATTTTTGACAGCAGTGTCTTCTCAGCTATTGTGTAGGATTGTGGCTTGTCTTAAATCATGTGTGTGTGTGTGTGTGTGTGTGTGCGTGTGTGCGTGCGTGCGTGTGTGTGTGTGTGTCACTGCCATGTCAGAATAAGTTTTACTCTTTGCAGTGAACATATTATGAAGAATCCAACAATAGGCACTTAACGCTTATCTTGAGAACACATTTAAAGAGACTGAAACAATAAACACAGCAGAAAAGGAAATTGTTAGAACTGTTTATTTGAATTAATTATCCTATAAAGAAATGTCACACAGCTGGTATATATACCAGAATATACCTGAGCATATTCTGGTAAAGCTTTTTGTTATTATGGAAAGGCTATCACTGACGAAGGGCTTTTGGAATGACGATGCCGTCTGACCACAAAGATCAAAAACAGCATAGCATCACGCACAGATACACACACATCACTTTAAATAGAAAAACAGTGTTTGCCATTCAGTGGGATGCACAGACAGCAGACAGTGTGAGTGTTTGCTGCTAGACTGGCATTTTAAGCATCACTGACTTTTGCAGGCAACTTTCTGCTCGGATAAATGAACCTCACTGTTGGCTGGACATATTTCAGCCACTCAAAGATTTATAGATTTTTCTCTGGAAGTGTTTGCTTCTAAGAACAATAGATCTGAATGAGAGGTGTATGAAGAAGTATTTTTGCTCAACACGTTTTTCTTCTTTTTTTTTTCAGTATCACAACCCTCTTTTCACCCAAAATACAGTTTCTTTTGTTTTAAAACCTCTGTGAAAACGGCAGTAAGAGGAGACTAAACTACTTCTGTGTGAATAATTAAGATATCAACACAACTGGAATAGCACTGAGTGGTGAAATTCAACAGTGAAAGAACTTGTAGAAATATTGTCTTCTGAAACTTAGCAAGTATTGGAGCTTGAATGCACAGTTAAAGCTGCAGTATGTAACATTGATAATATGTTTTTCTTTAAAACTGTCTTCATGTTGTGACAGTATTTTATGGTTCAGATAAAGATTGATCTCCTACTGAGCGACTACTGTCGTCTGCAGAAATCAACCAAAAACAAGCAATGAAAGCCAAGAGGAGAGTTTTAGCGCTGTCAATCAATATTGCGAATGGGCTGCTGCATGTGCTAATATCGGAGAAGCAACTTACCGCTACAGAAGAGCCATTTATCTGCCATCCACAAAAGGATTTTGTAAATCGGTTACACCTTTCCTTTCGGTGAAGGGAAAAGTGTAGCAGTAGCAGAGAGGAAGGGCAGTTGAGCAGTGCCACACTAAGACCCGCCCCCTGACTCTGATTGGTTGTTTCTTGTTAGCTCTGGAAGGAAGAGAAGCTCAATATTTTTTTTTCACAAAATATCTGTTTCATATCATACTGTCAAATCATAGTGACAGTTTTAGCAAATACTTAAAAAAGTTGCATAATGTGGCTTTAAGTAAATAATACATATTTTGTTTTACAGCATCAGTTTTTTTCCGATATATCGTCAAAAAAATGTGTAAAATTTAGAGAAGACTCATACGAAGCAAATTCAGAATTAGTAAGCCAGAGCGACCCAGACAGAGAAGCCAAGAAAGAGAAAGCACAGGGGCGCGAAGTCTCATTTAGGTTTAGAGGCAAAAAAAACCTTCAACTCCGGTGGTTGGTGTTGATGGAGGAACAGGAACAGCCGCGGCTCCCCTGTGGAGAAAGGGACCGGTGCGCCGAGATGAAATGACTTTCTGAAAAACAGCCTGATCCCCGCATTACTGTAAATTACTTCCCATCGCACTGTGATAAAAAAGAAGAAGAAAAATGACGCAATAAACAAGAGAAATCAGTGTGTCTTTTCTGTGAATCACAGCAAAGCTGCCACGTGGGATGCTCACACACCGGGACAACTGGTGCTGTGTGCAGGGTGGATCCGGCAAATGTGGTTAATTGTAAAGAAAAACTGCTTGTGTGTGCTCTTTGCGATGGCACTTGGGGAAGAAAAAAAAAGAGAAAAGTTGGATTTAATAGATGCATCCAGCCCTATTACATCTTGAGAAACACGTCATGTATTCATTAGTCTGGATCTATAATGCTAATTAACTTCCCCTGCGCAGGGTTTACTGCAGATTGCCTGTGTGCTGCACAGATGTTCAAGAAGCAACTTTAAATTCTCAGGGCCTTGAAGCTGAATCCCATTTGGGAAGAAAAGATTCCTGCTTTAGGGAATGCTTTGAAATCACAGACTTGAATAGGAGTTAAAAAAACAACAACAAAAAAACAAGCAGTGAATGGTTATAGTTTTAAAGTCATTCGTGTCAATTTTGCAAATTTATTCCTTTGTGTTTTTTGGTTTACTTAATGTTTTTTTTTAGTTTGTTTGACTTTTCCACAATGTAAACAGGATTAAAAAGATAATTTGATGGAATTATTTACCTACAAATATTGAAGTTTGTACAAAAAAAGGCAAGTTAAACTGACTGCATGACAGCAAGTGCTGCCACACAGTTGGAATATATTCGTTCATTATTCCCGAAACTTTCCCAGGTATTTATTGTAATTTGTATATAAATTAGGCTTTGAGAAGAAAAAGAGAGACACACACAAAAGAAAGAGAAGGAAGGAAGGAAGAATTAAATTATTAAAGAACTAAAGCGGCTAGGAAATATTGAAGAAAGAATGAATAAAAGTAGGATACAGAAAAAAACAGAAGACAGGAAAGACAAAAGCTAGGATAGAGAGAATGAGAGAGAAAATGACATAATTGAGGGAGTGAAATGTTTTTTTTATGGAAGCCTTTACTCAGGATGGCATGAAAAGAACAATATACGTCACTTAAGATAATTATTGGACTACACAGGATTTTTTGTGGTGGATCACATAAAATCCAATAAACTACATTTTCTTCACGGTGTGACTGAGTGTAAATGTTTAATCAGATATGAACACATCTGATTTTAGCATTGTTTTTTAATTAAACACTTATGCAGAGAAGGCGTCAGTGCGTGGACCATTCAGTGTTTACCCACAACGAACGGCCGGGTGGACGCAAGTCTAATTTTTATGAAAACAAAAACATAGAATAACTAACAACACAGATTACAAAGACATGCTGGCAGAGTTAAATCTCCAAAAACATCCAGAGAATTTCTGTTTGTTGATTTGTTTTCATGTCGCCGCCTCTGGAAGGTGGTTGAAAGTAAAATGTACTGTTTTAAAAACTAGGCTCCGTTTCCCAGGGGCCATTGCTACCGTCGCTATAACATGAGCCCGGCTCTCTGCGCAGCATGCCAGCAGGTTCCCAGTAGTTTCTGTTGAAACAACATGAGCTGTGTAAAGTTTGCCTCCCTTTGGCTGGGTCACTATATGCTGAAACTCAATTACTTCTGTCTGGCTTCTTCTGCTTTCCTCTGTGCCGCCCTGCACTGGGAGTACACCAGCATTTCCCCCGGTGAATTCCATACAGAGTGCTATGAAAAGTATTTGACTGCACTCAGATTACTTGTTTTTGCTTTTTTGTCACACTTCAGTGTTTCAGATCAATCAAATTTCAATATCAGGCAAAGATAATCTGAGTAAATAGTTGAGTATTTCTAAGCCTAGAATAATAGCAATATTTAAAGAACTAACATAAAGAAATGAACATGTCAGTGTTGGTTATGTGGGTTACTTGCATGGGATTTGAATTCAAGTCTGAAGCTGGAGGCAATATGTCTGTTACATCCTAACTTTATGACAATACAGCTGCAGGTGCAGATTCAGTGGGAGGTTGTGTTGTCATATTGATCTTGGATAAAGTGCTGTCTGGGAAATCAAAGATTAAAACACGAGTTTTCAGTGTAAATCTGTACATATTTGCATATTTCATCAAGTTTACTTGATGCTTTTGGATCCACTTTTTTTCAAATCTTAAGTTCCACATGTCATGTTTTAAGGTTAGTAACAAACTCAAAGCACAGACTTTGACAAAAAGAGCCGGGTTTTAACAATAAATCACAAGAAGAGCAGGTGGTGTTGAGTTGAAATACTACTTTAAACAAACAGTTATGCTTGTAGAGAGAGAGAGAGAGAGAGAGAGAGAGAGAGAGAGAGAGAGAGAGAGAGAGAGAGAGAGAGAGGAATCCAGAGTACCTGGAGAGAATACATGGATTGATAGGGAGAACATGCTAACTCCATACAGAAAGACTGGAATTCAAACCCAGGCCTTGTTGCTAAAAGCCTTAATGCATCCCTGGTTTGAAAACAGAGAACGCATAACCGCTGAAAATGAGTACATGGTTTAATGCGTAAACAAAAACTGTAGAGATTGGTTTCAAATAAACTTTGTAAATTATCCAGAAAGTCGAGTTGAAAATGAGAATTTGTTCTCAAACACCTCACCTGGTTAAATAAATGTTAAGAAGGATGTGCTTTTATTTTAAAAGTGCCTTTTCCTATGCAGTGCAAGTAAAGAGTTTGAGTGATTTATTCTTCTTACTCTGAGTCAAAGAGTTTATACACTGATTTGGAAAAGCTCAGTGCAGAGAGAGTCACGAACACCTAACATCTAATATACATAATATTTATATACTGAAATGCGTGTTTATTATTACTAAACTTGCACTCTGCATAGTTGGGAACATGACTCAGACGTCAGTTTCCTATCAGGAAGGTTATTGCTGTTAAGGAGGAAAGGCGCTCTTTAAATAACCTATTGATTTCAGAGCAATAGCACGCAGCCTTCAAAGGATGTAAAAGATGTTCATCAAATCCATGTTAGGTCTTACTGAATTATTGATTCGGCTGCGTCAGGAGTGTCACAGCGTTTAAATTGTGCTTAGATCTGCAAATTTGTTTGATCGCTCTGCTCTGGCGAAGGCTGCTTCTTCTCTATTAAACAGTTGGCTCTTTGGACTCACTTTAAGGCCCGTTCGTGTTTGAACGCCTGCAGCGTCCTTTAGGATGTTTGCTGCCGTTAAAGAGAGAATCTTTAAACAAGCGAAGCCAAAAAAGCAGATGGCTGCAACAGATTTGAGCCAATAGCCGGGCAACGCGTGTCATCGGCTCCCGGTCTCTCGCTGTCGCGGCGCTAATCGTGGCGAGTCGCCTCATCCTGAGCATGCAGAGGTCCTCCAGCTATTCAGACACATTCAACACTTTGGCTGTGACTGTGAAACCACACAGACATCCTCTGCGTAAATGTGTCGGGATGTTCTGGAAAAGAAAACACGAAAAAGGGAAACACATTGATATTTTGTTTTGTCAGCTAGGATTGGAAAAATTATATCTGTTAAATAATGACAATGATGATTTTAGTTATATCTACAGATATAACTATATATATATATATATATATATATATAAAAAAAAAATTCCCCTCTCACCCTCCGTGGGTGGTCTCTTTCATCCTCTGAGCTCGGGTCCTCTACCAGAGGCCTGGGAGCTTGAGGGTTCTGCGCAGTATCTTGGCTGTGCCTAGAACTGCACATTTCTGGACTGAGATGTCTGATGTTGTTCCTGGGATCTGTTTGAGCCACTGCTCCAGTTTGGGGGTGACTGCCCCGAGGGCCCCGATGACCACAGGCACCACTGTGGTCTTCACCTTCCAGGCCTTCTCCAGTTCCTCTCTGAGGCCCTGGTATTTCTCCAGTTTCTCATGCTCCTTTTTCCTGATGTTGTGGTCACTTGGTATTGCTACATCCACCACAACGGCTTTCCTCTGTTCTTTATCCACCACCACAATGTCCGGTTGGTTCGCCATTACCATCTTGTCTGTCTGGATCTGGAAGTCCCACAGGATCTTAGCTCGGCCATTCTCCACCACCTTTGGGGGTGTCCCCCATTTTGACCTCGGGGCTTCCAGTCCATATTCTGCACAGATGTTCCTGTACACTATGCCCGCCACTTGGTTATGTCGTTCCATGTACGCTTTCCCTGCCAGCATCTTGCACCCTGCTGTTATGTGCTGGACTGTCTCAGAGGCCTCCTTGCACAACCTACACCTTGGGTCTTGTCTGGTGTGGTAGATCTGAGCTTCTATTGCTCTGGTGTTTAGGGCCTGTTCCTGGGCGGCCAGGATGAGGGCCTCCGTGCTGTCCTTGAGTCCAGCTTTCTCCAGCCATTGGTAGGATTTCCTGATATCAGCCACTTCAGTTATTTGTCGGTGGTACATCCCATGTAGGGGCTTGTCTTCCCATGATGGTTCCTCCAGCACCTCGTCTTCTGTTCCCCATTGCCTGAGACATTCGCTGAGCACATCGTCCGTTGAGGCTTTGTCCTTGATGTATTTATGGATCTTAGATGTTTCATCCTGGACAGTGGCTCTCACACTCACTAGTCCTCTGCCTCCTTCCTTACGGCTCGTGTACAGTCTCAGGGTGCTGGATTTGGGGTGGAACCCTCCATGCATGGTTAGTAGCTTCCGAGTCTTAACATCCGTGGCCTTCATCTCTTCCATTGGCCAGCTAATTATTCCGGCAGGGTATCTGATTACTGGCAAGGCATAGCTGTTTATTGCACGGATCTTGTTCTTGCCATTGAGCTGGCTTCTCAGGACTTGCCTTATTCGTTGGAGGTATTTGGCTGTGGCTCCTTTCCTTGTGACCTCATCGAGGTTGCCATTTGCTTGTGGTATTCCCAGGTACTTGTAGCTGTGCTCTATGTCTGCTATCGTTCCCTCTGGGAGTGAGACCCCTTCTGTGCGGACGACCTTCCCTCTCTTTGTAACCATCCGGCCACACTTCTCTAGTCCGAATGACATCCCAATGTCAGTGCTGTAGATCCTGGTGGTGTGGATCAGTGAGTCGATGTCTCGCTCGCTCTTGGCGTACAGCTTGATGTCATCCATGTAGAGGAGGTGACTGATTGTGGCCCCATTCTTAAGTCGGTATCCGTAGCCAGTCTTGTTGATGATTTGGCTGAGGGGGTTCAGGCCTATGCAGAACAGCAGTGGGGACAGAGCATCTCCTTGGTATATGCCACATTTGATGGACACTTGTGCAAGTGGTTTGCAGTTGGCTTCAAGGGTGGTTTTCCACAGCCTCATCGAGTTTGCAATGAAGGCTCTTAGAGTCCTAAGAGCCTTCATTGCTCTTATATATATATATATATATATATATATATATATATATATATATATATATATATATACACACATTTTTTTTACGTATTTGCTGAAACTCTCTGTTATAATATGAGACAGATGATCTGTGAAAAAAAATGACCTTCTCTGCCTTCTCCCAATTCTAACTTGAATCAACCAATCAGAGCCAGGAGGAGGGTCTTACCGCTGTCAGTCATGCTTGTGTGTTCGCCGCTTCCCACGCTACACAACTGCCTTTTCCTGATATCGGAGTCTATCAGGAATGCTCAGGCTAGTTAGCTTAGCCTCCAATGACGACGTATAAACAGTATTTCTGGAGCGATACATTGTTTCGCCACCTTCAGCACATTCAGCAGCGCCTACATAAGGTTGATTAACAGCACTAAGACCTTCCTCCTGGCTCTGATTGGTTGTTTTGACTAAGAGACTAAGAGTGGTGCAATAGTAGCAAACTGTCACAACATGATGATAATTTTAATAAATATATTTTAAAAAATCACTTTTTTCTTTTCTTTTTTTTTTTTTTATTAGGATTACCAAAACGCAGAAGCTGCATACTGCGGCTTTAAGAGGAGTGGATTCCCCAGAGGCAGATGCCAGATAGCTCCTTCATCTTGTCTGCTGCCGATCATAACTGCCCTCATATCCACTTACCTTTCATCCTCAGGCGAACATCCACTCCCAACCACACTTTTCAATAAACTACCTACACTTTTATGCTGTTTGAAGTTACTCACACCAGGGTCAAATTGAGCCACAACATGAAACGCTTTAGGTGTGTGCATTGCTTTCCTCAAATTCTATCATTTACATGGAAAATCTAAAATAATGTTATGGCTTTATAAGCTTGTCATGGTGTTAAATGTGACATTTGAGTAAATCAGAGGCAACAGCTTAAACAGCCTGTGATATCACGAAAAACATCAAACCAGGAAAGCAATCCGGAAAAGAACTGTAGACCGCCACAAATATTTGTAGATACTGATGTCATTCCCTCGTAACAGTGCACTGGAGGAATGTTCAATCGCATCGTTTAGAAAGGATATGGGTTATGCTTTCATACAAAATGTGTCATCCATAGAATAAAAAGAAAAGACCATGTAAAAACACACCTGTACCCCACAGTAAAATGAGTTCATGTGGGCTAAACCTTGCAGCTTAGGAGCAGAAGTTGTCATTAGTCTAAATGCTGCATAAAACAACAGATCACTGTTTCCAAAGAGCCTTGTTTTCTGAAACATTTTGTGTGATCTTAGTGTAAGTTTGAACTTTTTGGCCCTCCTGATTATTACATTTGGAGAAAGTTTCTTGACAATGCCATCCCAGTTGCAAAGATTTAGTGGCAGATTCGTGCTGTGGATGTTTTGCGGCAGGAGATTCTGGTGCACTTCAGAAAATAGGTGGCATCATGAGAAAATGACATTATTTTGAAAATATTGAAGCAACATCTCAAGACATTACCCAGAAGTTAAAGTTTTGCCTCAATTGTGTGCCCTAAGCATCAGGACACACTCTCTATTCTGGAATTTGGTGCATATAAATGCATTTTGGAAATCTTAACTGTGTAAATATAGAAGATTTTTAGTTCAATTTAAGCCAAACAATGAGAAAAACAATAGGTTATGTCTCTCCATACAATTTATACAGAGATCTGGTTTCAACTGTCCACATGGCTGAGGACGGACGTGTTCATGTTGCGGCTGAGGCTAACGAAGCACGCCACAAACACAACGGGCCTTATCTCCACACAACGTGGCACCAGCTTCCGTAGAGTCCCGCTCCCAGATTTACTCGGCCAATATTCAGACCCACGCAGCCATGAAAGCTGCAAAAACACAAAAAACCCCACAAGATCAAACAAAAAGACAAAAAAAAATATATGCCCCATTTCTAATTCAAATTCTGAACAAACGGCACAAGCTGTGGAGCTACCGATGGAGCAGAACTCGGCGCTGAATAAATGTTTTATTTAGCCATTTGTTCACACACCTCTGACAAATTTAATGCTTTCAAATCTTTTATTGACGGTTTCTAAATCTGGTCATAATATGTCAGTCGCTGAATGCAGCGAAAGCTTTTTACCTTTCAATAAAAAAAAGTTTTTAAAAACTGTATAAATTAGACTAATTTAAATGATAATAAAATCAGTTTTGGAAGAGTAAAAAAAAAACAACTACCGGGTTTAAATAAGTTCCAACATCTAAACACATCAAGCATGGTAAGTATATTTAATTTTGTACTTTTATAAACTTCAGATTGATCTACATTTTTCTTTTTTTGACACCTACATTACTTTTTTAGAAATATAACCCTTTTTGAGACATGAAGGGTGAAATATTCCGACTGGGATTGTTGGGTCATGTAATGAGTTGTGGGACACACACACACATGCACACGCACACCCACACACACATACACACACATGCCCACGCATGCACACACACTAGCCCCAGAAGAGGAGGTGGAGGAGGAGGAATCCATTTCAAGCAGCACCTCATGGATGGATGACCTGGAAAGATACGATCCCACCGGCCAAGCGGGACATACATTCTTGCAAATCCAATCTGCTTGTCAGGCGTTGTCTAAAATGTTGGGCAAGTTGGGAAGAGAAAATATGACAGAAATTTAGAAGAGGAAAGGAGGACTGCTCTGAAAAAAAAAAGTTCAGATGGTGTTTTTTTTGTGCTTTTCTTTGTACACTTGGACAAAGTTAACACATAATATAGAACAAGTGAGAAACATTTTCTGTAAAATATAGATATGGAGCAGGATGAGATGCAGCATGAGTTTGAGGTGCACTTTTCTATCGACAAAAATGATACAAAAGTGTAATAATTGTTCAAAGGTTGAGCTTCAAGCTGTGCTGCCTTGCTAACAGAAGGGCGTTGGTTCAAGTCCACCTGGTCATTTTCTGTTCTCCCTGTTCCTGTGTGGGTTCTTTCCACTCCAGCTTCCTCCTACAGTCCAAAAATGTTCATATTAGATGAATTGGTCTTTATAATTTGCTGTTGGGAAATGACTGTGTTGTGCTGTGGATGGTCACTCCTGCATTTACAGAACCGGATTACAAAAAATACTTTTTGGAAGTTGTCTATGTTGTTTTTCAGCTGAATTTGGACTATTTTGCACTGCTGAATCCAAAAATGGCATCCATTTTTTGTCAGCCAGGTCAGGTTTTTATTCTAATTTGATTTAGAGAAATCCGATCTTCTGACTAAATTGATGACATTTTTGTGACATTATCAGTTCATTTCGGTTAATATTTCTCATCCAAAAGAGGTTTTAGGAGAAAAGGGTAAGTACATATAAATTGAACATTATGTCATCATTCTCCTCCTGCTCATCATTCATTTATCCCAGATTCTCAGGAAACCGATCCTTTGATGAGAAAAAGTCATGCATTTTGATGCTCATGTTGCTCCATAGTTCAGAAAGTTGACCTGGTTGAGCAGAACCAATGTAATGTTTGGATTCAGCTCATCAAAAGGACCATAAAACAGTTGGAAAACCCCAGACAATTTTTTGGCTGTTGACCAGTGTAGTCGGTGCTGAAACAGTAATCATATGGATACATGCATTAATGAGCTGCGGCGGCGTGAAACATATACCAAATTGGCGAATGTCTCTAAGCAGTTTGCTTTATCTAAGTCATTATTTTGCATCTGTGTTTCATCAAAAAAAAAAAAAAAAAAAGAATTGGACAAAACAACGTGGAAAACTCTCAACAGTAGCCAGGATTGATGGCTCTGTTCCCGTCCACCCGGGTTCCTCCATGGCATCAGTTGTGGCTAATTAACAATTCAGAGAGTAATTGGACAGGCCTTATTAGACCCTGGGCTGTCGGTGGGCAGGGCTCACACTGACAGTGATGGTGGAACAAGAGAAGCAGCGCTTTGTTCCTCCTGCACAGAATGACAAAGTATTTCTCAAATGTATCCGATGACCTAATGATAATGAATAGATAATGATTACAGTAACCTCCTCAAGCTGGTTGCAGTGACTTATTTCAATTAGGACCAGCAGTGCATTAAATAAATGACCACAGGACTCCAACATGCTGCCAGTGTGATGATAAACAGGAGCTCTGTGCAACCTTAAAGCCTTCCATAACTACAACCTCCATTACACATAATAGGGGGGTGCCGTTCTGTTCTTACCACGCCCCTGAGAGGCTGTGAAGTAGTGTAGTACAGTGCAAGAGTCAAGGAAGGTGAGAAGTAAGTGGCATGGGCATATTTTATTAAATTTTCTGCCATCTTAAACTTTCAGCAGCCAGAATCTTAGTGGTTTTAAACAGAACTGCAAACATGCCTGAACCTCATAGGTCTGCGCCAGCGGAGAAGCGGCTAAACCAAGCAACAAAACCTCCAAAACATAATGTAGCACTACTGAAAATGTTGGTTTAAACTCAATAATCAATGCTATACAAAAATGAAAACCCTCCATTTTGTGGTGCTAGGTGAGCCAATCAGTGACATCATCAACAGGAAGAAGTGCTGTTGTGGCTGTAGGATCTGAACAAAGGGACAAACTGCAGTGAGTAAAAACAGAGGAACAAAGTCATTCATCGGAAATTATACAAGAAATATGCAAATTACCTGATGGTTTAGTAGTGTTAGTTTTAAAAACGTGAATGGATGGAAACTGCAGTGCAATGCTCAACCCGGGTTAGCAAGACAAGGTTACAACAGCAGCTAAAGCATCATGGCTAACTATAAAAAGATTAGATAAAGTAGAAATGCGTGTTAAAAAAGGTCTATAGTTTTATGTCACACCAACTTTGCATCAACAGAAGTTGATCTGCTGTCTGCCTGACACAAAATGATTTAACCATAATGTTCTTTTTCTGTCTCATCTCATCTCATCTCATCCCATAGCCGTTAAAATACAGTTTGACTAACTTTCAGTTTGTTACACCATGTGTTGCTTGATACATTCAAAGGTTTTACAAAGCTTAGCCTAGGAAAAACTTCTTTAAAAAAATCTTTGACATTCTAACCGGCTTACAAATCAGCGATGCAGA
Organism: Poecilia mexicana; assembly: GCF_051168715.1. Classification (NCBI taxonomy): domain Eukaryota; kingdom Metazoa; phylum Chordata; class Actinopteri; order Cyprinodontiformes; family Poeciliidae; genus Poecilia; species Poecilia mexicana. The sequence continues at coordinate 6,410,872 of NW_028263390.1, read as the reverse complement.
CCGCTTTGCTCATGGAAAGGGTTTAATGCTCCTCCTCTAGTCTGGGCCATTATAAACTTTCAACATCTTCTCCATAGGCTTCATTACTTAGTGTTTGTCCTTATGTGCAACTTTGAGTTGTGGGTCTGGACTTGACATTGACCAGCGTGCGCCTTTCTAGGCTTAATCTTACCAGCTCTAACTGAGATGCATTTAGATGGTAATTAAAGCAAACAGGATGAACCTGAAGAGAGAAGACTCGATAAGAACAAGCTTTTCATAAGGATGCGTTGAAAATAAATAAAAATAAATTGACAGCAAAAAGTAAGTTAATAAAGAAAAGTTTAGAATGTATTTTTTTTATATGAAGAAATAATACTGGGTAATTTCCATGGTCACACAATAATGTGAGTAACACCGATGTGGCAGTTTTTTTTTTTTTTTTTTGAGATAACATTGCCTTCAGTCTTCATCAGATTGTATTAAATATTCCAACTTTATTACATTCTGCATTGAGCTAAAGATAAAAACTAATCAAGTGCAAATGATTAATTAATTTTGAAACTATTTTATTATTTTCCGATACATTTGTGCTGTATGTTACAAAAAAATATATAAGCTCATCCAGTTTCATCTGGCTAAATGTTAAATGTTTCTGGCTTGAGGATTGTGTTGTAGCATAAAATGTGGCATTTGTCAGGTTTTAAACAAACCTCTTCATGCTGAAGTAGTTAAACTACTTCACCACAAATTGTGCGTCTTGTTCGCGCCTCCCCCCCCCGACAGTCCGGGGGCGGGTAGGTGAACCTAGACGTTCATTCATCATCTGTTAAATCGGTCGGTGTTTACCATCTGAACGCCTGCAGAGACATTAGGATTCCAAGATAGTGCAGATCTGCAGTCCCATTAGGACACACAGTCTGCTCTTTTCACATCTCTGCTTAGATCTGCTGTTTGGGAGCATCAGGGTGGACTGATAGCATCGCGGCCCTCGGCTGTTTTCCCCTCCCTGTGAAGCAGACGGGACTTTGATGTACGGCTCAGAATCACCTCCAACCCAGACAAGCAGACAAGGCCGCAGAACTTAGACGAGAAAACTGGAATGTCATTGTAGCATTGACCTGTGTCGCACTTTAGGTTCCATGTCTGATTATTGTTGTGGTTGTTTTTTGTTTTTTTTTACAAAAGTTTAAATGCTTGAAGTTGTCAACATTGTCGTAAGCTTTATTATTAAGATTTAAATGGTAGACTCTTCAACACCTGCCTCTGTGTAGCTCATGTATGGTTTCTTACAGAGCTGTTCTGTAAAGTCCGATGGGCAGGTGAGACGTGTTCCCATAACAATCAGAGAGGAGACTGTGCAGACGGCGACTGGCGAGTTTAATGAGTCAGCTGGAAGCGTGGCGATCTGTCAGAGTTGTTGTGTGGGTCAACTTATTTATTTGTTTATTTTTTTAACTGAACCCAAACACACATAATTCTGCAGCACATCTATATGTTAAGGTTGTCAAAGTCAAGCTAGCATAACTGACCTACTTCCCTCAGACCTTGCTATATTTTAATGGAAACTTTATACTGACCTGTGACATTTGATACCCTTGGATCTTGGTTTCTAATTGTCATAGTGTTGACAATTAATAACAAAATAATGCAACCTATTTTATTTTATATATGACAGGTAAATTTAAGATTTGGCGCATTATTTTAACAACTTGATGGCTAAAACCAATGGTAGTAATCGTCAGCTTGCATGTTTCAATATAAACATGAAGGCTACTTTAATCCAGTAACTATTGGGGGGGAGGGAGCTCAACCACCAACTCATTACTGATGGTTCTTACACTTTAAAACAAACTAAGCTTTTCACTCCTGTTGCAGACTCTAACGTTTAAAGACAAAATGAATTATTTACCATCCCTAACAGGGTGGTACTTTACCTGTAGCTATGCCTTTACCTTTACAGAACAGCGGTCTTGCCTGTTCAAAGAATCCGTCTGGCCCATGTTGGACTGTGAAGCGCACTCTGAACAGAACAGACAGACAACCCCACGCACACAGATCAATATTTACTCTTTGATTCTCACCACCCACTAACGCGCAAGCTGGGAGTTGGTACAAGGCTTCACCGTTGGACTCAGAATGCGCACATGATGACAAGAGATGGCAGAAGGGGTACTTACTAAATGTCTGACGGCACAAATGGATCCATCGTCACAGCCACAATCAGACAGGAAACAAACAGGCTGCAAAAGAGCAATGAAACGGCATTTGTTGCTCCAAGCTGCCTCAAAAAAGAAAATCAGAAGTGATTCCAACAACCACAATGTTCCTGCAGTAATCTGCTGACAAAGAAGCTTTTCAAGCTCAAAGCTACCCACAAGAAGAACAATATTTTATAATGTATGCAGGTTAATGCATTGAGAAACACGCCGGTCTGTACTATTGCATAAATGTGCAGCATTGTACAACTCTTTACAGCTGAGTACGTGCATAAAATTTCAATATGTTCTGCCAGAATGAGCACCAGCTTTGGGAGAAAGATGAAATTATTAAGCAGATTGGGTTTAAATATCACCATAGCCAGATACTGTAAAGAGTATAGTCTTAACATGATGTGTCTTTTATGAGAATTTAGTTCATTATGAACAATGGAACGGATGTAAGCAGGACAAACTTTAGGATACAATAGGAATAAATTGAGCTTCATCACACTAATGCACACCTGTCTTGAATTACAGAAGCACAGGAAGATTCTATAGCTCAGGTGACCGGATTACGCAGACTTGGAAAATGTTGAAAAATTTGGCAGCGTGAGCGTTGCGTTAGCATGGTGTGAATGCTCAGGCTAGTTATAGCATGACCACGATGACGGTGGATTGATAGTTTTTCTGTGACAGTAAGTTGTTTCTCAGTCATTAGCACATTTAGCAGCGAGTACATGAGGTTGATTGGCAGCATTAAGACCCTCCTCCTGGCTCTGATTGGAGCAGATCTTCAGTCGCCAATAGTAGCTTAAGGAGGAGGTGGAGGAGAACGATCTTTTCACAGGTTGTCTGTCTTATACTGTGAGGACAGTTTTAACAAATATGTGAAAAAAAAAACATATTCTTTATAAAAGTTACATACTGCACATACTTTAACCACAGTGAGAATATTTGCAATATACTGGAGAAAATTTCTGCATCAACTTTCTGATAGTGTCTACAAGATTTTGGCAGTAAAATCAACACAACTCTAGATGGGAATAAATATGATGAACTTGCAGAAGCTTATTGAAATGATTCCAAAATGACTACATGCTATAATCCAAACTGAAGGCGGTGCAATTAAATGTCTGTGTCAATTTAATTTTTACTGAACAAGATGTGTGCACGTTCAGATGCCATATTTATATTTGCAAATAAATAAATTGCCAAAAACGGCAGTTAGAAACATGTTACAAACTTTTTAAGCATTTGTAGGAAATGTTTTATGACTAAAGCCAATAAAGGGTTTTTCAGGGAATACATTATTTATTGTTGAAATTTCAATAAAAATACTAAATTATTATTATTATTTTTTTTTTTAAAAAGGCACTTCTCTTTTACTACCTTATCCTTTGGGAGATTTCCTGTGGCAAACACATCTGTTGGTTGAATGAAAAATAAAATGTGAATATATGTAACGATACATAAATGGCACTAAAAATGTATTTTGGCAGAAAAAAATGCACGCAGCAACAACAAAATGTTTGCCGATTTTGTCTGGGGAACTTGCTTGACATCATTACTTTGCGTCAACTTTATTAATGTTTGGTGTTTAGTTCGAAGCGTAGAATCCTTTGGAGGTTTACACCAGTAGGGCAGCTTCTGTGTGCTGCGTTTCTATTTTCACATAGGTTATTACTACCAAACCTGCGAAGCATTAAAGTATTTCAGAGGCAGAGTTAGTTTAACATCTCTGGGGGCAAAAAAGGGGGAAAACCCATGGAGAGGCTTGTTAATCTGCAGTTCTATAAACTCAGTGTGGATGTGAACAGGAGCGAACTTGACATAAAAAGCAAATGGATTACAGAACCATTACAGATTTTTATGTGTGTGTGTGTGTGTGTGTGTGTGTGTGTGTGTGTGTGTGTGTGTGTGTGTGTGTGCGTGTGTGTGTGTGTGTGTGTGTGTGTGTGTGTGTGTGTGTGTGTGTGTGCGTGTCCATCAAACTCTGCAAATGAACCTCATGGTGCATTTGAAAGCATACAAAAGCAGGTTGCGACTTCTGTCTTGTACAACAGCTGTGCATTATGGGACATGCGATTGCCGCAATAGACGTGATCTTACAATGTCTCTTTATTTTCTTAAACATATTAGGAAGCAAACACAAAATGTGACGGTGGTGGTTGTATGTACCAAACAACTGAGCGATGTTTTTGGCTCTGAGATGAAAGAGCTGTTAGGACGCGCTGACACAGACATGGTTTTAGGGGTGAAGCTTCTCTGCGCAGCGACGTGCCAGCTGCATCATAAGTAAAACATCACGTTTTTCCAGAGCTGTCATCCACAGACCATGAAAGCAAGAGTTTGGTAATGACTGCTCAACAAAATAAGATGTGAAAAGATGCTTCAGCTGCTTGAACTCGCCACCATTTTGTCGCAACTAACTCGAGACGACTTGTTTTTACTTTCACGTCGAATGGTTAAATGCTGGTAGGAAACGTCGTACAGCCACTTCCTCCTTTTAGGGTCAAGGTCACAAGGACACGGCCAAACTCACGTCGCAAAACTAGAGCTTCAGTGAGTTTTAGATCAGCTGAAGAGTAGAAAAAGTAAACATGAATAAGAGTTCATGGTGTATGAAAACTTTATTTTTTCTACAAACAAAAGAAGCCATGTTTCTGGAATAGGCCTAATTTTGTTGAGTTTTCTAGCAGAATTTTCTAGCGTAAACTTCCGTCTTTAAGAGCTGCCCTCCCCTGCGACTCCCCTTCAGACTAGCCAACAGCAGTTAGCAAACAGCTGGTTGAACTGTGCATCTGCTGAGTTTTTACAAACTCCTTCATGGTCCAACATTCCTGAGCATGGTTGTAAACAGCATGATGGAAAGGCATTGTTGTGATGATGTGCTGAATGCCAAGTGCCAGAGTAGGAGAGACAGAGACAAAGGCTAATTTCAAGACGTGAAATTGGCTACGTTTGATATATACAACATTTGAATAATAACTGAAGGCTACATAGTTACTTGATTGTCCTAGAAAATACATAATGCCATCTATTAAGTGAAATATTGTGCTTCTAAATGTGCAGACCCAAGGCCACATAATCTAAGTTGGTTAAATATTAAAACATAGCACTCATTCTAGATTTTTATTTGTAAAATAAAAAAAGGAACAGAAATAACTTCCTCTTACTTTATTATGTGTCAGCTTCTGTTGGTCTTTCACATTAAACCCACTGAATGTTGCTTTGCAAACGTGAAAAAGTTCAAGCGGTTCTAAAGTTTCTTTTATTCTCCTTCACCAACACCAAAAGACAGGAAACAAAGATTGCCAGCTACTGGGACTGTGTGAAAGTGGTAAACAAGCACTTCTAATAGAGTTGTGTTTTAATTTTCTGCCAGTTTTAGACTAAATGAAACTAAACGGGAGGGTAAGTCAATTAAGATTGTTGTTGCTTTGTGACTGCATCGTCTTTATGTTCACATCTGAAGAGGATAAGACAGGAAACCAAGAGATGAGGAGATGTAGAGCAAAACCGACACAGATCCCCAAGAGCTCGACAAATGAGGAAGAGGAGGGGATCAGAAACGAGGCAGAGTTTTCACAGTTCAGAAGTACGCCTCATCATACAGGAGGAGCAGAAACTCAGGAATGCGAGTTGGTCAAATTAAAAATTTAAGAGATATTCCATAAACAATTTAGTGTACAACTAAGTGTCAAGGTTCCTGTTTCTTCCAAGCATTTTCTTCTGCTGCCAACAAAAAGAAAAAAAAAGTCAAAAATGTTGTTTGGAAGTCAAGGTTATATGTTTTTTATGTTGGACAAGTCTTTGAAAAATAATTTCTGTACAACACATTGCATTAACTTCATCCAATTATGAAAACCTAAAGGTTACCAGGCTGTTTCCAGATTTCATCAATGCATTTAAGAGATTGTGGCACAGGGGCACAATCTCTTAAAGGGCCAGTGTTATGTGTTTTCCAGGCATATAATTTCATTTATACTACAATCAAGTAACTATAGCACCTTTAGTTGTTATAAGAAGACTAAAGATAAAAAGACTAAAAAACATGTTACTTCCTGATTTAACGCCTTGAAATTGGGTCTCTGTTTCTTCAAAAACTGCTCTGTCTGATACTCCGCCTTCAGGAAGTCATTACAATATCTCTCTTCTATTAACCCTTCAAAAACATTTTATTCACCGTTAGACTGAGACGTAGCTCCTAGGAGGGCTGCTCTGTGATGCCGAATCTCAGAAGCTTAGAAGCTGCAGCTCAGAGGAGGAGCTTCGTCCTTGAAGGCGGAGCTAGGTCCACTCAGGTGTTTTGAGCAGCTGAATGGTTGCCATGGGAGATTAAAAGATTTCTCAAAAATGCATGAAAGAATCAAGGAAACGCTCCAGGTATGTTTTTGATGAGGGAATAACATTATAACATGTTATAGTAAAGCGCAAAAGAATCAATTTTAATACAAACAAACTTATTTGAAACTAGACGGCGCCAAGTGCTAAGCTGTACAAGTTTCACAGTTCACATATTTATCTTTGTTTGAGCCATTTTCTCACAACAGTATTCAGTGTCTTATATGCAGATAAAAGTAAAAATCTCTTTGGAAATAGATTTTCCTTTTTCTATAAAAACAAATTTGGTTCAGGTGAGCGGTGATGTCTTGGTAGATTTGTTGTAGTAGCGTACAATGTGTCTTTATCTGAAGACATTTTCAAACTAAGGCACCGAAAGTAGACATTTAAAAATGTTTTTTGTTTGGAAGTTCGAGTTAACATGTTCAGTGTTCTCCCACTTCTTTTCTCGACTTCATCTCTGCCTCTCGCGTATCAAAGGTGTGTGTGTGTGTGTGTGTGCTGTTTTTCTTTATGCTAGCGCTTCACTTGGCATTTATCTTTACAGTTTCATCTCTCTTTATTGGTTCTTCCCAGAGGCAGTTATAGAAAGAAGCTGTATGACTTTGTGAGGGATTTATAGATTCTCTGCAGAGTTTAATATCACTTCAACCAGTAAAGTTCTGAATTGAGGAGAAATATCTGAAAATGTATATACAGAGCGGACGACTCACTCACAATGATGGTCAATTTTTGAAGGCGTTTATCTGTGTTGTTTCTGTTTTGTCCCATCATTTCTTACCAGCACCCCTTTTTGTTGGAACTTCAAACTTCTTCATGGCAGCCTCTGACTTCCCCTACTAAAAACTGCTAAACTTAAACATTTAACTCTGTAAATGTTTACATTTTCCTTCCATTGTCCACAAACAATCTGAACAAAGACCAGCATACATTTCAAGTAAATTTGGAATGATAGATGTTTTTTTTGTGAAAATGCAACGTCAGTGGAACAAAACCCAACAAATTTATATCTATATAATAATAATAATAGTAAATCCACAGGTCGTACAGAAGATCATTTTCACAGGTTTTTTTTTTTTCTTTTTTTCTGCTGAATGTCGGTTGTATTTCAGACGCATCCCAATTCTTTGGAAAATCAATTCCACTCTAGCAAAGGCACCAGATGGGTTTCGCAGGTGGCGATAAGTGATGATGCCTCCCAGAAATTACATTTTCATGCCGCTGATTTTTTTTTTTCGAACAGGTTTCAAAAATTCAGGATTATGAAACCAAAAAAAAAAAAAAAAAATCACACAAAACTCTTCTTTCTTACCGTCGCTTCCCATAGTTTCCTCTACCAGCTTCCCTAACTAGCGGCCCATGTAATGAACCAAACATTTGTGAGTGTCAGCGTGCACAGAGATTACACCCAGACCTGTTCAACAGTGCTTTGTCTCCAGTTTATTACGAGCTTAAGGCTGTAAAACATGTTCACATACTAAATCATTCTAATGCTCCACACTTGTCACTGATGAGTGTAAAAATTGCTTTGTGCCTCGTGTCATCGGGGATGGATTACTCCGGCACAGGTTACTGACATCAGCTGCCTGTGGCGGTTTTGGGAGAACCAAGCATGAATGTGTGTTGGCAGCCATGTTTTGCTTACCTGCTGCATTATATACAAGAAAGGAAAAAAATAAATAAAGAAAAAGTGGACTCAAACACCACCTACAATCAAACTGAATGCCTCCTCCCAGCCTGTCGCCATCCTATCCTCTCCCTCCATCTTCCCCATCTCTAAGCAAAACGTCCTAAATTAGCTCTGACCTTCTCTAATGAAAAGTGGAAGCTACACTGTGGCTTACAGTGTGCGGGGCTGAGCCTCTGAAATAGCACGCTGCTATTTACCAGCCCCCAAGTGGCAATTATGAGTCGCTCTATACATAGCTTTCCACTGTTCCTTTCTAGCTAGCAGGTGGTCGTTTTTTGTTTTTTTGGGGGGGTTTCTCGAAACAATAGACCCGGATGATAATGAGGTAAACATCTGCTGCTCCTCTCGTGGTTCTGCCGTGTAAATGAGACGGGAGGTGGAAAAGAACGATCCAGATTATCTGGCAGGGAGAGAGAGAGAGAAAAAAAAAAGAAATATGTGAGAAAAAACACAAATAATGATTGTCGTACTCGGTGCATCCAGAAAGTGTTCACGGTGCTTCACTTTTTCCACATTTTATGTGACAGTCTTAATACAAATTCTGTTAAATGAGTGTCTTTCCTTGAAATTCCACACAAAAATACCCCACAGTGGGAGTGCGGAGAAAAAGGATTTAGAGATTTTTCCAATTTTATTAGAAATAGAAGAAGCTAGAATATCTAGCTATCAAAAGAGAGCCGCTCAGATTAAGTTCACCCCCTTCCACAGTGAGGGTGAAATTACCGTAATAACCCGAAATGGGCTGGAAAGCGCAACGCCTCCCCTTTCAGAAACAATCAGAATTTTTCAGATAGCACAAAGAGTGGCGGAATTACGGTACTGCAAATTTGGCTGGATCGCCACTTGGGGGCGCTCCGTTCGGTCTGGAAGGGTTAACTTCATTTCTTATTTGATGGAAATAGTCAAATGTGAAATTGTGTCCTTTTTTTTCAACATTGGCAGAAAATAGACAAAGATGTAATGGAAACACATTCTTGTGAAATTACTCACCAATTGACTGGACCTCAGTCAAATTAGGTCATAACTTTAACGGGGGTGAATGTTTCTTCTGTCAGACTGTCGCGGGTCAGCTGTGGCTACTGTCCAGTAACTCACCCACCATCAGTGCATGAATGGGTGAATGAGTGTAGTGTGAAACTCTTTGGCGTCCTTTGGTCTTTATAAATCGCTATACAAGTACAGGCCATTTACTATATATTATGTTAACTGTGACATTACAGGTCTTTTGTCTCACTTGTAGAAAAAAGGGACAAATTTTGTTGCTTTGTAAAAGCATTAAAAGAGTAAAAAGAGATTGAGTTCATTTAATCTGTCTGTGTGGCTGAAGTTCAAACTGCTTCTTGTCATTTAAAAGCTGAATTCCACCGAAATGCCTTTTGTGAATTCTGTTATTCAGGCATAAATACATAGTTTTTGTGCCTGATTTGACTTTGCATAATAACCCTTGAACATCCTTTCTATTTTGTTCTCCATGTTAGAATAGATACAGAATTATTTCTCCAAATGCTGCCCAGTGTTGCAGTCCTCCTTCTTTTTTTTTCTATCCTAAAAACTCCCTAAATGTGCACTTTCATTTCCACATCAAAGGGTCCATACAAAAATCTCTAGCTGGAGAATACATTTATTTGTCATATTTTCTCTACAGCCAGGTCTTACAGAGGTATAGGAGGGTGTTAGATATTTTTTGGTATTATCATTATTACTTTAGTTCATATTCAGTCTAATGTTAATCAGTATTATTGTGATTTTTAGGTTAAAGTGTTCTCTTCCTTATGTGTGTATAAACTGACCTGGAGGTCACGACTGACTGTTTCATCTTCATGTGAAACAGTTAACTCTGTGTTTTCCAGACCTTAATTCTTATCAACCAGAATACCTCCTAACTGCCTGTGAGCAGTCGTATTTTGTCTCTTGTTTATCCTCCCTCTTTGTTGACAGTTTGACCTAGAGCTGAACTGGGCTCAGACCGTAGATCAGATATCACACCTGGAACTGAGTTGCTGGTTTGTTTAGGTTAGAAGTTTTACGACCTTTGTTGTTCTTCCTGACTGCCCCTTTTGGTTGTTCTGCTTGACAATAAAACAGGGGCTCGCGTGGAAGGAGATCAGAATTCTCTGTGAACGGCCTGGAGAGGCCGTGGCGGAGAGTTTTCCTTTTGCAAAAGCTTGTCTATAAAATTCATATACGTTGTCTGTGGTCTTTTTATATAGGTTCGAGAAAAATACCTATCATTTGGTGCCGAAACCCGGGATCTCTCAACCCCCCCCCGCTGACAGGCAGAGGAAGACGCGCTGAATCCGTGCACGGCCAGAGTCAACAGGACCTGGAAAGAAAGACCCAGGAAGCAAAATTCTTCGCTGGGCCAGCGACACATGTCCGACTTTGTCTGCCAACGGCGGAGTGACGAGATCCGACTGGACAACCCGAAAACTACAGAAACGTAGGTGAATTTTAAAATGACTATTTTAGAGGTTTGAGTATCCTTGTTAAACAGCGTTTTGACTAAAACTCTGGGGTTTGAGTATCCTTGTTAAACAGCGTTTTGACTAAAACTCTGGGGTTGGAGTATCCTTGTTAAACAGCGTTTTAACTAAAACTCTGAGGTTTAAGAATCCTTGTTAAACAGCGTTTTGACTAAAAATCTGTATTCAAAGAAAAAAAGGTTTGAGTCCTTGTCAGATACCAGCTTGACTAAAGAAGTTATAAGGGTCCCAGTTGACAGAGTTTCACCTAAAGGCAAAAGGAAAGGCTCTTAGAGAGCCTCCTTACTTAGAGGACACCTCTTAAGGGTACGTCTTCACATAGATAGGAAACTTAATATTACTGTTCTGTTATTACTGTGCTGATATTGCTGTTTGCTTGCTGCTTTGATGTGTGTGTGAAAGAGTGATTGGAGGTTTAAATACTGCTCAGTATTTTACCTCATATAATACAGTGGGGTTAAACAGCAAACCTCTTGTGGATGCAAAGGCAAGATTCTCCCACTCGACAGAGTTGAAGCGGAGAATACCACAACAAGGTCTTTTTAATTGCTGGCCTACTGAAAAGATCTCCAGTTCATAGGACTCCCTAGGAGTCAACGAACCTGGACTAAATTTAAATAAAAATTTTCTAAGCTAAAAATTGATCAATGGCAAACAATTGTGGGAATTTTGGAGAGTAGTGAAGAAAGAAAAACTGGAATAAAAAAGGCTAAAAAGGAGGATGAGCTGAGATGTGCTAAATTATGGTTAAAAGCGGCCATAGATCGGAAAGAACAAATTAAAAAGGCTAAAGACAAAAAATTCGTAGAAGCAAAAAACCTATTTGTTAGACCGAAAGATAATAAAATCATTCTAAGCACACGGAGTGCTGTAGAGGTGCAGGGAGTGCAAGCTCCTGCAGCAGCTCCTTCCCCCGCCGCTGCAGTAGCTCCGTGTGCCCCAGTCCCAGCAGCACGACTGTACCCCTCATTAGAGGAAGGTACACAAAAGATTGGGTAGAAGTAAGAGGAAATTATACAGGGAAAATAACTAATAATAATATTTTAGCTCCAATTCCTGCTCTCTCTCTGATCCTTTTAAAACACAATGGGATCTGTTGTGTGAGAGAGTTAGAACAAATTTCCGTAAAAAGGCAAATTATAGTCATCTGTCAGGAATTAAACAAAAAGTTGGAGAAGACGTGGACGACTTTCGTCTACGGTTTGAGAAGGAGTTCAAAGTTCACAGTGGGATCACTTATGATGAAGGACTAGAAAGCGTATATCAACAACTAAAAAACGCTTTAATGTCTAGTTTCCGCCCTGAAATTGAGGGCTGGATTAAAAAACACCTGGTTGAATATGATGCTGCCTCAGTCCCACAGCTGATGACGTGGGCACGTCATGCAGAAAAAGTAGTCAAAAAACAGGATCAGATGTTTTTCATCTGGAGGATTTTGGAGAAGTAGACACCTCTGTTGTTTTCCGCGGCCCTCAAGAGGCCGGGGGAGAAACAGAGGCAAAGGAGGTCACTTTAGGCAGCGACCCCTAAGTCATAAACCAAAGGACAACGATGTCTGTTGGACTTGTGGCAATACTGGCCACTGGTCAAGAAACTGCCCTTCAAAGAATGCTGCACGGGGCAACAAGAGGGATGGTGGAGTGAGGGGACCACAAACAGGAGAAATACACAGTATGATCAGACTCTACCACACCCCAAAAAGACAAATCACCAGACTAAATTGATGAAATGGTGGACATAAGTTCAGCTTGTTACACTTAAGTAAAAGATAAATAAATAAAAGAAATTGAATTTTGGTATGAAACCAGTGCATGCAAAATAATTTTTAATGTTACTAAAAATTAGGTTTAAGCCTCACAAGTCAGAAATAATTACTTTTAGGAAACACTGGTGTTTGTTTGTTTTGTTTGTTTGTTTTGTTTTTTAGTGTACCTACACTTTCAAAGAAAAACCAGTTGAGAGACGTCTCACTGAAATAAAAACATGGGAACAACTTCCTTGTATGCTAAAAGTGGAATTATGACTTTCCTGAAGGAGGAGAAGCTGAAAAATAAAATTAAATAATAAAATTCTCCCCAGAGAACAATGTTTAATATATTGTGTCGTAATCAGATTACAACACCAACTTGGTGAAATGATCCTTTGGCTGTATAACTGGAGGGGTCAGAGGTCAGAGTAAGGTACCGACCTGGACATTATCCAGCCTCATGTCTCTCTTAGGCCTTGAGAGGAGGGCTGCCCGCTGACCTCACAGTCTGCAGCACTAAGATCGACAAATTTAGAGAAATCCATTGTTCTCTGGTGAGATTTGACTCAGATGAAGTTAACATAAACTTACATTCTACATTTTAAAGGTTAATATTGTACAGGTTAAAAGAGACTACAGCTTTTAACATGTTTCATGTTTATATGTGTTTGAATAAGGAAAGAATTTATGAGTTCTTTAAAACATTGGGTAATAAGCGACTAAACACTATACAATCACAAGACAAAAGTTATATGGAAAATGTTTGTAAAAAGAAAAAAGACACAGAAAGCCAAACAAACCCTAATGGACTTTTGTTTGCTTCTTTCCTTTTCCTCTGTCTGAGCCTCGCTGCGGTGAGTCTGACCTCCGACCTCAACTCAAACCTGTCCTGCCAGATCAGATGACGTCCCTCCTTCATCACCAGCCAATGACAGTTGATAAAGAAGCGAAAAAGGACATGATGATTTCTGCCACCTGAAGGCACTAAGATGTCCGCTGATCCTGATTCCTGGACATCTGGGAACTGCCATGCAGCAAACTACTGTATGGAGTCCTGCTGGACGTTTGGACTGGAACTAAATTCATTGGTGGACAACCTGGACATTCACTAAGGGACGGTCTGGACAACTTATCCAACACCAGAGCCAGTTGGACTGACAGGGAGCTGGAGGAGAGGCGGGGGGAGGACCAGCTGCAGCGACGCCAACAGCAGGAGGGGGAAGCGAGAAGTGAGACAGTGGAGAAATGCAAGATAAGTTATACACACACCACTGTGATAAAGAATGTGCTCACTAATCCTGTTTGCATATAGGAATAATCTACCCAGAAAAGAACATTTTAAAGGTTTTTAGGTACGATGTTAGATACAATCGTTCATTTTGTACCCGTTAACTCAGTCCTTAACAGAAGGACCAGTGATCCTCTTAGGGCCCACGAGCCATAGGTTGGGAAACCATGAAGAAGAAAAATTATAATCATTAAAAGTTAAACAAAAAAAATTGATAGAGCTATGCAACTAAATTACACCAATTAAAAAAAAAATGTATTAGAGATTCTTAGCTAATAATGATTTTCAAATGTTTTATTTACTAGTTTGGAAGTAAATTAAACATCTTTACGTGTTGAAAAAATTGATATTGCAGTGTTGAAATATTATGAAATATTTCGTTGAATTTAACTGAAAAATTTAATTTAGAGTTTAACAAAGAAAAACCAAAATATAACCCTGCAATTACAATACGTGTCTGCTAAAGTATCTTCTATAAACCTATGAGTTCACCTGCATTAACTACTAATCCTCCCAAAGACTTTATAAAAGCTTAAGTGATTGTGACACATGGGCAATGCCATGTGTAAAAAGGGGGGAAAAGGAAAATGGTGAGGTAACTACATACTATATAACTACTAAATTCTCACATAAAAATTTTTTGTTATGAACTTTTTAGTTAACAAATACTGTTAGATGATGATTGATGCTTTTTCTAAATGGGTTGAAATAGTTCCATCAAAGCATGCAGATGCTTTGATGGTAGCTAAGGCTATCTGCAAAACTATATCCCAACACACGGTATTCCACAGAATGTTTAGATTTAGTGAAGCTCTCTATGAGAATCACCCCGACAGCTGATGGTCTAACACCTTCTGAAATAATTCATGGGAGAGCTTACAGATTGCCTCTGTTTGCTCCAGAATACAAAAAGCTGATGAAGAACAGACATTAGCAGATTATATGATCAGGACTCTCAAACTGAAGGAAGTGTCCAGAGCAAAGTTACTGCCTTATGATTCTCTTCCTGTACAGGAGGCCGCTCCCATCGAGCCAGGTGACTGGGTCTACATAAAGGTCATCAAACGAAAGAACTGGACGAGTCCACGGTGGGAAGGACCGTTCCAAGTGCTGATGACCACACCAACAGCTGTAAAGATTGCTGAAAGACCCAGCTGGATACATCTCAGTCACTGCAAGCTGCAGAGAGTGTTGGATCCCTAATCCGGAGTGGCGGGGAAGGCTGGCTTCACAGGGGTTCCATTTTTTTTTTAGGGTGGTTCGTCTCAACGCCAGTGAAGAAACTCGACAGATCCTCACTCTTTAGTTTGGGGGTTCTAACATCTCTGTACGCCCAGCAGCAATGGGGACTCCATATGCCAGATGGATCTTCTACTGCACTGTGACTGCTGTATGCTTGATGTTTGGAGGAGGAAGCGAGCCTGAGTTCCACCCACATGACTACAGAACCAACCTGTAGTGGCAGCTGATGAACAGGACTGCTCACGAGGAGAACAAGGTGAACTGCTATGTGTGTGCGCAGCTACCAATCGCCACACACAACTCAGGTCTGCACCCAGAGAGCATCACTGATGACAAACAGATGTGTCTCTATGGCCTGAGCACACAACCACGACTCAGCGTCCCCGCGAAAAGAAGAAAATGCAAATGGTGCAAAAAGGATTTTTCTGTTCTACTTCGGACAGGAGATGCCACAAAAGGACTTTTTGGATCTATGAACTGTTCATTTGAGGATGACGTACTTCCGTTTCCACCGTTTCCACAAGCCACATGGAAATACCAGAGACCATTTCTTTAGCAGGAGCTAAACCAGGATCTCTGAGGAGCTGTGTTTACAACAACGGACACGTTTCTCTTAGAATGCTACCTTGGAACTTGTGTAACAAAGTTTACACCTACTGCGACACGACACCGGATTACATCAACTGCATCGCCTGCAGGGGTCAGAGGGCGACCCCCAGCTACACAGTCTGGAAGGACAACCCTAGACTGTGACAACTGGCTTCAGGAGAAAAAGTTATGCAAGGCATTTTTCCATGGGTCGGAGTAGGTGAGATTCGAAGCCACGTTGAGATCAACAGATATGAATTACTGCGACTCATCAACAGTACACAGCCAACGGCACCGTGAGAGAGCTGACTGAACTGAGAAACATGGTTATGCAAAACCGTGTTGTCCTGGACTTTCTCACTGCCCCTCAGGGAGGGGTTTGCAAAATTATTGGCCCGACGTGCTGTACTTTTGTGCCAGATGAAGCAGGAACTGGAGGAACTATTTCTGACGCTCTATACGAGCTGGAAGATTTAAAACAGTATGTGGAGAGTGGAACACGCGGCTCACCCTCTTTTGATTTGCTTTCATGGCTTACTTCTGGACCATGGTGGTCCTTGCTGTTAAAGCTCGTGACACCTGTTCTGATTGTTTTAGTTCTGTTCTGTCTTTTCACAAGTTGCATTATTCCTTGTCTACGACATATGATGTTTAAAACAATTAACACAACTGTTATCAACTATCAACTGGCAAAGGCATCTTATGAGACAACTGAAGATGACTTGTTCCAAGTTTCTGATGGTTTTCTGAACAGTGATGAAGTTCTGTAATCAATAAACAGATGAATTCATTTGCTGAATGACTCCTACAACAAGTGGTTGTAGAGACCTGCATTTGATTTTTTGTTGTTTCTTTTATTTTTCATTTATTTCATTATATTACATTTATTCATTGTGTATTTTCTGTGTTTAGATTAGAGAAAAAAAACTTTTGCATTTATTGGTTCTTTTCTTTTCTTTTCTTTTCTATGCTTGGCTTTTGCATAAAGTTTACACACATAGTAAAATGATAAAAAGGGGGGAATGTTAGATATTTTTTGGTATTATCATTATTACTTTAGTTCATATTCAGTCTAATGTTAATCAGTATTATTGTGATTTTTAGGTTAAAGTGTTCTCTTCCTTATGTGTGTATAAACTGACCTGGAGGTCACGACTGACTGTTTCATCTTCATGTGAAACAGTTAACTCTGTGTTTTCCAGACCTTAATTCTTATCAACCAGAATACCTCCTAACTGCCTGTGAGCAGTCGTATTTTGTCTCTTGTTTATCCTCCCTCTTTGTTGACAGTTTGACCTAGAGCTGAACTGGGCTCAGACCGTAGATCAGATATCACACCTGGAACTGAGTTGCTGGTTTGTTTAGGTTAGAAGTTTTACGACCTTTGTTGTTCTTCCTGACTGCCCCTTTTGGTTGTTCTGCTTGACAATAAAACAGGGGCTCGCGTGGAAGGAGATCAGAATTCTCTGTGAACGGCCTGGAGAGGCCGTGGCGGAGAGTTTTCCTTTTGCAAAAGCTTGTCTATAAAATTCATATACGTTGTCTGTGGTCTTTTTATATAGGTTCGAGAAAAATACCTATCAGAGGGAAACACAGAGACGGCCAATAGGCAGAATAACAAAGGGTGAAATAAAAACAAGGCCATATATTCCCACACTCTGCCTGCTGAGACACCGGTGCAGACAATGAGGACAAAAGCAAAGATCTAAATTTTTTTATATATTTTTTTTTTTAGCAAACCCCATACAAGAGGCTTGCATATTTTTAACTAAGAAGAAGAAAAGCCCTGACACTAGGAAACAATCCAGCATCACATGCTGACTTATCTTCTGTAAATTTGAGGCTTGCCCTCCAGATGTTCTTTTTTTCAAGCATATCCAAACCCTCTTAGAGTTTCTTTTGGCTGCATTCTCCTTAGTCACATGTTGCTATTTTAAAAATTATTTTAACATAACTCTTGGTAAGTACTTTGGTAAAATCTGACCAAAGTACTTATTGTGCCTCCTAACGAACTTTTGAAAAAGTTTGTTACACTCAATAAGCTTTTAAAAGCCCAAGGAAATCCAGCAAATAAAAACCCCCTCAAATCCAGAGGAGTTTATGAGAAAATGTCCCAGTTATAGGAAGGGAGCACATGGAGGGCAATGCCATATTCTAACTTTTTATTGTCAGAGAAAATTTGAGATCACTAGTTTAGAAACAACCAAATAGTGCATATAAACAAAAAAAAAACAATGTGTACTGAGATGCGGTCACGGTGTGATGATTTAGACATATTTCACTGGTTTTGCACCATGAGAGGAAACTGTGTGACGAACTGCAGAACATACACACACGAAGAAACAGATATTGTATTTTCTGATTTTATTTATGCATTGGTAGATAATTAAGGGAGAATACCCTGAATACAGCACAAATTAATGATTCGTCGTTGTGTATGAATAGTAAGGCTGAACATATTTTCCTAGAGTTACCTATTCTTTATTGCCACTTTGTTGAAGTGGGTGAATAAAACTTTCCACTTAGTAAATTGACTTGTTTTTTTTAATACACTGATTCATCATTATTTCCGCCTTGATTCGTTTTAAAAATACATCAACTAATATCCCCTTTGTTGACAGTCTCACTGTAGACGTCAGTGTCATGATTTATGAGGTGAGTGGAGGATCAAATAGCGGTAAAGAGTCCGGCGGTGCCATGACGGATAAATAATGAAAACAGGCCTGGAACCATAACAAACTGTCACAGAAACTATTGCGACAGACGACAACATTGTTGTTTTGAGATAACAATGTTGCTTCAAGCGATATAATAATGGCGCAGTAATCCAAGTTTGTCCTATCAAAGATCAATGGGTGTTTAACACTGGAACTGGAAGACATTTTAAATATCCAAACCAAAACAACCGAAGCAAAAAGCTAAATGGCTAACGGTCTCTGAGAAAAGGACCGGTTGAGACCCGCGCACTGGACTGAAGGCCATCTGTGACCCAGAGAGAGAAAAACAAGAACAATCATGCAAATAAAAAAAATGATCAAGCTTGTTTTAATTCATTGTGCCATTAATTGATGTATCGCTTATTGTGACAGGCTTAAATGAAAACCCAAAAACAAGGAGCACTGTGGTACACAAAAGGGGAGAAAATGAACAGATGCACAGTGGGGTGAGAATACACCCACACAGACACACACACAGACACACACACACGCATACACACACACACACACACACACATATATATATATATTACATGGGGTAATCAGGAAGTACAAAACACCTGGGGCAATTACTGAGGAAGAACGAGACCAAACGGAAAGCTGAGCTAACCGAATCTAAACAACTAACCTGAACTAATAATGAAGAGGTAGGAATACAGCACACAGGGGAGCCGAGACCTAAAACCCAATAACTACCAGCAGGAAAACTGAACGAGAGAAGGATAATAAAGTAACAACATAGAAAAATAAATCAGCTAACTCGATCAGAACAAACCGGATTCGGCAGAGCTGGATCTGACAGGGTGAGGGAAAGGAGCAGAACAGCAACAACCTTCAAACGGGACGGGACCCTGACAGTCAGCTTATGTAGTTTTGTTTATGATCGTTAATGAGGAACAGGGATATACTTCCATGTGGAATGCAGCAGAATGAGTCAAAGTCAAACCAAACATTACATTTTTTGTGTGAGTGTGTGTTTTTGCTCTTGCATCAGTGAATTTTAATTGGATCTTCTGTGGTGTTTGTAGCTTTCAGCTTTAAAACAAATTTGTTCAACCAAATTGCATTTAAACAAATTAGAAATGGTACAAACTCTTTGAGTATTTTAGCTTATTGGGCATAAAGCAAAAAATATATATATATTCTAGTCTTCCTTTCTAGTTCTTAAATCTAAGCGGTAAATGCTTTGACTGTAGTTGATGAACTAAAAGCATATTTATGTCCGTCAGTGTAGCGTCGACTTTGAGTTTTCCCTCCATTGGTAATGACAATGTGTATCAAAGGCAATATTATGTATCTGAATTGCTTCCAAAAAGTAATGGAGGAGGAAAAAAAACAAACATCCCACGTCTTTCAAGTTACTGAAGGTGAAATTGACATTTCAGTAGCTGAAACGGCAAAACAAAATAAGAATGACCTCTCGCCTCGTGCGTTTCTCTGCAATATCCAAGTTTTATTTCAAAAGCAGTGCCGCTAATATACTCTTGTGTTTAGAAGTCGCACAACAAGAATGCCAAAGAGTTGCATCGAAATACATAAAAAAGCAAAATCTGGACACTTTTTAAAAAAAAAAATTCCCACTCTATTTTATTTTCAATTGTTATAGAGGTTAAGTCTAATCCTAATGCAAAAGTATTAAAAGTAATTTTTCCTGCTCCCTGTTTTTTTTTTTTTTTTTGACATTGTTAAACAGGAACAGATTTAGCAGTGATTCTCTCCTTAATTCGTTGTGGAGGCAGAAAAAGTGACACATCAAAGCTCGCTCTTTGACAGCAGTTTTTCCCCATCAAAGTAACTCAAAGTCAAGTCCTTCTTTGTTTCTGTGACTGCGGAGCCGCGCCGCGGATGTCGGTCATCCAAACAAAGGGTAATTATGTAATTAGAAGGGAGAAATAATGGGGGCTTTTATCTTTTTGCTGTCTTTGTTCTGTAAAGCACCTGATTCAGCTGCACACAGTTTCAAAAAACACGAGAACCTTTTTCATCAAACAGTGTAATGGCAATAATATGTAGGTAAGTTATTTATTTTTTTCTGAAGACCTCAGCTGCTGCCCTCACATAAAACTGCATGAATGCTGCTCTGTTCTCCCTTTCAGCAGCACCTGAAATAAACAAAGGAGTAAATGACAAAACCCCCAAGGCTTCTACTGTTTTATCTGTTCATAAGACAATTGTTGGAACAAATGCAACACCGAGACGGAGCTCCGTCCGTCCCTCCACAGGTACACATCCAAATCTGGAAATAATGATGCACAACAACATGTTAAAGTGTTTAAACAATTGGGAGAAAAATAATTTGAGTGCCTTCATTCATTTGGCTCTCCGGCAAATGAAGTCGAAGTTGACGGAAAACGTTAAGCACACACAAATCCACAAACATTTAATTAAATGAAAGTTTTTGTCTGTTTGGATTCATTGCAGATCAGGCTGCATTTTCCCAGACTTTCAGCCTTCAACAAGTTTTCCTTTTATCCTGCACTGCCCTGTATTTACCGGACTCACCATTAATATTCCTGTATTCTGTGACCTCTCATTTTCTCTTTCCGCATGCTACAATTAGGATATATCCTCAGAAAGACGTTCCATTTACTATGCATTAAAAGTAAGAACACGGGAATCACTGAACCATCTGTTGGATTATCTAGACATTAAAACCTGGAGAAACTCAGATTTTCTCCATCAGATGTCATCTTATTTGGAAGTAAGGCTGAACTCTTGGGCCTCTTGCTCCATTCTGTTCACCCACTGTTAAAACTCTTCCCTTAAATTCAACAAACAGATCAGTTCAGCGCTCCAGACAATTTCCATTCAGCTGTAGCAAAAGGTCCTAAAATGATCAGAAGTAGTGGGGATTATTACAACTCCCTACTTAAAGGTTTGGACTGGTCCTTCCTGCATCAGCTACAGGTCGTTCAATATCCTGTTAGTCTAATAAACACAAGAAAATAAGAGCACATAACTGTGCTGGCTTTGGGCTATTGGCTTCCTGTCCAATACAGGATTGATTTCAAGGTTTTTGTTGTTGGTGTTTAAAGCTCAGCATTGTCTGGCAGTGTCCTCTTTCCAGGACCTTTGACAAATTCACACTCCATTTGGGACTCCAAAAGTCAAACAAACAAAAATGAAAAGCGGAGGTAACGGTGCATTTGCAGTAGCTGCCCCTGTCCTCTGGAACAAGAGCATTGATTATTTCAAGAAACTCCCACCTCCACTCACTGCCTTTTTAACAGGATGTTGTTCCTAAGCCTTTTGTTTGTTTTTAATGTATTTTTAAAGCTTTTAATACTTTCCTATTTACTCTTTTCCATCTGCATTGCTTACTCTCGGCATCTCGGTCCAACACCTATTTTCATACAGTGCAATGCAAATGAAGCAGACGCTAAAAACTCTTTGTTCCTGCAAAAGAGAAGCATCCCACAGCATGATGTTGTTACTGTTATGCTTTACAGTGGCAGTAGGGATGTGCTGTGTTAGTCGGTGAGCCACGATTTGGTAGATTTCCAGTTTTTGCGTGCACTCAGTTTTGGGATGATAGAAAAAAAATTTAGTCCACTCTAATTAAAAAAGCAGGAAGCAGTCAGTAGCGCAGGGCATTCTGGGTAAATACAGCCAAAACAAACGCGAGTCTAACTCTAGCAGGAGAAATTTCTGGTGGTCTTTAACCAAAGACAAAAGAGAAATCCTACCACTGCTAAATCTGATGTTGCTCCATTTTTGTTTTCATTTTCTTCTTCGGAGGTTTTTGTGTTTTCTTCAGTAAACCTTGGTGCAGCGCCACCACAGGCGAGGAGGTGAACAGGCTTTTCAATGGGTTTGGATCATTTGATACAACGTGAAAGCAAACCGTGGCAACTCAAAATGTAGCAAATGTTGCAATTTTGGTCCCCAATCAAATCGAGTCAACCCGGCTATCAGGTATGAAAACACATTAATAAGGATTGTGGATTTATTTATTGTTAGGAAAACATTCATTTTTCAAAAATTAGAGAGCTAAAATATACAACATAAGAAAGTCTACAAAATGTTGAATGACAATTGTTGCAATTAGTTTTTTTTTTCTTTGCTCTTCTTAATCTACTAAAGTTTGCAAAGTCTAAAGTTGCAGGCAAATCCTTTTGACAACATATAACTTGAGCTTTGTTTCAGATTAAACGGCATCCAGCAGCAGGTGATCATCTCGTAGTAATTTATTTTCTCAAACTGTTCTGCTGGAGCGCTCGCAGGAAAGCTAGCAGGGCCATCCATCTACCTGTCTGCTTGTTTTTAATTTCCTCAGGCAAGTCAGAGGAAGCCCGGGAGATGACAGGTCTCACAGCGTGGAGGCTCAAACAGAGACTCGGTGCACACAGGGAGCACCCATCAGTCTCGGAATTGATCTGGCACAACATGTTCGCCCCCATCGTCGGGCCGCCGTTCAGGCCTTTCCCAAACTGCAGCTCGCGAAAGTTTCTTTTCCGAACAAGTCGTCCGTCAATGATTAAAATGCATGGCTTCAAGGTGCTTGTTTTTATGAGTTCCTGCTCTTATCCTTGCATTATTTAAAGGTGACAGACTCCTCCTTCGCCTCTCGCTTCACGCTAAAGCTATTTTGAAGCACAGCTGTCAATTAGTTTTCCATCACTCTTGTTCCGCTGGGATAAGTGACACAAGTCGATGCAGGCAGTTCTGTAGAGGTTGCATATATTGTCCACCAGTCCTGAGACATCATCCAGCCGTCTGGCAGGTGAACCTCTCACACTGAATGGGAGTAATAGGAAATAGCCTTGTGCAGCCACAGAGGTACACCAACACACATCTGTTCTCTTGATTAGATAGATTCAATGTGATTTTTGAATTGCTGAAATCAGGTTTCGGTTCGGTTTTGACCTCTTATTGCCATGTTTGTCTTCTGTCAAAGGTATCCAAGATGGGCTTAAAGTAAAAGTCGAGCCTACGCCTCTCTGCTCTTCCTCAACGGAGTGTAGGACCTTTATTTCCGAATGACAATGCTAAATTTCCTGTCATCTGGACCACTGAGCAACCATTTAAACCAGGTACGGCAATTCTGACATTGTTTCTGGTTCAGGAGTGACTTGATAAGGAATACAGCATTTGTAGCCAAAGCGTATGATTTGTTTGGGTGTGGTGTCTCTGACTCCGTTGTCAATCTGCCCATTGTGAAGCTCACCCAAATGTTTTGAAAGGATTTGCGTGACTCCAGAGTTGCTATTATCCCTGTTGCTGGGTCAGCGATTCCTTCCACTCAACTCTCAATGCTTAGATGCAGAACTTTCTGAGCTTTTTTAACAGTTACCTTTTGTAGCTTCCTGTCCCAGTGTGGGGTGTCAGTAGCTGCATTTCCATTAACCTTAAAATTGTGAAAATTGATATTTGGAGAATAAATCTGCTTAACGGAGACACTCCAATTTAGAAAAAAAAAAACTCTTGTTTTTTGATATCAAGCTTTGGCGCGAGGATTATAGGTGGTGTTTCAACTATATCAAAATAAATGTATTTTGCAAAACGGCAATGGAAACACTTCTTTCACAGCACATGAGTCACGTGATCGACAACTGGATGTTACTATTGGTGGAGACGAGAAAGAAGACGGCAGGAAGTCTTTGTTTTTTAATGACTTATCACATGAACAAACGTATTCACGTGATTTTAATTACATTCCTTTTGGTTACCTAAGCAGAATATTGACAAAGTTTTGCGCACATTTGTAACGGAAACGCAGCTATGGACTGTCTTCTGGACATCTGTCGAGTCAGCAGTCTTCCCGATGATTGTGCAGCCTACTGACCCAGACCAGGAGACCGTTTACAGGCTGCTTCAGCTAATTAGCCAAATAAGGTGCAACACCTTATAATCCATAAAAATCCAAATCACAAGAAAAGGGCTCTTTTGGTCTGTTATGAACTTTTTCCATGATATTTTAGCTGTGCTTGTGTATGCAACAATTTGTGTTAAGTGAGAGCTCAGCCAAGACAGGACAGTCTTCCAGCCTGACACACATTCCTCTTTGCTGTTGCAAAGGAACCACTGTGGATGGTATTAAACATGAATACGTTTCTCACTGCTCCATGTTTCAGATCTCAAACAGATTTCACGACTCTGTCTGGCAGGCAAACAGAAAACTAAATCAACACAGAACCAAACAATAAAAAGAAACACAGAGACTATGAAATTCACACAAATAAGTGCAAATATTGCTCCCAGGCCCTGAAGACAAAAATAACCAGCATTCACACACACACACACACACACACACACCACATATTTCTCAAGCATGCATCCAATCATTATGCAAAGAGTGTGTGGCAGAAAAACGCGAGCGCTGAACTAATCAAATGGTAATGATTTTTTTCTCTTTTTTTTTAACAAAACCAATTAGAAATTCTTCAACTCAGCTTATTCAATAACGTCGCCATCAAATCATGCTAGAAGAGGCTGGGGTCTTATTGATATTTCTCTCACACACGGAGGAGCATGTTCTGTGGTAAGAGACGGGGATCTTTGAAGCCGACTTCAAAGACGGCATGGAGGCTAAGTGCTCACGTTGTTGAAGAGAATCTTTGGCGGAGCTGAAAAATTGAGATACTGATACAATAAAAGGGATACAAGGATGTAGAAATATTCACTGACTAACACTAACATGTTTTGAGAATTTCAGATACAATCTGCAAAATGGCTGGACACCAGGTCAGATGAGCTAAGTAAGACAGATTTGTTAAAAAAGGGGAAACGAGTTAATTGGTTGAGAAAATGTTTTGCTCTCTTCTCAAACCAGCAGCTTTGGATGTGGAGGGTTGGAGGTGAATACCGAGTGAAATGCTGGAAGATTTTAGTTTAAGTGCTGGTCAGTTGTAAAATGGTTGAAGTGAATCAAAATGAAAATTATGTTTATCATAAGGACAAACGGACCTAATGACTCGTTCTGCTGGTTTTAGTGCTTACTTTGGGAAAGCCTGATGCATTCAGCTGGCTTTACTTGGTTTGACATGTCATGTAGTTTGTGTTGTCCTGGGCAAAGTGTAGTTTTTAGGTGTGTAATCTCCAATCTCTCTGTTGACTTAGATAAATATTTTGACATCAGACTCTTATGAATTTGGAGATGAGTCTTTTTTCCTGCGTAAACTGCTTGGTGCATTGTTTGGTGGTGAAGTTCAAACTACAACTGCCGTTCTTTGTTTGGTGCAAACGCTAATTTCGAAGCATACACGCTCACTTTTCGAACTGCTAACGTTAAGCAGTCGCAGGTTTTGTTGTTGCCGTTGCACGTTTCGCCAAGAGGCACATCAGCTGAAGTGCGGCCAGATGAGCTGGAGGCTGGTTAACGAATGTCAGAAGTGAAAGATGCTGAGAGCAAACCTCCAACCAACTCAACGGGATCCAACTGAATGACATAAACGACATGTTTCAGCAGGCCGAATACACGGCGGATACCGAATCACTGAAAACAGACAACAGTTGAATCTGCTTGAATCTGAATTATTCATGGAGAAGAAGACGGCATCAAAATAGCTATTTATTTTTCTGTATTATTTCAGTTTAACCTTGATTACAGCTCAGAGCTCTGATTTAACAGAATACGTAGCAATCGAGTCTCATCTTGGCTTATTTAAGTTGTAAGGATGTCTGCAGTTTTTCCCTCTGAGTTGCACACGCCGCCCTCTTCTTCGCATGTGATTCTTCACTTGTATGTGTTGCATTCATGTTATTGCATCCCCCCTGTCTCCCTGTGTGTGTTCTTGAGTTTATCCTTGGCTGTTGTGTAATTATACAGTTATTGCTCCACTGGGTCTAGTTAACACATGGCTGTCTTCTGGGTTGTTGGTGCTCCCTGGGGTTCTGTAAGACCCTCCAGATGAATTAGTTCAAAGTTCAGGTCAGACTGTTGAAATGGAAATATTTTAGGCTGAACAGGCCGTATTGGTTTAGTCTCTCTCTGGTGTTCTGTCACACACTTCAACATTTACCATGCTGAATGAGACCTTTAGAGTCTGAGAAGCAGACGTTGACTTTTTGACAATTTCCGTGGACGTTGTGTGCACTGAGGAGTTGAGGGAATTTACTGGGAGGGTATATTTCTTTCAAAGTGTGAATAATCTTTCTGTTGTAGAGTTCAGGGCCTTGCCAAAGTTGATGGTGGATAGTTTATTTGAGGTGGGAGGTGTGCGTGCAGGAAGCCGGTGCAAGAAACTTATACAATCGCTTTTTACGGATAAATAATGAAGTTGGTCAGATTCTCAACAGGAGGTGGAAAAAATGTGTGTTCCCTAGAGGAGTGGAGGGCATGATATAAAATAGAGTACCAGTGAGAGTGTGTGTTTTTAAACACTCTCCGTTAGATTTACGCAGTTTCACATCTGAAAAAGAACAAATGTCTGGATTTTCATTCTTTAAAGTTAAACAGTTAATTTTTGTAACTTCTCTGTTACCTGCCATGCAGAAGGCACACAGAACCAAACAGGAAGACATTACAAATGCTACAATCAAATAGAATTACAGTGTATATGTGGCCTATGTGGTTTTGGTGGCTTCTATCGGTGTGGTAATGAACGACAAGGAGCTGCTCAAGTTGGCATCAGCTGTTTCTTTAATTCTCCATCTGCATTTCACAGAACGGGCATGGAGGTAAGGTCAGTCTCTGGCATAAAACAAGCTCCTCGTCAGTGATCCTCATGGCTCTGAGGATTACCCATAATACAATAACCACAATAAAATAATTTAAAATTACAGTGATCGTATAGTGGATTTTGTTTTACAATAAAAGGACAACCAGTGAGTCTCCTTTTTAGAGAAAATAAAGTAACTAATTAAAATGTTCTGAAAAATAAAATAAAATGCTGACATTTTATTTACTGGATGCCATTTTTATGTTTTAGTTTATATAACCTTGCATTTTAGAACAGTGCAGAAACATAAATTAACCACATCATTGTATAAAACTGTTAATATAAAACTCAGTGTCATGCTAACCATCTGCTACAGGAGATTTGGTAAAACATACCTGCATTTCACAGAACGGGCATGGAGGTAAGGTCAGTCTCTGGCATAAAACAAGCTCCTGCAAGGAGGAGCCATAATGTTACCACGTGGGAAATTCCCACTGCACTTTCCCACGAACTAAACATTCTCAAACACGACAAAAACGACATAATAACAGAACTAGCGTGACCCAGACCGAACATATTTCAACAATATGCAAAAACGACAACCACAAACGCACTTCACAAAATGCATTAATAATATTTCTTTAACACATGACAGAGACACGTTACCTCGTCAGTGATCCTCATGGCTCTGAGGATTACCCATAATACCTCGCTCTTTCTAGGGTGAATGCAATACAACTTTTTACCAGCAGATGGTGCATTTTAGCAGGATTTAACCTCAACCATTTTAACTATGTTACATATATACAGATACTAGAGTATTAACATATGAGAATATCAGGAGCCTAAACGAATCAGATGTTGCTAGAAAGAGCCGTACTGGGTTCAGGTAGGTTTGAAATGGATTTGCGCAATTCAGCGCTCATCTGCTGTAACTTGTGCCTGTCATTGCACAAGCTGTGATACGCATTAGCCTTTCTTAGATGGAGCCATGACAACAAGAGGAAAAAATAAAAAAACTGGAAAAAGAAAAGATGACGCAAAGAAAATAAATCTCGAGCAGCGAATGCATGAATACACAGTTAGAAGTTGAAGCTCCTGTGCCATCTGTACTAAGAAAATAATCGATTTAATTTCCTTGGAGACCACAGGTGCTATCATTTATCTCATCCAGAACGACTTCTATAGCAGATAAATGCTCCTCTTAGAATGAGGTAAGTCTACCTTACCATATGTGACCCGCTGCTCTGCCGTATGGAGGCGAGAGGGGGAATTCACTGATTGTGCTTCCAGTGTTTTTAATGCTCAATGCATCAAACTTTCAAATTTAATTCATCTCAGTAGTGTTGCATGAGTTTGTTAATGCACTCTAGGGTTATTTATTTAACCCGAATGCTGAGTTCATACTGTTTGGACAGACAGGAAGTTTGCTTTTCCAATGTGTATCACGTCTTGTACATTGACCATTGGCGATAGCCACCAGGTATTAGCTGCGTTTCCATTATAAATGTGTGCAAATCTTTGTCATTTTTAAGCTAATGTTGAAAAAACACAGTATTGCAATTGCTATGTTTCCATTAAATAAGACATGCAATTAAAAGCATGGCGTGCCATCATCCTCCTTCCACTTCCTGTCGTCTTCCTCATTTTTTTTTGCTAGCAGTAGCATCTGGTGGTTGACCGTATGACTCGTGTGATGCGAAAAAATATTTTGCCTTTTTGCAAAACACACTACTTTCAATACAGCCCAAAAACCGTTATGCAAAACCATTTGATCAAAAAACAGGAGTTTCCTTTTTTTCAAAATTGCCGTGTTTCCACGTTTCCATTCATTTTTGTAATTTTATGTTCAATGGAAACACTGCAAATGACTCTTCAGGGAGTAAATTAATAAAAGCCATGAAAGGCTGGATCATTCACTTTAATCCAAATCTCTCTTGTCCAGTTGTCAAGGTGACGGATTATTTTTTCCAACCCAGTCTGAGTGCTTCAAAGTAAAATAGTTGAAACTTTAATGCACTTTTGAATCAGAATTTTGAACCATATGGAAATATACTTGCTTTTATCCAGCAGTTTTAAGAGGGTATAAAAAACAATTTTGCAAGCAAACCGCTGGGCTTGAAGGGGCAGCATTAGGAAAAACTGATATAAGCTACTTCTCCGTGCAACGCTGGTAAAAATGTTGTTAAAGGGTTAATAGGTGAGCCATGTTGTGATGACTTTCTGAAGGCGGAGCTTCAGAAACAGCAGGAGCTTTTAAAGAGACAGAAGCCCAATTTCAAGGCATTAAATTACCGTATTTTTCGGACTATAAGCTGCTATTTTTTTTCCCACGCTTTGAACCATGCGGCTTATAGGCCGGTGTGACTTTTCTGTGGATTTTTCTTCAACCACCAGGGGGCTCTTTAGCAGGAAGTGAATCATTGGAAGTCAAAAATGGAAATCAACAAAGAAAATGCTGATTTTCATTTAGAACAAGCACATGTTAGCAGCAGGCACAAAGGAGAAATGCTTTCAAACTCATATCCCCTCATTATGGAATCAACACGAAGAAGTTCATATGATGCAGCTTTTATGTACGTTTTCAGTATTTTTTTAAAACTTTGTGGATGCAGCTTAGTGAGCTGTGCTCTGTAGTTCAGAAAATATGGTACAAATCCACATTTTTTAAGTCATATTGACTTAAATAATATATACATACACATATATACACATGTACATAATTTATATAACAAGTAAGACAGTTACTTGATTGTGCTATAAAATATCGCTGTGCCTGAAAAATGCATAACACTGCCCCTTTACTCAAGTTATATTCAAAAAGACTCCAAAACACGTTTTTAATTATGAACTATATCTGGCCTGTGTGATGACGCCACTTGATGCAAATAAAGAAGCGCTCAGCCGCTGTAACATGACAACGTCCCTGCATGTGTTTGTGTGATTCAGCCTCGTGGATGAAAGTGGTGATTCTGCCCTGTGATGTGTTCACACCCCCTGGTGTTTTTCCCGCACAGAGCTGGCATTTGCATTCCTGCTCGCGTGACTCCGCTGCTGCTCCTTCACTGCCACGTTTTGTGGCTTTCCCCTCCTCCTATATCCTTATCCATTTGCCTCTAAAGCCACACTTCCCCAGGGTATCTTGACCCGCTCCTCTCTGAGGACCGACCAACCTGTAACCAGTAACATTATCTACCAAATTTCAAACCACTGCGACTTCTCACCCCCGGGATCATGTGATACAGAGCCGATCAGAAGCTCCTGTTGGTTAGTAGTTGGCCACAGACGCTCGTGACAGTGGCAGTGTGTTTTGTCTGAGCAGAATAGGAGCCAATAAATTATTCATGGAGTCGAGTCGTAGCGTCGAGGCCTCGCGCAACGCAGTCGTGAACATTAAATGTAGAAAGCTTCAGGAGGAAGTTCGTGTGGGGCCACCAGTGTGACACTTTGCCTGTTGGAACATCTGATCTAAGAGGTAGTTAAGCATGATGTGATATGAGGAAAAGTGCAACCTGGTGTGTGTTGAAGGGGCAATAAGAGATTATCACATGGAGGCATAATCCCCCTGAATAAAGAGGTACTTTGATCAAACGGCTGCTCCAGGGGTTCTTAAAATGTGCATGTGCTGTAAAGAAAATTGATTTACCTGTAACAAAAGCACTTTAGTGTAAGTCCTTTGTTAATAAAATAATAATAATGCTTGTCCTCCACACACGTACACTTTGGGTCACAGATTTACTTAAATGGGCAGTATTATGTGTTTTCCAGTCACAAAATGGCATTTTATAGCAAAATGAAGTAACTATGTTACCTTCAGTTTTTATAAAAATGCTGTATATATTTCAAACGTAACTTAAAAGAAACTTGACTTTGTAATTTAACACCTTGACATTGGAAATTGGGCCTCTGTCTCTTTCAGAAATTCTTGCACATTCTGACACTCTCCATTCAGGAAGTCGTCACGTCGCTCGTTTTTAAAACATCTAACGTTTTTATCAGCGTCGCACTGTGAAGTAGCTCCTACACTGATGTCCAGTTCCATCAGATGTTTGCTTATCAATGGTGGCTAGTCTGAAGGAGCTGAGTGGAGGAGTCGTGGGGGCAGGGCTCTGCTCTGTGAAGCAGAAGCTCGGCACCTGCAGCTCAGTTCAGTTCAGAGGAGCTTCGTCGTCGAAGGTGGCGCTCAGTTCCCGTTTTGCACAGCTGAATGGTTGCCACGGGAGATTAAAAACTTTCTCAAGCAGGCATGAAAGAATCAAGGCAACACTCCAGGTCTATTTTACATAATACTGTCCCTTTAAGTTCATATTCATTCAAGACTTTATTGATGCAGTATAGTTTTTAAATAACACAGTTTCAGTAGTATTAAAAAATAATAATAATAGGTGCATTAAATTGAATTGATCACATCTCTATACCATATGGGGTCAAAGCATATTTTGACCTGTATGGTTAACACACAAAGATTTCCTGGCACAGACTCGACTATTACACATTATTGATGACATTCTGCTTTATTCATTCCAGAAATAGTTTTGATGAGTCTGTAGGATTGCTGTATCCTTTTCCTGAACACCAATACTGTTCAACATTCTGGCCAATTTTCCTTTCACCAGAGGGTTTTGGTCAGAAAACAACTCAACGAGCCAACGGGACAATTATCCCAAGCATTGTTCTGAATGGATAACTCAGACTTCTGAAATGTTCTGAATTGAAACTTGGTTGAAAACAGGAGGAAAGTTTTGCATAATCATCGCACCCTAACACAAATAAATCCAGTCCACACACAAAGTTAAAACACCAAATTTCACATAGAATTCATTGATATATTTGCTACATATATGTAAACTACTAAGCACAACTTTAATCTCTGCCATGTGAAACACAAAGATAGAAAAAAAAGATCCAATGAAATGAACAGCTTAGCAGTAAATCAAGGAGTCTACATGGGGCAACCGTTTTCAAACGTCTCCCGACGCAATGAGCGGAAACAGGAGGGCGAGAGAGGGGAAGGAATTATTAAAATGTGCCACAGTCCAAAGTGCTCTCGCGGTAATTAAGTCGACAGCAGCTTGGCTCCAGCAGCTTCGTTCCGAGTCCGGAATGTATTTCAATAATGACGGCTCTTGGCGGCAAACTGGCTCGTCGTCACGCTCTCCCTCTCCCCCCGGATAATCCTGTTACCGCTGACCACTGTGACTGGGTGTGAGTCCAGATCGGAAAGAAAAGAAGGGATGAGGGAGGAGTAAAATAAAGAAAAATTGAAAGAGAGAGACGGTGGGGGCAGGGGAAGAGCAACTCTAATGTTTCTCATTGCATAATGTCAGGGCATGTTTCTGGTGAAAGTTTATGCGGTGAATAAACTCCAGCCCCCCTGCTGCTTAGCCAGAGTGTTTTATTTAAACGAATCATCTCAATTTTGAGTCAGTCCACGCCGCTTCGACCACAAAGGCTAATCCTGACACAGCCGACTGCAGCGGGAAGCTCTCAACACGCGGCCTTGAACATAATGGACGCCTGCCACTTGGACGTGTCTGGCTGCATGTCAGTGCAGGACTGGCGAGCGAGCAGGTCGTGTTTCGTGCCTCTGCGGCTCTTTTGATGGTGGACCAGAACGAGGGTTGAACTGCTGCTTATGTAAATTCTGCCGGGCCACAAAGGAGAAGTGGAGTGAAGCTCCACAAACATTTTGATTGAGCTGCCGAATAAAAGCAAAACAAGGAAAAATTGCGATTTTTTTTTTCCTGAGGTCTACGCCGAAATGATGATGTGGGAGCACACGGCTCTTCTGTTTTAATGCTAACACACACAATTTCAGAAAGAGAGGGGGGGAAATCATTTTTAAAAAATACAAAACTTTAGATTGGTTTAGTGAAAGTCTGGACTTTAATCTGATTGAAATGCAGCGGCCTGACCTTAAACAGTTCATTCATGAATAAACCTGTAAACGGTTCTTCGTATCTTTGCACAAAAAGACCATTTTGTCTTCCACAAGACAAAATTAAATTTGAGGAGTGAATACTAAACAGGAAAAGCCGACATGCAGATATTTGTTCGTGTGTAAATGTGGTTTGGTTGAACGAGCCAGACTTAATTCTTTCTTTATTTGGACATATTTGTTTCCAGAGCTAAAATAAGTCAATGAGCTTGCAGACCTTAAATATACATAAAGACGATGATCGGTGCTTGGGCAGTTTGTGTGGTTTTGTAGATTTAGTTTTTGTTTCTTTTTTTTTTTTTGTTTTCAACTAATTTCAATTCCAAAAGGAATGTTGCTAGAACTCGTATTATCCAAGTTTCTATAAAGAGTTGTGCTGATGGCTTTGGGCAGGAACAGTCCTCCGTAGAAGACTGTGTTACAGCAGTCCTGAAGATGCCTCTGACTGAAGACACTCTGTTGTTGTCTCATGAAGAAGGGGCTAAGGTTATCTGTAATAATTTCCGTCTTTATCATGTGTAATGTGTTCGTCTGATGACAAATTCCATGTTTGAATGAAATTAATCAAGATGTTAGGATAACATCCAGACATCCTTTATGTAGAAAACAATGTTCTACATAAAGGCAGTCAGCTTCTCTGTATGGTATTTCTGAAATGCCATGACAGGATGCAAGAAGAAAACCAAAAGCGATAAAGGATGTTCATTGGCGAGTCCGGTCGGTCTGAGCTGTTCTGCAAACAAAAATGGGCAAAAAGTTTGGGTCTCTCAATTGGCAATGGAAAGACACAAACTCCAAGAGCAGTAATTGCTAAAAGACGTGGCTCTACAAAGTTCTTACATTGTGAGGCTGAATATAAATGCGACTTCTATTTATAGCGACTCTATAACCAAGCGTCCTTGTTTCTAATTCGTGTTGGTCTAGCGCATGAAATACGAGTGAAATAAAAATGAAGTTTGTGATTATTTGTAGCTGAAACTTTTGATTTGTGCTGCTTGTTTGAATCATTCAGAGCAAAGTTTTCTTTCTTTCCTTTTTTTATTATTTTTATTTTAAATACAGGGTTATCTGACAATACGTGTTGGATAATCCTGACGACAACTGTATCCTCAGAGGACCCGTCCCTTTAGAAACAGATTATTGGTTGCCACGGCGTGGTCAGGGGAATCAAGGCCAAGGAGCTTAAAGCTTGAGGTTGTAAAGGGACAAAATGTGGGCATAATTCTTAATAAATTAAAGTGGAGGACTAAAGACGTGTCAGGTCTAAAAAAAAAACAAACAAACAAAAGGCTCTGTCTACCACAGAACAAAAAGAGACAAGTACAAAATAATAAAATAAATACAAGACCTTCAGAAAGCCTGAAGAAATTTTGCTTCAGATCACTTGAAAAGATTACAATACAGTCTAAGGCAAAGAAATGAAAGATGACTTTTTGCATAGCCTTGTATCTTTTTTGTCCGTCTGCCTCCTTTTTTTCTTCTTTTGTCGCTGCAGTGCTGTGGAGGCATAACTGCTCAGCTATGCAAAAGCATCTGTCGAGAAAGATTTATGCTTATTCATTCTCGCATTGTTAGGAGTCAAGAAATGCAGATAAAGATGGTGACTGTATAATATTTTTGTTACGTACTCCATCATCCGATGTCGGCCAATAAGAGTGTCATTGGAATGAAAACAGAGTTTTGTTAAGTGAATTGGTTCAGACTCAGCTCATGCTGCATAAATTATAACATCATGACAACTTTGCAAAACTACTCAGTTTGTTGCATTTAATGTGAAAACGACATGCTAACATCAACTGAATGTAGCAGAATCAGGTTTAAGCATTAGACAGTTATGCTGCCAACAGGTATTAGGTATAAATATTCATATATAAAAGTAGGCTTCCAATAGTACAAATATGGGGGGAAAGAGTTTTATTTTCCCAACTGTGTTTGTTTCTACTTATTGGGTTCAGACATTGAACTGACCATGAGTCAGATAGCCACAGTTCAATTGTTTTCTAGCAAAAGAAACTGAAGTTTTCTGAGTTTATTTATTGTAATAAATAAATAAATAAATAAATAAATAAATAAATAAATAAATGCAATTTAAATGAGCCAGACAAGTTAGAACGACCATCCAAAAGTGAGTGTGAAACAAAATCCAGATTGGTGTTTGATAGGCGGTTAAAACAGTGTCTTTGTTTCATGAAGCATTTTTAACACATTCCTGACCTGCACGTCCTGGAGAAAGTAATAATTCCCTCTTTCACGTTGATTTGAAGATTTTTATTGATGAAAATCTGAATGATTTGTGTTTTAGCTCTGGTGAACATCAACAGTCAGTTCTGATCTACACTCGGGTCTAGTTATTACTTGGACCAGACTATTCAAAGGCATGGATACGCCTTCATCTAAATCAGGGGATCTTAAACTCTCTCCATGTGTAGCGGTATCTATAAATGTTTGATTGCGTCTACCGTCAAGAGAACGGTACCTTTGGCAGTCTCAAGCAACAGCTCTTCTGCAGCCCTGTATTGATTATTCTTAGGGCTTTATTTTACCAGTGACTTTATATCTTCTTGCTGCTCTTCCATAGTAGAACAACTCTCACCAGATTATTTCCTGAGAGGAGGATCTCCTCGGTTTCTATTGGGTAAACATTGGCCTCTTGGCTGCTTCTCTGATTGTTGATCTCTTTACTCAACCCGTTAGAGTAGGAAATGTCTCAATATGCAGGTATATCAAACTATTTCCATTTTCAGATGATGGAATGAAGAGTTCTGTTTTGTTTCATAATCATGGTGTTACGGCCCAAGGCCTTTTCCTTTGGGTCTCTAACATCCATGTTTTGGACTCCTTAATTGGTGCTGATTGGAAGTGGAGGCAGCTGGCCAGTGTCTCCAGATGACGTCAAATCCACCGTAAGATGCACCACTTTCTCTGACTAAGCAGCTCATTCTTTCTGTCTCTCTCCCCTTTCTCCCTTTCTTCCCCAATCAGTTATGATTTTTATTAAATAAATTCCCTTTTAAGTTATCCCATGCGTTGCTTCCCTTTTATTTGTTATGGTTCAAGGGCCAGACCATAACAATGAAGACATAATGGAGAGGCTGGCTGTGGCGCCCCCTAGAGGGAGAAAGCCAGAAGGAAAAGAAGAAGAAGAAGTCGATTAGTATTTTATTGCCAGTGTTATAATATTTGTATTAATTCCAATTGTATTTCTTTTTATATCTTATATCTATGGTGAACCACTTGGTCAGCTGAAGTTGTTGTAAATGTTTAATATATATAAACTTTGACTTGGCAACGTTCTGTTGCAAACATTTGGTGTCATGAACTGGACGACTTGGTCTAACACATGAAATCCTAATAAAATACCATTCAGCTTTGTGGTTTTAATGTTACTAATATGAAAAGATTCACAGCATAAAAACATTTTTGTAAGAAGTCGTACATGTTTTTGATTAACTGGAACAGGGGGCTGGTTGTCTTTTACATCGCCTCCACAGAGATGCAAGCTCACCAGGCTGAAGCCTTTACGTTTACAGTTTTCCATGTTCTCAGATGGTTCAGCTTCAAGAACATATATCTGTTGTCCCAGAGGGAAAGCTGTCTAGTGTGCTCCACCTCTCACCATAGGCACTCATCGACTCTTCTTAATAGGACCCAATGGGTTTGTCCATGGACCCTTCAGAAAGCATTGGAGTCTGTCTGAAAGATTAAACCGATCCGGATCTCTTCTAACTAATGGTGGGGATTAGAAAACAGTGCACTCCTCAATGCAGTTTGTCTTTTTAAGAATAGAGCCCAAACAGAATCCACACACACACCCAACAGCTATGCACCAAAACTAAGATATCTGTTTTTTGTTACACATCAGCAAGAGTAATGGTCCCTGCTCGGCCGCCCCTATAAAACATTTCTGATACTGCAGCAGGAACAGCCAGGTTTGCCTGCCCTAAGCTATGAAGGAATGGTCTATGAAATACTCACAGTGCATCGCCAAAATAATTAACCCGGCAGACATAACAGAAACTTCCCTTTTGTCTGCTACCAGTAGAGAGATTGAAGTGTTGCCAGGAACCGCACTGAAAAGAGTTTTAACACGAAAAAAAGTCTTGTCGAAGTTTAATGAAATCCAGTTTTCAGTGTGGTGTGTAAAACTCTCCCGCTTCCTTCCTTCCTTCCTTCCTTCCTTCCTTCCTTCCTTCCTTCCTTCCTTCCTTCCTTCCTTCCTTCCTTCCTTCCTTCCTTCCTTCCTTCCTTCCTTCCCTTCTTTTCTTTCTTGCTATCCTTGGAAAGACATTGAATGTGGTGTGGTTGTTGGAGTCAGATGAGATGGTCTGAGTAATTTAGAAACTAAAGAGTTTACAAAGCGGCCATCTTTTATGTCCTGAACAAAAGAAGACTTACAAAATGGACAATATCCAGGTAGCAGATGTTGAGAGGCCAGAAATTCCTCGACCCCAATGAGGTTTGGCTCAAGACAACAATAGCTACAAAATGCACTCGTTACGGTACGCAGAATATCATATTCTGCTGTTCAGTACCTGTAAGTTATGAAAAGGTGAATGAAACGTTGTGACATTAAAACTCGCTTTGCAATTTGCGTTCCTCAGTCAAACCTTTTTAGAAACATCTTTTACATCAGCTGGAACTTCAATTTTTGGGGGGCTGTATCTTGCAGATTTACATAAATTGTACCCATCGATCTTTGAAAAAGTGCTCCAACTCAGTTAGATTGCTCATAGACAGACAAAAAATAAAATAAAAGATTCAAGTTGTGGTTTTTGTTTGTTTACTAATATTCTTTTTTGTTTAATCCTGTAAGGTACTGAAATTAAATCACTTTCAAGAGGACTGGGTCTGAGACATGAAATCACAAATATATAGATTTATAACATTGTAACAAAAAACAAAAACACACTGAATGAGATTTTTTTTTTTTTTCCAGTTCCCAGTAGGTGCTACACGTGATTTCAGTTTTTGAAGAGAATCTTTTCAACATTGAATCATATTTATCAAATAAAATAATTTTTCTTTTGCAGAAACTAATGTATTTCCGCAAAGCGTTGAAATATAAATTTTGCCAGAAAGCTGATCTGAAT
This sequence comes from Poecilia mexicana, assembly GCF_051168715.1. Lineage (NCBI taxonomy): Eukaryota > Metazoa > Chordata > Actinopteri > Cyprinodontiformes > Poeciliidae > Poecilia > Poecilia mexicana. The sequence goes on along the minus strand of NW_028263390.1, from coordinate 6,372,965 downwards.
TACAGTAGAGATGTTTTTCCTGTAGTGCTTTTCAAATATTGGATCATAGCAAATAGTCCTTAATGGGAGGAAATAGGTTTCTCCCTGGGGCTTGTTGAGCAGCAGCAGCCTCAAACCTCTCAGTGATGCTCGTTCTCTCTCTCTCACTCTCTCCCCCCCCCCCACCCCGCCCTCGCCCTTCCTTCCCTCCACCTTTTATCTCTGTGTATTGCGACGCACTTCTGCAATCCATCACAGTTTTGCATGCATCACTGTATGTGCTGAGGCTTTGTTGTTATGGGGGTGGTGGTGAGGGTGGTGGGGGGTGCAGCAGGGAAGCAGATAAATAGAAAAGTAGAAAGATGCAAAATTATCTTGAATGAGCTTTCTCTTTTTTCTCTTTTTGTTTTGGAGAGTTCAAAGCCTGCAAGAAAAGGCAGAGGCACGAATTCAAGTAAGAAAAAAAACAAAACAACTTTTACTTTGTTACACTTAATGTGAAACACTGCTGACATCACTCTGGAAACATCATCCCCACCTTAAAGCTGCAGTATTTCTTTTTAAATATGGGGTTCAAGAATATGAATACTTTACCCATCACCTGAGACATCTGCAACTCTTAAATAGGACAGCACCGAAACAGCCTTCCTTTTTCCAAGGCAGAAAACAGTAATAAAGTCTCTTTTTTTTTTTTTTTTTTTTTTTTACATCAAAGGTCTCTACTTTTCTTTTTTTTCTTTTTTTTTTTTTTTTTGCTGTCAGGTGCAAAAAGCGAGAGTTTGCCTAATCCCGCTGCAGCCTGTTCAGTAGCAGCAGAGCGGGTGTAAACAGGATTCCCTCTGGCTGTTGCCTTCACCTGCTGGAGGTGGGCTGCTAAACCAAGGCCGCATTCGGAGAGCCCGTCGGCTTTTTTTTTTTTTTTTTTTTTTTTTTGCGTGCAAGGACCGGTTTTCAGCTGCAAAAACGAAATGAATTAAATATTACCTGATGAATAGCATATGAGAGTCTGTGTTAAGGCTGCAAAAATATTTATGAGGAGAAACACTGCAATCAGCTCTCCTTTTTTTGGAGGTTTGTTTGAGAATCTGTGATCAGCTGGTGAAGAACCAAGAGGACTCCTCTGGATCTCCTCTGTGTTCAGAGCGCGCCGTGGCGCTTCGCATTCATTTGGAATGGATTGCAAAAAATGTCATGCCTGAATTTTTTGTGTTGAGGCCAAAACGTGTCCTGGAAAGCAGCTGCGGATTCTGAAACTTGACAAAAGCAAGCAAAAAAAAAAAAAAAAGGAAGAAATGTGACAAAACCGTCAATCTTGAGCCTAAATTTCCTGTCAGAGCAGCAGTTTGAATATATTTTCCTCATGTGAAAAAGACAAGATGTCACTCAAGAACTTGTTAAAAGTGCAGAGAATTTGTCTGTTCCGTTAATGTAGAAAAAAAACACAATTACGTGGTTTTAGTGTTTCCATTAAAGTGAAAATCACACTTGTATAAATCTTTTCACATCTTCTTTGTGGTTTTCGAAAGTAGCTGTTGGTCACGTGACTCGTGTGATGCAAAAAAAAATGTGTTTCCACTGCAGTTCTGAGAAACACATTGAATTCGACACGGCTGAAAATCAGTTCTTTCAAAATTGACATTTTTTCAGACTTTATTTTCGTAATTTCAATTTGCACAAATCTATGGTTAATGGAAATACATCTATGGACAGGAAATAAATGGATGAAGCTAAAAGAAAAAAGAAAAACAGCAATCCTGGAAGAAAACTTCTTCCAGGTTGCAAAAAAATGGTAAACTGAACTGGAGTTTCTTCTTCTAGCAAGACATGATCTCTAAATATCTAAATCTGATGGAGACAAACCCCAGAAATGTTTCTCGTTCTAATTGAAACATGATTTTTTGCAAAGTTTTGAATGGCTCAGTGAAACTACTCTCAACAAAATATGCTGAAGTTTGTGGTTGTTTTGAGCCAAAATGTGAACAATTCCAAATGGCATGAATAATTTTGCAAAGCACTTTAGGGAAGAGCTCAGCTCTCTCTCTCTCTCTCTCTCTCTCTCTCTCTCTCTTTCTTGTCTTTATTTATGTTTGTGTGGTTTTTGCATGTTTCCCTCCAAAGCCAGCCCCGTATTTTCATTTCGCAGCACCTTAGCAAGCCTCTCGTTTTGCCCCAGCTGTGAGCCGCTCATTCCTGACAAAATCTAACAACGGGACATCAGAAGCACCCTGAGGGCTTCTACATGCAGTATCGAAGATTTCTATTACGGCTGAATTGTTAGCAGAGGAGGTGGGGGAAGCTTCATGAGAGTTTGTGCATCAGAAAAGAGACATGGACCATCATCATCATCATCATCATCATCATCATCAGAGAGAAGATGGGCAGTGAAAGGAGCAGGGTGAAAGAGGGAGGATATATTGAGAAACAAAGTGAACGCAGCTCAATGCTGAATAAAACACTTACAGGTTAAAAGGTATGTGAACAATCAGCATGTGTTGCTCTAACCTGAAAAGGTCAAGTCAGGTGACCTCATGATGGTTTCAAGAAGGGAAACTCCAGCACAGCGGTGCGGCCGACTCATCCTCATCCTACACCTTCCTGTTTGGACTGTGAAGACAGATTTGAATACACAGACACGCGCACAGGACTTTAACAAGGTTAATCCAGCCTGCTGTTGCCTTGTTCTTTTGGCTGTTAATTACTTCTCACAGCTCCTTTTAACTCACAGCCACTTTGTGCTGGAGACGTGAAAAGACAGGAGCAGAAGCAGCCCTGTTTTACAAGTGAGTTTGAGAGGAAGTTTTATCTTTTACCGCCACAAAGTATGATTTTAAAGCATAGTCATATGACTAAGTTTTTTTCAGTTGTTGTAAAAACGCTGTATATATATATATATATATATATATATATATATATATATATATATATATATATATATATATATATATATATATATATATATATATATCAGAGATGACTTAGAAGAAATTTGAGTTTGTAATTTTGCGTCTTGAAATTGGGGGTCTGTCTCTTTAAGAAACGCTTGCTCTTTCTGAGACTCCGCCTTCAGGAAGCACTCCTCTATTAACCATCTAACAACGTTTTTTACCTTCAAAACTCTTGGTTACTGTTAAGCTACAAAGGAAAGTTGTGTGATTTTTCTTTTTGCAAAACAGCATCTGAATTGCTGACTGCTTATTTGTTTAATTAATCATGATGGTGGAAACATAAATGTTGTTATTTTTTCAAGTTTCTTGTGTCTTTTCTTTTTTTCAGAAAGAAACAAAAACCTTCTAAAAAAGAGCTCAGAGTATTGTTCAGATTATTGGCATGGATTTTGACATTCCAGTATTTTGACAGTACCCCCCCCCCCCCATTAGGCTAAAAGGAAGTGTGCAAACCAGAACCAAAAATGGGCCCAGTTGTTGTTTAAAAGCCTCATAAACATGATGCAATCCAAGCCGAAGAACACAAACATTCATCTCTGTCATATTTTCAAAGTAGCCCAAAAATAAGTAAATAAAATCAGTAGAGCAGAGAGAGAAGTAGCAGATATAACTCCCAAATTTCAATAAGCTTTAAACCATTTTTCTTTCTTGCTTATTTTCAATATTCTAACGATGGAGTAGGCGGGGAGACTGTCTCCCAGAGTTTACTCTGTCAAAAAGCTTTTAGACACCAGCTATCGAACAAAATCAGCAATTAACTGTGGAGAAGCGCAGACAATTCAGAGAATAAAGCAAGCTAATTAACTTTCACAACATGACTTCTTTTTCTGGCATAACACTTTAGATAGAGCCGCTTTCCTGAATCTGTATGTGTTAGTGAGTTCATTTCCATTAGACACATTTTCCATTATCCTCCGTAAAGCTGAAAAAATAACAACTTATCATCCTCAGGTGCGTACGTATGGCGTTAACGTACACTCACACCCTAAAGTGAAACCAGCCACATGAGCATATTCATGTGAAACCTTGATGGATCCTTGGTGCATCTTTGCTTCTCATGCCAGGTCAATGTCCACAACAGATCACAAGCTGTCTCAGTGCATTTTCATATGCAATTTAAAAAAGAAAAAAAAACAAACAAAAAAAAAACTTTTTTTTAGCTCTCATGGATGCAAACTTAAAAAATTTTAAAGTCCCGACCCGTTGACCCTTTCCGCATGTCTTCCCCCTCTCCCATAACCCACACTCCTATAAACTCATGGTCAAATAAAGGCCAAAAATCTCCTTAAAAATGACACTTGAGGACTTCCGTATGCAGCCTGGTAAAAACCAGAGTCTTGCTCTAAGCTTTGCTTCGTCCAGAGGGTCTGGATCCTCGGCTATTGAGAAATGATTACTTACTGGAGGAGTGGACTGGAGTTTTAAACATCTGAATTTGATTCATGATTATTATAGTTAGTGAACTAAAAATAATGGAAACATAAAAATTGTAAATAATGGGGGGAAACTGGAACCGTAAAGCTAATTAAAACATACTGAAGTTATAGATTTAATATCATTCACTTTTGAACTGATATGAAATAAACTCACATCATTGTGCGGCTCTAACGCTGAGCCGCACAATGGCAGCAACAAAAGAAACAGTCAGTTGTTGTTCAACAATTTGAAAATGGTTTCTTTTGAGTAATCATTACCTAATCGATGTATACATAATCACAAACCAATACTTTGACCTTTTTGAGTTCTGCACCTAAAAATTAACCAAAGTATGAAAAACCTACCACCACCACTGATAAAAACTAGCAAACACACTCTTAAAAATGAATTAAAACTAAACCAACAAAGAGTTACAATGAAATAAAACCGAGCTATAAGGAAAACCCCTAAACTATTTTAACACTGGTTGGATTTTATTCAAGCGCTATGACTTTAAATGCCCCATATTTGGGGAAAAGTTGCCAAATATTAAAGGATCAGATGTTTTTGTTCACTTTCTCCGCTGCCACAGGCAAACTACGGCCACAGACAGACTGTGAAAATCTCAATGGGACAAACCCAAAGACGGAGAACTGAAGGGAGATGTGAATCGAGCAGAGCTGCAGAGGAAGGTATTGGTCGGGCTAATAAGTAGGTGTAACTTTAGCCCTTCAGAGTTTGACGCGTCCCAGCAGGGTGCAGCGATCAATTCACAGCCAGGGCTGCTGAAGATTCAGCAGACAGCCCATCTCAGTCTGCCTCTCACTTTGACTCAGTCTGACTTCATCCGTCTCTGCACTTCACCCTCACTTTCTATATTTCAACCAATGTCTCGGGTCTGCAGGATTCACTTTTCCCAAAGTCTAACTCTTACACGCATCTCATCTAGTCCAACTCATCTTCCTTCTGTATGAGGAAGAAAACCACCACTGGTGGATGAGTCAAGTAAGACTTTGGCAAAGAAAGTATGAGCAACTCTGTCAAAATCAAAAAAAGAAAAAAAAAACATCTCTTGAAAATAAAATGCGCAAAAAGAAATGATAACATGCTGGAAATCTCAGCTCACTGCCTTCTTTTTGGCGTCATGCTGTGGAGCAATTTACTGAAAAAGGACATTGTGCTTAAAATAAATCCATTATTGGATTAAGTCTTTCTTTCTGAATGTTTTATGACAATATTCTAATAATTAACACTTTTTTACAAGATCTTGATTACTGTCAACAGTTTGGGTATTTATGTATAATTAATATTGATCTAATATCCTGCACATTTGTGCTTCTATAGTGTAAAAACAGATTTAAGTCAGAAATGCAGAATGCCTAAAAAGCCAGCAACCAGCCATCCAACCTGCTTATTTAATTTGCTCTACATGATGAAAACAGAAGAGTACATTGCAGTGATGTCTTCAAGGACATGAAAAAAAAATACTGGGCTACAAACTAAAATGAATGATATTTCAGTTTGTTTGTTTTTTATACGTAAAACAGTGAAGACGATTCTAAACAAACAGGTTTTTATTACTGATTTAAACCATTTCTGCAGTTTTCTGGGACCAAATGCTGCTTCTCCATCTTTGGTTCCGATTCTGGAGATGCAGAGTCGACTTGAACTAGAAGACATGAGCGGTCTGGAAGGTTGCTACGACGACAACGACGATGCGTCTATTCTGGTTAAGTCTATGTCCTGGGCTAAATAAAAGGGGGGCTGTTACTTACCTAAACAAATAAAAAGATTTAGGCTGGTGGGCCTGAAAGAGCTGGACTCAAAATCAGAAATCAGTCTCAGAACTGAATGTGGAAAAGAAACAGATACTTAACTTAAATACTAGTCTAAGACGTGATGAGAAGACACTATTTTGATAAAGATGGTGTACAAAATGTATTAAATTAGCAGCTAAATTGTGAACTAAAAGGGCAAAACTCTGATTGTGGGATGTTGATATTACCATGTCAGATAATCTGAGACATGTTGGGGTGTGTGTGTGTGTGTGTGTGTGTGTGTGTGTGTGTGTGTGTGTGTGTGTGTGTGTGTGTGTGTGTGTGTGCGTGTGTGTGTGTGTGTTTAACAGCTGTTTCCCTTTTGTCAAAATAGCATTTGAACTATGCATGACTGTCTTTTATTAAAACTGTTAGAAGCACAATCTCCCTGACAGCAGGGATGTTTGCCACTTCAGCTGTTGATTTAATTATAAGCAGAGCAGCAAAATGGAAGGTTTATTCTGCCACAGAGTGTGTGTGACTTAAGAGTAAAGAGGTAGAGTGGCGCAGAATAAACTGGGAAGAGCACATCCAATGAATTTGATTTGTTTGCTTTTTTTTTGTTTTTGGGTTTTTTCTGTTTCGTTGATAAATGTGAAACAAACTAGAAGGCAGTTTTTCAAACCTGGTTGTTTTTCCCTTACTGGTCTTGATACCAAACCTTAACATTAAGACAAATTAAGACAACTTTTACTGTGTTCTCAGTAAAACCCGACACCTGTTGAGTAAAATTGTACTTTTCTTTCCTGAAGGTGTCTACTTCTCAAAAAGCCTTTGTTTTTCTCAACTGCTGCTCCATTCACTGCGCCTGTCTTGGGGATTTTTAACACAGTACAGATACAAGGTAATCTCCTGATTTCTTTAAATGCAACACTTTGATGTTTAGTAAATGGTGCCTTTCTAAAAGGTCCAATTTATCTTGCAGAAAAGTGAATTCACACTTTTTCCGGAGTGTGACATGAAAAGGTGTTAATGAATTGTTGCAAAACGAAGCGGAGCTGTTTGCTATGTAAAACTCTCTACCACTGTGCCACTCTTGGCAGCAGAGCAGTCCAAGAACAACACGCTGTCCCCTGAAGTAATTGACAAATGTTTAAAGAAAGCTACAGGAAATTAAAAAAAATGAACAAAAATTCCCTCAGTATTCTGGCAAATATTACGACTGACCTGCCCCAAGCTGACCTATTAACTAAGTTTCAGTTGTACTTTTCCTGTTTCAAACAAAGCACTTCACCTCCTAAGTGAAATCGAAAGGATTGCTAGTTTTTTGTTGGTACCAACATGTTCAAGTGTGTGTCTGTGGTTTCATGGCTTGTGTGCTTATGTGTGTTTTGCATCGACAGGATCGCTGTTTGACTTTGTAGCCTGGATATAGCAGGGATTTTGTGGATCTTTTTTTTTAATATCCACAATCTGAGCACAGAGGCGTAACACAGAGTGTCACTGGTCTTAACCCCTCCCCCCTTTTCACCCCTCTAACTAATCTACTCACAGAGTTATCTGCAGCCAAAGGAGCTTATAGGGCTGATGTTTGCCCCTAGAGGCTACCCCAGATGTACAGTAGAGCCCACACACACACACACACACACACACACATGTTGCTCATCTCTTTCTCCTATTGTTACAAAAAAACCAAAACACTGATATGGGAAAGACAAAAAGCACACAACAAACCAGAAAAAACCCCCGACAAGTAGCACATGAATATTTGATGCAACTCATCTGATATTATTTTCTTTTCATGACAGGAAAAAAAAAAATGCAGCAAATGGTGCCAGGGGAAATCTCCAAAAGCTTAGCTTATCCCCTGTAAACGCATTATTTTACGGAGATATTGTGAAGTCATTCCAATTGTTCCAATGCTCCTATATGCTCCAAACGTCAGCCTCTCTCTCTCTCTACCTCTCTCTCTTTCGCCGGCGCTGGATACATTATGAACCTTAATACGCCGCAGACAGATGATCTCTAAATAAATATTCTGTCCCACTTTTCCTGCCGAGATGGTTTGTAATGCAGTAAGCCTGTGAAAGCCTGAGCCGTGCCAACCAAGCGCTGATTCCAACCCTCCGTTCCTGCTGAGTTACCAAAGTGGCCACCATGGACTGAAAGGTTGCAGTCTTCTGCAAGGATCTTGTGTTGCAGCTGAAGGAGGAACAGCTTATCCTGCTCTCTCCCGTCCTTACTGATAACTTTGCCTGTGAATTATTTTTAAAGTCACCATTTTTATAGTTATTTTACATTATCGACATCATAACTGGATTACTTCAAACCTAAGGACGGGGAGATTTTCTCACTTTTATTTTTACCTTACTTTTCTTCACCTCCAAGTTGAACTAAGGCAAAATGCCCCCGTCCAACCCCAAGGACATTAGCAGTATTCTACAACGACTTCAGTTTTTAGAAACAAAGATTCAATGGCTGGAGGTGAACTTTGAGATCAACGCTACCTGTGGAAATGAAACAACTCTTCCTCAAATCAGCGGCGAGGTCGTACACCCCGCACCAAGCAGTTCACCCTGGATCGCTCAGGGCGCCAAGCCGAAACAAAAGTCTCACACTGCGGATCCCATGAGACGACTAACGGGGAGAACCCCTCACCTGGACGAAACAGCGTGGCCGGCTCTGAGCCGAAACCCACCTTCAACTTCAACACCTGCTCCGCCAAAGTATAGCAAACAAGCAGCTGGAACCAAAACGGCTCCACCGACCCCAAGGACAAAGCGACCAGCCCAAGCCTCAAAACATTCCGACTCCGTGGGAATCCCACTGAAAAACAGATTTTCTGCACTCCAACCTGAGCCTCTGAGTGAAAACCCACCTTCAAACATCAACAATGAGACACATCCACCCCCCAAACCCCGAAGGACAAAATGACCACCAGGAAAACGAAAGGTACGCCAAGAGTGCTTATTGTTGGAGATGAGGCAGTAAATGGAATCAATCCCAAGAAAACCAGAGTGGTTTCATTTCTTGGTGACACTGTATCTGATTTGACTCACAAAGTGCTCTATCTAACCGCTGATCAGCCAAACATTGAGACTTTAGTTGTGCATGTTGGAGCCAACGATCTGGCAAAGCAAAAATCGGAGATTCTGAAAAAGGACTTTAATATTTTTCTGGACACTATGGGAAAATTTAAAATGAAGTTATTTCTCAGCGGTCTAATTCCATCACCTCAATGGGGACATGAAAAACATTCCAGGCTGGGCATGATAAACAAATGGCTGATTAAAACCTGCTCTACCAGCTCAGTGACCTCTGGATCTACTGGCAGCGCTTTCACCTCTTTGGAAGAGGAGGACGCAATCTTAACAAACATGGAATAAAGCTGGTCACTGCAAACATTTTTAATTTTATCAACAAGAACAATGTGACCATCACTTCAGAAGAACAGGCTCAAGGATATCTGGCTCCTTGATCCTGATGGAACAACTGGGGACAGAGCGACTGGTTCCCCTCCCTCTTCCCCCTCCTCATCTTTCCCCCCTCCCTCCTCCTTCCCCCCTATTTATTTAGTTGGAGTATTTATACAAAACTCCAACATATGTCGAAGGTTTCTTTACGGACTTGAATGAACTTCTATCTCTCATATGCATTGATTTGATAATTGTCGGTGATTTCAACATTCATATTGACAACCCCCACGACTGAGGGGCAAAAAAGTTCTGAATATATTAGAGAGTTTTGGTTTAATACAACATGTCAAACAAGCAACACACACTCATGGACACACACTGGACCTGGTTATCAGTAAGGGTGTGAATATTTCCAATGTCTCTGTAACTGATGTCGCCCTGTCGGACCACTTCGCTGTTATCTTTGAATGTTCTTTATCCGTTAACCCACTTAGACAAAAAGCTACTATCACAAAACATACTTTTACAGAAAACACAGCAGAAACATTTAATCAAATCTACTCTTCTTCCTCACCTTTAAGCTATAATAACGTACATAAGTTGGTAGATGATTTTCAGTGCAAACTTTCAGATATCATTGATTACATTGCACCCATTAAAGTGAAAGGAAGAAATCTCCATGGAGAAATGCACAAACAGTTCAATCTGCTAGACAACTCTGCCGTAGGGCCGAACGAAAATGGCGTAAAACTCAACTGCACGTTTATTATGACATCTACAAAGAAAGACTGCGTAACTATCACACAACACTAAAACATGTAAGAGAGGCTTTCTTTGCAGATGTCATAAACAAAACCTTAACAATGCTCGAGCTTTATTTGCTACTGTTGACAGGCTCACAAATCCTCCTGTGACGTTGCCACCTGAACTTCAATCTAATGCCACCTGCAACAAGTACTCCAGTTTCTTTTCAAAGAAAATTCAAAAGATCAGAGGATTAATCTGCACATCCACTCCAAAGCCAGTACCAATGCTGTGCCCAAACAAAACAAATGCAGGAACAATGACAAAATTTCAACTTCTTCATTATAAAACCCTAGAAGAAATTATAAGTCAATTAAGCTCCAGTTCCTGCTGTCTGGATGTCCTACCCACACATTTCTTTAAGAAAGTCCTGCCTGTCGTTGCTAATGATCTGATCCAAATAGTGAACTCATCGTTGTCTTCAGGTGTTTTCCCCCAGGCTTTGAAAACAGCAGTTATCAAACCACTGATAAAAAAGAACAATCTGGACAAATCACTACTGCAGAATTACAAGCCGATCTCCAACCTCCCATTCATCAGCAAAATTATTGAAAAAGCAGTTTTTAAACAAGTAAATAACTTCCTAACAAGGTTTTCAATATTTATATGCTCCCACTGGCTCAGGTTATAACAGGAAATAGGATTAGCTACCATAACTACGCAGATGATACACAGCTCTACATCACGATGTCACCAGGTGACTCTAAACCCATCCAATCACTGAATAGATGCTTAGAACAGATAAATGTGTGGATGTGCCAAAACTTTCTCCAGCTGAACAGAAACAAAACTGAAGTTATTATCTTTGGACCTAAAGAGGAGCGAACTAGAATCAGTGCACAGCTTCAGTTATTACAACTGCAAACCAGCGATCAGGCCTGAAACCTGGGAGTAGTGATGGACTCTGACCTGAACTTTCAGAACCACACAAAGACAGTCATAAAGTCGGCCTTCTATCACCTGAAGAACATCTCCAGGATTAGAGGACTAATGTCTCAGCGAGGTCTAGAGAAACTCATCCATGCGTTTATCTTCAGCCGCATTGATTACTGCAACTGCGTCTTCACAGGTCTGACTAATAAATCAATCCTCCAGCTGCAGCTGATCCAGAACGCTGCTGCTCGCATTCTCACTAAAACCAGGAAGATAGAGCACATAACACCAGTTTTAAAGTCCCTACACTGGCTCCCTGTAGCTCAAAGAATAGACTTTAAAATACTGTTGTTAGTTTATAAATCACTGAACGGTTTAGCACCACAATACATTAAAGATCTGTTATTGTTGTATCAACCTTCCAGACCCCTCAGATCTTCTGGTTCTGGTCTGCTCTGCATCCCCAGAACCAGAACCAAACGAGGAGAAGCAGCATTCAGTTTCTATGCACCACAAATTTGGAATAAACTTCCAGAAAACTGTAAAACAGCTGAAACACTGGGTGCCTTTAAATCTCAACTTAAAACCCACCTGTTTAGAGTTGCTGATGGCTAAATTATTATTAGAGTGTGGGTTTTGATGTCTTTGATGTTTTTAATGTTTTTATCTTTAGGTTTTATCTATTGATTAATTTCTTTTTATTCTCTTTCTCACTGTTTACATTTTAATGATATAAAGCCCCCAGAAAACGTCCCAGTTAAACGACGTTTAACTAAAGTCCTACGGGGTTTAGAGTCCCAGTTGACGGCATTTCAACTAAAAACCTAGAGGTTGGAGTCCTTGTCAAACGGTGTTTTTGACTAAAGTCCCAGAGGGTTAGAGCCCCAGTTAAACTATGTTTAACTGAAGTCCTAAAAGGGGTGCGGGTTTTAATGTTTTTATCTTTTTTAATCTTTTTCAAAATCTCTCTCTTTCTCACTGTTCAATGTCACATGCTGTTTTTATTTTAATTATGTAAAGCACTTTGAAATGCCTTGTTGCTGAAATGTGCAATACAAATAAAAATTGATTGATTGATTGATTGATTGATTGATTGATTGATTGATTGATTGATTGATTGATTGATTGATTGATTGATTGATTGATTGATTGATTGATTGCAAGGGATTGCTTAAATCCTATAGAGAAATGTGTTGTTGTGCTACACTTTTGACTTTGATGACAGTGAGGTTCAATACTGCTCTGATGATCCTTTAAAACTTTGACATTTGGAGGATAACCCATTCAGTGGATAACTGTGTATCTTGGGACAGCAGTGGCAGTCACCAGGACACAGCTTTCCCTGAGACTGAAAGATCTCAAAGTTCACTGTCAAAATCTGTGTAAAATGCAACGACGCCGTCAGTTCTGCTTTCAGAAAACGATCCTAACAAAGAGCTGCAGCCCGCTATGAGGTTCACCTGTTGAGTCGCTTCGCGCCACAAATAGTGGATCAGTCATGGCAGCAACTCGATGCGTTTTGGCTTTTGGAGATGTTAAAGGTGGCCTGCTGAAATTCAGACTGAGCGTCAGAGTATGGAAGACAGAGGATTTTCCTGACACTGAACGTGGTGTGGTTGTTGATGCTGGACAGGCTGGCTTAAATGTTTGAAAAGCTGCTCATCTGTTGGGTTTGTGATACCAAGTCATGTCCTAGGTCTGCAGAAAACCTCCTGCAGTTGAGTGGATGAAAAGGCCTTGTTGATGCCAAAGGTCAGGCTGTCATTACAACCAAGAGTTTTGGAATGCCCTCTCTGAAAGCGATGGACCTCAGCAGCAGATAATCACTCATGCTTGCTAAGAGAAGAAAAATACAATTTGCACAGACAGACAATGGATTGCAAACACTTTTCCTGGTCAGATTACTTTAGTTTAAAACTAAATAACTAAAACTAAACTCAGGGTAAGAGCTTAGAATAAGCAACAAGAATGATGCACTTTCTTGTTGCCGTGTACCAACTTTTTAACAACACTTCCAATTGTGGTGATGGTGTAATGGTGTGGGGGATATTTAGGAATATTTATTACCCTTATTACCAGTTAAGCATTGTTTAAAAACCATATAATACTGATAATCTCCGTGTTCATCCCTTTACGGCCACACTGTGGCAATTAGCTTCCTGAACTGTCAGAAACAACATTCCAAAGATCTCAACCCCTTTGACAAACCTGCAGCCACCGTGTAGACCAAGATCTCTGGGAAATGTTTCTAACGCCTTGTTGAATCTGTGTCACAAATAATTAAGGGTTGTTCTGTTCCGAAGGCAAAAAGAAATCTAACTTTGTACCAGCACGGTGTAGCTGTGAAAGTGAAAGTGGCTGCTCAGTGTGTTCTCAGCTAAGGCCATTACAGTTCCTGTATCATTTCTGACTTTGATCCCTCAGTTATTTCTGGCTATTTAATGTGTCATGAGGCTGATTCGTTCTTTTTCCCTCCCTGCAGTTTTCACACTGTGATTCAGCCAGTGAGCCAAGGTGTTGCCACGGGCCTCAACGGGCTAATCAAAGTACGAAATGGGAAAGTGTGGGAAGGTTTTAGGTCTAGCAAGAGTTGGTAGAGTTGTTTTCTGGACTTGCTTGCCGGGCCTTCGCTTTTACCCTGCTGGTGGTTAGTTGAGCCAGACAGAGATGTCTCTTGTATCTCGTCTGCTGCTGCCTCCTGATATGTTTTGTCATACTTGGAATCACTGCTCCTCAGTCTACCACCTAGCATTTGGCGAGTGTTGTGAATATATTGCCAAAACAGATGGAAACTGTGAAGATGGTATGCAAACACGGTGGTGGGTTTAGAGGTTTTTGTTTTTTTTTACCTTATTATCAAAAGGCGACACCGACTCTGCATCCTCATTAGTATCTTTTGCGATGACGTAACTCCATCCTACATCTGTCGCTAGTTTTTTTGTGCAGTCAGAGCATATTTCTAAGATTTGAGAAGAAAACTTAGGGTCATTTTTTTTCCTTAAAAAAATTTATTTTGCAAATACCAAAATTAGCAAATTTTGGTATTTGCAAATACCAAATTATTGGTATTTGCAGCACATTCAAAACAAATAGTCACTACAGACAAATATAAACCGTCAGGTCCCTTGATGAAAACTCAAACCAGAGAATCCAAGATGACTGAAAAGAGTCAGTTTATAAAACATTCAAAATGAAGTTATTCAACTCATGAAGAGGCTTGAAGCTGTAATTTGTAAAGGTCAGAAATGTTTTTCTGCTGTTAAAGTTTGCCTTCTGATTTAATGATGAGTCAAATTTTGATTAAAATTCCATACTTGAAAATTACTTCATTAACAGTCATTATATTTGGATCCATCCTCCAACTTCACACTGGCAGACACACAATTTCTATTAAAGAGATAATATCCTTCCAAAATGAGGATGTGATATTTTACAGATGAATGATAACTTTTTAGAAAGCACAACTTTGTGAGTTTCTAAAGTTTCCTAGAGATAAATACTTATTTTTTATACCATTTTTGCCATAAATATTTCATTCTAATTGTAGGAAAAGCATCTTTCCTGTCTAGGCCAGTGTGAGCAATCAAGGTTTTATGCTGGATTATAATCCAACAAAGTGCAGAACCAGCCAAGGCATGAGCAAACTCAGTTCAATTCAGTTTATTCATAGTGAAAATTGGCAACGCATTTTTAAAAGCTTACACACCAATCTTTCTAAAATCGTCTTGGTTTCTCCAGGCCAATACTTGGAATCAAACTGGGACAAACCCAGTACATACAGACATGTCAGTACAAATCAAAAGTCTTCACTGTCTCAGTTCCTCTAGTTTTCATTTACTTCTCTGACAGGAGACGACCTATGAACCCCAAACTGTCTTTATTTATTCTCCCACAGATAAACGATAATGACGTAATCTGTGCTCAGTGGATTAAAGGCTGTGATTAGTACATATATAAATTGTGCTCTCTGAGTAACAAAATTAGATCTACCTCTGCATGCTGGAGCGAATTTAATAAAGCACGACTCAATGTGCCATTGTATTTGCTGTGGCGACTCTCAGTATTTACCTTATTATAAATGAATGTCGTGTTTAATCAAACGTTTCTGTGCATAATAGAGGTGGTGGGGGCGGCGGTGTGATGAAGAGGGCTTTGCTGAACTAAGCAGGAGTGCTGGAGGTCTTGCTCAGCCTGCGTTTACAATGGTCACAGCATAATGTAGCCCGTTCCAGCAGAAAATTCATGAAATGTCTTGTTAGCAAATTCCAGGTCAAGAAAGAACACAGTAATCTACAAGCAACATTGTTTTTCTTTCATTTTTCTCTCTCTCTCTAGGTCTCCTTCTGCACTACTGTCTTCCTAATTCTTTCCACGTTTCCAAATAGCTCCCCTTTACTTTCTGTTAATGAGTGAGGTGTCGACTGAGCCAGCTCAGAAAGAAATAATTAGGTGCTTGAATTCTTCATGGGAACAACGCTCCCTTCTGACTTGTTGCGTCTCTGCGTTATCACCATCTGACTTTGAGAGCCGTTCCATTTGTTGTTGTTTTTTTCCAGTTTCTGCATTGTTAATTGCATGTAAACTGTTGTCATCTTAAATTGTTTCATTAGTTCTTCTGGCAATATACGTTTGGAATCCATTTTGTCCCTTTGGGTAATCTGCGATTAGCTGAAGTTAGCAAAACACACGCACAGCACTTCGGAGATGTGGATCTTTGGACCAATACATTATGCCGTGCCAGGTAATTTCAATAATTCTGTTTCTATGAAAAGTGTGTGTGTGTGTGTGTGTGTGTGTGTGTGTGTGTGTGTGTGTGTGTGTGTGTGTGTGTGTGTGTGTGTGTGTGTGTGTGTGCGTGTGCGCGTATGTGTGGGGGTGTGTAGGTGTGTGTGTGTGTGTGATTCCAGTAGTCAACAACTCCATACACGCCAGCAGCCCACCATGTCTTTGTGTTAAAAAATGTTAAATGTTTCAAAAACTTGGAGGTACACGAGGAGGCATTATAAGTTGAAAATAACAGCATGTGAGGCCAACAGGTTGGTGAGGGAATGATGCAAGGTTAACTATAAACCTAGCTTAATCTGTCTTTGGTATCTGTTGTATTAAAATCTATATTTAAAATAAACAAACAACGCTCTGCCTGGTGGAGGGCCAAGTTAAGCCTGGTGGCCCGCCAGGCTTATAATACAGTGGATTGTATATAAAGTTATTTTCAGTTACCCTCAACAAAACCTGTCCGACCTGTCTCTTTTGACACACATAGGATAAACAATATGTAATTTGACGACTTATCAGTGTAGTTTATGTGAGGTTAGTTGTAGGAGAAGAGTGAAGGTCAGGGGCAAAATATTTTATGAACCAAACAACTGAGAACATGAGAAACACACATCCACCTGGAAGAC
This sequence comes from Poecilia mexicana, assembly GCF_051168715.1. Classification (NCBI taxonomy): domain Eukaryota; kingdom Metazoa; phylum Chordata; class Actinopteri; order Cyprinodontiformes; family Poeciliidae; genus Poecilia; species Poecilia mexicana. The sequence continues at coordinate 6,356,373 of NW_028263390.1, read as the reverse complement.
TTCTGCTCCCTGAAGAAAGCCATGTTCCCTCCATCTGAACCATTTCGTTGTTTGGGATAACTGACCTGCGTTCCTTTCCAAAACCACTTTGAGTGTTGCTGAGAGTCGAGTCTTTATCTGAGTTAGTTCTATTTTGGAAAGGCTCACGCCGGGTATCGGATCCCCACTCCGGCTCCTCCGTCACGTCTACATATCCTCAACATCCGCCCTTCTAATCTCTGCCTGTCCCTCATCTGTTAACCTCCAACTCTTAGCAACTTCCAGAGCAACTTAGCAAGTGCCTTATCTCCCATCAGCTTTCCGTTGCATCGAAGCTTCGGGGGTGACTGACAGATTCACTAATGCTACAAATTATAGGTGATGTAACCCGTGTAACCTGTCGTCTTATTCTGCAGAATGAGACAAAACAAATTTTGCAATTCAAGTAGACTCCAGACTCAATTTTACAGAACTCCATCTGCATTTAGTAGTTGTAAACCAAATAATATAAATGAAACAATTTCCTTTCCCCTTGCCGTCTCAGTCCATAATGCATTTCTTCGGTAACTTTTAATAGCCAGAGTAGTCATCGGAATTACATTTTGACCAATGGTGTGACTCCACATCTGAAAGCGACCCTGCAAATCCCTTCCTGACCCAATTTCCCCTGTCAGCATGCTGGTTTGAGTCCGCCAGTTCAGCCTATTGCACACTGAAGATGCAACACAAACAAAATAAATTATTAGGTTTAGGAAAAAACCTGAAAACAACAAGTGTAAAGTTGATTTGTTTTGCAAAGATGATTCGCCATTTAATTCTCAATATGCAGATGAAACATGATTTACAAAGAGAGTAAACGACTGGTGGTGGGTGCAAGTGTGAAATATTTTTCAATTCGAGTTTGTCAGGGTTTTTTTTTTAAGCTGCCTTCAGTTTTTGTATTTTAAAACACTAAAACCGTTGTATTTGTATGTGTAGAGCTGGGAATTTAGGTGATCAAAACAAAGTAGTGCATTGCAATTTGTAGATGTCTGCTCAATCTGTTATCTTAAAATGCAGTGTGGCACAACTCCCAAACACACAAGGCATTTAATCCTCAAATAAGTCAGGAAAGGGACTGAAAGGTGGATGGGTGGTGTTGAAAACAATGTCAATGTAACTTTTTTTCTGTGGTTTTAAAAACTGTTATTTGGACAAGAACATTTTGCCTTGCTGTCACAGTTCAGTTATACTTATTTTTGTTCTTGGTTTTCTTACAATCTTCTACCATCTTGACCTTTGACTTGTTCTGCTTTTGTTTGTTTTCCGTGCATCTCTATCATACTTTTGCTTTCTTCTGTTTGCACACACCTGACCATATGAGTTCCTGAATCTGCATCCTACAACAGCTGTGTGTGTACAGTTCATTTCCTCTCAAACACCAAAGGTCACTACTGCATCTTGATCCCAGCCTCAACAGCTGCATTTAACTGATAATAAAACGACTTGGGACCAAAGTCAGGGAGTGGAAATCCCACGAGCTTCTATCTGCTGACGATCTGGACTGGCTGGAGTTTCTCCATTTCTCCACAGAAGACTTACAGATTGGTTAGAGACACTCATATACATTTCTGCTAACAAAAACACCTGGAAATGTCAAACTGCTGACTGAATCTAACAGGTTGGGCCTTTATTTTGAAGAACTGGCTATCTCTCGGGGTTAGCATTGGATTAATGACTTTTATTTCCTAACTTTGAATGTCCATTCTTGCAATGCATAGAGCTCTTACCACCATATTATTTGCATTCTGTTTAATTTATAATTTACTTGTTGTCTGCAACCTCTGTTTGCTTGTTTATTTTTTTCTTTTTTAGTTATCTATTTTTTATGGAAATAATTGCTGGTGTTCTTGTTTGCTTTATTTTTGTTTCATCATTTATTCGTTCTTTTCTGCTCTTCAAATTACAGTCTGTCATAAACTGAATGTCTATATAAGGTATTCGTTTTTATGTTAAAAAAACAGAAATAGATAAATTAATAATTATAATTATCTCCGATGTGCTCAAGCAGATGGACTTTAGTTTGGTCACAGGACGGTCACTGCTCCTCCCCAGTGGGTGTAAAGGGAAAATGATCAGATAGATCATATTGTGGTCAGCACATGGTAACCGTATTAAAAATATCCAATCTGATTAAAGCAAAACTGATGTCCATGTTAGACTTTTCACAGCGTTGTTTTATAGCCCACTAAAGCAGCTCATAATGACCTCTTTACTTTCACCCTTTTCCTCTTGCTCTTGCTTTGCTGAGTTCTCACAGTCCCCAGGGGAGAGAGAGAGAGAGAGAGAGAGAGAGAGAGAGAGTCTGCGTGCTCCGTGTGATGATCAGTGAGTCTTAGCCAGATCTCGACAACCAATCATCTGTCTTCTTGTGGCATCCCGCTTGGCTTCACATTTCAGGACGGTGCCATTCCCTATACTCCAGCCCGGAGAGTATTTTTCTTCATGTTTCGAACAGACTGGTGGTTTTTCTTCGCCCTGACGTGCTACTCGCCCTCTTGACAGATCTGAGTTCTGTTTGTTTGCAGGGGAAATTTGCAGAGCTCCATGCATGCTCAAATGTGTATATACATATAAAAAAAAAGCAAAGAAAAAAAATATATATATAAAAAGCTCAGCTCCGTAAATCAGGATAGATTAGTTACAGAGCAGGCCTTTTCTCTCTCCCTCTCTCTTTCCTTCAGTAGCGCAAAGAAGAAAGTTTCCCTATTAAAAAATATTCCCAAACCCAGTTCGGTTAAAGTGGAGAAAATACATTAAGGGAGCTAATGTGATTTTGGGCTGAGCAGATTAGAAATGTCTTTCATGGTCACATTCCAATATTAGTCCAGAGCTAAGCCTCAAAATGTGTTTCTTTTGTGCTTAACCTCATAATGTCAAGAGACACATAGTCACTTCTGGCATGAATATTCTCTTTGAGGAAAGTTAGCTGCTCCACTCCTCCAAAGCAGCGCAGAGGAGGAAAAAGGAACAGTGTGAAAATGAACGGAACTCGTTCACGCCCGTCGCCAAAACGGCCGGGCGTTTTCCGAAGTTTGTTTGCACACGAGCAAAGGAACGAGTCGATGGGCCTTCGCCGACGATCCGTCCTAACGGGGCCGAGAGGAGTGGCTGTCAGCGGAAGTCAAATCCCCCCTGCCTCCCCGTGTAAACACGAGCGGTGACTGATCCACTTTCAATTTAAATGACCTCCACGCCGCCGCCGAGTCTCACCGATGGAACTCAGAAGCCTCAATCAGGCTGAACTCTTTCCCTAACTTAATCCAAAGGGGATTAAGGAAGCAAATCAATTAGAAGCCGAGGCTAAGAAGCAGCTATCTCCATTTCCCTCTCACTTACTCCCCTCCTCTCTTCATGCAGCTAAAGACAACGGCTTCTTAATGGCATTATGGCTAGTAGGCAGGGTCAAAAGGCTTGTAATTATAATTAATTACAGCTGAGGAACTGGAACAACTTTTAAAAGTGTTTTTGGAACGTAGCACATTTAAATGAGAACCAATAATGAAGTTGCCTCGTCAAGTATTTACAAAAGTAAGTTTTCTGTTATCACGGTTAGATTAAGCCTTTAATGTTTTTAAGTGGGAATTGATGTGACAGACCAACTAAAACCAAAGAGATAAATGGTTTTAGGCAAAGTTGGGGCTCTCACAGAGCTCCGTTTAATCCATCATCTGAAAGAGGAAAGAACAGCACGACTTCAAACCCACCAAGTCGTGGTCGTCCACCCAAACCAACAGCCTGAGCGACTTAGGAGAGACGAATACAAATTTTTAGATCACATTTCAATTAATACATAAAAAAATGAAACGAAACTATGCAGAATTTTTGCAAAATCCTCAATTAAATGCTTATTTGTGTTGCTCTGTAAATTCCATGCTGAGATGGGTAGAGTATGCAACAGTTGTACTCAGGAGTAGCACTGCTTCAAAGTATTTTTACTCAAGCGAAAATAAAAAAAGTGGCCATCCGAGAAATGACCCAAGTGAGGGTAAAAAGGCTGTGCAAGTACTGAGCAACTTAATCAGAATGTCAATCATTTAATATTTAAAAATTACATCAGACAAACCAAACTATAAAACTTTGTGGAAATGTTGCTATTCTAAGGACCAAAATGAAAATAGCTAATTTTGTAACCTAATTGCAAAATAACAGAATTGGGTAAAAGATGTTCCACGTAAATTTCGGTTAATATAAAAGTTGAACAAAAACTGCAGGTGTGTGTTTTTGGTTAAAGTTTCAGTGTTACATAATATCGACTTTTTTGAGCTTTAGATCATGTTTTAATGTTATTAGCTCATCAAAAACATACCTGGAGCGTTGCCTTGATTCTTTCATGCATGTTTCATAAATCCTCTGATCTCAGCCGTGCAAAATATGGAGAGACATTTCAGCCAAAACTTTGGCTGAAATGTCTCTCCATAGAGTACCTAGAAATTTTGCTCAAGTAAGAGAAGTGATACTTCGTAGTAAAGTTACTCAAGTAAAGTACAGCATAGTAAAAGTACTCCTAAGAGAACTTTTCCAAAAAGTTACTCAAGTAAATGCAACTGGGTAAATAGTACCCAACTCTGTTTCCACATTAAATGTTGGGCTGCATTGCAATTTGTTTTTAATTTAAATTCAACGAATATGAGAAAGCCTTTACAGCTATACGTCTAATGAAATAAACAAACCTGGTCAGTTTGAAAACAGCTCAGCCGAGTTTGTCCAGATCTGTCTTCAGATCCTCTCCATCACATTTTTTTTTACTCTTTTTCTTAGTATGCTTACTGTGTTCTTTTTTTTTCTCAGCTCTGTTTTTGCATGCAGAGCCTGTTCTGCTCTGGCATCTTGCTGCACCTTCCTCCATCTCTCGCAAACCTCTCTGTAGAATACAGAGGTTCTGAGGGAAACAAGTGCACTCCAGCGGCAGAATGTGAATAACGGGAGGCTGCTGCTGTGTGAATCCTCGCGTTCTCCCTCCCCGTCTTAGTCCAAGTGAATCAAAGAAGATCAGCTCCTGTACAGCCTTGTCTTAGAGGGGCTTGACTACAGAGGAAAGGCAAGTGAAGGGTTGGGTGAGTGGGGGTGAGCGTGCTCCTCTCCCAGAAGTAACTCAGAGGGCACTCCTGAGAACTTCTGACGATAGTAATGAAATATATTCATGGGTTTTTGCCTTGTTCTCTAAACATGGAGGTTTTTAGAAACACAGGGAGTTTGTTTCCTGTAAGTCTGTGTTTGGGGCACTCGTTTCTTCCTGACGGGAACGTTTGAAAAATGACTGAATTTTATTTTTTTATTTTTTTAAGCCTCACCAAATAGTCCCAATTATCACACCGATACTTAATTTAAGGAGCAAAAAAAAAAAAAAAAAAACTTCCTGTCATCCATCCCTAAATGAATTTGTATTTCAATTAATGGTGTAAAATTATGGAATTTATTAAATTTAATACAATTTAAAATGAAATATAAGGCGTTCATGAATAAAAATAAAAAAATTAATACATTTCACAAGATATAGAAATATGGGTGAGAGATAACACTATTGTGTGTAAATTGAGGATAACACGAGTGGGTCTGGGTATGGATGCACATATTTCGACATATAGATGTAAACACAGATAAAATGGAAAATTAACCGATGTTTATTTCTAATTTTTAATTTTCAAGCATGTTAAGATGCTGCTGCATTTTTTTGAATGTGTTGTGTCCATTTGATATTTTTTTTGTTAGTGATGTAATGCAATTTTAAAAGACAGATGCCGCTCTGATGGTTATTCCAGGAAAGGGGAAAGTTTCCTCGTTTTGTTTTGGAACTGAATCCCTAAAAATGATTTTTTTTTTTTTATTTTTTTACGTGACGTTTTCAAGATTAAGACTTGATGTCATTTGTTCTGAATTGGGATTTTTCATAAGAGAAAACAGTTTTGTTCAATTGATTTCTGAAATGCCACTATCAGGCGTTTTAAAATTGTACTGCAGGATAAACTGGACTGTTTCTGTTGATTTCTTACAAAAACTAAGTAACACGGGGGAAGAAAAAAAATCATTCAGTAGCCTGGCATATTGGCTGGTTCACATAGCTACAGGTTTAAGTGCACAAGTACAAAATCTTGAGAGGAAAATGCATTTGTATGTCAATTTGCATGAAAACATCACAAATGGTTTTCCAGCTTGAAATCAGAACCGAGCTGAGCTGGGTTAGATGTGATTCAGTCTGCATTTAGAGCTAAATTTAACTCTTATCGGCACATTTCAGATTCATATTTATCCACGTCAGATTGCATCCACAGGGCTTTTTATCATTTTGGACATGGACATTTTAATGACCGTTTTCAGATCTGAATAATTCATCTTTTAGGCCGTCTCTGCTCATTAGCTCTCAGTTAATTCGTTCTCATTTATTTCACAAGTAACCACCAAAATACCAGCAGTACTTGTACCACTTTATCATTGTTATTTTTCCAAATCTGTTCTCTAAAAATTTTGCCTAACATATTCAAGTCTTACATGAAACACAATTTCATTTATTATTTAATTCAATTGTGTGTTCATATCTGTCAGATATCTGAGAGATATTTGCCTATGTCTTCATAAAAGACAATCCAAGCTCATAAAAGAAAATTAAAACATTTTATAGTTTGTCAAGTTCACATAAATGATGATGGGAGAGATTATAAGGAATTATGTTGTCATCATAATTCTTCTGCTGTTGAAGAATTCAATAAGAACTGTACTAAATTGTGGGATTACACATTATGATTATTAATTTAGCAACTATACACTGTTGTAGTGACATTAATGAGCCTTTCCCCTTATTATTTGCTTCTTTAATCACTGTGCTTCTTTATTTTCACCTTTCCTTACATGCAAATGATACACTGTAAAACTTATCTACTTGGTTATACATTTTCCTTTTGCTTCCCTTGTTTTCGAATTTCTTTTCCTCCGTCACTGTCTCCGTGTCCATCCGTCTTTCCATCGGCAGGTATGAGTAATCAATAGTCTCTTCATTACATAAATGGAAGGAGACGGGAGGAAGCTGCAGCAGGAAGCCGATCAGATAGCGTAAGTGGGAGGGAGGAACATTTCAGATCCAAATCAGCTGAAACGAATTACAAAGGCTCTGATGATTTATGGGGCTGGATGGACGTGACTCAACAAATCAGCTTTGATGAATTGCGTCTAGTGACACGGGGCGCTCACATGCACAAACAGCACTAGAAACTCAAACTTTTTCTAAAAGTTTTTTTTTTTTTTTTTTTTTTTTTTCTTCCATGATTGATTATAAATTTACCCTAAAAAAATATGTGTAATCAACAGAAAACAGACAGAAAATGAATTGTTGCAGGAAGAATTTACATGAGCCTGGTTTGGTTTAGGAGGTATTTAGTTTTTCCCCCATGAGGCACATCTTGGTTTGGATTGGCTTTGTGGCTCCAAATAAAAGCATCTTTTACAAAATTTATTTTGTATTGTTTAGGCATGTTTGTGTAATATTAAAATATATGTGAGAGAGAGAAAAAAAAGCCACACAGAGGACATTTGCAGCAGAATTGTTTCTATACTAAAGGTTTTCCCTTTTCTTCCCCTCTGGAATATTTGCCTGCTTTGCTTTCTTTTAAGATTGGAATCACCTTTGTGTTGCATAAATATTAACATGGATCCTTTTTCCTCTCTATTTTTTTTTTTTTGTACTATGGAGATTTTTTTTCTTTCTGTTTATATTTCAGAAGCGTATCTCCACAGTTATCACATGATGTCTTTTCTCCTGAGTTTGTGAATGAAGTTAACATCACAACCTGAATGTTTGTTTGTCAGACTCTCTGACAAGATCACCTGAAAGGTCGAAATCTTTCCAACTAGTGAAAAGTTTACATTCCTCTTGTTTGTCCTTGATGGATTTCTCTTAACCATATTCTACATATCAATCAACTTAAAACAATCTGTAAAATAATTACACGTTTAAATTTTATGTGAATTCACACTTGGTCAGAATTATACTTAAAGCCTCAAATATTCACATACACTCCCTGCTAATATTTGCCCAAATGCTTCTTAGCAAGTTGAATTTTTTTATTTTTTATTTTATTTTATTTATTTTTTTTTTAGCTTTCAGGAAGGATAATTCCGAGCAAACATCAGTCTCCAATCTATAAAACATTTCTCTACAGGTTGATTATTTCATAAATGTTTGTATAAAAGCAGGTTAGCTTTAGGAATGGCCAGAAATGTTTAAGCTTTGCCTAACCTCATGCCTGTGCTGTCGGGTACAGAATAAGAAATTACAAAGAAGGATTTATTTCTGTTCTTCCCACATAAAGACACACAACTGAAAAATACATCAAATGCAGCCTTGTAAGAAGACTGATGAAAACAAACAAATAAATAAAGAAAAGAGGGTTTTAAGCCAAATATTCCCCATCGTCTAACAGTTAGGCTGTTCTGTTTGTGAGAGGGTGACATGACCCCTGAACTGAAACATTAACCACACACACAGCTGGTCTTCTTACTGCCTCACATGTTAAGACTTGCTCAGAAGGTGTTTCACTTGTGGAGAAGAGCTCTAAACTGCCCATCGGTCAGGAGGGAGCTGCTCTCTGACTTTTCCAGCCGCGGGGTTGAAGCCACAGCGCTGTTTGCTGGGGGAGGAGGGTTGAAGTCTAATGGCAGCTGTATCTGTTTCTGTGATTGAGTGCAGAGCAAACGGGTCTGTACTGCAGCCGCTTCGTCTTTCTTCTCCTCCCTTTTGCTCCAGAGCAGTTTCACCTCCCACTGATGGACTTTTTTTTCTCCCCAACGTTTCCTGGATAAACTGTACTGAACAGTGTGTGTGGCACCGTGCAAGAATGTGACCGACAGCACGTTCTTACTGTTGGTCACATGAGATGATGAGATGATGCTAATGCATTATGGGGTTTTAGGGAAGCTTTAAACCCCATAATGATTAGTCAGAATGGCTACCAACGATGGCGTATAAACAGTTTTTCCTGGAACAGTAAGTTGTTTCCTCCATCAGCACATTTAGTGGCGCACGAGCATGATTGATAGCGCTAAGACCCTCCTCCTGGCTTTGATTGGTTGTTTTTGACCAGGAGCGATGCATGTTTGTCATAGCAGCTCAGGGAGGAAGGAGTTAAAGGATCTCTCTTTTCAGATTATCTCTCGTTTTATACAGTCACAACATGGTGCCTGTTTTAACAAATATATTGAAATTTTTTTTTTTTTTTTTTACAAAAGTTACAGTTGAGCCAAGAGAGCACATATTTGCATTGGAAGGTCTCGACATGATTTTCTCCTTTGGACTATTTTCAGTGTTAACCTGACGTTAAATTTAACATCCAGGTGAGTTGGAGCATTTAGAATTCCAACACTAAACAAGAGGAACTCTGGACCTGGGTTGTGCATTTCCTGACTCCTCTCCTTGAGCGCGGTTCACATAAACGTTGAGCCGTCAGCCGGAGAATGAGAGATCACAGAACGTAAAGCGCCAGCAGAGGCGAGCCGGAGCCCCTCTTCTGTGAATTTACACGCGGCCGATGAAAAATGGCAGCCTCTCAGCCTACGTAACTTGTTCTCACCTCCACTCTTTGTAGCTTACCAAAGCTCTTCATCCTGAACTGCTCAATTTTCAAAGCCAATGCCTGGTTCCATATTCATAAGCATTCCTGCATGAACGTCCAATTCTATTACGGCCCGTAGACAAATCACCCGCTCGGACCCAGAACGCTAACCACCGCTCTCTGCGCGGTGATTGATCTCTCCTCTATTTTCCACACAGCAGCTTTATTTCAGATCTGAAAGCAAACATTAGTGCCCGGCACTTTATCCCTCTCTTATGTTTTTATCTCTTTCTCTCCCTCTGCCATATGGGTCTCTTCATCCCCGCTCTTATCGTGGCGTCCAGGAATCATCTGTCAGCGCAATGAGGAAATAATAGGAGTTGTCTCGCACCGGGTCGAAGTGACTGCTCAGACTTGCATTACAGGAGGAATCGCCCCGGACGGTAGAAGGTATGAATGAACTGCTCTTTTGTTTGAAAAGAGGCTGCTTTCTCTGGTGAAAACGCCTGAAGACTGGAAGCTGAATAAATTCTCCTTTTTGTCACAAACTTTTGATTTCATTCGAGCGTTTGTTGAACCGTTTCAACCACAAATCTTTCGCCGGCTCTCACTTGCAAAAATGACTCAGTCAGGAGAGAGACTGCCTATGAAAAAGCAAGACTTGCTCAAATTTTAATTTGTCTGGACTTTGACTAGGCCATTCTAACAAAACAAAATGCCTTAACTAAAACATGGCATTGTGGCTCTAACTGCATGTTTTTGGATCGTAGTTCTCTTGAAATTTCTCTAGAAAGTCATCCCCACAGCATAATGCTGGCACCACCATATGTCCCTCTCGTTGCCATGGAGACAGTGTTTTCAGGTTGTTGTGGAGTGCTTCTTTCCATATGCACTTGATTTTAATCGGAGATATCAGATTGAAACAGCGCATCACATCAATTTCCTTCCAATTCAGTTAATAATGAAAAAGAAATACTTTATTTCTATTGCATTTTTTTAAACAAATGTCACAGTTCTTCAAATTAAAAACATCTAATTCATTTAAAATGTAATAAATTACACAAAATATACCAAATTAATTAAAATGCATAACAACATAAGACAAAATGAAATGATACAAGCCTCTTTTTCTGCCGTCTTATTGGCTGTATTGTGCTTATCTGTCACAAAAACACTTGATATTACTGAAAAGTTGGAAAGCTTTGAATACTTTACCGATTTCTGTAAAACGTGCCTGTTGTTATTTACTTTTATCTGAGGAGTCCTGAAAACCAAATGTCTCCCCCTGCCCCCTTGAGAATGCACAGCGGTGGCAGATACTTTAAAAAAATAAAGAAACGTCCACAAGACTTATATGTGCCATATGATTGAAAGAAGAGTCACAGTGAGGACAAAAGGAAAAGTGATTGGTAATTCAGAGGTATTGTATTTGCTTTGACAAGCAGGCTTTCACTCCGAAATGAAAGAAACGTGTCATCTTTTTCAAACCTCCACCAAGCTTTCATCATCTTGTTTGTCCCTTAGCACATGCTTTTGTTTCACCCACTGAGTCTCTCAAGTAGTTTGAGGAGCCTCATTGTGGATTTCTGTGTCTGATGTCTTTTTTTTTTCCTGCTCTTTGTCATGCTCCTTATTCAGAATCTGGAGCCAGGCCTTTGTCTGTTTTTTTGTTTTTTGTTTTTTTGTTCTCGTAGGAAATGTTCCAGTCTGTCCACAAGCAGGTGGGTGGGAAGACAGATGGGTCCGCAGACGACTCCAGACGTAAACTTTGAGCGATATGCACACAAAACGCAACGCTCCATCCTGTACGAAGTGCACTTCTTTAACCTTTAAAATAACGCCAAGACTTGTATATTACATGTCAAGTGCAAAAAAAAAAAAGTCTTTGACTTTCACAATGTCACACGGCGGAACATGAGGAGGATCAATTTCTATGTCTGTGTCCAAGTCCGAAGAGCTGCAGCGCACCTGGCTCGCATGAATTATTTGTTTAAGGAAACCGTAAACGGCTGCGTGTGTTTACGAGTGAGTGAGCGTGTGTGTGTGTGTGTGTTTTTTTTTTTTTGTTCTCTCCTTTGTGTGTGATCTTTCCTTACACAACCATCTGGCGAGAGTCTGAAACGTTCTCTGTCGGCGGATCGCAGGTGGCCCTGCCAGGTGGCAGGGTTTGTCCCGCCGAACCGTTTTACTTGTCCAGATCGCAGAGCCGGTAAATGCGACTAAACCGAGGTTTATACCCCACGGTGAGGAGTCATCCAGCATTACAGTGACTGCAATATATAATTTGTACCATTTAAACTCTTATTTTATATTATTTAAACCAACACAATGCAAGTTACGGCCGAACGTCTTGGACGTTAAAATGACACGTGATCATCAAGTAGTTTTACAAAATAATAATAAAAAAAATAGTTTAGTAGGCCTAGAGCATTTTTGTTTGTTCCCTTTTGAACATCGGTGAGTTCTTGAGTTATGCCACAGACTTTGACTGGGCCGTTCCAGCACGTTAACATGCTTTGGTAGGAGTACTGTCGCTCAATCTGCATGTTTGGAGTTGGGATGAGATCGGTCTTGAATCTTTTACAGTCTTTCATGGTGTTTGTTTTTCTCTGAGATCTTCCATTCTTTATCTCCATCCATCTTCCCATCCCACAGCATGATGCTGCCACCACCATTTGTCCTGGTGGGGAAGGTGTTTTCACTATACTTTCTATCTATTACAAAACTGTGTGTTGTTTTTGTATTTCTCCATCACATAAAAACCCAATAAAAATATCTTAATGCGTTGGGTGTACCTTCACAATATGTAAAAGCATTCAATAAGATATAAAAACCTCCATTGATCCCTTTTGCTGCAGCTCAATCGGCTGCTGCCCTTTCATTCCAAACACTAGAGGAAATCTTTTTTATTTATTTTTTTATGGCTATGTAAGACTAGCCAGTCCTTGTACTCCTTTAGCGTTAGAAAAATGTGTTTTCAGTTTTACTTAACACACAGGTCTCTTCCAAATCTAGTCTGAACTAAAACATCGAAACGTTAGACCAGGTTAAAGCCCTTTGATCAACTCCAGGCACCCTTCAACATCACTAATGCATCACTGCCCGTCTTTATATGGATGTCTTTTAACCGTCTCTTTTCAGAGACATTTTCACACGGTTTAGATGGAATATAAATTGGTCTCTTTGAGAAATTATTGCTCGAGGAGTCGGCAACAGTAGGCCATCTGTGTTTTGTACAACTCTAACCTTTTCGGTTTTCAAATTTCTGAAATGCGCAAGTGACTTGTATTTGAAAGCTTATTGATGTTTTTTAATTTCATTGCAACTTCCATAGAAATACTAGAAGACTAGAGAGGTTCTGACAAAGCACTTTACTTAAAAAAAAAAAGCTTTAGCCTCTTGCTCCCCCCTTCCAGTCATCTAGATTCTTGATCCGTCTTTTGATATGAATTCTTTTATACCATTTTTGGTGGATGTGATGCAATAAATGAGCTTTACTTTCTGAACAAAGTGCTGCTGTTGGGGACAAACAAAAAGAAGAATCTTGTGGGATACCAGAAAAAAATTGCAAAAACCTCTAACGCATGGTGGTTATTTGTGAACTCAACGATCTCTCACAGGATAAGGAAAGGACAACGGCTTCGTTCTCGGGGGCAGCGTGGTCTCGTGGTTTTGTGTCCGGTGATTGATGCAGCGTTGTGGCAGCAACGCCTCTCTGGTTTGTGTCTGCTTGTCTATTCAGGCTTGAAGGTATGTGTTTAAAATAACACGCAGGTAGCCTGCAGTGCGGTGACTACACTCTTGGACTCTTTGTTTCTCTCTGTTTTCCCCTTCAGACGTGTTTGGACGATAGTTCATGAGTCAGGATAACAGAGCCTGGCAGGTGCTTTTCCTCATTATTCAAATAGATTCTCCTCTCTGAAACGGGCTGATAGATGAAGTGCCCTCACGTTGCATATACAGTAAAACTGTCGAGTCTAAAGCCAGTTGTTGGAGCATATGCATATAGTCTATTTTGTCTGGAGTCTGTACCCACTCCCCCCCACACACCCACCCTGGGCAACCGATGGCTACATTACGCTGACATTTACAATGAAATATCACCCTCTTATCATCTGTATACCGTCACATTTTTCTCTGTAAGCTGGAACTATTGATCTAAATATCACATTCATCCTGCTTAGCACCAAAGCCGTGGAGCTCGCACGCAACGGTTCCAAACAACGGGAGATAAATGAATACCCATTATGGAGGCGAGCCGAGCCCGTTCAACGACCCGACCCGGCCAAATTGGACCCTAATAGATGTCCTTGACGGTGTAATCACGATGACCCGCTAACAGTCGTTTCGGTGACCAGCCAAGCAGGCATTCAGATGGCAGGGATTTGCTATAAATATGAGCGCAATTAGGATCAATGGGCATCATTGTCTGGATGTGTGTGTGCGCGCGTGTGTGTGTTGAGGCAGAGAGAGAAAGAGAGAGAAAACACATGTGACCTTTAGTGAGTGGGTGGCAAACAATGATGCATTATTAGGATCCTCATGGATTATTGACACCACCATGGCAGGTGGCACCCGCTTGCAGGAGCCTCGTCGGAATATATTGTTCACACCTGCAGTTGTACAAATGATAATTGTATACCTTAAAAAATACACAGCTGTGAAATTGGTGCTGGTAAAGATCAAGGTACAGCCAGAAAAGATAGCCGACAATTAAAAAAATGTATCATTCATTTAGATGTCAGCTGTAAGACCTTTTCATTCAGGCCGTTGCCTCCTAACAAGCAGACAAGTAATGGATGGCTTTCTACAGCCACTTTTGACAAACCCTTCCACCAATCACTTTGCACTGATGCCAGGCTTTTTAAAAAGAGGTATCTTTCCACATATAGGTGTTGTGTGACTTTATTTATAGCTGATCAAATCTGATGAGGAGATGATGGAAGCTAAATACAGAGAAAAACCAGAAGAGAAACCTTTAAGGGTTGGAAAAGACCTACTACTGCTTCCTGCGGAGCAATAACCCCAACCATACAACCATAGCTACAGCTGATGGCTTTAGATCAAAGCATATTCATGTGTTAGAAGAACCTACTGTAAGGGTGCATTCATACCAGCCCTGTTTAGTCCGCTTTAGCTGAACTTTTGTCCATTCGCCTAGAAAATCTGGTTCGTTGTGGGATCGTGCTAAAACTCTGGTCCGCCTAAAAACCGAAGTCTCAGTTCAATTCAAGTGAACTCTGATGCTGTTCGAATGCATGTGTAGATGCAAGCAGACCAGAGACCACTGCAAAAGCAGGAAGCTAACGACATCGCACGGCATTTTGGGTAAATACAATCAAAACAGACGCGAGAGTCTAGCACCAGAGGGAGAAATGGTTCAATGTCTCCAACGAAAAACAAAAGTTAATCTGATGCTACTCCGTTTTTGTTTGCATTTTGTGAAGAAGGAAGATGCACTCAGTTGTTTTCTTCAGTGCTTTTTGGTGCGGCGCCACCACAGGCGAGGAGGGGAACAGGTTTTTCAAATAGTTTGGATTGTGTAGCGTGGAGGAGAAAATGTAACAAATGTTGCACTTTTAGTCCCCAATCAAAACATCTACTGAACCATCAGGTTTGAAAACACTTTTAGTCAAGACTTGTTTATTTGTCTTTACAGATTCTTACCATTGTTCAGGTGGAAAAACGTTGTCATATCAGAGGAGGGTTCTGACGCTTATAGTGGGGAGTAAATACCATCTGGGCTCTGTTTAAGAGAGTTACAGTCAGTTTGACGTGGCATTTTGATGCTGGACGACCCCAAGGTCATTCACTGACTGGAATGAAAGCATCCTGTTTATGGGACATTCAGCTTTCGTGGATCAGACTCATATACACACAGAAACTCGGGGGATCTGTGTGTTTTTATTGGGAGCAGCATCTCCTTTATACCCCAGTAGCTGTTTTAATTAATGATATAAGGCTATCTATTTTCATCATTTCTTTTCATTCATTTCTACAATTTAACACTGACTCTAACCCTAACCCTGACCAATACATGCCTGACCCTAAACTCAATTCAGACCTTAGTCCTAAACCTAAGCCCTGGCCCAAAAACAGCACTTCTTCTTATAGGGACCAGGCTTTGGGTCCCATAAGGAGCAGTTTGTCCCCATATGGGGCCCAAAGTCTAGATGTTAGCAAAATGGTTCTTACAATGTATCAAATACAAGGCCACACACACCACAAACACACGCCCAACAATGGTGGGAAATGGTAACGTATGTCTGCGGTCAGCAGCTCATCTGCTGAGTCTTTGATCTTTGGTTACGACTATTGAGAGCAGAGAAGTCAAAGAAGAATCAAACGTCTTATTGTTGGAAAAGGCGGGTCATGAGTCCGTCGATCCAGCAAAACAGCTTTACAGGACGAGCCGTGGAACTTTGTTCTTTGTCCTGAAAAGTGACAATTACAATTACCTAGAAGAGGAAGCACTTTTCAGGAAAACAAAACACCTTCTCTTTTTGTCTGCATGACGACTTGGTACACAACACATGAAGAACGCAGCAGAAAAACACCTCATCTATAATGGATCTATTTATTTATTTATTTATTTATTTTGATTTGTGCCGTATTTATGCAAAACCTGGTTAATATTGCAACAGTTGTTAATCACAGAACAAATAACTGGGGAGTTGTTCAAGTAAACCAGAGGCTTCTCTTGAATTCAGTTTGAAGTCTTATCAAAGGGTTATTAGTCATTTATAATCCATTTTTGTTCGGCAGAAAGGAGGGTTGAAATTTTTAAGCAAGGAACTCCATCCATCTATCCATCCATCCATCCATCCATTCATTCATTCATTCATTCATTCATTCATTCATTCATTCATTCATTCATTCATTCATTCATCTATCCATCCATCCATCCATTCATCCATCCGGTTGTTACAGGTCACTATAGTGACCTGTGGCCTTGGCTCCAACTTCACCCAACAGTCCAGAAAACATCCACAGTACTCGATCTAGTTCTAAATTGCCGTTTAACATTCTGTTTCTCTGCAGATGTTTGTCTTTTTTATGTTTCTGTGATGGACTGATTACTGAATAATCAATCTCTCTCTCACTGACTGCTGGAGATGCTCACCAACAGCCAGTAATGATCAAGCTTGGGTTGGTGCAGCTGTATAAAATAAAAGAGAGGGGTTACATCTTCACTTTTCTACCTCAAAACCTGGCTTACTCCGCTTTGTGTTTCAGTCTTCCTGTTAATAACCTTATCGCAGCTCTGATTTAATTAGCTCCTAAAAGCTGGTTAATAGATCACTAAATGATCTTTAACATCAAACTCCTGGATGCCACCAGGAGACGATGTAAAAGCTTCCCTGTCATGATCGTGAGTGATTTTTCTTTTTATTATTATTATTTTATTTTTTTTAAAGACAAAGCTGTTTGAAGACTACTTATTGAATTTTGTAATATCTTAATGGAATAGTGTTAATAAATGATATGACCCAAGGCTTATTAGAGTTAGTTTAACTCTCATTCTTTAATCATGAAGTTAGTTTCGTATTATATTCTGTTCTAGGAAAAAAAATTATATACTTGTGAAATATATGTATAGATATTACCCGAGCTCAGGGGATGAGAGAGAGAGACCACCCGCGGAGGGTGAGAAGGGAATTTTTTTGTAGAAGAATGAATAAATAATAAATATTGGGGATGTTTAAAGTTTGTGCTTCAAGAAATGAGTATGGAGGACAAATATGTTTCAGGGCTAACAAACTCTCTGAAATTTATCTATATATGGAGGTTGTATCTTTAGGTGATGGGAAAAAAATCAGATTTTTGCCTCAATGTTGCAACAATAGTATGTTTTTTCTTTTCACTAAAACCACTAAAAGAGGTTTCGTCAGAAGTGACTTTTTTTACCCGACGAGCAAAAAGCATCCAATTTCAAAAGATAAACCTGGAAAGTCTTTCAAAAAGTTGAAAGAAATATCCTTGAAAAAATAAACGAGGCGTTGCTCAACCTGTTTGTTTTTGCAGAGCACTGCGAAAGAAATCTTCCATTAAGCCATTTTCATTGCCGTAAAGCAAGAAACTGGTCACCCATCTTTTCTACCCTAATCCTCGTCGCTTCTTTTTTTAAACTCCTATCCAGGTCAGCGTTGCAGCAACAACAGCAGGGCAACCCAAGCGGCCCAGATGTTGCTTCAACCCCGTAGCTCTATTCAAAGTAACAAATGGCCCCGATATTTTCTTTTATTTTTTCTGTGTTTTTTCCCACAGCAGTTGCAGGGAATTGTTTTATTTGAGTCGCCCGCTCCTCACACCCCGGTGCCTCGTTCCAAATGGTTCATCACGCGGTTCTAATTCACCTTCCCCGGCGAAGTGTTTCAAGGTCTCGACGAAGTCCTTGTCTTCTAAAACACCACAGAGGCCTCACGCTGCGTCTAAATGGTCTGATCTTTGCACAGGAGGGAGATGTGAGGACGGATAAACTGATGTATTCCACATGCATCGGTTCGCAGGGGAAAACAGATTTTCCACAAAAAAAAAAAAAACTCTTTGGAATGACAATGGGCTGGTTTAAAAAGCGTGTTTTAAGTAGCATTTAAATTCAATTCAATCCTTCCAGATTTACTCGACTCTTTCAAGGAGCTAATCCGGCCTCAGATTGGTGCGTGGCGAGTTGTTCCGTATAGGACACATCATGCCTGAAGCGACAGATCTTAGTCTGCTTGGGCAAGGTGAGGGCAGACGGGTAAGCACGGGAAAGCACAAGACAGGCAGAGGAGCTGGTTAGCGATGGCATGATGGGTGAGCAGCGGCATGTCGTGGTACCACATTGGCTTACCGATGAAGCAAGCAGAGTAGCGTACATAGACTCTTAATACATTTTTAAAAGGGCAGCACTACGTAAAATAGACTTTTTTTTTGTTTTACATCATGTCACGATGTTCTCTCATCAAAAACATACCCGGAGTGTTGCCTTGATTCTTTCACGCATGTTTGAGAAACCCTTTAATCTCCCATGGCAACCATTGAGCTGTGCAAAAACATTTGGTGACGCAAGCTCCACTTTGGAAGACAAAACTTCTCCACGGAGCTGCAGTTTCCGAACTTCGTCTCTCACAGAGCGCACCACCCCTCACAACGCCTCCACTCAACTCCTACAAACTAGCCAGTAGCAATTAGCAAACTCCTGGTGGAACTGCACACCTGCTGAGCTCATTATTTGAGCTACTTCTCTGTGAAACGCTTGTGAAATGTTGTTAAAGGGTCAATACAGGAGCGATCTTTATCTGATCAAAAACATTTCTATTTTCCACTTGCTATGTTAGCATGTGGAGCAAATCAACTTGTCAAACTTACTATAACTTATATTTTGGAATATTGACTCAAAAAAACAAATCATACTGTGTAAAGAAATGATTTCAAAATGTAATGGATTCAATTTAGTTGCTTTTCCTCATCTTCCCTCCGACTTTCTGGTCCCCAGCAGGGCCCCAGCCACACCTAGAATAAGCCACAAACGGCCACAGAGGTGAAATATGGAAAAACGGCAACAATGCAGGAACAACTGAAGCTCTTTCAGCCCATAAAACCTCATGGTTTCCATCGCTCTCCTATCTGAGGTAAAATTTTAGACCATAAATAATTTGTGTGATATTCATCATCATATGCCTTTAGAAAAAAATAAAATAAAAAACACCTGCGTAATTTAAGAAGAGTTTAAACGAATGTATGCCTCTGAATAGGACTTAATTTTATCTACTTTTACATAAGTAAAAATCTGAAACTGTAATTAACAGTTCATACTGGAAAAGCAGAACACACACACACACACACACACACACGTAAAAAAAATATATTTCAGACATCACCCTTCTTAAAATTTTCAGATCATCCTACAATATTCTCAGATTCTGACCCTTCCTGTTCTGCTCCACTCGTCTCCCTCCATTACTGCGGAGCATCAAGCCACTCTCGATGCAAACACTTGGATTTGAGCTGGTGCCAAAACAATGAGACTCCACACACCTCCAGATTTAGCTCTTTGTTCGACTGCTGTTTGAACTCGATCTGTTGGTAATGGTGTAACGTTGAGTTCTCGCTTTGCAACGCAGCTGAGATCTTGTTGGAAAAACAATTATTTTTGATTTATTCAAATCCTTTCCTTGGTGCCCTAAAGTATTCAAACCACTTGATGTATTTTTTTCTCCCCAACCTCATGACAACCTTTAAAATCAATATCTTCTATTACTTGGTTTTTGTTGCTTTTCCTAAATAAGAATCTGAAAACGGTATCAAAGTTTATATTAGCCTCCCTTAGCCAAATACTTTGTTCAGCTATTATTCACTGAAGTTACAATATGAGCATTTTGGAGTTTGTTTCTTTCAGCGCGATGCATTTAGATCTCAAAATGTATTTTTGTTGTTCTTTGCAAAGTGGCTTGAGCCTCAATCGGACTGAACAAAAAAGGGGATTTACATTTTTTTTTCTTCTGAAAAAAAATTTCTTGGAGTTTTAAATGACGTACGCCTCGGAAATGCCATTTTTAGGACATTAGAGTAAACACGTGCACCCCACACTTTTCAGATTTTTTCAAAAGAACGGAAAAATGTTTACTTGTGAATCTGAAAATCGCATATAAGTCTCATTCGACTTCACAGTTGCACACAGTTTTGAGCTGTACACACACATTGATAAAAAAAAACTGAGTAAAAACATGAATAGGTTTAGAAATGTACCTTGAAAACAGATGTTTGAGTGATGGTACTCGTGGCTCGCACATGTTTCTAGTTTTGCTTTCTTATTGAACAACAATACTTGCAGGGTAAAGAAGGCATAATGGAAGAGAACATTCTGGATCATTAGCTTTATTGGCTACACCTGGGTTCATGCGCTCTCCGGGGAGCAGCATCCCCTCCTCGAGTTAACAGCAAACCAAGACGAATCTGAATACAACTGTTAAAAAAAAAACATAATTTAATACTCAAGCCCTGATTACAGCCTCAGAGGTGATAATCATTATAACCCAGTTGTAAAAAGATAGCTGATTTGTTTTTGTTTTTTTTTTGTTTTTTTTTATACATCTCTACACAAGACTAAACGCAAGATTCCCAGGTGCTGTGACGATTAATAAAGTCTGAACATCACGGTATTGGTTTCTCCTCCGTCTCCCCTGCATGCTCCTCTTCTCTCCCTCCAAGCGCCCTGACAAGCTTTCAGCACCACGGACAGCAACAATGAATCAGAGCTGCTGTGACACGAGACGTTCCTCCTGTGTGGAAACTGCAGCATGAGGAACCATTTCCTGCTCTCACCGGGGCCGGATCCATCTGAACCGGCTCTCTCTATAAGTGAAATCTCTACATGTCCCGCTCCTTCCAAACTCAGCACGAATACTCCTCGAACACATGGGCTGGATAGACCAAAAGTCTATGTTTTTGTTGGGGGTTTTTTTTCTCTTTTAAATCCCGTTTAATTGTTTTTTTCTTTTTCTTTTTTTTTTTTTTTTTGCTAATTTGCCTTGAGGAGGGGTAACTTCCTGTGTAGTCTCTACAAATGGAGTGATTCCCCCCCGCCCCCCTCCACCACTCTTTCTCCCTCCCTCCCTCTCCCCGTCGTGCTGAGTGCTATGGAAGAAGGCGGGTCAGTGTGGGAGAAATCCTGGGGCCCGTCGGCAGCACAGCGCTGAGTGAGCCGAGCGGAGCGATGCGCGTTCACTGAGCCGGAGGAGAGGAGAGAGGAGGACCGCTGCCCGTTTGTTTTTCTCCCCCTCCGCCCTCACTTCCACCGCGCCTCACTCTTACAATCACTGCCTAATCAAGAGCATCTGAACCTTTTTTTTTACTGGGGAAGAGGGGAAAAAATATATATATATATCTATATAAGCGAATGGAATTCTGTTGTGGAAGAATCTGATTTTATTTATTTATTTATTTGTTTTGTTTTGCACTCGGACTTCATCCGTCCGGAGTCGAAAGCGGTAAGAAAATTTTATTTTATTTTATTTTTTAATGGACACTCGTATTTCTTTTAAATAAAATTAAATGTCAGCGTAGATGTTGTATTAAGCTGTGTTGTCAAATAGTGAAGTTTTTTTTTTTTTTTTTTTTCCCGCATATGGCATTTGGACTGAGTGCGGGGCTGAGATGCGGATTTAGGCGCAGTAAGAGAAAGCTTTGGGTCATAGTTTGATATCTACAGTTTCGCCTCCAAATACAGCTTGATTTGACTAGAAATCCTCTAACAGGAGTCGTTTTCATGGTGAGTGGGAAGGAAAGCGATCGAGGCGGAAAGTTTCAGCTGACTGAATCGTTGCTGCTCTGACATGAATACATCAGAAATCGACTGGAGTTGATTTGGAAATGGGGTCCAGTGACTATAATCTCTTGTTGGAATTTTGCATCTAAATTCACAGAGCTAAATTGTGCCTCCCGCAGTGTTTGGAGCGGCGGTCAGGCTGCCACCGTGCGAGGAGCCGAGGGAAAGCTGGTGGAAAAAAAATCTTCGTGATCGGTGCAGGGCTTCTGTTTTTTTTTTTTTTTTTTTGTCCTATTAAGTTTTTTTTCTTTTTTCTTTTTTTTCTTTGGCGCATTTTATTGGAATTTAAATGGTACGTCCTTTATCGGACAAGGGGGGAAAACTGTATTTGCCTTGTTCCGGTGTTGGCTAATCCATCTAATTGGTTCTGAGCTTCCTGTAGAGGTAACGATGACCTCTTATCCATATTCATTTTCGACATTCATCCTTATTTACAGAGGTTAGACGATTTATCTAGCTCGACACTCTACATTAGGTGCACGGGATCAAGAAGAGTTATGATTTTAACTATTTTGGGGGTGAAAAAAGACTATGCCCCTTTTTTAAAAATAAAATTAAACAAACTGGGTAAAGCTTTCAAAAATCAATCTGTTAAAAAATGCCATTCGCTATACACCTTTCAGTGGGGCTGGTTGTCACAAATTGACAAGATGTATTTGGCGGTGCATCTTAATTGAATCGAAAAATATTACTTTGTTCAGACCAGATACGTTAAAGTTTCCATTAGACGTTGGAATGGGGTTGACTAAGTATTACTTGACATAGTATTATTTATTTATTTATTTATTTATGTGAATTTCAATGAAAGCAAAAAGAGTGACAACCAACACGGTTCTCAGACGGTGCCAAAGTAAAGAAAATTGCGTTTCCCGTAACAAAATGAATATTTTACAATTCGCAAACTCTGAGAATTTCTGTTTTGGGAAATTTAAACTTGGAACTACGTAGTCTAGGCCACGTGTACCACGAGATCTCGCGATATCAAAGCAAAGCAAAGTCTGTCTCACATCCAGTTGCCATCAGTCTGGTAAATTAAGTAAGTTCCAAATGTGAAGAAGGTTTTCTGTTGTGTCCATGCTTGAGACTTTTATTTTGATGGAAGATAGGAAGTAGTTATTGAGTTTCCCTTCTGAGTGACCTAGTCAAATCATTACAACTAGATAATAGCATGAAAGAAGCCTAAACAGCGTTTAAATGTGAACTGGCAAACCCAAAGTTTCTTACTTAACTATGGAATATTTAACTATTTTTGATTACGATGTAGTTGATCGTTTCTTGTTGAAAACCTAGATAGCTACCTAAACTAATCAAACCTATCAGAATTAAAAGAAACATTGAAGCAAGAATATAAATTGATATCATCAGAAAAGTGTAAAAATGTCATAAATCGGTCAAATCTAGATGAAATTATTTTAAACTTATTGTTAGTTCTTTTAAAACACTTTGTGGTTTGTGAGACATTTACGCAAGTCGTGAAAACAAATGAGGAATTTCAGTTTTGTGCAACATAATTCTAAAATCTTGTCTTGTTCTCGTGAATTCAATTTCTCTACCTCTTCTCATGACATGGACGTGTTATCATTACACGTCTTTTTGAACAATTATTTCATTTTCACTTCATTTGGAAGCTTTGTTGAAAATGCTAACATTAGCTTAGCAATTAGCTAATCATAGTACTCACCAAGTTTGTGCAAATTGTTTCTTTTTCTGTGCTGAAATAAAAGAAAATAATGTTCTGTTCTTTTAACAATGCTTTTGTTCAGTCTTTTTTTTATTAAAAGAAAAGGGGAAACCCCAGATAATGTGAACAAAACAAATAGATAAACAGGTAAAGTGGGACACGACTGTTAAAGAGTAACCCCCAAATAAAACGTTGCTCTTTTGTCTTATTTGTACCACGTATTTTTGATTTAGCAGGTCCAACACGTAACTATTAGCCTTTAGTTATGCTCCACTTTTATCATGGTGTTCTCTCTTGCTTTGTCCAACCAGTAGACCAACGGGTTCGGACCCGCTCCTAGTGTCGCACACTCGTGTCTGCTGTGACTGATGTCGGATTAAATCGTTGCTCCAGGCTGACGGTTGTGATAGACGGGAAGTTCAGCGAGAAACAGGGGGAAGTAGGAGCAGGCAGTGGGGGTGGTCTCCTTTGCGTCGGGGGAGACTCGACTGCATTACAAAACATGTCAATAAATCTGTTGCAGTTCCAATGCATCATTTATTGCCCGTGTGTGACAGTACCCATGCAGGTCAGCTCATATCCTTGTGCTATTTAATAATTCAATGTGTATATCTAGGAAAATATGTTCTTATGCTAGCAGAGTTGTGACAAACCGGCCCCCGTCACTGAGAATTGAGCATGACAAAAAGGACAGCAATGCCAGCGCACTGAGAAATGGAGCAAGGAGAAAGACGGAGAAGGGGACAAAATCACGTTTCTGTCTCATTGGGAATGCATTCCTCTTCTTAAATTACATGAAAAAAAAAAATTCTTCCAACAGCTAATTTCTGCCCTCTGCAGTGATGAGGTTAGCCAAAGGGCATCTTTCATAAAAACCCTGGAAGAGTGTCAGTAAAATATGTCATATTCAATTGGTGTGTAACCACATCAAGGCTTGTTTGTCTTAGCCTACAGGTTTGCCAACAGGCTTGCACTTTTTTATTTATTTAGTTAAATTAAAAAGCCAGTTGCAAAATGTCATAGGTACAAGCACTAAATGGTTAGCTTTCAAAAAAAATGATGATATCCTTGAACTTCTCTACATTTTTTAACATTATGATCACAAAGACTCAATGTGTTTAATTTGGACCAATGAAAAGTAAAACATTGTTAGGAAGTGGAAGGAAATGTTAAGCAGTTCTTTTCAGTCATGTATTCACCTCCTTTACTCTAGTATTCTCAAATTCAATCCAAAGCAACCTATTGTTTTCAGAAATCAACAGTAATTAACCGCATTTCCATTGACCATATATATAGTTGTGTAAATTGAAATTACTAAAATAAACTAGCTCAGTAGAAAAAAGACAATTTTGAAAAACAAGTTTTTCATGAAAAAGTTCTTGCCCTGGAATGAGGTGCTTTTTTGGCTATACCAACATTTGGGTATTTCACACAAAACTTCAATGGGAAATACTTTTTTTTCCATCACGAGTCACATGATCAACAACCAGATGTTACTACTGGCAGAAAAGAGGAAGAGGATGATGACAGGAAGTGATTAGAGGATGATGGCATGTGATGTTTTTTAAATACTAACTTATTCACATTTGCATGAATATTTACACTACAATTGCAAAATTGTGTATTTTTAATGTTATCAACGTTTTTCTCTCATTTGTAATGGAAAGACAGTCGCTAAACTCCACATTTTTCTTGTACTCAGTTCAAATAGAACTACCCTTGCCTAAAGGTGAAAGAAATCCACAGGACCACAGCTTCCACCATGATGAAACATGGAAATGGCAGCTTCATGCTCTGGACAGTTGACAGATTCAACTCCAAAAGATTTACTGCCAAAGTTGCAACAAAATGTGGTTCTATACATTGACTAAAGGGGCTAAATACAAATTTGTATCAGATATTTCTAGAGTTTATTTTTACAATTTCAAAAATCAAACTACTGGGGTTTCAAATGTAGAATTCAAATATTAAAGTTTGTTTATATAATGTGACAAAATATGAATAATTTTAGGGAGGGCAAATCTTCACAAGCAAATCTTCCGTGCTCAAGTTAAAAGAAGACAAATACCACACAATGGCAATGTAGGCGTTCTCCGTAAATCGATGGCGTTCAGGGATATCTGATAACCCAGTCAGGTATTACACACATTGAGTCATGTTGATTGAATAGAGGCTTGGCTTGTTGGTATACCAAACTGCCATCTCAGATATCATACGACTTTGCCTATTCAAGAGACCTAGCACCTAACCCTCCCATCCCATACCCATGTACTCCATCCAGGCCTTGTCCTTATACTGGGCCGGACTCACACGGCAGTGTTGATGGTTATTTTTCCAAGCAGAACCTTTTAACCTCTCATCAAATCTCTTTTTAAGACAAAGATAATCATCCATTTAGGCAACCCGGTGTTGTCAGAGACAGAGCTGCACTAGGACACACACATGCGAGCACACATGCGGTGCATTAACATAGGTATCGGTTACCTGAATTCAATAGCTCGCCTGCTGCAGCAAGATTAACTATTCAGGGCAGGTGGTTAAAGGGCCTATTGTGTTTCCTGGTTCTGTGCTGCTGTCATGATTGGACAATGCATTTGTCTGGTTGGCAGCCCACTGCCAAAACAATTGCAAGGGCAAAGGGCTGGAAGAGTACACACACATATAAGGTTTCACCTTGTACATCATTTGTAGCTCTGGTGAGCAAAATTAAACAAAAGTGTATAAGAGGAGCTGCAGCAAGCGAAGATGGTTTCCTAGTTGATATGCTTTGACAGTCTTCCTCGGTGATAGAAACCATTTAGATATCTATTTACCAAGAGAACAAGTGGGATTCAAACATGAAATATCCCCCCACCCACCCCGATCCATCCTTACATCTTTCTGGATCTGTGTTTGCGGCTGTAATCCCTCAAAGGCATGCAAATTGGAGAAATGGAGAGAGAAAGAGTGGCGGTGGATAATTAGTCATACTAATCAGAATCCCAGCAGCCCCTTGCAGATAGCAGCCTAACATTCGAAGGTGAACGAATGTTCGGCTCAGTGGGCTTTCCAGCGGTCAGGAAGTCAACAGCAGCGGTCTCCGAGATTAATTTGTTTGTTTGCATCACTCATGGATAAGTTAATCGAGAAATCGGATCTCGGCTCAAGCTGAAACCGCCGAGATGATCTTCAGTTGAAGAGACCATTTGGAAGACATGGCACCTTGCAAGAAAAGCTCATGAGATCTTTATGGGTGTTATTAGTGGGTGTTTAGTTGCTTGTAGGGATCAAAACGTCAGATTTGCATTGGATGGGGTTTGAAGTATCTTGTCTGTCTAGCCCAAAGGGATGATTTTTGCTTCAATTCCGCTAAATGCGACTTTTATTATGACTATGTACTTTAGAGCTGAATCAAAACTCCTAGTATGCATTACAAATGATCTATGTGTTGCATAAATCAGACATCCATTCATCTGGGAATAGTCTGTTGCAAGATGATAGAGTTCTGCTCAAAGAAATGTATTCATACGCTATTTTTTTCCCCCCACCAGGTCTGTCCAAGTTGTTTTTAAAGCTGACTACCAAATCATGGGGCGTGAAACTGGGCCAACACCGATTGTTACATGCTTCAAACCAGGAAGTCGGTTCAAAGGCCCAACCCTAGATCATCAGACGCAGCTCTGAATCACCGACATCATCATCGCACTTTCACCATTTTTTATACATATATCCCAACTTAGACTTGGCTGGACAAGATCAAGATTCAATCTGTTATCAACATTAGACCTTAAAGCAAAGAAACTTTAAGTAACCTATGTGGAATATAAGAGTCAGCAGGTAAACGCTGGAGCTAAACCGTAACCAAATGGTTCCATCACTTTGAGGATCTATCCCCAAATTCCAACCCTTCTTTTCGACACCCTTTGGTTTTTCTACGATGAATCCCAACAGCCTTCCTGGGCCTTTTTGTCTGCTACTAAGTACCCTGCTGAGCCTGAGCACAGGCTTGGAGTTTACCGGTTCTCAAGGCCAGTGGGCTCGCTACGTGCGCTGGGATGCCAGCTCCAGGGGTGACCTGACATTTCAGTTCAAGACCTCGCAATCGGACGGCCTGCTGCTCTACTTCGACGATGGCGGATACTGCGACTTCCTGCTGCTCGCCCTGTCCGAGGGCAAGCTCCAGCTCCACGTCAGCATCGACTGCGCCGAGACCACCATCACCTCGGACAAGCCGGTCAACGACAGCCGCTGGCACTTCGCCGCCATCAACAGGGAGAACCTGTGGACCGGCTTGGCCGTGGATGGTCAGAGCAAGACGGGCGAGGTGCGCCCCCAGCGGCAGTTCATGAAGATCGTCAGTGACCTCTTTCTCGGGGGGCTTCCGAGGGATATCCGCACGGCCGCCATCACCCTGCCCTCGGTCCGCGAGCTTCCGCCGTTCAAAGGGATTATCACCAACCTCAGTTACGGGAGTAAGTTGCCCTCGTTGGTCAATAGCCAGAAGGTTCGTCTGGAGATGATGGGCCTTTGCACGGAGAACCCCTGCGAGAACGGCGGGATCTGCTCGCTGGCAGATGGAGAAGTCTACTGTGACTGCTCCAAAACTGGATATGTAGGTCGATACTGCACGGAAGGTAAGAGGGCTGGCTTCGTTGTTTTCTGTGTCAAGCAATAAATATTGATTAAGGTCTTTGTGAAAAATTCAAAAGGGGTTTCTTTCAAATATAGAACTGACCTAATACAAGGTTTGTGTTTTTATTCCAGCTTCCAAGAGAAAGAGAGAAAAAATCTCATTATTCTATCTTTTTTTTGTTTTGCATATATTCTTAACCATAATGTGGCTTAGACCTCAAAGTATTTTTGCTACATCATAAATCTCAATAGAAGCTTCTGGAATTAGACGTAATCTCCATAACTGCATTGCCATTCACCTAATGTGATCTGTGCCACAACCACTCTTCATTTATAAATGGAAAAAAAAAATAAACTGAAAAAAAAAATCTGCATTGTTTGCACTGATGCCTTCCCAAATCAGCATAATTTTTATCAAGCCAGAGCAGCTCTGCATTTGAAATATTTAATGCAGATCTTGCAGGACTTGGGAGTCTGAATATTTCTTTGTGGGCTGTTGCACATGCAGCCCAGCAACTCTCTGTATTTCACGTGGGAGTTAAATTGGAGGTGATGGGCTCAGCATTTCCACTCCCTTCACAGTTATTACATTTGATGAGGCAGCGGTGGATACCCTATTAGCTGATGTGACTAAAATTACAACTCTAAGTTCCTTCTCCTGTTTTTTTTTCTTCATTAAATGTATTCAGATTTGGCAAGGTGATGCGGAGGCCTCAAGGTACACACAAAGTGTGGATAAGAAACAACATCACCTATTTTTGCTCTTCTTCTGGGCCAAGGCCATCTCTTCCTTGGGGAGTGTAATGAGATGCACCTCTTTGACAACATTTGATGATTTAGACATTAAAGCCTTCCTTCTTTCTTGCACATAATCTCAAATAGCCCACTGACAATATAATGCACATAAAGCTGCTTTCTCTTGTTTCATGACACCACTACTTCTGCGTAAAGGTTACTTAATATTAGCTTAATCTTTCTGAACATGCTACTGCTGAAACTTTGAGAGGATAACAATCTGATTCAAGGAATAAGTTCCTTCATTATTTCTTTTTAAGTCATAACATTTGCATTTTCATACATGGAGAGCCTTTCAAAAATGTATTCGTACCCCTTGAACTTGTTCATGTTTTGTATATTTCTGCAAACTTTAGTGTATTTCACCTGGATTTTTATGTGATACACCAACACAGATAGGCATGTAACTGTGTTGCTTGCATTCATATTTAGTCCCCTTTACTTTGATACCCCACAATTACAGTGAAATTGGTAATAATACAGTCCACCAGTGCATATTGTAATCTCAGCACAGTTTCAGCTGTTTTGTGAAGACCTTAAAGGTTTGTTAGAGAACACTGGAGAATAAATAGCACCACAAATACCAGGTCAGAGGGTGAATTGCGAAGAAGTTTCCAGAAATGTTAGAATATAAAACGTATCCCAAATGCTGAACGTCTCTCAGTGTATCGGTCAATCTTTGGATTCAACCCAGACACCCATGATAACACTCGAGTGGCTATTATGGAAGGATGAGAAACAAAAAGAAAGTTGTTTTTGAAACAAAGTTATAAGAAATGTAATTTGCCTTGGTTGAATGAGACCAAAGGGAATAAATGTCACGGCACATCACCCAACGGTGAAATATGGTGGTGGCTGCATCTGTAGTTGAAGATATTCTAGAAACTACCAAGGAGTTAAGACTAGAGTGTATCCTGCCAGCAGCACAACACCTCAAAAAAATATACCCACAGTTAAGATGGAAGGGTTTAGATGAAGGTCCATCACATAAAATCCCTATAAAACTGAACATTAAAGTTTGTATGACGTGGCAAAACATGAAAAAGGTTAAGGGTTATTTGTAAGTCTCCTTTAGAGCATCAAGTCTACAGAAAACATTTTCACTTCAACCTTGCATCTTTCTTCACTTTTAAGGATTGTAGATTGTGTGAACAGACCCATGTTGAGAACCCTCCACTGATGACCCACTTCCTGTGTCTGAATCAGACTGACATGGTTCAGAGATGACTCCACTTTGCCAAAAAAAACCCAAAAAAACAGAGGAATGCTCACTGAACACTTGTGCTGATTCCAAGCTATTTCGAACTGTATCCATTACGGGGAAGACGTTCAAATTTGCTATTTCTCTTAATGGTTTCTGCTATGTTTGGCTTCCTAATATGTTCCAACGTTTGCTGCTAAAAATGAAGCTGTTCTGAGCTTAAATCTCCAGCGCACGCCTGTGGCATTGTTCAGGACAGCACACGATGTGCTGGTTGCGGAGCAGCCAAGCGAACTGAGTGGACTTGACCTCTTTTTCGCTTCATCCCATTTGCTCACTGTCGGAGCTGAAGAGTCAATAGAGAAGTAGGTAGGTGGTCCATTTGTCTGAGAGCTGATGGAGGGAACCGTGACATCTTTGTGTAAAAACAACCCAGGTTTTTAAGAGGGCACTTGCGACTCAGGCCAAATAATAGCTTAGACGGACACAGAGGGGGGAGAAAAGGCTGTCATTTCGCCGCCTTAGAGCAGAGGAAGTGTGACGAGTAAATTCAGCGACAGTGCCTTGTAACCTAATTTGTCCCAGGAGGTCAGCCGTTGCGCTCCGGTTTGCCTCCTTCTCCATCATCTGTTTTGAAATCTTCTTCCATTTTGCTCCAGCTTCAATGGGAAAACGATTGAGATGGGGAGGGGGGAGGGAGGGAGTGTGCACACGCTTCATCCAACTGCTGCTCTTCCCTGCTTCGCCATTAACTGATGTGGCTGATTGTTGATTATGCCGCGGAGACGCGGAACTATAATTAGGGAGATAATGAGAACAGAGACGGCCAATTTGCCTGGAAAATGGCTGCGCAAACACCACCGTCAATTTCGGGCTGTCTGTTGGCAAATAAGCTGCAGTTCTTTTATTATCATGGCCACATGTCTTCAAGTGGCAAAGCACTTGTTGTTCGAGCGATGCTCGACTGAATGGAGCGCTTTTGGAGGGCAATTTAGTAGCGACTGCGTTCCAACCATTTGGTCGCAGCAACATATGACCGACTGCTTAGCACACCTGTCTGTGTCAGTAGACTGAAGACTGAATAACGAGCAATGCGTGCAATCTGTCAAACCTGTGAATATTTACGTGTTGCATTATCATGCAGTGTGGTCCTGCGCTCAAACACGCCGACATTCAGTGGCGTACGTGCAATCACATGCATTAACGCGGACGAGGCCCTCTAGCCACTCGTTAAAGTGGGCAGATGGTTTACTGACTGAGCAGGCTGGGCCTTGAAAGCATTTCGCCAGCCGCGCTCCTAATAGTAGCCCACTGGCCTGGCAGAGGAATGAGAGAGAGGGGGGTGAGCTGAATTACCATCTGAGATGAAACATGAGAAAATTGGAGGATTAAAAAAGGGAAGCGGGGTGAAGCCTGTTGGTGCTGCTCGGCTTGAGAAACGTTACGTGTTTGAGACCAACGGATTGGTTCGCTTTATGGTCGTTAAAAATGTTCCCATGAAGAAAGATAAGATATTTTCCCCCAAACTAGTCGACATGGTCACAGAACACCTTTTATTTATTTATTTATTTTTTTATTTATTTTTAGTGTTTCTTCCAGTTGGGTCAGGATGTCTCTCCTTAAGTGATTATCGTCTATCATTGATTTGCAATGTTTGACAGACAAATTCACCATTTTTTCAGTGTTTTGCTTCTCAAATTAACTTTTCACATTTTGTCATGCTGCACTCTTAAAACAGAGGGGAGGTAATATATAAAATCAACTTTTTTAAAACCGTAAATCATGTTATAATGTTGCTCATTTATCAAAAAACATACCTGGGGTATAGCTTTGATATTTTTTATGGATGTTTGAGGAATCGTTTAATCTCTCATGGCAACCAGTTGGCAGAGCCTCAGCGGTTGCTCCCTCAAAGCGCCGCCAATTTCCACAAAAGATGGAGCTTCTTAAAGAGACAGAGGCCCAATTTAAAGCTGTAGAATTATAAAGTCATATTTCTTATTTTTAAGATATACAGAATTTTTATAACAACTAAAAGTAACATGCTTTGAAAATACATAGTACCCTCTCTTTAAACTTCTGTATATCTTATTATAAACCAGTACAAAATAATGGATAATTATGAGTGGAAAGAAATAGAAATCTTTCTCCTATAGTGGAGCAAGTATAACAGCATTGGTAAAAAATAGCAACACGAACTGCTATGTAATGTTTGACACAATATAGCAGAGCTTTAACTAGTTATTATTTACCACTAACCATGTGAACTAGGTGGATGAACTGCCATATTGTATAGATAGAGAGGTACAAACGACAACCTCTCTGCCATAAACATCATTAATAGGGTGGAAATTAAAGTAAAATGTAATTTTCACTGTGACCTAAAATAAAAAAAATAACAATAGTTCAATACCAGTCTGCCACGATGTTGGTTGAACAGCAAACCTGGAGAAATGCTCTCTGGTCAGAAGAGACCAAAATCGAACATTTTGGCTAATATCAAAAACAAAAAAAAAACAGTATGGATGAAAACTAAAACAATAAAATTCCTGTGGATACACCTTCCACACTGTTAAACATGGCAACATAATGCTGATATTTTAAAAAAATATTAAAAGAAAAAGAATAAAATAAAAAAATGAAACTTTGGTCTCTCAGTGTGCAAAGCTGATAAAGACTAAACAGTGAAGACTCTGTGAACTGCACACCCGTACATTTCAGAATTTTATTTGCAAATAATAAAAAAAAATAACATGATATTATCCTTCTCTTCCTAATTACATTCTAAATATGGCAGTCTTTTTCAAAATCAGAATAAAACACTTGGGAATTTTGGGTTCTCGCATGACAAAAAGTGAAAGCTAAGGGGTATGATTTTGTTTGAAATGCACAGACAATTTTTTTCTTTGTTTTCAAACTTAACCCAAATGTAATGCCTTATAGATATACAACCCACCTGGTAATTCAACCTGATTTTGGGTAGTTAACTTCTTGTTCACAGCACTTTGAAAGCTCTGAATACCTTTGAGGTTTTCCATTACAAGAAGAGCTGCATAAGGTCAAAGCTGGTAAGAGCTACACTGGCCTGCATAACACAGATGTGATCACCTTTTCTCATATTTCTCAGAAATCCACACCTTGCATGAAGCACTTAGGGCTGCATATGTTTAAAAAAAAAAAACACTATGCAGTGACTTGACAGAAGGGCCTATAATTGAAGACCAAAAAAAAAAAAACCCTAAACTGTTAAGTAAGTGCTGAAATAGTGCCTTTGGGCTTAGGTCTGGGGATTAATAAACAGACATGGAAAAAATGACAGTTGCAATAATCTTACTATAAAAGTAGGTCAGGGCGGGAAAAAAAAAAAAATGCCGCAGGGACTTGCCTGATTCCAGTGCAGAGGGCATTTGTGTGTAGCGCCCGAGCTGAAAATTATGTTTGGATTTGAGTGGCGAAGCTGCTGGTAAAATAGAGCAGGGGATTACGCCTGGACCACATGTCCTCCGCAGCACATTGGCTTGTTCTCAGTGCTGCCGCATCAAGAGAGAGGTTTTAATCTACATAGAAAAGTTGGCAATTTAACAAGCGAGCAGTATGTGCATATTTATAGGTGAAAGCATCCGCCATGTCAGAAGGAAAACGCGTACCTGCTGAGTCAGGCACGTCATTTCGCTGCTTCAAAAGCTGGTAGTTCTTGAGTTTGAACAGCACTGCTGTCCATCAGCTGGACAATCCCCCACTCCTCACATCCTCCTCTCTCAAGATTCGTCCTTCTTTTTTCCTTTCTCAATGTCATCCAAATATATTGGATGACTTTTACTGTGAATTTTATCTAATATACGCAGAGACAAAACTATATATAAAGGCTCTATTAAAGGTGTATTCCAAGTAACGTTCCGAATAATGTGTCACCGCACATTAAGCGCACAAGAACCTGATTGTGTCAGAGAACCTGACACAATTCTGACTGGTTCTTTGACCAGTTCAGCGATCAGAACTGGTAGGGATTATCGAAACTGATTGGTTTCTTGGTGACGACCCGACATTTAAACAGTCAATAAATTTTTAGTAAGTTTAAAGGCAGAACTGTTCCATAAGATTAATGTCAACCTTCTGTTTTCTTTCCAAAACCAGATTTGATGTGTAAATTGGGTTAATTGATGCCCACCTGTGTTCACATTTCACAATCATACACTGGAAGATCCTGGAAAACCAGTGTTATTTTTCACAGTGATGCAAAATTTAGATCTTCAGTTGACTGAAACGGGTGGTGAAGGTGAAATGAATGCACACCTTTTAAGCACTACTACTTGTAGTTGCGTAGGTGAGGCTTTCAAACCTAAAGTCTCCACCTTCCAAGAATAGTCAGATTCTGCCAGTGGGTAAAGGTGAAATGCATAAAGTAGATGGGTTATTATGGAAGACTGCTGTAGAAGACTTTTTTTCATCGCTTGACTTGTCCTATGCCTTGCGTATGTTATTTTTCCTCTTCGTTAAGCATTTTTTGACTGGTGTGGTAAAGGTTAATTCATGCTGACAGACAGGAGCCAAGGCTTGAACATTACCGTCATCAGCTGAGAGGACAACTCTGAAAGGAAGATTGCCAGTACTGGAGGAACAAATTTATAGTTGGGTCCTTGAAGAACAGTTTGCCAATGGAAGTAGTACTTAGGTTTCCATGCCCTGGTAGTTGCTACAGAGATGAATAAAGATGACTTTGGATTTGGGTCTCCATGGTGTTATTGCTTCATGCAACGGAACCACCTCTCTATCACCCCAGGTTTACACAGCATGCGTCTCCGCTCTGCTGCGCACCTCACTGGAAGATGGTCCTGATTTAGAACACAGACATTGGTGCGTCCCTAACTGTCAGCAGACTTCCAAGTCTAGGTTGACAGTTTCCATGAGTTTACGGAAAAGCAACAGAATATGCCGTCACTGTCAGAATACTATCAAAATAGACGATGTCCCCTTCACATTTGATCATTTCGAAATAAATGTGACATAGATGTTTTTTCCTTCTTCACAGTGCATTTTTTGGCAGGTGCGACTCATAGACTGGAAAATACAATACATTTATATTCTTCGACATTCACACCAAGAACAACTGGGTGTAAATTTTTGACTTACAATGTGCATAACTTGACTTCTGTCATTTTCTCCTTCCGGTTCTCACGTCCACAGACGACAACTACCTGAACAGACCATTGATTCTGAAACTGCAGCAGGAATAAATGTATAAAAATAACTTACCAGATGCTGAATTCACTCAGTGGTTCAGTCTCTGAATCATGCTGGGATGTGCGACCGATGTCATCCTCAGGTCAGACCCTGCTGAGCATTTTGGCCATGAGCAGAGAGGCCTTATGCTTTTTTTTTTGTCTTGCTGTTAAAATACCGTTCAGTCTACAACAATATGTATCGTACAAGTGAGCATTCCTCTGAGAAACTACAAAGTTGGCACAAATTATGAAACCACAAACATTGGAGTGAAGGTGGAAATGTTAAAGCGGAGGCAAAAACACAACATGGGTCTGAAAACGGGCATCTTGAGATCCACAAACCTCACAACTCCATAAATCCTCAAGAGCATGGATTTATGTTTCCTTTCAAGGGTGTGCGGGAATCTGTGCGATACAAGATGTGAAATATTACAGTGCGATCGCATCAAATGTGAAAAGCTTTATACAGAAACTAATGTGAATCTGGCTCCCTGAGCAGACGGGACAGATGAAAATGTTGGTGTTTCTCTTTACAGGGTTTTTAATGAAAGTAGCTAATTAAATCGGGCATGTCAAGGCGCACATCTTTGCTCCTTACATGATGTTCCAGTGATAAGAAGTGTGGTATGTTTTGCATGTTAGATCCACATGCAAACCCAGCTGTAGTGTGACGCTAACGCAACGCTTCTCTCTGCCTTTCTCTCCTGTTTTTCCTTGCGACAACCACGCAGCAGTCCAGAGAAAACCAGGTGAGTCTCAAGAGGAATTAGTCAGAACTTCAGTTGAAAAATAGTAACAGTTCATGTTGTGCTCTCTTAATTATTTATGTGCTTACCTGTAAAGGCGAGCGAAAAAAAAAATCCCAGAAAAACAGCAAGCGAAATGCCAAAGTATGTAGTAAACGACTTCTACAGCTACCTCATGTAAAGTGCTGCCACAGTTAGTCATTTCTGCGCTTTGACTGAAAAAAGAAAATAAGCTTTCAGATGCACTTTTTGCAAAGCTTTGATATTTGTGTGGTAGTCATGGTTTGCTGTCATGCAAAGCATGCTTAGTGGCAATACAAGTGTCGTATTGGTGTGCTGACTTTTCTCTCTCTGTACCCCGTCTGTTTGGTTTTTTTCTCTCTTCAAGAACTCGCACACCTGAAGGCAGACCAAGGTACTCTCTTCTTTTTGTTTTTTAGTCAAGATCTCCATCGTTTTTCCTTCACTCACCTGCTGGCTTAGTTTTGGGGGACTGGGAGGGATTTACTCTGAGTGCCTCCTACCTGTCGGTGCACATTTGTGTGCTGGACGTCACCCACCGCAACCGCAGAGAAGTGGTGGGGGATGTTTGCGTGTGTTTTAGAGTGTGTGTGTGTGTTGCTAAGGAGGAGCTGCATGACTCCATGGCATGTCCTACGTCTCACCTCCATCTGTATCTCTCTTTCTTTGTACTACATAACTGTGTAATTGTCTCAGTTCCACAGCAAATGTGCACTGACACGGTCCAGAGTTTTTGGGGAGGAAGAAAGAAAATGACTGTAATTTGAGGGCACGGTTTACACTCGGCCGAAAATTCATATTGATGGCACATACAGAATAAGATGTGTCAGCGGCAAATACAAAGTGAAACGAGTGTTGCTGTTTACAGAGGTTTTATATTCTGTTTGACCAATCTGCTGCTTAATATGTAAACTTAAAGTACCTCCTACTGGAGTCGCCAAAGGATGAGTGTTTCATCTGGAGCAGAGCTTGTCAAACTTTATAATCACCACTTCTGTAAATAGTACAAAGTACTTTAAATAACACCGTCAAGGGGATTTCAAAACAGAGGTTAAACACGACTTGGAGTTTTGAAGTTTGCCTTTAAAAAAGGATAGAGAAAAAACAAACAGCTTTTATTGTCAGCAAATGATTGGTTAAATCAATAAAAGTTGAAAGTTTTGGACATAAGTTTCATGAGAAGGTCAATAGAAGTTAAAACTCCAAGTGGGGAAAGTTGAAGGCATTTCGCCATTACAACCTCAAAATCTAATGTTCCTTGCATGCAGAACTCAATGATGATTGTGGTTTTAAAAAAGATGCTTTTATGGAATTACATCCAATTAAACCTATTATGCAACCATGTTACATTTTTAGCTTTTTTGAGGTTATTTCTTAAAACAGATTTTCCATTTTCTTGTGCGGAAATAACATCCCCAGGGGTCTGAAGGATAAACAATGGTTATTTTTTTTCAAGACTGCTAAAAAAAGCAACAAAAAAAAGCTATAATTTCAAGACTGCTAAAAATATCTATGAAAATATTTCTGCGATTTAAAGTCTTTGTAGAAAGACAGAAGTTCTTTCCAACTGGTGGAACACAGATTAATACAACGATCCCGTGCGCTCTACCTGATGCTGCGCATTGCCAGTCAGCTGGCTTAAAGGAAGTTCTTAGTTTCCCAAACCCCCCCTTTAGCAAATGATAGGCTACAGATTGCTATTTTGTCCCTTCTCACTTACATTTTGTGTCCCTATGCAAAAAATTCATATCAATGAAGCTTATTTATGGAGATACATAGCCTGACTTTTCTTTAATTGAACTTACTTACATTTTTTTACCTGAAAACTTACTGTTCCTATTCATTTGAGCTGTGATCCTTATCTGGTTTGGATGACTCATAAAAAAATTAAGGATTATGATCATGACCTCTGGTCAAACCAAAGCAGCTAAGTTACCTCTTAGTGTTAGAGGTGCTTTATTAAGGACACATGAACACATTTTATCAATATCAATATTATGGATGGAATATTACTGTGGTGATCTCTTACTGGCCCAGACCCAGTTGGCACAATGTGGCAACTAGGCTTTATGCAAAGAATACATATAAATAAATATGTATAAAAGAAATAGTAAAACTCTGACATGTTTGTGTGCGCTATCCATGCATGTTTTTTCCTCTTCTTTCCCATTTGCATGATTGTCATCAACCCTTTTGCATGCAAGCATCGTTTGGCAGTGTACTGGATTAACACGAGAGCTAAACCCTGCTTTTTATTGTCTCTCTCTCTCTCTCTCTTGTGCTCTTCCTGGGATCTCTCTTCCTACTTTAACCTCCATGGATTCTTTCTTCAAAATCTGTAGGTAGAAACAAAGGTACAGCAACATTGTTTTTTTTTTTCTTACAGCTCTTTCATGTGAGATATGAGAACCGTGTGTGTTTGCGTGTGTTACTTCATCTCTCTGTTAAATTTGTGCTAGCCCCTCGTTAATCATTCATGATGTCTGTTCATTAAATGAAGTCACATGCTCCCATGTAGATCTGTCTTTTTTTTCTTGAGGAAAAAGTAAAATCAAGGGAGCTGCTGTTTTCCAGTTAATGAGGGCTCACATCTACTGTTGCACTGAGTGACTGAAGACGGTTGCTTGCAGATGGCAGAAATGCAGAGTCGGTGCTTGAGACTAAATGATTTTCCCTCATAAATACCAAATTGCAATGTACAATGACGAGGGAGAGCTCTGGACTGGAATGTCTAATGGATTCCAAACACTAGATATTAATAATGGAGCGTGTGCATGCAGATTTAACGTTCATTCATACGTTGCGTGCGCGTTGGAGAAAAAATGACTTCTGAATTTGATCTGACAGTCATTTAAATTGGGCCGTTGTAGCAGTCATTGTGGTTTGCAGCTGTGCATACGATCCCCCCATTATTCTTTTGTCACCACCATGCCGTATGCGTCCTGTTGCCGCGTTGTGTGCGGCAACAGGACGCACACAACTCTGTTTAAAACCTGCGTGTGCGTACGCGCCAACCTCGGCTTGTTCGTTTTAAAGAAAGTTCTGTCTCTCTGATGAGCAGGAGTAGTGGGTGGACAGATGCTTATTTTTAAACCTGATGTTTACCGCCACTGCACCTGTTCACACTTCCAGCATACCGAACCATTATGTAGGTATGCCTGATTTTAAGATGAATCACACAGGTTTACATAGTTTGCTTTGTGACGACGCAACGGTTTAATTACATTTTATCAAAGAAGGAAACGGCTTTCTGCTTGTCTTGTAATTTAAGCTGCTTTGTTCTAAAATGTGACAGTCAGTCTGACATGTTGATTAGTGGGAGTTCCTGTTGTTTGGTCCAGAAGGAGTGTTTTCCTGATTGTTCTGAATATTGCATTTTCTTTGAAAAAAAAAAAAAAGCCTTTCATATATAAATTACAAAACCTCAGCCGATATGAAGGCAAACCTGAGGATCAACCTGAAGAGGTGAAAATGAAGCGTTTCTTTCAGTTTAGGCTCTGTTTGCCCAAACTTTGTCAGCATACATTAGGCTTTTCTATTTGTATCAGAAATTTTCACAAAATCAACATTAAAAATTTCGGACTGGAGACCCATTTCTAATAAGACGTGGTAGCCCAGCAGCATTCCAGATCATATTGAAATAGCTAGACCACTTTAAAAAGCGAGGCTGTTCACAAGGCAACTATGAAAACTAAAGCTGGTTTTGTTTAACCATGTAAAAATTTGTAACAAACTGAATCTTAACCAAAATCTCAAACCCTAAATATGTGTGTTGTTTTATATATATATATAAAAAAACTTTTTGTTTGGAGCTGATAACATAGAGTTTCTAGATAACAGTTAGCTAGCTGGAAAAGCTAACTTAGAAACTTAGAGGAAGCCTTTGGCTATACATTTCATGCTAGCTACATTTCATCCATACAGCCAAATGCTTACTCTGCTTTAGAAAAAAATGATGTGTATGCATGAAAGGATTTGAGTTTTACTTGTAAATCAGTTCAAAACCCCACACAATATCACCTTTCTGGAAAGTCTGTGTTTTGATTTTGTTGAATCACCTTCGCTTCTGATTATCCTTGAAAAAAGTTTCCAAAAAGTTCCTGCCACCTTCAAGTCTTCCCGTCTTCTCCACGTATCGTGATACACTCCACCAGTCTTTCAATTTCTGTTCACCTTGGACTATGTATTTTTACATTTTTTTGATGTGTTCAAGGTCCCGTCTACAAAAGGGGTTACACACTTGATCTTCTGAACATTTCTGGCATTATTCTCATCAATTTTCATTTTTTTTCCTTCTACTTTTTTGACCTCATTATATTAAAGTAGCCCAAAAATGTACCCTACACACCACCAGTCAAGTTACCAGAAAATGCACTCTGCCCTTGATTGACTCCAGCCAATGATCTGCACGTGCAATACTGAGGAATGTTTTGTTTTTTATTCTTTATATGAATGAAAACTAACAACACTCACCATTTTTTAAGCTAAGCAAAAAGATTTTGATTCACTATACATAAATCATTATATTGCTTTTGTCATTGGCTTACTTTGTAAATTCAATTCAATTAGCATACAAAATGCAAAGTTGCACTTCCCTATAATAGCTCCTTGTTACATTACACACAGTCAA
The DNA here is from genome assembly GCF_051168715.1 of Poecilia mexicana. NCBI lineage: Eukaryota > Metazoa > Chordata > Actinopteri > Cyprinodontiformes > Poeciliidae > Poecilia > Poecilia mexicana. The sequence continues at coordinate 6,315,593 of NW_028263390.1, read as the reverse complement.
AGTCAGAAAATAGTAACACATTCTTTGCAGATTTTCACTGAATCTCCCTGAGCTAACTGTATTGTCTTCACGTCAGGTTTAAATAATAAAAGAAACTGGGTTAGAACCAAAATAGACGCCCCTACACTTGTCTCACATCAGCATATTAGGTAGCAACATGCTGATCGTTTGTAGTGAGCAGTCGCACAGCGGTTCAGTCATTAGTTTTATTGCATAACATGTCAACAAGGTCCCAGGTTTATTACGTGGTTTCACTTCTTTCACAGTGCGGGTCCATGGGGGTTTCCTCCGTGTGCTCCAGTTTCCTGCAGCTGTCCAAGGACATGCAAATTCAATCCAACAGCAATGGGACTCTAAGTGAATCCTAGGTGTCGATGTTAATGATTCCCCTTCATCTTTATTAAACCTTCAATAACCCTTGAATAGAATGCAGAGTACAAAATATGACTGATCCATAAAATGGGAATTTGAATTAATTACAGGACCTTTGATTGGGTCTAAAATGAGACGTTTAAAAAAAAGGGGGGGGGCGGGGGAGTTGCTGGGGGTATGCTTTACTCTCTGTCCAATTAGATTAATGTCTCTGTTGTGTGTAAGTACTATAAATGGCACAGTAGTCAGAGAGAACAATTACTGAGAGAGTTGGGGACAGGAATTAAAAGTGAAATACAGACACAGATTGAGACAGAAGGTCAAAAGAGGCAAGAAAAATATATATAACTAGATGAAGAGGCTATGCAAGAACTTCACCTGTTTCTTTGAGGACACATATTTCTTACAGAAAATATGGGGCACCTTGTCATCCCTGGTCTAAAATCTGGGCCCCATTCTCCAAACTGGCCATGAGCCATCTTAGGAGAAAGGTTTAGTCTGCTGCAGTGAAAGAGGACCCCATTGTTTTTGGCCCTGAGATGCAGCTTTCTTCAATGTATAGTTTGCCGATATAGAAAACTTTTTATAAGCCATGGCAGCAAACCAGGGACTTTGCTCCAGTTACCAGCATTGGTCCAGTTAGCATCACATCATGCTAAAGCCTCCTGTTGTTGCCTTCAGGGCTATTTTTGTATGTATTTCCTGATTATGCAACTCTATTTGAGATGCATTCTCATGTACAAATTGACCATTTTCTACCAATAAATTCTGGTGGGGAGGAGATGCATGAAACTGAAAAAAGAATACACAAGTGAAATACATGTAGAGGACGTAAGTTCCAGTTAGTAACATTTATGAGCTGCCTTATTCTTAATCAGATTATATAAATACAGTAAGATCTTTTATCATTAGGACATTGTGGGATAGAGGTACTTCATGGCAAATCAAAACATGTTGCAGTTTTTTTTTATTACAAGAAATTTTTATTTTTTTTTACACACCATATCAAGATCTTCAACAGTTTATGAAGAGAATCTGTTTTGATTTTATTTGTATATTGTAACTTGGGTGCTAAAAGGCCCTTCCGTCAAGACTGAAGAAGTATAGGAGGCATCATATTGTGTGTTTGAGAGAGCAGCCAGTATTGCACAGCTCTGCAGTCTATGTTCAATAGACAACAGAGACTCTTAATTGCATTACTTCCAAAACACTCTTATTTTAAATCCAGCATTTTTTATGACAGAATTGAGTGTATCAAAAGAAAAAAAAACTTAGATGTTTCACTGTTTTTATCTTTTTTATGTCCTGAATTAAAATTATTTGTCATTCTAACCTGAACAAATGGTTGACTCGCCTCAATAGAAAATGGTTTCCACTCTAGATGCTTCTGAAACCTATTTTCTAAGAGCTGTTTGCAAAGATTCAGGTGGGCAGTGAACCCCATCTTTATTCTGGTTGTCAATTTTCTTTCTAAAACTAAATGGCTTTCCATGTTGGCAGAGGGTAATCAGATCAATCACCTTGTTAGAGGAAAACCACTTAGCCAACAGAAGGCACAATAACACGCACTTTTGTCCACCTTCGTCGAACTTCAATTAGTATACCATTTATGAAGAGTGTTGTCAAATTTTGTTCTGCTGAATAACAAAACTTTGCTCTCAGCAAAGAGAAAAGAACATAACCGATCTGTGTAATCAGCACGACCAGTGGCGCAACTACACATTATTCAGGTGGATGCGAAAACATAAATCGCCCCCCCCCCACCAATTTAATCTTGGAGATTAAATAAACACGCTCTACAAGCCTCTCTGGGCTGAAACATCTGCTGGATAAGCAGTGTTTGAGACACTTGAACTGAATGTAAACAGTGCAGGGAAGAAGGGAACGGGAAAGAGAGAGGGGGAAGAAGAGAAAAGAGGGAGGAAAAATCTGAAGCTTCTACACAAGCACATGTTTCAACAGCATTCATGTCATTGTAGTAATAATACCTGTTTTTTGCTCCACTAAGAATATTTTACACTAATTTCAAGTTCAATATAGCATAACATCCAAATTACTGTTAATTCTGAGTTACTATATTGTTGATAGTATCACTTTTGAGAGGGCCAACAAAATTATAGAACGCACAAATAAATGATCAATGACATTTATTCACTTTTACACAGGGGTGAAAGTCGTTTTAAATTCTTGGGGGTACAAAAAAAAGAATAAATAAATAAAAAAATCATATATATATGCACAGAAAGGTAGCGAGCATTTTACTTACACACACGCACACACACACCTACTAAGGCATGCTACTCTGTGTTACTGACATCGTGGAGATTCTTTCACACGTCTACATCCTGGAATAGCACCTGACCCAAACTCTTGTCCGAGTTGTTTTTGAAATCTGCCTTTTAAATACAATCATGAAGCCCTTTAATCCCCAAGGCTCCTGAATTAAGCAATACAAGAACTTCTGGGTTCTGGGTTTCTTATGTTTGGTAAAATAGTCACAGCATTAAATTGTCTGCGAAAATTAATAAAAAATAAATATAATAAGTCACAGACTGTTTCTAGCACTGTGCAATGATTAATGCATGAATAATCCTAATGAATTAATAGTAATTAAAATAATAGTGGATAAAAGGCTTCAGAACATTTATACCACAGCAGGTATGGAAAACCACAAAAGCAAAAATTAAATCATATACAAATGTATTAATCTTTTCATGTTAAATAAATAAAAAGTATAATGTTTTATTTAAATCTTTATGTCAGCTTGAGTCATGCACAGCTGAGCTGATCATTTCCATAGCAACAATCAGAAGCAAGACGTTGTGGCAGAAGTCCAGTGAGCTCACTGATGAGGTCATAGACGTACATCACAGTAGATCAAAGACGTTCTAATGCTTGAATGCTGGAATCTCTAAGCATCAGTCAGGATCCAGACATTTCTTGGAGATTAAGGTTTGTATAAGCAACAATGTTCAGTTTTGCGACGGCGATTGTTCCCCTGATATTCCCGGTTGGTTGGGGCATTGGATATGCCGTGACCACCGGGATGAAGAAAGTGTGCGATCGTTTCTTTCCTGGGAAGGATGGCAACAAAGAAAACGATAAGACTGAAGAAGACGATCTGTTTTGGACAGGATTTCCATCCACTTCCAAAAAACAAACCGACCCGGCTGGGGAGGTTTGTCCTGAAAAGGCTTTGGACGTTGGGACCTTGGACTCCATCTCGTCCTCTGTACAAAACAGTACAGAGGATGACAGTACTGTCTCTGGACAAACCGACCCGGCTGGGGAAGTTTGTCCAGAGACAATGGTACACCATGGGGGTGAGACAACAGTCGCAGAAAAATCTGACCCGGCTGGGGAAGATTTGTCTGCGCCTGATCTCGCAGCCAAAGCTCTGGGTAAAGAGACAGCCAAAGCTTTGGTTTCCCTGGTCCCATCCTTAAAGAAGAGTCCTCTGAAGGGGACGTTCACAGGGACCTTTGAAATACAAAGTTCCCCGGATGGGGAACTTTGTATTTCAGATAACAACAGAGCTGCTCCTTTGCCAAGAAAAACACCTCTAAATTTAAAGATTTCTGTTGGAGTCGAGGTTTCCTGTTCCCCTAATTCAGTAGATAGTGATGGCTCGGATCTGCCAGTTGTAGGGAGGACAGCATCTGCAGGACCCGGACAAGCTGAGGAGAACTTTTTCAAGTTCTCCGATGAGCTCCAGAACAGCTGGGTGAACGCTGCTTTCCAGAGCATCCTGAACCTGAGCGTCACCAAACGGTGTCTCGCTCAGGAAAGGATTTTTCTGGAGGCATCGTCCATCCCCTGCTGTGGGAGGCTCATACACTCAGCTGTCCGTCAGCCCGGCAAACATTTTTGTCAGAAAGACCTTTCCCCAGTTCTGATGGAGCTGAGCGAGAGGAAGCTGCCATCAGGTGTGGGAAAGGACTATGACATAAAAAGTTTGCTGGAGTCTGTTCTGGTCTGGCTGGATTCGTTTGGCGGCGACACAGATAGAGAGTTGTATGACAACGACTCCTGCTCTAACTGTGGAGCCACTTCCCTCAGGCTCCTGAACAACGGCGCCCTGATTGCCCTTCCACCAATATTATTCTCAACCAGTATATCTATACTGCTGGAGTACTGGTTGGATTTGGCATGCAAACGCCGTTGTTCAGGCTGCGGGTCACCCTGGCAGAAAAAACACTGTATGGCCGATAACAAGGTCCTGGTGTTTTTTCTGCACAGGTTTACCAGGGAGTACCAAACAAAAGCCACTCAGACCATCGAGGTCCCTGCAGAATGTGGGACGGAGACGTACCACCTGTCCTCCATCATCTGTGGGGATCTGAAGCTGACACAGTTCTACTGCTATTTAACGAAAGGAGAGCGAACCGTCAAGGCAGAAAACGAGCATGTCTTCACTGCAGACAGTGACTGCAGTGAAGACATGTCCAACAACGGCTTCATTTATATATATGAGAAGAACTGATCAGACACCAGAGGTTAGTTTCTCCAGCCCCTCCTCTGGAAGATGGCGAAGGGCCCTTTGGAGAGGAGTGTTAAGGAAGATTTTTATGAATTAATTAATTGTGGAAAAAGTTTGGCTCTCTCTCTTCCTTTATGATCCCGGGTCCTCTCGCGACGGCCACGTGTAGTGACTCAGAAGAAAAGAGTAATGCGTGTTGACGTCACAGAATTGCAGTTTAATCCAATAGAAAACGCATAAAATTAGAATAGAAACTGCAGAACAACAGAGACATACATTCGTTTAACTGACAGAAATGGAAGGAAGGAAGGAAGGAAGGACGGAAGGAAGGACGGACGGACGGACGGACGGACGGAAGGTCCAAAGAGATCTTTGGAGAATTTCAAGAGCAAATCTGATCTGTTACTCTGTATTGGAAAATCTTATCTTCTTTTCTTTAATTTATTCAAATAAGGCGTATCTTTGCTCCTCCAACCAGGAGCTGTCTCTGACCCTTTTTCTGAAGCCAGGAACTCCTGCTCTGTTTACGGCCTTTCACAGATGAGTATGAAAAGCTAGAACTTCCACTGTATTGTTTTCCCACACAGACAAAAGGCAGTTCAAACGATCCTAGCAAACAATCTGCTGTAACAACAGGTAAAATAAAGGTCAAAAACTTATTTACTTATTTAAAACCACAACTAGGCCATTTGACTGAAGACATGTTAGGTTTTAAAACTAGCTTATTTTAAATTTATTTTCACAACAGGAGCTAAAAATATTAACATCGGAAGAAGAAAAACATCCTAGAAGACCTAATTAGTAACCATTTTGAGGCTGGAGAAATGTGACTGGGACCAAACATGTCTGATTTAAATTTAAGGGGCAAAAGGTAAAAAGATTTGACAGGTTTCCTGTTTGCAGGTTTCTCTCTGGGCACTCCTATTTACATATTTACTGTTAATCTCTCAGTATGGTTTGTTCTCTAAATGACCATTTATATTATTTTGGCTGATACGATTATACATTAAATAAGCAAATAATCAACTCATAACAGTCGATTAAAAGCACAATAAGAAAGTTAATAATAAAATGTTCTACCATATGAGCCTCAGGAGATGACTGAGGGATGAAGAGATGCTGATTTCTGGTTTTTTAGGTTCTGTCGGATCTGCATTTCCTCCCTTGATCTATTCTGTCTGGTAGCACACTGTGCCAGGACTAAACGCTTCTTTTGTTTTTTAAAATGACTGTATTCATGCACGACCGTCAAATGTCATGAATGTGTACAAAGATTCCCAAACATTTCTCATTTTATCATGCATTTTACTGGGTTCCTATGTTTTCTGTTTTGTTCTAAACAATGCATACATTTGTTTATTATTTAACATTTTAAAAAAAAGGTGTTTGCTTGATTTTACTCTTAGGAGTGTAGATGTGGAATATCAATAGGAAATACTATAGAGGAATGTGAATATTTTCATTCTAATGCAATCTGAAGATCTGACAATGCAAGTGTCAGATGTGCTAAGATCTTGGAAGCACCTCACCTGTGCCGCCTGTGGCCACCTTCGAGGCTTTGATGTGATGTGACAAGGTAATGTTCTCAAGGTCTCGGCACAAGTTGGAATTCTGACCAGCTGCCTCCGTACCACCACGCATTAGAGGTGTTATGTAAATTCAGTTGGTGGGTTTAATGTGAACAAGATTTTAGCTATTTTCTTCAGGGGGAAGCTAGGGTTTTCTTCCTTTCAAGAATTAAGGTATCACAAATTACACACTGTTTTTAAAAAAATAGTGTTTGTTATATATGACTAGTCAATTGCTGTTTTTATACTTAACTCTAACATGATGATACTGACTAAAAAAATAAAACTAAAATGCTTCCTTTTAGTGTTTTCACAAATAGAATAAGGATTCCATAAGTTGAAATTTGAGTATATCAGTTTTTGAATTAGAGGTGATCAGATGCAGTCCAGACTTGCTGAAAATCTATAACTTCCTCAGATTTAGTGTTCTAAAAGGCACTCATGCATTAAAACCTTTTGATATCAGTTCATGTTTAATTCCATGTACAGCACAAAGAATGAATTGGAACAAAACTCCTCAGATTTCACTCCTCAAATTATTTTTTGTATCTATTCTCATTTATTGGATTTAATCTTTGGACAGTAAAACATTTTTATTACAAAAATAACAGATTATAACCGAAATCTGTACTAATTAATGGGCTCTTTGCACCTCAGCTTCCGCGTTAGGGGTAAAGCGGCTCGATTGTTTCCGATCCAATACAAATATCATTTACATTAGGTGCTTGCAGTGTTTGGCCAAGGTTTGTACATCGATCCGAAGCCCCAACAAGTCAGCTGGAGAAAGGTTTTAAGATGTTCGCCTCGTTATACATTCACTGACACGAAGGTGAGTTTTACTTAAACTTTGTGGCTAACATTAACGTTAGCTTATGCTAGTAGGCAATATTCTCGGACATTGTTCTTGTAAAATGTGCTATTTAAGTATCTAAACATTCAAATGGACAATGTATTTATCTTATTTTCAAGTATATTATGTGTGTTTATTGTCGTTAGTGTCACAGACTAACGGGGTTCGGTTACGGTTCGGACTTTTTACTTCCGAAGCCTGACGGAGCTCAACAAGCCTCATAGCTTGACAGTAGCGCAGCTCTGGTGTCAGAGATCTGGTTCAGCTGTTCAGGTTCAAAGTTGCTGCTTTTAGAAAAATATGACCGTGTTGCTTCATGTCTCCGTGTTATTTCGTTTTATTACCTTTGCATGTTTCTTGTGAAGAGCTCAGATAGGACGGTGTTTACAGCAGGATGTACAGGCGGATCAGTTGTTCGGCTGTCTGGCTCTGGTCTGCTCTCTCGTTCCCATAAACTCTTTCAGGCTGAATACAGAAGTGATTCCATGGAAATAACTCAGGGAGGCTCCTTTATTTACCATCCGTATCCCCGGTAGTTTTAGGCTGATCCGGAGTGAAGTGAAGGCTGCAAACTTTGCTGTGCGGCGTTAACTTTAACTGGTAGCGACAGATATTTACAAGCCATCTTCTTAATTCAGGATCGCTTGGAAATTAACGAAAACTTAAAAGCCCATTATATTAGGAAGACAACAATGTTAATAGTATTGTTTTTTTGCATCTGAAATATGACTTAGTCTTTTCTACCAGTCATGGTAACTCAAAGCGGAAAAAAGTGAGCCGCATTTGCTCCTGGAGATGTGACGTCAACGCCTTAGGTGCAAAGAGCCCATTCTTTCAAGGAAACTCATAACCGCACCGCTTACCATGGGCTGTAAATATAATACCGCGATATGAAAAAAAAAAGTTTCAAATCGTTAGAATTTTCCTTTATATCGTTTTTTCGGTATGAGTGTTTTATTTTTTAATTTTGTAACGGTCAAAGATAAAGTGCAGATCAAATGCCACCGGTCACGTGATCCGCGCGCACCCCCGCCCCTTTGTTCTGCAAGTTCAAAGTCCCCTGAACCGCTCGCGTGGAAAAAAATTCGCCATGTCTGAATACTTCGGCTACCGTAAGAAGACAGGAAAACAGACGGCAACTTGTAGGAAGAATGTTGCCTTACTGGCAAAACATGCTTACGGACAGTGGCAGCGAGAGAAGGCGACGCATAAATTCAACGCAAGGTAAAGATAATGCCGTCTTGAAATTAACGAGCTGCCTTTAGCGTCTAGCATGATTAGAGAAACAAATATCACCATAATATTGAGTTGTAACGAACACAATGTACAAATTGTGCTGGTCACAACTTGTCTGCTGACTGCAGGAGCGTTTTGTAGTTGTTAGGTGTGTATTTGTTTAATTTTAAGTGAAAGGTGAAAGAGTCGATGGGCTCTTTAGCTGAACGCGCACTTCGTGTACACGCTACAGGCATTCAGTATGGGGAGATAAGTGAAGTGTCTGCATTAGGTTGTATCAGATTAAGACATTTTATTATTAGTGGATCTTAGCTTTTTTTATTTGCGTAAAGGAGATGGGTTGCAATTTCTCCAAAAACCTAAACTTAAACAGTTCAGCCATAGTTCCGTATTAAAGACTGTTGCTTAAAACATTACTAGTTTTCTCCCCGTGTTAAAGTAAAGCATGTCCTCCTGCTGTACATTTAGATGGTGTTCATCAGCCTGTAACATCTTAACTCAAATGTCAGAGCTGAGACTAGAAGGCAGTCTGCAGGTCCCACTGACAGCATTCTGTGATGGCTTTCCTCAAATCAGAGAAACATGATCTATGTTGTGAGTAACAAACGCTCAGTTATCCAGAAAATGTAAAGTCCAACATTTGTACGGTGTGAGATTTCTCCTTTTATACTTTGTCTTCCCATGTGGTGAGGGTGATAACAAACCCCAATTGAATTTTACTCAGAAGCAAGTAAAACTACTGCTACATTACCAAACCTTAAGTTTTGTTTCCATTTTGCCACGCTGACTTCTTTGTGCTGTACATGCCAGAGAAATGATCTTATCCTGTAATGAAACTGTATGACGAGGGAAGAAGTACTGCATTGCCACATTTTCTGTGGTCCACTTCAGGTAAGGGTAAGGGTGAGATATACAGGTAGGGAAGAAGTAGTTCAGTCCAAGAGTAGTATATCTGCATAAAAGCTCAGTACTTGAGAACTTACTCACCACTTCTGGAGACACTCTTCCTAATTAGCTCCTCAAAGTCTTGCCACAAAGTTCTCGCAGACACAATTTTTGCTTTCTGCCTCCGTGGCACTTATTCCGTTCCCTCTCCTCCCTTCCTCCGTTTTTCTGCATAGAATATATTCTCTTCCTTGCTGTCACCCCTTCTCTGACTCCTTCGACTATTCATCTCTGTCTGCCTCAGGATTCATGCTGCAGTAGCCTTCCTCCCTTACTCTCTCCTCCTCCGTCCTCTTTCTTCTCTCTCCAGTTCAAAGCTCTGTGGACATCATGAGGCTCACATCACAGTCAGGCTCAAGAAAGGAATGCTCACTGCCTGTCCAGAGATACTGGCATGCTTCAAGGGGATATGTGAACAGCTCGGTCCACACTGTTCACAGCTTTTGGTTGGTTTGATAGACTTAGATAGAACTTTGTCAGAGACTTTCTGACAGCTTACTGATCTTGGGATCTTGGTTGTTAAACTGTTTCAGCGTTGTTTATACAGATTTGTTTCAGTAACAGTTGAAGTTTTCTAGCTCCTGGTCATCTTGCAACCACATGTAGATTTAGATTTTATGAGACAGACCAACACAAAGTACTACTGCTTAATTGTGAAGTGGAACAAAAGGGATTCATGTTTTTTTGACAGTTTCACAAATGAAAATCTAAGAAGTATGGTGTTCCTTTTCTCTGATACTCCTGTGTAATTTAATTTCAGCATGAATCCTGCTGTTCACAGGAAACATGTTACCGAATAAAGATGTGGATATGTTTCAAGCAAGGTTATATTATAAAACAATCTCCCAAGCTTTGACCATTTATGAAGCACTGTTCAATCAATCATCTGAAAATGGAAAGGGTTGCAAAAAATGACAGTCCACCTAAATTGACAGGCCAAGAATAAATGGCCTGTACTTGTATAGAGCTTTATCAAGTCCAAGGACTCCAATCAGTCATTCACCCGTTCATGCACTGATGGTGTTAGGTTACTTTGTAGGAAAGGAAAAGCCCAATATAACTCTGGAAGACCTGCTGAAAGGTGCAACTGCAAGCATTTGTGAGAACAACTGTGAGTTGTGTACTCCACAAAATTAACATTAATGAAAAACTGACAAAGTTAAAGTCATTAGAAAAATAAATTCTATTGAAAATCACAAATTCTAGTCCTGGGAATTATGAATCAGATGCAAAATGTTTAAAAAACTTATTTTAAAACATGTTTAAGTTGTGTGTCTTTGCCGCTCCTTATTGCAAGTATATTGCAAGTATATTAAGCATTCACTCGGCCACCGCATATATTTTGAATAACTCTGATATTTTTTTATTTAAGAAGAAGCCACACTGTTAAGCTAACCCAACACTGACAATTTAAGTTACAGAATTAAATGCACAAACCTATTTTTGTGTAAATATAAACTTTTATATTATTGTTTTAAATAAATATTTTATTTGTTCACACTCCTGTTAGTCATAAAATTTAAACTGAATCTCTGCACTGAATTGAAAAATTGGTTTCTGAATCGAAAATTGTTTGTGAGTTGAATCATGACCCTATAAACCAAATGCCATTGGTGAAAAAATGTCAACGCCGACAGTGGTGCTGATTCAGGGCCACTGAAAGCAAATACTATACTCAGATTTTTACCTGTAAAAGAATTTACATAATTTTTTATTGACCATTATAGACAACTTTGTGTTGGTCTGACCCATGAAATCAAGTGAAAGTACATTGAAAGTTATTTTAATGTGATAAAACATGAAGGAGTTAGCAAAGAACATAAAATATTTATTCTGCCATTTAAAAATGCAGATGGGTGTTAAAATGGACCTGCATTGAAGTTGTTGTTGTTTTTTTGCTGTAAAATGTGTAGTTTTACTCCCTACACTTTGCAGTTTTGTGCTGTTGAAAAGCCAATAGATGAAATGCCAATACTGGAGCTTTTGTAGTGTTGATGAGTACCAAGTCCAAAAGATTCAACGGTGAAATATAATAAAACATTGATGCGTGTCGAAATGCAGCGTGAGGGTGAGTTTACACATAAGACACTAATGTCTGCCGTTTTCAGAACAGTCCCACGGTGCCAACGAGCACATTATCGACCAGAGTGGCTTAAAGAGAATAATTTGTCTTTTTGTGTTGTAACGCTTGAGTATGTGTTTATCAGGGCTGAGGAATCACATGGTGAAAATTCATGGACTGGGGGGTAAAGAGAGAATACTGTTGGAGAGATGTCTTCAGATGTTGGTAAACCTCTACTTATGTTTGTTTGAGATTATGGATTTGCTGTTGTTAGCAAATACTTTGAAAATCTTGCAATGAATTGCATGTCTTGAGTAACTCTGGTACCCAGGTATTGATGAGAAGAGAGCATTTTCAAAAAAGATATCTCTACTGTTTTGGCATTGATTTAGCTCATTTTGTGCAAATAAAACAAGACAAAAGACAAAGTTGAAACTTTGCATGTTAGTTGTATTTATAACAACTTGGTAAAGTTCAGACTTTAAGTTGGTAAACTTGGCCACATACCCTGGAAGTATGTTGAACAAAGGGGATTTCAGTGACTTTGAATGTTTCAGTGGTTATTGGCGCTAGCAGATCTAACTATTACAGAAACCGATGACTTTCTGGAGTTCTTCATGAATAACATTGCTGGTGAAAAATAGCTGTGGGGAAGTAAAGTCATTGTTTGTGTTGGGTAAAAATAGGAAGACTGGACTGAGATGGTAGAGAGGCAAGTGGATATTACAAAAACAGTATGCAGAACATGTTTAGATTGATAAAAGGTTTTAACTCTCTAAATACTAAACCTACTAGTTTAGCTTTACCCTCTCTTACTAATCATTCTAAGACCTTGCTACAGTCAGAAGATAACATGAACCTCCAAATAAAAATGGAGGCAACAACAAACCTGATTTAAAGTATGAATGTTTTGAAATTGAGTTCGCTGGAGCAGATATTTGCTGTCGGAATTTATATGAAATGGTTAATTAACTTCAAGAAATGTAGAGATATCAGGAAGTAACCAGGGGAGAAAAAATAAAAATAGTCTCTTAATGCCAAAGGAGTTTCTATCTCTCTAGGCTAAAGGTGCCCGCAAACTTCAAATCGTTTCATAGAAACAATATGGAGGACGCAGAGAGGAAGTGGGAACCCTGGCAGGTGTTGGCTTTGCGAATACTTAAGCAGAAACTACGTGATCATGTGTCAACTGTTTGGCTTTGGACGAAGTATGTGGGAACATTAAGGTTGGGGATTCAGAAAACAATGTCAATGCACTAAAGTCTGCTTATTGACAATACAACACTTTTTTTTTCTTTTTTTGCACTTTATGTGGCCTGCTATAATCTATACTCTTCTCCTCCAATCTCACTCAGAGCTGCTGACCTCTGAGATCAACCGAGCAAAACTGATTCCCTCTTTTTCACGGATCATGAGTGCGTCAGTGGTTACGCAACCCAGGCAGGGGGAGAGAGAGAGAAAGAGAGAGGGAGAGAAGAGAACATGCAAATATGTTGCCAACATATTTGTCTATGCTTACTTACATGACCTCACTAAAAGATTATTGTTACTGGTAAATAATCTAGCTCACTGGATATAGAATACTTCTATTGGTTGGGTAACCATAAAATACAGATATACTGTAAGACTTGCTTGCAGCATGACATGTCTAGACATGCACATCCTGACAGTGTTGAAAATGTAAATAAATGTAAATCCCGTTTCTTTTAATGTCATCCTTATTCAATGGGAGGGGGGACAAAAAAAAGTAACAATGACATGCATTTGTCAAGAATTTCAGGAATGCTGCTTTGTCTTTGAAGTGCCTTAAACCTTGAGTGGGATTTTCTGAGCAGAAGTAGGTTAAGATGTGGCTCCAAGGCCTGTATTGTGAGAGTACGAGTGAGCGCAGGAAGGCTTAGGAATATGTCGGAGTGAGTCTGTTTGTGCGAAAGGGGGTGACATGTGTAGATGTGATGTCTGCAGCCATGCATGGATGTTCACACCAGGGAGAAAGTAAACAAACATGGCAGCCGAATGGTTAGAAATGCAGTGGCCAGTGCTGGAGAACACCGCCTACTTTCCATTTACTTATTCGCCGTCGTCTCCTTTTGTAATTAATGGCTTCTGTTGCTGTTGGGATTTTTATTTTTATTTGCTGCCATGTTGGGTTTTAATAACCAGAGTTCAGCGAAATGCTATTGCTAGAATGCTGCAGTGGGAAAAGGGTATAATGAATAGATTTTTTTTAGAGTATTCAGTAGTAGAAATAAAGCAATGTTAATCCACAACTTTTACAACTGGGCTTAGTTTGTGTGTTGCACTGTAAACCAACTTCATTGATTTTAGGAGAGTTACTTAAGTTTTCTAGTTTATGTCTTAGACTAAGCTTATCCATTAATGAAACCTTGGCCTGTTTGACCTACAAGACTTAAATTAATCATGTGGAACAACTGTAATTCAGAAGATATGTGACAAATCTTTGGGATTCAAAGCTTTGATAACAGTGATTGTGTCCCGGTGCTGCATAATAGCTTTTCTTTTAAAGTACTGGACATGGACGCTTTTTCTATCACTGTAAGTTAACTTACTACATCATGGTAGCCAGAGTTTGAATTGAGGACATTCCTGTCTTACTATTAATTCTTGAGTTTAAAAATTTGGCCTCATGTTGGAGCGACTCTTTTGGGTTAGTTCTGTTTTGTTACTTTATGTTTTTTAGTTTTATTTTGTTTGGAACATTGCTTTTTCTGACATTTTTCCCTTCTGGTTTCGGATGCTGTGCAGCTGGTAAGATTTCTGTTCATTCGTAACTTTTGGACAGTTATGATGTGCTACGGTAGCTGTTGCTGTTTTTACAACCGGGAACAGCATCATCATGTACAACATTTCTAAAGGTACATTGATGATGAGCCACAACAACATTTATTTTCACTTTTGGATAAATAAAGTATTTTAGAACTGAACTGAATCCTTTTTACTTGATTGCAAATGGTCTATGATAAGCGGATTTATCTGCTGATCAGATTTTGTCAACTACCACTTGGTGTTCGTTTATTGTTCAAATGAACAACAAAAAAACTCTGGTTTAATGTTTTCATGAAAAGATGGAACTAAACTGCTGCAGATGCACCAATTAAAAATTGTATTTATTTTATTTATCTAGTGGCGTTTTGTAGCTGCCATCATGTTCAGTTTGCTTGTAAAGTTGTTAGTTCCTGACAGATGGGAATAGTTCAGATACAGATGTGTTGCATTTTCTCTGAAAATAGTTTGAAATCTGTTGATGATTGCATGAAAAATTAATTTGTAAAAATTAAGTGAATGTCAGGAGTTGATCATGTGGGAACTTGTCTGTATTATTAATATGTATTTATCCAAACTTTTGAGCTCATACCTTTTTAAAATATTGATTTTTTTTGTTTATTTTTTTACATATGTTGCGAGTCTATTTCAACGTGTTTTCACACTCTTTCACAGTCTTGTCACATATACCGAAATGTATCCAGCGCTATGCAAAGTGACTTACTTACACAGAATGATGCATTGGCTATAGTTTAGATATAAAACTATTTTTTTCCTTGACTTTTTACAATATTAAACTTATGGATGAATAGCAGCAGTCCTCCAGAGTATCGGGGGGAAAAAGTGCGGAAACCTGCTGTCGGTCCCTCTTTTATTGAACATAGGGAAGGAAAGGCAGCGCATAAAATAATAAAAAGGTGGGGGGAAAAAACTCATTCTTGTAATATTGAACAAGGGCAGACTTTCTTTGCTTAGCTCATAAATGGAATAAATATTCTAAGAGCTCTTATTATCCTGCCTGACATTCTATCCTTGGGAGGCTTTTAGCAAAGGACATTAAATTGGCTCTGGTCATCATTTTGTGATTATGCAATGAGGAAAACCAAAATAGTTATTTTTTTTATTTTTTGGGGGGTGGAGGGGGGATAATTGTGTTCAGGAAAATTATATTTATAAAGCTAAAACCCAGCCAGTCAGTGTTAGTTGTGTAGCAAAATGAAATACCCCTGTGGTTAATTTTCAACGAAGAACACAAAAATTTGATATACCTGTGGTTAAAGCTTCCCCGGTTTACTCCAGAGGGAAAATTGAATTTGATTTATGTTCATCATTTGTTTTGCCCTCAATTAACTGGCCAACTGTGATGTCTGAAATAGCCATGGGTTTAAACGGAAGCCAGCCACGCTAAGTCATAGCAAACAGCCCCTCTCCTCTTCAAGACTGGGACATTGTGGAGGCCACATAGGAGGCAAATGCCCTTGTTCTGCCTCAGCCATTATGCAGATTATATGCTAATGAAGTCATCTGATTCAGTTCTGCTTGGAGTGTACTGCGTTGAGGGGAGATAATCAAGCGTTGATCAGCTCCCAGTGCCGAACTCGCTGTGTGTGTGTGTGTGTGTGTGTGTGTGTGCGTGTGTGTGTGTGTGTGTGTGTGTGTGCGCGTGTGCGTGCGTGTGTGTGTGCGTGTGTGTGTGTGTGTCGCTGCTCAGCCTAACCGACCCACCATTTTGTGTTGGGTTGCCTTAGGTGAAAACAAAAAACAGTTATGCACACAAGCTCAGAATGTTTTGTCTGCATTCACCTTTTAGTTGTTTACGTCTGCGTAAATAACTGCTCTTGCATAAATTTTGGAAGCTGTGCTTGCAAAAGAAACTGACCTAATCTGTAACACACAATCAAACATTGCTTTTACCTTAGCCAAACCTCTGTTGTTTTGGGCTTGTCTTCCAAGGAAGTACATTCTGATATTGATCGTGATCCTCATCTTGATTCAGCTTCTTTTTTTTTTTTTTTCCTTTTCTTTTTCCAAGCCTTGGCAGAAGTTTAAAGTCGTAGAGTGCTCTTGCCTGTAAAACTAACAAAGTTAGGACTTCATTTTATTTTAAAATGGCACCAGGCACATCGGATCTGAGCTTCATGGCTATTTGATTAGCTCTAATCTGTTTTTGTTGAGTGGTCACTAAATCTCTTTATCAAATTTTCAAGTTAAACAGTTTTCCTGTTTCGAACCACTTGTGCACATCTTGGTAAGCACGTTTCAAGCGGACAAACGACGGTGTTTGCTTTCCGTCATTGCACTCTGCCTCTGTCATTGCTGCAGTTCAGCAAGAATCCAATTTCAGCAATGTCCTTGCTGTCAGCCCACATGTGACTGGATCTTTTCATTCAATGGACTAGAAAAACTGGTCCATTTTTTTTTAATCGCCTCATATGGCTGAAAAACATTTAATGAAATTAGGGTTTTATATCAGTCTATAGATAATTATTGTTTAGACTGGTGGCATGACCTTTCCTGTTTTATCCACATTTTTTTAATGTATGGTGGCAAAACCTGAAAGGCAACCAAAGAGGGAATGAGTTAGTTGATGCCATCGTCCTTGCTTAGCTGGTCGTGAGAGGTTGAGTGGCTGAAGCGTTTCCTCTGCCTACATCCCCCAGAATGCTGTGCAGTTTTGGATCAGAGTTCAGTGAATATGCTGTAAATTGAATATTCTTTTAGACGTTTTATCTACACACCTATTGCACTATAAATATTATTGATTCATTGCCCACCCCTACCTCTGCATTTGCATATGAAATAAATACACATTACAATTTTCTAACATTGGTAAATATGACTTTGGGTTAACATTTTCTAATATTTCAAACTTGGAAATGGAACAATATTTTTCCAGAGGTATTGTGTTGCTTTTCCTGGGGTCACAACCCCCTGACAACACCGTGAAAAATAAATGACTCCTTAAGATTTAGCTGCAAACAGTAAATTTTTTTAGTCCAACTTTTGAAACAGTCTGTATCTACTGGTGACCTGTCCTCTCATCCAATTACCACTGGATATGGATGAATGGATGGACGGTTGGTAGCTTTGCGGTTTAAACCAAATATCAATAAAACTGAGACCCATCTTTGTGCTTAGGTCCACCTTTAAGAGGTTGATTTTTATGTTTTTCTTTTTCAAACTATGATATTGGAAAGCTGCTGATACTAGTCCTTTGTCGCTAAAGCAAAGCATGCACCCAGAAAAAAAGAACAGGACCTTACCGTCTGCAGTGTGAGCTTCATCCCTGGTGCTGTCACAACTAATATACCAGTGTTCTGTTTGTTTTGCTTTCTTTTCTTTTTTTCATTTTCCATAGTTCAGCTCCTTTTGTCTTGTATGAGTTTTTTCTTCTCCACTTCCTTTCACTTCCGTTCACCTTTGATTTGTCTTCTCTGTCCTCCCCTTTGTCCCATACCCCCCTCATCTTCTGCTCATTCTCCTGTCACCATTTCACCTTCAGTCATGAGTCACTCACCCACCCCTGTGATTCCTATTATTAGCTTATCACACACACTCATCAGCTACCTTTGCATCGTCACCCTCCCCCATCCGCCTCTTTCGGCTCCTTCTTTCCTGCCTCCATCTTCTATGTAAAATGCAAAAGTAGCTATTCGTCCGTCTCTCCCCTTTCCTCTGATTGTAGCGCTCCACGTCCCTTCCTTCAGATCACATTTGTGCTCAGTTCCACCGTAGTGCTTACTCTGACCCACCCCCAAGCTCCAAGTAAACAGAACATCATTTCACTAATTTATTTTCTAATTTTTCAGAACATCTGTAGCTTAGTAGATAATGGATTCAGCTTGCATGTTCTCATAGGTGAATCTCAAAGTGCTTCTGCACACCCATTAACCTCCACTGCCTCAGCGCCTCACGGGGTTCCTGAGAGGGAGGCGCGGAGGCATTTGATCCCGTTTGATCATCTTCTTCCCTTTAAGCGAGGCCTGTGCATGCGGGTTTGTGTGCGTTGCTCGGATTAGCACGCGCTATTGATGTTGGCTGCTTCCCGCTCGCGCAGTGTGACGGATCTGCAAGAGGTGATGATTAGTTCGGTAATTGGCTGATCAGTTGCATGGAAATATGCTGAGCTATACTACACTTTTTTTTTTGTTTAAATCCAGATTTTGGAGTGGTGTGAGTGTTGGGGTGCACATCCACTTCTGATGAGTGTTCCTGTTTTTCTTTCTTAATTATATTGACAGTATTCCTTTTTTCTGAAAGATAAAGCACAAACTGGATTAATCGGTTTATTATTATTATTATTATTATTATTATTATTATTTGTGTTTTCTGTAGATTCTCTCATGATTTCCATAACATAATTTCCTGCTGCTGTTTTCATTATTGGAAAATAACATGTTGCACAATGTTTGGATAATCCTGTATTATACCATTGATAAAACTTCCAATGAACATACATGATTAACCAACACTGTGACTGTTTCCTTTCTTTACACTTAAAAAATGTTCCCAGTTTTCCACAAGATAGCACCTCGGTCACTAAATGTAGTTTTAAGGCCAGTTTAAAGTCTATACAACTGGCAGTATACATTAAAGGTATGTAGATCATGAAAGACTGACACTTCAATGATGTTTAGCTACAAACTTTTGGATTCAAGCTGCCCTTTGAAATTGCGATATTTCACTGATATTGTAGAGTCTGTACATAACCGCAGTCACTTACTTTTCAATTTAGGTTCATCGTCAAGCTGACATGACTTGAATTACATCTCCCTTCAGCAAGTTATAGACACTTTATTCAAAATGTCTGGAGCTGGGTTGGGAGTTTGTGTGTTGTATTTGTGCATGTGTGGGTTGTTCCTGGTTGTTAGACGCTCTCTTAAAAGAGGCATCCTGGGTTAATTGGAGATGTATTGTTAGCTGTGAGTGTGTGGCTCTCTTTACTGGCCCTCTAGTTGACCCTGGATGTTGCCTGCTGATTAATGGAAAAGACTGTAAGTCTGAAAGGAGAGAGTTTTGAACCTTGTCAAATGGTTCTCAGTTGAAGTTTGTTTAAGCCATATCTAACAGATGTGTTAGAATGGTTATTTTAATTTTTTTATTTTTAAGCAGTTATGAGAGACAGTGATGAAACCTGAAACTGCTGCCGCCAAGTTACTCAACAGGTTGTTGCTAGGTAACCAAAGAGGGAGTGAGTTAGTATGCTATCAACCTAGTTTAGCTGACCTTGAGAGGTTGAGCAGCTAAAGTCTTTCCTCTGCCTACATCCCCCAGAATGCCGTGCAGTTCTGGATCAGAAGTCAGTGAAACTATTGAAAGTTTTATCAGGTGTGTTGACATTGATCACATGTATACTGCTATACATATTGATTTACTGTCCAGACGTACCATGTATCCTTTTCCTTTCACTTTATATTTGTGAACTACTTTTTAGTTTGTCTAGCGTTTGTGGCAAACTATCAAACGGTTCAAGTGGTGTGAATAGGTGTAGGTGGTGTTTTTTGACGTTGCTTACTTGTAGCGCTCCTGAATTGTCGCATGTTCTGCGTCTACTGCTGCAGAGACTGCAGAGCAAAAGTTTAGAAACAAATTGTTCAAAGTGTGATACTGCAGGTTCCTTCTTGTGTGTGATCAATATGTCCGACAAGCATCACCATGCAGGCAGGCAAGTGGGCCAGCAAAGAGCAACTGTGGAGCCGTGGGCATGCACTTTGTGAAAGGGTAAGCTTGAGCGTATCTGTGTGTTCAGAGACAGAGAGAGAGATTAGAAGCTAAACTTAGGTGATGAAGTCATGATGGGAAAGCTTTCCTCTCACAGTGCCTAACAGATCCACCGGGTGAGAGATTTGAAGAAGAAGCTCCGACCCTCTGTTGACCTGTGAAATGTTTGCACCAGCCCGCCGACATACATGTGCGCACGGAGACGTGTTAACTTGTCAAACTGTGATCATCTTAGTCCTTGAACGCTTTTGACAGAGAGATGTCTGTTCGCCCCGTACGCGTGACTGAGCGCTCCGCTGAATTTATGGAGTCTGTTTGCTTTTTTTTTTTTTTTTTCAGCGGCTCAGCAGAGGAGGTGATGCCACAGTCAATGTCACAGCCTTCATGCATAATTGCTCCGTTCTGTCATTGCCAAAGGCTCGCCAGAGCTACGTCTGATTGTTTCCCCTCTTCTTCCTCCTCTCCTCCTTCCTGCTCCATCTTTATTCTCATTAGGCTCATTAACTAGTCCTGCAGGGACAGATCGAGCATACAGGAGAATCTGCAGAGGGTTTCTTTAAAATGCAACACATTTGGCCCAAAGACAACCAAGCAACGTTTAAATCCAAGAAACACCTGATTCAGGAGAGAAGTGAATAAGTGCACGACTAATGCAAAAGACTCCCGATGAGTCTGTATGTAGGATTGTATGCCTTTGTTTAGCATTAGCCTACCTGTTTGTCTTCAAGTTTGAGTGATGGTAGTAAGAGGAAACCGAGCGGTAGAAAGCTTAGCCTATCTGTGCTGCTGACCGCTGACTCGCTGTCCGACGCTGATTAATAATTAACAGAAAAACAGTTTATGGAGCTCTGGAACTTTCTACCGAGGGACATGTCTCCAGAATATTTATTCTACTAATCTAATCTGCCCATGTGAGAAGAAGTGTGTTGTGAATTTGCTCACGGTTCTTTCAGTTTGATGTAAAAGCATCATCTAAACAAACGGGTCTCTCTTATAGTTTCAGAGATATTTTGAAGTAGGCCTGTCACGATAACAAATTTTGCTGAGCGATTAATTGTCTAAAAAATTATTGCGATGATAAACGATAATATTGGCTAATAATCATGCAATTTCCTGCCATAGATAGATACACTTTATTTTCAAAAGAACACATAATACTTGAACTGATAAACTAAATAAACAAAACAATCAAAAACAAAAATAAAATGGATTCTCAATCTCCATTAACAAAAGCCTTACTTGGATAAAAACTAAACAACATAAAGCCAAAGTGAAAATAAATACTGCATTCAACCAAAAGAGTGCAGATTATGAAGTCTGTATACTATATTGGCCTTCAGTAATCACGAGATTTGAGTAGAGAAGATGGGCACATCCTGACGCAGTAGTTCACACTACACAATTTCTTCCCCCTATTTTCTCCTTATCACAATCTTAGATCGTTGGCTGATCTAAGATTGTCGCTGGTGATTTCGTAACCGATCATCCTGCAGTGTGTGGTGTGTTACGGTAGATCATAGTGGCCGCTCTGATCTTAATCAGGGTTTTTTTCCCAGACTGGGATCGTTAACGCTGAATGTGACAGGTAGCCAATCAGAAAGCGCAGATTCTCCCCTCTGCTTTCTGAGGGGAAATTACGGAGGGGAATCCCAAACAGCTGTGAAGTCCAGCAGACATCGGAGGTGATATGTGGAAACAACATTAATATTTATTCAACATTTCGAGAAAGAATATAGAAATGACAAGGAGAGGAGTTGGGGCCAAATTGCTACCGCAGTTGATAAACCTGGTAAGTTTTCAGCTGTTCTTCGTTAACGTGACATAAATAGGTTACAATGATTTTCATTCAGTCAGGACTTTACGCTGACTCTAGCCACATGCATCACAGGTAGATTCTAGTAAAGCATTGATTAATGCCTGGTTTTAAAATTAGTTAACTGGACTTGTAGTTAACAAATTCGTGCTGTGTGGCTGGACACCACATGGCACAACGAACCCAATCAAATCGTTAGGATTTCTGTCGGCTAATGTGTGGTCTCAGGTTTTGAAAATGGGCCGACAACTCGTGTAGTGTGAGCTGGACATTACACTAAGTAAATGAGGAAGGGAGGGACAGTGGTGAGCACCGAAGCTGAGCCTTTTTCAT
Organism: Poecilia mexicana; assembly: GCF_051168715.1. Taxonomy (NCBI): domain Eukaryota; kingdom Metazoa; phylum Chordata; class Actinopteri; order Cyprinodontiformes; family Poeciliidae; genus Poecilia; species Poecilia mexicana. The sequence continues at coordinate 6,293,429 of NW_028263390.1, read as the reverse complement.
TTAGTGTCATCAACAGAAAGAAAAAAAGGCAGGAAGAGACGTTGAAGCCGATAATTAAAATGAGGTCGATAGGTTTAATTTATTGTGCGATTAATTGATATATCGTTTATCGCTACAGGCCTATTTTGAAGTGTCTTTCTCTTTGCACTGATTTTAATATTCATCTGTGTTCTGAGCTATTGGCGAATTGATGGGTCAGATGATTAAATGATTGGTCTCGATCGGGTGTTGAAAGTATTGAAACTGTAACTGGTTTTACTTTTTAAGGTGAACAGAGTGCCTATTAACTTTTAGTTATTAATTCATGACTTCCTATTTCTCTGAGGTAGAAGTATGTGGCACAGATCTTCTTACTAGTCCCCCTTGAAAATGGGAAATACAAGAAAGTATGTAATTTTAATGAGGCAGATGTCTGTTGATTTTAGTAAGTTCAGCAACCAAAAAAGAGTCAGCCTATATTATTAAAAGCTGAAAATGACAAATGCGCACAATGAGCAGAATGGCACAGAGCACAAAAATATGCAAACTTAACCTTTAAACTTAGGAGCACAAAGTCTTTCTAACAGACATTAGACCCAAACTACATGACGACCAGTTTTTTTTGGGATGGAAAACAGTGAGTTTGAAGCACTACTGGAACCTTGAAAAGTAACTGTGTGCTGTGGTCTGATGAAACTGAAGACAAAGTCTTTTAGAAATAAGTAATCCATGTGGATCTGACATGAATCAAACAGTGAAGGTGAAAATCGAACCTTTCAACAGTAAGGTTGAGCCTCTTTCACGTTCAAAAAGCCATGGAGTTACAGAAAGTGTTCAGAATCCTCAACATTTTGAGCAAGCAAGGCCATTTTATCTTCAGTAGAATAACCCCAAAACATACGACCTCAGAAATGGCTCCCCAGATGTGAAATCAACATTCTTCCATGGGAATCAGTCCCTCGATCTAATCCATGTGCCAAACATGTGGGGAGAATTGAAGAAAAAAGGTATATAAGACAGGACAAAGACCTCTACTTTATGAGCAGCTTGACTTAGTAGCAGGGTCATTCTTTACACTCACATGGATGCGCAAGAGCATGACTTAACCTTCATTGACACGCCCAATGAGATTTGGCCTGATCAGTCATTCTTTGTTTGTCCCTGAAAAGTCTGTTTGGCAGCCTTTTCCATCTTTTGCTCTTGATAAATTCACATGAAGTGAATGGTGCTCACATTCTCGGGACTGCTGGGTGATAAATGTCCACATATCGATGTGTGCGTACGTGGTCAGAGTTGTACAGAAGTGCTGCAAAAGCCTAGGCTGCCCTCAGGCACATACAGTATGCCTTTACACCACTGCCTCTTCTGTGGAACTGTCAAGGTTTTTGAAGTTGATATTGTGCAGAAAAGATATGGCTTGACAGAGTAATGCACTTAACCATAACCATCTCTGGTCTTTGTGCTTCTAATCTTTCTCTGCCTCCAAACTTTTGTGAATCTCTTACAGTTTATGCGGTCATACGTATATCTGATAGCAAATATGCTTCAAGTGTGTGAAGGGAAAGTACTTTTTCGTGGAGGTTTGGCAAAATTGCAACATAATTATTTAATTTCTTAACATGATCATACATTTTTATATGATTTGTTTCCCCAAGGAGGATGTTTCATGTGCTATGTGGTGCTGACATGTAGAGACAGACACTTTTTGGAGAATCACAATTTTCATTCAAGTCATCATTGGTTTACTTAAGAAAAAATATAATTTAGGAAGAAAAAAAAATATAGCGCAAGTTGGCTTCTCATCACTTTTAGATCCTTGACACTGAAGTGAGCTGTGAGGTGTGACCTCACTCACTTGCTGCACCATGCGGCTTAATGGGGCTGCTTTTTACCCTGTAGTCCTCTCTCCAAAGGAGGCCTGCAAGTTCAATTCATGGCTTCCAGCCTTGATGTGCTGATGGCAGCATTGTCAATATCTTGCTCTAAAGTGGTTATTTTTACTCGTGAAGGAAATTTTCTGCTGTAAATGGCATGTGAGAAAGCAAAAGAGTTTTTGCTCTCCAATTCGAAAATACAGGAAATTCTGGGTGAGTGGAAACCGAAGGTGGGCAGAGATAAGAGACGAGGACGGCGGATAATTCGAAGGAGATGGGCCTGTTTCATGGAATAAAATCTCGTCAGACATGGAGGGTTCTAAAAAAAAGTTACAAGTCCTTAATATTTTGAAGTTTGTAACATGCCAGTGAAAATAAGGATTATTTTGGAACAAAAGATCATATTAAAAATATGAAGGCTTCATAAAATGTAACTTTAACTCATGCATAGCTTTCCCAGTAAGTTGTCTTACTGTTCTGCTTCTCAATAGAGCAACAGACAAGCAATCATAGACTTTTATTCTGACATATGAGATGATTTCTTGAGAGTCTTGGCATTGGATTGATGAAGAAAGGATCGATATTTGAAGAAAATCCTTTTTTTTTTACATTAAATAAAAACAGATTAGTAGATCAGCTGTATGGAATTAGCTTGTTAATTAAATCATTACTATAAAAGCAGGGTAATATTTTAAAGGGCAACATGTTAACCCCAAAGGACAAGAACTGTCTAGTTCAGCAGCATCCTTGAGAAAATGTTGCTGTACTTTTTGTACAGTTAAGATTAGCATATTCTTTTCAACAAAAATATGAAAATAGTTTAAAAGCCTGAGCTCCTGATAGATTCAACTCATGAGGTGAGACAACGCAAAAATGCTGAGTTCTTAAGAATGAGGCAAACTCAAAGGTTGCACAAACTTTGACTAGCCTATATATCACTTTGTTTATGAGCTCTAAAGTCTGTGTTAATCCTTCACATTTTATTTATTCAACATTTCTCATACTGGTAAGTGCCATAGGGAAATCAAAAACAGAAATACAAAAACACTCTGAATGATTAAACTAGGAAAGCAATCAATCATGCTAAGACAGTGTGAAGCACGTTTGTTACACACAGTATAAAAATGAGCATTAAAAGCACAAAAAAACACCTTGAAGTTTTTTAATAATATCCACCGAGTCAGCAAAATCAAGGTGCAGGGGCAAACTGTTCCACAGTTTAGAAGTTATAGACCTGGTCCTGCTTAGTTTTTAGCCTTGTATGAGGAACAATCTGTAAACTCTTAGCTTTGGATTTAAGGCTGTGAGCAGCAGAGTGTTTGGTTAAGAACTCAAGCAAACAATCAGAAGCCTGACCGTTCAGAGCCCCGTAGGAGAGAACAAGAGCTTTAAACAGACTTCTGAAATCCAAAGGGAGCCAATGTAGAGAGCATAAAAACCAAGGTGACAGCAGTGTGTTTAATAGATTTAGTAAAAAGTCTGGTTGCAGTGCTTTGAGTAGCTTGAGGATGTGGAAGTAATGATCTGTTCAGACCAGTAAAAAGCATTACAGTAATCAAAATGCAATAACACAATTCAATGAATAATGTTCTCTAGATCTACAGGGAGACCATGTCTCATATGTTATTAATGTTTAAGTTAAAGAAACTGGAATAATAAATGGATCTGATGCATGAGCCAAAGCCTAATGAGGAGTGACATGTAATTCCTAGATTTCTTTACATTGAACAAACATATGACTTGTAGACATTGCCAAGATTTTATGTGCTTAAAACCAGAAACCTGCTGAAAAGCCAGTCACTGATCTGAGATAAACAGTGTGGATAGGCCATTTAGCTGGTGCAGTTTAAAAATTACAGAAAATCTTTGTCATCTCCATAGATGTGACAAGAAATATCAGAAAAAGACTGAACAATGCTAGCTAATGGAAGAATGTGAAAAGATATTAATAATAGACCCAGTACTTAATCTTGTGGAACCCCATATGTTACAAGAAGAACTTTTCTATTTAAGAAGAAATCCAGTCCAACAAAGAGCCACAAATACCAGTGTGAGAAACTTTAGCCTATTTAATTAAGTTATGATGTTGACAATATCATAGAATATGCTTAGATCAAGTAGGACCAACACAGAACATCTTCAGGTACCAGAAGCCATTAGAAGATCATCGCAAACTTTTACTAATGCAGTTTTAGAGGAGTTACCACTTTAGAAAGGCAGACTGAAAAGGGTCGGAGATGTGTGACCTTGCCTCGGGGAGCTTGACAAAATTAATTTAGCAATGCAGGTTAGATTCATAGATGGCAGATTTTTCTGTAGTGACTGTCACCAAGCAGTCCCACTATGACTCTGTTGTGGTAACTGTAAATCTACCACAGTGTCCAAGTGGTGTGAGCTTAACAACACTCAGAGATGTGAAGTCCTTTAGATATGTCTCATATCTAAAATATATCAAAATGTTACAATTTTTGTTGGTTTCTTTTGTCTACAAATGCCTGGCAGAGTCTCTGTTCAGTCAGTGATTAAGGCTGTCCAATAGACAACTAATCAATTGATCGCATGATAAAAATTAGCTCAATTTACATTCTGAGATTTTTTGTAGTGAAATTTTGTTTACAGAGACGCAATAGTTGATTTTATTTATGGTTTATGGTTGTGTTTTCCTTTGGATATTTCAAATATCTTCCAGTTATAGTATTATATGTTCTGTACAGATTTGGTCTTTGAGATATCAAAATTGCATTATTATGCTATCATCAATGTATTACTTGAAAATAGTCTCAAAACAATATTATAATTTCTCGCAATAATTGCTGGGGCAATTTATTGTCCAGTGAAATTTTATAATTTATATTATAGTGACAGGCATAGGTATGATATTTGTTTTAAAAACTATGAAACTGGTGTAGTATGGCGCTGAAAGGAAGACGAGAAGAAACTAATGCCAGCCCAGTACACAGATTCTCACAATGCTTACAAATCGTTTGAATCTCGTCTGTCAGAGGTTTAGGATTAGACAAAATCTCGTAATGACACCAACTGAAAAAAGCTCCTTGACACAGCCTTCACTTCGAGGGGAATACCATCACCTTTAATAATCCCTCCTGAATTCATGCACATTAAACAAATAGAAACACACAATTTTTTGTGGCATGCAATTCTTTTGTTCTTTTCAAAGCCAATAATGCCCAGATTTCTCGTTTTAAACGTCTTACTTAAATGTTGACGCACTACACAATGAATGCCGAGAGGTTTTTAAATCCAACATCTGGATTTTGTTTTGAGTTCTCTCTTTTCTCTGTCTGTATCCCTTCATTCTCCACTGTGTGCCTGCTCATAATAGTCATTTTCTCCTCGTTGGAGCGCCGTCTCTGGCAGGCCGCTGTATCAAGGTGACTCCCTCCCCTGTTATTGTTTGGGCCTGTGTGTTTTTGTCTCACTAGCTTGCCGACATAATCACCGCCTCTCGAGCGACGTAATGGGTCAGCCGTGGCGTTGAGACATCATCCCCGATCCTGCATGCCTTGTCTGCGCAGTCCAAAATGTCAGTGAGGAGGCAAAGGAGGCATGGCAATGCATGTAATGATGTAATGCTGCAGCTGAACCTTCGTTTTTTTGTTGTTTTTTTTTTGTTTGTTTTAAATGTCCGTTCCCTCTCAGAAAGTGTCCGTCTCACCTTGTCCTCTCCTAACACAGCTGTAGGGAAACCAAAGAATGTGTCTCTTTTGTCCTCTCCTTGAAACAAAGCTGCTGCTTGGAATAGTCTTCATATCAACTACCCCAATCTTGTCAATCATTGTATCAGTGGAGTTTTGTAAGAAGCCTCATTAAACTGCAGTTAAACATTATTCAGCCATTTCTCGATTATCCGCAATGACATGCCTTTCTGTTTCGCTACTTGACATCTTTATGTCTTTTCATTTAAGTGCGGCAAAAAGAAGAGGAGCTGTGAGACCAAGCTGGTAATTGAATTGAAAAAAAAAAAAAAATCTAACCGAAGAGGAAGTTAGACAGAAATATAGTGGTGTGAAAAAGCATTTGCACCCTTACACATTTCTTGTGTTTTTAGCCATTTACACTTAAAAGTTTCTGAATAACCAAACTTGTATAAATACCAGATAAAAATATTTAGCTTAAATACAAAATGTGTCTTTAAAATTCCTTTTCTGGGGTTCTTTAATGATCACTTGGATGATTCATCAAATCACTCTTGGAGTAATTTTGATAGGCAGGACACTGCTGGGTAGGTTCACCACTGGTGCACATTCTCCATTTGTGGACAGTGGCTCTCGCTGTGGATTAGTGGAGCATTGTCTTTCAGAGCAATAGATAATCAATTTCTTTCTCATCTCTTCTTAAATTTCTTTTGGTCAGAGCATGTGTTCGTTTTGACCTTCTTCAGTATACTTCAGCTTGTCAGACAGGCTCTATTTAAAGGATTTCTTGATTTGATTTTGTTGGTGTCCTAATAATCAGGTCTGGATGTGTCTAACAAAACTGAACCAAAGCTATATTATCAATCATCATGAATTCATTACATAGCATAGTTAATTCATTTTAATTATTGAAATCACCTATTTCATAATGAATTGATCATGATTAATGTTTATTTTCCATTTGCTTTGTAAGTATAGAAACATACCATGCCCAGAACATTCACAGATGTTGACTGTCTAACTTGACAAAGCATTGAATAAGACTAGGCGCCTGGTGCTTTCGATTATAATTAATGGGCTTTGTCTGCAGCAGTGAAGGGACTGTTCCAATCTGTCACAGTCAAGAAGGGGCTAAGGCAAAAGGCAAAGGTCTTGAATTACTCCAGTCCTCACCAGTAGTGGTGATAAATGGACCAGGACTGAAAGAGTGAGATCCCAGACACAAGGTTCTGAAAAGGGCTTTTCCCATAGGATGGCAAAAGGTGGAGAAGTTGTGTTGTCTGGGGGAAACTCTGAAAAGCCCCTTCTCTACATCAAAAGGGGTCAGTTGGACAAGACATCTGAACAAGATCCCTGCTGGGAGGATCCCTTTGAAAGTTTCCCTGGCAACTCACTGGGAGGAGCAGACCCAGAACTACCTGGAAGGATTGCATATTAATTCTGTACTGGGTGCATCTCACCAGTTTAATCCACCAAAAGGAACTGGTGACCATGGGAATATCTGCACAAACCAACCCTATGTAGACCAAAAAATTGATTTTGGAGATGTATATTGACATTTCATTGCGGTTTGCTAATTACTTCACCACTTCTTCATTTCACACTTCACCAGTTTTTGTCACATTTTATCTGAAAATATATGAAAATAAAACAGTTGCCATGCATTGTTCCACAACCATCAGGCAATGTTTTGCCGAGGCGGGTATTTTACATCAACCTTAACAATATGAAGTAGTTTTCTATTCAGTCATATCCTCTGTAAGGAAATGTGTTATTATGACTAATATATACAGTAAGTTGCATCATTCAGGATGTTGTTTACTTCTTTTGGTTTTGATAAAGGACCATGATTTGTTATATTTCATGAGTTAGCAGGCCCGAACAGGCATCAGAAGTAAAATGGTAAATAAATGGCCTGTACTTGTGTAGCGCTTTATCAAGATCAGAGACCCCAAAGCACTACACACTTACTTTCAGTCATTCAGCCATTCACACACTTTCCCAAAAAAATGGAAATAGGTGTGTAGTCCAAAATGTAATTATATATGATCTTTGAGATTGCTAAGATCATTTATATATCTCAACCATAACAAAACATACCTTCAAAGAACAATAAGCTCAAATGCAGTGGTGTAAGCAAATGGGATATAATGAAATATAAATAGGAAGTAGGATTTTTCTGTGTTCTGTTATTTCTACTTAACATTAGAGAGGGCAGGTCCATATTTTTCTGGATAAAAATCAAGGCGAACAAGGTTTATGATATCCTCTTGGAATTTCTGATTTTAAAAAAATGTAGCCGTCTCAATAACATCATGGTTGTTTTTCATGGGTGCTCCTTTTGTTGCCGTTTCTGTCGTCATTTTTGCACTTTTGTGAGGCAATCTTCCCTGACAGTTTTACAAATGATAGAAATCGACAAATATATATTGCAGCAACATAACTAAGTATTTATTAACTAAAACTTAACAGTAACACACTTTATTTACCAGCACTCCAATTAACTTCATGTACATAATTTTCATGTGATTCTACTGGTTATACAAACATCCTTCCAAATGGAATTAAAATCCTTTATGTTTGCGGCGAAATAGAAGGTGCTGTAAAATTTAAGAGCTTCATTTAGTGCGTTGGTCAAACACCTCCCAGTCTGAGGGCCCGTAAAATGGATTTTACAGTTATCTCAGCCACAAGATGCTATTAGGGAAATGGAGTCCTGACCTCCAGTTGGGCTTGAACACTGATGAGAAATTGAACAATTCCCATAAAAGGTTGTTAGTACTTCAAATTGGTCATGCTGAAACGGTGTGTGTTAGATGACAGAGAGGCCACGCTGCCCGTGGTTATATGAGCGCGCCGTTGACCTTAAGAGTCATTTATAGCTCCTGGCTTCAAAGTGAACCTTCAGGTTAGGAGTCATAGAGGCTATGTTGGAGCTTCGCTGTTTCATGGCGGTGGTGAGGGTGCGTGGGTCGGATGCTTATGTGTGGTTAGTCATGTCCAGTGGCGGATGTGTCATCCTCTGTTGGTCAAACACATGTAACTGTCTGTCACTGATCAGTCACATTACTTATAGCAGGAAATGAACAAAATATTGCAAGCAGGGTCAGGACAAAATTGTGTGGGATCCTTAGTAGAATTTTATGTTTTGGGGGGGGAGGGGGGCATGTCCAGTTGAGTCCGTCACCAACCACTGACTCAGGAATACTTTCTTTTTTTTTTTTTATACCTTGTACACAATCCTTATTTCATGGTTTACAAGTTGGTTAGCATTTGCGCAATAGTCATTGAATGGTGTAGAGCAAGAATGGGCGATATGAAGTTAAAGTTTTATCACAATATTTTGTGGTACTATTGTTATAATGATTTAAAATGATAATAGCAGGGGCCAAGTTCAACTGGCTACACCTACAAGCAACCGCAGATGGTCAGTTATTTATCTAGAGTTATTTGCAGATACAATGTGCATGTAATGTGGATCGAGTGCAGAATCTTAAATGAGAAAGTAGTGCCCTTCTTTAAAGATATAAACTGTAGCACTAACTAGTTCGGTTATCAAATGTGCTCAGATCAGGCTTAACATTATGACCTTTTACTGGTGAAGCTCACTGGTGCTGCTGGTCCAGGAGGTGGCCTGGTAATCATTGGGGGCTAATTGGCTTGACTGGTGGATTTGGGTAAGGCTTAGTTAAGAAAAATAAAATAAAAAGGCAGGTGGCATAAATAACACTGATTATCTCTTAGCCAAGGCAGCTGCTTGTAGGTGTGACATATTTGACAGCAGGTGAACATATTGTGCTTAAAAGTTGATGTCTAAGAAAGAGCAATTATAAGCTCTTCTGGGATGTTTGTAGTGTATTAAAAGTGGTCCTACAAAAGAACAGTAGTGAATGAGCAACAGAAACAGGGTCAAGGCTTATTGGCACATACTGGTTGTCCTCTGTGGTGTGTTCCAACAGATAAGCTACTGCAGGTGAAACTGCTCGAAAGGTTAATGCTGGTTCTTATGGAGTGGTGTCAGAGTCCACAGTTCACTTCAGACTGTTGCTTATCATGCTGCAGAGCAGTTGGAGTCCCCATGTTGAACCCTGTCCACCACTGAAATTAAGTTTACTTCAATTCATGTCATCGAAGTGTATTCAAAGAGTCTGTAGGCAGGAGGATCTCTGGTAGCAGTCAGTCATGCAATGGATCTGAAGCAAACTGTTTGTGTATGACATTCTGAAGATTTTTCATGACATGGTAACAGGAAGATTTCTGGGCAATAACGATAAAAGGATTAAAAAGACCTTGGAGTCAGGAATATGATCCTTGTCCTTTTGCATTTGATGGAGGAGATAATTTATACTTCCTCTTTCTCTCTCTCCCAGGTAGAGAGAGAGAGTAGCATTCAGGACGCATTTGAACTTTTGAGATGCTGATCAACTGCTATCAGTTGTAGCAATAATTGTCCAAACTTGCGATGCAACAACCAAAAGATTTGTGAACAGAAGTCTACAAAAAAAACAGATAGGATCTCATACAAAACTGTTGCCAACACAACATTAAAGGTTCAGTTCTGGAATCAGTCAGCACCAGATTTTGACAACAGAACAATGGCTTGAATTAAGAGGTAGACTTTGTGTACTTAAATATATCTATACTCTAATGATCTATACTCAGCAGGTAAGCTGTGGGCTGACGAAAGCCTCATGTGAAGACGAACCATCTAGAATTTCCTTCTCTCCATCATTTCTTTACTTCCTCATGTCTGTCTTTTCCTTGGTGTGTGACTGATTTGGCTCATTAAGATCAGGAGAAGGAGAATTAATTATTGTCATTAAATGAAGCATGCCACTTGTCTCTCTCTCTCTTGAGCACTGTGGCGGCAGGGTTGCCTAAGTGTGGACAGCGGTGAGGGGAAGAGAAAGGAACAGAAAGCTAATGGGGGGGAAAAGTAAAGGACGAGTAGCAGAGAGGACAGATGCGGCATGGCTGGAGGAAACAAAACTGGGTTACAGAACAGGCAAGGAAAGACGAGGCTTGGCATAAAGAGGACCAAACAGTTGGACGAAGGCCTCTTGGACAAAGAGAAAAGGAGTGAAAATGTGAAGTGACAAGAAGGACGACATGAGAGACGTTAATTATAAGATGGAGGGAGAAACAGAAAGGATGAGCGTGAATCTCAAAGAGAAGGAGCCTAAGCTGGATTTCATTTTTAAAATTTATTTATTTATTTTTTTGGCCATGCTGCATGCTAATATGGTGGAGCGTATTGTTTAGCTCAGGCAGCTGGAAAAAAAGCTGTGTAATCCAGGTCAGAGGGATGGAGGGTGTGGAGTGAGACAGAGGAGGAAAGCACACAAACGGCACCCAAAAGAGAGAGAGGTCCGAGAATCAGGAGTTGAACTTGCTGGTCAGGTTTTTCCCAAATTTTTAATATCATTCAGACTCCCAGCATATACTGTTCACCCTCTATAAAACACAATCCAGAAACTGGATTTATACGTCATAAGAGGTGATAGTCTACAAAAGGAAATGGTGCAAAGAGACTAGGACAAAGGTTTTTTTTTCTTAGTTTTTTTCACATTAATTCTTCAGTGATATTTACTTAGAGGGCTGCACAAAATCCTCAGATGTATTGTAGAACACTATAAAGGTTTTTTTTTTTTTGATAAATTGGCAATGAGAACAAGAACAACAAAAGTGCATGAAAACTGAATGTGAAGAAGACAAAGGAGTAGAATGATCATCTTTAATTGTACCAGCTGCATCTTCTGCTCAACAACTACTGCCAGAAGTGAACCTCTAGGGTTCAATCAAAGCATTTAAAGCATAAAAACCAAGTTGCATTGCACCGAACATTAAAGCGCAGCAGCCGAGACTCAAGTACGAACAAGTCACAAGAGTCCTCTGCCTGCTTAACACAAAATGCAAATCAACCAATCACGTGGCAGCAACTCAAAGCATCCAGGCATCTCGATGTGGTGAAGACGATTGGCTCAAGTACAAACCGAGCATCGGAATGGGGGAAAAAAAGGGATGTAAGAGACTTTGAGCTCTTTTACGGTTGTTGGTACCAGACTGTCTGGGTATTCAGAAACTTTTGATTGAAACACAAAACAGTCCTGCAGATTGCAGGGAAAAGTAGAAAATATCTGGTGAGCAGACGTTGTGTGTGTGTGTGTGAATGTTTCTGGATGAAAATGGGAATGGTCAGACTGGTTTTAGACGATTGTAAGACAATTCTTGCTCAAATATCCTAAGATTATGAGACAAATTGTGATTTTTATCTGCAGCATTCACATGGTAGGGTCATGGCAGTGTCACATATCAATGGCTAGTAGGTACTGTAATGGTGAGGGGATATTGTCCAAATAATGTTGCTATGCCATGTCCATCTCTTTATGAACACAGCGTACCCACATTCCGATTGTGACTTTCTGTAGATTACCGTTTTGCAAAACTCAGAACATCTTAGATTGGTTTTCTGAACCTTGGTGTGTCTTGGAATATACAATTCAAATATTGGATATGCTTGGAAATTTGCACCAAAATGTCCAAGGAAAGGTTTGAAGCACTTCTTCAGGAAAAACGGGGATCCAACCCACTACTATGCAAAGTGTACCTATTAAAGTGACTGCTTAGAGTTTGTTCCATTGAATTTGCATCTTATTTGCAAAATTGTTGTCTTGGCTTGTCACGATTCAGGTGATGCCAGCAGAATATAATCTTTATAAGTCATGAAAATGTGCAGAAACTTATAAAGTATAAAACTTCAAAAAGGGATATGAACAGATTTCTAACTCCTGAAGATGATCACCAAATCTTTTTTACGGTTTGCATCATTAGAGGCGTACGTTAGCTCAAACACATAAGATAACACCCCTTGAAACCTAAATCCTGCCCCTGTATGATCTTTGTCGTGTTAATCTCCATCTGAGTTGGATTCCTCAGGAAAAAAGTCAAACTAGATGAAAACTCTTCAGGATCCAAGTTCGAAGGTATTTAATAGTACTGACAAACTGCCTTAATTTTTTTTCCTCTTTTCTACAGCTATTCATGCAGTCAAGTCTTCACTACCTCTTGTGAAATCAGTGAAACAGACGGTGATAATTTGGAAACAAAGGGGTTATGCCATAAAATGGAATTGTATTTGATCAAAACTTTGATCCAAACTTTGCATTGTACGTATAATCCTGGAGAGATCATTTATGATTTATGCTGCGTTTTTATTGCAGAGTACAATTATTGAAAGGGAAATACACCTCTGGCTATTTACTTTACCGGTCAAAACATAGAGGGGGAAAAAAAAGAAGATCTATTCCATAATATTCTAAGATACAAAACAAAACCATCAGATGAAGTTTACTTCAGGCTGCCGAGGATTTGGATCCAGATCGGCTTAATTGGCAAATGCGCTTCTTTGTGTATTTTTGCTTGTTTAGAGGGAACATTATTGACTCATGAGGAGAAAGCTTGAACGTGGCTCGAAGGCTAAGCAAGCCACTCCAAGAACATCTCCCGCTCTTCAAGTGACCTGCCTTCCTGATACCGGCTCTTTCTTATTACTCGGAGTGGCGTTTCATTTAGCTTCCGTCATTCATCTTCCCTCCTCCAGATGCGATCGCGACTCTTGTGCTGCACCTGCTGGTCAACTAATTTCTTTTGCTTTGTTTTTGGAAAGTTGTTGGGTGGAATAAAAAGAAAACATGGCTTTAGGCACTCGTGTTGTCAGATTTGCTGTGCCACGATGCACCTGGGGGACTAGGAGGAAGAAATTTAAGGTGAGGGTTAACTAAAAGAGACTAAAAGCTCCTGTTAACATGTTAACATGACTCAGCTGAAAAATATCCCCAGGCAATAATCCCTGGTTACTTAAAAAAAAAAAAAGAAGTCTAGCTAGCTTCTGTTATTTGCTTAAATTGATTTTTACCAAGCTGAATCACTGGCGAAACAGGAAACGCACAATTGGTATACATCTATCCTCCTTGGCATCTAAGCCCTTGAGTAGATAAGTTAATAAATGAAATGATAACCAAATGAGCCATATTGTCACCCGGATTTTTTTGCTTATGTTGAAATAAATCAAGTTGATGTTGCAGAAGCCTTTTTTTTTTCTTTTGGGCCCAGTCAGCTGCAGAGCTGTAAAGTGCCATTATGCTGTAATGTTCTCCCCTGGCGGATGGAACTGGTGTTATCTGAAAGGTATTGCATGTTTCATGCATGTTTCAGCATAAAACCTCCTGTACCTAGCACCTACTCTAGTACTAATCACCAAAACTAAATGTTGAAAAACACAGCCGTTATATTTTTATTCAGATGAATTTAACATTTTGCGATTTATATCAATTGTAATGCAGGAAGGTATTAAGTTATATCTTATTATTAAGAAAACTTTTATTTAGTTTTTTGTTGTGCTTGGGGATAATCTCTACTGTTGCACTATATTTTCCAACACTTTGTTTTGTAGTGAGCTTTTGAGGGGTGATTGGAGTATAAAACCTCTTATGGTTGTGCAGAAAGTATGCTGACGGAGCAAACGACTTGCAGATTAATTAAAATCTAAATTAAAATCTTGGCTTATTTAATCTTTAAAAAAAAAGGGGAAAAAAAACTCATCTCCCAGTAGAAAAAGTGACATTTCAGCAGCAATTCTTTGCATATTGAATTTGCCTAACAATAGTGAATTTTAGGTGGTGGTAGTCATCTTATAAGGTTTCTTTAAAAATCCTTATGTGTTAATTGGAGACACATCCGTCTGTGTAAATATACAGATTTTCTTTGGAGGTATTTTTTAAACTTGGTTTAATTTTGTAAGAAATGTCACAACTGTGTAGTAGTTGCACTGCATTCACTTCATACCTGTGGTTCACTAGATGAGAAATATCAACACATTACACACCATCACATAGTAATGGATTCTGACCAATCAAGATCCTATTTTCTAGAAGTCATTGAAACATATAATATGTCTTATCAGCATGGAAATTTGCTCAATCTCACAGTGATAACAGGTGTTTCCATCCTTTTTTTCCTCATCTTGAGCCTCCCTTTCTAACATCATCTGGAGGCAATGTCTTTAAACTTCTGAACTTTCAGACTAAACTCCATCAAACTGTAAACGACTCTGCGTTTAACAAAGTCTTTCATTCTCACCTTCAGACTTCCTTCTCCGTCTCCCATATCTGCCTTTCAGTTGCTTTTTCTATTGGCTGACTGAGTTGCCTTGACTTTTAGAAATCTTATAAGTGTGCAGCTGTGTTTTCAGTCACCAAATGTGTCTTTTGAACCGCTGCACTTTGAGAGATGGAGATGTAGTGAAAGAAAGAAAGAGAGAAAAGATGAGATTTAGAAGAGCAATCAGATGTAGAAGAAGATGATTGACGGGGGGGGGGGCACTGTGAAGTTTAACACGAGGAGGGGAAAAAAGGCAGCTAAAAGTTGAAAAAGGAAAATTACACTTTGTCACCTGCAGGGCTTTGTTCACCATTTACTCGCTCATATATGCTATAGGTGCGGTCAAGGTTGCGCTCGTAGGGAAAATGTACACAAGGCTGAATTTGCAGGAGAACAAACACGCCTCACTTTAGAACATTTTGTGCCAGCATCACGGTGAGAGACGGGCCTCGGATATGAATGCAAATGAATCTCTATCCTCTGCAGGTTGCTGGTGCGGACAGCATGTCGGAAATGTCTGTTTAGTTTTTTTATTTTTATTTTTTTATTATTATTTGCATGTGGAGAAACTGTTTTTAGGATGCAGGAAAAGAACAACAGAAAGGACATGAGCTTGCAGACTTTTCACCTGCTTGTTCCACAATTTTACTGACTCTAAACATGGTCGTTTATCTTTTATCATAAATCATGATAAATTTCTTAGCATGAAAGTTTAACAGTTTAGTGATGTGAATCCCACTTTTTTATGTTGCTGGTGTCCTGAAGAAGCATGTTAAAAATGGGAATGTTTTTTAAGAGCAGTGTTTGTCTGTGAGGCTGTGATTGATGTCAGCCATTCAGTTTTCTTAAAAAATTTGCAATAAATAGTTCTTACTGTCACTTTTATCATTATCATAATATTACCACAAAATATTGTAAAGAAACTTTAAGTCCATATCACCCACTCTTTCTAAACACCATCTCTCCGGATAGAATCACACCCTCAATGTCAGTGAAAGCATAGAATTAGTTTCCACACTATTGCATGTAGACACCTGCACACACATCCTGTAGAACTTAATGGAGTGTGATCCAATCTAACACCTAATTCCAGGTTCATCATTTACATGCAAGCAGTATGCACTAATACACGGTCTGTTATATTACTACTATTAGTAGTAGTAGTAATACTAGTAATAATGATAAAAATGATAATAAATCCAGAGTAAGGATTTGGCACACTTAATTTGATGAGTCTTTATGGTTGGTTTCCTTTGTGTAGGTCTGCTGTCACACCATATTATAATTCCCTATTCCTCTCACATACCGAGCAAAACACTGATTAAAGCTTTGGTGAAACGTTATTTCTCCCTCAGATTGCATAAATCATCTCTGACGGGTAAAGATTGTGTGATGAGATTGGGAGCAGGCGTGGAAAAGAAAGGCGATGAAGAATAAATGGGACAATGGGAGCAAATAAAACTAAAGGATTTGATGAAAGTCTACCCGGACTGAATGTATTGACTTAATAAATGTCTTAATTTCAAAAGTGGTCTGTTGGAATCCCCATTTTTCAACTAAATGATCTCCTTGACACTCCGTTTTAAATAAAAGCTATAAAAATGCAAGTTTCACAGTTTTTATAATGCACTTTATGCCACATCTTTATAATGTTAAATGCAAATTTGTAGAGCGTTGCACATCGGGGTTTTTTTGCAGTGCATTTAGTACTTCTAACAAAGAATTCAAGTTATCTGGACGTACTGTGGGTGAGCACAGACCCATTTATGGCTTTATGGTATTTAAATTGATAAAAAAAAAAAGTAAATAAAAATTTGAGCTGTGCCTCTTTAATGAGACGAGGAGAAAGTGCTGATGCGAGTGTTTTCTCTCGCTGGTTGGAGCATAATGCAATGCATCAGTACCACAGATTGATATTCTATAGTGTACCCCCATTTTATTCAAATATTTTGCAATTTCATTCCTTACCCCTCATGTGTTCACAGTTTTATCCCAGCATATTTATTACTTTTTAAATTGACCTCGTTACAATTCAGTACTGACAATTTTATCTTGCTTGGCCATTTTTATGGATTATAAAAATAGACATTTATGAAAATTACATTTTTACATTATGCTGTAAATGGTGGGTTATTTTAATTTTAAAATTTAGGCACGTATGTGGATTAAGATTTAAATTACATGTGGCTATGAAACTTCCTCAAGGTTAATATGTAAAGTCTATGGGTGGGCGGCCTACAATCCAACGCTTGGTGCCATGATTCACAATGAGCTGAAACTACCAGCATGTGGGAACAAAAATATAAATTTACCAGTTTTGACCTACAGCGCACTTGTGGGTTAGGAACCACAGTCACCATTAGATAAATGCCGCAAATACTTAAGACCACCTATAAAAATGCGTATAACTGTCTTCTTTAATCGCTCAAACACGATACATTAAAATGCATTGCTACATAAATAAGAAACTATTTTAGCACTACTGCCGAATATGACATCTCTTGTCTTCCTTATCACTGTTCTTGGACGTACAGCCAATCGGTGGCAAGGAAAATGAATGGCGTGTCTTGATTGGCTACTTTGCAAATGGCAACCAATAACATGTCAAATAGCATTGTCCTGAGGGAGTTCAGACTCCCAACCTGAATTTTCTTTCAAATATTGTAGATACCAACAAATCCATGAATAGCTGAATTTTCAATCCTGAGTGAGTGAGCACTGTATTCTGGTTTGTTTTTACTTCTAAGAACTGTAATGCAGGTGGCAAAGAAAACAATGCAGGTGTTTGGAGATGGTAGTTTTGAACCCTGCGGTAAAGGAACAGGATGTGTAGTATTACTGTCTTTGCATCAAAGTATCTGATTTTAGTTTAAAAAGAATAATCTGTTTTATTTGGCGTCCCAATCAACAATCAAATTTGATCAAATTAAAATGACAGAACTGATTACTGTATCTTTAACTGCTAACCTTTCCCCAGTGACAATCAGAGGGCTGAATGAAAGCGTTTTTTTTTTTTTCCTTTTCTGTCCCTGATGAGAAAGAGAAATCTGCCCGTTTGGAAATATTCATGGTCTTGAAAACAAAACAAATAATTGCATGAAAACTCAATTACCTTAATAATAAATTTAAATCACATTTTAAGTTTTTTGCTTTAAATGTTTGTGTAAATCTTTTTATACCGTTAAAAACGACTTTCTACTCTGGGCAATTGCGAGAATCTCCTACCAGCCCAAGCTCATTTGAAGGTATTTAAAATCCACATAGAGTTACAGCATAATGTGTGATAACGGTTTTCAACTAAGTGACTTGCACATCACAACATGTGTAGGAATAAAAAAACAGAGAGATTTAATGTCACACCTGGGTGCTGTGTAGGGATAGGGTGGGTGGGTAATGAGGTATGAAACACTTGATTTCCATTTTTCACTGGCCATTGACTCAGTTTAAGTGGGAAATGCAGAGTAAAAATGTGCCAACGCTTTTTTATTTTTGAAAGTTTTTGAATCATCTATCAATGTCACCCTCAGCTTCATTGCTACGTCATCTTGGTCCCCGTTTTAAAATCGGCAGGTCTTGGGACAATCTGCGCACTTGCACATTACAGTAAACCTCAACTGTCTCCATTTTCAATGATCTTTGCTTAAGAACTTCAACTTTGTCGCGATGCTAAAGGTTTGTGAGGGAATAGCTTCCCAGTGGCCCATCGTCCCTGTCCAATCTCCTCCTCACCTTCCCTTCAGAACTGTCCTTCTCTCTCTCCCACCCTCCACCAGGGAGTGTTTGTCATTTTGAATATGAATGAGCTCTTTCTCTTTAAGTTTTCTCATGAATCTCTTGGGGTTTTTTTTCAACTCTGTAATAAAAAGCCCCTTTCCCCACCAATCCATATCTTCGCCGTCATGTGATGCATGATGTAACAAAAGCCTTATCTGCAATGCTTGTACTCCGGGGGGTAAAAAAAAAAAAAATGAAAGAGTGAGTTTTTGCACCACCAGAAGTCTATAAAGAACAAAGTCGTTTATCTTTTTCCCATCTTTCCAACCATCGAGCGAGCTTCCACATGCATCGTCTAGTCTCCCCCGCAGCTAAAAAGGCTGAGCTCCTCTTAGCTCCCACGACCAGGGAGGGCTGTAAAAACGTTTGTTGCTGGAAATTTTCCCACACACTAAAGCACAAAATGAATTCATCTTCCTTTTAGCGTAGGGGAGTAGAAAGGAGAGAAAAAAAGAGAAAAAGAGAAGCTATAAACAAACAGACAGACACGGGAAAGCAGGCCAACTGAAAAGCTAAAAAGAAAAACGGGATGAGAAATGGTTCTTCTGAAAGCAGCATAATTCTCCCGTTCCTCTTTGCCTGGGAGCGTTGGAGCTATTATGTCACTCAAATAAAGCATCTTTCAGCACCTTGACCCTTTTGCATAATGGACTCTAAATGCCTACGGTAACATAAATAATGGAGAGCCGGTGATGGTCCGGGATGTGAGAGGGGATATAGCATTTCCTCATGTAGAACTAGCTTTGCTTTGAAGATGAAGTACAAGTTCATTTGTCAAATGCGCCGTGCGCATCCGGCGGCGAGGCGATGCGGTTGTTAGCGCTGTCACCTCACAGCAAGAGCGATCCTGGTTCAAGTGTCAGGCCACCTTTTTTGCAGACAGTCTCTCCTCTTGAGTGCATGGATTTTTTTTCTTTTTCCAGGTTCTCCTGTTTCCTCTTGTTTTCCATTGTTTCCTCACATTAAGTTAATTTGTTATTCTAAATCGACTGTAAACCTGAATGTGTGTGTGCTGGTTTCTCGTGTTCCCCCTTGGCGCACAGTTAAAAGAACTGTGAGGAAAAGTGCAGCTCTGTGAAGTTATTAATAGTAATAGTTTCCTTTATTTGTCGGAGACAAAATGAGTTTGCAGAAAAGTGAAGACAGCTGGTCTCATTTGTGTTTATTTTAGCCATCACAAATAACTCCAACATTCATAGTTTTCTCGAATAAAACTTAATATAAGCAGATACTAAACGACAATAGCCTACGTTTTGGCTAATTTTGTTGCTACAATGCAACACTGTGTTCATAGAGACTGCTGGTTGTGTCACTCTACCTGATCAGCTACAGTTTCTCAGTACTCAAAAATCTTACTTAAAATTTGTATCGTCTTAAGCTGTCAAAGAATGTATGTTCCTGAACTTTTCTTGATATCATCATGAGGACGTCGTGATAATGTACATTTTCAGAAAGATACAAAAGAGGCACTACAGTAGATGAGGGTGGTTTGGGAAATTTCCACCATCTGTATCGCCATTTTTGTTTTAATTTCTTTTGTTTAATGCAGCTGAGATATATTGTGCCACTTTGCGGTGGCACAATATATCGCTGCAAAGTTTCTGATGGATGATGAGGACAAAATGGCTGTGGAAGATGGACACAACACTCCATTCATATTTGTCTGTTTTTAACATTGTGCATAGTTGGGCTTTCTACCACTTTTACGAGTTTTGTTTTTTTTAACATTTTCCTATCGGTGAGGGAACAAATTCTCATAATGGAGTCAAAGAACAAGATTAGGGATGCAAATAATTAATTGGCTTATAATTAATTGTTGATAAATGGTTTATTAGATTAAAATTAGTCCCAATCAATTAACTAATTACATCCGGTTAGTCTTTCTTTTAGTGTTGTACTTTGGCATCACTGATCATCATTAAGTGCAGCTGATTGATAGAGGAATAAAGATGGCGGTGGGGCCATACCAGAACGTGAAAGAGAAACGGTGTGGGATGCAAATTGCACTTTATGCGGTTCTGTTTTGAAATATAAACACTTGACAAGCTCATTAAGTTATCACCCATTATTTTTCTGTTCGATGACTTGGGTTTCTCTCTTGTTATATTTTATAATTAAGCTTAATAATGTGACAAACTCACAATTTTCTGTTTATTCTGTTAGTATTTAATACAGCCGACACAAAATAATGTTAACATTTAATGAATTTTTTAAATTCAGCATATTGCAAAAAAAAATATTCCTTTATATTATGAAAAGAGTTGGTTGATCAATAATATGAATCAACTTTAGATTAAGTAATTAATCAATAACTTGCATTTCTAAGGAAGACACCAGAAACTGTCCCTTTAACCTACCCAACCTGCCGCTGCGTCCCTCCACCCCATCGCTACTCAAAACGAGAGAAAGCCAGACATGAATGAATCATGTGTATCCTTTAAGTCGTGTTTTGCTCTGGGTCTAATTGGTAACTCAGATCAGCTGAGTGAGTCATGATTATGAAGAACTAAAAATACCACATACAAAAAAGGGGGAGGAGAAAAAAAACAGGTACATCGACATGAAGTTCTTGTTGTGTTCTTTTTTGTGTTTGCTTGTCCTGACCCTGATGACAACTCTTCAAAAAATGGGCACATGCTTCCGTGAAATGGCTCACACAGTGCTAATTATTAATATCCGTCTGCTTTTCTTGCCATTTTGGATGGGCTGCAGAATGTTTCTGCTGAGAATGCCTGCCAGGGACACAAAGTGATGGGGTGTTGTTTTTTCCTTTACAAAAAAAGAGGGAGAAAAAAAAAAGATTTTTTTTTTCCACTGACGTTTGGTGCCAGTTTATGTCCACTCCTCATTCTGTCTTGATCTGTTTGTGGTTTGATGATTTATGTGCAGCGCCTTCTTATTTGTGTACACACACAACGTGTGTATTCCTCCCTTGTCTACATATCTTTATGTGAAGACACAGATGGAGCTGGAATGCTCCAACCGTTCCATTTTGGGATGTTAGCATGTAGCTGCTCACTGCAGATGGCGTAAATCGTCAACCATTAATACGTGGGTTGTATAAATGTAAAAATAGACCATGATCCAGTTTAATTCAATGGTTTAATGATCCATTAAATGTAAATCACATCATCCAAAAATCTTCAAAGTTTGTTGTGGATGACTTGCAACAAATCTGAAGAAGTCTCTGACAGTCTCATGAATATCATGAAATGCTAGCAGCTCAATTTCCGAGCAGCAGAGATGATATTTCATAATAACATCAGTTGTTGGTAAGCACTGCTAATCCACCTCATTTGCTTTTGCTGCTCCTCTCTAGATTTCTGTCTAGCTATATGGTTAAAAATCTGGGCAGAGACATGTTGAATTCTGGGATACATCATCCTTGCCTGTTAATATTAATGGAAGTGATGGTTTGAACTTCCTTCTTCTCTCTCTTCTATTTGGTCCTGCTCTGCGTCCTTGATGACTTCCTTTTCAACTCCTCTTGAATTTGGGATCGTAGTTGAGTTATTATTTGAACGTTTGAGATATAGCTTCCTCAATCAGCTACCAGATTTAAATACAGTATCTTGTTGGCATGGTTACTCATCGCAACAAATATCTGAAAGTAAAACAGTGAGAGCAAAAATTCTCCCAGCATCCAAAGCCAGAGGGAATAACGGTCCAAACATGCAATGCCATGCAATGCTTCAACCGAAAACACTTTAGACACAGACATCGATAAGTCTTGAAAAAGAACAAATCAGAACTAACAGAGCTACTCCAACATGCTGCCACCGTGAGCGGTGTAATACTGGAACCTTTAAATCCTGTCTGTCTAAATAATGTGAAAACGTGTTCTCTAGTTCAATATTGCATACATGTTGTTCAACTTATCAGAGTGGCTAAATGTGGAACGACGTGTGTGACCCAATAGCTCAGGAATACATTAAGACATAAGAATAAGGCTCGCCCGAGGCCCCCTGTTGTCACTCAGCCTGCTGTTTATTCGTTCACAGGCAAGGTGGTAGGTTGGACAGTGGGATGGGATAAGCATGTTTACATAATTGACCGGGAGAGTCAGATATGCTTGCTTTTTGGCAAGCCTGCAAAGACCTGCTCCCTGTGGCAGTAAAAACTGAGAGATATAACCTCTTAACACCATGTTTGCTGCCAGGAAATGCCTCACGTAGGTCTATAATGTCAGCTTATGCTGTTGTTTTTCCTCTTTGGATTGCTCACATTCCTTTTATAAATGCATACATATCTACAGCAAACATTGTGTATTCCATTGTATTGGGCTGCTGAATTTAAAAGCGAGTTTTGCGTAGCGAATTCTTGGGATTTTAGCAAAAAATGTCTGTTCCTGGATGTGCAAACCTGGAAAAGACGTAACCCAAAAGACCTATAGCTGAACTTGCAGCAAAAGAAGGTTCTACAAAGTGTTAGCAGAAGGGAAGTTGAATAAAAATACATACTACAGAGTTGTACTTGCAAAGACTTTGGCTACTATTTATTGTTTTCCTTCCAGTACACAGTTATTCTCTGCTTTCTGTCGGTCCGTCACTCAGTATCTCAAAGAGGTACGCTGAAGTTTGTGGCTATATAACACGAGAAACTGTGAAAAGTTCAAGAGGATTAACCACGTTTGCAAAGCACCGCAGATCAGTGTAAATCAAAGATCAAGTGCAGATTTAAACAAATATTTGCACTTTTGCAACTTCACTCCGCCTGGATTTCTATCCAAGTGGGACCTCTTGGATGAAAATCCTCTCCACAATCACACTTTACAATTTTACCCAACATATTCTCTGTTGCCCTTTCTTGCTGAATCCCTACACTTAATTTAAACCGTCTCCCTCCCAAAAGCAGTTTACTACGTGGGGCGAGACAGGGAGATGGACTTAGAGCCTTAAATCATCCCCTGCTCCACATTGGCTCCAAACCCTCTCAGGCAATGTGGGTGGACTGATTTTTATGAGTGTGATGATGGTTTGACGTGCCGTAATCCTCTTTCCCTGATCTCCCCTCGTCCATCTGCTTCATCTCCATCCTTCTTTTTCTCTCTTCCCCTCCCCCTGTCCGACCACTCAGTTTGGGCACAAAAAATAGAAATAAAACTGTAATATGTAGATGCATACAGGCATGTAAATAAACGGGCAACACGGAAGTATAAATGTGAAAACTGTTCGCTGGGTTAGCTTTTCCATGCTTTCTTGTTGGTTTTCCCCCATTATTTACTTTAGTTAAATTTCCAAAATAAGAGAAATTTAGAGTATCTTAATTCTGTGATTATAGTTGTACAGTGCTACCATGTTGCTTTTTTGCTAGACTTAAATCTTTCAAATTATCCTATGAATTTTTATATAATCAGAGATAGTCTGATTAATCCAAAATGTAGATCTCCAAAAATAAATCAGAATCAACCTAGTCTAATGTGAAAAAGACATAGCCTCCTATATGTTAAAAATTGAAATTTGGTTGGCAACCTATATTAAAATTAAATTAGATTTTTTTTTTTTATTATGTCACTGTAGTTAAAATTGGTCCCAGTCTTCTTTGCAAATTAGTTTTCATTGAGCCACCTTAAACAGTTTTCAGGAATGGGGTGGCATTTTTATGTTCATGCCAGAAAATCTCAATTAGATTTTGGTCAAGACTTTGATTAGATCACTTTAAAATTAAATTTAGGTTGTTTTTTTTTGTTATCCATCCAGAAACTTTCTTGTTGCATCAACTAAGTGCACCTGAGCTTAAGTTACTTGAGTCACAAACTGACAGCTAAAAACTTTCCTTCATGCTTCTCTCAGAGAGGATGACCTCCAGGTCTTGAAGAAACAAAGCAGCCCCTGACAATACCATCAGTTTGGACAGTCTGTATGATGTTCTTTTTCAGAATAGCAGTCATTTGTACACCAGGTGTAACAAGACTCACTTGTTCTTAAAAGGTTTTGTTTTTCCTCATCGGTCAAAGAATGTTGTCCTAGATGTCTTTAAGGTCATTGAAGGAGTTTGTTGAGAAATGTGAGTCTGTGTCTTATTGTTTAGGCAACTCTGACTTTGACTGAGTCGAGGTAAGTAAGGTCTGTAGTGCTTCAGATGTCGTATGAGTCATCTCTGGACTCTTGCAGGGAGTTTGGTGGGCTGGCCTCCTTATAGGAAGGTTCATTGCTTGCTTAGGAAGGTTATCTACTGTAATAAGTCGATTCTACAGGTCTGCCAATCAGACTTGGGTATGCAAAGTGAATAATTTGAAAACGACTTTTTTGGTTTTATTCAGGTTATCATTCTCTGTAGTAAAGTTTGCTGGATGATCTCAAACATTTAAATGTTGCAAAAAAACTGAAAAACCAAAGACAAGCAAGGAGCAAATATATATTTTAACAACCCTGTAGTCTAAAAGGAACCATATCCATTACTTGCGTTTGCTCTGATTTCCTTCTGATCCAGATCAAGGTTTTGAACTGGTATATATGGGATTTGACTGCTTTAATTTATAAAAGAAAACGCATACATTATAGTATTATTCTGTTTCCAAAATGTCCCTCCCCTTCTTGCTCACCTTTAATGCCCCCATCGGCATTTTTTCCCATTGTCTTCCATCTCCCTCCTTCTCTTAATCTTTTTCGCCTTTATCCTCCCTTTGCTCCAGTTCATCTGTCTCTCTCCTGGCCTCCCCTCTCATCATCCTCACCACCCCTCCTTTTCCTCACTCTCTCCTTGCCATAGCAGTGGGTGTACTAAGCAGGGATTAGGCGTGATTGAAGTGCTGACGTGAGAGTTCTTCCGCCAGGGCCTCTTATCCTTTGCAGCCCCCCCTGAGAGAGACCTCTCATTGCTAGGCTTCAGTAGTAGTTTGGGTCTGGCCTCTCCAAGGACTCCCCATGGAAATAGCCTCTCTTCATGCCTCTGTGCTTTATCCCCAGTTGCCTTAGTGCCTTTTCCTGATAGATGTGTGCCTCGGCCCTGATAGAGCTTTCTGCCTGCCAGTTTAAAGCTTTGCTACTTTTTTTGTATCCCAAAAGTGAAGCCCTTCCTCATAATGTATAAGAAATCCTCTTCTTATCCATGCCCCCATCTCCTTCCTCTCACACAGGTGAGAGGAAGGTGCCTCCCAACTTTTACCTCCGAATGTTTCAAAGATTCACTAGTCGAGGTGTCAGCAGTTTACCACTGCCGTCACGGATTGTGATAGAACTTGATAGGGCAAAATGTTTTCCTTTTTCAGAGCCATATGCCAAACTTTTTTCTGATGGCAACATAAGTGATTACGAAACACGGCGCAAGCAGATGTCACAGAGGTTTTGTTGGGGAGGGTTAGCGGTGTGCGCGGCACCCGTCACTTTCCATGACCAAACCTTCGTTGTATTCTAATTTGTCATCCACTCGATTCGGCGCGTGATGGTGATTAGCACTTAAAAGGGGCGTGAGATCTGTGATTTGTGCGCTGCACCCAGCCCACCTGACTCTGAATTTTGCAAAGGGGAGTCGACCTTTGAAGTCATACTGGAGAAGAAGAAAACGAGGAGAGCGGGAGTAAATTGATCCTTCTGTAGCTTTGCCCTCCAGGGATATCGGGGAATATTCATAGCACCAATGGTTTCAAGTTTGTTAATCTAGCCAGTATTTGATTTTTCTTTTCTTTTCTTTTCTTTTCTTTTCTTTTCTTTGGTGTTTGCTCAAGAAAATGCAGTGATTACCTCTATAGACCTGAATAATACCCTTGTCATCATTTCGCCTGCCAGTGGGCTCCATGGAGATTAAATTACAGCTTCTTTTCCCCCATTTTAAACAGCAGTTACACTCTCACCTCACTTTACACCTCCATGTAAATATTATGTGACAACATAATGTGAGATTGTATAACTGACAAGAAACAGTTTTATAACATACAGTACAGTAGCTTTAGTGTTTAAATCCCCTTAAATTTGTGTTAACGGTTTTGTGATTTAGCCACAAACTTAGTGTCTTTTAATGGGGTTTTATGCATCAGATTATTAGAACATATATAGTGTTGATCTGTGTGTGATAGGCGTGTCTATTGGACATTTATAGAAATACAGAACAAATTGCGTCCCGTATCGGTTCAATACGGGATTTATCAGCTAAATACAGGACGATTCTGTATTTTACGGGACTGGTGGCAACCCTACCCTGTATATTTCTGAGTTTGTTTGTTCTTTTCTTTTGGCTTCATAATGTTTCATAACAAAAATTAAAACTTCTCAATGTTTGACATTGTCTAGCAAAATGTTTTTACGTCAGGCTACAATAGAATGTTCAGTTCCAATGGTATCAATGACATCAGCGGTGATGTCATCACTCTGATATCACAAGGGAATCTCTCTTTAATGTAGCTCACAGACTGTTTTCTCAGACCTGTTCCACAGTTCTATCGTGACAGATCACTCTTCAGAGCACGTTCGAAATTAATCGAAAAGAGCCGGATATCGATTCCAGACATGAAGCAACAACAGATTGGTTGTGAACATGAAGCTTTTCCAGCTGAGCTTTCATGGGTCGAAATGATGGACCTCAACATCCAAGTCGACTACGACGCTATCATTTTCCCTTTGGAAGATTACAGCGACAGCCCCATTAAGCCGAAGATGAATCAGCAGAGGTCCAGGGGGAATCGGATCCTTCCGGCGACATGGAGAGTCCAACATCATTGGAAGTCGAGCAGAAAACGACTCCCTCTGCTGGCTTTGAGATCACCCCCTTTGTGGAAGATGTGAAAGAAACAAGCCAATATGTCAAAGATCTCACAAAGAAGGTAGACGATCTTAAAACAGAATTGCAGAGATAGGCATGTCTATCGGACATTTATAGAAATATGGAACAAATCGCATCCCGTCTCGGTTCAATACAGGACGCAACATTTATTAGCTAAATACAGGATGATTCTGTATTTTACGGGACTGGTGGCAACTCTACCCTGTATATTTCTGAGTTTGTTTGTTTTTTTCTTTTGGCTTCATAATGTTTCATAACAAAAATTAAAACTTCTCAATGTTTGATATTGTCTAGCAAAATGTTTTTACGTCAGGCTACAATAGAATGTTCAGTTCCAATGGTATCGATGACATCAGCGGTGATGTCATCACTCTATATCACAAGGGAATCTCTCTCTTTAATGTAGCTCACAGACTGTTTTCTCAGACCTGTTCCACTGTTCTATCGCAACAGATCACTCTTCAGAGCACGTTTGAAATTTATCGAAAAGAGCTGGATATCGATTCCAGATATTACACGCCTTTCAGAGAAGTGAGAATTTACCAGAATATCGACAGGAAGCAACAACAGATTGGTTGTGAACATGAAGCTTTTCCAGCTGAGCTTTCATGGGTCAACATGATGGACCTCAACATCCAAGTCGACTACGACGCTATCATTTTCCCTTTGGAAGATGACAGCGACAGCCCCATTAAGCCAGAAGATGAATCAGCAGAGGTCCAGGGGGAATCGGGTCCTTCCGGCGACTTGGAGAGTCCAAGATCATTGGAAGTCGAGCAGAAAACGACTCCCTCTGCTGGCTTCAAGATCACCCCCTTAGTGGAAGACGTGAACGAGACGAGCCAATACGTCAAAGATCTCACAAAGCAGGTAGACGAATTGGAGCGATAGGCGTGTCTATCGGACATTTATAGAAATATGGAACAAATCGCGTCCTGTATCGGTTCAATACGGGACGCAACATTTATAAGCCAAATACGGGACAATTCTGTATCTTATGGGACGAGTGGAAACCCTACTTATAACACATGGCAATTACTAGTGGAAAACCCTTATCACTGTATAGAACAGAGTAAGTGCCATTGGCATTGCAATAATTATGTATGAAGGGGACATTTGAAACCTATTCATTTGGACCACCTCACATTTACAACAACTTTCTATTTCTATTGCTTCACAAAATAATCCACTCCTCTTGACTGATGGAAGACTGATTCCTCCACTCCAGGTTTTTCTGATTTCCTACAGCAGCTCACTGCAATGGTTGCTCAGAACATAAACAAAAATCAACTAGCACAAGCTGCTGAAAACCGGACAAAATGTCAATCCCACTTACACCTCGCACAGCTTGTGTCACGAAAGTGGTTGAACTTCCTGGTTTTAATGTGCTAGTGGTTCAACTGATGAAGCCACGTTAGAGATCTTTGAACTTCACGTGTCTAGAAGAAGTCTTACAGAGCCGGACTTTAATATTTTTCAAAATAAAAGACTCTAAATAAACTGCAGTTAAAATGAGAATCAAGACAGACCAGTCAAGTTGGTGCAAACGAGACAGAGAAAAGTCTCATATGGTTAGCAAGCCAGGAATTAGCTGCTTCTGCCCTAGCCAATATGCCCCTCCCACATTACAAATGCTTCTGATGGCCTATGTAGGTGGTAGTGGAAAAAGGCTAAAATTGGGACTGTGCAAGATTTAAACACTGATGTTCAAAGGTGCTTTCCTCCTAATCTGGCTGGGCCTGGGCTATTTATGAAAGAATGAGCAAAAACACCCACAGCTGTAGTGGGTCTCTGTTGATTCTTGCTTCTTGGGTTGAATGCTCTGCATGCTGTCCTGATGTTTTTTTTTTTTCAAAAACAGTTATTTTAAAGTGATAACCGATATCACTTTGAAATAATAATTAATAATATACACTGATGTTTGAGATGCCAAAATGGGAAAACATTCAATCCCTTTGAATATTTTACCTGATACCTGCCATGTCTCATAACAAAAGAAAACGTCTGTTATTGACTCTGCCATGAATAGATGAACACAGCAGATTGCATATCCACCACAGAGCAAAACATCTTGACAGACTGTAATTGGGTAGAAAAAAAGCAAGAATCAACAGAGACAGCCTAAAGCTGTTGCTGAAAATGTTTACAGCCGTTTTTTAAAAGAAAAGTATCTCTCTCTCTTTTTTTTTTCTTAATTCTGCCGTTTGGATGAATCAAACTGATAAAATAAGCTTTTCATCATATTACGTTTGGTTCTGGTTTTCATTTGCCGCAGTTTAAAAACACATAATCCTCTCCTCAGATTACATATGCTGCGGATGACCGCAAAGCCCTGCTCACGACCAACTGTAATTTCATGTTTGAAAATTGGGCCGAACAATGGGGAGATTCTGACCTACTTTAAATGTTAATGTGCTCAAGGATTTCAGCTTGGTTTCTGTCTATTATTCCCCCCGCTGCGCGGCCTCGGCGTGTAGCTGTCACAATCCGTCTCGCGCATTGAAATGTGCAGGTTTTAAGGATCTTGGGATGCACTTTTCTTTTTAGCGCGGCGAATTAATTCAGTCTTGGCACTTTCACACCTTGAACTTGATTTGTGCAGTTTAATTAAAACATTCCACTTGTTCCGTTTGATGAACCCGCAGATGAAGAAGAAAAATGGGCCTGGACTTGTGTAGGACTCCTCACGTTGAAACTGGACTACAAGTGGAGAGCAAAAAGAAAAGAAATAAATTGCACAGAGGTCACTTCTTGACTCATTATATTGAGGCGTCTGACAAAAAAAAAAAAAATAAGTGTGTAGTGTCACGTAGATATCAACAGTTTCTTATTTTTGTGAGTGTACAAACTACTTTGGGGCCCTTTAGGTTAATACCCCTTGAATGTTTTTCTTTTCATCCTGACTCATTATAGCCACAGATTTGTAAGGGTTTTTGTTGGGCTTTAATGAAGCGGACCAACAAAGGGTAGTAGAAAATTCAAGTGAAAGACGAAACATACATTATTTCAAGTGTAGCATTTATCTATATGAAACTACTTTGAGTTAGTAGTTTGAAGATCTCTTTCTCTGCAGTTGGGGTATGTTTTTATGAGACTGGTGCTCATAGAAGAGACTTTTTTCTTTTTTTTTTGCCCCTTCTCCTTTACAAAGAAGCTTGAGTCAAACCTTCGATTGGGCAGAGAGCTTCTGTGAACATCAAACCCTCAACTGGATTTAGGTCTGGACATTAGACATATACGGGCCTCCATAACACGTGGGATCTAAACCATTGTGTTGTAACATTGGCTGTATGTTCAGGGTTTTAGGCTGTATGTTTAGTCAAATTCCTTCCTAATAACTGCAGTCTGACACATTGCAAACGGAGACTTGCTGTTTTCTTTTAAAGGGGAACTTGTTGCTACCTTTTCATGAAGCCTAGTCTTTTTAAATGCATTGATAGATTCCCCCACCTGTGCTAGATATGTATATACATAAACATGAGTGTATGAGTGTTGTCTTGACTACTACCTCTGTTCTGGTTTTATGTGCAAGACATAATTGCAGGTGGTCAGACAACTCGAGGAACACTCATCTCATCCTCCTCCATTTCTCATTTAAGTTGTGAAAGAAAAAAAGAGAGTAACAACAAAGGAACTGTCAAATCTCAGTCTGCTCTCTGCATGCTCCCCAAATACAAGAAACTTCACAGGAGAGGATCAGTCCTGGAACCAAGAAAACGGATGCTGACAGGCAGGCTGCCTGCTGTCATTCTGGAGGGGCACTGGATGAATGCAGCCCACAACCTGGAGGACTTTCTCCTCAATGAGCCTCGCTGATAAGAGGACAAGCTACTGGAGGAGTACCTCTGTTCGTTTGATCTCGAAATCAAGCTACTAATAATTTTCTCTGCAACATTAAAGGCCGCGAAGATCGAGGAGATACAGAGCGAGGCTGCGTTTGAAGTGGATCACTCTGTCTGGTGTTAAGGCCAGGAGATTACTTATTGCAGATGATAAAATGATAGCTACATGGTGGCAGCTTGTGCTTGGTCCACAAGGATTTTGAATCATGGATGAAGCTGGGTTTCCTCTAGTTTTTTTTTTTTTTTTTTTAAACCGTGGTGGTCGACGCCTTAAAACATATTTGAAACATTACGGATCAAGGACAAACTATTAACTACATTACTGTTGTTAAAAATGTTAGGGTCATAGGCTTTAACTAGAAATGCGCTCAACTTAACTTTCCTTGCGTACATCTTTTGCCTTTTCTCTTCCTCTACTTTGGATTTTGTCTCTAGATTTTCTTCACTCCTGAAAGCAGCGCAGCACACAGTAGCTAACTTTAAAGCCAGACAGGCTGGAGTTGGCAGTGTTTGTTTTTCAAAATGTTAACTTCACTCCAAACTCTTGATTATGGTTAGTAGAAGTGCACAAATGTAAGCTACATATTTATGGTCCTTTATGAAAGAATTTCTTTTCAAAGTGTTTTTGATTTTCTTCAGGCATAAAAATAGGTAGGAAAACAATGTCTAGGATGTTTTTCTAGGCAATCGGTTGTAATTTTCTCCAAATACAAAGTTATTTGGAAAAGTATTTTTCTTTAGGGGTTACTTGACGTCACAATATTTTTTTTCATTTTTACATACAAGAGTCCTCTACAATAGGAAGGACTGGATGTCCCCGAGTTGCTTTTTCATTTGTCTGCCATATTGGATTTAACAAAAATGGTCTTGCACTTGCAGTGGATGGCCAGATTCATAGTGTATTGTACGATACACTAGTGTCCACTTCAGTGGTCTGTGTGCATTTATAACATACAAATCCACAAGCAGCACAAGAAAATTACTTTTAGATGGCTGTCAACTTCAGTGAACACTACACATGAAAGGGATACATTTTGCTTTACTTTGTTTTAGTGTATATATGTAAAAGAAAAAAAAAAAAAAAAACTAAAAGACTTTTAATTCTGACGTTATTGCAGCTTTTATTTTGACGTGCGCCACGATCAGTTACACATGGAGGAAGCCTTGTGAAGGGACTTCTGCATGCCTTGCGTTGTGCCATGCTTACTGTATGTCGTTAAATGTCACATTATTTACCAGAAGTGCTCTAATCACTGGATTACGTTGCCGTGCCACCGACTTCCAAATGCCCTTTCACTTCTCCTGCTCACTCCCCCCGCAACCCCCCTCCTAACCCCGGCTGTTGCCACTCAGGGCAGGAGGGAATGCGCGACACTTATTATAGGCTAATGGATCATAAATTGAAACTGAAAGTTCAGTGCAAGAACGCCATTCAAATGCACAAACACACCGATCCCCGTGGCTCGCCTTGAGATTTCTCTCCCGGCCTCGGCGCTCCTCATTTGTTATGCTCAGCTATCACCAGCTTTGAGGTCATCTTTTATGAATTACTGGCATGAATTTATGGTCCAATAAGTTTGGGAGCATTTATGCTGTGTTCTATCCTGTATGTCCTTTAATGTGAACGTTAGGAAAAGGCCTTAATCTCTGGAGTTTTTCGTTAATGGACTCCTACCATCCACCATTTCCTGTTCTTGCTGGTGAGCTCATCTTATTTTGATTTGCGAGAGCTTTGGTTTTTATGCCTTTTTGTGTTTATGTGAAAACTATATTTAGTTTTTCATGTAAGCATGACGGAGCATAAATATAAATGGTCTAAACTATTGCTCCTTTTAAGAGCCCCAAAACTGTGATAAAATCATCCACTACCTGCTTGTATATTATTCAGCTTAGTTCACATATAAAGGTTAGTTATGATTTCATAGAATCATTTCCTCACGCAAATGATTCTTTGAAAAATACATTTACATAGAATTTACTGGATGGAACATTCAGAGCTATGATGGGAAAAGAAAACAAATAGATTGAAATGAGACAAAAAAACCTTCAGCCTTTGAAAGTAGAATAATTTTCTGTTACTCGGTGTACATCACCAACAGCTTAGAATGAAATAACCTGCCGCTTTTTTCCATCGTGAACATTTCCTTTTATTTCCTAAATAACGTCAGTTGGGAAAAATAAATAGAAATGTTTTTGTCAAACATGCAGCTGTACCTAAAAAAAAAAAAATTATTTTGACAAGTTATTTTAGTAATTGAATTCAAAAACTGAAGCTCAAGCTTTGTTACACATTGTTAGGTTTAGTTTATCCATTTTGGCAGCCAGCCAGGAGCAAAAGATCCGACAGTTGTTGCTTTTCTACCAGAATTTCTCTGAAATTTGGAGAGTCTAACTAAAATATCGCTTCTATTTTAGCATCCAGCTCATTTTGATAGTGATAACTTCTCCTGAAGAGCTTCCAGAATGTCTCCATTCCTGAGCAACATCAGATTAAACATTTCACTATTAATAATTACATATGAAATGTGTTCATTTAGACACTCCGGAGAATTTTTATCCTCTCACCTCACCACTGCTGATTAATGTTTCATCTCTCGCACACAGAGGTTAAAGTGTTTGACTAAACACACAGAGTCTCTCAGACTATGAGCTCTGCTTTCATGATCATGCACACTATTGGGGTCCTCTGTTTTTCTTTATGGTTCTTCTCAGTGTAAATTACCTCCTCCAGCTCTTAGAGTAATATCTTTACAAAATGAAATAAACCATTATGATTATCCTCAGCTCAGCTGCTGAGTCATGGAATCACTGGATGTAAACATTGCTGTGGAAATGCATTTATCACTTTACCTATTTCTTTTGTTTTTGCTGGTTAGTCATTATTCCATTTTTCCAAATTGTCAAATATGTCAAAAATTGTCAAAAATGTTTATTTTCCTGTACAACTTGGTTCATTTTCTAACCTTTTTCCTCCTGAATAAATGAAATAATTGGCAAACTTCATTTTGAATTCATCGTGGTTACCTTTGTCTACTACAAAAATGAGTTTGACCTCAAAGTATGACCAAAAAAATGGGCTGAATCCTTTTTCACAACTCTCTGTGTGTGAGTGAGAGAGAGTCTCACCACTGTGCTTTCACAGCTTTAGACCAAGTGGTGTAAGCATAGGAAGAAAAAAAAAGAAGCACAATAACTCTTTGTGTTACGGGAAATCACTTAGTGCTGGTGACTATGACACTGAAGCTCACCCTTTTTACTCCATAAACCGCAAATCCTGCAACTGCGCCTGGTGCTCAGCCTCCTAATACCACCACGCTTGTACGGCCTCGTAATTGGCACACCTGGACTATGGCGAGAGCGACGCATTATCATGGCCACCCTCTCTTAATGGGTGAAACGCTCATGCACAGAGATGCGCTCGCAAGCAGATTCCAGAAATAGACATTTTGGAGCGATAGCCCGCAGGATGGAGCTGACCGCTGTACCGAACAACTAACTCTCCCACAGGAATTGACTTTAATGTTGACCGGTTCAAACGGATGCATAAACACACATTTCTATAAGTGTTTTAAATTCCACTGATTCAGAAAATGTTCAGGAATGTTCTATATGTAAAAAAGAACAAAGGAAAAGAAAAATCTGGTAGTGTTTACCAGGTTCCTAAATTAATTACATCTCACCTCAAGTCTATTTAAATACACAAAACCAAGCATTCCCATTTATTCTTAACAAAACCCTGCAAATATTAAGCTAAGTACATCTTTGCTGCTCTGGTTGTGTTTCTTTTGCTCAGAATAAATCCAAGAGAGACTGTTTATTTGCAGGTCAAATTCTGACTATTCAACTAAGAAATTTAGGTATCAACAGTTTCACCAAAGTGCTGCTAATCAAATGGCACTACATTAAATAATCATCAAGTGGAACCATATCTATATTACAAGCATGAGCTTTGCCAATTGGCTGCTGTACAAGAAAACTGCCATGGCCTAGTCAAAGTCAAGACCTCAGTGTGATTGAAATGTTGGCACTTGATAATATTTTTTGTATTTATTGCAATATTGTTGTAAACCTACACGCCTATTTCTCAACTTTGAACTTTGCTTAGATATGAAATGCGAAATTATGAGGAAACGTGTCGAGTCGCTCTCTTTTTTTTTCTCTCTCTCTCTTTGACTTACTAAAACATACCGAAAGTTTTTAATGTAATGTCCTTAGCACTGGTGGAAACGGGGCACAGAAGTAAAATGAGGCGTTCGCTCTCTGTGTTATCCAAAAGGCAGTAATCCCTCTGGCGTTTGTTCCTCTTCCCTTGTAGTTTGAAGCCTCCCCTAGGAGAGAGAACAGGGTGAAACGGAGAGGGGAGCTGGCGAAATAGACAAAAGGGATGCT
This sequence comes from Poecilia mexicana, assembly GCF_051168715.1. NCBI lineage: Eukaryota > Metazoa > Chordata > Actinopteri > Cyprinodontiformes > Poeciliidae > Poecilia > Poecilia mexicana. The sequence goes on along the minus strand of NW_028263390.1, from coordinate 6,258,038 downwards.
TTTAGAGCACCAGACCATATAAAGCACCTTTTGCTATTTGATGAAGCAAAAAAGAGAGGAAGAGAGAAACTCCTGGGTGCGGCGTTAAAAAAAAAAAAAAAAAAACAAAAACAAAAAAAAAACGGGAGATTTGTGAGACTGAACATCAGTCCGTGCATTTCAGAGAGACTTGTCTTCACATCTTCTGAAGTCATACCACCCTGACTTATCCGACTCTCTGCATCATAGTCCGAGCCTGGGAGTGATTCTCTCTCATCCTCCCTTTTGTGATTCGTATTTTCATTCCTATTCTCTCCCACTCCCCCTGTCACACCCACCCCGTCAGCATGCTGATTTATCCCTGCGTCAGTTTTATACAAGACGAACAATTTTTGCATTAGAGATGTGCTGAGATGATGCTCTTGACAGACATGTAGCGTCTGGCATGCAATGGACTTTGTTTGAGATGCTTGATTTGTAGTTGTTGTCCAGATCAATTATTTATTTATTTATTTTTATTCTCTACTTGCTCTTTGTTTCACTTGCAGTACACACAAGTAAGGCTGAACTATTTTCACTCGGCACGAGGCTATACGGTCAGTGGTGCCGCACTAGCAATCTTGGATTAGCATAGTTCCAGTGAGCCAAGCTCCACAAATAGTAAATACTACTTTCCTCTCTGACAGTAATTCCATATTCAACTCTGCATTTCAGGATCACTTGATTTGATTGTAGTCAAATAGGATTTGGGAAAGCAGCTAGTGTTTGTTTTTTTTGGTAAACCAACAACCGCTCTCTCACCATGTCTCTCTCGTCTCATACATTGCATCGTCTCTGCATTGCTGCACGAGCTACCAAGCAAAAATTCCCGTTTCAAGCTCACTGCAAATCGGGCGTAAAATGATTGATAGGAGCTAAACGTTCGGATGTTCCCAGGAGACCACTGACTCAGGCTGGTTCTCCTTGAAAAGACTTTGGATCTTCTCTAATTTTAGATGAGTGAACAGATGCCTTAGGATGAAATTGCTGTCTTTGGAGCAGCTAGCTCAAGCTCGGAATGCAACGATGAGGCTTAAACCGTTTCCATTTCTTGAAGAACACTTCAGGAAATGGAACTGGTGCGGCACAAACGTGTAAACGCATGAATTCAGACAGAATATGAGAGACAGAGCTATTATACTTGTGCTTCTTACAAAAAAAAAAAAAAAACTTAATCTCTTTGAACTTGTGCTCATTTTTTTCACATAACAACCATTAACCTAACTGTATTTTATTGGAATTGTATGCAGTGCACCAAAAAGAAAGTTGTTCACAGTTGTTACTGGATTGGATTGGTTAAATAATTATTTGTTAAAGAGTGGCTAAAGATGACATTTGCTGTAAATTGGTCCAAATAAACTAAAGGTAGTTATTTAGGTAGTTATGTAGTTTGATTTGAAATTGCATTCCAGTCTCAAGTCTTTTCTGTCTTCAATAAGATTGTCTTCCAAAATAATCCCTTCTAACCCCATCCAGCACTTATGCCAGTAGTGGCATAATGCTGCCACTACTGTGTTTTGCATGGTGCATTTAAGGAGATGTACAGTGTTTCTCTCCACCATAAAAATGGTTCCATTTTGGACGACCTTCTTCCACATGCATGCTGTCACTCTGTACACTGAGAAAATAGAACAGATGATCCAACAGAAATATAGTGCATTATTTGGTCACAAGTTATCAAATCAAGTTTATCCAAGTTAACATGAGTTCAGTGGTTTGCACAGTTAAATATAATTAACTTGTGACCAATTAATATATGTATTTTTAATTTGAGCCCAATTCTTTTTTCAGCGTACAATCTGTGACAAACTGCAAACTTTCACTTTGAAGTTAAGTACCACTTTGTGTCGTTTGACATTTAAAATTCCAAACTATGAAGAAATTTCAGGTTATCATTAATACTTTCAGAACACACTACATCCTTATGTTCAAGCAGCTCTGCATATAAGGATTTTTAAAAAACGGAGCAGAAAAAGAGGTGAGCGTAATCCATCGTTTTCTTATCTCTTAAAGAAGCACTTTGTTGCAAATGGCTACACACATTAGCTCCACGGGCTCATGCACACACAATGTGCGAGTCCCACATTGTTTTGGCTACAGGCTACAACTGGTTCCAGCTGGATTTAAAGCTACAGAAGCTTTTTTTTTTTTCTTCATTTTTATTTATTTATTTTTTGCTCCTCATTTTGTTGAGCTTAGTGCTGAAGCCGTTTCCCTGGGTCATCTACGGCTTTCTCTCTAAATATTCCGCTGCTTAAGAAAAAAACTTATTGTGCATACATTTGTATAAGGAAGTAGAGATTCTTTCATTTTAGTCTTCATTTATTTTTTATCCAAAATAAATTGCATTGTAAAGGGAATATTAACCCTCTATATCAGCCCTAATTGAACCAATTTGTTGCAGTTTTTTCTTTCCTACATCACAGTTGACTGATTGTGTCATGAGACAAGGTCAGAGTTTGAGCCTGAGACGACGGCTTGTTGTTCGCTGCCGTCGGCAGCACGCTCCTCCCTGCTGTCGAGGTTATGCCGGCTCTTTCACTCTGAGTCATGTTTATTTCATTGTTTCTTTTATGGCACTGCTGTTCCCCTTTTAACCCCTCACCTCCCTGCATGCGGCTAAATGTTCTAGCAGTACACAAGAGAGCCAGTTATGCAGGTAATAAATATTAGATGGCTTCAGTTTGACTAGGAATGCCTGATAATCTTTTTTTGTTCTCCCCACAAGTGCTGGTGGGGGGATTTATTAATGGACTTTTTGTTGTTGTTTTTTTGCAGTCACTGGCAGTGTTTTTTTTTTTTTTTTTTTTTTAGAAAAACAAACTAAAAAAAAGTACAAACTTTATTGGGCTTATGTAACTGGTCAACAATAAGTAGTGAATAATTGTGACAATACCTGAGTTTTACTATTTTTTTAGGATTGGACAATAAATCAATAACAATATGTATTGTGACAGACAGATGATCAATACATCTGATAGAATATTCAATAATTTCACCAAACTCCAATCCAGAACTGCACAGCATTCTGGGGGATGTAGGCAGATGAAGGGCTTTGGCCGCTCAACCTTTTAAGCAAGATTGGTGGCATCAACTAATTCACTCGCTTTTTGGTTACCTAGCAACAGCATGTTGCACAGCAGTAGTTTCAGGTTTCACCACCGTGATTCATAACTGCTTAAAAATGGAAAGCAGTGAAAACTGGATAAAAAAGGAAATGTCACACCGTCAGTTTGTCAGTATTTCAGTTATTTAAAACAAAAATGAGTCAATAATCATCAATGACGACTTATATCGTGATACATTTTTCAGCCACATTTTAACTACTTTTTGCAAATAAAATTCTTGAGTTCTGTTGATTTGTATTTACTCCCAATTGCTCTATAGCATCATGTAGAGAAGAATGCGTTGCCAGGAGGCGTACTGTCCCCTTGGAGGAGCAAAGCAGGTCAGAGGTGATGTATAGAGCAAAAAAGTGAGAACTTCTGTTAAAAGTTGCAAAAGACTTGAGACGAGGTTGGAGGTTCAACGTCTCGCATGTTAATGACACTAAACATACATCCAGAGCTGCAGTGTTTTTCTCAGTTAAATTGAGAATCTGTGTGAAAGAAAATGTTTCCAGATGCATCTCCATTCAATATGATATATTTTGCAAAAACAGCTTAAGGTCAGCACGAATATATTGGATACCAGCACTTTTTGTGTTGCAGCTTTCATTTTCTGTCGCCTAATATTACCTGCACATGTTGGACTGAGACACATTAGGGAAGACTTGAGAGTATAGCTTCCTAGGAAACCATTACCCGAACTGCGTCCCAGTAATTGCAAGAGTTAATTTAAATTTGGCTCTCATATTTCCCATGAGGCATGACAAATTTGGAATCTGTGTCAGCCTTGGCAGTAAACATACAGAGGAGTCTACAATGTTCTTGGCATAATGATAGCTGGAGAAATGCAGTGAGTCCTACTGTACACGGGGATCAGACTCAGTGCAGGATTTGATTTTATTTAAAAATCCAGTCAATAAACTCTAAAGGAAATGGAGTTATCCTTCAGTTGCAGCAGTTTGAATACATTTAGTACGATTCCACCGCATTACATGTTAATTGTTTCCGCATCTAGTCGACTCCAATCATTTGTGTGGGAGGGGGGGGAAGCTAAAGACGGGAAGGCAGACTCTACATCAAGACCCATTTGTTGTTGAAATTTCATCTTGAAGCAGCATCTGCCACTTTAAATAATGATAACAGTAGCATGCGGCTTCATGCTCCACAGCTCCATCCACAAGCAGCGTGTGAGCTGACAGAGACTGATGTGTTTAGGTGGAGGCATGGCCGGGCCCCTGACAGCACAGATAATAGCCAATAAGGCGCCGCCACTCTGGATGATTGACAGGCTCCATGGAAGGCCTGATTCATACGGCAAGACTCTGTTCAAACAATAACACACACCCACAAAAACAGGTCCTTGTTCATGCACAGGAAAACCTTCCCAATTGAAGACACATTTCTTCATTGTTCAGTAAATGCATGTGGGCACAACTGTAACACCCAACGTTTTCTGTAAAGTAATCGTTATCCTGCTTAAAGACTTTTAAGTTAAAAACAAATATGTCAGGCATGCAGTGATGAGCCCACACACCCAAACCAATGAAAAGTGATGCAAGTCTATCAAAGACACCGATCTGCAGAGTGCTGGAGAATATGAAACCTCTGCAATCCTCGCAGACGTCACCCTCCATTTCGACCGAGGATGGCAGCTGTCAGGCTGATGCAACGGTCGACATTCCGGAGACACACTGTCAAGAGATTTTTGAATTGGAGATGGAAATAATACGGGCTTGCTGATGACTTCATTGTTTTCCGCAGTCAGTCATTCAAAACAGGAAATGCTTAAGTGGTTCCCGAATGCTGCGTTCACAGCTCACTGTCAGTAATTGCCCATATTAAACTCTGAAGTTGTAGAGTTTGAAACTTCCACTTGGAAAACCTTGTATAATTTTACCTCTAACTTCACGTAAGAACAATTCTTGAACCTATAGAAGAAATGAAGTTAAGGGACCGTAAAAAAAATAATAAAGAAACACATTATATTCCCTTTATGCTACTTTATATAACACAGGAAGACAGTCTTTGTTATAGTATACACCATTTGATTGCCAGCTAAGATAGACGTATGTGTACCCCTGCTCTAGAATCAACAAATCTGAGGCTGAGACAGTACAGCTATGACCCAAAGATGAGACCTCACCTTATTCTACACCATTCAAACCCTTCAGTTCCCTTCTCTTTTCTCTATACTCCAAAGACTACACCTCAACGGACTCATCTGAACTCTGAGCTTGGTTTGATGTCACAGCCAAGCTAGCAGCGTTCCAGTTCACATAGTCAAAGTAGTTCGCATCTCAACATGGCGACGCCCATAGACATTGTTCGCAGAACCACTTACGGACATCATTTTATGCTTTACTTTCCATAATCAAACACCACTTTTAATTTGTTCAGTTTAGTTGCAGGTGCTAGATGTAACATTGACATAGATGCAGTCTTATAAGTGTGTCTTGTGAATAGGGGTGTAGTGATACAATAATTTCACAATACGATACGATATACAATATTCTGGTCACGATACGATATGTATCACGATATTTGTTGAGCGATACAATTCGCTACGATTCAGTGCATTTTTACGATTTTCTGAAAGATTTTAGAAGGACAGAGTGATTTTAGTGACATTTTGTGTTCCATAGACTTGGATTTAGTTAACTGAAAACTGATTAAAAGCACCAACTACACAATACCTGACTGATTGGACAGTCTAATAGTCTGCAGCTGGACAAAATGAATCAAAGACGCAGTGAGAGAATTAGTTTCTGTAATTTAATTCATGTGGATTTGACATAAAACTCAAAAGTTTAAATGGTAACTCAGGAGCAGAGTGGGGAGATTATCAGCCTCTGTAGACTCTCAATATGCAAATGATTGCACTTATGTTTTTTCTTTTGGACACTGTGGCTTCATTTTGGAGTAAAAATGCAGTCACAAATGCAGTCTTTTAGACTATGGGGAAAAAAGGCTTTTCTACCTTGTCTCCCGGAGTTAGCCGTGGCTGCTTTCGTCTAACTGCTAAAGTAGTAGCTCCGCCTCACCCCGTAGTGATCGACTCCCTGCAGCTACGCAGCGCCGCTATTCCCCTGCTTGGATCTCTGAGTAGCTGCCTCTCAGACTGCCAGCATCTCATCGTTCTCTCAGTCTCTGATACTCTTTGTCTGTTGTTAATAAGAATGATCGATCAGCCATTGTTATCATGGAAATCCTCACTGCGCCGCGGATTCCGGGTGGGGGGTTTTCCTCTTCGTCTTCCTGCTCAGAACACAGCGCCGCTGCGCGCCCGCTTCGGATGTTATCAACCCATGTTCATTCTTCAGGTAATCCTTTATATACAGAACAGAAACCGCTAAGCTAAAAACTAATTACGAAGTGAATGCTACAAGTCAAAATTTGCATTAATTTCGCGATTTCACTGCTTTTGCAGCTGTTCCGTTCGCGCCGCTCCTCCTTTCCGCGTCTCCGTTCCGCTTCTCTTTCACGGTTACTTGCGCAACTTTACTTCATTCCTCAACAACAAAATACAGCCCATTGTTATTTATTGAAGATTTTACATTTCCAAAAACACAGGAATCTAATGTTTCGTTTCGTTTTGTACTTTTGGAAGCTCATTCCCTCTCACATAATCGGAAAAGCCAGGGAATGGCGGCACTTTTGACATTTCTCTGACATTCGGAAAAATATGGTTTACTAATTTTAGCATAACTCCGGTTATATTTAAAAAACAATTTAAAAACTGGTTTGTAGTTTATAATGTGCACTTTAAGCTCGAGTTGAAAGTTAGACTGAGGGAGCTGAGTCTTGCTGCTACCATAACAAACTAGACTTTAAAAAGAGCTATAAGGCTATAGACCCCTTTGGTTTAACGGATCGATACTCGCAGATGAAAAATCGATACTTTCCTAAGGCGGAAAATATCGATATATATCGCCAAATTGATTTATTTATACAGCCCTACTTGTGAAACAAGTTTCCGCCACAACTTACTGTTGATCCAAGGACCGGCCATACTGGTCAAACAATACTGAAACAAAGTTGTACTTGCAAGTCGTTACTATGGATAGTTGAAGTTGCTCCATACTTACCCAGAAATTCTGACAAATTGGTGGAAAATGGGATTTGGAAGGAACACCATGATTATTTAAAATTACATTTTTATAAAATCTAAACATTTGTGGCTATAATTTGGCAAAATGTGAAAAAGTGTCAATAGGTACAGGTAACTACGCAGAGGTGTTCCCAGTGTTTAAAAGCTCAGAACTGAGGGCTTTAGTAAACTAAATCTATTGAAATATTAATTTGAAATTAATAAACTACTGGACTGAACATGAACATTTAGAGATTACACGAAACTTATTCTACTTTAAATAGATACAGAAGAACTTTTAATATTTAATAATGGCAGGCCTTTCACACTGAATATGCATCAGAAGAAAGAGGGTTATCCCGAAACATAACTTCTACCAATAACTGCTCAACGTTACCAACAGGAACTCTGCAGTCGCAGTGTCTCTCCTTTTCTCCCTTTTCCGAACTCATCCTCAGCCACCTCCTCCTCATTCTAGCGTTCGCTCCGCACAATTTCCTCAGTTGATGGAATTGGACCTCAGGCGCCTGCCCCCCTTCTTTAGACACCCTCCATCCCTCCGTCTTTCACTCTCCTGCCTTTCAAGCCCCTTCAGTCACCACCCACCCTTTTGCTGTCACTCCAAACCTTATAGCTCACTCCATTAGACTTTACCATCAGCAGCGAAATAAGGAGCCCCGGTAGCACGCACCCAGCACATATATAGACGTACACTCAGAGAAACTGACAGTGAGTAGCTTGTCACAGCCAGTAGCCAGAGGGCTGCCTCTGGCCATCTCCACACTAATGCTGATGAATTAAAAAAAAGACATTTATCAGTCCAAAGATTTCCAATTCACTTTTGCTGTTTACAAAGAAGGAACTTCATATTATCCTGCTGGAGGCGGAGGCTTTATGACATTTCTAGAAGCTTGTTCCCTCTTGGATCTGAAAGGTTATGTCATTCTCAGAACGACGTACCAAAGACCAACGACTCAAACGTTTTAAAGATGGAAAGAAAAAAGTCTCACACGGAGAAATGCGATACGCCGTCAAGGAATTTCATGTCTAATTATCAAAAAAAAAAAACAACTGGAAAACTGACATTTTATAGAAATCTGATCCATTGTTAATGTAAAAGTATCGATTAGTTCTGCTGGAAGAAGTTTTTTTTTTTTTTTTTTTTTTATTTTTACATCAAAGCTTAAAGCTCCATTCTCTTGAAAGAGAGAAACATTTTCAACTCTCCCATGCATCAAAAAATGGTATCAACTTACAGGTAATCAATTTTTGAAAAAGTGAGTGACACCCCGGGTAAAATGTAAAATAGCTTGAAATAAACTGATCTTTAATTGAAGTAGCACAACAAATGTTTCATTTGAGTGAAAAAAGTCCAAAATCATTGTTTTTAGCAAAATTGCTGATGACATGCTTGTTGCTATGACTATAAATCCCTTTAAAAATGCTTGTAAATTAAGCAGTGATTCAAGAGCAAGCAGTGATTCATGCTTGCTCTTTTATGTTGGTCAGAGTATCTACGCGCTTTTAAAGTATTACGCAAGACCTCTGTGACACAGACGCGCATATCTCCCTTAAATGAGCTAAAGACAGAAAAATTGAGATTCAAGTTGAACAGCAGTGTGTTGGTATGCATCAACCAGAAAACAGATACAGGAGAAAATGCCACAAATATCCGCAGTCAGAACAGTAATTAAAAAGGAGCCGTCATAAACAAGAATGAATGACAACGCATAATTATCTTGCCACCTTGCATTCTAAACAGGATGGCAGTGGAGAAAAAAAATACATCCAAAGTTTAGGCTTGGAGAACAGTAGCAAAGGGATAACCAAGTCTCCGTGACAACCATTACACACTAATTAAGAGACACTTCAGAAAAACAGGAACAAACAAAAAGAACGTTTCTGTCCTACCATGCAGAGCTCTACTTGAACTGTGTACTCTGGCCTGATACGACTAAAATGAAATATAAGAATAAACTAATAGCAATTTTGTTTTTAAGCAAAGGAGGACAATGTGAAAAGCGCCTCATGTCCACTGCTACATATGATTAAGGACCTGTGATGTTTTTGTTGCTTTTCTCATTCAAAGGTACCTAGATTACCATAAAGACTTTCTGGCACCATGAAATTTTAAATAGGCCATCTTAAAATGAAGTCTGGTCTCCAGTATATGTGAGGTACACCAATAATTGTAATAATTTTGATAATTGTTTACCACCTTGCTGTTTGCTGGCATATTCAAAGTCATGTTTTCCAGAGTATTTAGTGGAACATCAAATCATGTTATGACTTTGAAGTAAATGCATCCAGTTCTGAATATTGCATGTCTTGTTATCACCGTCTATTTTCGATTGTTGGCTTATTTTTGCCATTTAAGTTTAACTGGCAATGTAGAAAATCCCTTTAAATGCTCAATGAGTACAGTTAAGTAGTCAAATTCAACGCAAAAGTTGGCCATGCTGCCAGTGTCACTTTCAGTTTGCAGCAATGACGTAAGTGTGTTGAATATGTGGGGTGTGAGTGCTGCAGAGTTCATCTGGCAGACTTCAACTTCTTTTAAAAACAGATTTCAGCAGCCCATTGTTGCTGATGATCTAATTGCATATGGTATAACGTTAGACGTATGCAAAGGTCTTGCAGTATAATCATATTGCATTGTGTTTCACCATGTTTTTTCATTGAAGAGAAAGGCAGATTATGCAGTGGTTTGAGAGCAATAATGGTATTCCACGCCCCTATCCCCTGTGGAATAAAGTACTCAATAAAAAAACAACTTCTGTGAAAAGTAAAGCTTCATCAGGGTGAAATTATGCTTCTGCAATAAAAATTACTTTTATTTTCAGGCTCGTTTTTCACATTAAGTTTCCAGGTGGATAACCACAGGGCTGTCAGGTTGAAAAGCTTTTTAGAGTTGAAGGTAATTGTATTATGTGTACTCCATGTGTGGTTTGTATGACGAGTCAAACAAGTCAAGATGTTGCTTTCTGCAGCCTTACTTCTTTTCCTCTGACCCGAAGCCTAAAGTTCAAAGACCCTTTACTTTATTCATGCACTTTTTAAATAATGTAAGATGGTGAGGTTTTGCAGTTCTATGAATAATACTTCTGTACTCTAAATACATATTGTTTCATCTTATGAATCTCTGTCTGAATCATCCAAATGTTTAAAAGCAATCCGCCAGGATTATTTCATGATTCAGAAAGGTTTTTGTTTTTAATGGGAAATGTCTCTAAATGTTGCTGAATTCCTTTGGATATCCATCATCTATGCTGTACTTTGGATAAAAACAGTCGCCAATAACCAGATCAGTTCCTTTTTGGGTAGGAAGAATTAGAAATAATATTTTTACATGGCAAATCATTTAAAACAACAGACAGACTCGGGTTACAAACAGGTGGAACTCTGGCTACAGTGAATTCCTTTATGTAAATCATAAGATGAATCACTCCTGACATTGTTCAGAACAGTAATGTACAGTGATTACAATGCTGCTTGAAGGCAGAAAAATATGTTCAAAGAATTGCAGAGAAGGGCTGCTGTTGAAAAATTAACATGAACTGGTGAAAGCAACATTTATATTTTTCTTTTTAAACCAGTTGCTAGAAAACCTCCAAATGCTGAAACATAGCGATTCAGGTGTCGTAACGTTGGTTGTTGATGGTGTTGGGATATAAAAGTTAAAATAATTTTACAACTAAAGAACATTGTGTCAGTTCACACAACTAATTTTTGAGCTTTTAAAGGAAGAAGGAACAACCTAATATGCCTTTTCTACTTTCAGCATAATAATGCTGTCAAAAAAAAACACAATTGCAAATTTCTCATTTCTTATTTAATTTTATTAAATAAGAATAATTCTGTACACGCAACTAGTCATTTGGCGTTATTGCAGCATTGGATGTTGACATTCCTCCATATTGCTCGTCTATCAGAGGAGACGTCGGCATCTTATTGAGGCGTTGGAGCGACAAGTGCCTTACAATTGGGATTGGCTACCTATGTATTTTGGGGAAATTGGGGTTTTACAGAAGAGCTATGGATGGATGATGAAACTCAAATTTTGATGACTTCTGGTGGCTGCAAAATAAGCGTGTTGCTGCTGTATACAAACTGCCGTGATGTGAACAAAGTGCAAAATCCACAAATTTCAATACGGCTGAAAAACCCTCTCGTCCTAGCTCAAAAAAATTATCAAAAAGCAAAATTTTTTTTTCCCGAAATTGCCGCAATCATTCCAATTTGCTCACCTTTATGTTGAACTGATGTATTTCTAGTTGTTTTGTATGTATGGTAATTGACGTTATAAGTAGCATTTCAAGCCTTTTTTGCCCACTTTTTTTGAAACGCTGTTATTTTGAACATAACAGTGAGAGTTGCAGAAGCAGAGGAAGAGAGACATTCGGTTATCAGGTGCAGTATTTCAGAATCCCAAACCAAGGGGACAGCTCTGCTCTGCTCATCCTAACACACTGTGTCACTTTGTTTCTCCTGAGAGCCAATGGATGCGTCTCCATCTCTCCTCCCCTCCACCTGCCTCTCATGGCCCCCCGACTCTCTCTGCTACTCTTGCCCCCCGAACTCTTCTTTTCTATCTCTCTCTCTCTCTCTCTCTCTCTCTCTCTCTTCCCTTACCCTCTTCACTCCTTCGACTTCTATCTCCAGCTTCCTTTTTGTCCTTGTCTCTTGTTTTCTCCATGTCACTTCTGTTTACGTTTATCTCTCCCGCCGTCTCTCTGTCACTCTTCCCTTGCCGGTTGGGGCGTGCAGAGATCCAAGGCAGACTCAGACAGGTCGTCTGCCGGAGCTTCACAAGGTTACATGAAAAACCAGACGAGGAGAGACATGTCAGGGTGACTATTCACTTTAACCTCTTAGATATGTCTTTTGACATTTTTTGAGGCTGTCACGAACAGGACGCAGTCGGCGCGGTTTTCACAGAGTTCGACTGGTAAAAATCCAAAAGGAAATCGCATTCACAAGAAATAACGTCAAAACCTTTGTACTCTGACTGATTTTTAATTGCGGCACACAATAAAAGCCAATGAAAAGGTTGGGCTGTAGCATTTTAACGTGCACCATATTCTAGCAAATCTCCCTCTGACATAATCCTGTCTGATAGTGCCGCCTGCATTTGAAGAAAGATATCACCCATGATGCTCCAAATTCATTTGACATGTTGTGGGTTACCGTTGAGCTTAAAATCGCACAGTTGCATGGTTTGCTTTAGCTCCTCTACTGAGAAACTGCACAATGCATTCTTTCATTTTGGCTAGCCATGCTAATTCTAGTCTTAATTTCAAAAGACGAGCTGTAATATCTTTGTGTTACAGGGGGAAAAAATTAGAGAACGCCTTTGCAGGGAGGCTTAGCATCTCAGCTTGTTGTTTCGTGCGCGTGTGTGTGTGTGTGCGTGTGTGTATGTGTGATGTCTCACAAGTTTGCAACCTTGAATGACCTCCATCCCCGAGGATGTCTCACTGAGGGCTGCAACTAAAAGCAGATGTAAGCTCTCTCTGCTTAGGTCACACACTTGAGGCCTGTTCAGCAGCGATTGTGGTGCAAACATGCGTTTGACGTGTTGGACGTCATTACAGTTCACTTCATGGGGGACGTCTCCCAGGGAACCGGGTGGGCACTCTGCGTGCAGGAAGGCCGTTAAACCTGTAGCATCTCCAGCAAAAATCAATGGCAAACCCAGTGTCATATTAAAGTCCCCTCCTATCCTATTTTTTTTTTCAAAACCATACTGCCCTGCCCTTTTAACCCAACTTTAAACCCCTTCATAATGTTTGCTTACCAGCAGCGCTCTTATACCAACATTAAATTTCAGATGCAATGTGCCACCTGGCTTCAAACCAATGTTTGTGTTCAGAAGTCATAACGTCCTGGGGTGATCTTAGAAGGAGGTAGAAGAGGGACGTGGCACATCTTCTTCCTTAACAGCCCTTGAGGTCAAATCTGGGGGGTGGGGGGGATAAATAAAAAAAATTGCTCAGGAATTTTGGTGTGTAGCAGAGGAGGGGGGTAGGTGAGCGGAAGAGAAAGGGAGATGGTAATGAAGGAGCTAATTGCTTCCAGTGGATTTTGAAATCGAACTCCAGCCCCCAGTGCTCGGTCCAGGCAGCACACAAATGGAATATTGATGACCGTGGTGAAAATAAGGCGGAAAATGACCCCGCTTTATGATCAATATGAAAGCCACATATCTGTGTGCGACGTGTCTCAACAGGCAATACATTTCCCCCCGGTTTTTATGGATCAGTATACACTTACGCCCAGATATGACTCTGCTGAGGTGCGCAAATGCTACCTTGTATCAATTTGCACTCTCCTTTATTCGTGGCAGAGATGCTTTATCGATGGTTTGTAATTGCATCGTAATTACTTGATGGTTTGTAATTCCATCGTAATAATTAATGTGCGCATGGCAGACATGTTCTCGATGGTTGCTTCTTTTTCTGTTACTGCAATTTTGGGGCAAATGGAACGACCGGGCTGGATCTGAATCATGGTTTTTAAAGTGAATGTTGCTTTTTCTGTCACAAACTCATACCTGGGACCTAATCTCATTTGTTCGAGGCATTAAATCCCGATTTTTGTGCGAAGATCAGAGCTAATCTTAAAAACTAGCTCTGAGATCAAACCAGTACTTATTTATTTATTTATTTTTTTATTTTATATTTGGCTGTTTAGAGGATTATTTCCACAACCAAGTTGAGCATTTCAGCCTGAGGATTGACTCACTGCAATGTCTGGCACTCCAGCTTTGGCTTCAGTTCATTCCTCCCCTTAAAGGCTGCCAGCTGAGAAGAAGTAAACAAAAATGCTACCTTTGATTATAATAATCATGTCAAGAGGAATCCTTCTGAACTACAGAAACCTGTTTTGCAATCTGAGCTGCGGTCCTCCGACGAGCTAATTAGAGAAAGGATGATAGATAAGAGGAGTTACCATGGCGATCACCTTTGCAGCATGGGTCAGGTGAGAGCAGCACGGGGCTCGGGTTTCTGGCTCAGATGAGAAGGATTTTGATGCTGTTGGTTTGCAGAGAAACACGGTTCTTCATTAGCTTTTAGTTACTTTTGCTTTCATAAGTAAAGTTGAGAAACTGTCACCATTCTTGCAAAAATAAGTCATGTAATATCAGAGATAATGTGAGAAAAAATTAAATGGAGCTTCCAAATGAATATTTTTATGTATTAAAGGGAAAAGCTATGCAGACCAACTAGTAACTCATCAATTAACTATCATTAGCAACATCCTTGTAAGCTGACTTGAACGTCTCTTTTAGGTATAGGCCTAAAACTGATGTTATTTCAGAATTCATCCACACAATGTCAAGAACACATCGCCAGTTACAGAAAATGTTTTGTTGGCATTGGTTAATATTACCTTTAACTGTGGCAAAACTAGAAGAAATCTTTAAGGAAGACCAAACTTTTTTTTTTACCTCATTGTATTTTCTAGGGAGAAATTGTCTCACCACCGTCTCTGGGTTTAGCCTGCTGTACTCCGGATGCTCAGTGACGCCAGCTCGGGCATCGAGCCAGTGTAACCACATTGTTGAGATAAGCATCAATATTTCATTAGTCTTCTGAAAGACTTTTTGGAGAAATGGCTCTGGCAGATGATGATGATGATGATGATGGAACTGACATGTCTCATATTAAGTAACTGTAGCATTATCATTTTGCCGTCGGTGTTCCACCCAATTGTTGAACACAGAAAAGTACAATATTACCCGAGCATAATCAGCAAGGTCTTTGCGGCGCCGTTGACGCTTGATCATTTTCTTAGATTCCGCGCGAGAATGAGAAGAACGGGGAATCGTCTGTGTATCCCTCTGTCCTCATGCATCGGTTTTAATAATGGCTTTCTATTTATTCTCCTGGCACAGGAAGGAATGATTTCACTGTGCCTTTGTTGCCTCCTGTAATATTTCCTTTTGTCTGCTGCGTGAAGACTTTGGTTTTGAAACTGCGGGGAGAATTTCTCCTTGGCTGGAATGCGCGGCCCGCCATCCCCGCAGCACCGCTGCCTCGTCCCATTTGTTTTCCTCGCGGTGTTTACCTTCTTGTTTTTCCATTCATCTGTGCCTTTGCCAGCTGCACAACACTGCTCCCTCATGTTTACAGACTGACTGATCCGGCACAACAAACGGACGCATGTGCTAGGTATCCCTTTCATTTCAGTTTTTCCCCAGTCTTGCGCGCCGTGTCATTTTTCTTCTGACCACACAAAGGGAATTGCAGGTCACAGTGGAAATGAAATGACTATTTGAACTTCTCTTTTCCTGTCTGCTGGCAGGTAATGACTTCACCATGTCAGAATGCCATAGCAACACATTTGGTTTGGTATGTTAACATGTCTTCTTTTGAAGAGTCTCACAATGGGTGCTGTGTGTTTGCTATGTCAGTTGTCAACTTCAGTCACAGAAAGTATTCACACCACTTTACCTTTCCTGCTTTCTGTTGCATTACATTCTCAATCTAAAAGAGATTTCAGTATTTTTTTTTCTCAAAGATCAAGACAGAGTATCCTATAATGACAAGCTGTGGTTATAAAACCCAAATGTCAGACTCTATTAAATGAAAAACCAAAGATTAGAGGTGGGTCTTCAAAGTCTCTTTTTATGGATTGGTAAATTATTCGGGAATTATGGAGCAGCAACTGAGACAGAGAAATCATGTCTGCTTTTCTGTTTGAACCTAAGAACATCATAGAGTAAATGGTTTCTTGGTGTCCTTGTTCATGTGGCTGTGTAATGATTTATAATCTTTAAATATGATAGTCAAAATCATGATATAAAACTCACACTTATGATTCTAAATGAGCTATCAAATCATACAGGGTTTCTCCCAGAAAACTTGCTAAGCTCAGGGTACTAGGGCAATCATCCAGCCTGCCGCCATGTTTTTGAGTTAAAAAATGTTCAAAGTCGACAGGAAACTTGAAAATATCACTTTATAGCTATGCGTTATTGGAAGACTGAAATATTAATACCTAAGGACCAACTATAAAATCTTAAAAAGGCAATAATTAAAAGAAATTAATAAATAAATAAAGATGCTAAGCCTGGTGGGAGCACAAGTAAAGCCTGGTGCCCTGCCAGGCTTAAAATACATTGTGGGAAACTGATACATCTGTAGTCAAAACAAAATATATTTAGTATGAAAGGTATGAAAGGAAAGCTGGAAGGAGTCTGTTCTCTCCAATGAATTTTTCTTCATTTAGTTGTTGATGAAGATCATTTTATTTCATCCATGTTTCAATACTGGTAAAGTCAAATGAAGGCTCACAATGGCATTGGTAAAAAGTCAAAAGAAGCTTCACATTTATGAAAAAAATATATCCTAGAGGCAAAATGTAATGAGATCTAAACAGGCCTTAGAGTAGAACCTTGTGGAACGCCACATGGAAAACTTTTTTTTACTGGTTAACAATATTTGTCTTTTGCTAAGTACGAAGCTTCTATCCCTAAATAAGTTCTCTACTACTCTAGAACAAATCTCTTGATATCTGTATGATTTTCCCGTCTCCTCCTTGAGGATGCGATAAAAGAATATCATGATCTAAGGTGTTGAAGGTAGCAATTAGGATTATGGAAAAAATCTTGAGGCAGTGTGCAGCAGCAGTACATTTTGTAGTCAGACTAAATCTTCTCACAGATGTTTCCTAAGAAAATTTGAGTTGGGATGAAAACAACTTAAGAACTTTTCAAAGAATGGGATATATCTAAATGTTATTTTTGGATGCAAGGCTTCAGCACAGGATGTAATTAATACTTCCTGCCTGAGCTAACCTGATCCACATAAAAAATAAAAAAAAATCATAGAAACTGTCAACCATTACCACATATTGTTCTTTATTTTATGGAAACAGTACCCCTCGTTCACTTTCCGTCAAAAAGGCAACTTTATTTTTGCTCTCAGAAATGAGTCCCCGCCTCGTCTCACGTTACTCTGTGTGCTGATCTGAAAAGAAACGGGATCAGGAAGTGACCTTGTAGCAACAGGGTCATGTAAAAACTGTAAAATCGGACTATGTTTGATTTATGCGTGCCATTAGCGAGGAATTGTGTTCCATCATAAGTAGTCTGTCTGTCTAAAGGGCCGTACGTGAAACCTGAAGCCATGGTCATACAGATCGGATTTTATGATCTGAACTGAACGATAGGTTTGTTGCAGCTGTAATTATGGGGAGCAGTGTATGTGTGTGGGTTTTTGGTGATGTGTGTACAAGATTGATGGTCATCTATAACGACATTCCTTATATTGTGATTTTTTTTGTTTTTTTAAAGGTGTTTTCACCTCTTGAACTTATTTCACATTTTGCCTCGTTACCAGCAATAATTTCAGAGTTTTTGTGGGACTTTATGTGATAGACCAACACAGAACAGTGCAGAATTGTTGAACATCTAAAGCATAAAAGATGTGGCATATATTTATACTTCTGATACCCCTAAACAAACTATAACCCATTGACAGTCAAACATGTTAACAAGGATGTATCAAGTTTGTCATTACAACATGTCATGATGTGAAGATGAGTTTCAATACTTTTGCAATGCATTTAATTTGTTAATTCTTCAATACAGTTGGTAATTATGCTTTACTTCTAAGGTGCTAATGGGTATTTTAGGACCTTTGAAGATCCTAAGATAAATGAACAAATATTTGTGGTTACGACCAGTAAGATGTAGTCGATTCCAGTTTTCAATGCGCAACAGTAACGTTCAGGTTTCCCTGTCTTGCCATTTCAGCACGAGAGGAGAATGTGGCCACCTTCCGCGGCTCGGAGTACTTCTGCTACGACCTGTCGCAGAACCCCATTCAGAGCAGCAGCGACGAGATCACGCTGTCTTTCAAGACGTGGCAGCGGAACGGCCTCCTCCTGCACACGGGGAAGTCCGCTGACTACGTCAATCTCGCCCTGAAAGACGGGGCGGTTTCCCTCGTCATCAACCTTGGTTCTGGGGCCTTTGAGGCCATCGTAGAGCCAGTCAATGGAAAATTCAATGACAACTCCTGGCACGACATCAAAGTGACACGCAACCTGAGACAGGTAATCGGGGGTAACGGTGATGGATAGAGTTTGAGATTTTTCTCTTTTTTTTTTCTTCTTTTTTGTTCTGTATAGAAGCTGCCTTGAAGAGCTTTGGAGAAAGCTTTAAGAAACTCATTTTTATCTTATTGGTTGTCATTTCATCTCTACAGTTTGGAAACATTATTAAGAAAACGGATTTCATTATTCGTTTGGTTGTGTTAAATTCACACAAATTCCTTTTATGCTATATTTATTGCCTTGTTTATTATAATTTAGCGAATAGACTAAGTAGCACTCTATAGGAGTATGAGATTTGATTATTACACTCACTGATAAAAAAAGAAAAGAAAATCAGGAAGGAGTGATACAATTTGGGTATAATTTGGTCCACATACAGACCAGTTATTGGTAGTATTTTGATTCGTATTGATCTAGCATGATGAGTAGAGGGGTAGTTTTACAGCCAAGAGCAGTGTTATAATTGAGGAATAATGTTCTCTAACATAACTAAGAAACTGCTGTGAGTTGTTGGGGTAATCCTACAAGGAAACCCGTTTGAGCAGCATAAGATTGGAGGATAGAGCAGGGATGCACCTTTATGCAGATGTATCCAGAACTACAATGGACCAATGTAATCCATATTCCTGTTTTAGAATGGCCTCATATAAAGAATATAGAATCGAGTTTGTGACATCTGTTTGTACTAGATTCAGCTATCAGATAGCAACAACTTGCATTACCCTACAGACTAGCATACCAAGCCATTCTTCAGCAGGGCAGAGAAGCTTGTTGGCATTAATAAGAAGATGGATTAAGCGAAATACAACACAAACTCCTGGGTGCTAAACCTGCTTGTTTTACGAGTGAAATATTCAAATCTCTACTTGACGTTATGAGTTAAGAAATTCTTTCTATTGGCATAGGGCCTGTTGTTTTCTGCAGCTCAACGATGTCCAATAATGCTCTTGTACTTTTGTAATTATGTAAGCTGACAGTGTTCCTGGGTTCCTTTGCTGTCTCCTTGCCTTAATTAGGAAAACGGTTTCTGTTGAGGTGTAGCGTTTAAATTTTAATTTAAAGCCAAGTAGAAAGTCATCCATTACTGCTTTGCTACAATTACTGTTTTATATATTCCAATTATTTATAATTAGCTTGTATTTTGCGGTTCAGTGGAGCTAATATGAATCAGCGGAGTCCTTGTGACGGCTGTAGAAAGATGCCAACGGACTTTACAGAGCTAGCGGTATGTGAAGGTAACTCTAGCAGGATGTTGGGTTTGTCCATTGTCCCGGTTGACCTTTTAGTTTGTCGGGTAAGACAGCATTTAGTGTTGCTGTCAGAGCAGAAATACAAGTAAGTGCTGCTTTTCTAACCCTTTCTGACAGTAAGCCTTGTCCCACAGGTTAGTAAGTAGTCGTAGCAGGAATTCCCAACAGAGGCTTGGTTATAGGCTAAGAGCTGAGGCTTGTCACTTTTCCTCACTGTCTCACTTTCTTTCTCTGTCATTTCCTTTCCTCTTTCAAAGGAGCACTTTGTTAGACCAAAGGTGGAAAAACACTGCAGGTTTTGCTGGAATCCGAGCCATCCCATGCAAATGTCTGACAGGACGTCCGTTTAGCTTGTGTTCTCGCAGGACTCCGGTGTAGGAAATTTGCTTCGGATGGCGCGAAGGCACCGGATTACCGCTGCCTGATCTCTGATGAATCACGTAGTGTTTATTCACCGCTTTACTAACTCATCCATGTTGAATTCCATTTTTTTTTTTTTGGTTTTCTTTACTACTAACCAATTTCTAACCAACTAATGTACTAACTGACATCCTAATTCTTCATCGTTGCTTTTGGTTTTTTGTTTTCTGTCCATCCTTATTAACAACCTTTTTTGTTCACTATTCTGTTGATTTCCTTTCTTCCCCTTTTTCTGGAAAGCAATCAGGCATTGGACACGCTATGGTAAACAAACTACATTGTCTGGTAGATATCATTCTTATTGTCTTTTTTTTGGGTTTGCCGTGTGTCCCCTCCCCCCTCTCTTCTTTTATTCGTTCTCTTTGAGTTCCATCCTAGACACTCTTATCAAAAAATGAGGAGATGGGTTTGTATTACCAGGCAATTCTTTCTTCGCTTCTTCTCAATTTCCTCCCTGACCTGCCAACAACCTCCTTCTTTACCCCACAATCCCCCATCCTGTTCTTTTCACTTTGGCTTTTACTTTTTTTCTCTTTGTTTCTTCCACATTACTACAGATTTCCGACAAGTTAAATGAAGGAAAAAAGAAAAATAAATTACTTCTTTGCCTTTAAAAGGGCAACGTACTTTTTTATGTTAATTTTTCACACAAGAAAGTCCCCATTTTTTGTGAGGACTGTCGTCAAGAACTGACAGAAGCTTACCACAATCTCCAAGTTGGTGACCTCGACACCGAGCCCTAAAAGAGACGCCGCCATTAAAAAAAAAAAAAAAAAAAAAAAAAAAAATGGCATCCCTTAACCTCAATTGCGGGAGCTCTGACAGTTGTTTCCAACTCACTATGGCGCATGGCATGCCCACACCTCATCAATCGACCTGTCATCTGCCAAACTCATAGATCCTCAGCCCCACCACCCAGAATAACCACTAACACTCTAATCCATTCACTCACCCTCCACCTGTCACTGCACCACTCACTCTGCCCTCCCTGTCTGTAGTTTTTTGTAGCATGCTGGTGAAAAGGTGTCTGTGTGTTTCGATAACCCCTGGGCCCATACGCGCAACGTTTCACAGAACCAGCACACTGATCTTGGATTACCGGTCTGGTCTGGTGACACTGACGAAAGAAATACTAGAGATGCACCGATCAAGGTTTTTTCTGGCCGATACTAATATGTCCGATTCTTTTTTTTTTTTTTTGACCAATTAATTTTTGAAATGTAAAAGGATAAATGGAATAGATGTAGTTGCTATAAATCCAACAGAAAATTGGGGGTAGAGGGGTGGGGATGGGGGAGTCTCTTCTAGTGTTATTAGAAAAGCTACATTTCAGTTATTCTATCCAAAATCTAAATTCTCAAATTTTGCGTCTTTTGGGGAGTACATTTTTTTTTTTTTTTTTTGGTATTTTTTTTCTCCTCACAGATCATGAAATAACAAAATGTTATTCGTGATCTGAAAAGAGCTTAAAGTAACTTCTTGGCATCTGAACAAATGTACAGCAGTTTAAAATACTTAGAGAAACCTGGACTGGGTTTAACGATCAGAATTGACATGTATTTTAATGTCAGGATATTTATAAATGATCTGTGAAGCTTTGTTAGATATCCTTGGCTGAACAAACATAATGATCAATTGTTGGGATGTTTAAAGCAGGATTGAACTCTAATATATCTCAAGTTTTTGAACATCTCATAAAGTGTTGTTCAATTCATCGTTAGCATATGTCATAGCTTCTGTTTCTTTTCAGTATAGTAGTTTTAAATGAAATAGAAAATTATAAGATTATCCCAATTCATGCATCAGTACTCTACTTTTCCCAAATTAAAAAAGAATTGCAATATTTACTTCTGCTTCAGAACACTTTAGCAAAGCTAAATTCCATAACCTTGACTCCAGATTAAAACCCAAGTTAAAATGATAAACACAAATAACATAACTTTTTGAGTTTTTTAAATTTTTTTATGAAAGTCTGTTTAACTGTCAGTAACTCGAACAAAAATGAAAGCTTCATAAATATACTACAAATATTAATCAATGTAAAACAATTATTCATTTTTGTAGGAAATTAAATTTGATGGTTTAAGCAACTGAATAAGAAATGGAGCCTGGAAACTCATTAAGACTTTCACGATGATAAAATCAGATTCTGCTCTTTTCCCCCATCTAACACTGCATAGACACCTTAACTTTTATGTAAATTCTACTAAAAGAATATCACAAAATATGTTGTTGGTTGATGAGGTTAGAAATCAAAACGGGTTGCAGTTATTAGGTTGGATACAATTTATAAAAAAGATAAAGAAACAAGTCAGTGTTTGACCTGGCTATTTGTGCCAATTGATTGGTGCATCTCTAGCAAAAAACAAAAAACAAAAAAAAAAAAAAAAACAAAACATGACACTCGATCTAAACCTGATCAGAGATCAGCTTCTGCTACTCTGCGATCTTGCTCGTGTATGGGTTCTGGTCTTGCATGAGCCTCTGTACCATGTGTGCATGTTCCAGATCTGTATGCCACCATCAAATCCACGTTCCATCTCCAATTAAAGTGTGCTTAATTTGCTTTTCTAAGAGTTTTGCCTTTGGTTTGCACATTGATGTGGTGTTTTTAAAAAAAAAAAAAAAAAAGCCTCCCTTTGTTTTGCATGTGCGTGGATTTACAGATGTAGATGTCCAGAGGAGTGTATGAGTCAGTTTGAATGAGTGAAGGTGTGTGTTGGACTGTGGATGTGTGTGTGTGTGTCTGCAGTAAGAGATAAATCCCGAAACCTAAGACAAGTGGAATCAATTTGTCCTTGGTTTGAACATTGTACTAACCCTCTCCCAACCTGAAGTTTCAGAATCAAACCTAAGATCCATACTCTTACCCCCATCAAAGATAAAGAAAATATGCCTGTGCCATATTTTCTTTACCTGTCCTGTGAATCCTTTGGCAACAAAAAATTCCATTAACCCCCCCCCAAAAAAAAAATCTAACCATTCTCTGGTCCAAAACAAGAAAAAGCTTCAAGGAACCAAAAGAAAAAAAAAGTTCATAAACCTGAGTTGAAATGCAGACCAAGGAAGGAAATGTGCTTTGTACACAACACGGGAGCGAATTCCAGAGTGTAATGGCTTGGCTTTGGCTATGTGTTACGCCCCAACAGGTGACGATCTCCGTGGACGGCATCCTCACCACCACCGGCTACACGCAGGAGGACTACACCATGCTGGGCTCCGACGACTTCTTCTACGTGGGCGGGAGCCCCAGCACGGCGGACCTGCCGGGATCTCCAGTTAGCAACAACTTCATGGGCTGCCTCAAAGAGGTAAAGAGACATCATCAAGAGAGCAGGTGTATTACTACATCAGATGTTCAGTGCAATCACAAAAACAACAATTTTGGAGCCGTGCTGTCACGTAGGCAGCTGTTAACGCTCTGTTAAACGGTGAAGGTGTCTTTGAAATGCACAAAAAATGGCTATCAAAACCCTTTGAAAGGCCCAGGAGGATAAGGGTGGTGGGGGGGGGGATAAAATTGAATTATCAATTAAAGGTGCTGAGTTAGCAGAGGAGGAATCAGACTTTCAATATCCCTTCACTTAATCTAATTCATAACACTTACTGCAGTTGGTGAGCAAGAAAATACCCCAAAATTGCTTCTGTCACAGGCAATTTGCAGAATTGGCTTGAGTGTGTGGCTAAAACGCCTCCCGACGGGCAGCGTTTTCAAAGAGATATTTGCTTCTGATGAAACACAGCAAAACTGGACCACTTTTTCTATATATGTTGTGTCTTTGCAAAGCATGTACTAATTGCTGGTGTTTTAAACATGCTTCAACTTTGCTGACTCTGAAGTAATCTCTGCTGTTTGAAGAACTGTATCGTCTTTTACGTTGGTTTAAACTTCTCATTTCCTTGTTACTTGTAATAATGATGTGATGGATTTTATTTGGCCCCTCAGAACTACACGAGACACCACAGCATACACGGTGTCGTTTCTATAATTAGACAGTCAAAGATAATGAAATAATTTCAGTTGTTTATTTGTAAGACGAAAAAACACGGGGTTTCATTTTCCATAGCCATACTTCCACCATGTTATTTATACAAATGACAGTTTCAAATATTTATTTCGCTGCAAGCTAATTATTTAGTAAGCAAGCTAAATATTTAGTTTGAAGCTAAACATTTAGCTCAAAGTTTAAAAGAAATGGACTACTAAAATAAACCTGGGTCTTGCTAACCTCTTTTATTAAACTCCTGCTCACAAGGTTCAGGAGTCGCCTCTTTATCTTTGTTTTTCCGCCCGTTTTTTAACATTTCAGCTTGAAACAGAGGATGAGCCATTTTAAATACAATACAGACGGCTATTAGCCTGACACATATGAGTTTACCCAGAGCCCTGCAAGACCTAGCTTTTATTTTGATAGTCTACTTCTGCTCATTATTTAAGTGTTTAATTATTGAGCTAATTAAATGCTTAGCTACAACATGGCTAAGTAGTTAACTGACCAATGAAATATTTAATTTGAACTTGTGACTTTTAGGAATACAAAGGTATAAATATGACTTTGAAAAATGAACCTCTTTTTTTTCAATCTTATGACGAGCTTTACAGTGACAGAAAACATTATGTAACGTCACGATGCTGTCATGTCATTGTGAACCGGAGTCTCAGAGGAATCGCTGCCACAAAGCATATAACCATATAAAGTCAATAACTGTAAGTTTACATTTTAGCACAATCTTTTCCCCTGAAGCTGACAGAACAGATCAATCTGACCAATTAGAGGAGAGAATGTTATTTTGTGCTTCAAGTCCATAGTACAATTTATTTTGGTTTTCTGAATAAAGATATCAAAGTGTTTTTTCTTTTGTTTGTTTTTTACTGTATTTCAAAACTCTTTCTCATATCTGTATTTTTCACCCTATTCATCCTGGGTGTTTTATTTACATTTTTTCAAAGCTGGTTAATCTATTAATGTTCTAGCTAGCTGAGTGGGCTACCATCCAAAAACAGGATGGTACACAAAGAACAATACACACACACCCACACACACACACACACACACACACACACACACACACACACACACACACACACACACACACACACACACACACACCTGTCGCTGCCAGGTTTGGTACAGTTTATGAACAGTCACCTTGTCCACAATGAAGTGAATTTCTTCATACTACCTGTGAATCTCACACAGTTGTTCCATTGGTCATTAATCTCCAGGTGCTATAACCTCTTCAAGGGTTTCAGAGAAATGACATATTTCCTGTTCTTTCCAACCATTCTTCCACTGACTCCCATTTAATATTCCTGGTCAAAACCAGGCTGTTGGAACCACCTTAAGCATTTAGGATGCCGAGGTGAAACTCTTTTCCTCAGTGAAGACCAGAGGTTGCATTAGACTTTCTTGTTGTCCACTATTTTGACAGACGCTGTCAAAAAAATTGCGTCATAACCAATTTCTACCCGTTATTGTTTTTTAATTATAATAGTGACATATTTATTTCTTGTTCATTCAGTTTAGTAAGCAACAAGCTGAGCAGAGAATCCACATTATGTCATCAGACAAATGCATATACCTTTTTTCTGATTTTTTGCCACTGACTGAGGCCTTGGTAACTACATATAAACAAAGAAATGAAGTGATGGCACTTAAATGATAAACAGACATGAATCGTCTGACGGTCTTAATGTTGATCTGGAGGCTGAATTCAGGCTCTGTTTTGTCTTGGTCTATCACATAAAATCAAAATAAAATTCAGTGAAGTATGTCGTTAGAACATGCTAACGATAGCAAAAGTTAAAGGAGTATGAAAACTTTGGTGTTTCAGCTACTTGCATCATGGTAAATATTGACAAAGAAACGCATTAAAGAGCATTCACTTCTTCCTTCTGATCAATATTACTTCATAAAGTTTTCATCCTTGAAAAATGTGTCTTCCCTTCCTTTTTGCGCCCTGGAGGGATTAGTCGACATCCAGTAGCTGAAATATGCGATGTGTTGTTCAGATAAGCTTCCAACAGACTCAGCTGTATAAACTCCCCAAGTTTGGGCTAATTGCTTGCCTTAGAATAATCCCATAGCGTTTTAATTTGCTCCAAATGATTAATGAAAGTTCTGTGGAGAAGTCATGTGGTCCAGTGTTCTGCTTACAGATGCACAGTGAGTTCACATCCAAGCTTTCTCACCAATATTCCAGCACAGCTTCTGTCTGCTCATAATTGGTCATGTTAATTATGTTATGTATGTACGCACTCACTCCAAAACACAAATATGGGCCCAAACAGGCACTTTAAGCAGTCAAAGAAACCATCCATTTTCAAGGATTCACCTATGATACATAAGAGATTACCATCAAAAAAAGTTCATCGAACATCTGGTTTAATAAAAACCATTAGCTCAGATCTCATTTAACTTTTACAATTTCTTTAAAATTGCCTCCAGCTGGATAGATTACTTCTTTTTTTCCCCCCGGTCACACGTGTGCAGCGCTCTTCAATGAGCCGCTTGGTTCTTCCATAATTTAAATCACGCACTTCGGCAGACAGTTGTCTGTTTACATATCCAGATGTTAGCGGTAATTTGGAGTCTGGCCTCCAGCAAAAACCGAGTGATGTGCTGCAAATATTCAATATTCGCTCTCCTTCGAGCTGCACTTTGGCTCCCGTCGCTTCCTGGGGGAAATATCTGGCTCTTTAGCAGCTCGGTGTTTAGCTGTGTTCATTAGGCGCTCGCTAACTTTCCCCTGGCTTTGCATAGGCATTTGTTTCCTTTTGTGCATTTCCAGTATTGTGTGAGGAAGTGTGACTCAGCGTGAGTTGGCCCTTGACTTTGCGGACGTGAATCAGAGGACTTCAGAGTCGTGGTGGTGCCGCTTGATCGCTGACTGTTTATCATATGTTGTTCCATTAGAGTGACATGATGCTGTCTGCTCCCTACATCACACCATGTGATCTGCCTTTCACTCTAGGTATTGTTTGTTTCATCATCTTTGATTCTCTGCCGCATATTTGCACATATAATCCATTTACATTATGGCTTTTGCTCCTCAAAACATATTCATTCCTTCCTGACCCCCCCCCCACCCGCACCCCTCTTTTTTTTTCCTTCTACTTCAGTTTCCCGTTAAAATGACTAAATGTTCTGTTCTCCTTTATTCAGAACAGCAAGTCAGGATTTCTCTCAGGAGGTGTGCAAAATCTCTAAAGTGTTTTGTAACTTGATCTTTTTTCCACATTTTGTCATTACAATCGCAAACTTCAACGTCTCCCATCGTGAACGTGCATTTGTATTCAGACCTTTTGTAGAACTGCTGCGTGTTGCGTTTATATTTCTACTGGTTTTGCACTGTAGTTCTTCTAAATAGATCAAGCTCAGTCTGATTGAATGCACAGTGTCTGTGAACATCAATTTTCAGGCTTTGCCACTCGGTCTGTCACAATAACAAATATTGACTGGACGATAAATTGTCCCAGAAGTTAATGCGATAAACGATAATGTTGCTTTTGAAGCAAACTTTAACCAGATCATTCTAAATCTTGATGCTATTTGTTGACTAGTGCTTGCTAACGATAACCTTGAGTCCTTCACACAACTACATAGGATTAGAGCCGATGGAGGGGGGATAGACACTTTAATCTCAGAATTCTGAGAATAAGTCAGAATTCAGTGATTGGTCATACATCTGAGAAAAACAATATTTCAGTGGTTCTAATCCTCTTCCTTACTGAGATGAAATAACACAGATGAACTTTCTACGTAATAATGACATCTAAAGAAAATTGGAAGTGCTGTTTTTTATGTCTCATCGTGAGGTTCGATGTTCAATTCTACTTTTAGGCTTTGATTTTTAGTATTAATTATTGTCCCTTTTTGTGGCCTGAAGTTCTTGTTTCATGTCAGTAATCTGTCAGCTCTATTATCCTTGTTGCTGAGTTTTGTCACTTTTGGCCAAAGAGTTTCTCTCATAGTTGTATTTTGTTAGGCTGTGTGAAGTCGTTTTGTCATTTCATTCAGTAACTTCCCCTCAGCTCTTCAGTGCTCTGTTTTTCTTACAGCTGCAGCCTGTTGTTCGTTAGTCTCACCTGTTTTGCACCCAGTAATCACCAAACCAGCTTCCCTTCATGTATCGCCATCTGTATTTCTCCTCTTAATCAATTCTGGCTCCTCCATTTCCTGATGGACTTATTACCTTGGTTACTGTTTCAAGTTTCCTCATCATTATGATTATTATTGTTATTATTTTTCAATCAAATATCTGAGTCGTTGGAATCCTCCCAGGTTATTGCCTACATTTGGGTGAGCGACTTGCACAACGTGTGACACTGTTGTTAGCAGTTTGCAAATGAAGCTTTATGAAGCATGTGAATCATGCTGCACATTGTACCCACATGTACATCTAGACCCCAAACATGTTTTAACTTGAGTGGCCAGACGTGGTTGTAAGACATGTAGTATTTGAAAGAATATTGCACCAAAAACTCACAGGTTTTCAAAATAAAAAATAAAAAAAAGACCAACAAGGTTTATTTTATGTTCATGAAAGTAAATTAGTTGGATTTTTATAGGATATTTGAATTGCAGGATGAGCATACAGAAAGGTAGATTCAGGGAAAGGAACATGCAAAAACTCCACAAAGAGATATTTGTTTTCTCTGCTGCTTACGTCATGTATGGCATCATTTTTTGGTAAAAACTCCCTTCACTCCCAAATTTTCAACTGTGGAAACCCATCTTGTTCATCGCCATCATCAAAAACAATAATTCGCAGAGGTATGTAGAAGCTGAACATGTTAACCATTCAATCAGATGTGAGGCAGAGTTGGGGCGTCGTCTCAGGAGATCTCTATAGCTGGCAGTAGCTGTTTCGGTGCACTATGGTATTTGTAGTTTGATTGGTTTGGTAGGCCATTAATAATAGATATGTGAAATTATCTTGTGGGTCGAATGCAATTGCATTGAGGGGCTGCGGGGGGGCAAATGTGCTCTAGAAGTGCCTTGAGCTGCCACATTTCTCCATTAGCAATAGATCCCATATGACATTGTATGTAATTTGTCACCCAAGTTTAAATGATTTGAGCCTGGACTCCCTGTGGTGGAACACCTCTCTTCACTTTTGCAAAAAATGCTCTTGAGTCTGTTAGCAGTAGAGTAAAAAATGTACTGGATTTGATTTCCTTTCCTTCACCTTTACAACTATGTTCTACTTTGTACCATACAACATCCCCATAACAAAAAGAAGACAAAATGTATTAACGTTCAGTAGCATGGAGAATTTTGCAAGACACTGCAACTTAAACATTCATCCTGAGAAGAGGAAGAATGTTACAAAAACGTTTTGTCACTACCACTGCAACTCTTTCAAGTGTCTGGTCTTCTTTCACCAATGAGCCACTTGAGGATGAAGTGCATGGCATCCACACAGTGGAGACGGGACTGTCCCACTGTTGTGGCATTGAGTCCATGGTGACTGAAATGGTTGGGGCATAGTTGTGACAGGATAGCGTTTTGGGGACAACGGGTTTTGGCTTATGCCCGAATGGGTTGGAGGATGGGTGTGCCTGCCAGAGGTTTTGGGGTCATGGATGGGTTGGCAGGTCACCTTGGTTGGCTGGTGTGGGCTCTCTCAGACTTCTCCCACCTGGGAGCTCTGGGAGGTCTCTAGCCTTAGCCGGCGCTGCGTTGGCGTGGGCGCAGGTGGAACAAACAAAAGAAAGGAAATCGTTGCCTTCCATTCTGAGCCCTATTTATAGCCGGGACATGAGTATTTGTTTTTTGTATTCTGCCTGCGTCTGCAGCAAAACCCCAGTGTTCTTATAGATATTCAGAATTTACCTTCACTGCCACTTACAATGAAATCCTTTTGCCGATACTAAATGAAAAATAATCAGTGAGCTGCTTGTCTGGTATCTAGAAGTGTTCGAGTGTCATGGGAGCTCGTTTCCATCTTTCTGTTTTGAGCAAAGTATGAGATTCTGTGTTATTAAATTTCAACAATCCACCAGGAGAGCTTTCATTGTTACCACACTCTCATAAATAAAGAAAAAGTTCGGATAGAGACTGTGATCATCAATTCATATAGTAATTTCAAACCAGGGAGTGTTTTATTTTGACTTTTCCTCTGCTTCAGGGTACGCCACGAGGCCTTTGGACCAAAATACACAAGAGACACAGCAATTAGCTCAGGAAATGGAGGTCTTATTAAGCTGCACACTCCCTGGTGGTAATGTAGGGACATAGCAGCTTAACACAGCAGAAATGTTACAGTATTGAGTATGAAATACTGGCAAAGACCATTGTATATTACCATCAAGGAAGACTGGAATGAAATGCTGTTAGTAGTAACACTAATATATGGGAGATTAATAATATATAAAAGTTTTTCAAACCAACCATCAACTTCCTGTTTTCATACACTTTAGCTTTAGCATTGTAGCTTCATTAGCAGCTACAGAAACGTAGAAAACTAGCACTTAAAACCACTTAATTGTGAATTAGACATTACACATGTTTTTGTCATATTTAATAATCAAATTGTCAGTGGAAATAATTACCCAGATAACAGAAGCTGAAGTCTACACTCCGCTCTGTCATATGCATGTGTAGTTGTGGTAATGTGGAAAGAATAAAAGTCTGTCTAAATTTATTTATTTATTTTGTTTTGTTCTGTTTTACACAATTTTCACCAAATGTGTGAAAGAAACTAACAGAACAAACAAAACAAGGCAAATCACTTGGGCATCTGGGTATTATTCCCAAGAAGAAGCAAAACAAACTGTACAACTCTGTAATCCTGCCAGCGGCAGCAGGGTGAAAGTCTATCATGAAGTGATTTGTTTGGAACAAAAGTCATTTTTAGGTAATTTACAAAGATGACAAGTTGAATTTGCTTCCAATCACGGCATCCTCTCTTGGGGTTGGTTAATCTAATTCAGTATGAATAAATAAGCAGCTGCTGTTTGGAATGCCTCGCGCCATGTCTTGAAAACACTGGCTTTTCTCTTGTAGATGCAGGAGGAAGTCGAAATATTGCATATAAAGTATTTCAGAGATGATTTTTGTAACTGACGGGGTAAACAATTTATTTATTTATTTTCTGTTTAGGGTTTTTTTGTTGTTTTTTTTTACACAAAATAAATTAAAAGCCAAGTTGCAGCTGAGATTCTGAAGGATGTTGGAGTTGGGGGTACCGGGATCTGCGCTGTGGAGGGTAAAGGGTTTTGTTTTGAGCCGCAGAGCAGCAGCCTCAGCAGCATTCTCAGTGAGTTCATGGACAAGTTAATGTGACAGATTGAAGGGGACGCTTTCTCTCTGTGTGTGTGTGTGTGTGTGTGTGTGTGTGTGTGTGTGCGTGTGTGTGTGTGTGTGGTGGGGGTGAGGGTAGGGGCACCATGTGTGTCGTCGTGAATGCTACATCATGTGGCAACGGTGAAGCTGCCTGCTTAGACGAGCTTAGCCCCAGTCTCTTTATTTTGTCAAATTAAAGGCTCATTTCACACAAATCACAAAAAATATCCCCCCACTGTCACAAGGGCGTTGTTTTGGAGTGACTTGCCGCTTTTTACAATTCTCTCTTTTTTTCCCTTAAATTCAACTCCACAAACTAGATTTAATCTTTTTATACAGTGCCTTGGTATTCTCAACCTTTACCCTTTATTCACTTTGCCATGTTTGACTTTGATTTATTTTAATGGGATTCTGTGATATTCCTATGCAATTTTAGCTTTGAATTTGAAAGTATAATAATTCAGGATTTTTATTTTTATTTTTTTTACCAATATAAACCTAAGATATGCAAGTGAATATTTCATATAGCTGCATTCCACTGCAATTAGAAGCAGATGTCAGTTTGAGTATTTTCCTGTAGCTGCACTTGGACAACAATGGATATTTTGTCCATTGCTATTTTTAAGATGATCAGTCTGGTTGGAATGGGCTGTACTACAGAAGAATTGGATTTAGGTCTGGACTTTGGCAGGGCCATATTAATATACACATGCTTTGATGTATTGTAGCTGTTTAAGTCTATTAAATGACATTTGTTGTCTTGTCAACAGATCCAAAAGTATGCCTCAAGACACTGCATTCTATATTTAAAGGGGCAGCATCATGTACAATTGACGTTTTTGAGCCTTGCATCATGTTATAATGTCATTCCTTCATCAAATACATAACTGCCGTGTTGCCTTGATTCTTGCATGGATGTTTGAGGAAATCCTTGAATCTCCCATGGGAACCATTCAGCTGTGAAAAACACCTGGGTGGACCTAGCCCCGCCTTCAAGGCGCAGCTCCTCCTCTGAGCTGCAGTTTCCAAGCTTCCCTCTCCCTCGACTCCACTCAGCTCCTTCAGACTAGCCAGCAGCAATTAGCAAACATCTGGAAGAACTGCGCATCAGCTAACCTCATTGTACAAGCTGCTTCTTTGTACAACGTTGGTAAAAATGTTGTTAAAGGGTTAATAGAGAGGCCATATTAGGATTTATATTCATGATGACTTCCTAAAGGCGGAGTTTCAGAACGAGCAGGAGTTTGTAAAGAGACAGAGGCCCAATTTCAAGGCGTTAAAACAGGAAGTCAAATTTCTTTTAAGTCATATTTGACGATTATATAGTTACATGATCATGCTATAAAATGGAAAACGCATATTACTGCCCCTTTAAGTAGCTTAGAAGTGCAAAACTACTTGTGCTTCTAGATGGAAATGTTGCATTTCCATTTTTGTTGCTTGCAGGGAACTAGACATTTGCTTCCCATGTATCTATCTGTGCATCTGAACGATCCGTCTCCTCTGCAGCGCCTCACCTTCTCGTATCTTCTGTTTACCTCTGTGCGATTACCCAGCTCCTTCATTAACACAGAGGTTAAATCAGCAACAGACAGCAGCTGCAGCCGCGGCCAAAAGGGACACAATCACTGATCTGGAGCAGATTAGTGATCGTTGTGTGTGATTGCGTACTATGGGTTCTGTGCGCCTCTATGGCGCTCCAACCCACCTGCCCTTTTCCCTTCCCTCACCTCTCTCCTCGCAGCCTCACGAAGGCTGGATCGATGAACCGTCCTGGAAGCAGAGATGCTACATCTTGGCTTTATGGAGTCGTTTCAGGCCTCCTGTGTGTGGCATTACGAATGAGGCCCATAACGCTGTTGATAAGCCAACGGATAGTTCAGCAATAACAAACCCTAAGATGGAGGTGTACATATATTTATATATATAAGCCGTCTTTTATGACATCCTTTCGATTGCGTTATCGATCGGCCCACAAAAGGCCGGATAAAATCGTAATCCCAACACCAGAAATGGGATGCTTGATTAGTACATATCACAACAACATGGCTGTATCTTTGTTTGCAAAGATTTTCTTTTCTTTTTTTTTTTTTACAGCAAACCTGAAGGCTGTAAAGCCAGTCGTAAGGTTTTACTCTTCATAAATATGCGTTCCGTGTTTATTAAATTTTGCCAGATGTGTCTTAGGACCGAAGACGGAGGGTCTCTGAGCAACTTTACATCTAAGACCTGTACGGTGACCATCACAGAGCTGTGAGTCAAATGTTCTTCATAGCAAATGAGAAACATTAAAGCGGCTCTCCTTCTCTTTTCATGTAATATTCATGTTGTTCTCCCACCCAAGAGAGGTCTGAAAAAGTGTGCTGGAAGTAGAATACAAGGTGTTAAAGTGCATTGAAAAGAGAGAGAGAGGGAGAGAGACGAGTAACCAGGGTTCAGATTGCACCTACAGAGCTCCAGCAGCATTTTGTATGAAATCCCCATTTATGATTTTGGCACTATGATCTCATTTGAGTGGTTGCTTGGTTAATTGCTACTTATAAAGCGATGCCTTGATTTTCTCCGAGTGAGCGGTTAGCTGAAAGCAGGAGCAAACAAACGCAATGAGCAGAAACAAATCACATTAGCTCGCAAAAAAGCCGAACAGTCGTAAAGGTTAGGTTTTCAAATTTGCAGCCTGTGCAGCCGAAAGGATCAAGAGAATTTAATCAGTCTGTTTTCATAAAATATTAGTTTTTTATTGACCGGCAATAGAAATGCCAGTTAATTAATCCTAGCAATATTACAGAATTGAAGTTTGTCTGGCAAAACAAACACTTTAAACATGTTTTTTTCAAGTACACAATGCAATGTTTGTTTTCTTCTGTTCTGCTGTCACCGCAGGTGGCAACGACTTGGATTGTGTGCACAGCATTTCATTTCAAAAAAAGACTGTAAGAAATGTTGTGATTACATAAACCATATTTCAAAACGAGCTTTTCAAGAGGCTCAATTACAGGCACATTTCAATAAATTAGACAGTCTCCAAAATCACCATCCTACCTTATGAGTCCTTCCTAAAGCTTGCTAACATTTTTTTTCTTGCTGAAGCTGCCCCCCAAATAATTGAGCCATCATTTCCATTATAGCGCTAAAGATGGAGTGTAATATCTAGGTCAGTGTCAGATCCTTCAAATTATATTAATTGTGAGTTGAGCTGTCAGGAGATCTCAGTTTAGAGGTTTGTTTGGTTTGAGATCAGGAGAGCATGATGGCCAAACTAAAGTGGAATATCATATTATGGGTGACATTTAAATGCTTCAAACAACATCAAAACAAAACGACAACAAAAAAGAAAAACTTGAGTGCTATTTTTCTTTGCTAGTTAGTCCAATCTCCCTTCATTGCTCCTCTTGCAGCTCTGCTTACATTTCATTAGTTGGAATAAACTAAATCTGCTTGAAACGAGGAAGCTAGGCTGTGAAGGATCTCAGAAATTAGGCAGACATTCTTATACTTTACATAATTCCCCCCTCTGAAGATATGCATTTAAATTTTAAATTTGATGATGGTGAAATATAAACGACTTCTTATCTAAATATATAAATGCATCGAGACAAAACATGCTTGGCTTTGAAATGATTATGTAGGCGGTAAATGTCAGAATAAGGAAATCATTATGTTTTACACCATGACATTGCATTTTATATATACAAGCTATTTCCTTAGCATTATATCCAACTGTGGGGAAATTATAAATTTTTGACGACTGCCAAGTTTGTTTCTCAGCCGTTAAGCACGACTTCCCCATTGTTTCATAGCATCATATTAGGTATTTGCAATTTTTAATACTTTTCTAACGTTCCATCAAGATAAAAGTTCACCAGACGCGTTGTTTGGTCGCCTTGAAATGATTGCTGGCAGCACAGCTAGCATGTTGAGGTAAATTACAGAGATAAAGGCGTTGCCATGGAGCCAGTCAAAAACAAAAGCACACCCTTGATTTGCCCATATATGTACTTGCAGCTGTAAATAACTTTGCACTTTAGTAAGGAACATAAGCAGGATGAAGTCAGCAGCGATATATGGTTTTTGTTTGTTTTTTTTACTTTTGTGCTTTGCCATGGGTTCTAATTTTTATTCTGTTTTGTGGCGCTGCATAGTGTAATAACGCTGCAACATGGAATTAATGTAACAAAATCAGGCTTCAAAATGTAATAAAACATAATTAAAAATGCATTATGTATCCTATTATGTAATCCTAGAACACATTTTTTAAATATTTTCTGTTGCATGTAATAGTGTTATTAAATCTTGCGCCCATTACAAAATTAGGTAACTATTTTTTTATTTCTTTTTTCTTTTTTCATTACATTTGCATCTATTATTACATAGTGCTGTATTAATTATGTTTTATTACATTTTAAAACCAATTTCATTACGTTATTACATGACGTGACATTACATGGTGTCAATTAAAACCAGTTCAACAAACCAATCTCTGAACATCTCGGCTTTTATTGGTAGCTCAGTTTGTGGGTCGTCTTCAATCCGTTGCTTACACATTTATAACTGTGTCTGAACTGTCATAGTAAAATTTGCCTGTCAAATCTGTTTATAAATCATAATGATGTTCAATTGGTTTACATCTATATGACTATCCCACTATCTTGATAGTCTTGAGCACTGTTTTCCCCCGGCTTTGTCAAAATCACAGATTCACCGTCATCAGACTCTGGCTTTTTGTTCACGTTCAAAACTCTTTGGTTTTACTTGTTTGTTGATTATTTAAAAAAAGAAAAAAAAAACAGCGTTAAAAGGGAACGTACATTGAGAGCGCAGCTGTTCGTCTCATCAATTAACATTTGTCAGTTGGCACCTTTTAACACACATTAGATGTGTTATGCTGAAGACGTAACAGTTTACTGGGGTTCAGCCTTGAATAATTTCATCGGAGGCGTCAACACTTCTGAACAGGACAGGTGTAAAGAGGCTCACTGGGTGTGAGGCTGGGGCATCACACTGCTACCAGACTCTACTGGTGTGTTTGATAGAAAATAATAGTGTATTTGTGTGTGTGTGTGTGTGTGTGTGTGTGTGTGTGTGTGTGTGTGTGTGTGTGTGTGTGTGTGTGTGTAACACTGCTAATGTCCAGTGCCTGAACTTTTTCCCAAATGACCAAATACCAAAACATACTCTACAACAGAGTATACTGGTGGTTGTGGGTTTTTAAGAAGTTGGTAATTGTTTAATGTAAAAAGGGTTTATTTTTACACAAGTAGGCGGATTAAAGGTTTAACCGAAGTGTTTTGTCTGGTCCGACTCCTCTCTACAGAGACCAGCATCAACTTTCCCTGTATTATAGTTACTATATTCAATGGACTTATTCAGTTCCCTCTCGCATTAATCACCCTTTCACAGATTTAACAAAATTTATGTTTTTGACATCTGAATAGGTTCAGTTGTGAGCATGCCGTCTTACGGTCCGATCCGACGTTGCTTCTAGGTCCTATCCTTCCACTTTTATCAAACCAAAACGAAGGGCAGAAGGTTTATCGCCTGCCATTTCCAGGTAAAAAAATCACACCCAGGTAAAAAAAAAACTATCACATTGGTATACAGAACTTTGTTAAAAGCAGTAGCTCAGTGTTCATTTCTAGCAGTAGAGACTATAAAAAAAGCATTTGTTATATCAGACTCTAATGGTAAACATAACTGTGTCCATCTCTTCAGGTTTTTCATTTTACTTAATGGTGGTCATCAGCTATTGTCTAATTGGAGTGGATACAACATTAAGACTCTGTGAGGAGCTGGGTAGAGCATGAGAATGAAGGGATTAGAGGATAACAAGTACTAAGGGACTGCTAATGTTTACTGGTGTATAAGTAGATCCATTTCTCAATCCTTTTGTGCCAAGTTATCTTGCGTAGCTAAAAGTCCATCTGTTTCTCTGCTTTTGTTTATTTATTAATTCAATCTACTTTTAACTGTTTGTGTAATTGTGTTTTGATGCATTGGTATTGGTTTAAAAATCTGCACACAGATGGTATTATCTGGAAGCAGTTTCACAGTGAGGTGTGTTTCAGAAGCAAGGCTCTCGACTTTTAAAAGACGTAGTTTCTGATAGTTTCATCAAATCAAATGTCATTTGTGCAACTTGATCAAGATGAAACAGACTAAATTTTAAATGATCGTGCAAAACAACATTAACCTTAATTATATCCAAAATCAAAAATCGGAACTGAGATTTGAGAATTCACACAAGATCAAAATTACATGCAACAGTTCCAAAATATGCTTATGTCCATGTGATATTTGGAATATTTCCACTAGGCTGGCTGTAGAGAAACCACACACTTTTTGTTTTCACCAGCAAGTTTCTGGCATAATTCTGGCCCAATGTGAACCGTTCTTATTGGAAATAGTGGTACGATTTAAGTAAATTCATCAGTCTTTCTAATTAAACCCCGTATTTTATGTGCATTTTGTGGGCTAAGTTTGGGTATATACCGGTAGTTTAAGGTCAGCTTGTTTCATTTATTCCAAAACCAGTTTTGATGTTTGTTTGGCATCATTGACAACCAATTTTGTCCAAGATTCAACCATCTTTCTGTATAGTTGAGATGAAGTAAAAAAAAGGAAGGTAGTCCTCCTCTTTCATCATGTTACCTACTCTGGGCAATGTATCTGTACCACTGGGAGCTAAGTAGGCCTTGAACTTGATACCATACTCACCATTAGAGGTGTGCCGATCGATTGGTCACATATCATAATTGGCCGATTTCCGTGAAAAAGTATATAATCGGTGATCGCCAATCACTCTCTTGTTGCCGATCACCAAAACTGATCACCTGTATCTTACTTCGCAGCCTGCGTCTGCAGCTGATCTCCTCTTCTCTTCACACTGCAGAAGCGCGGGGCAACAAATCCTAAGCAATGTGTTGAGGAACTTTAACCCTCAGAGCGAATGGGGAAGTTTGCGTGTTGCGACGGAAAATTACTTCAGGGATGAAGCATGTCAAAATGTATCAACACAACCAATTTAATATGACATTTAAAAAACAAACACTTAACGGAGCATGACTAGATTGAGGCTCACTGCAGGTAAAAAATACATCCGGAGCGATCAGACAGCAGGTAAAGCATAGCACATCTACCAACACTCACTCGGATTAGCATGACGGTCGGAAAGCTAAACAATTAACCTGAAAAATATTTAAGTCAATGACCTAACTGTGTAAGATCCTGGATTCTGCTCTGGCTGTTTGACTGCCGCTATGTGCTACTGGTAGTAGGCCTGTCGCGATAAACGATAAATCAATTAATCGCACGATAAATTAAACCTATCGACCTCATTTTAATTATCGGCTTTATCATCTCTTCCTGTCTTTTTTTCTTTGTTTATGACACTGAATGAAAAAAGGCTCGACTACGGTGCTCTTCCTTAGTGTAATGTCCAGCACACACTACACGAGTTGTTGGCAAACTGTCGGCCCATTTTCAAAACCTGACAGAAATCCTAGGTATAACGGTTCGATCGGGTTCGTCGTGCCATGTGGTGTCCAGCCACATGGGCACAAAGTAATGGCTACAAGTCCAGTTAACTAATTTTAAAACCAGGCATTAATCAATGGTTTACTAGAATCTACCTGTGATGCATGTGGCTAGTCAGCCTAAAATCCTGACTGAATGAAAATCATTGTAACCTATTTATGTCACGTTAACGAAGAACAGCTGAAAACTTACCGTGTTTATTAACTGCAGTAACAATTTGGCTCCAGTTCATCCCCTTGTCATTTCTATATTCTTTGCACGAAATGTTGAATAAATATTAATGTTGTTTCCACATATCATCTCCGATGTCCGCTGGACTTCGGGTTGCGCCGTGTCAGCTGTTTGGGATTTCCCTCCATAAATTCCCCTCAGAAAGCACAGGGGAGAATCCGCGCTTTCTGATTGGCTACCTGTCACATTCAACGGGCTGCATTGATGCTTCCAGTAGGGGAAAATGCCTGATTTAGATCGGAGCGGCAACGACGATCCACCGTAACCCTCCACACATTGCAGGATGATTGGTTACAAAATCACCAGCGGCCAACGTTCTAAGATTGTCATAAGGGAAAAACGGGAGCAAAAAAAATCGTGTAGTATGAACTACTGCATCAGGTAGTCGGATGTGCCCATTTTCTCTATTTAAATCTCGTGATTACTGAAGGGCAATATAGTATACAGACTTCATATCTGCACTCTTTTGGTTGAATGCAGTATTTATTTCCACTTTGGCTTTATGTTGTTTAGTTTTTATTCAAGTACGTTTTGTTTTTTTAAATGGAGACTGAGAATCCATTTTATTTTTGTTTTTGGTTGTTTTGTTTAGTTTATTAGTTCCAGTGTTATGTGTTATTTTGAAAATAAAGTGCGTCTATCTATGACAGGAAATCACATGCATTATTAGTCATTTCCATTAAATCAGTGTCAAAATGTCTTGAAACAATATTATTGTTAAATAATAATAAAGCATGATATCTCTCAGAGTACAAAGAATTAGAATTAATACATCCATCCTTATGGATTGGGGCACACTGTCACTGATACCCCCTTTCTTTTTTTCCAATATCGGCACCAATACAGATATTAATATCGGATCGATGCATCTCCATTAATCTCTTCCTCATTTCTCCTCCTCTCTCTCTTTTTGGCCCCTGCCTCATGAATCCACTCCAGAAATAGGGGTCACCTGTGTCGATCTAATGACAAATCTTCTAGGATTATCAGTAATCCCACAGCAGTAAAATCTGTTTGCAGACAGCTGTGCTCTTCCTAACAGTGTTGTCGTTTCCTGTACAAACTCTGTCCTACATACCAGAAAAGGCCCGACTCCTTTCCGAGAAAAAAAAAAGTGGGGGGGGGAATATTAATTTTCTGCATCAGTGGATTCCAATTTGATGCTATTTTTCTCCATTTCTTCTTTGGTGTTTTGTTGTATTTGACTTGCATGTGATGCTGATTTCTTCTCTGAATGATTGTAGGGTTGGTGTGAATTTATTGTGAGTAAACGGCAATATTCTCCGGGAGTCATGAATTTCCCCTGGGCCTTCACTTTCAATTCGCAAACTCTTTTGTTTTTTGGTGGTGGTTGCTTTTTTTTTTTTTTTTTTTTTTTCCCTGGCCTCCCAAAGAATGACTCACCAATAATTTAGGCATCACTTCACTCTGTGAGTAGATGTTCAATCGAACAGAAATGCACTCCTGCATTTGTTTACAATCTCTTTTTTTTCCATCTTGAATAAATTGAAGCTGAAATAGAAGATCACTGAGACAAACAAATCCTCGAAGATATTAGTTTTATCGATCCGGCTGTCCTCGCATCTGCAACGTGTAATACCAGAGCATGATTCCATAATATCACAGTTGGCAATGGAGTTCAATTCATTTATAGAGAGAGATTAAATTTTCGCTCATGACTGCACTAAAAGATTATTAAAGGAAAACACTCCTTGCACCAGCTTTTCAGCTTGCCGTTTATGTGTTTGAGTTGTTTTTAAGTTTCTCTTTTCTTTTTTTCTTTTTCTCTTCCCGCCTCAGGTGGTGTACAAGAACAACGATATCCGACTGGAGCTGTCTCGCCTGGCCCGCATCGTTGACCCTAAGATGAAGCTCCAAGGAGACGTGGTTTTCAAGTGTGAAAACGTTCCCACGCTTGACCCCATCAACTTCGAGACCCCCGACTCCTTCCTGGCCTTGCCCAAGTGGAACACCAAGCGCGTCGGCTCCATATCCTTTGACTTCCGCACTTCGGAACCCAACGGGTTGATACTCTTCACCCACGGCAAACCGCAAAACCGACGCGACGCCAAAGGCCAGAAGAACAACAAGGTGGACTTCTTTGCGGTGGAGCTGCTGGATGGAGGGCTGTACCTTCTTCTGGACATGGGCTCCGGGACCATCAAGGTCAAGGCCACTCAGGCTAAAGTCAGCGATGGGGCCTGGCACCACGTGGACATCCAGAGGGACGGCCGCTCTGGTAAGGATGCTGAAAACAATAAAGTAGGGGAGGGAGTACTTTGAGAAGTGGTGTCTGTACTATTGGTGTCTGAA
This sequence comes from Poecilia mexicana, assembly GCF_051168715.1. NCBI lineage: Eukaryota > Metazoa > Chordata > Actinopteri > Cyprinodontiformes > Poeciliidae > Poecilia > Poecilia mexicana. Next base: position 6,216,724 of record NW_028263390.1, on the reverse strand, counting down.
GAAATGAACCACACCTGGTCAACCCAGTGCCAAGAGTAGAGTCTTAGGTTGTCAATCAACCTCAGGTAGATGCTGCTCAGTGTGCAAATGGTGGAGAAACAACTTACCATTACAGGAAAACCGTTCATCCACCATCATCGTTAGCTATGCTACCTATCCTGAGCATTCATGGCAGGTTTTGCTGATGGGAAGAAGCTGTAGAATAGCAAAGTGCATGATTGACAACACCAAGTCCCTCCTCCTAGCTGTGATTGGTTGTTTCTGACTGAGATATGTATTTAGGCAGCTATCTTTAGGATAAGGTAGATTAGCTCAGTCTTTTTCACAGATTCTGTCTCATACTACACATAGTGATTTAACAAATATGGGGAAAACGGATAAAAAAAAATAAGATAAATAGCCCAGCTTTAAGCCAGCTGTCAGATGTTTTTATCAATCAGTAATGATCCATATAAAAACATGAATTTATTGTTTTTATCTGATTATATAGTGTAAACATCTAACAACCCAACCCTAACCTTTCCCTAACAAAAACTGAAGCTTGCAGACACAACATTTATTATCTTGTCAAAACTTTGAACCACTGCTGCACATTAAGTTACTATGAAATTATTGGAAACGTTTTGCCTAACACAGCATTCGGTAAAGTCATTAGGACTAGCTTGTTTTAGTTTCCTGGGATTCCCAACCTTAGAATGTTATAAAGCTTTAATAGAGATAGATGGCTCAAAATGATTTATCGCCAGGGTAAAGTTCTCTTATTCTCTAAATGGCAACCAAGTCCCTTCTATTTTTTCTGGCTTCCTTCCATCTGTTGGTTCCCTGACCTCAAAACATAGCTAAATACACAGAAAATGTTTGAGGAAGATTGCATTAGTGAACAGGGGTTGAAACTTCTCTTGCCTTAAGCTCCAGACTCAATACAATCTCTGCATTAGGAGAGATCCTCCAGAGAACACGGTTGTGTTAGTTGCCGTGTTATATATCAGGTTGGAGCAGCCAATTTAGCTGTGTGTCAGAGCTCGCTGCTTTGATTAATCACCAGCACAGCCCCCAAGTGCGATAGCGGAGCAGAAAGTTGGATTTCTTCGCTGGGAAAAAGAGGAATGAGACAGATAAATGGATACCAGACTGAAAGATGGTTAAGAACAGGCATAATCACACTTGTGGCATGAGTGAAATGTTAATAAGGAGTCTGGGTGAATTAAATTTCATGTCCACAAAGAGCTTGGGTTTCTGCCGCGCTGCAAGATGAATATAATATTTGGTAACTCATATTTCACTGTTCTCGTGCAAGCTAATGGTAGGCTGTGAGGGGAAAAAAGAGATCTTTTTCTTTATCTCCTATACCATATGCTTTTGACCTCAATGGAGGCTGAAGAAGATATCCTATACAGCATAGGTTATGTGATACGAGCAGAGTCCGCCTGCTGAATAATACATCCGCTTCCATTTAAAAAAGCAAAAAGTCAAATATTTAAGGTGGCAATTAAGATATAACAACTACAAGGCAAAACTCATGAAAGTAATACAGGCCCAGACATCTGTCTTCTTAGAATATTCCTCCGCTTTCATTACTTGTCACACTGGCATATCTGAGCTTGTGAAGCAAATTTCAACACCGAACAAAGATGACGTAAGTCGACACAAAAGGCTCTTTCCAGATTTCATTTAAGGGAAAAAGGTATCCGAACTCCCCTGACCCTATGTAAGTAAATGAAATGCCTCCCTTTTTAAATCATGATTTAACTGAGAATACACACATTTTTTGTTTCACTCCACTAGCCACACTCAAACACTTCAAGAAATCACTTGAATATAAACTGTGACATTTAGTAGGCTAATGCTCCATTTACTCAAATGTTTTGGCCTCTCGTTCACATGGTAACAATGTTTTGGATGGACAAAACTACAAAGGTAAATTTAAAACATAAGGAAACGATGATCCCAGTCATGCCATCATTCATGTTCAGATCCAGTTTTCACACAACGCAGTCACAATGACAGTGGACTGGATTATTTGGTGCATTTAAGCAAAATCCGCTGATTTTGAAATATTTGTCACCGTTGAAGATATACAGATTGCACATGCTCCTCTATACAATCCAGGGATTATGAAAACATTCCTGTGGATCAGAAACTGTTCAAACTTTCATCACCTCCTACAGGCTTTCTATGCTCACTGCATCATTTCCAGTCCTATTTGCGTTTTCATTCCATTGATGTGTAAATGCAGATTTTTTTTCAGATACACGATGGAAAAGGTTTTTGTAAAGGTTTGGAAAACAAGCCTACAAGATCTCCAAAAGTAATACCTCATGGTCCAATCTAAGGGATACAAGGATTGTAGAGAAGTATTAGTTATTGACATTTTTCAGGCTGGGAAGGGCTACAAAGCAATTTCCCGGGATTTTGGACTCCAGTGAATAAAAATAAGATTCACAAAGGAGCCCTGAAAAGCATCAAGCCAGGCTTCACTCTTGTTATTTAAGGCCAGTGTTCACAATTCAACAATGGATGAGAGACTTGGAAAAATGGCGTCCATGAGAGAGTTTCAAGATGAAAAACTCTTCAAAAATAAACACAAAGGCCTGCTTCCCATTCAGCAAAACAAAAAATAATAATAATAATAAAAAAGATAAAATAAAAGATCTTGATGTTCCCTAAGACTTTTGGGAAAATATTCTGTAGACTGACGAGAAAAATGTGGGAATTGTTGGAAATTGTATGACAATCCACACTGTCTCTCATAGGGCTTAAGTTTTTTTTTTTTTTTTTTGCAGTCCTAGAAAATTCAAGTAAGCATCTTTTAAAGGAGGAATTTTTTAAAAATAGATTCAAACAAAAAGGAGGGAAAATAATTCTAGTGGACTTCCTCCAGCGATCTTTTTGCAAGGCAAATTTGATATTTTGATTGAATAGAGATTTCCAACAAACCAGTGAAACAAATGGAGGAACTGGTCGCCTGACGCAAAGAAACAGTGTGTAATTATTTATTCTTATTGTGTTCTCTTCTTCTGTGGTTTTGGGACTCTTTAGGGGTTCCCTGAAGTAGAGTGTCAGCGATCAAAGCAAGTCAGGGTTCCAGATGTGCAAATGTGACGGTTCAGGACAGTCATCACACTTTTTTACAATTTTACTAGAGGCACAGTTCTGCCCTGTCTTAATTTTTTGGGTAAAACATTTAACACTTCTACCTTAAAATTGATTAATTTACCGCAGCCTGAAAAGTAAAGGTTTAGGGCAGCAAGAACACTACAGCAAACAACATCCGATTTAAGAAGAATTAAGTAAAAAACGAACAATAATCGCTTCTCTTCCACCCAGGCATCATCTCGGTGAACAGCCGCCGGACCCCTTTCACAGCCAGCGGGGAAAACGAGATCTTGGACTTGGAAGGGGACCTTTACCTGGGAGGTTTGCCCGACAGTCGGGCGGGCTTAGTGCTCCCTACCGAGCTCTGGACTGCTATGCTCGACTACGGCTACGTGGGCTGCATCCGGGACCTGTTCATCGACGGACGCAGCAAGGACATCCGGCAGATCTCGCAGTCGCAGAACGTGACGGGCATCAAGTCGTCGTGCAGCAAGATGACGGGGAAGCAGTGCGACAGCAGCCCCTGCAAGAACAGCGGCGTGTGTAAGGAGGGATGGAACCGGTTTATCTGCGACTGCACCGGAACGGGCTTCTGGGACAGCACCTGCGAGAGAGGTCAGTCGTCTTTTAGCTCCTGCTTTGTAAACTCTGTTAATTTTTTCCATCTGTTTAGGGATTAACTTTATAAATCTGTTTGTTTTCACTTGGAGGTTCATTGATTTCTCAGTTAAGGAGGCTGAAAGGGGATAAAGCAAGTTTTTTTTGTGCTGCAAGCTGTTTTGTGCGTTTGTTAGAGGAGCATTGATTCATGGCCAATTTTTCCACTTTCCCCTGAAGAACTCCCATTAACGGCATTTAAAATTTTATCCAGTTTTTCTGCCGTTAATGATGATTATTTATATTCAAATGAGAAGCGAGACAGAGAAGGATTTTGCTTTATTTTTAAAGACACGGTGGCTGCATTTCCATTATCCACACAATTGCACAATTTGACTTTTTGAAACTAAATTTACTTAATAGAAACACAGCAATTTTGGAAAAACTCCCGTTTTTCTGTCAAAAGTTTTGGTGCTTGAATTAGTTTTACTTTTTGGTTGGAATAAAATTTGTTTATTTGGCAAAACACTTTTTTTTTTTACACCCGAGTCACATGATCAACAACCAGATGTTCCTACTGTCATAAACCAAGAAGACGACAACAGGAAGTAGTTGGAGGATGATTGAGCGCCATGTTTTTAATGACTTGTTGCATGAACAAACATATTCAGACATTATTTTAATCGCATTTCTTACTTAATGAAAACACCTCAAATGTGAAATTGTGTCTTTTACACAATTTGTGCGCACATTTCTAATGAAAACGCAGCTAGCGAGTATGGTTCGCATTTCAGCTGTTCATAACATCTCATGATAGCAACTTACAGCATTAGCATTGTGTAGCCTGTAAAACACAGGGACATAAGTAGTTGTGGAACACTGCAGGAGACGAGACTTCTGCGACGATATGGAGAACAAGCTGTGAAAACCCCGAACTACACCTGCAGGAAAAGAATGACATCATCCTCTTCCTGCAGCTCCGGGAGAGAGAACATATTTATTAGTTACTGCAGATTTCATGCAGGCTTTATAGGTAGAAGCTCCGAACAAATTCAGTTCCTCACTATGTGCTTTCCATGAGAAGGTGATCGTCAAGGGCCACAAACTACCTCCGTCTTCACCGTAAATATCCATCTAATACTAATGTGGCAGTGATACTCTTTTATGTGTTGGAGGCGCTACAACATAATTGAGATTATTTTAAAATAAATCATCCTTTGTCTCTGACTGGCTCAGACCGGCCCCTCCTTCCCGATTCTTTAAAGTGCGGTCACAAAGAGCGTTATCTACTGCCGATTAGGTGGAACTCTTCCTAAGCCTCTTCACAGAGACCCACTTCAAAAAAATGTCTGACCTTTCCCTATAATGGAGTTTCTTTTTAAGTGTGAGATTTTAGAGGGGGGAAAAATGTGCTCCACATATAAAAATGCAATTTTTTTTTTACATGCGAGAGCAAACTTCTTGGTTTTAAGCAGAGTATATGAAGGCCTAATAATGGCAACTTTTCTGATGTGTTTTCAACCCCGCTGTTATCTGCTGATTTCTGCTCTGGGTCAGTCCACTGATAAAGCAGTTTAATAATGCCTCTCCAAGGTGGGCACAAATTGTTGGCTCCTTTTAACGCTTAAACAATTGAGGTCGAAAGCTTTGAAAAGTAATAAACAGTGAAGGAGCAGAATTGCTAGCACCTATCTTTCTGTCAGTTTACAAAACTCCTAGTCACTGTTAGCAGCCTGGATAAATAGAGTTTGATTTCATGATTTGGACAAAAATGGAAATGTTTCATTCTTTTTGTTTCCTTCCATTTTCTACACATAAAAATCTAATAATTCTCAATATATGCAGTCGTTTGTTCCATTGATCTTTATTCCACTGACGTGTTTTATTTCTGATTTGAAACATACATGTTGAATGATTGATTCTTTTTCATAAGTTTTTTAGTTTTTGACTCACTGACAAAATGACCGACACACTATTTTACAAATCAAAGAAAATGTCATTTCTCTACTTTTTTGGACTGTAGAAAACCTTAAATTGAGTCTGTAAGTAGGTCTAGCTGAAATGAAAAAGCTTAATTTTTTTTTCTTAATCCTATGCAAATTATTTCTAAGTGCAAAGTTCAGAGACAAGGTTTTAAAAAATCTGCATTTAATGCGAGACGATATAGTTTGGAAATGTATCTGATCTATGTGGGTCAAAATGCCAAAGTAGTTAAATGGCTCCATATTATACCAAAAATCAATAATACATAAAGGTTAATATTTTTAATAAAATGTCAATGATGCTGTAAAAACATCAGAATAAAATCTAAACACTTCAATCTGGAAACTACGGACATTTTGAAAATGTGTATGAACCCTGTCCTTATTACATTCTATAATACCAAGCTTCCCACGGCATCAACTTCCTCACCGAAGAGGGTTGTTTTTGTTCACGGATTGGAAAAAGATCAGCGTTGCAGATGAAAATTGACCAATGCAGATCACTGGCTGATGCTTCGGTGCATCTCAGTGTGTGCAAAACCTAGTGTCCATTTACCAGGTTGGAAAACATGCAAAGTAAAGCTAAAAATGACTGAATCCTTCCTCAAATCCGGTGCAGAAGTGATGGAGGTGGCCGACTAACAATAGCTTTTCTACAGAAGTGGACGGCGTCTCGTTTCAGCAAAAAGCCAGGAATGCGACTCGGGACACTTCCCCTCACATTATTTATGGAAGGCTTTTGCTGAAAGATTTAATAGGATTTCACTTTCCTTTGCCAGGTTTTTCTTGTTGCTCATGACGCCCTGCGTGGAGAAATTGAACTTCCTCCTGGTGAAATGGGCTCTTCTTGTCTCAGTTTTTAAGAGATTGGCTGCATAAAGTTTTTATGAAGCAGAGGAGATGGGGGACACTCCAGGCTGTGCGAGAGTGTGTTATCAGGCTATTGTTCAGATTGTTCCTGGCTTCTTCACGATTTTACAGAGATTTCCTCGGTTCAGCAGAGGTCTCGCAGCACTCTCACAAGAGCCCGGGGCCTGTAAAGAACCTTGCTTGTATGGCGAGTAATGAGCATCTGGAGACCAGACTGTTGAAGCAAGCGGTGACATTAGGTGGAGAGAGGATAATTTGTCATTAACGGAGTCAGTGGAGAATATCAACATGTACAACCTGAAACGCTGCGTCTCGCATACACACAGAAATGGGGCTTGTTTAGCGTTTGCGACGTTCTGAGAAGGTTGACGGAAAGTCAGCTCAAGGGAGTGCAGAGGCCCAGACGACTTTAAATATATTTTCATTGCAACTACAGTATGTGAAGTATGACGGAGTATTGGGGTCGTGGTAAGAAAAAGAAAATGAAATCACAAGAGTAATACAATAAAGTTACGAGACTAAAATCATAATAAAGGATTCTTTTATTGTCATACCATTTCACAATCGCTTGCTTGTGGTGCAAGTCCCAGATGAAGCAGTGTAAAGAATAAATGGAGTAGTCTATGCTACATATAGAAATATGTATTCATAATATTATGACTTTATTCTTGTAATGTTATGACTGTTCTCACATTGTTATGGCATTATAATATAGTAATATTATCTCTTTATTCTTGTCATATTATGACATTCTTCTTATTTTATTGGAACCTTATTCTTGTATTTTTTAGACTTTATCATCGAAATACGTTTTTGTTCTCATTATTACAACTTTATTCTCATATTTTAAAAAATTATTCTTGTAATATTATGAATTAACCTTTGCTGAAATTGCTCATTTTCTTGCTTTCTCTCTACCATTTCTGATCCAAAGAAATAGGGGGCGATGCACTGTTTCTAATTCACAACACACACACATAAAAAAGAAAAAAAGAACACCAGTGTGGCCTGTCTTCCACCCACAGGAAGAAAAACATTAAGTTTTATGCCCCCACCACTCCACACCCTCGCATTATTCTTCTGCTGTCCCGTTCCACTTCCTCCCACACATCGGTCTCTGAATGGTCATATATCTGTTTTCAATGAGCGCCGTTGCCGCTGGGTGATAACCCACAGGACGGCAAGTCTGCCTTCAACTTCTGGAGGTGGAGAACAAAAGCTTCAGCCTGTTCAGAGCAGGATTTCTACTCTCCTGTTAGACCTAATGTACAATACGGATGTTATTCTTCTTTAATGGAGATACATAAACGTTTGGGGTAATCAGACATACTAAATGTGACTTCTTGGCATTGTTTTTCATGCAGAAAATCATAGCATTTAAATGATTAAATAATGAATATTTATCACCAGATTAAAACAACCTGCATCAACAGGTAATTATGGATCATTTCAAAGAAAAGCAGATTCTCAGAGAAGCAGGTGAACGGTGAATTTAAATGATTAATTGTTTTATAGCAATTAGATTTAAAGTATCACCGATCTGAGGGAAATGCGTCTTAAGAAGTCTTAAAGAAGAACAATCAACAATAAAGTAGCTTAATTCAAACTGACCTTTGTAAGACAACATCGGCAAAATATAAGACTTGGATAGAACTGTTATCAGGTAATTACCAACTTAGTGACGGATTCTGGTTACGTCAACGATAAATCAGATTAATCCCCGAGTCACTGGAGACTTTTGACCAAAAAGTTGTCACTTTTTCCTCAACAAAAGTAGAAAAACAAAAACAAATGTGAACTTAAATAAATATTTATATTTAGCCTTTGCATAGCCTTGAATTGGCAATTGTACGGCTCCCATGGTTGACATCTAACAGGATCTGTTTTAGATGTGAATGAGTTAAAGACCTGGACTGAAGGCTGTTAATGCAACTATTTCTAGCTGCTTCTTCTTTAACTTATGAAATCCTTGATTCAGAACTTGCTGCTACAGAGAGACATCAAATTTCATTTATTTTTATGCAACTTTGGGCTTATTCTTGACTCAATGGAAAATTTAGAACTTCACTCACTGAGTGAGAAAAATATTGAAGTTCATTCTCTCCAGCTGGAATATGAAATACCATCCAATATGACAATATGCAAAAGACATTTACACACCACACCAACCTTTGTTCTTTAAGAATTTAAGTCATTTTCTATTTTGCCTTTTGTGCTAGCATATTGAAAGGTTTGCGTTACTATGGCACCCAATTCTACACAGTTCTAAATGTGATCAAGTAAAATACATTTTGTGGAAAATTGGATTCTGTCGTGTCCTTGAAGTATTTGTGTCAATTTTGCATTTAGTCCACATTTGTTGTAAACATGAAACTTGCATAACAAAATGGCATTTCTCTAATATCAAACTCCTAGTAACACAATATGGGAGTGTATTTTTCCTTTGCCATCCCGTCTTCCTACTTTTAATTGGCAAAGAGCCTCCTTGTCTTTCAAAGATCTGTAAAAAACTGAGATGGATTAACATTCTTCTGACTTACCGCCAATACTGGAAGCTGCCTGGGTCTCGTTTCCTTCCCACATCTTCCTCTTTTTCACGTTGGAAGATCAGTGATCGTTAAAGGTGTTCTGGTCTGCTCGGTGGTCAGGTCTCAACACACTGAACTACCTTCTGTTTGCACTGATGCACCACAGCTCGATACGCATGCCATATCACTTTGCTCCTCTCATTCTCACCCACAGCAGAGTGAGGCCATCAACCATGTGGAGGGATGTCTTCTCAGAGTGCTGGTGTCAGCGATCCCAACTCATGTAACCGCAAGGAAACAGTTGAAATAGAATCAGAAAACCCGAGAGCTTTATTTTCAGCTAAAGACTCAAACCGGGCTTATTCTCTGGCAAGAAAGTCTTTGAAGCTTAAAGTCATATTCTGTTTCTTGGCCTCATAATGACCCTCCAAAGGAATTTTCGTGTGAGCTCGTCAACATGTCGGTCCGCTTTTCATCCCTAAATTTGCAGTACTCTCCAGAACGCAAGTTTGTCAATTTTATTCTCGTCTAGTGATAAAATTGTACCCTTCAGAATGACGAGAGCCCTTTGGATTGAGATGTTGTGCGTGAAACTTCGTGCGGTATTTTGTCTTTTCAAAAGGAGTGACTTGAAATCTTCTAGTCAAACTAGCAGAGCAGCTCTTTCTCCTCCTGCTCGGTGCTTTTCAGCAGACCCCACAGCTCCCTGGTGACAATATCAAACAGCCAGAGAGATGTATTCACACGTGGCACAGGCTCTTGATCTCACCGAAGCTATACAGTACATTTGTAGCTGAGAGCTGCGCTTGTGCTTGTGTGATGAGAGAGAGGGTAGAAATGATGAGATCAATGCTCTCCCTGTGGATGTAACAAAGGTTATGAATTTACATGACAACGTTTGGCCTTCAGTGGTGAATTGCTGAAAGAATATAAATGTTTGTTTGTCTGCGGCTTGAAGCGGTTGGAGATCAGTCTAACACCATTTTGCAATGTTGTTTGATTGAATTGGATTTCGCTCCAGGATTCTTTAGATGTGTTTCTTATGTAGCATTATCAGCTTAATCATTAAACCAAAACTGCTAGCATGGCAACATATTAGTGCGACGACAAATGTGACGGACGTGCCTGTGGCAAGCTGTGACGTTTTTCTGTCCTGTAGTCGGTGGACTGTGCAGCTGCTCCACCCTAACCGATCTGTACCACTGACCTACGGACCTACAACTAATTTGTACGATGTGAGGTTACAGGTCAGTTGTATGGGTCGCTTTTATAATAGAAACAGACAAAATGGCGTACCGAACCACACCAGTTCTAGAGGTACTGCTGAGTGGAAAAAAGCATTAGAGACCTAGCAAACTGACACTCCAGAGAGGAATCTAGAAGCACTCTGTGTGGTGCCCAATATGCTTTTAAGTTACCACATTGGCAAATGACTTGGTATTTGACAAAATCCTACTTAATTCTCCTTTAGATGTGAACACATTCTGACGGACGCAGAAAGCGTCTCCAGACTTAAAATGGGGCCATGTTGGGCACATTGTCATTGTCCAAACACAGAAATGTTCCTTTTTTTGTGATCCTGACTCAGAGATGTATTTTGGTTTCAGTAATGGGTTTTGCATGTTGGGAATGAATAAAGCTATCTTGGGTAAAGGCTAGCTTGTTCTGCTTTGATTTGTTCTTTGAAGCACATTACTCTGGTTGGATTTGCCCAACAGTGTCATTTATAGGAAATGTCACAAAAACCACGATCTTTATTGTAGTATCCAGCGAATATTCATGTGGCACATTTTTATGCGTTTAAACACAATGGAGACTGATATTGGTCTATGTTGGCAGAATTGATCTTTTGTCCCTTTGTAGCCCTTAGACTGGCTGCTTCCTTTCTGCTTCTTTAAAGTGAAGGAAATAAGAGTCACCTACTGCAGATGACCTCTTTGAAAGGATTCCCCTTTAGCTGTTCATTAGTTGATGTAGACTCATCAAATGCACATCAATGGTACACATCTTTCATTCCCAAAGACGCTTCATTAGAATGAGATTGTGACGGCGTAAGAAGAAAAAAGAAAATCTGACATTTTGAGCTTTGTGACTTGGTGCAATAGAGTAGCTATCATATAAAGATATTATATTATATAAACATGCACTGCTACTTGAAATTGAGTTTATCTTTGCTGCAGTGACATTGCCTGCTGCTTGTTTCCTCTTACATAGTTGGTTGTAGCTCTGGCATTTGTCATTTTTATTATTACTGGAACTGGCATGCTTTTAAAGAAAGTTTTACAAAAAAAAATGGGGGGGGAAAAAGCTCCATCCATCTTTTCAGGCTTTATATGTTGTTGTGGCTGAAAAATGGCTGCAAAAAAAGAATATCTATGTTGGTGTTTCTATGACAGGTAAACACAGAGTCTGCTGATTCAGAAGTGGAGAGCATATCATCTCCAAATACTGAGTAAATAACTGGACAACAGGAAAAGAAGCATGTTTCCTCTCCCTTACTGTCTGCTTGTTGTTTTTTTATTTCATCAACAAAGCTAGACTGCATCGATCTGTTAGGATACAATAACCTTCATCCACTCGTACTTTTAGAAAGATTTGTTTCACCCTGAAATTTATTTGTAATAACACATCCAGCTCACGAGGTTAGTCATTTATTCACTGTATATCATACTGCCCTCCAGTTTAATATATAGAATCCACCAATAAGGTTCTCTGATTAATCTTGATCATGAGAGTTTTTCTGCATTGACTTCCCACAAAGATTTTTTTCTTTTACAATCTGTTGCATTTATCACCATAAAGCTTAGAAGATGTGTGCCAAGCTGTTTGAAGCCCAATATTGCACTGCAACGTTCCTCTCTGTTTTTCCATCATTCAGCTATATGACTGCCTGTCTCCCACATATGACTGAGCCACAAGAGATGGAGGTCAGCTATCTGCTCGCTAAAGCCATTAACAGAGAAATAGGATTGTGTGTTGGTGTGCAGAAGAGTTGATGTGTTTGTATTTGCTCTGGGAGAGAGAGAGAAAAAAAGACTGCTTTGAATCTACTGGAAAATTGCTGTAAAAACTGTCAGACTCCAAAAGGATGGCATGTGTGTTTACTAGCATTCATGCTAAATTGTAGGCTTATGTGCGACATTAAATCTAATGTAGTTGCTACGGCATGAGCAATACTGTGAAAATGTATTTGCAGTATTCAGATTGTTGCCTTTTTATTACAATCAAATGTTTCTGCTTGTAAGGAATGATTAAGATTTTATCTATTCATCACTGAGGGTACCACTCCATTTTGTTATGATCTATAAACATAATGATGCTGTACTTGCATTTCCTTCAGTGGATAATGTGTTAACTTTTCAAATATTTTAGCCTAATGCCTTGCGATTCTACACAAGTAGCAATGTCTGGGTCATTAGCGCCATTCATTCACCATTCAAGGGGAGGCAGTCAGGTGGGTTTATTGGGATAGCTTTTGGTTCTCTTTAATTCAGTAATACTTTAGTTTTTCCAAAGGGAAATTAAATGTTGTCGTAACTCGTATCATCAAATTATCTTGATAGTCACTGTGGATGATGACACTGTGGGCAAGAAGGACCTTCAGTAGCAGTCAGTCTTGCAATGAATCCTAAGAGGCCTCTGACTGAAGACTAAATAACGACATGCCTAGCTGCTCACATTTGGGTGTTGGGGGTAGAAGCCAAACAAAAAACCTTGTTGCCACGGTATCACTTTAGAAGGTAAATAGGGGTAAAAATCTTTCCTTCTGCGCAGCTGTATATACTCTGACTATTAACATTTTTATTTTATGACAAAAACCTAGTTAAAGAAATTAATTTATACAAACTGTCTGATAATATCTCTATTACAATTTAATAACGAGTGGCAAAACTTGTAAAGCTCAAGAAAAGAAAATTAGATCATTTTTCACAGCGTTGTCTCGTGACATTAATTCAGAAATGTACTCGGACCAACGACCGCCTTGGTCGTTTAATGAGGCATTTTTGAGAGTCCTCAAAGTACCAAAAGATAACAGAAACATTATGTACACTATGGGATTTCCAAAAACAATCACAGACTACTCCTGATTTCACCGACTACATCTCCTTCCTCTCTGCTCATGTTTCTGGAGTCGACACAAAGAAGTCTGGGAATGATCTCATCGTGTTTGTATTGAGCGGCGCACACCGCTGCGCGTGAAGTTCCTTCTCCTCTGGTGGGAGCTTAAAACGCTGGCAATTTCCTCGCTCCGTTTACCAGAAGGGGAGGAGAGGGGGGGAATAAAAAACAAAAAAAATGCGACGTGACAGATATTTTAGAGTTTTTGAAATGATCAAAGATGGTAGCAGGCGACGACTAACAGACAACAACAGAGCTGTTTGCTCGCTGTTTTTATCTGACATGTCTCCGCCAAGTCAACTATGACGTTGATTTCTGTCTCAAGTTTGTTTTTATACCTTTTTTTTCCTTGTATTTCGCATAAACCTGCTCATGCTCCACTTCCTACAGTTCATTTTTCATTACATTGATTCCATATTTTCACTCTCCTGCCCCCTGGTCCCACCAACACACACGCATACAGACGCACAAAAAAAATTGCCAGGCTTTTGTTTGGCATGTCTTCCTAATCCCACCCATGAGACATGACAGCACCTGTGATCAGAGGTCTGCCTTGCTATCACCCAAACAGATGTGGTGCCAGCGTGGGGAGCCGGGCTGTCACTGTGTATGGTTGCGCATGCATATTATCTTTTTATGCACCTGCTCAATATATAATACATAACAATGAAGTATTATCTCTATTTTTATTTATTTATTTTAAGGTATCACTCTTTGACCTTACCTTGTTTACATCTATTTGCATGATTACAATTGTCTTATTGATGATAACCAGCATGTTTTAAATGTTTTTATCGTTTTATTTGTATTGTTTGTGCCTGCCTGCCACCTGCCCTCCCAGTGCCTCGGCTACGTTCATGTGCAAAATACCTGTGCTCTGGCCCTTGTAGACCCATTTTGTGTAGGTCGTGACCGGGAGTTTGGGTCGGCCAAAGAAACCCGTCTGCTTGTGATCTGAATTTCAATGCGGCAGCTTGGCTTGGTGCAGCCCTGACAACAGAGCCCCATGGAGCAGAGAGGGAGGGGGATAGCTGCTTGCTTAAAATACAACTCTGTTTAAATATATTATCAAAACATGCACACAATTGTAGCCTTTGGGCTATGTTGCAAGAGAGACCAGTATTTATTTGTTTAATAAGTTGTTTACTTCATAACTTGTTTACTTTAGACATTTAAAGGGGGAGGGAGTTGTGGTATCGAGATAAATTAAGGTTTTAAAAAGTTATTGTTTGAAAGTTGCTAAAATGTTCGCTTATACATTTGCTACGGTTAAAGTTTTTGGAAGCACTTTATTTGAAGGGGTATAATTAAGACTATCATTACACTGTCATAAATATGAAGGATTCTTCATGAATGTTATCATGAAGCGTCATTCGGTAAATAGTGACACTTTAAATGCAAAGTTGACCCTTTTAATTGACTTTTAATGCAGCTTTGCATAAAAAACTACTTACCAAATAATGCTAAGTTGATACTTTTAGTACACTTTCAGTGCAACTTTTAATGCACATTTGCATTAACCCTTCTAGACCGGAAAGTGTCGGCGGCAACACATCTAAATTTGTCATTATTTACTGAAAGACACTTGATGACAACATTCATGAAGACGCCTTGATGTTCATGTCTGTTGCTAAGTCATGTTTAGGACAATGTCATGTCTGAATAACTTGAAGTGCTTCCGCATGGTGTGTTGCCTGGCCAAAAATAACCTTGGTTTGGATAGATTATTCAACGTGTTGATTCCATGCAAATGTGGTTGAGGATCTCAAACCTACCACTCTACTTTAACTTCTGCTTTGCCAACATTAACGATGTAAAATGGTGCAAAAAGCATTTTTGGTAACTCTGTGCCATTGGCTTTGGATTAGTCTAGACATCCATGCACGTTTAGCTCTGTCTGGTGCCCCAAAAGTGATACTGAAAAATGATTTTTGTTTCTGAATAGCTCGCAGTCAGACCCACCCAGAGCTAAAGCAAGGGGAAGTCATTACTCTCCCATAATGATAATGTTTCAAGGTGGGCTTTGTCCTCTCTCATCTTTGGCAGACAGCTCGGGGCTTTATTTCTTTTTGATTGTTACATCCTATTACATAAAGACAGTTACTCAAATGTTATTCCCCCATAAGGGGGACTCGACTGCAACAGATTATTCAGGTCGCGTTCGAGCCTCGGCTCGTAAGAGGTGACATTAATTCAAGTCTATAGGGAGGTGTATGTGATGTCATCTGCGGGAAGATGCCGTCCTCGGATTCGGTTCAGCAAGCCAGTCAGTCGGTCGGCAGTAAGACATTAAGAGAAGCATTAGCGTTTGGATGTGTTGGAGCGGGTGTGGGAGAGTAGCTTTTAGGGGAATCAGGGTGTTGCTGACAGTTGTGCATTGCAGAGTCCTGTGTAGCTGATAAAGTAGCCCAGTTAATCAGGTAAATAGGCCTGTAATGAAGTGCGTTTGTCTGACGGTGTGCCAGCCCAGTGCCAGACGATCCCACTGAGACTCTCCTCTTTCTGGCCCGGCGCTGCACACACGCTCGCATTCACACACCCCGCTAGCACCAGCACCACCCGTACACACACTAACACACGCATTCAATCCGCCGGAGACAGATTGAATTGTGTCTAATGCATATTGCATTTTCCCTGACAAGATGCCACCGCCCACATACTGTAAGTGCCCGTGTTTTCCCGGCTGTCTGTGGACGGCGGAGATAATGGCTCCAAGCCTGAGCTGATGGCTGGAAGTGTGTCCACCACAGATCAGAGATGACATCTTTCGTTGCAGAACCAGCTTCTTCTGTCTTGATGTGTTTTTTTTTTTTTTTTTTTTTGTATGCTCTGTTAAAACTTTATTTAATGTTTGGTGTTTGTACTCCATCAAAAAATTTGATTCTAAGAGTTTTAAGGAGAACTAATACAAAGTTTTCCACTTTTTTTTTAAACCCCATATGTTCTGGTAGGCTCATTTTGATTGGGGGCCAAAATTGCAACATTTGTTGCAATGTCAGCTGGTGCGGTTTGCTTTCACACTGCGCTGTGTCAAACGATCCAAATCCTTTGGAAGACTTATTCACCCAGTCGCCTCAGGAGGCACTGCAGAAAGACAGGAAAACCTCTGAAGAAGACATGGTCGCAGCTTCGATCTTTGCAAAATGTAAACGAAAATGGAATAGCGTCAGATTTTAGCGTTTATACGATTTTCATTTTTTTCTTTGGCAAAAGACCACGAGGCACATCTCCTGCTAGCGCTAGACTAAACATTTGTTTTGGCTATGTTTACCCAGAATGCCCTACACTATAGTCCACTACCTGCTTTGGGATCGACCTCTGGTCCACCTGGCATTCACATACGAAATCGAACTGGACCAAAGTTCACATTTCCTGGTCCACATCAGAGTTTGATTATGCATTCACACCTCCCCATTTACGCACATTTCAGTTCAGTGTATCAGTTGCATCACACAGAGACTCGAATGCAATTCACCAGCTTTCTAATTCTACACTCACTTGGCTCCATGTTCATTTATAGTGGCATTAAAATAATAGGCTGCCAGCTCTTACAGTTTAATCGCAGACAGTAATTGTAGATCAGAGAGGCGAGGTGGCATTGAAGTTGCCACCTTACGAGATCGAGCAACCTGGAAATAACCTAACCTTCCCCTTCCTGCAGTTGCTGGAACAGACGGTACAATCACTCAAAAAAGAAACTTTTATGATTTATGTAGGGGGAAAAAAAACCCTTAGTTTTACCAACATCATCAAAAATCCACTTCAAAGGAACAATACCACAGAATTGACTGTGCTTTATCACTGCAGCAAGATGTGACAATCATTTAGAGCCTCATTTTAATGCTAGAACTGTGAGAGCTAATCATCACCTATTGTCTTTCACTGTCTGGTGTTTAAAAAGTATTGAAAATGTACAAAAACGAGTGCAAATGTAACACTCGCTATGTGTTTACAGTTAATAAATTTGTAATAAGACCAGAGCTAGGTTCGGCTACAGGAGTAGTGAGAAGTGTAGTTTGAATTAATGACCACAGACCAAAGAAAGTTAAGTTAAAACAGCCGGCTTATTATTAGTTTAAAGAACAATAAAAGAATAAACAACAACAATGTTACACAATTAACACACAATGACACAAATTCAAAAAAAGAAAAATAGTTTCCAGTTCCTTTCAGAGTATTTTATAAATCTAAATTAAGGATACTATTTATTTTACCTAGGTTATAGTTCTATTTAGGTTCTAGTTAATACTATTTAGTTCTATTTAAGTTCTAGTTAATACTATTTATCTATTTTAATTTACAGTTTGTTTTAATCTGTTTAATCTGTTTTTAATTCTTTGGTGTTTCCCTTAAGGAGTTAAAAAAAAAACAAACAATAACAGCAAAACAACAACACAGCAGAACAATTCAGAAAGGACAGATCAAACTGTGCTTCAGATTGATGTCTTGTTTCTTCCGATGATCCAACAGTTAATTCTGTTTCAGTGACCCACTGCTAATACGCATGACAACATGGGCAGGTCATACCAAGTTGCAGGGTTGGCAATGTCCAGCAGAAGGCGTAGCTCCTACTTGATGGTCTTTAGCTCCAGGGTTGGCTCGCCATCTCGTTCTCCTTAGGAAGATCCAGTTCAGTGACGATCCGAGACTCCTTAGTCCAGATCCCAGCCGAACGAAAACGACAAACAAAGCAAAACAAAACAAACAAAAAAAAGCCTGTTGCCAACAAAGAGCGACAGTTAGCAACAGTTAGCTCCTCTGCTGATAAGCAGTTGAATTTCTGTTGACAAGAGCAGCTGTTAGCTTCAGCGGATCAGCTGTTACTCCTGTTGACTTTCAGTTGACTTGCTGTTAGCACCAAGAGCAACAGCCAACGCCTCCGCTGATCAGCCTCCGCTTCAGCTTTCCATTTAAATTAAATAAATGTTTAACAAATACATTATCTTAAAAAAAAGAAACAAAAGAAACAAAATACACTTTCAACTCACCAAGTCCAGTTCCACAACACAAAAAATGATCCCGAACGCAGTCAGGGTGAGAGAAAAAATATGCGAAAAGCTCCTTCTCAAGAAATAAAAACACAAACTCGTCTTAAACAGCAAATCAGCTACGAGTGGTCAATTTCTCTTATCTGTCTTTTCTTTTCAGCACAATCCCGTTTGCTTCTGCGCTCTCTGCTTGCTTTACGCTCTCTGCTTGCTTTCTCTCACGTCAGAGAACGTAGCAACCCGATTGGCTGAAACTAGTCACGTGGGTTACACATAAATGCGACCCTTCAGAATAAGAGAATAACAATTTTAAGATCGATTAATTCCCTATTTATTTTCCTATTTATTTCTTTCCTATTTATCTAATTTACTATTATTTTTATGAAGAGGCTATTTTAACCTGGGTTACACCCTCCCCACTTAAATCTATGCAAGTCCCTTTGCATACTATCCAAGTTAAACTAACTGGATCTCAGGGATTTCAATAGAACTTGTGACAGCTTCACTTAAACTTTGGAACAGGGATTGAACTACACTGATAAGAGGGTTCCCTAATTTCGGGTAGGTTAAGAATTTTGGTTTTGTTCTCTGTCGAGAAGGTCTTTTAGCAGCTTGCTCTGTCTCAGGGTCATGTCCTTTGTCCTCATTGGTCATAGGTTCAACCTCATTCACTTCAGTCTGAGTCATTTCCGCAGCATTAGCTTGACTAAGGTTTGAAGCATTGTCCATCTCATCAGGGTGAGTTTCCGGTAACCTGACTATTTTAGGTTCAGATACACTCAGTGTTTCCACCGAGTTGTCCATTTCAGGTAAGTTGTCCATTTTCTTTATATTGTTGTCCGCTGGAACATTATCAGGTAACGTATTATGTTCTGGGACATGAGTATGGTCTGATTTAGGCTGCTCAACAACAGGTTTCAGATAATTTTTAGAAGGAAAGACAACCTTGTATTCCTCAACCACTCTAGAAATTTCTTGCAGAGGGCCGGGAGTGTTATACAAAGGATAGTTGTCTTCCTCCTCTGAGTTGTACTCAATTTCAGGTTCATCATGATCAGTAGTGTGGTATTGGCGTGTGTTTGGGCGGCTGGGTTTCTCCCAGACCACAGCAGGATTTTCAGGGACAGCTGGCAAGAACCCGCAAGGTAACAAAAGGTCTCTGTGGAGAGTTCTGATCGGACCATCCTGGTTCTCAGGTTTAACTGTATATACAGGTAAGTTCTCTTTTTGACTTACAACTACATGGACAACGGATTCCCACCTGTCTGATAATTTGTGTTTACCCCTAATCCTAACATTCCTTACCAACACACGATCACCAACATTCAAGACAGATTCGGTTACATGTTGGTCATATCTGGTTTTGTTCCGTTCAGCCACTTTAGCAGCATTTTTACTAGCCAGTTGGTAACTCTCTTGAAGGTGAGATTTTAGAGCTTGGACATACTGCGAGTGGGACTGTTGCTGGCGATGACTCAAAGTAACATTAAAAGCAAGGTCTATGGGTAATCTAGGCTGCCTACCAAACATTAACTCGTATGGTGTAAACCCAGTACTTTCATGTTTGGTACAGTTGTACGCATGTACAAGGGGCTTCACAAAGTCACGCCAATGTTTTTTGTTCTCATCGCTGAGTGTACCTAGCATGTTTAATAAGGTTCTATTAAACCTCTCTACTGGGTTTCCCCTGGGGTGGTAGGGTGATGTTCTGACTTTCTGTATTCTGGCTAGGTTACATAGCTCTTTAATAGTTTTTGATTCAAAGTCTGCTCCTTGATCGCTGTGCAATTTTTCTGGGAAGCCATAGTGGATGATAAAGTTTTCCCACAGGGCTTTTGCTACAGTACGAGCTTTTTGGTTCGGTGTAGGAATTGCTACAGCATACTTTGTAAAGAAATCAGTGATAACAAGGACATCTTTAGTATTGCTGCGATCTGGTTCGATTGTCAAAAAGTCAATGCACAGTAACTCAAGAGGTCTGGTTACTTGAATGTTTACTAGAGGCGCTGCCTTCTCTGGCAGGGTCTTTCTGCAAACACACCGGCTACAGGTTTTGATTTTTTGATCAATATCTGAGGCCATTTTTGGCCAGAAAAATCTGGTTCGGATCAAATCAAGGGTTCGGTCAAAGCCAAGATGACCCATGTCATCATGGAGGCTTTTCAACACCATAGATCTGAGGCTTTCAGGGAGAATAAGTTGATACAGGATTTCTTCACCTACTTGCCTTTTTCTGTACAAAATCCCATTCTGCAGCTCAAGTTTGTTCAGCTCACGCAGAAAGATGGAAAGTTGTGGAATTTCTTTTCGGAGCTCAGGAGATGGTGTTTCACCTGTTTCCAGCTGATGTATGATTTCATTGATAGCAGGATCGCTTCTTTGACTTTGACTCAATTCTTCTTCTGACATGCTTGGGATGACAGGAAAGACGCTGCACTGATCAAAACTGTCAGGGACCGCGTTAGCAGTCATAGACAGAGATGTTACAAGGGGACAGGTAAGATCATAAAGATCTGCATCAAAAGACTGAAATACTAGATGTTTTTCACAAATTGCATTTACAGCATGAGAAGGGACATGAGTGAAAGGATCTGTGCCAGGTAAGTGATGTTGCACAAATTGGCGGATTCGCTCCTGTTCTTTCAGGGAGACAAGATCATTTACTGGTTCAGGATGTGGACGGCGAGACAAACCATCTGCATCCGTATTCTGTTTTCCAGCTCTATACCGAAGCTGAAACTCAAATGACGATAAAGCAGATAACCAGCGATAACTTGTTGCATCTAACTTAGCGGTGGTTAAAATATAAGTTAGAGGATTGCTGTCAGTTATCACTGTGAAAGGACTGCCATACAAGTAGTCACAAAACTTTTCTGTTACCGCCCACTTGAGGGCAAGAAATTCAAGTTTGTGAGCAGGGTACCGGCTTTCGCTTCTTGATAAGCCTCTGCTCGCGTATGCAATAACACGCATCTCTCCCTCTTGCTCCTGATACAGAGCTGCCCCTAGTCCAGTCGTACTGGCATCTGTATGTAACACATACTGCAACTTGGGATCGGCAAAGCCCAACACCGGAGCAGTAGTTAGTTTGTGTATTATTGTTTCAAATGCTCGTTGACAGCTCTCTGTCCATCTCTCCCCAAAAGGAGATTTTGGCTGAAAATACTGGTCACGGTTTAGCCGAAAGCTACTTTTCTTCCGCAGAGGGGGATATCCTGCAGTTAAGTTAGTAAGGGGTTTAACGATTTTAGAGAAATCTTTAATAAACCGTCTATAATACCCTGCAAAACCTAGGAAGGAACGGAGTTCTTTTAGGTTTGTAGGACTTGGCCAAGTTGTTAAAGCAGCAACCTTTTCAGGGTCTGTTTCAACACCGCGCTGAGAGACTATGTGCCCCAAATACCTCACAGATGTCTGGAAAAACTTACACTTCTCAAGTGATAGTTTTAGACCATATTCTTGGAGACGATTGAGCACATTGAGAAGACGTGTTTCATGTTGTTCAAGGGTTTCTGAAAAAACTATAAGGTCGTCCAAAAAGACCAAGACTTCCTTAAGGTTTATATCGCCCATACACCTCTCCATCAGCCGTTGAAACGTGCTGGGAGCATTAGTTACACCCTGCGGCATACGGTTGAACTCGAAAAATCCCAGTGGGCACACAAAAGCTGTCTTGTGCTTATCTGCCTCCTCAACTTCCACCTGGTAATAACCACTTTTGAGGTCCAGGACCGAAAACCATTTCGACCCACTAAGGGCTGAAAAAGTTTCTTCCAGGTTAGGAAGTGCATAAGCATCTTTGATTGTGTTCTGGTTTAGCTTTCGATAATCGACGCAAAGTCGTACATCTCCATTTTTCTTCCTTACTACCACAATGGGTGAGGAAAAAGCTGACTCAGATTCACGGATTACCCCTGCCTCTAACAGTTCCTGCAAATGACGTCGTACAGCATCGACGTCTTGCGGTCGTATTGGGCGAGGCCTGTGTTTAAAAGAGGTCTGATCGCTCAGTTTGATCTGGTGCTTTACTTTATTAGTACATCCAAAATCAGTATCATGCTGCGCAAAAACCTCTGGCATAGCATTCAACTTCTGCATAATTCGCTCTTTCCATTCAGCAGGGACTGGGGAATCTGCAAAGTTTAAATTAAGCTCAGCAGGCTGTGGACTAGAAATTTGGTTTGAGTCATCAGAGATATGAGAATGGGACAAAATCTCCTGCATAGCATGAATTTCAGCAATGACGCTGTTTCTAGGAATTGCTATGTCATGTTTACTTTCATTTCGCAGGACCACAGGAAGTTTTTGCGATCGGTTCTCAGGAAGGGTTAGTAAACAGTTAGTGACCAAAACACCACCTGGTAAGGAAGATGTATTGGGGGACTCAACTACAATCCACTTATCTGGAGTGTCAACATTCACATGAACTGACCCCTCCAAGACTTTACTTTGGCCTGCAGAAATGATTTCAGGCTCATTTCCTGACAGTCTGACAAGACCAAGATTGCTGGTCTCTTTCTGCCTGTGTCTCTTTTGTAACACGCTCAGCACCACTCTGTAATTATAAGGAAGGGTACTGGAATCTGTGTTAGTGAGAGAAAAACTTTCAAAGAGAAGATCAAGAGTATTAGTACCAATCAAGAGAGAAGATTGGACATTGGAGCGCGTGTTGGGAACAACCAACGCAAGAGAAGACACGATAAATTCATGTCCAAAACTGTTTTTTGGAAATGTGATATCAATACAAATATAGCCTGAATATGGAATATTCTGACCATTTGCGGCTTCAACTTCAAGAAGGTCGTGTATGGAATGGATCTCCAAATGTGAGAGATAGCTGTCATAAAACGACTGTGATACGGTTGTCACTTGTGAGCCGGTGTCAAGAAGGCAATTACAAGCCTGTCCATTAATTAGCACCTCAGAAGTGTATTTGGCTCCAACTAGGCCTTTGGGTAACTTCACTTTGGCTGATTTGTTGTGATGGAACCGTTTTCTGTTTTTTCTTGAATGCTTAGTGGGACTGGTTTCGCTAACAGCACTCATTTGTCCCGCAATGAGAGCCTCCTCTAGTTTAAAGACTGTGTTTGTTTGTTCTGTTCGTCCCAAAGTAACTGCTTTGCTTTTAACTGCTTCCTCTTATCAGCTACAAGGGACGGATTTGATTCATTGGAGCAAGCTGAAACAATATGGCCATCTTCGCCACATCGAAAGCAATACCAAGGCTTCGGCCTACTCTTTACAGTTTGGACTGTCGTGGTTTGTTCAGGTGTTCTAGGCTTAGTTTGTGTCTTAGCTTTAGGTGCACTAGCATTTTTCTTAATGGAATTTGGTGTTTTTAGTTTAGTCAAATGACTTTGCAGCTCAGTAATTTGTGCTTTTAGTTCTGCGATCAGATCACTTTGGGGAACCACAGGTTGAACTACCTTTTGGGGTTTCAATCTTGTCAGCTGACTCTGCATCTGGGTTATCTGGGTTTGCATCTCAGTGAGATTGTCTTGCACTGTGGGTTCAAAAAGGTCAGAAGTTGCAGTAATAGTGTGGGAGGCTACTTTTGGTCTAGTAGCCGCAAAGTGTTTTTTCATTCTACTCTCTTTTGCACTATGTTTGTCTTCTTCAATTCTCAACTGCAACAGCAGCTCAGTGAATGAAGGGGGGTCATTTCTTTTTCTTTCAAGCTGGAGCTCTGCTAGTAAGGCATTGTCCCAACATCCACGGCAGAACTGACGCAGAAGGTGTCGGTCTGCTTCAGTGGGGACTGCTCCGCCTCTGCTCAAAGCTTTAGAGAGGACTGTCTGCAAGCGATGAAGGTAATGTGATGCTTTTTCACCAGGGTCTTGGAAGGTGTTAAGAAATTTGGCAAAAAGCTCATCACCATCTTCTACTGTGCCAAAAGCTGAATTTAACAGTTCAAGATAAGCTGATGGTAATGCTGTAGGGCCCAAGGGTTTTACTACATTGGATGCAGGTGGCATCAGACTGTCTAAAATCTTTCTTGAGCATTGCAAGACAGATACATCTGGATCCTTAAGTAGGAGCTCAACACTGTTGCGCCATGTATCAAAATCAGCCTCGTGACTAGGACAAGGTAATTTGCCTGAAAACTGCCTCAGACGAAAAGAGGCACTCACCTGTGAGAATGGGGCTTCACTTCGTACTATATGCTCTACAATTACTTTTTGCACCTCAGGGTGAGTGACAAGGTTCTGTGATAAGTTGGAGGCTAGATTGAGTCGAGGTTGATTAACTGAGTCAGAGTCAGAGCTGCTTAGAGTAGTTTTAGACTGCTCTACATTTTTACTTTGAAAAGGTTGGTAATTTTCTTGGTTTGGTCTGGCAACTGGGTTCATTAAGTCACTTTGTGTTTCGAGAGTAAAACTCTCAGTTTCAGGTGTCTCAGAGCTGCCTGTGATTGAGAGCATTTGGACAGATGCTCATGCAGGACAGCTTCAAAAGATTTTCCACCTAATTTAGCAATTTCTTGCAACTCACAGAAAAAACGGTGGGTGGCTCTGTCTGTGACGTCAGACACGTACTCACTGGACAGGGCTCTGATTTGATGAGAGACTTTGGTTGAGCTCTCAAACATGTAAGGGAGTAGGGGTTCAAGTGCTGTCAAGGCAGTTCCACTCTCATATTCCACAATTGCATTTTGGTGGTAAGAGGACTGTGAGTCATCTAATTTTAGGATTCTCCTTATCTTCCCATACCTGTTCAGGAAATCTAAGACATCCTCGTCAGCCTCCGTATCGGCAATACCGCTGACAATGACAGAGTTTGGGACCTTAACGTTTTCTCTGTTGACTATTTCCATATTTTCTATTCTTGCTGAACTTGGCTTTTTTTTTAATTATAATTATTATTGCTTTTGATCAGGGTCAGAAATAAATTTTATGCTTCTATTTCCTACTCCTGGCTGGCTCGCCACTTTCTGTAACACTCGCTATGTGTTTACAGTTAATAAATTTGTAATAAGACCAGAGCTAGGTTCGGCTACAGGAGTAGTGAGAAGTGTAGTTTGAATTAATGACCACAGACCAAAGAAAGTTAAGTTAAAACAGCCGGCTTATTATTAGTTTAAAGAACAATAAAAGAATAAACAACAACAATGTTACACAATTAACACACAATGACACAAATTCAAAAAAAGAAAAATAGTTTCCAGTTCCTTTCAGAGTATTTTATAAATCTAAATTAAGGATACTATTTATTTTACCTAGGTTATAGTTCTATTTAGGTTCTAGTTAATACTATTTAGTTCTATTTAAGTTCTAGTTAATACTATTTATCTATTTTAATTTACAGTTTGTTTTAATCTGTTTAATCTGTTTTTAATTCTTTGGTGTTTCCCTTAAGGAGTTAAAAAAAAAACAAACAATAACAGCAAAACAACAACACAGCAGAACAATTCAGAAAGGACAGATCAAACTGTGCTTCAGATTGATGTCTTGTTTCTTCCGATGATCCAACAGTTAATTCTGTTTCAGTGACCCACTGCTAATACGCATGACAACATGGGCAGGTCATACCAAGTTGCAGGGTTGGCAATGTCCAGCAGAAGGCGTAGCTCCTACTTGATGGTCTTTAGCTCCAGGGTTGGCTCGCCATCTCGTTCTCCTTAGGAAGATCCAGTTCAGTGACGATCCGAGACTCCTTAGTCCAGATCCCAGCCGAACGAAAACGACAAACAAAGCAAAACAAAACAAACAAAAAAAAGCCTGTTGCCAACAAAGAGCGACAGTTAGCAACAGTTAGCTCCTCTGCTGATAAGCAGTTGAATTTCTGTTGACAAGAGCAGCTGTTAGCTTCAGCGGATCAGCTGTTACTCCTGTTGACTTTCAGTTGACTTGCTGTTAGCACCAAGAGCAACAGCCAACGCCTCCGCTGATCAGCCTCCGCTTCAGCTTTCCATTTAAATTAAATAAATGTTTAACAAATACATTATCTTAAAAAAAAGAAACAAAAGAAACAAAATACACTTTCAACTCACCAAGTCCAGTTCCACAACACAAAAAATGATCCCGAACGCAGTCAGGGTGAGAGAAAAAATATGCGAAAAGCTCCTTCTCCAGAAATAAAAAACAAACTCGTCTTAAACAGCAAATCAGCTACGAGTGGTCAATTTCTCTTATCTGTCTTTTCTTTTCAGCACAATCCCGTTTGCTTCTGCGCTCTCTGCTTGCTTTACGCTCTCTGCTTGCTTTCTCTCACGTCAGAGAACGTAGCAACCCGATTGGCTGAAACTAGTCACGTGGGTTACACATAAATGCGACCCTTCAGAATAAGAGAATAACAATTTTAAGATCGATTAATTCCCTATTTATTTTCCTATTTATTTCTTTCCTATTTATCTAATTTACTATTATTTTTATGAAGAGGCTATTTTAACCTGGGTTACACAAAACTGATGAGCTTGGTTTCTCGGATAAGCTAACCGTCACCTTCCAGCAGTGGTGATGACATGTTTCAAATACTTGTTTAGATCCTTCTACCCACAAAATGAAGTGAAAATGTGTTGGCCTTTTTATTGCTTGTATCTTTTCACAGTTGCTGCATGACTGAGACTCTTGGCACTAATCATTTTAATGGTTCCATATGTCACAATATGTAGATTTGGACTCCATTTCTGCACCTGAAAAAATAGTTTGTGTGTTGCATATATCATGGGATATAAATACAGTGACCTTTTTAATATAAATAAAACTAATAAATTATTATTTTTCATTTTATATTTCACACTTTTATCCTAAGGAGATTTCTCTTTTTTTTTATTGGACTCCATTTTGTTTTTGATTTGCTTTTCGACAGACTCTTAATCTAAATCTGTCTGGCGAAGGAATGAAAACTCTTACTGGTAATAACTTTGTGGAAACTCGTTTAAAAAACATGGAATTACCCATAAAGATTTCCCAGTTTGTTTTTAAGCCCTGCCAAACCGAATCAACTAAAATCATGAATTGTGGAAGATCTTTTTGTTAAACCTTTCATACACAACTTTATGGCAGTTTTTATTACGATTGAAAATGTGCATTTTGCATTTACCCTTGAATGTTGTTGAATGGTAAAAGTGAATGAATGTTATAATTAACCTTCACTCAAGCACTTGACATTAACAGGTTGCACCAGTTTGGTTTTTATTTGACAAAACGTGTAAATCCTAAAATAAAATTGTAAGGAACAAAAAGCACACTGGGTTTTGTGTAAGGTCACATTTTTGACGGGGTCATAAAGCTTCCATCTAACATCTGACAGTTTGATTTCAGTCAGAGAACATCGCCTCGAGGTCACAAACATCCAGCTGCCTTAGCACACGAACAGAACCTAACTTTCAATGTTTTATTTTATATTGAACCCTCAGATACTTCTCCAAGAGACAGAGAAGGACTCATAAGTCTGCACACCCCACAGAAACACGCACACACACACACACACACACACACACACACACACACACACACACACACACACACACACACACACACACACACACACACACACTAGCATAATGAAGACTGTCAATAATGACTGGAAAAATAAAGGACAGGACAACATAAGCAAAACCAGGATGTTTTTCCCAAAATGGATGAAGGAACAAGATAGAAACTATTTCTCTACTGTTGTGGTCTGCCTAATTGTTTACAGTCAAATTCACTAAATTAGAAAAGGCTTGTTCATCAGAGTAAAAGTACATTTTAAGAAAAACTTTCTTTAAGGATAAATATCATATTGAAGGTGGACAGTGTCATTTTTTAAGTCTTAGATCACTGCAGTTTTAGCAAACCACTGTGTATATGTGTATGGAAAGGAAAGACAGGGATTTATGATGGAAGTGTAGGAAAAATAATTAATGTTTAGTTATCTTTATCTGAAATCACACTGTAGTCTTTGGTTATAACTACCAGAAAATGAAACATTCAGAAAACAAAAGTTCCTTTTCTGTTTCTGGGGGGAAAAAAAACAAAAAAACATCCACCACCAAAACCAAAAGCCACCTCCCCATCTCCAGTCCATTCATTAATCTGCCACTCTGTAATTCCCTGTTGCCTTTGCGACGCTCTCGCCCTCTCCCATCCCTCCTTCTCACCTTTAACGGAAAATAACTACCTGTGCGAGGAACGTTCGTCCCAGTGGACGGGGAAAATGACACTTAAAGGACTAACTGGGCTAACGGGCCAACAAACTGGTACATGCTGTACACGAGACAACAAGGAGGAACTGGTGTAAAACGGAGCGTGGCGGACGCATCGGAAAGAAAAGTAGAGAGACGAGCGAGGCCGGGACTCAAAGTGAGGTAAAGCGGCAGGGCTGAGACGGATGAGAGGAAGAGCTATAGGCTAAAAGAAAATGATGCTTGATCAATGAGCCATGTGAAACAAGATTTAGCTCTCATACATATTTTTTAACTCTGACTTTGACAGCCGTTATGTGATGTATCTTTTGGCTTCATCTATATGCTGGTGGCAGGGAAAGAGACTTTGACAATCACCAGACTAGACTTTAACACTTTTAATGCAGTGGCTATTATGATCATCTGGGCTTCCCTTCGTTACTTAAAGAGACACTTATGTAAACTTGTGACTTTGATGAAAGTTACAAAACAAAATCTAAAAAAAAAAATGTTTTCTGGTGTTCAGCAAAATGGAATAATTTTGGAAATTCTAACTGACCTAAAACAAGAGAGGTTTTCTCTGATTTAACGGCGTGTTTGAACTCGTCAATGTTTGGAAATATTATCATTCAATGGATTAACTGTAATAGGTATCCAGACTTCATCAATTTTTTCTGAAAATATATTTACTTTTCTGATTTCACGTCTGAATTTCTGTTTTCTTGATTAGCAGAGTAGCGCTGATCTCTCCCACCTCATGTCTGACTAGAAATGCTAGCTGCTAGCTTTCTTGGTATGAGCAAGCAAGAAGGATAACAGTCCGGCTCACTTTTTTTTTTTTTTTTTCATCCAAAGAGCCTTGCCTGATGGCTACTTCAGATACCAGCAAGGACCAAGTATAAAAGAGATAAAATAATAGTTACTTGCAGGATTTAGCAACTAGAGTTTCCTCTGTGGATAAGGGAGCTCAATCTCTTCTCCTGAATGTTTGGGAAAAAAAGTCTCTGGGATGTTGCAGGCAAACAAACAGATGATGATGTAAACGGCTTAAGAGAGTTTCCTGGTGACGTGCCACATGACTGGAGACATCCCTCTACTGGACTGCAGATTTGCACATTTCAGTGTCATTGAGGTGATGGGCATCAAGACTTTCCCCTTTGTTCTCTGTTGAGAGAAGCTTTCAGGAAGTGATATGAATGAATGCAGTGAAGATGATGCTGTTGGTTGCCTTAACCAAACTTTAATCAGGCAGGAGACATGTCCACACCCAGAAAATCCTTAACTCATTAAAATGTCTTAAACTTCAGAATTGTAGTTGTAGCCAGTATTCAAAGTGCGTATAAGCATTCTACAAAACAAGTACAAAATGACAAGCTTTGTGTGCAGATCTGAAGAACCCTGGCAGCAGTTTCATTAAACCTCACAGTCCAACTCTCCATACGCTTTTTTACCATCTCCAAATATAGCCAGAAATAGAGTATTATTGATTTGTGTAATAGTGTGACGTCTCAGCGTCACCCAGCAGGTGTTACATTTAAAACATTTGCTAATCCCTAATATCACTTAATCATACTCACCCTACAGTCAATAATAACACAGACCTGTTGTGAGCAGTGAGGACTGACACTTCATATTTTATGTATTCACCTTATGCGTTACACATGATAAATCACCCGTCTTCCTGTCTCAACGTGAAATGTTTTTGTTTCTCCTATGCTGTGTAGCTAACAAGCAAACGTTTGGATTGTGTATGTGGCGGGGGTGGGGTGGGGGGGCAGAACACTGTCGCAACATCCAGGTACAGAGAAATAAATCATATGCTTTCATGTCCGTGTGTCTTACAAGGTGACAGCAGTCGCTGTGATACCGCGAGCCGCTTGACTAAGTTTGGAACGAACTCCGACGCTCCGCTTGAGGTCTCTACCACACTCTGAGCTTTTGGAAGCCACAAGAGCAAACTTCTGATCCCTTCCTCTGGGTTTTTTCTCATGCATGTGTTGGAAAACATAAAGACACAAAAACTTGATTCTTTTTAATAAATACTTCTGCAAAGAGTGTAAGAGGATTGAAAGTGTTGACCCTCTAAAGCAGACCTGGGCTGACGACCTTTGATCGGCCCATGTGAGTTTGTACTAAACCTGTATATCCCACTAATTTATAATATGTGCACTAAATACAAAGATACAGCTAAGCCTTTCATAATAACAAATTTTGCTGGATGATAAATTGTCCCAGAAGCTGTTGCGATAAATGATAATATCGTCATTTTGAGACAATTTTTAAGTGACATAACGGTAATGGCAAAATAATAATGCAAGAACACATTGCAAAAGATCAGCAAATTTTAAATTCCAATGAACATTTAACACCGGAACTGGAATTCATTTTAAATACCTGAAATAAATAAAAACAACAAAGTTGAAGTTTTTGCAAACAAAAATAACCTTAAAAAATTGCTATTTGAGACCAAAGCACCAAACTAAAAACTTTTATTATCCAGTTTTTGGTAGAGAAAGAATAAAAAATCATGCCAATGGAAATTCAGTTTGTTTTAATTTATCATGTGATTTATTGATTTCTGTGCCTGGCCTACATACTGTACATCTAGATCCTATTACTGTCTTAATGCCACCTGTGCGTTTATGTGCCAAAGTAAAGGTGCTGACCACTTTTCAGACATTATCTCTTGGTACTTAAATATGTCGGGCAACGTTAAAAAGTCAAACTTTTGCAGAATACAGAGTTTTTAACATGGACTTCTAATAATTTTAATCGATTGGGTGGAGAACAGTTTCAATCGGCATTATGAGAATAAACACGGCGAGATGTACAATAATCTGACGTTTGCAGCGTGGGGACGAGCATTAGCAGACTTGCTAGCTAAACTGAGAAAGCAACCAGGGTTGTTTGTAGAAAGCTTCACTCTTCCAGGAATGGAGCAGTCAAGAAGAGCTTTGTCATTATCTCACAAAATTGCAAGTTATGGTAAGACATTTTCTGATGGGGAGTTTATCAAAGACTTTTTGTTGGATTTGCCCTTGAGAAGAACGACACATTTATAAATGTCTCTCTCTCTCTGTCTCTCGAGGTGATTCGAAGAGATCATAGAGAAATTCAGCTGCAAGAATTGAACAGTTTCAACTTATTTTCCTTGGTTACGATTTGTATTATTGATTAAGATCAGTTACTTTTCTTTGACCTTGGATTAAGGAAAGACTTTGAGATGAGGAACCATTCAGCCAAGGAAAGGCACTATGTTTTGTGCCTTTCCTTAATCCAAGGTCTTGTTTTGCACTGGATTATTCGTCAGAAGATACTGTAAAAGTCATAGCTAAAACTTAGCCATGTTGTTGATGATGTAGCTAAAATAGTTAATTGGATCAGGGCAAGAAAACTGAATCACAGTTTGGGATCATTGTCCTGTTGGAACATAGAAACTTCCAAACACTGGACATTTTATGAACATCTAAGTTTGTCTGATAATTAGTCTGCTAAATTCATAATTGTACATTTAATCCAATGAACAGTGGAAAAAAAAAACATGTTTTTTTATTTCATAAACTTCCAACAGAAACATTGAAACATTACTACAGACATTACGTGCTTCTGTTTAAGCTGTTTTGCTGTTTCAGAATCAGGGCAGCGTTGCGTTTTTTGTTTTATTTGGAGACAAAATGTGCTTGTTTTGAGCTGGAGCTTCAGAACGCCTGAGACAGCAAATTCTGAATCCTTTTTCAGTCCCAGCAATGTCTGACTATTCAGTCCCCTCATTTTGGCTTTGTCTTTAAACTCTTATCTCCTTCTGAAGGTTAAATGACTTTGGAATCGTGCACAGTAATTGGTTCGGTATCTTCCGCATTATCGACCGTTTCATGTGCTTTGGAGAGAATGAGGCAGAACGTTTTTTTTTTTTTTTTTTTTTTTTTTCTTTTCTCAAAAATAGATTTATGATAATTACAACTGTCTACTTTCAATTTCCTGAAAAGTGTTTACGGAGGTTGGGAATGTAGATGGAATTTTAATGCTCTTCTTTTGCAGCTGTGGCAATTTGCCCTCAAAACATAGAGCGGCAATGGAGCCCGGTCCTCGTTTTCTTTTCTTTTCTTTCTTTTTTTGTTACCTGCCAATAAAGATGAAAGTGTCCTGCCCCCGGTGCTAAACTTGTGCTGAGTTGTGCTAAAACACAATGCGAGCTCAGTGGTGCCTGATGCAGCACTGTACAAATTCATTAAGTACAATAAAAACAAATGAAACAGAAACAGAATGAGGCAGCAGCTGGGAGCAGGAGAACCAAGTACAAAGTCTTGGCTGCTAAATATTCCGGAGACATGGACTTGTTTTACAGTGTTTACCCAGGAGAGCGCCGGATCTTCCTTCACTTTAGAACGATCTGTTCGTTTAGGTCTCTTTTTTTTTTTTTAACTCTCCACCAGTTGGAACGCCACACTGTTACTCCCTAATCCCCATTTGTAATTAAATATGTGCAGAGAAAGCGTGCCGGCCTGGTTATGTAAAGCCAGGCTCTCGTTGTGACACATTGTGCAGAATGTGCAGCATCCATCCATTCATTCATCCATTCATCCCTTGCTTTTTGTCCTTTGTTTCTTATCTAAATCTCCCTTCTTATGTTTCTCCTTTTGTATGGTTCTCTCTTACGTCCTCACTCTGGCAGAAAGGAGAAAGTGGAGGAAATCAAGCTTTTAGCATGTTTGGCCATGTGAGAAATCAGCAAATTTCAAAACCTTTCCCAGCAGAACACAAAAAGATTCCCAGAGAAAGGAAAAAAATAGACAAGGAAATGTTCTTAACTCTAGTTCTTGATATAGTTCATATGGATTAAACTGTTTCAAATTAGAAATCCAATTTAATCTAGCATAAGTGTGTACTGCATTGTTAGTTCACATAAAGGTTCACTTTGACGTAGCTGTGAATTATCCCACAGCCTCTGCTTATTCAGATCCTGTTGCTTTCTCTTCAATTGTTTATTTTTGCCTCTTTATTTTCACCTTTTGTTCATTTCAGTGAAAAGCAGCTAGCTGTTTTTGCCTTCACTGCCTTCTAATGGTGACCCATTAGGTGGCATGAGAACAAGATTCTTTTGGTTAACATTAGTTTTACTGTCAGGAGGAGCATGTGGAAGTTGCAAGGAAAGCTGCTTTTCCATTTAACAGTAATAATTGTAACACCCTAACTACTAGAGATGTGATATTAAGTCAAGTTCATTTGTATTCCCTGCAAAAACACAAAATCTGACCAAGTATTCTTTGGTCCAGTTTCTTGTGTATAGACAAAGTGCATAATTTTACACTTTAAATAAGGCAAAACTAACATACACTGGTTTTGGTGAGAACATGAGTAACTGCCTGACTGATTTTATTTTAAGGGAGATCTTTGAAGAAACTGTCTCCATCTGAGGCTGCATGCTGTAAAAACGAGACCCAGAAGACAGGATGTTTTTTATAGAAGTACATAACTTTTTTTTTTCCCTCCATAGTATTATTAATAATTATATTTAAAGCTCCTTTCAAAAAACTCAAGATCAATGTACAGGACAAGTTAAAACATAAAGACAAATAGACCAACACAATAACATCAACTTCCTAAAAAGAGTTTAAAAAAAGAAACATTACAGGGAGTTCGAGACCCTGAAACACTGCCAGTGTAATCATAAAGCATCACCATTTTTTACCGTCTAAGACCTCTCACCCTGCAACACACTCAATGGGGAAAAAGTTTGCCAAAAACTTTTGGAGACATTTACGTTTACACCGCAGGTGAATGTTATTGTGCGATGCGAAAGGCTTGCAAATGACGTGAGCCACTATAAACTGAGAGTTTACCTCTCATCAGTCACCATGGACTCTCATTAATTACAAGTTTTAAACCCTTCAGGGAGCACATTGCCACTTTGTTTGGAACAATTCATCTTTTAGTGGCATTGGCTACTCCAGGGGCTGTTCAGAAACATCCGTCCATGACTTGCTTCTCGTAGGAATTTTGTCATTTTGACATTCAAGGCTCAGAAAGCTGCAGCAGCTCCATTGGTTTATGATCTATGAAACCATTCTTTGCTCTGTAAAGATGATGAAGATACAAAAGTTAGCAAGTAAAAATGACTTGTGTATCATTTTCACTTTTTTTCTGTTCTATCGACAACTATGAGTAAGGTAGTATATAACCAAAAATGCATCTCCTGTTACAAACAATCCCAACCTGTGTGCTGATTGATCTTGTCCAAAGCTGATAGGTGCATTTGATGGTTTTTGAGCCTCTCAAACAGCCAATTAATAATTGCACTAAAAGTATTTTTTGGCATCAGATGCAAGATTAGAGATACTTGATGTCCAGTAAAGAAAACTGTTCATCTGTTTGCCTGCCAACAGACAGACGTTCAAAGAATCTTTTAGCTTTTTCTGTCTCATAAGAAGTTAAGACTACAGCAGGTTAGATGCACTTGCGTACGTTAAATAGGCTGATTTTGCTCGTTTTTTAGGTGGAGAGAGATTCTGTGAGGGAGAGAAAATTGTGAAATTTTAATTAAGGTTGACTAATTGCATGAGATCCTGTTCAAATACCATGTATTCCTCTGCAGTATTAGTGTTTAAATGAAAATAATTTGGCATCTAGCAGAATCTGGCTGAGTGAATGGGTGTGAGAATTGAGAATAAATGAAGATTGAGGTCCATTTTTTCCCCACATTTTGCCCCCGGCATACGTTTTATAAGTGCAGTAGTTTAGTGAGGATGCACTAAAGCTCGCCACCTTCTTGAGGCAGAAGAGAGAAGAGAGTTGTTTACTCATGCACATTTGCAGCTAAAGTAAAAAGGAGCCTGGATAAAACAGAAGTGAATACAAAGGAAAGCAGATTGTGTGTGTGCGTGCACGTGTGTGTGTGCGCAAGTTGAAAATAAATCGACTAGCTCACTCCCTCATCCAAACCCACAATATCTGTGAAGCTCATCACTTAATAGCGTTCTTCCTCCTCTATCTTCTCCTTGAGACGGACTGCTAATTATGTAAAGTGTGGGGTTCATTGAAAAGTGCACACACACACACACACACACGCACACACGCACACACACACACACACACACACACACGCACACACACACACACACACACACACACACGCAAACACTCTCAATGACAAGCGGCAGCTTAATTACCATCTGAAACGACATCCTCGGCGCTGCTGATAACTCTCTTAAGAAATGCCAAATTATGGAGGAGCAAACACGGAGGCTGCCGTGTTTTGTACGGGGTGTGTTCATACAACTTTAAACGCAACCCGTCTGCCTCTCCACGGAGTGCTGTCACCTGCTTTGTCAAGCAGATGTGTGTTATTAGCTCACAACTTTGTATGAATGATGTTTATCTCAGCAGCAGCCCTCACATTCTGTAGCGCTCCCATGTTCTCTTTGCCACTGTAACATCATGATTAGCTCAGATTTGGCAGATTTAGCTGCTTTGGCTTCTTTCAAGTTCCAGCTCTGTCGGGAGAAGTGTTGTCTTTGCACGGGGTTCCAGCTTTCTCTGATTTACCATTATTCGGCTTGTAAGTTCAGGACAAGTTATATTCATTTCCGTGACAAAAAAATAGAGGAATATAAAAAAAGAATCACAAGAAAAAGGAACAGAAATACACGGAAGGAATATTATGCACAGAGCTAAAGTGAGGTTTTAGTGCAAATGGCTGCCTAAGATGAAAAACATACTGATTGAACATTCTTCGGGGTGAGTGAATTCATTTGATGAAGATTTATGTGGGAATTTTGTCTAGTTTTGAAGAAGTCTAGAGAAATGTGAGAAATAGAAGTTTGGAGACGTAACAAACTGGCATCCTACAGAGAGGTTTAAAACTCTCCAACGTAAGGCCAGTGAGTCAGTAATGCATCACAGTAGAGAAGCACTAGTTGTTTACATCAGTGTTCTTTTTATACACATTTTTAAGTATTGCATTAGAAACGGATGAAACAGCAAAGTGTAAAAAAAAAAACCCCCAAAAAACTTAATAAAAAAAAATAAAAAAAAGCTTTTATACTCGTTTGAGGTGATTTTCAGCATTTCCGAGAAAGAGTTAATTCACATTGGAATATATTTGCTGAATATATTCTAATTTACAGAGAACTTCCTAATTCTTACATCTTTACTTGAGGCACGACATTCTGAAAATGTCAAAATCCAAACCTCCATCTTGGAAGTGAAAACTCTCCATTTTTCTGACGTGTGCTCCATACTACGTTCCACTCTTTGCATCTTATTTCAGCCATCCTTAGCGTCAACATCTGACGAAATTCTGCTTTGCGTGGCCTGGTTGATTAGCTCTAAACTAGGACATGGAAACACGCCTCATGCTCATTTTCAGATTTTCTCTTTTTTTGCGACATTTTAAAAGTTTGCTTGAAATTCACATGATGAAATCATGGCTACTGCTTCTGACAAAAACACAGAAATGTAAGCTAGAAGAGAAAAAATATGCAGTATTATGTTGTTGCAGTTGTATTAGCGAAGTACTTTACATTTGTCAGCTGTGCTACGGTTTAGTAAAACTTAGCAACAGTGAATGGAAGAAACTGAAAATCCCACTTTCAGTTTCTACACCGAGTACTCTATCCATATAATTAAATTACTTGATGTAGACATCTGAGCAATATTCTGAGGGCGTTGTATGCTCTGCCACTCTGTTTATAAATTTATGATTTTTCCCGCCAAATGTCTTGAAGCCAGTGGTACAAATGCTGTGGTTGAAAATGAGTGAAAATAAAAAAATATAAATAGTCATTTACTCAGCTTAGGTACTAAGAAAAAGTTTCCTGTTGCAGGATGAATTTTGCTTTTGTGTCGACAGAGGATACATAAAAACAGCCTTCCTGACATCAGGTTTGTGTTGCATTGTGGGGTTAAACGAAAGTCCTGCGTCATTTTGATAAAGCATAAATACATCTCAGATAATTATGCCTGGAACAAATTTGAGAAACAGTTTATTTGCATAACTACATTTTCTGACTAGCTCAAACAAAATCCATTTCCTTTATTCACATCTGCGCTATAAACACACTAAACACCAGAGCGTGGTTTGGTTTCCGTGGAGACCGAACCATTAGAAAAAGTTAGAAGAAACAAACTCTGCTTTTTTTGAGCTATAGTGAAGGAACTACAGATGTGAAAATTCCCTAATGTTCCTCTTCCCGAGGCTTAGTTTTGTTTCTTTAGACAAATAGTTTGAAATGATTAAAATTTTCATTTCAAGAAAGCGATTTGCTTTGAATTTTAGATTTAGGTTCTAAATGTGTAGGGAAAAATCTCATAGGAGAAAATGCAACTGCATCAACATTTTCTTTTCTCTCTCACATCATCAGAGAATCCTTTCAAACCATTTTTAGTTTGCTGTTCATGTCTTTTTCCTCTCCTAATTTTAGACCGCTAACCCACCATGCAGGACCTGATCTGGCCTTTCAAATCAATCAATCAATCCCCCCGTCAGTCAGCAGAGCTGTCTGCGAACAGGCTTCTCTCCTTGCCATATGAATGTTTTACTGGCTTTTTTAAAATCTGCACGTGCCTTTGAGGAGAGAAGAGAACTCGGCGCAATCTACAGCCGAGTAGAACAATGGCGAGCCGAGGTTTCATTATCCTCTAGGCAACCGTACTTGCGCAGCAGACAGCTTGTTCACGGAATGGATCCAACAACGGCCCTAAAACGTACGCAGGCAAACCTTTGTGGACCCTCAATAGCAGTTTGCTGCTCGGCGTGTTTGACTTTATTTAATGAATTTTACAAGATGTCACGTGAAAAATCCAACCTTTTGCAGGTTTCGGCAT
Source organism: Poecilia mexicana (assembly GCF_051168715.1). NCBI lineage: Eukaryota > Metazoa > Chordata > Actinopteri > Cyprinodontiformes > Poeciliidae > Poecilia > Poecilia mexicana. The sequence goes on along the minus strand of NW_028263390.1, from coordinate 6,178,614 downwards.
CCGTCTCCATCAGGCAGTTGGATTGACTTCCTCTTTCTAACGTGTATATATGGCTTTCTCGTGGAATTTCTCGTCACCATCCTTGGCATTGCTCCAGTCGAAAGTGTTACTAAGGTTCATATAGGCTCTATTTTCCTTTTAAAAGCTGCGGTGCCGAAACCACGTATTTCACGGTTGGGTGCTTTTTCTTAATCTGTGTCTCTCTCCATGAGAGGCTTTCCAGTGCTCTGCAAGCGTTCCCCCTTCTCACTCCGGTTCTTTCGTTCTGTTTGAACTCTAAAGCAAGAGAACAAATTAGTCTGGCTCTGCAGCCTCCATAACCCCATGACATCTCTCTCTGTGCATTGTTTGATGATGGAGTGAATTTTTTCGTGTGCGTTAGAGTGCGTTTGCTTATGCTCCGTGGATTGTACACAGTGCACAAAGGGAAAGGGGGGGAGGCACCAGCTAAAAGTAGCTCGGCGATTTGCAGCCTGCTCCGTCAGACTCGTCAGTCAGCGATGCGGCTGCGTAGGCATGCAGGGCATGAGCACGCGTGTGTTTCTTGTTAATAAAATATGAGAGACACGGAGGCGTTCATGTTCCAGTGGTGGAGCCTTTTCTGCTTTCTTCGCTGAGCATGTTTGCAGAAGTTCCAGAGGCATAAACACAACGGATAGAACTCTGTTTTCTTCCGTCAGATTGGCACCACTGCGTCAAATCCTACAAACCAGAGACGGATCAATGAACAGAATATTTTTGGGCGGCCCACTCTCAGTTAAGCCTGTGACCCACACATTTTTTTAGGTGTCCTTCAAGTATGCAACTTTATTAAACAAAAAAAAAAAAATGCTTTTCACTCAAATTGTCACCATGTTGTGACAGTATGATATGAGACAGATAACCTGTGAAAAAATCAAGGTAGGAGAAGCATCACAGTGCTGTCAGTCAACCTCATGTACGTGCCACTCGATGTAATAATGGTGGAGAAACAACTTACTGTCCCAGGAAAACTGTTTCCATGTTAACTAGCCTTAGCATTCATGGCTGGCTCTGACCTTGAAATATATTTTTTCCATATTATAAATTAAAATGTCTTGTTCCTCTGGCAGATTAATTCACTCATAACTAACTCTTTTTCTTCAGTATTAAGAACTTATTGACTTCAAACAAGCTCCTATATGTTTAAAAAGTTACTTGTCAGGTAGCTTTTGTTTTATTTCAAGTGTAAGATGTCTGAGCTAATATCGAGACCAAAATTACTAGGTAAGACTTTGTGTTTTTGCAGTGTAGCAAAATATAAATGCCACATTTTTCTCTTTCCCTCTTTGTCTTCACAGAGGCTTCCATCTTGTCTTACGACGGCAGCATGTACATGAAAGTGGTGATCCCGAACATCATGCACACAGAGGCCGAGGACGTCTCCCTGCGCTTCATGTCCCAGCGGGCCTTCGGCCTGCTCATGGCCGCCACGTCCCGCGAGTCAGCGGACACTCTGCGGCTCGAGCTGGACAGCGGGAGGGTCAAACTGACGGTCAACCTAGGTATCGTATAAACCGTCTCTTCTGGCTCAGGCAGGAGCCTGCGCTCTTTTCTTATTTTTTTTATCGTTTTTTTTTACTATTATTTTTTTACTTTTTTAAAAAAAAAAATCTGATCTAACATGTACTAAACCAGATCTGTAGTCTGTCCTTGTAGTTGCATGTTAATGTTTTCGACTTGCCTGAAGTGTAAGTTCTTCTGCCTGGATGCCTTGATGTCTTTGTAAAAAGAAAAAAAAAATGTGCATTGATCTAACACTTAACAAAGTTAGTCATGCTCTGCCGCGCATCTTTTGAACATATCATAGATCATTTAGTCAAAGTAGTTTCATATCTTTCTTATTATTTCACACAGTCTCACCCCTAACACAGTAGTCCACTCAGCAGCATGTAGATGGTTGTTTTGCTGTCTATTCAGAACCAGATTAGTTAGCCTTTTTTATCTTGGTGCTCCATTTCCTGTGGTCTTTTTCACCATTTATTTATTTTCTTTATTTTCTTTTCCCTCATGTTAGAAGGTCCACCGTTGGTCTAGCTGGCATCTCCTAGGCCTTGTTCAAAGATGGCACTCATCCCTTCAAAGGCCCAGAGCCTGCGGCCCATCTGGCAAACAGCCCGAAGCCACAGCGGCCAGCACGCCCGCACATGGCAGCAGCAGCAGGACATAGCATCTAGCCTGGAGTGACTACCATGAAACGGATAACAAGAGTCTGATTCATCCCATTAGCTTCTACAATGAAAAACAAACAAAACTCTGAATAAGTTAGTAATGAAGCTAGTTTAGCTATAGGTAGCAGTAGATAACACCAGATGCCTTTCATGGGTGTCTTTAGGCCTCAGTGCAGTGTTGGTGCTATGTGGCGCGCGGCTGTTTGCTCCCACTTTTCTGTTGCGGTTGACGGCACATGAACACAACACGGTCACATTGGTTTCAGCCCACGTCCTGACGAACCCACCACTCTGATTGTTAGAACTGGCTTTTACCAAGTAGGACTGTATCTTTAAAGTGACACTGAGAATGAGTCAAACTCATTGGGCTCCAGAAGCTGGGTTGCAAAATCAATGTGGTCTTAAAACAGCTTGTGACCATTTTGAAATTAAGAAAAAAGTACTTAATTATACAAAAACAGTCATCTGATATAGTACAGGTAGAGTAATGTTGGGTAATGTCAGAGCCGACCCAGAATATAAGCAAGCTGAGCTGCTACTTGGAAACCATAAGATCAATAAAAATACCTTCTTTTGAATTTAAAGCTTTCTTAATATAATGTTTAAAAAAACTTTAAAATTCTTTGAAAATTAAGTCTAGATTTGGAAGTTGTGCTAACAGTTATAATTTGATGCTACCAGTTTAATAATCTTTATACCAGATAAATTTTATTCCTAATCCATCCTCCTGATGTAAAGACTGCAGTGTGTTGTTTAAACCAAACAATATTTAGACATGTAACAAGATCTAATGGCATCAGGTCTTGTGATATACAACAATAAGATATTTCTTCTGAAACTATTATCACGAGGCCCACATAAATGTAAGAGCTCTAAACTTAACATCCTGTGTCTGTGTTCTTTTTTTGAAGTAAGACAGGAAGTAGCTCTTCAGTTGCTGCCCAGCTGTATGATGTAATCTACTAATAATAATCCACAATGGACAAGCCGCCATCACCTGGTTATGTAATAATCTAAAAAAGCCCCAAGAAGTTTTAAAATGTATCATTTTGAGCGGTTCTGCACCTCTGGATGAAAGTTACTTGGCAGTCAGTTCTGCACTCAGCAGATATTCCTTCTAAACTGTGAATGAATGGCTGTATGAAACCTTTGCTCTGTTGTTGAAAATGCAAAAAGGGAGAATATTTTTTTAAATCAATTTTAGAGATTTAGAATCCCCTTGTTATTTGGACAAAAAATGACTATGAATTATCCAAACCTAACCTAAATTATTCAATGCTGGCTTTATACTTTTTTAAAACACATTTTTTAAATTCATGAGACCTTTAATATTTTTGTGCAAAGATAGAAAATTGGGCTAGTTTTCCAAAAGCATTGCTAACATTGAATCTTGTTCTCATTCATCTAAGTTCATGTTTGGTCTTCTGATCAGGCTACAACTCTACACCCTGACAATCTATTTTTAAAATGTTACAACTACTACAGTATGCCTAACTATTAATAACAAATGTATGGTTTACCAAATCAAAATATTTCATATAAAAACAATAATAATGACATTTGTTCTTTACATAATAACTGAAGGTAAGATGTAGTTAAGACTCCAGTAATGTACTAAAGAGGTGTGCAACCCTAAAGTCAGAAAAATAAACTTTTATCCAAAATGTATTCACAGCAATAATTTATCAAAACTAACAAATAAAAACCTATTCTGTGATTAACTTTTGGCTAATAGGCTAACCAAAAATGGCCCCCCGTTAAAAGTTCAGCTGAAGGCCTTGTAAAATCTTTGGCCGGCTCTGGACAGATTCATTGCTTTGACCTGAGCTACGTCAGATGCAAATTGACTTGGGGCAGGAGGGGGGAGGAAAAATGGCCGCTGGCGTCATGTGTCCGTCCCCGGAAGGTGGCTTTACTTGCTTTTGGATGTCTGCAGCTGTAACCTTGAAGGATGCGATTTCATCTGTCACTTGTTCTCCCCTCCCCATCTAGACTGTGTCAGGATAAACTGTAACACCAGTAAGTCAACATTCTTCTTCTGCAGCCTTTTCTCCTTCCGTCAATATTTGATTGTGGTCTGTGTGCTAGGTGTGGAGGCAGGAATATGTGAATGCAGAGGGTAGGCGGGTGGGGGGGGGGGCACGCATTGGGAGCTGATAAGAGGATTTCTTAGATAAAAGTGGGGGGAAAATGAGGAATAGCCAGAGATCAAAGTCATGCAAATCAGGCTTAATATACTTTCTATATTTTAAATGGCCCATTTTCAAATTAAGTCAAGCAGCTAGCTCTGAATCATTTTTTCCTGTATGCCTGTAGCGACTAACTGAACATCTGCACTCTCAGCCTTTGTAGGGAATATTGGTTTTATATTTACTCACATATTGCAGTGAAGTGTCCTGTACTTGTATAGTGTTAATCCATGCTGTAGTATTTAAATCAACATACTGATGCGGATGGTGCTTTATGACCTGTTCTTACTCAGAAAAAGAAGCGTTTGTTTTTTTCTTCTTACTCACCAGCCTTGTAATGATAGAGAAAAATTGAACAGAAGCGAGGGCATTCAGGAGAGTTTTCATTGAGACAACAGCTTGTTTATATGGATGGTCAAGTAATCCACTCACCAATGACATGAATGTCACCTACTTTGAGCTTTTAATGGTTTATTTCTGCAGTTCACATTTCAGGGTCCTAATGACCACATAGCATACAACTTCAGTGATTATGAGCAACCATTTGAATTTCTTATGGCCTTTCTCTTATTAATCCACACAAAGGAAAATTTACACATATAAATTATAAGGTACACAAAACCCAACACAGTGTTTCACACCATTTTGACCATTTTTCTTCTCAAAAATTACAGTTACTTAAAATTGTTTGACTTTGTTACACGGACTTCACGATCAGACATACTTTACAATTTTTTAGTGCAATTGATGTCAGGGTGGGTCTAGAAGATTAATATTTGTCTACTTTAGCCTTTCTAAAACCAAGTGTCCTGTTGAAACAGCCTAAAGCCTCTACGTTTTAACCGTCTGACCCAACCGGCCTGCCTTAGTGCAAAGATTCAGAACAACAAAGCTGCATCAATGTTGAAGCCTATCATTAACTCCAAACAGCTGGAAAGCCACTGCCAGCGTCAATGTAGTGGAGACATGTTTATGTCTTCATAGACTTAAAGCACTAGGGGGCGTCCAAACTCTGTCTTCAGTGGCCGGTACCCTGCATGTTTTAGTTTTTTCTCTAGTTTAACACACTGGAATCAAATGATGGGCCATTAGCAAAACTTTACAGACATGCTGAGGAGATAGTTGGACTATTTAAACTCGCCTTGTTGGTTCACAGACTCATCTTAAACTGGTAGAATGCCGAACCTTTGATAACTGGAGATGGACACACGTGATTTAAGAGACACACGTGATTTAAGAGCGTGTTTACCAACAACGAAGTACCTTCAACAACTTGAAGGTCGACTAAAGTTTGCAGCTACTCTGAGACGATCCAAATGCCTAGTAGAAAATACTTTAAACTGTTAGATTAAACAAAGATAGAAGTATTTAGCTACAGTACCAAACAATGCTTTTTTACAAACCTAAGAACGCCTTTCCAATTTTCAAGCATAGTGCTGTCGGACCTTGTTGTGACAAGTGATATTTGTGAAAAGGGTAAAATGGTGAAGTGGGACGACCTTAAAATTCTTCAATTTCACCTCAACTCATTAAATATATGGTTAAAGTTTCTGGAAAGGCTCCAACCTCAACAATAGTGGGGTTAAAGTTTAGGTCCATGCCAAGAAATCCAACAATTTAAATGAGTTTCTAACATAATTTATAACCAAGCTAACAAAAAGTGAGTTGCCTCCCTACAAATAGCTATGAGACACTTATCCAAATAATATCAGGTATATTTTGACCGTTGCTAATTCAAGAGAATCCACTATGTCCATCCAACACTACATTTAGTTTTGTCACTCCAACCTGGAATACAGACTGATTCCTACACAGCTTTAAAACTCCCAGATGAGTATGACGTTACGAGTGTGTAAACTCTCACTAGAACTCTCAATTCTGATCATTGTTAATGGCGCAGATAGAAGCAAGCAGTTTGGTTTTTCAGTACCATGTCCATAATAAACACCACTTTGAACCCGCAGACAACAACAATGAAGTGCATAATTTCACAAGCAAATTAAAGTCTTAAATTCTGGTGAAGGAATCTCTCTTGCCATCATTGCTTATAAAGATTTAAGAACTGGTTTCATTTTAATGCATCACATCCAATAATCTGAGAAAAAATGCCACAGCAGCTTCTGTAAGAAACTAGATGGAGCTGCATTGGCCCCTAGTGGCAATAAGAGTTATCACTACACACAATGAGAGTCATAACTTTGGAAAATTCTAGTATAAAGGATAAAGGCAAAAATTAATTGTTAGAATTCTTCTAGTTGAGTGTTTGTGTGAGTAACATCAAATATTGTGTTTCCGTTGTTGTCAAAAACAAAACCAAATCTTTGTTTTATGCCTACCGTTGAAATCTAAAGTTGGAACAGCACTGGATGTGTTTAGAAGGAAAAAAATAAAATCTTAGACCCTGAAAGCCAGAGTGCTCTACTAGTGAGTGATCTGTGCTTCATATGTTAAACAAAGATTTGGTTTTGCTTTTGCTTGTGCCTTCCCCGTCCCTCCACTAACTGACCCTCATCTTCAGGCAAGGGCCCTGAGGTTCTTTATGCCGGACAAAAGCTCAACGACAATGAGTGGCACTCGGTGCGAGTGGTCCGCCGCGGTAAAAACTTCAAACTCATTGTGGACGACGACATGGCCGAAGGTATTGACGTTTCTCATGCTGTTCCTGATATGCACGTCTCTGTCTGTGGTTTGTTTGATTATGTATTATATGAATACCATATTTTTTGGACTATAAGCCGCTACTTTTTCCCCCACATTTTGAACTCTACACTTCTCGTTTGCTTACTGCATGTTGTGGTTTACAATAGTGTTAAAATATAGAGGAGTGAAAAGTTGAATAACTTATGAAGTTAGACAACACCAGTATAATCTCACTCAGGGAAATGAGCGAGAAACTGTAAGAAAATTATAAATTAATTGGGTTTATGGTTTATGTCAAGGGCCACTCTTAACCAACAGCCTAAATAACAGATGTGTGCACTATATTGTCATATGGTGATTGTGGAAAAAATAAAAATGATGGGATGACTAAGTTAAAGGTACAAGCCAGAGTTATTTTGTCAAATCAGTGAAACTAACATTAGCTTTTATTTGTCACCTGTAGAACAGCATGACATTGTTAGCTTTTGTAGTTCCTTTTGTTAATCATTTTCTCCCCACATTGAACTTATCCAATAAACAAACTTTCACACCCGCGTACCTCTGATAAAAGATCAGTAAGTTCATTTCTTTTTTTCTCAATTTTTTTCTCTTATTTATTTGCATATTTTAATCAAATTCCTCCTGCAAAGGCATTTCCACCTATGAGCTGGCCTTTGTGGTTCTTGTGCCTCACGTTATGCCATCAAACCAAATAAAACAAAGAAGAAAAATCTACTTTTATTTGTCAGTGGACTTTTAAAAAGACAGGTATTCTGTGAAATCAGAATAAACTAGAAAATGGCAAAAGGAAAAAAAAATCTCTTAAACCTTTAGAATAAGTAGTAATGAATAAAATTGTTCAACATTGCAACACTGCTGCAAAGTGACCTTGAAGTTTAAACAAAAACCAGATGATGTCAAGAGCTAACGGTCAACTTGAAGATTTTTTTTCTTATCCCAGTTGACATCTGTCTTGCTTTGCTTTTTGGCAAAACAAACTGGGATCTTCATCCACCCTGGTTTGTAAAATTTGCAGGTGTTTAAATTCAAACATTTTTTGGACTATTAACTTGTAGGCTTTTTTTTTTTTTTTTTTACATATTTTTACAAGATGTCCTTAAAACTGGAGGGTGCTGTATGCTTATTTGAAGGTTCATTTCCTTTTTCTTCTGCATCTTGTTGATCAAATCTATAAGAACAGCAGAAAAATGACTGACTTAGTTAAGTAAAGCTTATTTACTAATTAATTGGTTGGTTTTTTATGTTGTTTTTTTTTCCACATAAAGTTTACAAAAAATGTTCTTCAGAACTCTATCTATAGGTATAGATCGAACAGATAAAGGGTTGCTAGCAGTATGTCATCTTTTTCTCCCACAGTTGACTCTTACCCAGTTTCTCTCTTTCGCCGCCCTTCAGGTCAGATGGCAGGTGACCACACCCGCCTGGAGTTTAGCAACGTGGAAACGGGCATCTTGACTGAGAAACGTTTCGTTTCGTCATCGCCCTCCCCTTTTATTGGCCACCTACAGGTAATAAGAGTAAAACATTTTTCGATCAGTTTTTCTTTTTTGTCCCTCGTTGTACTTGAACCCTTCTCATTTATTGAAAATTTGGACCGACCTCTCTCCAGAGCCTCAAGTTCAACGGCATGCAGTACATCGACATGTGCAAGAACGGCGACATCGACTTCTGCGAGCTCAACGCCCGCTTTGGCATGCGCTTCATCGTCGCCGATCCCGTCACTTTCAAGACCAAAGGCAGCTACCTGGGCTTGGCCACCCTGCAGGCGTACACCACCATGCACCTGTTCTTCCAGTTCAAAACCACCTCACCCGACGGCTTCATCCTCTTCAACAGCGGAGATGGGAACGACTTTATCGCCGTGGAGCTGGTCAAAGGGTGAGTGGGATGGAAAGTTTATCCAGAAGCAACAGTACAGAAATGATGAACCGATTTAAAAAAAAAAAACCTGTTCATAGTCGTTGGTGGAGTCAGTTGAAATTTGACAGGGTTGGTCAGATCTTTCATCCTGAATTTCAAATGTTGAAACGTCTAGATATCAACCAACTACAAAGAACTAGTTCTTAATTTTTTTACATTAGTTTTACTAATAACCAAGCATTAAAATGGGAGGTTATTAAAAATGTGCAAGCCTACAGAGACTTGCAAAAATTGTCTTTAAAACTACAGACATCAATCTTTTTAATTGGATAATGTGATGGATTAAGGACAAAGGATTCTTGTTCTTTAACATCCTTTATAATTCTGATTCTTGGAGATTGGAGTGTGTCTTTACTGTGATGTTGAACAATTTTACATTATCTGGTGTCGCATCGTAAACCCGCATGTGCATGTCTACGTGCTCAAGCGCGAAATTTCGCATGCACAAATATCGCACCAACTTTCATACGAAATGAATGGAGGGAGTGATGCTGGAACAGGTGTTCTTCTAGAATTGTCCTTTACTTCCATCCATCTTTTCATCAACTGTGTTACACTTCACTGTTACTAAGCATGTTTTTGCAGTGGGGTGGTATGGTCTGGGTGATGTGCAATGCTGAGTTTCCTCTGATATCGTTTTACATTTAGGCCACAAAGGGAAATTTTGGTCTCACCTGACCAGACCTCCTCCTTCCACATCTGCTGTTCCTCCTGTAGGACTTGTGGTTAACTTTAAACAGGACTTTGTATCAAGAATGACTTGGCATTTTTCTGTAAAGGCCCACATTCTGGAACATTTACTACATGATCTGTGAATCTTTGTCTACCTCTCTGATGAATGCAAAGCTCATCGGTTTAGGGGAATGGCCATTGTCTTTCTAGGTTTGCATTTATGCTCAGTCCATTCTGAGATGAAGGATTGATAGAAGCTCTGTGACACATTTAAAGTTTGGATATTGTTTTATAACCAAACTCTAATTTAAACTTCAACAAAACTCTCTCTCTGCTCATTGGTCTTCATGTTGCTGTTTGTTCTCTAATGTTCTCTGACAAACCTCTAAAGTCTTCAAAGATTGACTTCCCAAGGCAATTGGTTGCAAAGGATTTTCTTTAAACCTATGACATGAAATGGTAACCATGCATACCTCTTTTCAGATTTTTATCAGTAAAAATAAAGTTTCAAATTATGTTTTTTCACTTTACAATCTTGAGCTACATCTTGTTGATCTATGACACGGATTGGGAATAAAATATATTGAAGTTGTTGTTTGTAACCTAAAAAAATTTCAAAAAGTTAAATACGCTCGCAAGGCACTGTCAATCTCAGAGGATAATCCCTGATTTCTTTGTATTTTGCGTCCAGAGAGCCAGAACTCCTTGTACTTTCTCAAAGTGGCCTTGATCAGTAGTTGTGCAGACTTTCTGAAGTCCTTTCAAAGCTTGGCTGCTTTTCCACTCATTTTCAGCCCATCTGCTGCCTCCTCTCTCCTGCCAGGTTCATCCACTATGTGTTCGACCTGGGGAACGGGCCCAGCCTGCTAAAGGGAAACAGCGACAACCCGCTGAACGACAACCAGTGGCACAACGTGGTCATCACGCGTGACGCCTCCAACACGCACACTCTCAAAGTCGACACCAAGTCGGTCACGCAGAATGTCAATGGGGCCAAAAACCTCGACCTTAAAGGTACAACATGGAGAAACCGTGTCTCCTATCTCTTTCCTTGGTGACCATCCAGCATGTGAAGAGTTAATCACTTGGTTCCATTTTGTGTCCCGTCAGGTGACCTGTTTGTTGGAGGTTTGGGACCCAACATGTATCAGAACCTCCCTAAGCTGGTGGTTTCCCGGGAGGGCTTCCAGGGCTGCTTGGCATCCGTAGATCTCAACGGGCGCCTGCCAGACCTCATCAACGATGCCCTGTTCCGCAGCGGCCATGTAGAGCGTGGCTGCGAAGGTACAAAATGTGTAATGTGGTGGTTTTCTTTTTTTTGATAGCTGTCAACAACATCCAGGCAAAATTCTTGCTGGGTATTTGACAACTCCCTAATCCTCTAGTTTCCCAGCACAGACTCAACTTTTAGGTCATACATTTTAAATCGAGGATAGGTAGTTGTAGTTTTGGAAGCTTAATCTTCGTCTGCTTTAACCATAGAGATGTGTTTAGGATAACTGTCCTGCTGAAACACCCAGTGATATCCAGACTACAACCGTCTGACAATCAGATGGAAGAAAAATTGGTCAGGATGTTCAGAAACAGCCCAGAAACCATCAAGGCTCAAGCTTAAAGGGGCAGGATTATGGAATCGACTTTGAGATTTATATCATGTTATGATGTCATTCCATAACCAAAAAGATGCTTTGATACTTTTATGGATGTTTAAGTAATCATTTAATCTCCTGTGGCAACCATTCTGGGTTATATAACAGAGAGATGCCTTTTTGACGAAACTAGTCCCCGTAGCTGCAGTCTAACCCGAGCTTCCACCTCAACAACTCCCCCACTCAGCTCCTTCAGACCAGCCAGTAGTAATTGGCAAACACTTGGTGAAACTGTGCATCTACTAAACTCATTATGGGAGCTAGTTCTCAGTAAAATGCTGGTAAAACATTGTTAGATGGTTAAGTTTGCAGCCAGTTGGGACAAAAATGAAGCTTTTTATTCATTATGATAAGGATGATCTGTGATCAAATATCCAACCAGAATATTGCCAGGACCTTGCCCATGACTATAAAACGTGTTGTTTCCTTTATCTTCATAAGAAATGTTTAACCAAATATTAAGAATTCAGACTGTTTAAATGTGGAGAATTTTAAACCTGAATCCAAAGTAAAATTCTTACCTTAAAATTCTTTAAAGTTGTTGTATATCATGCAACCCAGAAAATGATTTGGATGCAACATGACGTTCATCTTCCCAGTAAATATCTGTAAGCTTTCTACAACTGCATCGTCTGCCAGAGTATTTGGTGGCTGTAGTTCCTTCTATTTTCTCTAGAGGGCAGTAGAAGATTTTCATAAGGTCAGAAGAGCTTGCATTCAGAGACGCACACACATTTTCACATCTAACAGTGAAGCTCCTCTCCCATTCTGCAAGGTTTCCCATGTTGTCTGACGGGCAAGCGTAAACAAGTTTTCTGACCACTAACGATGCCTCTGCCTCACTAATCCTTTGCTCTTGTTTCCTGCTCTGCTCTGTTTTGTTGTTTTTTTTCTTTCTGCGCCAACAAAGTTGGTTTCACCAAAGCCGACCTGCAAGGTAGAGGGTTCAACTCCGCCTCTCGAAGGCCAGCTCGCCTGAAAGGTTGCTGTGTGCAATGCATCGTGGGTGTCACCATGGCAATAACGTCTTCCAGGTGCTGCGGCGGGGGAACTCGCTCTCTGATCTGGAAAAATATAAATAAGGAGCGGATGGAAAAGAAATGGCAGGGAAAAAAACCAGCTGATTGCTAAATTAAAGTTTGCAGCACCTTGAAAAAGTATTCAGACCCCTGGAACTTTTACACACGTTATGTTGCGGCCATCTTAATGTATTTTATTCTGATTTTATATAATAAAGCAAATTAAAGTAATACATATGCACAGTAGTAAAAAGATACAAGCTTTTTAACTGTGGCTGGCAAACGTATACATCCTCATTTACTCTGATTACTCCAAATAAAATCCTGCACAACAATTCACTTTAGAAGTCGCCTGTGGTTCATTTAGGCTAAAATTAAACTTTTTGACCTAAATGCATAAAGCTGCTGCATCATGCTGTGATATGCTCTTTTTAAGATAGAAGAGGAAAGATGGATGGAGATGCATACAGGCCAAATCTGGAGTAAAACCTGCTGCAGATTGGCCAAGTTCATCTTCCTGCAAGACGACCACAAAAATCCAGCCACAGCTATGATGGAATGATTTAATTCAGCGCCTATTTGTGTGTTAGAATGACCTAGTCCAAGTCCAGGACAATATTTAAAACTTGATTTTCTGGTGGAAGTGAATTTACAAAGAAAAAGTGGCAAGAATATGACTCAACATATCCACAGCTGTTAGGGACAAAAGGGACAAAAGATTGTCCAGCTTTAATAGCAGTGAAAGGTTCCATAAGGAATGTAAAATATGCATTTATATGAGGGGCCGTTTAGGACAAAATTTACGTTTTGTCTCTCACACACTACCAAAAACTCTCGCATACTCCAAAAAAATAGCCACGCACACTCAAAAAATACTAAAATGTCACACACACACAAACGTTAACTTTCTCGCTCACATACACTACTAACAGCTCGCTCACATACACTGTACTAACAGCTCGCGCACACACACACAGACGTTTATCTCTCACATACACAAGACTAAAGTTGAACACACACACACAGTACTAAGACTCGTTTTTTGAATGTGTGAGAGCGAGACTCTTTTTGAATGTGTGTGAGTTGTCACGGAAGAGGCGGGGCATAATTTTTGGATCAAACTGCGCATGCGTAGATCCTAAACTATAAGTTTCGATTGTTGACTCACTGTATGTTCTATTACTTAGTATATTTGTGCTTTTAAATATTTATAGATTTATATATATAGAACGTTTAACTTTCTTGTAGATTAAATGTGCTATAGAAATAAATGAATCTGATTGATTGATTAAAAATAGCAAAATTGCTGTAGTACAATCTGTCCACTGGGTGCCAGCATTACAGGAATTATTAAGAGGTCTTGTGAGAAATTCTGTTCCCCCGTGAAAATCTGTTCCCCCTGTGACGGGAGCGCGCATTGCAGCCAGAGACGCGGATCCGGTGAATCTGACCATTTTCACGGCGCTTCTGATCGATTTCTCGGTAAAAACTACTCATATGATCATGTCAATGTGTAACTTTCAGTTTAATCGGCAGCTATCAAAATAAAAATACATACATAAATAAACGAGGTCTGGTGTGGAGGTCTTTTTTCGCTGTTTTGTGTTATTTTGAAAGCGAAGAAAATCGATCTTTTTTCAGCTTTTGTCTCGTAAGCCTGACAAATAAGTCAGTCAACAAACACAGGTTCCCAACACGTAGTGTGCATTTATAATTTTTCATTTCTGATGGAGGAAGGAGATTAATATACCTGCAAGATCTTTTACTTTGTTTTCAAAATATTTGCACTATGTTTGACATTTGTCCTTAACATAGTTTAATATAAGGTAGCTATTGAAAGATAGTTTCAATATATTTATATATATTTAAAAGCACAAATATACTAAGTAATAGAACATACAGTGAGTCAACAATCGAAACTTATAGTTTAGGATCTACGCATGCGCAGTTTGATCCAAAAATTATGCCCCGCCTCTTCCGTGACAACTCTCACACATTCAAAAAAAGTCTCGCTCTCACACATTCAAAAAACGAGTCTTAGTACTGTGTGTGTGTATTCAACTTTAGTCTTGTGTATGTGAGAGATAAACGTCTGTGTGTGTGTGTGCGAGCTGTTAGTAGTGTATGTGAGCGAGCTGATAGTAGTGTATGTGAGCGAGAAAGTTAACGTTTGTGTGTGTGTGACATTTTAGTATTTTTTGAGTGTGCGAGGCTATTTTTTTGGAGTATGCGAGAGTTTTTGGTAGTGTGTGAGAGACAAAACGTAAATTTTGTCCTAAACGGCCCCTCATACATTTATGTTGTGACAAACATGTGAAAAAGCTCAAAGAGTTTGAATACTTTTGCCACTGCAGTCACACATTAATCCATCAGTTTGTGTCTGGTTTATTCTGCATGACCAGACAAAATGTCCACTTCTGTTAGAAAGCTGCTGAAATTGCAGAATCAACTTTGTAATTAAAGGGTAGGAATAAGTGGGCTTGAGACAGTGGCACGCAGCCAAAAAACCACGCTGTGACGCTACAGAGGCTGCGGCTGCAGATCAGAACCGTCACTGTGCCGCTGCAGCATCGAGCGTCTGACTTTAAAAATTCCTCACATCTCCTGCTTGGATACTTTTTTTTTTTTTTTTTTCCTTTTTCAAGAGAGCGAGTCTCCTCCTCCAACACTGGAACGCACACATTCCATTTGCCTTGATATGACCACTGTTCATACATGTGCACAGCTCTCGGGACGCCTGGTTGACTACCATTACAGTACATTACACAGTAAATGCACTTTCAGCTGGCGAACTTGCTCTGTCTATCTTTTCTTTTTCCACTTAAAATGTCCTCTTCTTCTCTTCACGTCGTCTTGCACAAGACAACTGCTCTTAAACGAAGTTTACTTGCATTTGTCTGTTGTTTATTTATTTCTTTATCTGTAGTTTGTTTTATTTACTTGAGCTTGTTTCCTGCTGTATCTGGTTATTAAAGGGGATTACTGTCGAGGTTTCTTTTCCTTTGTCTGTGCAGACTCTTAATGCCGGATTGTTTATCTCGTTATCTATGCAGTGCACTTGTCCTTATCTGCATTCCCTCTCTCTATAGAAGTATTCAAAAGTGAGAGCTATGTGTGGTGTGAGGAATAGCAAACACACATCCAGTTTGACTTTGAATACCCTCCTTGACTCTCGTCTGGCTCTGGTGCATACTTTCAGATATGTGCCATGTGTTATAAAGTGCTTCATAGTTGTTTCTTTTCTCCTCATGACTTCTGTCTGTCTAGTGGATCTAGTGTTCATCTTGTACTCTGACACTAATGTTTAGAAATGTAACCAACGCCTTGTTTTTGGCAGGGCTTTTTTTTTATTTGGTTATTGTTAACTGTTTTTTTTTTTTTTTTACCTGTTCGAGTCTTGTCTTGCTTGTTCGCAGAGGGAATGCAGCGTTTAGAAGTTTTACTCCGATAAAACTTTCCCGGACCATGTTGGAATGTTGAAAATGTTGCATGCAAGGGTCTCTGGCTCACTTGCTGTTTTTAAAAGAAAGAGAATGAAACTGGAGAACGTTGACAGTGTCATCACATCAGCTGGCTGACCCGTCTGCAGCAGCAACTCTTCAGTGTAACCCTTTTTGCTCGCTCTGTCAGGATTCACTATAATTACATTGCAGTGTATGCTTCGGCTCGTTCTGCTTAAAGAGCATGCTGTGGAGCAACCTGGCGCCTTTACACTGAGGTGCCAGCATCGCCTAGCATGAGGCGCGATTCCTGAGACAGCCTTTAATCGATCTGTACTCGGGTCAGGCTTCCTGTGGCGGCACTGTCAGCTCCTCCTGAGTAGTGTAAACCTGTCTCTCTGGAGTGCATATCTTCTGCATGGGTCCTTTTCTCTTTAGGCTCAATAGCTGCCTTCACCATTGCCTGACTTCACACCGGTGGTATCTGTTTTTTTCTCTCTCTTTGTCTCTCCTCTCTAGGCCCGAGTACCACCTGCCAGGATGACTCGTGCGCCAACATGGGTGTGTGCATCCAGCAGTGGGAGAACTTCACCTGCGACTGCTCCATGACGTCGTACACAGGCACCCACTGCAACGACCGTGAGTACTGTTCGCTCTCCCGGTTCAGCTTTCAGTTTCTTTTGCAGAGAATACCTTTGGCAAGACGACTAATGCTTCACTTATTAACCCTCCCGCGGTCTTAGCGCAACTCTCAGGAGGAGCGCGGCAAATGTCACGGTCAGGCCATGGGGAAGCCCAGGAGGTGTCCCATCAGACTGTCAGTTCCCGAAACCACACATAAAAAATAAAAATCTCATGAAAGCGCACAAGTAAAAAATTTGTGGGGTTCACATGACTCCATCTCTTTTTTCCGTGGGAGGATTAATCAGTAAACACTCCGAGTAGATCAAATTAGTAATTTTATAAAGTTATTCATAGTGCAACACACAGGCTTGCATGCAGGTACCTACTACATTTAATAACTGCTGAGCAGGGTTTACGATGTCTGCTACTGAGCCCTGCAAGAGACACTGTGAAAGAGGGTCGGGAAAAATCTCCCAAAAGTTTTTCTATCTATCCCAAATTATGTCCAGAGATAGATTGGTAACTTTTGCACAATCCCATCATATTTTGGAGCACTAAAGCAGACTAATTTGGAAAAATCTCACAAAAGATTTGTGATATCCCTTCAGGAAGTTGTGGTTAGAGCAAAATTAGCCATCATTTGCAAATTTTGCACGGACTTGCGATTTTTGCTAATCCTCTAAACTTTTCCATAAATCTGACCAATCACTTAAATTTTTTCTGTTTCTTTCTTTTCTGATCAATCACTGCAACTCGGCTGAGTTTTGGCCAATCCTCTTATCCCTCTTTTTAATTGAACCTCCTTTTTCATGTCTGTTGAAAGCCAGATATGTATATGTGGTTACTATTTGGAGACGTGCTGTAGGGTAAGCCCTCGCCCGTTCTGTTCCCTGCTGTTTTTTCTTCCATTAAAACTGTCTAACCGGTTATTTAGATGCATTATTGTGATTTTCTGAGCGGTCTTTAAACACACCACAAGCGTATGCTTGTGGTGTGTTTAAAGACGCATGCTGTGTTGCACCAAAAGGGAGACCTGCTGCTGAGCCGAACTGAACTGGCCTGAGTCAAAAGGCAAAAGAAACTATATTGAGTTTTCTTCCAAACAAGCCGTGCAAGTTGAGTGTAGCAATTTCAACTTTTATGTAAAACCACATTATGGCAACAAAAAAGCTTAAAAAAATTGCAGCTTTGACCGCAAAGTTGCAATTTGCTGTCAAATTTGGCAGCAAATTATTATTCGACGATTCTCTGTCAGAAGCACAAGACCACCATTACTGGAAAGTTCAAGGGAGAGTTTCGCATCTCTAGAATCATTTAAACAGCTAAGTTATCCAAACATACACAAACGGTCGCTGGTTGAGGTTAACTGTATCTGCAGCTGGATGCAGGTTTTTCTGGTGCTTGTGGCTGAGATGGGTAGATTAGACAGGAAGTGGGCAGAGATAAAATGGGGGAAGACATGCAACAAAGGACCCTTGATAGGGAATCAAACCCCAAACGACAACTAATATGTGGAAGCTGCTCTACTTCTACACAATGCGCTTCCTCAGATGCTAGGAACTCCTGCAGGATCCTACAAAACTTTTGAGAGAACAAGCAAATGTACATTTGACTTCCACCCCCTCCAATATCCCTTGTGGGGCTCAGCATTCCTCAGCGGTAAGAGCCACGTTTTCATCTCCATAACCTGCTCCAAGGCTGGCTCACTTACACTTATTGGTCTCATTTGCGATATTTTTTCATATTTAAAAGAAAATGTCTCGTATTTCTGTTTCCTAAGGTGTCAAGCCTCTAAGCTTCACGTTTCAGAGTGGCATTCTGTGTTTGATGATGCTCAGCCATCTTCTACTAAATGTCTATCACAGGAGATGTAAAAGTGTGAGTGTGTGTGTGTGTGTGCGTGTGTGTGTGTGTGTGGGTGAGCTGGGATCTCTTATCCCCATGACGACTGGGGACTCCCCCTCGGTAATCACGCTTGGCGGTCTTTCATTTAGCGTTTAATAGAGGGGGCACGGTGCTGCCGGGCCCCGACTAATGAGGTGGTAGAGGCTGTTAGCGGAGCTGCTGTCTGCGAGCGCCGGCATCCGCTAATCATCCAGACCTTTCTTGTGTCAGAGCCGGCTGCTGGGTGCGACTTTATATCGCTTAAATATTTTTTTTCTCTTTCTCTCTCTCTCTCTTTCTCCCTCTTTCTGTTTATCGTCACTTTACCCTCTTTATCCGATGTTTTTATTGGACTTCCACACAGGCGGAGTAAGTGACTGTAGCTCTAACATGGTGTTTGGAGCAGAATGTTAATTACTGGTGAAGCCTCCATTAATCCACGTACCAGTGCAGTCAGTGATGGCATAGAAAGCAGTTTCATTGATTTCAGATCTACACAGACAGACATAACTCTTCTTGACATGCAGAAGCTGAGACCTGCTTATTTTCCCTCTTAATGACATTGCAGCTATGCATCTTACTTTCCACTTTTTTGTTCATAGAAACGGATAGCATAGAAAGGGTTTGCATTTAACATAAACCTCATGTATTTTGTAGCTGAGCTTCCCTGGATTCAACCAAACCTCCTTAGCCGACTCTGCTCTGTACATGCAGTACTTTTCTTTCAACACCAGAGGGCAGTAAAGGCACAAGCAAGACCACACACTGTGGGTCCGTGCTGGGAGAAAATGAGATGCAATTCCCCAAGCATGAAATCAGCTTCCCAGTTCTTCTCCTGCTTTTGCCTCTTGTTGCTCCCTCATTGTTTTACACCCCTCCTCTTCTCATCCCTCCATTCCCTCTATATAAACCAACTGCCTTTTCAACAACTACACTTGATGATCACTTAAAAAAAAATAGCAATTTCCTGAGTGATGCAAACTTCAATGTCGGCCTTATTGCCAACAGTTTTACTGCTCGGTTGAAGTGACTTGATTAAAAAATATCAGTAATTGTCTCCCTTTCTGACTCCGACATTGTCCACAACGAAAGGAACTTAGTTAAAGGGAAAGTGAACTCTTCTGCCAGTTACGCAGCTCCAAGTTTGATCGGTTTGAGCGGTTGAGCCTTTGTGGCTTGCAGGGAATGTAAAAAGCACCTCAGCAGGGGAAAATCATATATTCACCCCCAGTTTGTTCTCACACACCTCGCTGAAATGCAGATAGTATTCGCTGTGATCTCTGCAGCAAACGATGGGCTATTTTTTGGCGTTGCCACAATGAAACAAAGGGGAGGGTACATGCCGTTTCTATCCCCATTTTGGCTCTGGCACAGTGTCGTGCTCGTTTCTGCCTCCTTTTCCCCTCCTCTTCTTTATGACGGGTTTCATTAATTCCACCGAGTTTTTGTTTTTAACTGCGAGGCCATCAAAGCTTTGGGCCACTTGGACGCTCCGAAGCTACAACAATTACCCGGCTTACGTAACGGAATTATCTCCGCAAAGGTCACTGAGTCATGTGTGTGGTAAACAGAACGAAGACGCGGGGGAAGGGGCAGGCAGCAGGAGACAGAACCCTACTCTCTCTTGGTTTGATGCTGACATCAGTAATTGCACAGATAGATTTTTTGGAAGTGAATGAATTTCTCTGTCAGCACGATTCCAGCAGCAACCCTCTGCTCCTGCTTAATCCAACGGCCGTGATTTATTTTCCAAGGCGTGCTCAGAGGGCTGTAACCATATCTGGCTAACTGCTTACATAAATGACAACACAGCAGTGGCAGGATTGCTCCTTTCACTGTTGGGGTTACGGGGGGAAATATCCACGGTGCACTCATCTCTTGTTATGCAGCAAAAAAAGAGAAGAAAGAACTAGAAAAGGGAGAAACAGAAATGGTCAGACTGTGTTGTTCAGAGCAGACAATCCAAGATAATTCCACTGACATCCAAGCCCCCCATTTTTTATATTTTATACCGAAGTGGCTGCTTCACGCCATTGAACCAGGAGGATACACACACACACACAAACACACACACACATACACACAGGCAGCAGCAGCAGCAGTCGGTTTGGCATGACGTCAGGGTTGAGTGAGGGTTTCTGAGGATAAACAAACCGTATACGCACCCATCCAAACACGTACCAACTCCCTTTGTGGATATGGAGAGGAGAGCTTATGAATATTGAAGGAATTTTCATTGAAGCGGTGAATAATTTACCCGGCTGTCTCTGTAAAAAGGGATTAAGTAGCTGGAGCTGGCTGGAACTGGCCGGCCAGGTGTTGAGCTGAGGCTAGCTTGGCTCCAGAGCAACCCTGGACATCTATGAATCTGGCTCCGTGTCAGCTGGGCACAGATGTTGGCTTTTTTTTTTTTTTTTAGATGATATTTTTACCAAAATAAAAAAAAAAAAACTGCCTTTATAAGCAGCGGATGCAATTACAAGGTCAAGGTTTTGAGAGGAAAATAAACGATTGTCTTCAGTTTCTTGGAGAATCTGAAAGGGGCTGTGTTATGCAAAACTGACTTTTTTTTAACTTTATATTGTGTTGTAATGTTATTCCCTCATGAAAAACATACCTGGGGTGTTGCCCTGCTTCTTTCATGCATGTTTGAGAAATCCTCTTATTTCCCATGGCAACCACTCAGTTGTGTAAAATGCCTGGTTGGACCTAGCTCCACCTTAAAGGATGAAGCTCCTCCTCTGAGTTGGACGTTTCCAGTCTAACAAGCTTCTGCATTACAGCGAAACCCTCCTTTCACCTCCTCTACTGAGCTCCTTCAGACTAGCCAACAGCAATTAGCAAACATCTGGTGGAACTGAATATTTGCTAAGATAATTATATAAAGGCTAAATAGAGGAGCCGTGTTGTCATGACTTCCTGAAGGTGGAGTGTCAGAAAGAGCAGGAGTTTATTAAAAGATCAGAGGCCCAATTTGAGTTACAAAGTTACAATGTCAGATTTCGTTTAAGTTGTATTTGATATATAACATTTCTATAACATCTGAAGGTAACATAGTTTGTTAATTGCACTATAAAATGGCTCTACATACCTAGAAAATGCATAACAGTGCCCCTTAAGTAATCTTTTAGCAAAATAACACTTATAAGTAGACCACTTCCCTACAGATACCACAGGTAGATCAAAAATGGGCCAAAAGTTGTTCCATAGAGGATGATGTATCAAAGGGCATAGCTTATCCCAAAAGCACACTTTGAAACAGTCGTGCTCTCTTTGGTACAACACTTCTTAGGGTGTATTGAGCAGTACGCATTATGTACACCGTCTCCCCATCACTACCCATCAAACCTCCACTTAAAACCACATGATATTCTCAATTATTGTTACCATACAGCTCTTCCCCCGTCGTCTTTATAGCTGAAAGCAATTTGACTGTTGTTTGCCTCTAAGCAGAATGTGAGTCTCTAGGTGGTGGAGACTCTCTGGAAAGGAGGATGGCATCGGCGCGACAGGATGCCCACGAATAAAATCTGAGATCTGTGGTCACGAAACAACAGATGGCGAAATAATATTTGAGGATGAGCTTTTGAAGTTTATTGTCTCTGAAATGAGAACTCTGGCCAATGATGAAATTATTTTGCTGGTGTCAAACAGCAAGGCATGTGGGTCAGACGACAGATGAGTATTTAAAATATGCAAGCAAGAAAACTGTGCCCTCTGCTTGCCACATTATTGTCGTTCTAGTTCCAACTATGGAAGATAAATCTGGTCAAATTAACAGTGAGGATGATTATAGGCCAATAGCTTTCGCCTACACTTCTCTAAAACACTTGAGAAGGGCTATTTTGAACAAATTGGAAAAGTTCTTGCTGACCTCTGACAACCAGATTGGTTTGAGGTGTAAACATGAAATATTTTTGCTTTGAAAGAAATTTTAGATCTTCACAACAGACATAACACACATGTTTTATTGATGCCTCAAAGGCCTTTGATTGTGTAAACCATGACAAGTTATTTAAAAAGTTGTAGAGGAGGGGATGTCCACAAATGTTTGGTTAGGTTTCTTTTTTCTTGGTATACTAATAATCAGTCAATGTATGTAAAATGGCAAAACTCCCAACATCTGTTGAGATTGATTTCTTTGAGGCGGATGCTGGTGAGGGTACCTCGATGGAATAGTGTGAGTCAAATGTTTGTAGACGCAGGTGTGTGTCTTGATTACAGCTTTAGCCATTCAAGGTTATAGGAAAGGATGGGAGTAGAAGGTCAGAGTGATTTTGTCCAGACTGCCTTCCTGGGATTTTCCTTTACGGACTACTGCTTATTTTAGCCGTGAACAAAAACAAATGATACAGAATACAACAAAACCGTGGAGCGCATCAACTCAGACAATAAAAACAAAGTGCAGTCAAATGAAATGAGATCTAGTTGGTTCTACATACTCGGTCCATTTGGTCCAGATTCTTTCAAATGTTCTTTTTTCATCCATAGCATGTGATAAACTTCAATCCATTCATCCAAAGCAGGTGGTTCTGCTTTTTACCACTTCCTTGTGACAGACTTTTTGTCCTTGTTGGTCCATGTTTTAAACATAAAATTGTCCAAATACAAAGGTTCACATTTGGATGACATTTACATAAAATATTTTTTTTCAATATGTTAGTGGATCTGTTCCCATAAACATACCATCTCAAATGTTCGCATGGCAATCCCGTATTTTTTGGGATTGCCATATTTTCTGACAATCCCAAAAATTATCGAAGTGATTAGCTCCCTTCGACCCACAAAGTCTCCAACAATCGGCCCTGTTACCTCAACGTCGTTTCTGAATTCATGCAACAGACAAAAAAAAAAAAAATCCTGCAATATTTTTCTGCCATGTGTTTGACCTGTTCCAGATCCGTAGTTGTAGTTTGCTCATTTCCTCCCAGCTCTCTCATGTCGTCATTTCTTTTTCACCATTTCTTCTTTACGTATTCTGTATTCTCTTATTTAGATAACTCCATGGCATTAAATAAGTTTGAGATCATTTTCCTGTCTGATCTGGACTTAGTGAATGATGGAAACACCTTCTTCAACCTAGATTGGCCTTTAAGCTTTTTGTCTTTTGTTTACCATATTCATGCCTCCATTCCTGGGACTCTGTCGCCATCCTTTGTCAACCTTCAGTTCCTATTCATTTATCTCTGTATCATTTCTATTTTGTCTGTTTATTATTAATAAACCCAGTGCTCTAACTGTTCAACAAATTTCAGATAAACACACCATACCCAGTGCAGGGGTGGCAGTGGATCTGGAATTTTAGCATGCCTGCTCCGTAATCACTCCGGATCATTTTGCCGCCTGATGTGGCATCCACCCAGTGGAGCTACATACAAATGCAGGTACTTCTTTTTCTGCCTTGATCTTTCATCTTCTTGTTTCTGTGATGTCTCGAATATTTTGTCCATGCTAAAAGAAAAAAAAAAAAAAACGAGACCTGCATTCCCAGTTTGTTTGGGGCGAGAGCGCGGAGGTGTGCCGGCGAGGTTAATGATGCTTGTCCAGCACTGCGCCGTGTCCCGGTGATGAGATGGGGCGTTGCTTGTGTCAATCGATGTGTCACCATGGCGCTCAAAGCCTCGGTCTAATTGGATGTATGCAGCGCTGTGGTGTGAAGTTCCCCAGAGTCAGAATAAAAGGAATCTAAAAGGGGAAAAAAAAGGTTTAAGAAGATGGAGGAGATGTAGCGGTTTGTCTTTGGATCATTTATATTTATTATGGAACACATATCTCTAAGCCATTAGACTTCCTGCAGGACCAACATTGAATCAAACGGATCTAAATCTGACGTGAAAGTTGCTGCTTGAAATAACTCTGCGCAGTGTTTTCTTCACCTTCTTGCTGACTTCTCTTTCTCTTTTCTCATAAGCCTGAACTGATTAAAGTTCCTGACAGAAGTTCCTCGTGAACCATCAAACGCTCCCTCTCCGTTTCTCTCACATTTATGCATTCTTTGCACAGCTCACAGTGACCTTCGCTGTTTTTCTGTTGCTGTATCAGCAGGACATAGTGAAACCAAACGCTCTCGACTGTGATTGTGAGACGCGGAGTGCGACTGGTTCAAAGCAAAATCGACTCGCACAGGAGCACATTATGCAGCCTTCTACAGTAATGTATACGATGGCTATCGGGTGGCCACAGAACAGGAAAGGTTTGCTAACATGCCATAACAACCTCAGATTAAGTATTTCAAACTTGGCCTAGCTGAGCATCTAACACAGTGTAGCTTTTTTTTTTTTTTTTGGTCAATGGTTTTATGATCTTAAAACTAAGTGGGCTAAAGTTACAAATTTAGTGCCACTCATGTGTCATTGACACCAGTGTCACATTAATGATATTTATTGATTTTTGTTGGGTCACGACCACCCACGAGTAGCTAAAATCTGATACTAACGCAAAATATACTTTAAGGTGCATTAATATGCCCAATATTAAAAGTCACTGTAGCAATATCACAGAAGCTAATGTCTGTGGTTGTTCTTATCGCCACTCTTGTGGCTACAGACAATCAGCGCCAAGTGAAATAAAGGTGTTGCTCAGTTGGCTGGTTTGGAAATGCCAGCCAATAGCATTGTTCCTAAGTTCTTCAGCTTCAAACATTCTACATTTGCTCAATGAAAAACTTTGTTGATATGCAGAGTTTTTCATAGTATGTGTAAAGTTGTGCTCCACAGGAAAACCCTGA
Source organism: Poecilia mexicana (assembly GCF_051168715.1). Lineage (NCBI taxonomy): Eukaryota > Metazoa > Chordata > Actinopteri > Cyprinodontiformes > Poeciliidae > Poecilia > Poecilia mexicana. Next base: position 6,153,640 of record NW_028263390.1, on the reverse strand, counting down.
CCCTCTTTGACTTTTATGAGCTGTTCACAAAGTTTTATTCCTCTGCCAAAAAAAAAAAACAAAACAACACAATTTTGTTGTTGCGGTGTTTCCAGAAAATAAGAAACTTACTGAAAATCACACATGAATAAGTTTAACATTCAAAAACAATCCTCCAACCACTTCCTGTCATCTTCTTCTTCATGCTTTGCGCCAGCTGCAACATCCTGTTGTTGATCACGTGACTTGTGCGATGCGGTTTTGTGAAATAAATTGCCGTGTTTCCATCCGAACTGTGCAATTACCCGATCGATGGAAACGCAGCTACTGTTTATTCCCCAAGTTAAAACCGCCTCATTTTAGTTTTCAGAAGGTTCTCTTTCAATCACTTAACAACAAAAAAACACACACACACACACACAACTTAACACCTCGCACTGTAGACATTCCCAGCCAAGAAAATATGTGGACGCCTTCCCAGTGTGATAAATAAAATCATACCTTCGACCGCTGTCTCTGCATACACGGTCCTGCTCCGACACTCTGCAGGCTGCCTCCACGGGCCAACAAGAGAGAGACGTAGAGCGGGAGGGGAGGGGATGATTGAGCTGCACACATTACAGACAGTTACGATAAGGGGCATCCATCTGTTTTGGTGCCAGGCGGGTAACCTTGAGGCTGTCGGAGCGTTCCCAGCACCCACGCCGGCCCCTCTCGAAGGCTCGGCGCCTGGCCACAGACACATCCATCAACGCGTGTTCTCAGACACATTTCAGGAGCCCCAGCAACACATACAAATCACCCAATCAATACCTGCGACACCTCGCCTGAACTTCAGGGTTTTTGTTGTGAAACAGTAGCATGCGGGTTTCTGGCACACAAGTTTTATGTATTTGCTTTTTGATTTTTGATTTTTTTTTGTTTGTTTGTTTTTTTTTGTTGTTGTTGTTTTCATCAGTGAGATCATTGGCAAACACATCTCTCATAGTTTCACTTTAAAAAAGTGGCGGGGGGAGGTTAAAGTGGAAGAATATAACATTTTAATAACAAGGAATACAGCTATTCAAGTTGCTTCTGCAGTGGCTTTTATGATATTCTTCTAATCACCAACACCTTTCAGCCTTGTTTTAATGGCTGCTCGTCCTCATTTGTTAGGATTTTTCTTTAATTTCTCTTCTTTCTCTCACATATTCATTTTCCGTTTTGGCCTTGAGCCGTTGTTTTGCGCCCGTCCTCTCGTGTACAAATAGCTGCTTGTGATGAAATGTTATGAATGTTTTCATTGTGTTCATTGTGTGCAAACTCATGGCTGTCAGTGTTTTTCTGTTTAAATGCAAAATGTATTTCTACAAACTGAAGTTACTGTAGTAAGAGTGAAGGAGACAGCATAAATATGATCATTTATAGTAGTATTTGTATTATATAACATATATTCTATATTGTAGCATATTTGTCATGTTGCTGAATGATGTCAGAGATTATTCAGCCTTCAGTCTACACACAATGCATCCAGCATTGACTTTGTCCAAGCATAAACAATGCTGGGAACATCAAGATTTGTCATTTGAAGTTCAGAAGGTGGTAAATTTCAGCTCAAGGCTATTATTGTGAGAGTTTTGCAATAAGTTCTCTTTTAGTTCATCTGCTGTATTGATACATCTAACAAAGTGGAAACTCGTCCAGCTGCTTCAGGCAATAAGCTTTTTTACTTTTGATTGTACTGCTGAGTGTAAGCAGACCTTCGGCTACAATACTGAGCAAGACACAATCCAGACACTTCTACAGATTGTTAACAACGGACTAAAACTTGTTTGGTTTTTCTTTTATCAGCTGGGCTGCTAGTGGCAGATGGCTACTTGTGATATTTCCTTCTGTGTCAAGTAAAGAATATAGAATCGTAAATGCCTTTCTTATTCAATTAAAAGATAGAAGTACAGCAAAACGCTTCATATTTGAGGAGTCTGAAATAGCTGTTGGAGGAGCATTGTTCAGCAGCGAAGCTGAAAGATTTTATTATAGATGATTTTAACTAAAATTCCATCTTAAATTGGTGACGCCAACCACTGGAAATCCTTTCAGGATCATAAAATTTTATCTAGCTTTAAAATACATTCTTTGACAGTTTGAAACTCTGAATAAATATTTTTTGTTAAGGCTCCTATAGTGAATGTTTGCAGTAGTTTTTGTCTTAGGTCAGCTCTTCCAGTGACTCTTCTAATAAAGTAGATGCTCATGGAAGGGCTTCAACTGTAAAATTTCCTATTTTCTTAGCTATTCTAGAAACTTTAAGGAGATTCCTGGCTAGAATGCTGACAGTCTAAGAAATCCGTGGACTTGGCAACAACGTAATGCAACTAAAAAAATCTAAAAGAAATCTAGGGAAAGTTACGTTGGAGGCTTTTCTTTTTGCAAATACCGAGGACAAAACCCTATTTCATAAACCATCCATATGCAGTTTTATAATAGAATAGAACTAAAAAAAAAAACTCTTTACTGTCCCTCTGTGGGTAAATCCAAGTGTACCAGCATAAAGTAATGGGCAAGTCCAAGCATGTAGATTTACACAAAAATAATAATAAAAAAAATACTTAAAACATCTCAGTTTTGCATTGTTCAAATAAAAGCTGCCTTTTTTCATCATTTGTAGTTTTAGCTATCATCTTAAAATGTTGCTTCAGCTAGTAATCAACCATGATGAAATGAAGGAGGTTTTCTGGGACATGAAATCCTCTCACATCATTGAAGTTTTGGTGTCGTTTGTGATGTCTGCCCGTTTTGAGTAGTACCTGGGCTGGAGCTCACCGTATCCAGCTGCATCATGACCAGGTACATTATTCTCCATGGTGTGGTCATCTTATTGGAGCTTCTACATATGTAAGGATCCTAACTATCTGTGAAATTGTTGGATTAGATAGCCGATCAGCTCAGTTCAAGCATCCTGCATGCCGAAGTGAGTAAGACTTTTCCATAGTGTTCCACAAGACCATGAATTAGCTGTTAGATCACAGCTAGTAATGTGTGAGTGCTTAGTCATTATATGTTATTGAAACGAAAGCTAGAAAGTAGTTTGATGGGTGGTGTAACCTTAGGTTTATATCTGTCACCTTCATCGTCTTCATGACATATTTGTTAACCTGCTGTGATCAATAGACATCTTCTCATTGGTTCGGCTCACCATTACTCCCAGCTATGCACTTTGTACAGTGCGGCAGACAGTTTTTGAAATGCCACACAAATAAAAGCAATTTGTCTTTGGTGGACAGCATTCCCGCCCGGCTCTCAATTGCACTCCCAAGTACATACAATAACTCTCCAAGTGTTTACAGCAGCAGTTTCGATGTGTGAGTGTGTGTGTGTGCTTCACAGAGTGAGGTGACTTGGTCTCATTTCATTGCATCATTGTTCTTGCACTCCTATTTACTCCCTGCTTTTTCTATTTCGTCCTTCGGCTGTGAAGCTGATAGGCAGTCATCAGCAGCAGGGCGCTAAACTGCTCCAAATGCGCCTGAAAGAATATAGTTCTCCACTGTACTGCACTTAAAGCGCGGTGCTTCATCAGGAACAAGGAGCTCCGTGTGCACTGGCCTGTTTGTGTTCACCTCATGCGAGAACTGCCTTTCCGACTGGACTTACACGAGCTGGAAGCTCAGAAACACCTGATAAAAACCGCATAGCGTCTGATGCCTTCTGTCAGGCAACATTTAGCTCGCGCCTCGCACACGGGCTTCGGTTCTCCCCCGGTCCCTTTCAGCTCATTCCTGGCTAGTGCTTGCAGTTCAAAGGTGTGGGTTTCCCAACAGAGCAGTCATGTCATTCACTAAATTCAATTGTCACAGTGATGCTTGTTACATTTTGGAAGGATGTGGGAGGAAGCGGTTTGGCCCTTCGGGCAATAAAAAAAGATGAAATTGCAGCGGGTTGATGGCTTGCAGCCATTAATTTTAGTCATTAAAGGCTCTCAGTTGAAGAACCCTGTGGTGTATCTGAGGAGCACAGCGAGAAGCAGGCAGAAAGGTTCATTCTCCGTTGGACAAAAGTGATGGTTTTCATCAGGTGGAGGCATTTTTACAAGCAATTACCTCTGACATTTATTTCCAGCAGGAGCCGACTGTCCTCTCTGGCTTTTTATGCAGACATGGATCGGAGTTTAAGACGTTCTCAACTTTGACGCCACCTTCTCTCATTAGTTATCCAATTTTCTTTGGCTTGTCAAAAGCTTTTTGACAACTTTGGTGAACAACCCACGTCTTATTGGCTCAGATGGGTGTGGTTTGAGTTTTTCAAAATTCCATACTGATAAAACACAATCTGTCGTCCATGCTGCATCCTCTTCCTCGTTGCTCTGAGTGGTTCAAAGGAGTTACTCAGGGATGTGTGTTTGGACCCCTGCTGTTTATTTCCTACAGAAATGATTTCTGTGATAATTATCTGCTGTATTTAATTTATTTTTGTCAAATGATGGAATTATTTATTGTTTAGCTCCATCAGTGTTTCAAGGCCTTTATGTAATTCAGTTATATTCAGAAATATATAGTTATATAGTTCAACAAACTAAACTTACGATACTGAAATTTCAAAAGGTTGTCAAAGGTTTCAAAAATCAAAACCGTTTAAGGGGATAAAACTTAAATGTTAAAATCAGATTATAGGCATATTTACTGATCAGAATTGATCGTTTAGAAACTTTAACCTCAATATTATAGAGATTTTTGCTTTCAATCCAGCTAAAGAAAAATGTTTGGCTAACACCACAAAAGCAACTCGGCTTTTGGAAACAGAATGGCCTCCTATGAAAAAAAAAGAATTGAATTCAGAATGGAAAGTGTTTTTGTTTTTAGGTTTAAAACATTTTCTGCAATGGGGACATTCAATTTTTATAGGAAATTACATCAGGAAGCATGCACTGCAGTTTGCAACATTTGACAAAAAATAACTTCATAAAGATTCAGATTCTAACATTTTTAGCCTCCAAATTTGTCTTGAGGAATATATATATCTAAAAAAAAAAAACTAATGAAAGATTTGAGCCCTAGATTGAAATCTCCTCACATATCCACTTTATTTATCGGCCGTGATTTTTAAGGTACACTAACTTTTGCAGGAGTAATTTAAAATGCATGGATTTATTCAGAGCTTAGCTGTGAAATCCCTCTGCATTGCTCTGAAATTCTGCCCAGCAATTACCGAATGTGCCAATTTATTCCTTTGAGGTGCATTCTACACATCTCACATTTTGTCAGCTAGAAGTAAATCTATTCAGTCCTCTTGTTGTACTGATTCAATTTTTTAAAAAAAATGTGAAAATGGATGAATAGATGAAACCGGAGACCTGTGATCCAAAATGGTGTTACACACACACATATATATATATATATATATATATATATATATATATATATATATATATATATATATATATATATATATAACGACTCATTCATGTTAATAACAGCTGTTATGTCATGTTTTTCACATATCAGTCTTATGACACATCACCTTCAAATAGAATGTTGCCCATCATCTAACTGAGTGTAATTGTAACAGGGATTTATTTTAACACTGTACACTGCCTTCTGTACAAAAAAAACCCTAATTCCCCACAAACTGATGGAAAGGCTGATACTATTTAATAATTTTGAGCGATGCTGAAATCGACTGTGAAGGTACAGAAACATCACACGCACTCTGAAGCCGACCGTGACTCATGTCCTGATTGTCACCTAGTACAGTGTTTAAAGCTGAGAAAGACCACACGCTCAGTGCTTAATGTTCACCTCCTGCTAATTATCAACCTTTCACTCCGCTTGTTGCTCTCTCTCTATACCCATGCTGTCTCTTTCAACCACTTTACTTCCCACTCCTTTTTTTTCTCCCCCCGCCGTTCCGTTTTCTTGGTCTCCTTTCCTAAATGTCTACAATTATTGTGTCAGCGCCTTCCCAGTTCATCGTTTCCCCACCCCACGCCGCCCCTTTCCCCCTCCGCAGATGGCTGCTGCAGACTTTCACAGCCCGAATGTAATAACTCGTTTTTCGGAATTCGCTGTCACAACGTACAGACTTTCCCACCTGCCTTCATTGTTGCCATCCAGGCCGAGGCGCCGACGCCTGATGGCTCCCGTTCAAAGCCGAATGTGTTCCGAAGCACATGTGAGGTCGTCCTTAAGAGGAGTTTTCTGAAATCACTGCTTGCTGACTTAGTTTGCTTGATTTCATTGTCCTTATATAATCCAGAAACCCCAGCAGACATGGGGCTTTTAAAACGTGCGTCCTAGTAAATCTCTGGTATGCCTGTAATGTACTCATCAGCACAAAAGGCAGTTCCTTTATTTACTCATTTTTTATTCTTCTATTTCCACCAAAGTGGTTGTTCTTGGATTTATTTAAGGAAACACAACATGAAAAAAAAAATCCTGTCATCTAAAGGTCATCATTTATATTCATTATACAATAGCCCACATGAATATGTAATTCTGATTTGCTCAAGGGCTGTTGATTAATTTCATATAACAGCACTTCTACATACAGAGAGTCCTTGTCCTGTTTTGTCTAATCCTTTCGGGATGTTTTCAGGAACGATTTTTGTCAAGCTGGAGGGCATAAATTTGACATTACCAGATGTGAATTTTTCAATAGATCAAGGAATTATCTGTGTTTGTTTCTTTTGGAGAAAATGACATGTCGGATATCTTCTCCACCGTTTAAATTTTTTTGCCATACTTCAAAGAGTCAGAATTTTGTGTTATCTTCTGAGGCAGCCTCGATTAGTAGTTTTGCAGCGTCTATGTGGATTTATTTTAAACCTTGCCCTTTGGCTGCTTTTTAATTAATTTCTTCTCCCGTCCTTGTACCTGACCATGACATGATATTGTGCAAAGTGTGCCCCCAAAAGTTTCTGGACGAGTGATGAAAATTGGCCAGATTTTTAGATTTAAGAAAAAGGTTTTTTTGTTGCTAAAACAGTTTCAGATTCGAGCACGGAAATGGGAATGAATTGTCTGTTTTGACTAATTTCCCATTGCAAAGTGCCAAAAGATATAACTGTGTAGACAATAGATATAATGTGTAGACAAGATATTGCTTCCTTCAAGTTTAGGTGTTTTGATGCACAAGTGATTCAGAAATTGCAGCTAAGCAGAAAACAACAATGAAAAAATGACACAAAACAACAGAAGAAAAATAAACTAAAGCAGTGGTGCTTCTCTTTTCTTGCCATTTTTTAGCATCTCTCTCTTTATATATATATATATATATATATATATATATATATATATATATATATATATATGTTTGTTTGTTTGTTTTTTTGCATGAGTTTAAATTGTATTAAAAAAACTAAGTCCCATCACATCTATGAAGAATCAGTGTCTCCTAATATCTTTCCACTTGTTATAGTTTGTGTTTGGTAAAGGGTATAAAATGTAAAATATGTTTCTGTGTCATAATCAGGTAAGTTACTTTTGCTACATCTTGTTTTATTTTCTATCCATAGTTGGAAAGTAATTATGGATAATATGGAGTATGTTCAAGCTTAATATTCTTTGCACAAACTATTTTTTAGCTGAATCAATCAAAATATACATCACACTGCTGAAACCACAGAATCTTCAATGGTGCAGACAAAGCCTCTGCATATTGTAGCATGAGATTGTGGAATTTTTTTCTGGTTATTGCTGTAATATTTAACACTTGTCAACTCCCTAAAAGGCATATATAAAAGAAGATGCTCATCCATAAAACTTTTTGTCATTAAAATCCATGACAGCCTGGGTTAGCTGGACAATAACTTGTGACTGAACCAGCCACACAGCAGGCGAGGCTGCAGCTTTGTTTACTTATATCACATTTTCTTAATAGAAGGTATGTATTCAAAAAGTGACACATTCCTATTGCACACCACAAGAAAGCCAAAAAAAAATCCCAATAAAATATTTTCAAGTGAATATTAAAAAACTATTGTCTAACTCACTGACTGCTTCCACATAAAAAGATGGAAAAGTTTTTTCTTGTATGAGGTTACATTTTTATGGACTGCTATTAACCAAAATAATAAAAAAAAAATTAAGACCTTTATATAGATCTCTAGAAAGAGTTTGGTCAGCGCACCTTTCACCCCTCCCTGGGAAGCTCCACACATCATTTCTAAACCGGCCTCGAATCCAATTTCATTTAATAGTTTTTCTCTCCGATTTTGCCGTCGTAATTCCTTTTCAAAGTCTTAAAACTTTATCGAAAAAGGTGCACTAAATCAGTGGCAGAATGGTAATATTTCTGTCCTCTGCAGGGTAATTGAAGCACACTGTAAATGCGCCTGTCACATCGGCTGCTCAGATGGCAGCAACGCTGCAAATGCAGCCAGGTGACAAGCTACGCACTTAATTTTCAGGCAGCCTCTCACTTGTGCTCTGAAAATTTCGACACCTCGCCTGCTCTCTCCAACGTTCCCCTTTTTCTCGCGCGCACACAAAGTAGGACACTGATGCCATTTAGATTAGTGTCCCATGTGACCGATGCTGACATGAATTTGCTGGGTGACAGGGGACCCAATTACAGCGGAGGGCCGATCGTCCACGGACTCCTCCGTTTCAAATCGTCTCCCAAGCGCCGAGCGGGGAATAGGAAAATCTGTAATCGTGGATGTGTTTGTACGAGTGTGATGGGTAATATGTGTTAGTGACTGTAAAGTGCGTCAGTCTGGGTTCGTGTGGTTGAGAGTGGGGCTAGGAGACGTACTAGGGTCAAACACATCACTGCTCCGGAGAACGTGATGCAAACTGACTCATGTCAGTCTGAACATTCAAGCTTCAAAAGCTGACACACACGCACAAACATTGGCGTTTGTATAGCTTTGTGGGAACCACAGCAAACTAAGCTTCCCATTTTATACATAACAGTAATGTAATTCTGCAATACCTCAACCTTAGGGTAAATATGGCAACTTCAAAACCCATTTTTAGGTATTTAAACTCCCTAAAGTTGTGAGGTTCACCATTTGGTCTCCATGAACTGTGCGATCTTGTTCTCTAAGATCTACAGCACCTTTGGTCCATTAAAGACAGAGCAAGTTCATCCAACTGGCAAAATAGGATATTGATGAGCAGAGTTGAAATGTGCGGTCCCTCAAAGCAGTCGCTTATGTTGCAATAATGCACTTATTGAAATTGTAATGATCATAACACTTCAGCACATCATGCATCTCTGCTTTGCAGGAATGGAGACCACTTAACCTACAATTCATGTATTGATGTGGGGAAAGGAAACCAACAAACCTGACAAAAACATAAATAAACACCCCAAACCAAGTTATAGGGTTAGTTCTACTGGCAGATTATTTCACTTATAGGGAAAAATGTCTTGTTATAATTAAAATAATCAATTGAACAAGTACTTTTTCATCAATATGAAGGAATTATGCACTTAAAAGAAGCTCCTGTACTTTGCAAAAGTTACTTGTAAGTTAGTTTTGTCTTATTTCAAGCATACAAAGATATTTCCACTAAAAAGTAGGCAAACATTACTTAGTAAGATTTTGTGTTTCTTCAGTGCAGGATGTTTTATCTTATCCTGACAGAAATTGAAACAGACATCTCACATCTTAAGCAACATGTTATATAATTTTACCAACATTGCAAAATAAAATTGATTTTATTATTTAGATTTTGTTAAAATGGCCTAGTAAGTTATTTGTTGACTTTCTAGAAAACCAATTAGACTTTCTCTATTGAAATAATAGCTTCTTTTAATTGCTGGACCCATTTTTTTATTATTATTAGGAACTGAATACACAGATCCAATCATTACTCTGATTGGGCCACTTCAAAACTTTAATTTTACTTGTAGTTAGAAGACAAATATTGGTAAAAGATAACTTTAAATCTATATCGGACAGTAGTATGAATATGTTTTGGTTTAAGTACGTGTGGTTTTATGTGCATCTACTTTTTAGGTACGCAAATAAATCAACTTTTCTATCTAATTTTCTCTTTAGTATTTTTCTTTAGTATTTAAATCTTGTACAATTGTTTTCTTTTGCCATCATTTTTAGAAGCATTCCTAATTTTTTGGTAAGAGTTTGTTAACTTACACGGCGATCACCAAGGACGAGTCTAAGCTGACTCTAAGGAATATAGTTTTCCCGACCAATCATTTTACGTCCGTCCCGTTGTTCTCTAAATCTTTCCTCTGATTGACTTCTGTCTTAACTAAATCTGGCGCAGCAGATTGATCAGCAGGCCTTAAAAAAGACATACCACTTCCTGTGGTGGCGTGATCGATTGTAATCAATCCTCCTTGGCCTGCGCTGCGGCGCATTCTGCAGCTTTGGATTTCGACTGCATTCCGTTTGGGTGAATTGAGTATGTGTCACGCCTGCTTGTGTCCGCGCATCTTTGTTTATGCACGCTTGCTTTTTTTTGCGCAGCACCGTTTGCACTTTTCCTTTTCTCTTTCTTCTTCTTCTTTTATTTATTTATTTTTTCCCTTTTGCTCTGCACCGTGGCTGACCGCATTAGCAGCTGTGCCCTCTCTGTTTTATCTTGGGCTATTTTCAAACCTTGTTCACTTCACCATGCACCCTCTCCTCTGCCCCACTTTTCGAAGCGCCTATGCAGCAACGTGAACCCTCCCCCCCACTGCCAGCGTACGGAGAGCACCGTTTGTTTCCCCCCTCTCATCCCAAGCGCCCTCGCTTTGACATACCGGACTACCCCCCACCTCCCCTCCCCTTCTCACGGAAATGTCTACCACGATATAAACGTCTCCCGTCGGCGGGGTAATGTTTTTGAAAGGCCTTGCGTGTGTATTAGAGGGCGGGCTCCGGGAACACGCTGGGATGTCATATGTGTCGTCCCGGTATGAGACAGAGCAGTCGCGAGTGCCAGCCTTTTTTTCTTTTTTCTTTTTCTGAGCCGATTCCCCCAGATACAGGATGGGATGTTTGTTTTTTAAGTGAATATTTCACAGAGAGAGTACCAGTGGTTTTATTTTCGGCCGGTTTTCATTTGCTCTATACGTTACTGACAATGATAGTAGTCTTTATTCATTTTTAATCAGGAGTTTCATGAATATGAGACTGGCCTAGGGCCTTTGTCGGCTTGTTACTTGCTTTCTGTTCTGCAGACATGTGCACAAGTGGGCTGTGAACTCTTTGCCTTACTGATTGCAAATCTGTCGTATTAACTCTCATTTCTCCTCCTACATTGTCGCAGAAAGCATGTGCTTCCCACACCCCTGTCTTTGAGTACACAAGTAGATGCATTGCTTGAAATAAAATATATTTTATTAGAATGCTGTGTGAGATCAACCTGTGTGACTTAATTTTAAAAGAGAACAAAGTGGATGGGATGTTTTTTAAAGCTTTTTTTGTTTGTTTTTCAGCAGTGCGGTGTGAAACTTTTCCTGCCTTCTCACTGAATTATCTGTTTGTAGCTCTCACACTACGTCTTAGCAAAATAACTGGAGCTCATCAAACCGAACGCAGAGCAAACTTTGGGATTCTCCTCTGGATTTAGGTATGGATCATCACAACACGTGAAAATACTTTGATGTAAACCATTCTATTGTAGCTCTGGGTAAAAGTTTTCATCCAAATTGTGAGTCTTGGCAGCCTCCAACATCTTTACCTACAGAATTACATTATATTCATCTTTTCATGATGTTTAGCAAGATACACCATTATTTTATAGGTACAAGGATAATAAAAAAACACAAAATCTTACAAAGTATTTTTAGTCTACTTTCCAGTGCAAATATCTTAGTACACTTGAAATAAGAAAAAAACTAACTCGCAGTGACTTTTCAGCAAGATACAGGAGCTTGTCTTAACTCAACATTGATTAAAAAAAAAGAAAAAAGTACTAATTCCAGTGGCAGATTATTACACTTACCTTATCTTGCTATACATTAAAAATCTGTCAGTGGAAGTAATACTTTTCTAATCAATATTAAGGGATTATTGACTTGTAACAAGCTCTTGTATCTTGCTGAAAAGTCACTCATAAGTTAGTTTTGTCCTTTTTCAAGCATGCCAAGATATTTGCACTAGAATCTAGATCCTAAGTACTTAGTACAAGTTTGTGCTTTTGCAGTGTAGGCATGTTCAGGGATGTTTATATATTGGGATATTGTTGTACAAAATTGTTGTTGTATTTAGTGGTATAAGAGTAAATTTGACAGACCAATAGTGCACACCTAATATTTCACACTAATTTGTACAAAAATGTTAAAGGTACATATTATTTTTCTTTAGCATCACAGTTATGCACTTTGTGTTGCTCGATCGCTTAAAAATCCTGACAAAAATCTGTGAAGTTATAAATATAAATAAATTCAGGACTTGCTGTATTGGTCTGATATTGACACAACTCTTTAAAATCGTCTAAATTGAACAGACACTAGTTAAATTAAAGAACAAAAACGTTAGTCAGTGCTGTTGGGTTCAGTCTAATCCTGCTGACAGTTCAAGTCTTTACCAAGAGACGGGTCCACAACCCGAGTTTGACCCTTACATCGGCAGGGCGCTCACCTCTGGCGCCCGCACCCTTAAGAGGTTGGCAGCTTCAGCAGTGATGTATTAGACGGTGCGGTGCTCAGTATCAAGGGAAGGAGGGAGGTCAGGGCTTAAAACGGAGAGCGAGCAGGTTTTTCTTGTTTTAGTTGGAGAAAAAAGGAAGATGGAGAGAGAGAGAGAGAAGGAATAATGAGCGTGTCAAAATTAGCCTGCCTCACCAAGAGAAAACAGCAGCAGGTATAGCTAATGATTTGTTCAAGTAAAGCCCAGGGAGTAGAGGGGGCGCAAACAAAACCACAGCACACAGAAGACTATAACCAAATAAGAAACGGCAATTTAAAAAATAAAAAAAGATTTCCTAAAAGAGATTTGGTGGATTTTTAAAAACATTGTGTTTGAAAAATGTTGGCACTGCGACACGCGTCCACCATTCCTGTTTTAAACATCCAAGCTTCTCGCTGATAAAACTCCAAATCAATCTTTGCTCCAGATCGCAAAACGCTCATATTTTAAGAAAATAAAAAACCCCAAACAGGACCGGCTTAATGTTCCACTTACAACTGGAGCCGTCAAACCTAAGACGAGATAATTATTTAACGACCTAGAGGATAAAGCCATCCACATAATCCCATCTCAGGGTGTGCATCACTCTCTGCTCACCTTCATGGTAGCACTGGTCTGTTTCACTTAGTGAAGAGAGACTTTGCAACTCTTTAGAGATGCAAAGTGAACGTGATTGGATTTCCCTCGAGACACTGTTTTTTTTTTTTTTTAATCCCACCCCTCCACCCCCCCAACTCTCATTTGCAAAGATTCAAGCCCTCCAGCTCTCCGCATGTTTTTTTTTTTTCATTGACATCTCTGCATGCTCTATCACCCTCTGATTCTGAGAAAGAATAATTGATAAGGTGGAGATTTTATCACTTTATCTTTTGCATCGCTGTTTATAACATTTGCTAACTCCTCGCTAATTACCTGATGCTTATGGATCACAGGGTAGAAATGTGTTTCTGTCGTTTATGCGTGAACCTCATAATCAGTCGTGGGCCAGATTTTGAAGAAATTCGATGCGTTTGCAAAACGTATAATAAGCAAACCTTTCTGTAAATCAACGGCAGGAGATCAATGTTTTATCGCCTCCGTGTTGAACGCTCTCTGCTGTTGGTAATCCGATGCGTGTTTGGGGTCATATTGCTCGTCAGCGTCCCATTGATTTGCTCATCTGCGGCTCTGGAGGAGAAGGCTCGAGTATGGCAGACATTAGCAATGATTCCTCTCATTAAAGAGCGACCGAAAACCTAAATAGGAGACCTGGTGGCACGGTGAAGATGATATACAACCAGACTGTGGTCAGACGTTGGGAGTGATGTAATCGAGGTATCCTGAAATGCATCAAGTGTCAAACCTTAATGGCCTTATAACTCGTCTAAAGCTCAAATTTAAACATCCGTTAAAAGCAAAAAATATAAGAGTTATATGATCAGTTCAAAGTGTAAGTGGTTGGGTTATTCAAATCATTTTTATCGGTAAAAAGTAAATCCACTGTTCGTTCACTTTAGGACAGTAAAAAACTCACCAAAAGAGTTATGAGACAGAATAGTCCATTAATGGTGAACGTGTGTGTGTGTGTGTGTGTGTGTGTGTGTGTGTGTGTGTGTGTGTGTGTGTGTGTGTGTGTAGGTGTGTGTAGGTGTGTGGGTAGGTGTGTGTGTGTGTGTGTCAGAAAGAGGCGGAAGAAGCTTCTCCTGAGGCTGCAGTCATTGCAACTTAACTTAAAAATGTCCACATGCAGCAGTAACAATGTTTTTTTTGTGTGTGATGGCAAAGAATATTCTTAAAGCTTTTCTTACTGAAAATCTCCAATATTTTTGGGTGTTTATGTACCAATTGGAGTTAGTTCTGCTGCACAGCTGAATCCTCCAAGAAGTTAGAAAACTAGTTTATTTTAAAAAATGTCATGAAATGTTATTCCGTATTTAGAGTGCATCGATCATTGTGGCAGATAGTATTTAAGTCCATCAGTTGTTAGAGACATTGAAAAAAAAATAAGTTTTTATCCTGATGGTAATCTAAAATTTAAGCAGGTATAATTCTGTATATCTGTCAAATCTTTGTCCCTAAATACATAGCTAAGCTCAGAGAGACTCACCAAAACTGAATGTTCTGTTGCCGCTGGTGGAAGAGGAGCTCCCTGGGCTGCAGTCATGGCAAATTAACTTAACAGGAAAAAAAATGCAAATAAAGCAGCAAGAGCCGTGTTTTTTTTCCCTCCATGCATCATAGAAGTAAACAAAATTATAGTTTGCTCTAGGTTTGCCACGGAGGAGCGCAGACTGAAAAAGATGATGGAGATTACGAGAAATAGAAGTGTACGTCCAGTGTACGTTCTGAAGTTAGCACCGCTGCACACAGGAAGTGTGAAGTTCACAACTCAAATTAGCCATTGCTGTAATATATTGGCAACCCTGCTTCTTTGTTGTTGTTGTTGTCGTTGTTAAGGATATTACTTCCGTTTTGGCAGAAGGTCACATATATACTGTGTGATTCTAAAAATTCTTTCCCCCCTCTTCTCCTGACTGATACATTTGCATAATACAATCATTGCTTTCTAAAGGAATGCAGATGGGTAGATGTGGGGAAGCTCCAGTTATTATACCTGAACTTCATTTCAGATTCATCAATTTTGCCGTGAAATTTGGATTACTAGAATTGTTAACCTTTAAGCCAGAGCTGCCACTGCTGCACAGCTGGGCGCCGCGGGAAGTTAGAAAAGCATCAGTTTAAAATGTCCATCTTTTAAAGTTGAGATTGTTTCATGTTTTTTACCTTAACATTAGGTAATTACTGTAGTGATGCATATTTCTATGAAAAAAGCTACATTTGATGTTTCAAAAGTTTCTGTTCAAGTTCCTCCAAAAACCAGAACATTGACGTTATAATTAAAGACCTCTACAATCATGCAGACGTCAAGGAGTTTATAGCTTATACCCTGCAAACTGGTGAATCTTTCATCTCTCTGCCAGTTTGTTTGTTCTGACATTTGCAGCAGTTTAGTATGATTTACCAATAAGCGACCGCTCTCCCATCTCTGACAGATTGCTCGATAGCGCCGCATGAAGACTTCACGCATATTAACATCATCCCCGACTACGGCAAACGGTGCTAAGAATACACCCCGGCGTTGGTAGCGTAAGTCGCTCTGAATGCACTCAGTCAGTGAATAGCACCAAAAAGTGATGATTTAGTATCTCCTTTTTGGCAGTGCGGCAACCTAAGCTCCTCTAATCACGGAGAACATCCCTGGCTGGCGGAGCATTCCAAACGATTCTTAATCTCCACTTCCATGATCCTCCGGTTAGAGCAAAGCCACCTGGCTTCTCCGAACATGTGCCAGGAAACACAGAGAGGCAGCACAAGGTGTCCTATCTGACAGCTGACTGTGCTCTTTTTTTTCTCAGGAAAGTTTATTCTACTTACTCTCCACTTTTGTCTCTACTTTCTTTTTTTATTTTTTGCTAAAATTGTTTTTTTACATTTCCTAGCTCATTTTCACCTCACAAGGGAGAGACACCAGAGAGTCCACTGTACATATATTTGGCCTATCACAATAAGGTGTTGCACGTGCTAGATTGCTGTAAGGAGATAATTCTCACTTTGCTTTGTCTGAAAAGGCAACCGAGCGCGTAAACACTGGGATTTTTTTCTGTCTTCTTCTCGTTTTTCTGCAGCAGGCAAAATTATTCCACTGTTCTGGGCGCTGGGATGTGTCTTTCAATTACATTTTTACTACCGTGTTCGCCCCCCAAAGGTAATTGAAAAGAAGAGACGCTAACGTTCTTTTGCTTTGTTGGTGCCGCGGTGTCGCAGTGCCGACCCCGAGAGCTTACATCACGACGCTGACCTTCTGCTAACTGCCTTATTGTACGTGCGAGAGGAGACGGGGGGGTACAGGGAGTGAGGTGAGAGATACAACTTGCGGGACCCTCAGCAGAGTCAATATGCTGTTTTTCTGCTCCATTTCTGCTACCCCCTCTCCCTCGGTGAATCACCGGCGCCGTTATATAAATGACTTTAAAACACGTTGAGACACCATCAAGAGAAATTACGCAGTCACGCCTCATTTAACGGTTGGGGGGAGGGGAGGGCGCTGATTTTGTTTGGGCTCAGCAGAGTCGCTGCCCGTTGGATGCGTTGGTATCCCTGGGACACGCCGGCCCGACACGCGCGCTCTCGGTGCAGCTGATTGTGCAGAAGGCGAGGGTTTGTAAATCTGTCTGAATAGGTGGCTGCAGAGGCGGGTTGGGGGTGATCAGACTTTTAAGGGGGCTGCTGCGAACGAGCAGCTAAATTTCCCGCACCCAAAGGTTAATTTGCTCGTATTGCTAGAGAATACTTTTGCACAAGTGAATACTCTTGACCTCTTTACCCAGAAATAAATACCAACGCCGCAGCTTTGCTAAGAAGGATTTTTTTTTCTTTCTCTGGATTTCATGGCCGTATAAATGAATCTGGTGGTGCTAATCGGGTGTAAAAAGTTCATGTCTCGGCCAAGTGGGGATTTCGTGATATTTCTGCTCCAGGTGCAAATGTTGAGATGCCATTAGCTCGGATGTCACTTTTTTTTTCTTCTTTTTTTTTGGCTAATTAAGCTTTTTCATTTGCAAAAGAAATTGCAAAAACCAACCTTGTTTGCTCATCTTAAAGCAACACAAAGCTTTCCGCCGGAATGACAACACAACGGTTGAAGTTGGATGCTGCAGAAAGAAATCAAAGGGTTTACTGGCTGTGGAAAAAGCCAGAGGATACAGTAGATAAAGCAGTATAGAAGATTGCTCGGCGATAGCAGCTGATATGTCACATAAAAGTGGGCTGTGGGGTGTGAACAAGAGCACTTTATATAATAGCAGACAATGTAGTGTAGTTATTCAGTGTGCTGAAGCAGTTTCTCCACATTCTGTATGAAATATTCACCATGCATCTACACTTTTAGATATGAAATAAACCGCCAGCTCAGGTTTACGTTGGAGACAGCTTGGAAAATGTTGCTTAGAAAATCTTTTTACATTTTGTATTTTAGATGTGTATTTTCAGTGGGCTCCATAAATCCTTTCAGTTTTAACTTAGAGCCCATACTCATAAATTTCTTTGTATCGGTCTCCAAAAAATGATTGGCTGGATGGACACTGCTGGGATGGACTGATAAAGACTTTATGGATGGAGGAAATAAATGGGAGAAAATTAATCTCTCATGTGTAAACACTGTACAAAAGAAGAAAATTTGGTTAGTATCTACCGAGAAAAGCTGGATAAAGGATGTCTGAAACTACATCTTTGAATTTCAGTTTTAATCCAAAATTTCTCTATTTTTCCAATATCTGGGGATACCATGTAAGAAATAAACTATCCCCCAATTCTGCTTTTTATGTGGTGCATTTGCAAGAATAACCAAAGACTTTAATTTACAAACAACTCAACTCCCTAAATTTGATGTTAACATGCCATTCTGCTTTGACTCAAGGAACGACGCAAGTCAACGTTGAAACTACTTTTCAGGTTACGGTGACATCTCGGTGCACAGTTACTGCCAGCTATAAAAAGGAGAAAATGATTCTTACAGCACAGTGTAATCCATGATGCGAGCCACTATCTGCATCTGATTTTGCTCTTTCTCTTCAGTCTTTTCCTTTTGACGCCGCACGTTACGGATCGATACGGTTTAGCTAGCTTGCCACGAGTAAACAAAAAGTTGATCGGGAAAACAAAAACCGCCTTAATTATGTTTCGGATCTCGTCCATTTTGTTTCAAGTCACAGAGATGCCTGTTCTCATTGAATTTGTACTATCACATGACCTCGAAGTTCAGCAAAACATAATGGGTCATTTGGGATTTTTACTTTACACTTGTGGTCCCTAAAACTGATCCCATTTGAATAGTTGAGATGTTGTCCTGTACTGACAGCCCAAACGGAGTTGATGACATTTGCACTGTAAACATGCGATGATGTGCTGTATTTAACTTGCCGCCCTGGTTTACATCAACATGACTCATTAGCCTTCACAACGAAGTGTCCAAACACGGTTGAACGGGCTGACGGTTGTGAATAAAATCCCCATTTCTTCATAAATTCTTTCCCGCTGATTTGATTGCTCACATGACACACTAGATCTTTTAGATTTGCTGAGCTCAACTCAATGAAGCCTGTCAAGCTACTGATTTACTATTTATTTCCATTTTACTATGCTCCTTCAGAGTCATGCCGTTACCCTGACACAATGCACCCCCCCCCCCCCCCCCCAACTGAGATGCGTTGCGTTGGCAGATGAAAGAAACAATTCTGGCTTTCTTCTGTCTCTCTCGATCTCTCTTTGGTGCTCACTGCTATTCCAGAAGCTTCTTATCATTTAGCTTTCTGGAGAAACCATATCAGTTTCGTTCGTGTGTACATGCGGATGCGCCTCAGATCGTGTGCTCAGCATTCCTGAGACGACGCATCCTCGTGGAACCTCCAGTCGTGCAGATTGACGGCCGAGATAGATTTTCTAGCCGGGTGCGGGAGGGGGAGAGAAAGTCAGAGTGGGGCCATAAGGAGGGAAATGATATGTTTAATACATGGGGGATCTGACAGATTCAAAGTGTAGACACACATTATCTGGCATCTCTATTTCACTGCATAATGACGCCAGCAGAATACGTTACGCTCCAGCTCCATATAGGCGCAGTTTAATTCTAATGGATCGTCCTGACATTAACACAACATTCCATTAGTCTCAATACATTTGCTTTAGAATGGTTTGCAACACAATGCTTTTATAAGTTCACAGTAGTTGTTAGTCTACCGTGTTATGCCTATAGAAGTGTTCTTTTCAGGGAACGGGATTACTTTTTTTTTTTTTTTCTGCAAAAAAAAAAGCATCGTCTCCCAAGGAGTCTGTTGTGGCGGCTGGGAAGATTTACCAAAAATATTGTGACGATGGAAGAACGTTTCTGTTATTTGATTCTTTTTGCCAGCATAAGTTAGAAGACACATAGTTTTTCTATTTTGCTTCTGCTTTAAGCTTCTGAGTTTATTTAATTGAGGCGTTTCATGTTTCGGAGCCAGAAAATATAATAATCTTGAGTCTGTGAAACATAAAATTAAACCCAATTGGCAATTTACTACTGAAAAAGTAGTAAAGAAAACACAACTGATTTGCAAAATGAAAAAAAAAGAGTGTTTTTATTTTATTCTATTTTTTTTTTTTTTAAAAGAAGTATCACTGGCACTTTTGTGTACCGGAATAACAGTGGTGGTCAAAAATGGAGGATTCTGTCTGAATGCTGCCAGAATTTTAGGAGGGCTTCTTCACCATCCTCTCTGTCCTATTTCTTCATCACAAGTAGTAATTCACCACTGAGGCAAATTACAGGAGTGCTTTCAGTCACCAGGTATGGTGCCGGTCTTTTATGTCTCTCAGGTTCTCAGGTGCTGCTCTCATAAGTTTTTTTTTTTTTTTTTTTTTTTTTTTTTGTTGGGTTATTTCTCAGCAGTACTTTAAACTTCATTTTACTACAGACATAAACCAGACTGTGTAGAAGATTGATTACATTACAAGCTTTTATTATAAAGCTTAACTAATAAATTTGCTTAATAGAATCAAAGAAACGCACCAACTTTGAATAAAAACACTTTTTTCATAAAAAAAAAATAGTTGTGTGGAAATTAGAGTAATTCAAAAGCTGCAATAGAAACACTTTTTCTTTTTTAGGATGGCATGAGACGTGATCAAATACCTGATGTTACTACAGATGGAAAAGCTGAAGAAGACAACAGGGAGTAGGATCATTTTTCAATGACATTGTGTGAGCAAATGTATTCATATGTGATTTTAATTTCGTTTTTTTTATTTAATGGAAACATCCTAATGTTTTGCACACATTTGCAATGGAGTTGCAGCTAATCTGGACTTTTTGTCCGTCTCTGATTTGCAGAAGAAAAACAACCTGTGTGTGACAGATAAAGGTTCAGCAGAAGACTGAAACTTTATCAACCCGCCCAACTGTCCTGTTCTGGTGACACAAACCTTTAAGGGAACATGGTAGGCTGTTGGGTCTAGAGGCGAACACTCGCTCTTCACTAGCACTTCAAACTGGATTTCACTGCTTCCTTAACTTGCAAAAAATACTCCCAGTGATCCAGAACAGGGACTTTTACAGCTTTCTTGCAGAGGTGAACTCTCAACAATCAGACCTGTGTGGCAATCAGTGATTTGCGGAACAACAAAACACATTCATGCATGTGTATAAGTCAACATTATCAAGTCGAAGCAAGAGATTTTTATTCCTGGTTTCTATTTTCGGATGTAAACAAGTTGAGTGGCTTTTTTTTATTCTTTTCTTTTTTTTTTCTTTTTCCTCCAACATGCTTATTAGCCTCTGCAGCCCCGGCACACCTGCTAGGATCCTTTTTTCCAAATGCAGAGGTGTGCTGATTGGGCCTGTGCAGCATGTAATGAGTCTTTGTGTACCTGCACAGAGTTGACAGAGCCTGCACGCTCCGAGGGGTCCCCAATCAGAGGGGAGAACCTGTAATTCCAACTTCTGACTTCTTCGAGCCACGGTGCGTGCTGCACAGCTTATGTGCGCGCTCGTGTGCTCATGCGACTGCCCATAAGTGGCAGTTATTACAGGCTGTGTCCTCGCTATTCAGCGCAAGGGTAGGAGGGCGTCCACCATCTCATTTTGGTCAGCACCCCAATCAGACCTAGCCGACCACCCTCTGCAGGGTTAGCCGTGTCTTCGGATCGTGTGTGGATGTGTGTGTGGCGCCGTGTTCGTGTTTGAATGTACACTCCAGAGTTGGCAGATTGGGCGGGTTTCCACCCAATTGGGCTGCTTTTGGCTGGAAAACAAACAGGCTTTGGGCGGGTTGTTAAAATCTGGCCTGCTTTTCCCAACATTTGGCGGGGATTTTAGGAAGCGTTCAGAGGACAATACTTACGAAATAGTTGTCGTTGTGTGGCAGAAGAGCACAAAGCTTTAAATTAAATGCCATGTTATCTTAGCACTAGTAAAGTTTAATCAGGTGAATCGCGCTGTGATTAATTATTATTAATCAACATGCTTGAAATGCAAAAATGCACCTATTCCTTTTATTGTGTCAAACAAGTAGGCTACATTCTAACTTGGTTTTTCCATGACAGTGTTTTCTGAAGCGAAATTTGCCGTTGAGCACACTAGTCTGACTCAACTCGCTCTTCTTTTCACTCGTGTTTGTTGTACAAGACCACTCTGCTGTGAACTAGTGAACCCCCTGCGGGAGAGAGGCTTTGAGTTAACCTGCTTTCTGGAGTGGTGCCCCAGTCCAGAAAGTGTTTGGGCACCAAAGAAGTAGAAATTACAATATACTTTTTTTTTTTCTCCGTTGTCCCCTGAATGAGTTTGCTTCTACTTGTTCACTTGTGTAGTGGAGAGGCGTCCCTTAGTTGCTGCTGAGTACTGGGAGACTACATTATCTGTTTTCTACTGCAAAGCCAGGAAAAACAAAAATCAGATAATGGCTTGGATTTTTAAATTGGCTGTAAGGAGGGGACAATTCCTACAAGAAACGCAACTGCTTGCATATTTATATTTCAAGTTTTAGAAAGTTCGGCAAAATGTTTAATCGTGATTAATCACAGACCTGGAGCGTGATTAATCTGATTAAACTTCCTAATCAATAGTATTTACATTAGACTACATCAGGAACATGAGTTTCATTAGAGGTTGAAATTTACGCTGAAGTTGTGTGGTTTATGTTGTTTTTTGTTAATTTTTGGGCTGCAAACTGTCGGTCAGATCTGGCAACCCGGCCTCCCTCTGGGCAAGCGTTCCTCATTTTACATGTTGTTGGCCTTGATGAGGAGAGTCTTGACGACGTGTGCTAGGAGATAAAAATCAACAGACAGAACATTAATATTCTCTGGGCTCGTCAGGCTCATTTAGGCACGTGGCACGCTTCATTGTGTGGCCTCTGACACAGATGATTGCGTGGGCAGCTATGCAGTTTTTCCTCATAATTACTTTTTGCCATGCTGCTCTTGTCCATTGTCAGCCTCAATAAGGCACAGGTTGGGGGGGGGGAGAAAAGAAAAGAAAAGACAGAGAGATAGAGGGACAGAGAGAGAGAGAGAGGGAAAGAGAGGGAGGGTAAGTGAGACAGCGAGGTGGAGATTTAGGCTTCTTGTTTTTCTTCCCTTTTAAATCCTCGTGAGCAATCCTCAAACCCCGGCGCCGCGTCGGAGCGCACCGGTGACGCCGGCTATGATGACGGCTTCATCTGCTGAAATTTTACTGCTAATTACACCCGGTTCAGATTTACTGAACTAATCAAGCAAGCGCAGAGGATCCAAGCACGATTGGGATGCTCCATAAAATCCATTAATTAACACATTTAAATAACAGCCACAATCCTTTTTTTTTTTTTTTTTTTTGTCATAGCAGATTCCAAATGTAAAAAAAAAAACCTCACATTTCGCTCGTTTCCATCGCACGCTGGCGCATCGGCTTCTCAGCGGATCGTGGTGGCGGTTCATCGCCGGCACTCGACCACATACATGAGTTCATAAATATGCAATGCTTCCAGGAATTTATGAGCGCGTGGAGGATAAATATATATTAAAAATACCCGGGTGCCATCGCACATCCGCGCTCTCTTGACACTAATCAACTACCCCTGGAAAATAATGGAACAATAATTCAACTCCATCCCTGACAAATGCTCACATTTTCACTGTAATCTATTTGTCTTTATCTCACTCCTTTTTTGGTGCAGAGAGAGGGGGGGAAACAAAGTTGGCTCAGGGACAACGTCTGTGCGCGAGGCGATGTTATTTTAATTGAGTGTGCTGAGAGATGAGCCTACTTGGAGGTGCTTTAATTTGCAGGCATGGCTAAACATATGTAGCATCATAAAGTAACGTAATGGACTGTCCACCGGCCAAGCAAATATTCCTGGCAACTCGACAGGGATAACTTGAAGAGTAAATCTAAGGAGTGTTTTTATGTGGCCAACTTTAGTTTGTTCAATGCCTTCACAGCAAGGCTGGTGTTCTTCTTCTTCTTCTTCTTTTTGTCTTTGTAAATATTCCTTTGAACGTTTCAAGGTTTTGCCACGTAATCGTAAACCCCAAAGTGTTTTTGTTGGGGTTTTTTTTTAAATGGCAGCACAAACGTGTGACACAGAATAAAAAATATAGTGTGTCCGTGTGCAGCCCACCGTACTCTGATGCCCCTAAATAAAAGCCAGTGCAATCAAGGTCAAACATCATTTGTTGGGTGCCCTGCATTGAGGCACTGTATTTAGATGAGGCCTGTTTTTTATATTAAAAGTACTTTTTGAAAATACCAGCCTTTAAACATTAAGCCTATTTTTCTGTCTTTAACATTTAAAATAAATTATTGATTTAATTTGAAATGTCATGTTTTCTGTATCTAAGTGGAAAATCGTCATTATTAAAAGAAAAAAAGGCTGGATTCTAATTTATTGAAGTGTAATTGGTGGTGTTATTTAATACAACAGAAAACTTAAGCCATCTGTCGCTTAATATCTTACAGTGAGGTCTGTCTCGTCGATAAACCCAAAGCACGACTCAACTAACTGCTTAGTTGAGTCAGATGTTTTCTTACTTTTCTGGGTATTTTTGTTTTACTTTTTTTATTTTTGTTTATTATTAATTCACTTACAGTTTAAAATGAACATGTCGATACAAACAAAGGTTTTGAATGAAGTAGTTTGAAGAAACGAAATCTTATAAATCTTCTCCAAAAAGATGAAGATGACCCTTAATTCACTGCCAAAACTGAAACTGTGCTTTTTAGATCTGTGCAGATCTAAATTTAGATCTAATTTAGATCTAATGTGTTCGACTGCAGATGTGCAGCCATTTTGCAAAGAAAAAAAAGACGCACCCATCCACTTTTTTTTTCACTTCCGATACCAATACAGATATTTGACGTTTAATATCGGCCGATACCAATCCAGTACAGTAAAACATGTTTTTTTTTCTCCAAACACAGACATAAATGTACTGAACTAAACATTTATTTGATAAATGTGTACCAGCACAGCACTCTTTAGTACACTAGTAACTTCACAAGCTTGGTCAAACGTGTAAAATCAACTTTAATTTGTTCAATCAGTTCAATTAGGAATAAAATAACCAATGGAAAATAAATAATGAAACGTAAACTGACCAAAACCAGAGGTTGACTACCTTCAACAAACGTAAAAAATAAACAGCAAATGTTTCAGAAAGTGCAATAAGTAATTGTAAATATAATGTGAAATAAATACTAAAGCATGACGTCACTGAGCACAAAGCATAGAATTAAACTGAATAGATCTGCCATAAACGATTAGGCACATTGTCAATGATAAACGATCTAGATTTTTTTCAATATTGGGACTGATAACTGATATTTATATCGGATCAGTGCATCTCTAATTAAAACCACATATTGTTTTAATTTTTGCTCAGTTTTACACTAAATTACCCAGAATTCCACTGAATCAAAGTAAAGACATAATAGTGGGTTTTCCTAGGAACTTTGATGCATGGGAAAAATGTTTTTTATCTGTGCATATGCTGCATAATTCATGATGCTTCCACTGTTAGAGTAAACCCCCATTTTTCGAAGTTCTTTTTACTACATCTTTAGAAGTGCTGCAAAATGTGTCGTTTTAGTCTTACTGTATCCGTGGGTGTGTGTGCGCGTGTGTGTTTCTGTGTTTGTGAACCAAGGAGTGAGCCAGATAAATCCAAGGTTAACTGTTGTCAAACCAGCCTCCAGGCCATGGCTGTGTGGTCGACGCAGGAGCCATGAAGTGCTCCCATAAGAGAGGGCGCTGAGCCCAGCTCCAGCTGTCGAGCCACACACACACACACACACGCACACACGCATACGCACACGCATCCTCCTGACAACACAGACATATGTCACAATCCACGTCCGAGCCACAACGGGGCGGCGTGGGGGTGAACGGCGGCGCAGAGGCAGCGGCACTCTTTCGGTCGGCCGTAAACCCTCTTCCAGATGAGTTCAGATTAGGGGGCGTGTCTTACATCGCTGTTGTGACAGCGATGGGGAAACGGGCACACACACTTACACACACACACGGGGTAAGGTCGAACCCCGTCCCCTACGTGTCGGCAAACAGGAGCTGGCAAGGTGAGCGCCGTGTCTCTCTTTCTGCACTGGCACGCAAATGACAGATGGAGCCCAGGTGCCATTAGGCAGACAAACGACGACTTCATTAGGACGTGCCACTGGCAAATGATGAATGCTGCCCTCCCCGAGCCATATTTGGAACGAGATAAGAACTGGAAGAGAAGATGGGAGCTGCTATGTAGGTTGTTTCAGGAGAGCTGCCATGGTTTTGGTTTCAGATTTGAGCTTTTAGGCCATCGTGATGTAAATAAGGGCCACATAACATCCAAGAGAAATTCATCTTTATGTGTATTTGTTCAGATCTACAATGTTTCTGTTACTAATGAGGTAGAAGGTTTATTTTTTAATTATTATTGGAGCATTAAAGCTGCACTATGCAACTTTGATGAGGTTTTTTTTTTTTTTTGTTAAAACCATCACTAAGTCAAAACAGATAACCTGTGAAATAATCAACCACCCCCGTCTTCACCCAGTGCTAACTAGGAACAACCAATCAGATCCAGGAGGCGGGTCTTAGTGCCGTCAGTCATGCTTGTCACCCCCCCACCCCTGCTCTCTGCCAGGCTCTTCCCGACAGTAGAGCCTACCGTGAATGCTAAGGCTAGTTAGCATGCCGAATAAACAGCTTTCCTGTAACGTTGAATTGTTTCTCTCCATTGACACATTTAGCAGCGCATACACACCTATGACTGACAGTGCTAAGATCCTCCAATGGCTCTGACTGGTTGTTTTTGCCCAGGAGTGGTCCGTTTCTCCAGACAGAAACAGCAGCTCATAGAGGAGGCAGAGGAGCTCGATCTTTTCATGGACTACCTGTCTCATACTATACTGTCATAACAGGATGACATTCATAGCAGGCATGCAAAAAATGTTTTTTCTGTTTTCATAAAAGTTACACACTGCAGCTGTAAATGCTCTCGGATGTCGCCATTTATGTAAATTCAGATTCATCAGAGGGCTGCAACACAGCAGTCTTCAGCGGTTGTTTTCCCGTTCTTACCCTCCGTCTTGTAAGCTGACATGAGCAGCACCATCAGAGTTTCTCACAGCGCCTCCTGCCTTTCTCACGCAAAAAACGGGACAAGCAGAAATAGGGGATTGGCGGCTCAGGGGAGCCGGAGGAGATGACAGAGGTGGAGGGAAGGGCAGAGGGAAGTTAAAGGGGAGGAACAGAGGATGAGAGAGATCACAAGAGACGGAAACGGAGGGAGAGTCTGAGGAAGGAATCGGGGGCAGGAGCCACGCCATGGGCCCCCCTTCCTCACTCACATACACATGCATGCGTCACCTCACCGTGTTGCAAATTAGGCTACACATGCTCTCTGGAGATGTCAGAACATATCATGATGGCTGACTTGGATTTGCATAGGTGTTCTGGGGTCATTTGGTAGGCAACAAAACCATTTTACTGACCTAAACATCCGGTATTAGTTATCAACAAATAGTGAAGCAGACATTGAAAAGGTTATCTACCTACGAAATATCACTGCTCATATAGATGAGAATACTGATATTCAATAACATACATTAAGGGATCCATGGGTTCTCCAACCATTTAGCTTATTTTAGCACCACTACCAGTTATTAGACCTTCACTTGTCACTAAACTCTAAACTCATTATCGTTATGCATTTAATCAATGTAATGGGTAAAAGTGTACCAACACATTATTTTGTCACAAGACAAAATAATACAATACATGATCATTGTATTGTGAGTAAAACCTCAAACTTAGTTAGTCCCAATCGAAAGAATTCCTCCCACTTTCATAAATCCTGTTGTAAATTATTGTGCAGAGTGGAGCTGTTGCATGCTAAGTGCTTAAAGTTAGTGGTTTGAAGCCTTTTTATATGTTGGAGCTCATCGAACTGGGAAAAGTTAAGTGCTCTACAGAAAGTATCAGTTTATTACCTTAAAAAAAATGATACAGTAACGACTTCTTCCACCACTGCTGTGTAGATAAGTTGCACATCCTAAAAAAGAATCAAATCTGTTGAGCATCTGCCTTAAAGTTTATCAAAGTTCATGTTAAACTAACCACATGCTGCACTGTCAAAACAAAATGGTAGGTGATAAGAGCTTTGAAAATTGGCCAGACTGAGCAGATGTTGAGACGGCTCCATGTTGCAGCTAATTATTACAGATAAAAGCACCGAGTATGAAAGTTTGGACAGTTCTTTTATTTATTTAATAGCAATCTGTTCGATTTCTCTGAACCCAGAATTACTCGCTGGTACTGTGGGATTTTTTATTTATTTTTTGTGTATGTGTGTCGTTGACTGGACAACAGCAGCTCAGATCTGTGTCATGCTGAAATGAAACGAGCATGTTGCGTGGTTCAACCTAGTGAAACTGCTGTCGAAAAATATTTTGAGGAAAACAGCAGAAGAGAGGGATGGAATCATACACAACATGATGAATCACCAGAAGGGTTAACATGTTGGGAAAACTGACAGCTTTTGAAGATTTGGGTCATTTAAGGGGAAAGAATGAGCTCCTCTTTTGTTATTGATCTGGTCTGGCTGAATAAATGAGTGAAGAAAACACAGCTTATCAATTTTGGCCTTTTGATACAGAATAAAACCTCACAAGGCACGACATCCCTCTTGCTATACTGCTGTGGAATGTGACTCTTAATTTGAAGGATAGTAGGCAAGACTTTTACACCAGTCAGAAATGTCTGTAGTGGTATATAAGCACTGCTGTCACTACAATGAAATGAAAATATTTGTTGTACTTGTATTTTTTCACATCCTACTATGTTAAAACCATAAATTTCAAAGTTTTTTATTAGGATTATATGTTATACTCCAACTCACTGTCAAGACAAATCAGTGTAAATAGCATAAATTACATACTGGAGGACTCCATTTACAAATTAACCGGCTTTCACATTTGCTTACAGTAGTCACCTGACAAAATATGTGACTGTGTTGCTATATTTATATACCAAAAACAACAACAAAAAGATAATTGTATTCGCCAAAATCTTAATCAGCAGGTCAGGCTTTTTAAAAATTAATAATTGACCAGAAAATGACAATCAGTGCAGCGCTAGTGCTACTATGGTTGTCTAGCCAAAAAACAAATAAACCGCATTAAAGTTTCAGGTTGCAACAGGACAAAATATGACTAAGATAAATTGGTGTGAGTATTTCTGCTACTCATCGTCTAGACTTCTGTTGCTGTATAAACGTAATTTCACAGGGAATCTTCAAACTAGCGTCATGCTAACAGCTTTTCACTGCTAATATCTACCGAATGCTAATGACTTTAAATAAGTGCTCAAGACAGCCCTGTTATTTTTAAAGTACTTCTTTCTGCACTCTTTCACCTTTACTGCTTT
Organism: Poecilia mexicana; assembly: GCF_051168715.1. Taxonomy (NCBI): domain Eukaryota; kingdom Metazoa; phylum Chordata; class Actinopteri; order Cyprinodontiformes; family Poeciliidae; genus Poecilia; species Poecilia mexicana. The sequence goes on along the minus strand of NW_028263390.1, from coordinate 6,124,624 downwards.
CATATTGTTCCCTAGCAACAAGTCCAGTAGAAAAAAAGCATCTGTCATTACATCAAACAGTGTCATTACTTTACCTTTTTCCAGTCGGCTATTATGCAGATTAGATGTTGCGTATCTGTTCTGGTACATTTAATTAGTCTTGCTGATGCATTTTAAATGTAATGTAAAGGTGAAAGTCACAAAAGCGAACCGGTTATTTACCTCCTGCTGCTCAAGAGAAACCCGCTCTTTGTTTCCAGTAGCGCTCTGCTCCAGGTGTGAACTGCAACTGGAAACTCCACAACACGGTTTGTTAACAAAAGGCAGCTAAGCGCAGTTCAGAGACCTCCAGTTAGAGAGAAGAGTTTCAAAGACGGCTGGATCTTGGCGGTGTTTTCTTTAGTTTTTACGAACCGCTTTCAGAAGGATGGATGAAGCTTTGGCGCATCCTAATAACCCCCTAATATGATATTTAGAGCTTTCTTAGCTAGCAACAGCTATTTGTGATAAACACATTATTCAGTCTCTGTCTCCTGTTATTTCAGTTATAAATGATGTTTCAGGCAGCGCTTTTCCCTTCGGAAGCCCCACTGTAATTTGACTTCATTAAAGACTGTAATGTTAAGGGAGAACTCATGAAAGTGCACCAGCGCGCCGAAGTGCGCCGTGCGCGATTTCACCCCCCTGCTGCTCGAGCGAAAATGCGTCCTTTGATGTGCATGAAAGAAGCGGGAATCCACATTTTTCTTTATGAATTCTTTCATTTATCTGTCTCGCTTTAACAATTTGAAACTGAAGTCACCCCGAGCCCCGCCGGGGGGATGACGAGCGCACGCTTCGCAATTTCTAATTGTTTGTTTTCTTACCCCTCCACCCCCCACACCTCCCTCGTCTCTTCCCGCCGCTTTGCCTCTCTGTGTCATCGTGTCTCCAGACTCTCCTCTGGCATGCCGTTCTGTCTCGGGAGGCAGGTGCTTGGGCTGTGGTTAGCGTTCTGCATTGCAGGCTCTGATGGGACTGGCGATGCATTATATTGCGAGCCAGATATTGCCTTCTCATGGCTGGAGTCAGATGTGCAATTGGATGCTGCCCATGAACCTTGTGCAGGGATAAAGGGGAAGAAAAACAACAAACAAAAACTGGCAGAGGGCTTCAGCCAAAATGTTCTTATTGTGTTTTAACTTCCTGGAAATGTCCAGGAAAACATAATTAGAGCTATCAACACAATAAGTGCTCACTACTGAAAAACCATCCACAAGCATACATTCGTTTATTGCAGTGTGGTTTTTCATATGCAGTTTGACTGAGTCATCTTTCTGGAACAGTCTTGAAAACGGATTGATCAGTAATATTTTTTTTTTCCATTACAAAGAGGCATTGCAGCTGTCAGACATTCTGTTTGGACGGCTGGATTTATCTCATTTTATTTAACACTGTAAGCATATTTAGGTTAAAAATACCCACTGATGCTTTCTAAAAGAAAAGGAAAAAAGAAATAGACTGGCGCATTACCTACATCACTGCACATTGGACTGCAAGAGTGAGACCTCTGTTCCTCCCAGTGCAGTGGAACCTCGAGATGCAAGTTTAATTTGTTCTGTAAATCAAGCTCATAAGCAAATGTGCTTGTATTTCAAACACATTTTCCCCATTTAAAATGACTAAAATAATTTAAATTTGTTTCAGCCTAGTAAAACATCCCCGACTGACACTAAAGTATAAAATAATGCAGACATGTATACTTTATCCATGCATAATAAAATATATAAAATAAAGGAAAAATGTCTTCTTAAGGTCTCTTAACTTGGAAACAGACCAGAGATGGGAGGGAGGAAGGCCTGCCTGCACACATTGAAACACACACTGCCTTGCCAGTTCAATAACTCCCGCTAATCTTTTTTGATCACCTCCTGCTTCAGTTCTTCTTCCTTTTCTTCTTCTTTTAGGGTTTTTTGACGGTTGGTTGGACCACCACCAACTGAATTCCTGTTTCAGTTCAATAAACATCATCCTTTTCTTTATGTGGGTGAACGAGACGGCAACTCGCACTGATGTCCCAAAGCACAACTTGGAATTCAGACTTTCGCTCATAAATCCAGACAAAAATATGGACCAAAACTCATATGTTGAGGTTGTACAGTTGCTGAGCAAGTTACTCGGCACATGGTTGCTAGGTAACCAAAGAGAGAGGGAGTCCGTTGATGCCACCAAACTAGCTTAGCTGGCTGTGAGATTGAGTGGCTAAAGACTTTCCTCTGCCTACATCCCCCATAATGCAGAGCTGTTCTAGATCACAGTTCAGTGAAATTATTCTACCAGACCATAATATCTATTGATATCATGCGTCTCTTGCTATTGGTTAGATTTTGCGTTTCCAACTGACTGGTCACCAGTCATGGTTCATTTAAGCTGAAACCTCTTCATCAGCGCTGGTCACCAGTCCATTTCTCAGTGCGTTGAAAACAAAACAATAATATTTCTAAATCTGAAACGATCTCTGCGTCGTTCTTCCAGCTGGAATCAATCAAGCCGTGCGACACAGACATCAACCCTGACACGTGCGACCTACATCTGTCCTTCCTTTTCGTACAACTTAACAGGATGCGATCGTGTCGGCAGTTGGCAACGATTGTCCAGCGTGTGTCCAAATCGTCTCCGCTTCTACAGAGACATCACAGTCGGTGCGGACCCCGCTGCGGTCCGGGTACACTGCGTGTAACGATCAACGGATCCGTCGGCCACCCACATCATCACCACTTAGATTACAAAGCCAAAGGTTGCCGCTGCCGGCACCTGCGTGTGTGTTTCTGTGTTCCTGTGCGTGTGGATGGCTGCACACATGTTGCTCTCCAAAAAGGAAGCACCCGAGGAGTGTCAGGCCTGGCCAGGTGTTGCGCGGTGACGGCGGACCTATTTTCCAGCTGGCTGCTCCTGTTAGAAGCCTGTCGGGCACACAAATCGCACTGGATTGATTTTGCTCAACCACAGTAAGAAAGGAGAGCTGTGATTACAATGCAGGCTCCAGCCAAACTTTAACAACTTTCAAAGTCTCCTCTCTTCCATTCTCCCATCGTCTCCAGTTTGTTTCCCCCCCCCGTCTCCTCCCACCTCCCTCCGCTGTCCTAAATAAGCGGTTTTTCATTTTCAGGTTGTTTCCCTGCTGCCAGAAAAGCTTTTGAGGGGGTCAATTGTGTCGCGGTCGAAGCAATTCTAAGTGCCGCGCTCATTTGTTTGTGGCTGCTTAGGGTTAGCACTCCCTACGTACAGTCTGGAGGGACACATTTAGAGAAAATGAGGCGCATATTGAGCTTCTTAAAATGTAAACTATATATTCATGGAAGGCACAAAACATCCTGCCTTATCGAGGAAATGCCTCCATTTGGGGTTTCAGGTTACACGCGGCACAATTGAATTTGGCAGCCGCTCAAAGGCTGTCGAGCTGCTGTCTAATACGGCTCAGCGAGCAGATGCCGGTACACTCAATGCAACTGTTCATTTAATGGTCTGTTCATTTAATGGCATCCGCACCAGATAGAGCTTGGATGTTGCCAGCCGAAGGAGACGCAGTCAAAGACAGCTCCCTGGAGAGAAAACACATCTTTCTCTGCTGTGCGCTACTGAAAAAAGGAGAGGTCAACCTCTTCTTTTTTTTTCTTCTTTTTTTGTCCCCTTTTGCTGAGGACAAGAGGAGGCAACGTGCGATGAAACAAGCAGCCGGGCCATTTGTGAGAAATCAATGTACGGACACGTTTTTGTAGGTAAAAAGCAGAGTTGATTTAAATTGGATGCTTATGGTGACTTTGAGGTTCTTCTTCTCTATCTGTTGTTGATCTTTCTTTTAAAGAAAAGGTTTTACTTGAAGGACTGCTCACTGAGCGAGCACAGAGCCTTTATACCCGACTACCAAAGTAGTAGCACTCACATCGGCTCTAGATAACCCTTCCCTTTGTCATGTTGGCAGTTTGAACAGCTTGATTCCTCCCCCCCCACTGGTGAACAGGTGGCTTTAAAAGAAACTGCTTAATGATCCTTCTCCGGTATACCTGCTCATTTAAAGTTCTCGTGGCATATACACCATACCCAGGAAGACTGGTTATCTCTTGAACTTTCCCACAGTTCGTCACTTTGCAACCGCAGACTTCAGTGTACTTTTTAGGACTTTGTGTGAACGAGAAATGGAAATAACCATAAAGTGGGAGGGAAATGATGCTAGGCTTTTCAGAGTTTTCATAAAACGTTTTTATCCAGATGTAATTTAGATTTAGAAACAGCATTTTTACCACCTCCGTTGGAACACGAGTTTTGAGCTCTTGCCACATGAATTGGATTTATGCTTGGACTTTAATTGTACCATTCCACATTTTCACTTGTGATGCAATTTTCACCAAATTCCTTTAAAATTAAACATATGAATTATTTGTTTTTAAGTCTCCTATTGATTGTTCTTGTTTTACAACCTGTTCTGACATTTGCACCATATCACAGTGAAAGAAGTTTGGCATCTGAAAGAATTGTACTCCATCTACACATACACTGAATTTTATGAGAAAAATGTTTAATATAGTAAATTATATTTCTATAAATGTATAAATATATATATATTTGTAAGTGTTGACTTAATTAGACTCTGGCGGCATATGAAAGCCAGTCCCTCATCGCCCTCAAACAGCAAATATGTATGCATCTCCTTGGCTTTCTGCCAGAACTGTGCTATTTAGTCTTCAAAGTGAGGCAGCGTTGATGTTACAATAACTGTTATCAATATGCTCGGCACATCTGTCTCTACAGTTTCTCTCCTTTGTTTGTGTACATGTTTTTTATTCTTCCTTCACTCATGTTGCTACGAAGCAACAATGTAGCAACGGCATAAGAACTCATAATTAATCCAGCACCTATAATTGCGCTTCAGTCCATCTGGGGTGCTCTCGTGACGGCACAGCCAGATGTGTTTGTTCCATCACGGGCCAATTACCTCCTGCAGCGCTCCTCTGAAATGCAAACTCCAGAGGGAGAGCAGCTGACTTGAAAAGGCTGAGGCTTCATAAGGCCGTACTGCTAAGTGGCTGTTTGACCACGACTTTTCATCCCCATGCTGTAATGGGCTCGGATTCGACGCCACTTTTGAACCCCGTCGCTGCAGACGTTGTCCATTTGCACGCATGCTTTCGAAAAGCCGGACCCCATTAAAGCCCGACCCTCGACCGGCGCGGCAGCCGCCTCTTAACACCTCGTGTGCGGCGACGCAGGCCGACGAGTGGGTCGGAGAGGTCGTGTACGGCATCGACACTGGACGGCGGTGGGAGGGAAGCAGAGAGCGAGAGTTAGAAGATGTAGAGGTTGGAGGTGTACTTGGCGGGTAGCACTTTATCAGCCGAGTACAGCCTCGCCCGCACCGGCCACAGCTTGTATGTTAATGTGCACGACGAGTGGCTATCTCGGGGCCACAGCTTGAGCTCTGGAGGCCCCTCAGCACGAAGTTGAAGAGTTCACCCAGTGGGCTGAGAGTTGCCTATGATTCAGTAATACTCAGAGTCAACCCCAGACAAGTCCGCAGAGAGCTCTGCAGCAAACAGCACTGAGCCAAACATGCCCCTGTTGCCCCAAATCCCCATCCCCTGCCACACAGAAGCACACATCTAATAACAAAGGTGTTTGGCAGTCTGCCTCTTTTTTTTTTACTGCCTTCCTGGAAGGTGAAAAACTTGCAGCTATTAAGCTGGTGGAGGTGAACATGAAATAACTGATGAATTAAATGGTGAATTGATTATTTATAGGGATTTGAGATAATGAACTCACAGGATTACTGGGATCCGTTCAAAACTTCGTATAGACTCATCTTAAGCCTGAAAGTCATGTTAAGTTTTAAAAGATTTATTTTAGCAGTTCTTTCTTTGGGGGCTGAATGATAATGCATTATTTACCAGCAATTATTTTAGAAAAAGAAAAAGAATAGGATTCATAAGACTTTCTCCAATCCACACTGGGCCAGCACTTGCAATACATTGTAACTCCTGCAAATGCAAGGCTCCTGTGTACGTACATTTGTTAATTTCCTGATTTAATATTTAGGTACATTCAACAATTTTTTAAAATAAAATTGAGGTCAATTTCATTTCAAACTTTTTCCACTCTAAACCCAAATTGTGACCTGTGTTTGAGATCACAGTCCTTTCTGAAAACTGAACTGTGCTGAGTTTTAACTGACTGGTTTCTCGGTTATACCGTACAAAGAAAAGACGATGATAGCAGCAGCACAAGTTTGCATGTGCCTTTGCTCTGAATGAGCAGACATACTACTTAATGCACCACTGTCCATCTGACCATAGAAATGCATTGTTCAGGAGAATCTGAAGCAGGTGACAACCTGTTGAGGACGGGTGCTCCAACTACTTTGTTTGTATTTAAATCTCTTGATGTGTGTCTGTGACACAAAGCTGAACTTATTCATAGCCTTCAGGCAAGTGCTACAAGTGAGAAGTCACACTCCAGTGCATCTGCGATACCCGCTGCATGATCTGCAAAGGTCACCTGGCCTGTGATCCCGGTGAATTAATTTGCATGATGTGAAAAACAAAATGATCAGTAATTAACTTGGATCTGAAAGTGACTTTTGACTCGTCCAAGCTTTTGTTCTTGTTGTTCTGACAATTTAGCTCAAATGTTGTCACCTCTAAACAAAAAGTTTCTATATCTGCAGCTGAAATTTTTGAGTGAAAGTGTCAGTTTTGAAGCATGGGCTTGCTTTGTGGTTAGCGCGCTCTCATTGAGCGTTTGTTAACCTGGCTTCACAGTGGACAGTAACACAGGTGTTCTAGCATTTACCATCTTAGGAGTGGTTCGATCTCGAGCATTCCAGTGTTCCTAAACATCCCAACACATTTCTTTCCATGCAAGAGTGACAGTTTGGCTTCAGCCAGTTGAAACTTTGGTGCAGTTGGAAGGCTTACATTTAGCTTCCTGAATGGTCTCCAAAGAACCCAGACCTCAACCTCATTGAGTGTCTGGAAAACCAGCAGGTATAAAAGACACTTTTGACCTTATGTGGATTTTTCTAAATCCACATAAATGAATTAACAAACAAACAAACAGGAATAACCTTGGCTTATATAGTAAACGGTGTTAAGAGGAGACCAACAGAGGTCCAGAGTGAGGAAAAAGATACTAATGACCCACTGGAGACCAACACAGTGCAAAAAGAAGCATGAACAGTCATAACCTCTGCTACAACAGCACCGTCTCATTCTGTTTTTACACTCATAATAACACGTCAGAGACTGATCGCATGCTTGAGGAGATGAGATATGAGCCTAAATATCTGTGTGTGTGTTTGTGTGGACAAAAAAAAGAGGCAATTTTCCAACTCAAGAGACACCGGTTTCCATTTTGACAGGAAAACTTGTGCAGAGAAGCTTGCTGAGAGAAAAAAAAAAAAACAAAAAAAAAAAAACAAGAGGATATACAAAAATAGTGTGTGTGTGTGTGTGTTTCTGCTGAACCTTGCTGTCATCTGTTACAAAACAAAAACACCACAGCATCCCAAATGTGTGTGTTTGCCTCTGTTAGCAGGTGTGTCGGCACACATGCCGCTGCTATCCTTATGACCTCACTGAAGCGAAACAGAGTTTATTGGCAGGCTAAGGGAATGATGGCTGCCATCTTCGCTCTGCCTGATGGATCTGCAGCAGCCTCTTTGAGAGGGACGCCTGTATTGATGGATGCAGATGGCCTAATAATAGGAGACAGGGAAGGATGGACACAGTCACCGGTATTAACTGCGACTTGCCTTTTATTTATGGGACAAGACCGTGGTGCTTTCCTAACAAAAGATGGGCAAGAAAAAAATCTCATCATTATCGGCGTTACACACCTCTCCAGCGTAGGGTGCCATAACTTTTACCTGTCAGCTCCAAGGACAGGCTCTGGGCAGGCATCAGGCCTGGCCCTGAAGGAGTAGCGAGTTGGGTATGCGGCGTGGAGCACAGGGTTGCGCGGCCGCTCGACACAAGCCACTCTAATTGGTCCTTTTTCATTCCGCTGGCAGAAAAGACCGACTCGCTGCCACCTTTTGTCCCGTTCGCCATCAGTCTCCAAGCCCCGCCCGGTGGAAAATCAATAGCCGATCAGCTACTCAGGTGGCAATCTCAACGGTGGCACATTTAGGTTTAATCTTCTCCAATGCGCCTCTGTCTCCGGCATTATGACTCATTGGCCTGTTGGGGGGGAAATGAAAAGCTCTGTAGCCCAAAGAGCAGAAATGTGAAGGTGAAAACTTCTCATGCGTCCGAACAGTCGGCTCAGTTTTTACTTCAATTAATTCAAACGAGCATTAACCAGAGCCATTAAGCATATTTAAATGAGAAACTGCTAACTATTTTATGCGCTTACATTATTAAGGCAGACTTTTTAAGTACCTACCTTGCTGTTTAAATAATCTGAGTCATACAGAGATAACGGTCTGGTCTGTGCCGGACTACTAGTGTTAGAGCTTCGCAAAAGAATTCATACCTTTTCCAACATCTTGTCATGTTGCAGCCATAAACTTTGATATATTTTCAAATGTTGCTATTGCACTTCATCCATCCTTACTAAGATACTCCTTAATGAACCTCCTGTAAAAGTTACCTAATTAGTAGGCCCTACCTGCATATAAATTAATCTCAGTACAAATGATAATCAAACATCATCATGAACACCAGGGATTGGAACTGAGTGGTTAGGAAGACGGTTGTGGAAAGGTTTAAAGCAGGGTTGCAATGTCCTTAGCTTTGGATGTCTCACAGACTATTGTTCACTTGGAAATGGAAGAGCATAGCACAACTACAAACCTACCGAGACATGGCCATCATGGAGCTAAGTTCAGGTCAATCCTAGAAGAAAAGCTGTTGGAGGCTGCAAAACACATAGACTGAGGCAGAGATTTACCTTACGACGGGACAATCACTCCAAACACACCAGAGGTACAATTTAAAGTCTTAGAACAAATGTTATTGATATTGAGGACTAGTCCAGACTTAAACTAAATTAAGAATATGTGGCAGGACTCGCAAATTGTTGTGTATTGACTTTCCGTCCAGTGTGACTCTGCTTGAGCTACTTTGCAAAAGAACAAAAAAAATAAAATAAAATAAATCCTCAGGCTTTAGTTGGGTAAAAGTGCACAGACAAAATTCGAATTCAAATATATTTTATTGATCCCAAAGGGAGATTAAATATGCCCCAGAAAGAGTTGTACATGTGATTGCAAAAGGAGGGGTAAAAATAATTGCTTAAAAGTTGACTTGGCTCTCCAAGTAAGCAAAGTATTTTTTTTTTTCCTGTAGCTTCACAAATATATAATAGTTTGTGTTAATGAAGCATAAACTTCCATTGAACTTTGTGTCTGTAATGTGTCAAAATTTGAGGAAATTCAAGGGATCCGAGTGACTTTGCACGGCACAATGTACGAGGCAGACATGAGAAATGAAGCACTCGATATGGTAAAGCGTTGTGAGATGTGTGCGTCTGTTCGTGGGTTCTGTCATATGTCTGGTAGCCTTTGCCCGTCTGGTTATCGGCCGCCCTCACATCTCCCTTCCTTCTCTGGCGAGATTAAAAGCGCGTGTGAGGTAGAGGCAAGAGTTGCGCAGACAGAGGCACACACCGCCGAAGCGAGTGAAGCGGAGAGCGAGAGTTCAAGGAGGCTGACCTCACTCGATGCGCTATTGATTTGCTCATTTGAGTTCACAGCAAGAGTCTGACACTGGAACCTGACAGCTGAAGGCTCCATCTTGAGATGCCAGCGTGAATGAGATCATCTCCAAAAAAAGAGAGAAAAAAAAAAACAGAGGAATCTGAGTTGGATGAGAGAATGATCACAATTCAGTAAAAAAAAAATTGAGTTATTTTCTACGTTTCTGCATCAATAGCAATACTTGTTTCTGCAGATAATTGTTAAATTGCGTTTTCTGTTTGTTTGTATTAAGGATGAAGGTTCAGCTTAGCAGCAAATTCTAACAATTGTAAGAAAAGTCAACCAGCCCTGGTTTTAAGGCTCAGTATTTCCTCAGAGCTTTTTTTATTTAACTTATTTCTAGCTTTGCTGTGTCATTTCTCGCATGTAAGGGCGACATTTAAGATTTATGATCTACAGAGGCTGGCATGTATAATTCAGGCATGCAAACTTTTCTGATGAGTTGACCGTGTGGCGAACCGAGGCTTTGGATTACAGTTCAGTAGCCTGATGCTGAAGCTGCTGGAAGGTATCGCGTGGGCCGCTCAGTGGATGTTGGTCTCGCTCTCTGCTCTATTGCAGATGATGTATGCGCAGGAAGATGTGCATGGACACAACCTCGATGTGCATTCAGCGTTTTGCATTTAGAGGAAGCCTTCGCTGTATTTTTATCCAGGGAAGGATCAAATGCAGAAGTATAAAATATGTACTACTTTTATGGTCTAGATGAGAGAATGGTGAAGTAAGGCTTTTGTAAATGAATGATTTAAGGTGTGACAAAACTGCAAATGGCTGACTTTAAAGGAGTTTGCTTATGTTGGGTTTTTTTCCCTCCCCTCTGCTTAGGAATTTCTCCTAGGGCATTTCCCTTTGGAGGATTTTAAGGTATGCTCCACTTTGAGTAGTTTTGGGTCAGAACTTGCTGAGGGCACCGTATTTCCCTATTGGCCTTGGAAAACCTTGGGATCCCCAAGAAAAGATTGAAAAGAAGTGTCGCTGCTTAAGAGGGATGTCTGTGTTTGGGTTTCCCCTCTTTGACTTGTGAGCTGTCTAACCTGATGTTGGGGATGGATGGAGGTACAAAGGAATGGGACTTTTGGAAAGTAGCAGAAACCACAATATACAACAGTTTTAACCATAGTGCATAGCCAGATTATTCTGACTTTCCTGAAATTCCTGTCTGAACCAGATAAGCCTTCTTTTTTTTTGGAAATACAGTTGAATCGCTGATATAAATGTTTTGATCTGGGCTGTTCTAAATGTTTCTCCAATTATGGGGTTTATATTGTGTAAGTTGTGTAGAAAATCTTATACATAACTTGCGTTTGTACTGGTTTCTGACTGATTTAGACAGAGCTTCCCTTCTTGGATTTTGGTTTGGTTTTGATCTTCTGAATCAGCCGACTTAAGTGTGCACATTATTTGAAAATCACATTTTATTTTAGTTATTTCACTGGCAAAATTCAACATTAAATAATCATCTTAAACTAATCTTTAACATGCTTGAATCGGCAACTATTTTCGATCGTTTGAAAGCATGTCACTGTGTTATGAGTGGATTTCCACCGAAATATCCCAGTTCCATTATTCATATCGGTTCCCATTACAGATGCTGCTACGCTGATGGCTCAGGGCAGAGCGTTTGCTATTTACTTACATATTTTTTATTTTTTTTCCGCATTTACACCTCCACACTCCCACCCCACAATGCAGAACTTGAACAAATCATCAATGGCAGCTATACCTCGAAATTGGAACTTCCTTCCAGAACTCCCCAGGCATCAGTTCCCAGGCCTCCTCTGCATAAGGTGTATTTTTACCAGACTTTCTGCCTCAATAATAACTCGAAGCCACACATCGGAGTCTGACTTTTTACGGCTGTGCTCAGGCTTTCCTAATGGCATTTGATTCCTCCTTCCAGCTCCTAAAATACAGAGCAGATTTATCTTTGAGGCCGCAACGGCACATCAAACGCCGTGTGGTAGTTTGCTACGCCTGCTGCACATGTGCAAACATCTGCATATCATCGCTGTAGCTCCATTTATCCTCGCAACATTAAATCCATTTACCTCTTGCACACCAGGAGTCTAAATCTGGGGCCGAGTAATTAAATGCCATTCTCTTTCTTCATTAGAGAGATAATTAAGTAGAAAACTGGCACTCGTCTCGATGCTCTTCTCCACAGATGTAAGTAGGACTAGGATGGGGTAAACTAGATGTTACCTTGACTGAAAATCTCCTGATTAGTGGAGCCACCTGAAATTTCTTCAAGTCATTCAGTGTTTGTTTACTTGTTTTTATCATTCCCTTCCCCTATGGTTTTCTCCGCCTTATTTTTATTTGCTTTGTGCGAGACTGACAGATGATACATGTGATTTATGAGCCAAGTGTAAAGGACTTTAAAGAATTATTGCACAATTGTGCACTTAAATACATTCAGCTGTCTTTGGATGTCTGCTGTTGACAACAGACGGCATATCTGCTTAGAAATCTAAATCTGACAATAGCACTTTGCAGCTACTCAAAGTCTTAGCCGGTCTCACAGATGGGCGCCTGCCAAGGTATCCCTTTTTTCAGAGGTAGCTGCAAATCAGTGATAGCAACGGGAGATGCTGTGATGAATTTGAGAAAATTCTCACAATTGGTGTGAGATCTGGATAAACCTTCTTATTTTAGAACAAGTACGCCGCTTCGGTTGGGGATTATCAGAGATTAGGAAAGCAATAAATACAGCCTAAACATACCCTTGAATCCTGTTAGCTTCCTAAAGATGCATGAAGATGGTGGTGAGATGAGGCGGCAGTTACTTATTATCCGAGTCGTTGCCTAGGCAAACTTAACAAGAACAGCAAAATGACCTTAAAATACGTCTACGGTTGGCTCCAGTCTGGTTATAAAAGTCTACCTGCTTCAAAAGGCAAATTTCACTGAGCAGTTTGCATTCTCCTAATTTGGAGAATTTGAACAAAAGTCTTGAGAAAATCTGATTAACTTCCAAACCTGAGCTAAGATTCACTGGCCACACCCAAGCCTGATGAATGGCGGATCTGCAGAATCAAACAAATACTCACCAGACAATATGAAGTAGGCTAAACATTTGTTGTTTTCTTTTAAGCAACGCATCATGACCATTATGAGAGTACCAAGGAACAGATTAGGAGAAAAAAAGTCATTAATCTTTCAGTCTAGAATACCATTTCTAGAGCTTTGGCCACTCTGTAAGATATGATGCTAAACTTTTTCCTGTAATGTCATCAAATTATTTGTTTGCAAGTCTAATGCCCACAATGTTTCAATGCTTTATTAGTGCCCTGAATTGTCAAGTAATTATCTGAATAAAAAAGTTGGTTGGACTTCCACCATTTGGGATGAAGATAATCTTCATCAGTGCAGATTGAGAGTCTGCATAGCACAGCATGAGATGGATAGGGATATTGTTGGGTCACATGTTTAAGTAGGAACTTGTACCAGCATCACATATCTGAAGTATATGTAGTGTTTAAACATTTGTCTGAACACATGAAGTAGGTTAAAAGTTGTCTTAAAAAAAACAACACTTTTTGACCAATATAAGACTACTAAAGAACAGATGTGGAAAAGGTCATTGTAATCTTTAAAAACATGGAAAGCCATTTCTAAAGATTTGATCATCCAGTAGCAAGCATTGTGAAGTTTTATATATAAATGGAGAAAAGCTTCCCACATGTGGACGATCACCCATCAACAACTCATTGAAAAATGTCAGAAACCGAACCCAGGGAATCTGCAGGCCTTATTTAACTCACTTGTAATTAGTGTTTGTAATCCAACTAATTTGGAATCCTTAGGAGATACCTTTATTACCTTCAGAAATGAAATCATAATTTGGGTTACCATACAAAAACAACCACAGATTCAACAGTGCTGCACAGAAAATCAAAAGAGGAAATGCCTCTTTTCAGCGCTGTAATTAACTAGTAAAGAGCTCCACTCATCAAAAATAAAAGCCTAAAAGCCTTCTTTCCAATCCAACCGTTCGATATTTCCATTTGTCAGATGCAGTAAAGGGAACAAACCAATCCCTTCATGTTTTCATAAATGATTCTACAGTTACACGGTGGCAGCCAGCGCTCGTTTTTTCCCTTAAAAGGTGAGAGAATGCCGTGACATGGCATAAACTGAGCATGAGACAAAGCATTCATGGAAGCTAGCGTGTTCTTAAAAGCCCGGAGCTATCGTCGGCGTACACAGTGTTTCAGAGACATCCAGGCAGATGTTCCCGCTCAAGCTTGATTGCCTTCACCAAGGCCCATCAGGGATTGCACTTAGCCTGGCTAAAGCTGACAAAAAAAGACATACAAGCCCGAGTTATTTTAGCTGCGCTCAGCTCCTCCATTAGGGTACAACTGAATAATTGACGCTCCTCTCTCGGTTCAGGGCAAGAATTAGTTGGACTAGATTAAGCCTCTAATAATGTTTTTCCTTTTTATTTCAACTAGACACTTTTTTTTTTCAACTACTTGATTGCGAAGGAGCAACTTAAAAATAACCAAACTGTTTGATGTCACACACAAGCTTTTACTTAACGTTGACCTCTAACCATTAAGTGTTGCTATGTAAAGATCTCATGTGTCATCAAGTGTAGGGAATACGTGATGAGTAGGGGAGTTTATTAAAACTTGTTGGTATAAAGAAAAACAGGCTCTGTAGGGAAAAATCTCAGAATGTGGCTGCACTCCTTCATTTCTGTTTTTGGTGTATTTTACCTGTCAGGATTAGAGCACCATACAGGCCACTCTATGCTGCAGCACTGCAGCGTTTTATCCCCAAGACATTTCTAACATTTTGCCAATTCACACCACCCATTTTTAACAACTTGTTGCTGTTTTGTTTTTTCGTACTTCCATTTGGTACATAAGAACTTTTTTTTATAAACAAATGGGACTTTTTTTGTTAAACCATTTTTTCCATATTTAAGACATTTTTTCATTCTCATACTTTTCATACTTGTTGCTCAGTTGTTTCTTTTTTTTTTTTTATTTGCTCAACCATGCAGATGTTCTGCTAACCTTCGAAGGCCTTTACTGCAGAACATGTGGATGGAGTGATGAGCCTGACATTTCATAACGCAGCAAAGAAAGAGCTCGTTATAACTCGGCCCTCTGAATAAATAATATTGGAGCAGAGCGTTGCTCGACTTTGTTGTTGCGGTGAGGAAGGCAGTCCTGTGACAATGCAAAATAAGCAGATTTAATCAAGCGAGGCAATTATAATTCAGGTACCTCGGCTGAATTTATAAAGCAGCTTTTGTTTTCTGATCATAAAAGCCAAATGGTAAGTTGTTGTTTGCAGCAATTAAGCTACTACATAATCTTTGTCTAATTTTAAATAGTACAAGTTCTCTGCAAACCATGACAGGCGAGGGCAATATATTTTCTCAAATGTGTAAAAAAACAAAATACATAAAAATCTGCTTTTTCTCCACTCTCTACCTGGCTTGTGTACATTTCAGATACCTAAAATCTTTCTATCCTCTCAGTGAAATATAACTCCATCTACAGCTTCGTCTTTATGCTTCATCCCACCATGAACCGGCTCCACATGCGCCGTCGCAGTTCGGAGAAATGGAAGCCAGGCTGGCGTTTGGTCAGAGAGGCCTGTGGCTGAAATTTATCACACCACCACAGTATCAGCGCCGCGTCTAACCAGGACAGGGGTGGCCAATATTCAGCTCCCCCGAGGTGATTAAAATGGTCCTCTGTTTAATTTACACCCGCCTGGTGAAGCGTGATATCATTATTAGAAAGCATTATAATTCAAGGTTATTATGGACATTATCAGCTATGTTTTAGAACAGCCAACTATAAGTCGATGGAAACCTATTACCCTTTTTACGCACCATTTTTTTCCCTCCCCAATAGTCAAAAAAAAAAAAAAAAAAAGATGTTCTTTATCAACCTTTTTGGTCCTCGGGGATATGACCGCAAAACATTTCTACATATCCACTGTGCTGGCCAGTTTCTGCAGCGACTGCAGTGTTGTAGAAATGCACCTGGCAGAGGAGTCTGCATGCCCACTGTGCACCTGGATCTGTTTTAGTTTCTGCTCCACACGCACGGAGCAAAGAGACGGTCCGGCAGCCGCGTGTCGACCGTTCTTGTCGCTTTGACGAGTGAATAAAGCCGGGGAGAGAGTGACATTTGAGCTTCTGCAGTGTGTGCAGTACGGTACATAAGAGACAAGCTGGGCAGGTGATTGTTCTTCAAATTATCTCCTCCTCTTCCATCCTCTCCCCCCTCCGCCAGAGCCTCTCCTGGGGGTGACACGTGGGCCGAGTGGCAGGTGTGAGCGGTTTGAGAGCTATGATGGCGCTCCGCATTGCTTTTGTCAAAAAACAGACAAAATTGAGCTGTTGATGGCAGCAGAGGCGTTTGAATACTTTCTCTTTGTGGCACTTGTGACACATTTTAAAACCATGCCATCCACATTGTGTGTCCAACACAAGTGGGAAATGTGACCATTGAGTTCTTGAACAAAATGGCCGTTTTCCAAACGAGGAGTAGAGCGGTTTTCAATTGAGATGTGTCTCTTGGTCTTTGGACATTATGCTTTATATTAAAAATTAAAAGCCAGATGCTTTGAAGAGATATTTAATAGGTCTGTCACAATAACAAGTTTTGGTGGACGATGAATTGTTCCAAAAGTTACTATAATGTTGTTGATTTGAAACCATTTTCAAGTAATGTTGTGCATCAAAGATCAATAAACTGTAAATTCTAACGAACATTTAACACTGAAGTGGAAGACATTTTAAATATCCAAAATAAATAAAATAGACACGACAAATAAAAATCAATTATGAAGAATCACAAAAACAAAATTGTCCTTGAAAAGAAGGGGCTAGTTGAGACCAAAGCACCAGGTCGAACACTTTTGTCGGCAGAAAGAGAGAGAGAAAACAGAAATATGATAAATCATGCAAATGGAAATTATTTCATCATGCCGTTAATTGATTTATTGTGTTTTGCACCAGGCCTAATATGTAATAATGTGGGGTCTAAAAAAGGGGGAAAACAATTGTTGAACTATTTGTGCTGTCTTAATTTGCTCCCACTCTGAATAGGGGTGTGTATTTGGATCAATGATATGAAATTCAGAGTGGTTCCTATTTGATATCTATTTTTATTTATTTTGTGGCTAATTTTCCATTTTCATACTGAAATCAAAGCTGCAGTAGGTGACTTTTATAAAAAATATTTGTGACACATTTGTTAAAACTGTCTCCGTCCTGTTGATATAATATAAAACAGATGATATTGAAAAAAATTCTGCTTCCCTGCCTCTTCTGTGTTCCTACTGCCATCTGCAGAAATGCTCCGTTCGGTCAAAAACAACCAATCAGAAGCCAGGAGGAGGGTTGTAGCGCTGTCAACCACTCTTGTGTACTCGCAGGATCTGCCCAAGAACAGGAGCTGTAGCCCAGCAGAGAGCCAGGTGGAGGCTGTGAACAGCGCGTACACAAGGATGATTAACAGTGCTGAGACCTCCTCCTCCCTGCTCTGGTTGTTCTGACCCAGTGGTGTATTTCTGTAATGGGATTAGTACAGCAAGATGACGGCAGAGTATCTGCATTTTTTTCATATATTTTCTGTCTCCTACTGTACTTTCATGACAATAGTTTTAAAAAATATGTTAAAAGAAACTATTTTTAAAATAAGTGTTACCTGCTGCTTCAATAAGTGCTATTAATGGGTGATTGCTGTGACATTTGAGTAGCAGTTGGACCATTTCTGGCACAGTTGGGCACAATCACTTCACATGTCGTATAGGTTTCATGTACTCTAGGTTTTCTTGTCATGTAGCATTGTGTCTTTGCTATTAAAATGAAAGGCAGATTTAAAAAAAATTACAGATATTGTTGATTTAAATTTAAATAATTCCAACATATAATATTTAGTACCCTAAGATTCATTTTTTGAGAGAGAGAGAGCACAAGTTCCAACCTTTGCATCATTTTCTGTCCTGGAAATTGGGGCTATCTGCGCTTAAGTGTGCGTGTGTGTGTGTGTGTGTGTGTGTGTGTGTGTGTGTGTGTGTGTGCAGATGAGCGAACATATTGCACTGGTAATGGTTTCTCATTCTTTTTGCCATCCCATAAGCAATCATCTGTCTCTCAGCCTCCACGTTTATCACACACACAGCAGAAAATCTCGGGGCACTTTCTCCCTCAACGAGGTGTGATCCATATTTCATATATTGCCTGTAAATCGCTTTGGCCAGAACTGTTATGACAAAGGGCTGAATGTGGTGGGGAGGTGTGTGTGTATGCGTGTGTGTGGAGGGGTTTGGGGGGAGCAGATTGGCTTGCGTTTCTGACTCCTACTGTACCAAGAATACAAACAAGCCTTCCTGTAGAACTGTAAAACGCTGTATATGGGTGTCAGCCTTCAAGGTTGAACTATTTCTTCACAATTTAGCGCGTGGCGCCGGTTTATACTTGGCAAACCGGGGTGCATTCATCGGAACCAATTTGTAGAGTGCATTAAGATGGAGAGGGATTAAAATGTTCGGAAACGGGGGGTAAAGAAAGGCATCATGAGGCTTCGTGAAATAGAGAAATCAAAGTCCCATTTTGCTAGAAAGTAGTGCTAATTTCACAAACTCTCTCCCCCCTTTCATTTTCACATCAAATATCGTAGAGGCTGCGTATAGTTTGCCCATACGGGGTGGTTTTTTTTTGTTTTTTTTGCATATAACCATTATGTCAAGTCATCCGAGTCCTCTGAGCTCCTCAAGTGTAACACTTTGATCCCCTGGCGTCAAAGTTTATCACTTCTCCTTTGATGGAGGGACTCAGCTATGTGTTTGTGCGTATATGAGGGTCCCAGGCTCTTTGAATTTCCACATGCTCAGCCCTTTCATCCCGGATCAGCTCGGGGACAGTGGCTTTGTCGCCGTTTCGTGGGAAACGGGGTGCGCAGATAACGAAATGCACCCGAGCCCGTAACGTGTGCATGGTATAGGGTAATGCTCGGGGAGATCAGCTCGCTTAAAAACAAGATTTTTATATTAGTTTCAACCTCTCACAGTTAAAGGCATAATCCCCCCCCACCCCCCTCCTTGGATATCTTTGCAGCCCGACACAACGGCCGTTCAATACGAAGCTGCGCTTCATGTATTTTTCAGTTTCTAATGTGTAAACAACGTTGCATAAACTATGATGAGTGAACTCTGAAAATGTCAATAGGGCAGTTTTGCTAGCTTTGATTTCAGGTTTACACACTGAACAATGCTAACTGGCTACTGGCAGGAGCTACATATTGAATGGATGCATATTTGGATAAGATGGATTTTATTTTTTTCCTACACAACTTAACATGAATAAATGTATTACCCAAAGTACTGAAGTGTGTTATTATATGTATCGAGTGCCATAGGAAGCACCCATAAACTACTCAAATCCAGTTAAAAACCCATTTTCTTTTATGCATAAATCTTATAGAATGCCTTGCAAAGTATTCATACTACATTTTTTATCTTAACATAGTCACAAACTTCATTTGATTTTTAATTATTTTTTGAGGGGGAGTGGGGGGATTTTGCGTTATGGACTAAAAACAAAATGTGAAATGTATCAAGCTAAAGGAAAATGCTGCTGATTTTCAGTTCTTTTTACAAGTAAACTCCACATGGTTTGGAAAGAATCACGTAGGGAACTTACTCGTCTGAGAACGTTCTCCTGTCAGATGTTACCACATTTTAACAAGTACGCCCGTCATAATAAGCAAAATATCAATTAATTGCACGATAAATTAAAGTGAACTCAGTTTCCATTCTGATAATTGATACTTCTAGTTTCAGTTACGTGTGGTTTTTCTTTGCCTTATATTTATTGTTTTTGGTTGTTTCATTTTGGATATTTAACATATCTCTCCCGTTTCCAGTGTTAAAGTTTATCAGCCTTCAAGAGTGTGAACTTGCATTATTATCCCATCATCAACACATCACTTGCTATGCTGTGCTGCAATACACTATGCTAATCTATAATATGCTATTTTGTACTATTCTCTGCTATACTATTGTATACTATGCTATGGTACACTTTGCTATTGTTAAGGAAGAAATTCTAAAATAGTTAACTTTAGAAAAAGTTTGGCTCTCTCTTCCTCTGGATCCCAGGTCCTCTCGGCAGGCCACGTGTAGGCACAAGGAAACAACAATGCGTGTTGACATCACAGAATTACAGAGTTTAATCCAATATAAGACAATGCATAAACTTAGAAGTAAGACAATGCACAAACTTACACCAGAAACTGCAGAGCAACGGAGACATACATTCATTTACCTGACATAAATGGAAAGAAAGAAAGAAAGAAAAACAAAGACGTGCAAAGACATCTTTGGAGAAGTTGCAAGCGCAAAATCTAATGTGTTACTTCTGTGTAGAAAGTTTTATCCTCTTGTATTTAATTTATTCAAATAAGGCGTACCTTTGCTCCTCCAACCAGGAGCTATCTCTGACCCTCTATCTGAAGCCTAAACCCCTGCCGTTTTTACGGCCTTTCACAGATGAGTGTGAAAAGCCAGAACTTCCACTGTATTGTTTTCTCACAGACAAAAGGCAGTTCAAACGATCCTAGCAAACCATCTGCTGGAACTACAGTTAAAATAAAGGTCAATAGGCCAGAATAAGTTACTGATTTAAAACCACAATTTAGGCCATTTGAATCAAGACATGTTAAGTTTTAAAACTAGCTTATTTTAAATTTATTTTCTCAACACTATGCTGTACTATAAGTGAAGCTTAGATAACTGCAAAGACAGTATATGTGATAAATGCTTAATAGGTCACTGTATTTTCTTTATTTTTATGCTATTGTTTCTGTCTCCTAGTGGTTAAATATAATTGAACTTAATGTCACTGTTTCATCTGTCTTTTTTTAAATACCATGTATTTATATCTTGGACCTTTATGAGGACAACTTGCTTATGTGACATCCCATTATGCAAAACGCTGCTTGATATTATCAGCTTGTCTCTGCGTCTGCTAAAAGGCTTGATGGTCTGTAGGAGCAATGTGCTTCATCAGGATCTGTATGCCCTTAAAGCAGCACAGCTGTTCAGTTTATTTTAAACCTCATACCTTACAGGTCGTCATTCATTTGTTGTGGAAGATTGTCGTAGTATATTTGGACAAAAATACCACCTTGTTGTTTTGATTGAACTCAAATTGTGGGTGGCGGGTTAAGTCGGCGTGACTCTAACACAGAACTGTTAGCCGGTCTTTAAGTGAGCGGCTGTAGTTTCACTTTAGAGCTCTTTGTGATAACTCCGAGGCTGGGGGTAAAAAAAAAGTGGAGATAGCCTCCCTCTCGAGGTAATTTATTCCTTTCTTTTGCCAAGGCGGGCCAAATCAATTCACATCTGCTATTTCTCAAAGTAATATCTACAGGCGAGGCTGTGTGTTTGTGCAGAGCATGGACTGTGTTTGCAAAGTGGTGCCTGCTTACTTGGGCAGATTGACTGCGGAGAGCTGTTATCAAAGCTTGTGTCAAAAAAAACTTCTGTAGTCTGCAGCCGGGTCTGTATGGCGGGGAGGTACACGGTAGTTGTTTGGTGTCTGTTCCCGCCAACTGCAGCAGTTTCACACCGAGTAAAACCCTTTGTGTGAGTGTGTTAACTTCATTGGTCATTCCTTCTGGTATCCTAAGCCCTTTTCGCACAGCCATCACACTGCAATGCCACACACCAAAAAAAAAAAAGGAGTCCCTGGTTCCAGCCGGCATTACTTATCTTTGCTTGTTTGTGTCGGCCAGAAGAGGAGGAGTCATTCTGTCCGACTTGTGGGCTTTCAAATAACATCCCAGAGGTATGACGAGGAATCCAAGGTGTGAAAACAGTGCCGGTGTCCGTTGCACGCTGGCTGTTACTCGCACTCACTTCATCCGCTGGCAAAAGAGCAAGCTCCTGGGTGAAATGGAGCTTTAAATTTCTCAATATCTCTACGGTTTTGTACATTCTAGCCAACTTGAGAGTTGAATACAGGTTACAAGGATGGATGGTCTTTTACCAAAGAGACAGCCTTTTATTTTTACTCGTATCTGACTTTTTGTGTTGGTGGTAAGAAAAAAATGGATCCAGTGCCTGTGGTGTGTCTTTGAACCAGAACCAGGCAGTATTAGCATGTGATGGTTCTGATTTTTGTGTTTGGTTTTGAGAGCGCACACATTCCCCGCACGTGACTCTACTTGCGTAATTTCTCTGCACTTTCTTCAATAAACTTTGAAGTTTCTCTTTTGAAGTCGTCGTAAGCATTCGGGGTACGATGAAAGACGAGGAAACAGGTCAGCAGCTTTAATGCCTGGATTCTTCAAACTTTTTCAATGGGACGTGACGTTATTGAAGCAAAAAAAAAAAAAAACACTTGAAACGCATCTTCGCCAAAACCAAAACAATAATTATGAGGGGTCCTGTATCTCACATCTACAAGAGCAGAAATACACTTGTGGCAGATCGTCATTCATTTTTAATTGATTCCTTAATCTCCAGTGTTGTCTGACTCATAAAAGCATGCACGGTTTTTAAAAGCTGGCAACTTCATGTGGTCATTCTCAGTGCAAGTGTTCGGTGATGCATTTGTCTGCTTGTTTATATTGTTTTGGAGGCTCAGCTCGGCTCACCCCCGAGTCGCTGCCGTCCGGCTGAGGCTTTGGGCTTCATGTATAAGTAAAACGTTGGTTTGCTGCATTTTGAATCTTTGAAAACAAATGGCAACGTTTCATTTGCTGCCTGTCAGTTTTGATTCCATCGTTCATTCATTATTAAGTGTGTGAGGCTTCGGTGCAGTGCAATGACTGGATCACTGCTCTTTATCCATAGGCGAGGTATAGCAGCACTGAGTGTGGGTGTAGGCGGCCTGAAGAGATGGAAATATTGCTTTAATATAGGGTTAGACTTATATTTTTTGCAACTCTCATAGCTTTTAGGTTTATGCTAGTCATGTCAGAGGCAAGCCGCAAAATATTTAAAGCCTAAATATTGAAATTAATGGCACCAGTTTTACTTCTACTCTTAAGAGCATTTACCCCCTGTTAATTTTTTTTCCTGAAGAAAACCTCTTCAGAGGAAAAAAAAAAAATGACGAAGAAAAATCCCTTAAGTTGGTCAAGCAATTATTAGCAGAATAAATCAGAAAATAGGTCCAGTTACTCTTTCATTGAAGCCAGTTATGCTGAGGTGAGTGAATCCTGAATAATGTATCTTTAAACTCCAAATTATGCGTGGAAAACCAGCCCATTGGTGAATTTCTTTGTACACAATAACAAAAATATTTAACGGAAGATAACCCTTAGGAAGCTGAAATAACTAAGGGGGAATACAAACTGACATGCTGGCTGGCATTTGTAATGCACGCAATTCAGGCGTGGCATTTATTTTCCTTGGTATCCCAAGAGATGAAGAAGACTGTAGACGTTAGCTTCTACGGCCGTGCTAAGACGATTTCTACTGTATGTTTTAATCCATATTAAGGTATATTTGGTGTTTGGACTATTAAAAAAGGGAGTTCTAAGGAGTCTAGAGTATTTGTGGATTTTAGCTGTTTGCGGGTGGCGCTGGTCCAAATTTTGCGACTAATTTGTGGCGGATACCTTTAACACATTGTAGTTTGTAATTAACGTCCCTTCAGGAAGTTGCTGGGCTGGTGGTGTTGGTTCTGTTACAGCCAGATCCAGAGCACAGCTGCACTTTCTGCCCGTGCTTCGGTAAATAGTCACTTATTTTGCTTGAAACGCAACAAGCAGCTTATCGTCTCCTGACTTGAACGTATAAAAGATTAGCGACACCAAAAGGATGCAAACCACTGAGTAGCAGATAAAACAGCTTCACACAAACACACACACACACACACACACACACACACACACACACACACGTGCACATTCGCTTCAGAGTGGAAGCTTCCTTAAAAGGCTTGCTTCAAATGCTGTTTACTGCGCCGCCGTTGACATCGACTTCTTCTTGTTGTTTCATTTCACTTGAGAGTTCGTCATGTGTCTCCTGTGTCAGACTGTGATGCTCCGAGTACCAGGCAACGGGCTTTGTCCTCTGCCAATCCTCCTTTAATGCCTGTCACTTGCCAGGATCAGAGGTTTGGAGCTGTTTGTATGTGGAGGGTGAGGGGGGCTAAATCCTGAAACATCCCACAACAACAGTTATTTCAGACTTACTGGAGGAAACTACAAGAGGAAACACCAAGACCGTGACAGTGTCATTAATATTTACAAATATGGGATGTCGGCGATCTGGACTTAAAGTTTTGTCGCGATATTTTGCTGTGCTATTGTGATAAAAGTGACGATATATATATATATATATATATATATATATATATATATATATATATATATATATATATATATATATATATATATATATATATATATTTTTTTTTTTTTTTTTTTTTTAGGGTAACTACATGACTGTGACAGTGTGTTACAGCAATTACAGCCCCACAAACACAAACAATGTTGTTGAAAAGCTTTAATTTTCGTAATTCTCTTCTTTAGGACGTCGGTCACATAAAGAAGTGGGATTTGTATGACTAAAGTGCACATGTGACTTTATTTTCAAGTTTATTGGTACTCCACCGCTTGTTCTAATAAAACTATCAATCCTGGTAATAAGGTTCTGGTTTTAAACATCATTAATCGTGACAACAATAAATCAAAAGAAAATTTATCACAATAAATGATAAACGACACAATAAATGCTCACTATATGCTAACTACTATTAGCGAAATGTAGCGTCTTATTTGAACACATTTTACAAATATATATATATATTTTTTTCATAATATACAATTCTGTGAAACATTTTTTGCCCTCTTGTCGTCCTTTTTTTTGTCACAGAAAATGAACAAATTACCAAACTAATTTTAATATCAAACAAAAAATAAGAAATCTATATTTTATTTGATGATCTGAACCAATTAAGTGTGACGGAATAATCGAAAACAGATGGGAGTAAATGCTGGTTCCTGTACCTTTTTATTCTGTCATACAGAAAGCGCTGCCTGTTTTGTTCTGGAGGGTTGTTTTTAGTTATGAATCACTCTCTGATGTTAATAGAGTTCCTCTCTCCTCCGTTCCCACTCTTCTGTAACATTAAGATGTTTTGCGCTCCATTTGCCTGCACGCGGGGCAAAGCGGAGCAGACTTCATCTGTCACACACAGACACCGCCGAGGAATCATAATGTAAAACACTAATTAGCTCCGATCCTGACGAGACTTCATTACTGAGTCAGCATGAGACGGCACGCTCCCAAAGATTTTTTTCTCTTTTTTTTTTTTTTTTGCGGTTGTCGACTTCGGAAGGGGAGGAAGAAAAAAAAAAGAAAAAACTAGCGGAAAATTTCAGATTCAGGTATTTCAGGTGTGGCTCAGCAACAGGAGATCAAGTTATGGGTCACGGTATAATCCGCTCCCCTGTGCCTGTGGTATACAGGTGGCTTGTTTGCCTATGCCTCAGTGAACGTCTATGCAAATATAAAGAAGAAGAAAAAAAAAGAAAAGCGGCCTCAGAGCTGCTGTTGCGGCTGGCATGCAGGCGACCAAGCGTGCCCGTCTCATGTCCAGATATTTGAATCAGTTGAAAGCCAGAGCACAGAGCAACAGCTGTGTTATTTCAAGAAGATTGTATTCTGTGCAGCGCTGTGAAGACAGTAGCTGCCTTCTAGATTGTTCGTTTTGGCCGCAGGGGTTTTGGAGGGTTATGATCTCATACTTCTGTTCTCTACAATAACACTCTCATTTGGTCTTAAACTAAAGAGAATTTTAGTGCTTAGATGTTTTTACACACTATAATGCATTTTAAACGTAAAGTTTCCATATTTCCCAGCCACTCCAATTATCCAAAGCTCTCCTGCAGGTGGCGGCTGGCATGTGGCTGTCGCAGCAGAGAGGTTTTGTGATGGACTTGATGTAGCGAAAAAGAGCTTCCCATTGATGCACATTTTGATATTAGCTTACTGGGGAAAAAAAGCAATAAACATGGCAGTGGAGCCATTATCCTGTGGGGTTGCTTTGCTTCAGGGACAAAGGAGTTCTTCAGAGCCGTTAGAAAAAATGATGGCTTCACATATAGAGAAATTCTAGAAAATAAAACCTCATCGAGGCTGGAAAACAGACAGCTGGTTCTATCATGAAAGTATTTAGATCACAGCATGTGCTAAAATAGGCCAATCAAAGTCCACATGTCAAACTAACTGAGGATCTTTCAATCCACTCTGACTGAGCAGGAGATTGTTTGTGATTTAAAAGTCAAAAAAGAAGGCAAACATTTCAGTTTTTGGAATTTCAGAAGCGGTAAAACCAGATACCGAAAGGCTTGCAGATGTAAAGGCAGAGAAAGAAACGGTGCTTCTACAAAGTGAGCTTTGCCATTTGTATCTTATAGGTTTTTATCATTTGAGCCCAACATCTTTGGCTATCAAATGGAGCCGTCTGCTGCCGGGCATTTATACGATTTTAAAAGCGGTTACATGACTCCAATAAATACTACCCCCCACCAGGAGGTCACTTAGTTATTGTGCTTGGATCAGGGATCGTGAGTTGTAATTTTATTGAAGTCAAATAGTCTATACAGAGGTCGCAAATAGGATTTATAAAATAGATATAATGTGTAATACAAAGCTTGTTGATACAGAAATGTACAACTGAATAAAAATACACTTTGTTTTGAGCATTTTCTTCAAATTTCTCACCACAATACATAAAAATGGCCAACTAAAACAAAAGTTAAACTCACGCACCGTGGTTTATGGATACAAATTTGTATGTTTACGTGTATGTAGTGGAAGTTGGAAGAGAAAGAATGCAATTCGTTGGTATGAAATGGGCAGGCTTTACCCAAGAACCACATGTTTTACATTTTTATTTTCATCTATAAATAAAAATAAAACAAAGATGCATCCTTTTCCTTTCATTTCAGAATTATGCTGTACTCTGCTTGTGGGTATCTGTTTATTTTTTTTTTAGAAAGCACTGGGTCGACTTATTGTACAAAATATCAGAGGTGGCTTTGTAAGGTTGATTTCATACATTTTTCTCTGTGAAAGATTTCAATCAGCAGCATGACATAGGCGGTCTTAGAGTTACAGCATTACCCTAGCACCGACTTCATTGTTTGTTCTTTCATTACCAAATTGTGCTCAGATTAATCTGAGAATAGCCGCGTTCAGATTCAATCTTCATCGCAATATATTTAGCTCAGTCTGTCTGTTCTCTCTCTGAGATGTATAGCAAAGACTCTGCGCACAGCTCTGCACCATTCGCTGACATTTAACTAAATCTTGCACATGGAAAAGTACAACAATGCCCTCCAGTACAAACTGGCTTTGATGATTAAAAATACATTAGAAACTCTATATGGAAAGTAAAATCTGATGTTTAGGATCTGAAACATCAAAAATAGCCAAAGTTGTCTTTGTTCAGAGCGAGGGAAGAGTGTGGGAGTCAGGTTGTTTGTCTGTGAGTAGCAGTAGGTGGAGGAGGGGAAGTACTGTGTCACTCTGTGCAGCTCGAGAACGCTTTGCTCACTTCAGTGCTTTGGTATTACTTGATTTAAATCTGGAACAAAACTTCCATAAAACTGCTAAACAGCTGAAACACTGAGTTCTTTCAAATCGAGACTGAAGCCCACCTGATAGTTGTAGTCGTAAGTGGAACATTCGTCAACATATTTGTTGTTACCATTTTGATGCTGATATTTGACAATTATTTGTTTCATTATTGTTTTTATGATCTAAAGCACTTTGAACTGCTTTGTTGCTGAGTTTATTTGTATTATGTACAATACAAATAAACTTGACTTGACCTGAAGTGCACACATTTAAACATGCTTTCTTCTTGTGAACTCAAGTGCACATGCTTTCGCCCCTTATCTGTGTGCAATAACTTTAGCTTAGCTGAACATTCTGCGCCTTTGAGACATTTCTCCTCTGCGGATCAGTGAGTAGCAGGATGTTCCCTCTCCTCTGGCATTTATTTGCCTATGAAACGTTTGTGCACTCACAACAAGCGCCAAAAGGACCGTGCCACCAGGTGCGTCAGATAAAGCACTCCTCCCAAACGTGAAATCACAGACAGACAGGCGAATGCAACAAAAAACAAACCGATCCCAGAGCCCTGGGTTCCCGGCCGCGCTCCGCCGCTCCACAAAGCTCCTTTTGCCTCAATTGCAGAACAACAATGAACCTTCCGCCGCGCCGTAGCAGCTTGTGTCGTCTTGGAATTTCTACAATTTAATCCAAAAGGTCAGCAGCAAACAGTGAGCGCTGGAGTCAGATCAAATTAAAGTTTGAAAGCAAACATGATTAAACTGCTATTTGACTTTTCAGTGTGAATTTCTCCCAAGGCCTGGAGACAGTTCCCCCCCGCCCCACTCTCTTTCTACAACAGAAGAAAAGATTGACAGAGCAGGGAGCGCCAGCCTTTCTTTTCTGTCATCGCTGCGGAGAGGAGAGAGATTTTACTCTTTTGAAATTCACCAAATCTCTTACTGTGTGCATTATGCATGGGTTTTTTTCTTCTTCGTCTTCTCCTCGTTCAGTGATGGGGCTTCAATAGTCTTTGAGAATCATCAAAACATAGAGGGAGAAGAAGTCGCATAGCGTTGCGGGGGAAAAGTGGCTCTGCGTTGCCGGATCTAAAAATGGAATTCCGGGAATACCATATAGAAGGACTACAATCACAAATCTACTTCTCATGCTTCTTTCCCTCCACCATTCATTCCCTGGATCCTCTCTTACCTCTTCCCTCCCTGTGACTAAAGGCAGCCCACTCCTCTGCAGTGGCTGCCTGGCTCCCTGATTTGCTCGCTGCTCGGGGAGGATTTGCATAGACTGGCCCACTTGGTGCTTCTGCCCTTCCCCTTTCCCTCCCCTGCCCTGCCCTCCCTTCCTCTGTCCCATCATCTTCGCTTAGTTTCACCTGAGCTTGCTCCCATCCTCCTCTTTCTCTCCCTTTCCGTCATTCTTGCATCCTCCCAATCCCTTCTCCTCACTTTTTTTGCCCCTACTTCTCCATCTCACCCTCCCAACTCTCCTTACCAGCCCCTTCATTTTCTCATCTTCTTTTTTCCCCTCTTTCGTTATCAAGTCTGAAAATCTCTCTCGTTCTCTAGTGGAGTAATACAAAGAGCTATCAGTCTTGGTCTCCCCGGGTTAACAAGCCAGACTGCCTCACGTCTTCAGGGGGCGAAATAAAGCGAGAGCTAGAGAAAGAGATTGGAGAAGTCAGGCAAATGTTGGATCCAAACTCTAGGAAGAGAAAAGATCTCAACCTTGCTTTGAGAGTCTGTGGCTGAGCTATAAGGATGTTGAAAGTGCGCCTCCGCTGAGACGGTAGAAAAACAGAAAACTGACAGTTCATGCCGGAGTGCGCGGAGCTCCGCATCTTCCCCGTCGTTCCCTCCCTCTGCCTCTCCCTCCTCCTCAGGCTCATAGCTGAGCCTTGTGTGTTATCTGTGGCTTGACGAGCGGAGCTGTGCAAAGCACAGCACAGCGAAGCGGCGCAAGCGAGGCGGAGGGGCTGCAGCAGCGGGTTCTTCACTCTCACCGTCGCTCTCTCATTTACCCAAAGGGCGCAAAGGGACGCGTTCCAGGTGTCGTCCACAAGCGTGTGCGTGTGCGCGCTCCAGCAGGGTTACGTGGTCATCAAAGGAACTGCCACGGGGCGATCCTGCCGAGAAAAGAAAGTAAAGACATATTGGATTCTGGTTCAAAGAGCCAGCGAGCAAACGGAGAGCAACGGGATATCTGGAGAATTCCAATGAGTGGAGTCCTCGAGACCTGGCTCGGCTGCGTCTTGTTTGGGATCCTACCCCATCGGGGATCTTGTCTCGATTTCCCTCTTGTTATGGAGTTTGCTGCTTTTCATCGGCAACCAGAAAGTCACTTTTTCTGAGAACCGAGCACGCCTGCTTCTTCACTTTCTTTTAAATATCCTGTGAGAGGGGGAGGAGGGCGTGATGCTCCCCGAAGGAAAGCCCCAGGAGGGCCAACTGTTCTGGATGTTGCTTCTGGCCGTGGGATGGATGACGTTGGGTTCTGCATGGGGTTCCTTATCTCCAGACCTCCACCTGTTGTCCCCTACCTCTGGCGCCCCTGTGGCCCCCACGCTGTCCCGGCCTGATCACCCGCGTGGCCCTCAGGGGCCAAGGCACCATCAGCCTCCTGTACCAATACACCGCTCCCCAATGGGACTACGAGCTGGCCACGGTGAGTCCCTGCCAAACATCTCTTCTTTTTCACCCTGCTGTCTGGCTCTGCTCCCTCTGTCCATTTATCATCATGACTTATCGCAGCAAAAGGAGCCATCTGTAGATACCTCTCTATCATTTTTTGTCCCCCTCTTTATAAGTAGCTCAGTTCCTCCCTCCCTCTGTCCCTCAATCTTTGTCTCTTCTGCCTCGCTCTCCCTCTCGTTCCTGCTCGGACAGCTAACGATAGCTGACAGCTGCTCTGCATCACGGAGCCGTACATCGTCTATGAAATTATAGGTTTAATTGTCAGTGAAGAGCGTTGACAAGCCAAACACCCACAGCGACTCTATCAGGCGAGGATCAAGCGGTGACTCTGAATTATCAAGGTCCCCAAACGGGTTAATGCAGCCGTAATTGATGATTGATGGACACTCAAGAACAGGAAGATGGTTCTGCTCATCTTTAATAAGTGTGCTACTAATCCTGCTTTTCTTTTTGCTTTTCTTTTTTTCTGGTTTTGTCATGAGCCTTGTCCTTTTCCGTGTTAGGGCTCTGTAAGACAAGATGCACTACGGCATCTGGCATTTGGAGGAAGGCTTAAAATTTAACAGCCCCATTTAAAAAGGCTCATTTATAATTTTAAGCATCTGTTATCTCATCTGGCAGCTGTGTGAGGTTTTCGAGCTGATTGAAAATGGGTGGTCAAGCACGTTGTCAGGGCTTTACACGCTTCACAGGGTTTTTTATGATCTGTTTGCACCCAGATTCAATTACTGAGCAGGCCTTTTCGTACCATTTACATCGTCGTATCTCTTTGGCTTTAGTTTTCTCAGTTATTGAAGAAAATAGTCGATGGATCAAAAACAAGTACAAGGTTTAAAATCCGGATTACCGCTGAAATTACACAGTGATCAATGTAACGTTTGGCTTCTAGGACAACAAAATGGCTTGAGATGTTGTTGAAAAATGACAAATCTAAACTTTCAAACCATTTCTACCTGCATTTTTGTCTTTATTAAGACTTTACAGTAGCATCTAGAAGCTTCTTTGCTTGTTGTTGCATAAGATCCACTGAATAGCATCTCTTTTTAAACTGTTTTGATCCCGCTCTCTGTTTGACTCCTGTTAATGACGTAGGGTGATTTTTAGCTTGTCGACGACTCTCAGCACAGATGAGGTTGACGGGCAGAGACGGAGGAAGTGAGAGTTCTGCATCGCTAATGTGACATGTGGAGGACAGACAAAAATCAGAGATGGGGCAGGAATGTGCTGCGGCTTTAAAAAAAAAAAACGGATAACATAATGGCCTACAAAAATATGTTCAATTCTTTATTTCAACCTCAATTGCATGTGCAGATAAGCTGGAAAATTATACTTTACTATCTTTTTAAATGTTTTTACAACAAATAAGAAGCATGGATCAACCCTTTTCTGGTCGATCCCAATCTTCAGGTTTCTGAGATTTGACAGATTCCGATTTTTCCGTTTTTGTCATTCCTGGGACTATATTATGAATGACAGAAAATGTTTAGTAATTTGAACTGAAAATAATGGAATTACAATTAAATAAAATTTAATTTAATTAAAAATAAAGCCAGTCAAAGTATGTGTTGTTGGTTGATACATTTATAGAAAGACAATTATGCAAGTTCTTAGTTCTGATTCATTTACCATGAAATCTGATTTTTATGTTCTTGATGAGCCAATCAAGGGATAAATATCCAGTTCCGATTACTGACTGACTGATGGGTGCATATCTACTAAAAAATCTAAAACATTTTTCAAGGCTTTTGTATGTAGAAGTTCCCTATCCACACTATGTTTGCTCATATGTGCTGCGAGCAAACGGGGCTTTAGTTGTCCAACACATTGCTCCATGTCTGTGCTACAGAGTTTTATAAGTGGATATTTCTTGGCTGGAGTTGGTTCTGGTTGACTTTGTGTGAATTTGCATACAGAATGTGGTGACTCAGTGCAGAGTGAGATGAGAGAGAGGATAAAATCAGGAGATTAGGAGATGTGTGTGTATGTGCAGCCTATTAGCAATTCATCTGCAACAGACTGACCCTGCTTTTTGTGAGTGTGTGTGACTGTAATTAGATTCAGAAGAAACTTTGGTAGAAAGCAAAGAGAGAGAAGCTGGATGCTAAAGTTCGTCTGTTGAGGCACTTAGACAAAATGAGAACTCACACACCTAAGGAGACTGATTCATCGTGTGTGTTATTGGCATGCACAGATCATCACTGTATGATAACCTTGAAGCTGCTGTCTGATGATTTCTTATGTTGCTGTGCGTCTCGACATATTGAATAAAACATGTCGCATGGGTCTGAATGTTGGGGAAAATGAGTGAATTTTGTGGAACTTAAAAAAAGACAACTTACAAATAACTTTTCAGCACAATAAAGGAGCTTCTTTTAAGTTATTTATTCCTTAATATTGATGAAGACTGTTTCACTCATAACAAGACATATTTTCTATATGTACTTTTTCATCAGTATTAAGGAAACATTGACTCAAAACAAGCTCCTATATCTTGCAGAAAAAACACTTATGTTAGTTTTGTCTTATTTAAAGTGTACTAAGATATTTGCATTAGAAACTGGATTTTGCACTTTTTTAAAGTATGTACTATTTTTAATGTGATTGAAATTGTGAATAGTTGACGTGTATCGGGATCAAGGGAGTAGAATTTAGGTCATGTCTACACAGGTATTTTTTTTATTTTTATTTTCCTAAAACAGATGACGTGTTCAAACACATCTACACGGGACTGATCTCTGAATATTGTTTTCATCCACACGGAAACACTGAAAACAGCCCTAAATGCAGGTTTTTACTCCCTCGTCCTCCACATATGGTGGAGTTCTTTTTAGTAGCACATTTTGCAGCTGCTGCAGAATCCTCAATTAGGTCCTACAGCAGCTGCAGCACCACACTGGACATTGTTGTTGTTTTTGTGTGGTGGGTTTGGGGCAAGAAGTCAGGTCAGAGGTTGGGCTAATACATGAGCGCATTCATGAAAATATTCTGTAAAATGCCGTCTGCATGAGGATGTGGGGCAAAAACAGTTACAGACATTCTTGTTTAAAAAAAAAACAAAAAACTTGCGTGGACGAGACCTCGGTCTGTCAATGTGATAATGGAGTGAGTTCATTTTGGGAATGAAATCTCAGCGATCTCAATTCCTCCAGTTGGTCAGATCATTTTCACTTGAATTCATCAGAAAATAGGTCAAGCTGTCAGTTTTACTTGTAGTTCCTGGCAGGTTTAGTGACTCTTCATCAGTGCAGACAGCATTGGATTAGTAATCAGTCATAGTTGCAGTGAAATTCTTAAAGTGCTGTGTGCAGTACAGACTACATGGTGTGTGTGAAGTGTGGTTTTGGTACAGAAAAATGTTTTAACATGTCTAAAATGTCGGTCAAATAGGGTTACTCTGGCGTGTCGGATGTGTGAAAGAGCAATGTTAGATGGTCAGTCATGTGATGGAGGTACAATTAAAAAGGCATTGATTTCGTTGCATCATAAAACCAAATTTTTAACAAAAATGTATACCATAATCAAACACCTTTTATTTAAAATGGATTCACAACAACTATTCCCACTACTTCTTAAAGAATTCCACGTTTTTGTAATATTTGTAATATTTTTACTTAACTAATACATTTTGATACATATAGTCTCTAAAAATAACAAACAAATGGAAAAGCTAGTTGTTGAAGTTCATATTGACCAGGAACTACGCCTTTTTAAATTTTTGTTTTGCCTAATTGAGTAATACTAGCATAGCATTAGCTTGTTACTTATTCAGGGTATAACATATACTTTGAAGGAGCGCTACCATCATTAAATTGGTTGCAATCAAAGTCTAAAATTACTTCAAAAGCTCTTAATTAGTCTTATTTTAGCCAGCTGTCAGGCAGGGTGCAGCAACAGGTGGAGGATGTTCATATGAGAGACAGCAGAGCACTTTAGTCCCTTGGGAACACTCAGGCATCTAATTATTACCTTGGGATACGTTGATAGAAATTACCTGCCCTCCTCCCAGCATGTAGTAATAGAAGACAAAAAACAAGAAGTGTTCAGACATCATTAGCAGGCTGCATGGTGTTTGTCATTTTAATAAAACTCAACCAGCAACATCCACTGTAAAAACACAAAATCTCGCCTACTATACTAGATATTCTATACTATTTTTTTTGGTCTAGCTTCTCGTACAAATATCTTAGTACATTTGAAATGAGATGAAGCTAACTTACAAGTAACGTTTCAGAAAGAAGTCGGGATTTGTTTTAAGTCAAAGTACTAGTTCCAATGGCAGATCATTTGACTCAGAACAAGGCATGTCCCCCATATTTTAAATGAAATAATCTGCCACTGGAACTAGATCTTTTTCATCAATATTAAGGAATTATTGATTCAAAACAAGCTCCTGTTTCTTGCCAAAAAGTTACTCATAAGGCAGTTTTGTCTTATTTGAAGTGTAAGATATTTGTACTAAGAACTAGACCAAAAGCACTTGGTAAGAGATTATTGCCGTGTTTAACTAAGTGTTTTAGGAATAACATAAACAAACATAAAAATGAGTCCATTTCCATAATTTCCTTTGTGCTGGAAAGCCTGAGTGCCACAGTGTGTGGTGTTTTCCCTTCACCCGCAGTGTCCCCATCAGCTCACTGAGGGTTGTGTATTTTTAGTCATGTGGCTGTAAATTAAACTGAGCTGACACAAACCGTATTCAGAACATTGCATGTTCCCTGCAGCAGCTTAAAGTCAGTGTTTTGATGCTCATAAGTGACCTGGCTCATGAATTATTCAGGCTCTACGTTGAACAAAAACGTCCCCGTTACATTGCTTATGCTATTATATGTAATCATTCCAGCCGAGGAGTGTATTCTTAATGGACCTCTGCTGTAGCACAAACAGATGTAGGTGACTAATCATATAGGCCGTGGGTACAGTAAAAGTGATATTAAAGCATTGCCGCTTCCCCATAAGTCGAGCAGACAATGTCTGGGAGCGAACGAGCCGACTGAATAACAATTGTGAGAGTGTTTTGACCCGCTTTGAAGCTTTGCCCTCAGCACTTAGGGGGGAAATAAAAGCAGGGCTGAGGGGGGAGTGTGTGTTGTTCGCCTATGTGGGCATGCGTGCCGGTCGTTTGATGTGGGATCACCTTGAAGGGAGTGACTTTGGCAGCGCCCGCTTCCACACCGAATGGACCTTCCCGGGACCGAAAAGCCTCGAGAAGGTTAAAGTAGAGGCGGGGCGACGGGAGGCAGAGATACAGAGGTAATCTCCGTCTGCGTCAAATCCTCCCTTTCTTTCACAAATAATCAAAAGCACTGACAGTTTGGGCTGTCTGTGTTCTTCGGGCGACTGAGATCGTTTGGAGGAAAAGTGGGAGTTTAGTTTGACTGAAAGGCGGATTAGTTTTGCTGTGGGAACAGTAATTCAGAAGAGAAGCGAAAAGCAATTTGATGTTTTGAACTTTGCTGTTGGCTGGTTTAGAGGGATGTTTCAAACTTTAGCTCACACGCTACCAAGACTTAACAATCACCTTAAAGGGGCAGTAACTTTTCAGCAAGATGAAGGGGCTTGTTTTGAGTCAATAACTCCTTAATATTGATGAAATAGTCTCACTGGAAGATTATTTCACTTATAACAGGGCGTCAAACTCATTTTCCTGTTGTGGCCAAGTAAAGATCATGAATGTTCTTAAAGGGCCAGTTGTACCAGAATGTATTGATAGTGTAAGAAATACTGCCACCTGTAGGTGGGAGTACACCATCACTTAGAGCAAATGTTTTTCCACCATTTTTACAAAAAATCTGCAATAAACTCACACTTATGTATTGGTGTGAAAAAGTGCAGGGATTTGTTGATTTTCACAAGAAACTGGATGAACTATTTGACGCAGTTTGTTAGTAAACAGATAAATTCTCCTTTGAATTGATTGCTAAAATAATATTTAAGCACACTGTTATCTTGACCGTTCTAATTATGTGTCCCTTTAGAGTTTAAGGGGCTGGATTTGGCCCCGGGCCTTGAGTTTGACACATGACTTATAACGAGACATTTTTCCCCATGTTATATGTGAAATAATCTACCAATGGAACAAATTCTTCTTCATCAGTATTAAGTAGTTATTTATTCAAAACAAGCTCCTGTATCTTGGTGAAAAGTTACTTGTAAATCTTACCAAAATTACTTAGTAAGATTCTGTGTTTTTGCAGTGTATACAAAGATTGTAATGGAAATGCAGCTACTGCTAGAAAACAGAGACAACTTGTTAACTAGTCACCACACACACACACACACTCACACACACATTTCCCATTTTCTGGGGCAAATGCCCAGATTATTGCCATTTTAGCTTTTCTTTGGTACATTGTGGTTCTCGATTGCTTTTGGAAGAAGCGTCGAATTGCATTTGAAAAGCTTTGAGGTCTCAGCTGAAGGTCTGAACTCGGTTTTGAACGGTTTTCAGGTCTTGTGTAGGACATATAGTTGTGCCGGCTGTATAATTATTGTTCCACATGTGGCTCACTGAGGAAATATTCCAAGTGGCAGGAGCATGTATGCGGGCATCATGCAGCGTTTCTGTAGGAATAAAATGATATTACCCTCCGGCAACTCTTTGGAGGGGGGTAGACGATAGAATTTAAAGATGGAGAGAAGAAAAAGAGGGCATGACAGGTGAAGGATGGGAAAAGAAACCAGCTGTTTCTGTTTTCCTATGCGTCTCAGAAAAGGAGGTACGACAAGCTGTGTTCTCATTTAAAAACATCCCTCGCTCGCCTCTCTTCCATCTTCATTCTGCTCTTCGAAGCTAAACTTCCCATCCTCTTTTTTTTTTTTTTTTTTTCGTGGCCCTGTTTATGCTCCGGACAGAAAATCGATAGAAAAACCTGTTTAGGAGGCTCGATTGTGTAGTTATTTTAGGGAGGTTTTCTTTTATTTATTTTTTTAAATATTTTTTCTCCGTCTCTTTTCTTGTTTTTTATTTTTTGCTTTGCCCTCGCAGGCTCAAGCGTTTTATCTCAGAGCAGACAAAAGACGTTTTTCATCCTCTCCGGAGATGGAAGGAGGGAAGGGAGGATGGCGGTGGGGAGGAGTGGAAAGGTTAAGGGACGGAACGAAACAAGACAAAATTAAAGAAAGAGTGTGAAAGAGGAGCTGAGGGGGGAAAAGGTTGACATTGACATAGTAATGGCTGCCCTCTTGCATCTCCTGTTTATTCTGACCTTTTTCTTTCTAATGCCTGCTCAGCTTACAGCCTCCATTTTTTACCCCCTGCTTCTCTTTCCCTATACGTCTTTTCTTTCACAACATAAAGACAAGGATCTCTGTTTTCTCCAGAGCTGTGTGCTCTTTGATGTCTCTTTTATTCCCCCTCTGAATCTGCTTGCTCTGCAAATGACACAGGAAGTCGATCCTCAAAATTTCACCTTGGGGGGGGGGGGGACTTGCTTCCTCTCCACCCTTTAGTTCTTGACTTATTGATTATAAATCGTTGCCTCTTACACTTTGCTGTTATTGCATGTTTTTTTACTACTTGAATGTTGCAAATCAATTTGCTGATAAGTCTCCTACATTTACATCTACTTAGTATTTTTAATTCAGCCTTATTTTCCTAGATTTAATTTATTATTATTGTAAGTCATCAAGGTTAGGAAGCAGCAAAACAGTCCCAGACCACCATGGCGCCACCACCATGTTTGACTGTTGAAATTAATTTGTTTGTGAAGTGCTGTCGGTTTTATGCCAAATGTTTTGAAAATGTTGTCTTGTCAGGCCACAAACCTTTTTTTTTTTTTTTTGCCAAATGTATAAAAGGGTAGGGTAAATGTATTACTGGGTAGTAATGAACCCAGCTGTGCACCAGCTGGGTTCATTATAGGAGCTGCTCCTCATTGCAACAAACATTAGTAAAAATGTTGCTAAAGGATCAATAGAGGAGTCGTGTAGTGATAACTTCCTGAAGGCGGAGTTTCACAAAGAGCTGGAGTTTCTTAAAGAGACAGGGGCCTACAAAGTGAAATTACAAATTTCACTTTGTAATTTCACTTTCTAAATTACAAAGTAAAATGTTTAAGTCATATTTGATATACATATAGCATATTTTTAACAACTGAAGTCAACATAATTTATTGATTGTGCTATAAATTGACGCTATGTATCTGGAAAACTCATAATTCAGCCCCTTTAAGCAACTCCTCCACCCTATAGATTATAAGTCCCAACATGTAACTATGTACTTACATGTATAGAAAGCGAAGCTACTGATTGAAGTCTGCAGATCTCTTCTTATATTACTTTTTTTTTTTATCATCTGGAAAGATTTTTCTCGCTGATCTTCTCAGTCCATGATTGTGAAGAGGAATACTTACTTTACCTCCTTCCACAGCCAATTACTTTAAATGGTTTTGTTCTCATGTCGAGTCTGTCTCCATGGAGACCGCAACACAGCCCTCCAGACTGAACTGAATGGAAAATTTCCCTCAGAGGTCATGAATCATGTAGAGTGTGACCTGCGCTGACATCATAAGGTTAAGTAACGGCTCGTTCCTTCGTATCCCTGCACCTTTTCCGCCGACTTCCCTTCCGTGCTCATTACGGTCTCCCGTCACAGCTGCCGGCGGGAACGCGGTGGTCGTGCCTTTGAAGCGCTCGCTTTCCTCGTTCAGATCTGCCGCTCGGCAGGCTCGTCCACCTGCAGCCGGGCTTTTCATCGAAACGGCACAAGATGATTAGGTGCGTTTGCACAGCAGACAGTGACCTTGAGGGAGACAGATGAATGCTTTACTGCAGACCACCACTCCTTGAGCTCATACGTCGCCTCAGGATGTCTGTCCCTGGCCAGTAATTTGCACTTCAGTGGTAGATTTTTGTAATTTTTTTTTAAATTCTCTGAGAGTTTTAGCACATTTGGGGAGAAAGAAGATGGAGCTAAGAAGTATATCTTAAGGGTGGAATGAGGGGGAAATGTAGTTTTGGCATTATGTATGGAAAAACTACTTATTTGTTGATCCGTCAGTAGTGCAGAATGTTTCAGTCCAGCCTTGGCTGTTTTTATGCTTGTTTAAGTCTAAAATGTACCATTTTTCTTTATTCACAGATAAAATCTCTGGAGTTGTACAGGTCAGGTTTAATCAAAGTATTTAAATTTTGAAGTAAAGTTCAGTAAATTCAGTAGTTAAAACCTCCAAAACAGATTCCAGTTGTAATCTGATAACTTTAATATCTAGGGCTCATAATGGCAACAGGATCTAAAATTAGACCAGGGGTGGTATTTTTATAGTTGTTGTCCTAAAAGCCACTGAATGACTTTATAATAGCATTGCTAAAAGATGTCATTGTTTAATTTGCTTAAATGACCATAAGCATCTCAGCGTAGTAGATGGTATCGAAAAGAAGAAAAATGTTGTGGGATTGGGAAACCCTCCAATACCTTCTTGATTCTTGTTTAATTTATTGTCACAGCTCCATCCCTTTCCTTTATCTGGGCTGGAGACCAGCAAAACAAAATTAATCCAGAAAAGAAACACCGATGCAATGACTCTGGGTTTCTCTATGTATTTATTTTTGTCTATTAACTTTTCTGGTTTGGTGTTTGAATTTTATAGCTCACTTAGGAGCCTGCTAAGTCAATAGATTAGTTGATAATTGCTTTTTGAGAAAAAAAAGTCATTAGAGACATTTTAGTACTTTCGAAAGGTTGCTAACAGAGGCACTTTTATTCTACTGTGCTGCCTTACACACTTTAAAAAGAGGTGGTGGATTCTCTGATTCTTTTGCAACCAAAGACATAGTTGAACCTTGGACAGATTCAGCTAATAAATACGAGTCTTTCACATAAATATAAAAATATAGTGTTGTAGTGAAGACCATCTTACCCGAGTGAACACAGGACTTGACCTGTATCTTTATCCAAATAAATAAATAAACAAAACAACAGAAATAATAAATACAAATGAATTATAAAGTCTCTCTAAACAAAACTGTCCTTCAAAAATGGGGCTTAGTTGAGACCAAAGCACCAGATTGAAGACTTTTGTCATCCAGTTTTCGGTAGAAAGAGAGAGAGAGAAACGAGGAAAAACAATAAATCATGCAATTGGAAATTGAGTTCATTTTAAATGATCATGCTTATTGATTTATTTATTAATTCACAGGACCTGGTTGCAGTGGTGACCCTTTTTCAATTAGGGTCAGTTACTTCCATAAAATGTAAGTGAACCCAAACTGGTTTGAAAGCAGATCTTCCCCAGTACTACAACTAACAGACTCTGAAAGGGCGAATACATCCAGGTAAACCTGTCCTGAGTTAGCATCAGCCACAGACAGGTGGCGACTGGTGAAGAACTTTAGCATTTTGAAAGTAAAAAAAAATAAAAAATTACTGGTTGCATTTGAATGAAACAAGAGGTTCAACACCAAGCTACAGTATATATAAAAAAGGAAAAAAGGTTACCACAGCTGGGGTTTTGAATTGTTATATGGGGAAAAACTCAGATACAAGGCAGAGAGATGAATGTAAAGATGTTGTTCAGAGCAAGATATTGGAAATATGGTCTAAAGCTCTCATCTGTATACTTATGACTTATAATACTATGTTTGATATAAATATGCATCTTCTGACACCGACTACCTAGTTATAAATGAACAGGAATTTCATTTATAACTAAATGAATTGTTGAAATTACTGAGCGGCTGACAAAATAGGCCTGAACTGAAATCTGTGGCATCCTCTGCTAGAACTTTGAAGCTGCAACTGAATGTCCATCCAGGCAAACATGCACACAACCCTCAGATAATCCACCCTCTGATATTATGTTTGCAGCCAAGCTAAATATGATATTTGTAATCCCCTCCATCTTGTCCAGCGAGGCCCTGGATAAATATCTCTGGCCCTGCAACATTTCCGGAGCGCTGTTTCTCTCTCATTGTGCTTTATCATGCCAGAAAGAGGAAGAGAGGGGGGAGGAAAAAAGAAAACTGTAGAGAGAGAACGAAGCATGGGGACGTAAACTGTAAATAAACAAGAGAGACAGAAAACTATTTGGAGAGGAGAAATAGCAAAGCGGCGGTGGGTGAAAGAAAGGGGAAGATGGAGAGCGTGGTACGCGTGGAGAAGCA
This sequence comes from Poecilia mexicana, assembly GCF_051168715.1. NCBI lineage: Eukaryota > Metazoa > Chordata > Actinopteri > Cyprinodontiformes > Poeciliidae > Poecilia > Poecilia mexicana. Next base: position 6,083,548 of record NW_028263390.1, on the reverse strand, counting down.
GAGGTCCAGCAGGGAGGCAAGGCAGAGAAATAAAAAAAAGAAAGAGAGATTGGGCTAGCCTCTCTAACCCACTCCAGTCCAGTCTAAAGTAGCTAATGGGCTTGCCCAGACGCACTGAGTGGATATTGCGTTGGGACTTCCTGCAGTCCCTGAGCAAACAGACAGCCAGTGTTGGCAGAGAGGCTCGCTGGCTAGCCTGAAACATGATATCATCTCGCTTGCACCTCCAATGTGGACAGAGAGCCAGGGCTAGAGGAAAGTCGGGTGAAATCCCACTTCTGACAGACCCTGTGATGCGCCACCAACGAGACTTTGTCAAGCAAACCAGTGGTTTATTGGAAGTGTTCTGACACGTGTGTTTTCCCATCCTGATGCGCATTCAAACTCGTGGGAGGATGGGCAAGCTTCTGAAACATGACAACTTTACAGGCCCACGCATCGCACAGTGACAATACAAACTGCTTCCCTTTCTGACACTTTACCTTCATACATTGGAATAAGTGTCACAGAGCTCGTGGTGGTGGTGGTGTAGCAGGCTTCGGATTCACGGTCATGGAAATGTCTTTGACACTGGAAAGCCTCTGTGGACTGTCAAATCCTAAAACTTTTGTACCAACGGCTTTGAATGCAGGGACACAGCCAGCCAAACATCCAATTGTTCTGACTGCGACAACAGTTTCATGACTCACTCCTGCCTGTCCTAATGGGGATAAAATGTGGAGGAAATTTGTAACAGAGAAAATACACCAGTGCTTGCAGTGGCCTTCGTGCTTTTTAGTGCTACATTTTATCTTTTTTTTTATGTTTCTGTTGCATGAACTACCTACTTTTCATAAACACTGCCTACAAAAGGTATGACTGTTATTACATTTTGTACCAACACAGCAACAGATTTCACTTTATTTTCTTAGGATTTAATATGTTAAGTGATAAATAAGCACTTAGTTGATGAGTACATGTTATCGACTGGTGGTTTTCACTGCCCCTATATAAAATCTAGTGAAACCCACTTCCAGACGTCACCTATTTGGGAAGCAGAGGAGGCAAAGAGGCCCATAGTAGCTCCGAAGGACCCGGAGAGATCCACAGTTTAGATCAGTGGTCCCCAAAGTCAGTCAGGGTAGTCCAACAGTGACCCACTGTCTTTTCATGTTGAAAAATGTTAAAATTCAGAGTTGCGTGAGCAGGCGTAATAATTTGGAAACAATAGCTTGCCCGGTTACGGCTGAATTGTTGCGCACTCTCTCACGCCCAGTTCAATGCACCAAGTAGTAATGTAACTTAATCCTCTTTACTGTCACTGTTTGAAATAAACAAACTTAGTCTGGTGGGGGAGGGGAATTAAAGCCTGGTGACCCACCAGTCTAATAGTACACTTGGGGGAAGCCTTGGAGTATCAACATTTTTGGAAGACTCTATCAATAAAAATCTAAGACGAACATAAAGAACCACTCGCTCTGACTTTACTGAACGGTCAGCTCAACACAACAGTTTGCCGTGCTTGACATCAAACCCAACTCTAGCAGCAACCCGGGAATGGTTAGCACCTCCTGTGGGGCATTGTGTCCAATCCTAAGTCACAAGTACAAGTCAAAAGGGTCAGACTTGTTAACCCACTCTTCAACTGCTATTGCTCGGAGTCAAGACTAAAGTGTTGTACAGTCAGGGGACAAATCACCCTTCTTTATTTTGCACCAGCTCTGACAGTGGTCTGAACGAGAAGAATAACATCGGAAGGGTAGAAGAGACAGAAGGGAAGGCAGACTTCCTCCATCACCCGAGTCTTGCATAACCAACTCCAGATCTCTCTCCCTATGATTCATCTTATTTTACAAGGCACTTAGTGGATATGGATAATTCATATGGATCCGAAAAGCCCCCCAGGGCGCCTTTGACGTAAACAATGTATGTCCCATATTCGTCAGAACGAGGAGTGCAAGGAGCAATTTCGCCAAGCTAGCAGGATGAAACTGCAACCACCCCTCCAGAGGAAGATTGATTAGATGCTCATTACTCCATGTGTTCTTGCGCTTGTGTGCGTGTGTGTGTGTGCGCGTTTGTGTGGGTGAGCAGAGGGCGCTGCGAATGGGTGTTTCCTTGATTTGATTCATCAAGTGCTCAAAAGCAGGCCAGAGGCTTAATCACTGCAAGGATAGCATGCCAAGCTGTTATCTGCTGTTGTATTTTAAAGATGCTGACTCTGACTTGGTACTGACTTTGTGTCAGAAAGCGCCATTAGACGAAGTTTGAGTTTTGCCCATGTATTGTGCAGAACTTTTCCAGTCTGTTTCAGCTCTCTCTCTTTCTCTCTCTCTCTTTCTCTTTCTCTCTCTCTCTCTTTCTCTCTCGTGGCAAACGGATTACATTATAGGCACATCAAAAGGATTTTACAAACATATTGCCATTCCAGAAAGGGTCTGTTGTGAGGTGCACATGCGGACGGCTGCTGCTGCGGCGCTAATGAAGCCCCCTCCATCCCCTTCCCGTTCCTGTTCTTTATCATTCACATTCAATTACTCAACTCTATATTCGGTGCCGTGAACTTGATGATGCTATCAGACGCAGACATGTATGGGAAAAAAAAAAGAAAACTCTCAACCCCCCGCTCTCTCATTTCGCTCTTTAATTGATTTTCTCCTCTTTACGACCGTCCTCTAGCCACCGCATTTGATCCTCGCTCTACCCTTACCTCTGCCTGCCCTTATCAAATCTGAATGTAAACCAAGGAGACTTTGTTTCCCAACAAAGATCTCCCATTAAGCCATTTTTCTTCAATGCAAGTTGTTAACTTTGATTTAGAAATGACAATGAACTGCTTAGATAAGTCTAATGAGTAAGCTAACAGAAGCCGGGTTAATAAAGCACAGGCCTTATTGTGAATTTATCCTGTGGTGTTTCAGTTAATTGCATCAGTACTGGTGCATCGTGATGCCACACTCAACAGCACAATGCCTGAGAAATACATATATATATATATATATATATATATTTCCTTTGCACTCACACCGATCACAATTGCTTCTACTTTGCTTGTTTTTGATCCTCGCGTCACTGTCAGAGGAGCACCTAGAACACCGAGCTACTTGAACATTTTTAATGTGAAGCTCGGCAGGAAATCCAGAGATTAATTATCCATATGATGTTACAGCATTTAAACCAAATCCGAACATCGAACTGACAAGAAATGACTGCTTAATGGAAATGTTGCTCTTAGCAGTGTAAATTAATCACCTGCTGTGTGTAGCATAAACCTTTTAGAAGCTTCTTTCACTGTTATGACTGCAGAGTCGCACGTTGTTTTAGAAGCTACTCTAAAAGGCCTAAGTTTTTAATTGCCACACACTTCCAGACTGGAAGAAGTTGAGCAGCCATAAAGTTGCCATGGGAAGAAGTTTACTTTGGACTATTAAGCCAACTTAGAAACAGTAACTTCTGGAAGTCGAGAAGCAATTTTGAAATACTGAATTTATGTTTCAAAATTAGTTGGGGTTTGTTGACCCAGATGAGGAGTTTCAAGAAATTCCTGCTGATCACAGTTAAATATATACAACTTGAAATATAATTAAAGGTCTTACTTTTTATTTTTTATCGATAGCTTATTAGATTTTCGGTGCTAGGCCACCAGGGTTTCTTGCTAGCTAGAAGCTAACAGAGTTAAGAATTGGTCTATTAACTTAAGAGATATTTAAGATTTTTTTAAGAACATAGTAGTCCACTAAGAAAATACAATCGGACAAAAGAACTTGTTCAGTATTAAATGTCACCACAAAAAAAAAGTCAGAGTGTTGAAAAGTAAGACGCTGAAATTAAGGTTGCCTCCTCTGAGCTTCAGCCTTGACTCGGGGTAGCCTGAAGCAGCTTCTTAGATGAAAACTAAGGGGACTTCAGACACTTAAAAGTCAGCAAGTATTTTAAAATCTATTCTTTGATTCACTGTAGGCTGGTAAATTTCTGGACAGCACAGGCGTGAGACTCTCATTCAGTTGAGACAAGGAGATGTCTAAGACCAGTTAAAAAAATACATGATATTGAGGTAGGATAAAATCTACCCTTTCTTATTGTAAAGTAGATTACAGTAAGAAAGGGAGGTAGAGATTGTATTTTTGGGGAAAAAAAAATGTATTTATTTATTTTTTTTTGCATAACAGAATTGATTTATTTGTAGAATTAAAACCCAGAGTCTTTAAGAACTACACTTTTTGAGTATGTGGGTTGATAGAGATGCTGTTAGAGCTAAATATTGTAATTTGATGTCTTTCAATAAAATCAAAAACAATTTAAACACATTGATATAATTAAGACAATGTCAGGCAAATTTTACATCAGTGTAGAAGTGAAAGACAACACCTTAGTTCCTCAGCATAGAACCAAACGGAACCAGGTGTTGAGGGAAAAAAAAGAGGTCCTACAATTGTGCCCTGAGGAACACCAAATCAAAAAATTCTCAAGTAGAGAAATAAGGATACTGTGGTGAACAGAATCAAATGCAGTGGCTGGAAAGACGTCCTTAAAAACATTTAAAAGTTCAATATAAAGTAGACTGGAGAACCTCTAGAATAGAATCATCCTCCAAAAACAGGAGTAAGGGATGAAATGAAGTCGGTACTAAATAGGGACCAAATTAGTAAATCGTCGAATTGAGCTGGAGCCATGCTAATACTTTGACATGTGTTGCTAACAAAATGTTTGGATTGTTTCTGGTTTTGTTACTCAAGGAGTGGAGGCTCTGTTTCACATTGTTGATCCGGTGAGTATAGGCGGCATGCAGCACATATTACAAATCTTTAAACGCAGCGAAGAGAAAAAGGCTTATCCCACAGCAGTATTACCCCTTGTAGATGCATAGACATAAGCCGTGTGTCATCTGAATGGAATTTAACACTGATGCCCACGCATGATTTGTCACCAGCATTAATTCCCCCAGCCCACATCTCGAGCCACTCATTTTCATAAATAGCCCCTGTTCACTGGGTGTATATATATATATATATATATAAGTATATGTATCGTCTTCCAATCCATGGTGGTTTTCTTCCTTATCGTGTGTCTAATTCTCTTGTTTTATCTGTACTTTTCATTCATTCCTTCCTCTCCATCGCAGCACGCTTCTTTTTTTCCCCCTTTCTCTCTCGCTCTCTGTCTCTCTCTCTCCATTTTTAACCATCGTGCCAAGTGGCAGACTCGGGATACGTTGATCCGCATTTGTGACAGCGTCTGAGTGAATTAACGCAATGCTGCCACTGCGTGCAGACATCTAGGACATGCAGCAGAGGAAAAAAAAAATATTTTTTTAAAATCCATCCCCCGTCCTGTCTATTGGGCCGAAAGCTTATCACACTCTGCTAAAGGAGAGCAAAGAAAGGTGGAAATGTACCCCCTCTGCAGTAACATGGAGTGCACATGGGTGTGAATATGAAAACATATTTTCAAGCCTAAAACTTTGAGTAAGCTTCAAGATACAATTAATTAATTATCAAATGAATTAATGCCCCCTGTTACCTTATTGTTCTCAATGTTACCAACTCACTAACCGAAAATCACAATCTTCAAAAACAAAGTTCTCTCTGACTTTAATTCTTATACTTTTCTCAATCCTATTAGTTCTTCATTGGCTGGAGAAAGAAAAAAAAAACCCACAACAACTAGATCTTAGCTAACATCTACCTGTGGAACAGGCAGAATTGATGTGCAGACCGAGGTGATTATTGGAGTTGGCATTGAACACAGCATGCAGGATCGATACTGAAGTGCTGTATTGATCCTTATGGTAGTTGGTGATGAAGTGAAAAAGGCTTATTGTGCCAATTGGGAGATGAGCACAGGACAACAGTTCAGTGAGCCGATGGCTCTTTGCTCCCAGGTTGGGACTCCTGTGCAGTGAGCGTTTGGAAACTTCAGACCTTTGGCGCTTATTAGAGACGTGACATCGGTGTTGCTGGGTTGATCCATTCTTTGCCTTTGTATAAATTATTATTAATGCAGAGTTTGGGTGGGTGTGTACTGTATTGTTTATAGTGAGAATTTTCCTATAATGATAAGAATTTAGATTTATCGTTGTCACAATAATTTCCAATTAATGTTGTTTTATAACCACCCAAAACTGTCATTGTTGTTGGGTTTGGTAGTTTTACTATTTTCTCCACTGGTTAATGAAAGTATCAACAATTACCAGTACATTTTTAAACACAGTTACTGTGATACAAATCACACTTCTGTGTGAAATGGGAATGTTTTTCAAGAGCATTATTTGTGTTTGTGGGGCTATAATTGCTGTGACACACAGTTAGACACATAGTTACCTAAGAAAGAGGAAATAAAAACTTCTAATTGTTTTTATAATGATACTGCAAAATATCGTACTAAAACTTTAAGTCCATTTTACCGAAAGCTCATTTGAAAAACTCATTCTTGAGCTTTTCTTGCTCAATCTTTAAGAACATCTATAAGCAGAAGTTGATATCTCTGTGGAAAATAGTTTTTCTTCGACCAATATTTCAAAAAATAATGAATACAATATGCATACTTTATGATTTATTTTTTTAGACCACATTTAAACAGTGTTGGCAACACTTTTTTTCCCCATCTCTTTTCATACATAATTTATACTTTTTAGAAAGTGATTTTTTTTTATCATGTTCAAGAATACCAACTAAAACGGTTTGCTTTTCTCATTAATATTCTGCAATTGCATTTGCAGTTTCTGTCCCTGTGTATTTTCCTGACAAAGAAGACAAAGCAAGCCCACTGCTGGGTGCTTTTCTTTCTTCTTTTTTTTTCTTTCTCAAAATCCCAAAAGAAAGTAAAACTAAAAAGAAACTCCAATACTTGGCAAATCTGGTCGGGTCTGGTTTCTAGCATTCGCCCATGCATACAGGAAGTGGCAGGTATGTGCCTGCAGCCTGCTCTCCTGTCCTATGATATGCTGTCACTCCACGGCTTTGGACTGCCTCGAACTTTTTCTGTCCATGTGTATAATGCATGCGTCTGCATGTGCTTGTTTTCACTGTGCTGGTTTCACCAGGAGCGCTTCTTCCCCCAGCGTAGATCTACACTTCAGGTCTCCTCCACGTCTGCACACGGGTAAACATCTCCGGGGTGACATTTCTTTCAAAATCAACAAGCAAGGATAACAGGCTTGGATGTATATGTACACCCCACACATATACCGATCGTAAAGAAAACAACATATAATTAAAGTGGAGTTTTGTTCTTGTTTCTTGTTTTTTTTTAATAATTGCTTTCTAAGATCAGTGAGGTTTGGCCAACTATTTTTGATTTACTAAGAAAACATTTTAGAGAATTTAAAAAAGAAAATGTACACACCTTTTCCTAGTATTTAGTTAATTTGCCAAACTTTTCTCTGTCCCTATGTTCAAAAATTTTTATTTCTGTTTCAGTAGACCACAGAACATGTCTTAAAAAACTAAGATTTTCTATCTCTGAATGCATATCCAAGCTATAATTCAGCTTCTTGAGCTGCTTTTGGAGTCATGGCTTCTTACTGTCTGATTGGTCAGATGATATCATCGCCCTGTTTTTTACCACATTAAGCCATCATATTCACAAGGCCTCTTGCTTTCGGTTGATAACGCGGATTTTATTTTAAAACACATCGACAACTATACATTTTATGTAAATGTCTTCCTTCCGCTGTATGCGTCCCCCCTGATTATCAGCGCCAAAATCAACAAAACACACACGTGGCCTTTTCTGCTCCGGACTCCTCTTTGCGCGACGGAATCAAGCCTCGCTAATCAGCGACGAGCGGTCGGTGCGCCGCCTGGGCTTTGATGCTGCACAGAGCTGAAGTGTGTGGGTGAACAAATTGATATGTTTATGTGTGCATTTGCGTGGAGTGGCGCTGTATGTGTTTTCACCTCGAGCTGAAGGATACATCAAAGCCCGCGCGCTTTACTCAAGCCCATTTAGTGTGCAATCGTGGCAGAAAGAGCCTTTTAGAGGTGTGCAAATATAGACGTAATTATGGAAATTACATGTGGTAAAAGATACGTCCCCCATCGTTAGCGCTCAGGATTCATTCCAGGCTCCTAATGAGAAGTCAGCATAAAGTGTAGCAGACAGCAAGAAAGCTCCTGGCAGCTTGTTGTCTTAACCCCTTTAAGCTTTGATGGCAGCACATAGCGATGGGAGGGAAAAGAAAACGTTAAATGTTGACGTTACATAAAAATAAAAAAAAAAACGCACCAAAGACATTTCTGCCCCAGTTCAGAGAATGCGCCACTCTTTTCAACCGTGAGGACATCACTTCTCCCCCTCTGTCTTTTATTTTTTCCATTGCCAGGCATGTACGGTCTGAAAGCTTTGAATGAGAAATGCAAAGACAAAACAGAATAGGAGGCCAGACGGATTGATTTTCTTTTTTTTTTTCTATGTTTGAAAACCTAAAAGCACTCTGATTTGAAAAGGGACCGTTTGCTCCGTCTTATTAGCGTCCAAACATTAAAGCGTACATGTCAAACCACTCTTTAGCAGTAACCCTTTTCATTGACACTCATATTCCCCGGATATTCATTTGTCACAAACACGATGCAGAGGAGTGGCCATTAAAATGTCTCCAGTTTTCTAGTTAGCGTCCCGTGAGCAGGAAGCAAAGAGCCTATCACTTTGCCCTTTTATCTACGAACAGCTCTCAAATGGAGTGGAGACATTCAATTTAAACTCTGGGGTCTGGTGGAAGCCAGTGACTTCCATTAACTCTGTCCCTCTGAAGTAGTTGGCGGGGTACAGCATCAAAGAACTTTAATTATCCCGCACTGCAATGACGGAGACAAAGTGATGCATCTGAGGCAGGGGAGGGAAAAAAAACACACAAAAACAAAGCTATAAAGCCTGAAATGTGGAAAAAAATGGAGGACGGGTATGAAATTGAAGGGAGGAAAATGTAAAAATGTTCTAATGATGACAGATTTGCTTTATGTTTCTCCTTTTAGTGGGATCTTCAAGTTTTAAATTGGTACCCTGTTTCCATTATCTGCCTTTTGATTGGATTGTGGAGCCCTGCTGAGGTGTAACCGCTAAAAATCATGGACAGATCTGGTCATTTAATTAGTTTTGTCCTTACCGGGAGAAGCATTCACGCACGCAAACGGGAACACATCAAGTAAAACGGTAGACTGTAGTGTGTCTGTGCCCTGGAAAACTATTATTATTCTATTACAGTTGTCCTCTTCATTAGATACTCCTACCTGGTTGTGGAGAAAAACTCTGCTTGGGTACAAAACTGCTTTAATTCTTCTTGGCCTTGACTCAACATCGTGTTCGAAAATCTCCCAAGAGATTTTGGTCAACATTGACATGATGGCATCACATTGTTCCTGCTGATTTGGTGGCAGCATATCCATCACCCCGAAACCCTATTTCTATAGCATTGAGATTTGTTGACTGTGTCAGGTGTTGGAGAACTGAAATTCAAGAAACCAGTTTCAGAAATTTTGAGCGATGGACACGATTAACAGCAATCAGTGCTAATAGACCTAAAGTACACCACCATCACCAGCAGGACGAACATTGACTTTACGCAGGAGGGAGAGACGCTTTTGGCATTTGTGCTAAACTAATTTAAGATTCGCCAAATCAAGCAAAGCTTATACTGAACTTGAGCAAATCATAGCCACAGTTTCCTCTTTGTAGTTGTCTGAGAGTGAATAGTTTTCACATATACTTTTTCTCGTCATAAGGAGTTAATTTCCCATTTTCCACAAATTCTTTTTCGTTATGATTTTCTCAAGATAACAAGTTAATCTCTTGATGATTTTCTCGAGAAAACGTTTGACAAGTTGTGTATTCAGAGATGTGGTTTGTCATAGGTGTTGTTATTGACCTACTATTACTTTTCTATTATCTCAAAACACTCTGCCTATGGACTCTGAAGGAGTTTTTGCCTTCCACCTGGGTATTTTCTATGTTTTGATCATTCTTGTGAACCCAAGAAATTGTTGTGAATAGAAATTTCAGAAGATCTGTACCTTACAAATGATTATAAAATATTTTAAAACATCTTACACCAACAATGACGTTGGTGTAAGATGTGGTAAAGGGGGGTAAAAGTCACTTACCCCCCTTTTTGTTTCTATACTGACACCTGGTTTGAACAACAACCTGACTGCATGTCTAGAGGCCAAAATGCATTGAGTTTGGGTGATTGGGTGTTGCAAGCAGTTGAAGAGTATACCTAAAAAAGTGGCCGGTGAGAGTAAATGAAGAAAGAAAATGGCCCTCTTTTCTATTCTGCTCTTTTAGTGGGCCAGCCTAGAATGATAGTGGCACTGTCATTCAAACGGAAAGGTGGAGTGGAGGGTGGTCCTGGGGGAGCTCGCCGGTAAAGGTCAGGGACGGGGAGATGGCTCTGACTCAAGGACATAATTGGCAAGGTAGAGAGCCTGTTCAGCTCACACCCAGGCACACAAAGGTATCAGATGAGTTGCCGGCATACAGGGAATTCGAGTCGGCCGTGAAAAATCAGCCGCCATCTAAATGAAACCAAAAAGTTTACCATCGCTCACAATTTTTGCTCTGTATTTTTTTGCTCCTTCTGTAACTCCCAAAGATCCCGACTGCAGCAGTTTTGGTAGTTTCCTTCTCTCTCTCTCTCTCTTTCTTTTTTTTTTTTTGTCCTTCTCGTCACATTTTCTCCCCGTCTTCTCGCCCCCACTCCTCATTGCTTTTCGTATCCAAATCAGCTTTTGTGCTTCCTGTCAGCAACATTTCTCTGTTGTCATCAAAACCTTATGGAAAGTGAATCTCCTCTTTCTTTCTCTTACTTGCTTCCCAGCCGTCTCCATCCTGGAGTTTCTGCAGACAGTCAGCGACCTGATGGTCTGTCTAAATACGGTTGGTTTTGAGTGGTAGTTTTAAACCAGTGAATACTATTAAGGATAGCTACCAAGTTCCTAAAAAGTGGGTGGGTAATATTAATACTCATGCTTGATGAAATAATTTGTCTGCAACAAACTCTATGCTATTTTTTCTGGTTCCTCCCAAGTGACGTAGCAGTGAAAAGCTTCAGAAAAGCCTTCATACATTAATACTAGTGACCATTATTAGAGTTTTACTATCAAACTACACTAAAAACACTCAAGGTTCAAGGACGATTGCAATAACAAGATGTCCTTAACGCTTGCGGCGCTGCATGTGGTACATAGGGGGGCTTGTATTAGAAGCCTTATAATTAGCCCTAATGCCTACTTTAATGCATCTCCTCACTGCCAGAGCATAGAAAAAGGGAGGAGATAGAGAGTGATTAGGGTTAAGGGCACTGTGTTAGATGCCTATCATTAAAGAGTATTAAAATCTTCTAATAGAATTATAAAGCGCCCTCGGGCAGCGGACATGGTTGGGTAGGAGGCAGTGCAGAGGAAAAAAAAAGGATGTACGCTAGGAGGCCGGGTTTGCTTTGGCGAGGCGTTGGAGTATTGCTCAGTCAAACAATCCCCAGCCATTCATTCAATGTGACGGCTGTAAGTGGTCGTAAGTGAGGCTATAGCCAGACCCTCATTGGTTAGTACTTAGAGATCGCTCACTTAGGCTTTGCACAAGTTTGCACGCTGTCAGCAGCATGGATCAGCATAGGCTGTTTTCTTTTTTTTTTTTTTGTCGCTCCCACAGGGTGTGTTAATAGATCCCTCCTTCTGTGGATTGTTGTTTAACCAATGTATTGATCTGCCATAACATTATGACCACCTAGAGGTAAGTACGGTAGAGTAATCCAATGGTCTTCTGTAAAATCTGCTTTCGTGTGATATATATTTTTACTACCTGAGGCGACCGCGAGTCTGCAGGTAGAGTTGTCGTCTTGCAATCTCTAAGTTGTGGGTTTGATTCCAGCTTCCCTTCGACACACACTGATGTGTCCCTAGGCAACTCGCTTAACAGTCGGTGTATGAATGTGTGCACATTAGTGAGTTCGATTGGATGAATGTGGATATAGTGTGAAATGCTTTGGAAAGCGCTAAATAAATTTAGTTCATTTACAGTTTATATTTTCATAGATCCATCAAATTCTCGTATGTAGCAGCTTCACTGTGATTCCTGGATCTGGGAATTGTTTCCAGAGTCTCAAAAAGTGTCTTAACATGTTTTCCATCCAAACCACTCGGTTCTATAAAGCTGATGAGAAGCAAGTGCAGTTTAAGGAGGTATACAATTCAATTCTTAAGGTTTAATGAATCCATGTGGGCTCTGGATACCACAGGCCACCATTAGTTGGCTGTCTTCTACTTAATATTTGGTGGTTGGTCATTAGGCTGTGGTTTATTGATGTAAGGTCAAGTTTCTTTCGCTGTGAGGAAATATGAATCAGTCTATCCATTCATTTTCTATCCCTATTTAATCCTCGCCAGGCTGTTATGTAGGACATCGTTTACATAAAGAAGTGAGATTTGTATCATTTATCTGCACACAGTAACTGTATTTTCAAATTTATAAATATTTCTTAGTCCTTTCATTGAACAAACTGTGGAAAAAACAAGAAAACTAACATTAATTGAAATTTATTGCTAGAATGATAAATCAGAATTTTTATCATGATAAGAAATTTGTCACGATAAATGATTCAATAAATTCCCACCCTTAGTGGTAAATAGACAAGAATCAGGATCTATCATACACCGATTGATCACAGGACGGGCACGGACAATTAAATTGGACATTTCACCTGGCACCCATGTTTTGTGTTGGGGTGATGAGAGAATGAACCCAGTCCCCATCGTTGAGGCCACTATGGAAGCCTAAACTGGACTATCATATCTAATTCTTGTCTTTACATCTTCCATTTCACTCTCTGTCTCTTCCACCATCTACAGTATAAGCAAGATATATGGAAAAGCAGAAATAAGCCAGGCGAAAAACAGTGTTTTAGTTGGCCCCTCCCTGGCTGTCGCCTTTCTCGTGGGAACTCTTTGGGTATTCTTTGCAAGAGCAAAAATGTTTTATTGATTTATTGGCAGTGTGAGAACGGTCTATTTATCCGACGTCTCTGGGAGAAATATGAGTGTCGTTGATGTGTTCTGGCTGAATAATCCCGGTATTAGTCGAAGTCGAGGAGTGTCAGGATGAGGTGATTGGACTGTTTTGGGGCAGTGGGGTCTGTTATCGAAGTGGCATCCAAATGAGGCACCAGGAACCCAGGAAACTAAAAATGTACACAGGATGTCGGTGAAAGTTTTACCGTGGGTTATCCATAAACCCTAACCGTTTCCAAGATTAATTAAATTTTAAGAACCTCCTAATGAAATGTATTATGGTGCTTCTTTAATGAAAACAGCAGTAGTAGATTAGTGCTAACATATCCAATTAAAGAGTTGGTGATGAGAGAAGCAATCCATAACGTTTCGGTTTCCTCCCTGATAAGCACGATGGCTTTGCATGCAAAGAGAAATGACCCTTAAGCGCTACAGTCAAGACGCTGATATCGACTTTGCTTCTTCCTTCGTCCTCAAATATCAGCCCAGACGCATGCTCCGAGACCTCGCAGCACAAAAACAGAAGGTCTGTAAGACATAAAAAGAAAGTAATTAGGAATAATGATTGCATCACCTTTTTTTTTTTTTTTTTTTTTTAAATTATGCTCTTGATTGAAATCGTATTTTGTGGAAATTTGCTTGGAAAGAGCACGCGATAAGGGCAGAAAATATTTCTCTTTAGAGTTTGTTTGTTAGCCTAATCTCTCCCGCTTGGTTTCGCGAGCTCAGATAGCTAATAAATCTTTCATTAGAATTTGAGAGGCTGGAACAACCCACAGAGTAGACAGGCTAAAACCGAGGATATTTCAAATTTGACTAATGCTTTTTTGTGCGTGTGCATGCACATGCGTGTGCGTGCGTGTGTGGGTGTGTGTGTGTGGGTGTGTGGGTGTGTGTTCCACTAATTCTGGCAAAAATTACTCCTCATGAGTAATAGATCTGGGTTTTCTTTTTAAATTATTATTTTTTTTTTTTACTCACGCTTACATACAAACACAGCTGGCCACAGTGAGCAGGGTGGTTAGTCACAGCAGCCATGTGCAGAGAGCATTTGCACTGGAGAAAAGTGGCTGTGCTTAATGGGATGTGAGGCTTCATATGTTCCCATCCCCTCCTTCTTCTGCCAGACAAGCACATTAACAGTTTATTTCCAAACATTAGCCCTCTCACTCCTGCCCCCTTTAGTCACTGCATTAATGGGACGTCGCCACTCCGGACCCCGCGTCTCGCCACAATAGAGCACTCTAAACCACTCATTAGTGAAGTCATCTGCATAGCACAGAGTAAATATTTGCCTGGGGATGTTTGAGAAAGACCCTCAGCCATCAGAAAAAAAAAATAGTGCCTTACGGCTTAAATCTATTCTGAAAAGTCTCGATATGCAATCAGGCTCATGAGCACCTGCACATATGATGAGGTCTTTATCTTAACCGCAACAACGCTTATTTATGAGGGTGCGAGTGTTGAGTGTCAGGATAAAGAAGCTCAGTCGTGCTTGCTGACAGGCTCCTTCTGGCACACTTGATGGAACAAATTGAAATTTTAACCTGATCAAGGTAACGTGAAATTTGGCGGAGCGAAACACAACTCCGCTCTCAGCCCGGCTTTGATGTTTTCACTTTATTCCGATGTTTGATGACGGGGCGGCTTGTTGGGTAGATGAATGCACATGTTGTGTTGTAACGTGAAGAAAAAAAAAAGAAAACCTCTCAGTCTGATCTTTGATCTGCATTTACGTCTTTGACACATTTTCATATTAAAAATGCAATTATAGTAATATACGGTTTTGTTTAGTTTTTTTGTTAAAGCAGAATCCAGTTTGCGGTAATCAGTCTAATCTGAGTTTTTCTCTTTGTGGTGATTTTACAGTAACATTCACACTGCTGTTCTTCTCCCAAATTGCCTACTTACTCTGCTGTACACTTTCTAAATGATAATGGTGTCACTATAAATGAAATTGCAGTTAAAAATAGTTCAAATGAAAATCTGTTGTAAAAGATTTTCTTTTTTAAGCAGAGTTTTGGAGGTTCAGTAGATTAAATATCTAATTAAATTACATTTAAAAGTAAACCTACTTATAACAGTGAATATTTCATCTGCTTCTTATATTTTAAGTAACTTGGGCATGCTAACCAGCTGATGTTGGCTAACGCTAGCTAAAAGCTACCAAACCATAAATGGGCTAATCCAGTATTTTCTCAGACTCTTAACAGTAAAATCTTAACAATAACAATAAAGTCCAGAAATTGCTAAACTGTTATTGTGAAATTGTACATTTATAAAAAACCATGGTATAAACATATTGCACATTTGTTAATTTTTTTAATTGCCATGCATATGAACAGCTCTGATTGGTAGAAACTGAGAGTGACAATATGTACCCAGGAAGTAGACAAATGACATTTCATTAGTTTATCCACTACCTTGGACTTCATGCACAGGAGACTGAATGCAGACAAGCCGTCAGACATCGTAATCGTCTTCCTCTGGTTTTGTGCAGGAAATATTTTAAAATGCAAGACAATGCACTTCTTCAATAAAATCATCTCTAATAAGGGTTACTGACCAGAATCATGAGTTGTGACAGTTTCTTCTCATCACAGCTTGTTGCAGGAGGAGTTTGCTAAATTGGTCTGCAGAGTTATTTAGGTCTTTTATTTCATGTTTCAGCATGAATGAAACTAGCAATAGCTTTAGATATGCATTGATCTAATATTAATATCTGTATCTGTCTCGATATTGAAAAAAAACTCTAGCTTGGGTATCTGTGACAATGTGCCGATCCATAAGGGCGGATCTCTTCAGTCTACTTCTATGCTTTGTCCTGTTAGCGATGTCATGCTTTATTATTTATTTTATGTTATATTTATAAATCCAAATTTCTTTTTCTGAACCATTTGCAGTTTATATTTTACATGTTTGTCAAAGGCAGTCAACCTGTCGTTTTGGTCAGTTTCAGTTTATTTATTTGACATTGACTGTTTTACTCCTAATTGAAGAAATTAGATTTGTTTTTACATGTTTGACCAAGCTTTTGGAGCTATTGGTGTATTTAAATGCTCTGTGCTGTTGCATCAATTAAGTTCAGTAATCATAGCAAGGCTCAGCAGTGGCTCAGGTGGTAGAGCAGGTGGCCCCGACCCCCAGAGGTTCCTGGTTTGAAACCCATTCCTTCTCGCATCTGAAAGGGCATTCATGGTAAAACATCTGCCAAGTTTGTGCGCACGCAGCTGTGGAGTGGTGGAGGCTGCTGTGCTGTGGCACTGGCAACCCCACAGACGGAAGTGCCAAAAGGACAACATCATCTTATCAATTAACAACACATACTCACTCTTTATCCCCCCCCCAATCCCACTCCCCACTACTCTGATCAGCGGCGCTGGTTCAGTGAGCAGCCAAGGGGGCTGGACAGGAGGATGAGCTCCAGATTGGAGCATGCATGTTACATAATGGCTGCTGCTGCTGTAGCACGGAGCTTACTGGTAATGTTAAGTGATTAAACAAAACTATTGAAGTAAAAATAACAACAATATAGCTGTAGAAAAATCCGATGCTTTTTCTTTCCACCAATCTAGTGTGAGTTAAATTTCTTAGGAAAAAAAAAATGTTAATCAACCTTGGTCTGTATTCATGGACATTTAGCATTTAAACTTAAACTTCATATCTAAAATTTTGTGATTTTTTTTCTTTTTTATACTCTTCTTAGGGAAGCACACACTTTTCATAGCCTCATTGATATACAAGGTAATTTGAAATGCTAGAAAATGTAGTAAAAAGGAAGTAGGCATAAAACAATCTGTAAAAAAACACATTTTTTAGTCCTGATTTAAAGGTAACATCAGTTTCTGAACAGCTTGGGTTTTCAATCCACCAAATCCTAATCCAAGCCTGTTTTTCATCTCCTTCCCTGTGGGTCCAGTAATGCAGTAAGCCTAAAATTGTTGACACTCCTAGAAGATTTAGATTTAAACTGATCCTTTGATTTGACCAACTTTTTTTTCTGAGAAGAAATGATATTAACATTTTGTAGTGACCCAGTCAGAGTCCTGACTTAAATCTGACAGGTAATCTGTTATGGTGACGGAAAGCAGACCTTCTAACCTCCTTGGAGCTCAATCATCATAACACAAGTGAAAATTACAAGTATTTATCAAAGGGTGTTGTTTCTGTAATGGTAGCAAAGATTTCTCCATCAGATGTAAATAAAACTCAACATGTTAAAAAAAATCTAAATATAGTCTCCTGTTATGCCATTTTACTATATTTTGAGAAATGTCGGCGGTACGAATAATTTTGGACTTCCATGTATATTCTCTTGTTCAGCTGACTTTTGATTGACGAGCGTGACTACACTGTCTTACTTCAACAATTTCTCAAACTCCTGATGAAAACCTGCCAGTCACTTAGTTTGCCGTAACCGAGAAATTCACACTTGGCACTGAACATCTACCATCCAGCCAGTTGGGCTTTGGGGAAACAGCTGTGCTGGGTTTGACAGATACCAGGTTCTAGGTTGGATAAATGCTTTATTTTACTTTTTTGAGTCACATTTTGGGTCGGGCTGATGGACCTGAGGCTACCATACAATATGACTACATCCAGTTGGTAAGACGGGTGAAGTGTCTTGCCTAAGCACACAATGACTTAGACGGACGGAGTCGGGGTTCAAACTGGCAACCTACCGGTTACAGGACAAACTTCTCTCTGCTGTCGCCCCACAATGTGCACGATGATCTCGGTTCCTCTATGGACAAGTGATGGGTTCGAAAGAGCCGCAGTGGAAATTTCCAATCAGTTTCTTTGCATATTTTCCAAGCAAATCATTAAGTTGCAGATCACACTCTGTATCTTATTATCCTACCCCAGCAGCATGTGACTTGATCTCAAGGTGAGCAATGTTTCTGCATATAATTTGTTTACAGTTCCAAATGGGAGACAGTCAGATGTGTTGTTGAACCTCCTTTTATTAAGTCCAATAACCGACATCCAATGTAATAATAGCGACCGCACGTATCCGAAGATGAGCCTACAGAAAGATCCCAGGTGTATTTATTGCTATGCTAGCATGACATGTTTAGCTGTTCAGCTATTCAGGTCCCCATTTGCCAAAGTGAAACATCTCCCTATCAGTATTCACATCCAACGCCACTGTAAGATGAAGTTGGATCTTGAAAGCCATTGTATGACTGAGGCACCCATTGCATTATTGGCGAAGCCCACCGATTGATGTTTTCCCTTTGATAAAGCTAGCGCTCCTGCCTAGACTACACAATGGGACAGATCCCCTTATCTCTCTGTTGCACTTTATATAAAGTGTGCAGGTCATGATACAGCTTAGTATTTCCACTCTTTTAAAGTTCATAGTGTTTCTACAGTTAGGTCTGTACAGGGAAAGTAAAGTAAAGGCTTTAATGAATAATAATGGAATAAAATCTAATTTTATCTTTTTAAACCAGTTTAACGCCTCTGCTATCACTACATTCTTTAGTATGGGCAAAAAAATAATCACACAACTAAGTTTCTTGTATTTATTTTCACCGTCTGAGCCCAGGTTTGTGTAAGCTCAAATCTGCCAACGTTCACTTTAAATTTCTTGTCAATCCCACTAAGTGCATCTTCAAAACCGTCAGCCTTTTGAATTGCTGGTGGTGCTGGACGAAGGACTGTGAAGAATTGAAAAAAAAAAAGGGTTGGAGATGATTTAGGGACACCTTAGTTTTTAGTCTGAAATAGATCAGATGTTGGAAATTTTCTTTTTCATCTTTTAATTTTAGATTATATTATTTTTCATCTGGGTGGATGGGCTGAAAAAGGAAATTATAAATGTTCTTGTTCCTTTCTGCTTGGGAATTAATATTTTACAGCGACTTTTAAACTGACTGAGTATTATTTTAGCTTTTCCAGTGAAGATTGAGTTGCTTTGATTTAGCTAACTTTACCCATCGCATTCTGGGTTTAAAAGATTAATGTTTTTAACTAGATTTATTACTTACACTCTACTTCAGTAGCCACTGTTAGCCATTTATAGAAATTAAAACCTCCCTAATAAAAGCCTGGAGCTAGTATTGCACCTCTGTTTCTTTATGCTAGCATAGTATTAGCAGTGCTACGAAATTATTAGTTGACCGCTTAGGAGAAACCTGCAACACAGAAAGGGTCAACCAATCATTTAGTATGAAAAATGTTTTCAAAATCAAGCGTTGGCACCACAGGCCTGATGCAACAGAAGACTGAATCGTAATTGACATACAAATCTCAAAGAAATGACAGAACTCATACAGTAAGTTTAATTTCGACCTATTTAGATCCAGATTCAGTGCATTTTCATAAGCTAACCAACAGTTCCAGCTTTTTGGACACAAATATAGCTTTTATGAAAGGCTCTTGAATTTGTTTTCTATGGTGACTTTTAGCATTGACTTTTGAATTTATCCAAAAAGATTTAAGTGTATTTGTGAAACTATTTTTTTAATGCATACTTTATTGGCTTAGATCCATATTTAAATCTCCTCATTTATGAATCATATCATTCATATATAAAAAAAGCGCTTCAGTGAACCATTTCATTTAGTCAGTTCATTTTAGTATTCCACCATATTTCTTAGTTATAAAATTTCTCTGTTATTTTTGTGGAGCTGTGTGACGTCATCTCTGCTTACGGGTCAGAGGAAGTTTAAGAAAAGAGAAAGGGGAAAAAAATAGATAGGAGCACGTCACTCGTTAAATAAACCCTTAAACATCAACAGGAATTTAAATTGTGTTCATTTTCATGCTTAAACACAACAGAAGCAACAACATGGAGGACCTATTGGCTTAGCTTTTAATTAGGCCAGCACTTAGAAGCACTGAGGGGCCGGCATGTTCCATCCGGCTGCCCTCCAAAACTCCCTCAGGCCCTCTCAGGCTCACTCTAGGCAAATTCAGCTAAGCCTTGGCCTCTGATCAGGGTAAACATCCACACACACACTTCCCCGCCCGCTCGTCCCATATCCTCTGTGGATGCGCACTGGCTCCCAGCATGTGCTCACTTGGCGCCTTTGTCTCATCTTCAGTCGGGCTGGCATATGCCGTCCTGCCTATTACCAATCCGTGACGCTTGCTAGTGGATTCTGTTAATTACTGCTTTCAGGAAGAACCCTTTACCCTCTGCTTGTCCCCTTCCTTCCTATTTTTATTGACCACATCTTCTCCCTGTTTATTTGTAGGGAGCCCCTTTTGGAGCCAGTAGCCTTTTAAGCAAGTATCTATATTGTTTTTTCTCCCCTCTCTTCCTGCACCTCCACCAAAGTCATTCTCCCCCTTCTCTGATAAGGGATTGGAAACAGATAACAAAAGAGGTTGCGCAGCGACGACCTCTGTGTGGCTTTTGTGGCTAAATCACTGCCAGGAGATGGATTGCGCCCCTGCACAATTTTCCTCTCCGGGTTTAGGTCACCGTAGGGTATTGTTTCAGCCTCAGCTGTCCTTGGAAGAACGACCAACACGAGTCCGCCAGAGACTCTGGTCAATGGTGGATGAAGAGCGGTTTGGAGGAGAAGAATGGAGAGGACGCAATGGAGGTGAATTGAAGAGAGGAAGGGCATTAATTATAAGGTTGACACCATCAATAGAGGGGTGAAGTCAAACCACCTGCCAGAGGGAATTGGAGAAGAGCAGCTATAAAGGCGCCATTCCAATATCGGAACGCAGCTGCAGTGACAAAGACTCAGTCGGTGAATGTGCCATTTGTCTTCTGCCATGTCTGCAGCGCTAAGGTATTGACACTAAGAGGACTAAAGGGGAAATGATATTGTCATCCTTTAATATTTAGTCGTTTCGCCTAACACGCTTGTTTGTTTTTTGCATTCTGAAGTATGGAGCCTTGCAAAACTCTTCACAATTTCACATCTACAAACACAGCCTTCAGTGTATTTCGCTGGCATTGTATGTGACGAACAGACACAAAGTACCACAATTTTTAAGAAATAAAAATATATAAAAATAAAATAAATACACAGTTGACACTCAACATGACTCTGACCTACAGAGTGGGTTAAAAAGTCAGACTGTGGGGTGTGCTGTGGTGGCGCAGGGTTTGAGCACAGCCCACGTGTGGAGGCCTTAGTCCTCGATGCAGCTGTCGCAGGTTCGATTCCCGGCCTTGGCGACCTTTGCTGCATGTCTTCCCCCTTCTCTGTGATGTGAAGTACTGAAAATCAGAGCTGAGCAGACCCTTCAATAAAGGCGAGCATAGTGGTTCTTCATTCTTCCAGCCATTGATTTACAGTAGCATTCCAAAAGTATTTACACCCCTCGGGCTAGTTTGCTGTTTCACATTGTATCACTTTACACCCGCAAACGTTATTGGGATTTTGTGTAATAAACCAACATGAAATGCTGCCTAACTGTTAAGGTGAGAGAAAAATGTTACTTTTTTTACAAATAAAAATCTTAAAAGTGTGGCATGGGTTATTCTTCCTCCCCTCTGAAGTCAATATTTTGTGGAAGTATTTCTTGCAGCTGCATGTCTTTTGGAGGGCGTTTCTAACAACTTTGTGCAGCGGAGACTGAAATTTTTGCTCAGATTGATTTAAAGTCATCTCTGGACAGTCTATTTTTGTAATTACTCCCAATACAATTTAGGTCTGGACTTTGACTAAGCCGTTATAATGCAGAACATGCGTCGATCTAAACTAATTAATTGTAGCTCCAGTTATATGTTTTAGATTGTTTTTCTGTCTGAAAGTCGAAGCCTCCTTCATGTTTCGTATACCTATTACTGATTTTTCTTCCAGAGTTGGCCCACTTACAAAGGTAGCGTAATTATGCGAATTTTTCCTGCGTCTTCTCGGAAACTTTCACAACTTCTCAAGGGTTTTCTTTGAATGCCAGCGGAAAACTCCGTGCGTCAGAAAGCTTTTGCGGGAACACTCTCACCACCCGCTGAAAGAAATACCTGAGTTTGAGTGCAGAGGTAAGTGAGGCAATCGGCCAAGTCGAGCCAAGAGACTGGTGTTGATTCACGGGCATTAGCATGAGCTGATTGCGTCCATAAAAAGAACGTCAGACCTCCGCATTTAGCCGTGGCCTCTGTGTATCTTAAAGGTCTCTGAGCCAGTCATGCCGGAATAGGAGCTGCACATCAAAACCAATCACTTCATCAAGGTTGGTGCTGATGACGGGCCTCGGCTCCAAATGGAAAGTTGTTTAGAGAGAACAGCAGGACCACAGCGAGCGCGGGCTTAAATGTTACTGTGGAATTGAAGTCCTTGACTCAGAGGGAGGCAGCTGAGTAAACTTCTCTAAAGTACAAAGTTGATTGATTTTTTTTTTCTTTTTTTTCTGCCTCGCATAGCAGCTTGGATGTTAAGCTATGCTGAAGATACGTGAGACATGGGCGGTGCCTTGCCATCTACTTTTTAGATGGTACTGTTCACCAGTAGCAGGGATTCACGAGTAATCAATGAGACATACAGGTGTTTGATGTAGGTTAGGGCTGGAAAGCCGTGTGCGGTGTGTCGCAGACGCCGGTGGCAAGGATGTGAGGGTTGCCATGCCAACCAAAACACATCTGCTCTATCTTTAGAAAACACAATGAGGCTGTGTTTCAGCGGGCAATCATCGAATTCAGACAAAGGGAGAGCATCGAGCAAACAAACAAACAAAAAAAAAGGTCATCAGGCAAGTTTATTCACGGCTTGATTTGGATCTCGCAAACAGAGGTCCGCATTGTTGGTTTGATTGTGTTGTTTGTTTTCCCACTCAAGGAAGAACCAGCTCTGTACACTGCATTTAAGGCTGAAGTATTTTCTTTTTTCTATTTGATGTTGTCAATATCAAAGAGAAGATTAGCCCCGCTTTCACGGGAGACACTGATTCCTTTTAGCGTCTGTCCGTCCAGCTCTCCAATCTATATTCCTCAAAGGCACAAGGGCATCTGAGCCCAGGCAGTTTATTTGATATAAATACAATTTACCTGCAACAGAAAGCCATTGCTCGCAGGTCAGAAGAATGGATGAATTGACAGGGATGAAATTGAAAATTTTAGCCTGTTTTCTCCTTGAGTTTTCAAGATATGTTTTTATGAAAACTGCCAAAAAAAAAAAGTGCAAGTCAAAGAAAACCGCATACAGATGTGCTACTGGGATTGTTACATGTCACATGTTCTAATTCAAGTCAAATTATGCAGCTATCTTTAACATATTTCATATATAATATGCAAATAACTCCTGTGGTTTTATGCAAATATTTCCCATCGACACAATATCCTGGTAAAACTTTAACAACCTGGTATCTTTAAGAGTAAAATCAATTTCTCTTGTTCCGTTCCTTTAGAGATGCTTGGTGATGTTTGACCAAGAAGCTGATGTTTTCAATTAAGTTTATTTTTCTATCATTTTACTTTTCCATACACAAGTCAAAGCTGCTCAATCAAAAGTGAGACATCCCTGAAGAAATAAACATTAAATCTGTAATAGCCATGGTTTAACTTCGGCAAATTCAAAACAAGGTTCTAATTAATACCACAGACCAGGTCATTCCTGTGGTAGTCGCCTCTAATGCCGAGGCAGTTTTCTGGATGGAGCGCCATTGTCAGCCAGTCGGACAGACACCCAATCCATCTCGACTTATTACATCCTGTACACTACTAGCGGCGGACAAACACAACAGGCAAAATCAATTTGTTGCAGTGGTTTGTTGACATGGTGTGAAAAATAACTCTGCTATCCCATCTTCCTCTCAGTGAGGGTCTGGTCTTTATTCCACCAGCGTGCAACAAGAAAGGGCCTTTATCAACCCATAAAGTGGGGGAAAATACTCCTATCTGTTTAGTTAAAAGCTGACCAGGCAACAAAAGTTGAGGAAAAACAATAGAAACCTGATAAATAACACTCAGAAGTTTCCACATGTTAAAAGATTTTAACATTTAACGGATTGAGTTGCAGGGTTATTAAGTCCAGGAGGGAAACCCAGACATCTCCCTCCCCTACAGCAGGTTCCCTGTCTGTGTTCCAGGTCCTGTTCCCAATAGTATCGGTCCAATTAGCTTCCAAATGAAGATGGCCCCCAGAAATCCTGATCAGATGCCACTTTGACTAACTCCTTTTTGTTATGGAGGAGCAGCAATTCTACTCCAAGTTCACCACAGGATGACAGAGGTCACTGGCCCATCTCTAAGGCTGAGCTCAGTCACCTTCTAACGGGGATCTTGTTTTTTTCATCATGATCCATATTTCATGGCTGAAATGTAGAGCTTTACATTTTGACCCCAGCTGTTTCTTCACAACAAAACAAGAGTGGAGGCCCCTGATGGTTTATCAATCTCCTGTTTGGTTCTTCCATCACTTGTGAACAAGAGGCTCAGATACAGGAATTCTTCTTCCTGGGGCAGAGACTGATCCCGAATCTGCTCTGCACTTCATACTACATTCATTCACACATGCACACACATGCTGATTGTGGCAAGCTACTTTATAGTAGCCACAGCTGCCCTGGGACAGAGGTAAGGCTGACCACCAGCAGCAGGTGAAGCGTCTTGGCCAAGGACACAGCCAGAGAGACAGATGGAGCAGGGATTGAACCGACAACCCACCAATTGTGGGACAGATTGTTACCACCAACGTCCTGTAATGTACTGGAAAGACTTTGAGTATTCCTTTGATCCTGGGGCTACTTCTTTTAATAAGGCCTTCAAATGCAAAGTAAGATCCAATCCCTGGCATCATATTCTGGCTCCAACTCTGATTTGGGTCTTAATAATGTCAGAGAATAAATCTGCAACATTGACCTTCAAGGAAGCGGCAAAGGGAATTAGACGGTTTGCTTAGACAGATATCATTGGATTTCGCCATTAATGTGATAATATATCATCTCAGCCACCAGTTTTGTTTATCTGCTGGATCTTGTCTCCAGTAGTCAGTGGAGCAAGAGGCTGATTCACCCTGGATGGATTGTTTCCTCCAGCATAAAAATGCCAAGATCTCCAGACTACCAAACACTTCTTCTGATCAAACATATGCAGAATTTGAAGAAGCAGAAATGCAACTTATTGGACACATTTTGTTCCATTTCACATTGAAATAAAGCGCAAAGACGTTGTGATAGACGCCTGCTTTGTACTAGGTGGATTCCGCCTCTTGCCTGATGACTTTTGGGATACGCTCCTGTTTCCACAGCCTAGTGCAGGACAAAAGTGGTTAGGGAAACTGAATGAATAAGTAAGTAGGGAAAATCAAATAAAGCAGTGTTTACATCTACATTTGCTTGTTTGGTGTTGTTGTATAGCCCGCTTCAAATACCACTGCCAATTCTTTGTTAGAGGAATGGCTTTATAACAGCAGCAGGAATTTGCATTGCTATTTGTGTGCGCTTGATACAAACAAAAATGGTTGGCTCACTCAGAAATTGCTGACAAAGTGCAATGACATGTTTTTTTTTGTTGTTTTTTTTATTATTTATTAAATAACTCTCTGGGCTGCAAGCGCCTGAGTTCGTGAATCCAGAAAACCTGTTTTCTCAGCTGCAACATAATCTTATCAATCCCAATGAAAAGCGAGTTCATTGTGGAATATTTTACCACTAAAAAGTGTTTACACTGTGCATTCTGTGCAATATCTTCTTTTGTAATGCAGGCTTTTTCATTCTTTTGTGATTGTATCTTTGGATCGACTCAATTTCAGCAAAGACGAAGAATTTGCCTGTGCCTCCTTGTGCAGATGGACGTGATGTCAGCACGTTTGCTGACATCTCATTATCGCCTGGCGCTGCGGAGGATAACGCAAACACGCAATCGCTCTGTTGCAGCCTTTGTCGTTTCCAATCTTTCCCCACTCCTCAAACTGAAAAAGAGGCAAGTTTAAAGAAGTTCAGTATGAGTAAATGTGTCCAACTGAGCTTTGAGTCACAACTGCCCAGGGATAAGATCATGGTCGAGGTTGCTGTGCTGTGCATGAAGGCCTTTCGGGGGGGTAGGGAGAGAAAGGGTGGACAGAGAGGCAGGGTGATACTGGGGAAAAGAGCCAGAGAAGGCAAGTGAAGTTCTGTTCTCTCCTTGAAGCTTCACAAAAAAAAAAAAAAGCCAGGCGCTCTGTGCGGTCCTCTTGGAGAGATTCGATTATAAACGATGCTCCCACCCGGAGCCATCTTGGAATCCTTCATTCTTGAGATCTTCTTCACGTAATCCTCGGCGAGATTTGCCTCTGAAGTGACACGCCTCACATGCTTTGCCCGTCATGCATTATGAATGACGAGACGAGGACACTCATGTCCTAATTTTGCTTACAGTGGCATAAATGTCAACAACGTTGGAGCTGACTAAATGCTAATTGTCATCACAGAGAGGAGTGAGATTGAGCCAGAGATCCGGTGTGGAAGTGTCTCCTCATTTCATTTAGAAATCTTATGTGAATTTACTCTATCCCAGGGAGATTTTCAACCCCCCCTCTACCTTTGCTGGCCTTCTTTTTTCTGTCTGCCTTTTCTTCTTTTACCCTGCTTTCCTTCTGCCTTGTAACTCCCTTCCTTTCATCTCTCGGTTGCGTCGCTCTCCCCTCTCGGAAGATTCTACTGGTGGCAGCGAGCGGCATTAAAGTCAGCAGACAGGTCTTCTTTGTAGCCGAGAGTGCTGTGTAGATCTCAGCTGCTGCCCTCAACCCCCCCCACACACACCTCCTTTCCCCTTCTCTCCAAGCCTCAGAAAACCTCCTCAGGACCCCCTCCAACCCCCTCCCACTGCTTCTTCCCCTTCCTTTTTCCAAGCGGAGAGAATAGGAGCTGACATCTCCAGAGAACCGAGAAAAAAAAATCATTTAAAGCCCTTCCTCTCTGTCCGATTGCTGCTACAACGGAGAGGAGTGTCAGTAATGCAGCAGGAGGACAGACTGGGAGGTATGTGTGTATAGAGGGGTAGGGGGGTAGAGAGGGGTTGAGGCTGGCTGTAATGAGCTGAGAGTTGTTAAGGCTCACCTTCTGCTGCTCTTTGTACGTGTGGCTCCTCTGTGTACTCACGCTGGCGCCTTCGCAGTGTTACACGAAGCCGAAGTGGAGATACACGAATACTTCGTTAAAAGTGTGGGAGGAGAGGGATCAAGGAGTGACGCTTCCTGTTCATCTGCGAAGATCTGAGAGATGAGTAAGAACCCTTTCCCCCCGCTGTTCCAAAAGAGTTGAGCCGAGGATCCGAGGACATCGCACGTCAACTGCAGCTCTCTCTATCCCTTCACGTCTTCTCACTCCCCTCCTGCAAAGAGTGACTCTTTCTCGGGTCGCATCTCCACAGTCCCCCAGCTCATCTGTGTGTAACACACCACAGATGACAAATCAAGCTGTTCTTCCTCAAAACACAACATGTCAAGTACTGTACGTTCCCTGTCAATGAGGGGTGATGTGAGGAACTCTCTGGCTGAGCCCCCTCACTGTGTGTTGTATCATTGAGTTTGTTTGTCACACTGGACATATTTTGTCTGGGTAATAGTGTTCCAAAGTGGGCAGATAGTGTTCTTTAGGCAAAATTGCATGGGTTAAAGAAGTTTCCGCAATCTTAACTTTGCTTACCAAACTTAGTCTAAAATATGTAGATGATTTCTGAAATGCAAATGAAAAAATATGTTTCTAGTGCGTTCGGAAAGCACTTTAGAACCATTTCTGATCAAACGTCATTGGTAGGGATGCTTTAAAAAAAGTTTTGTTCCCTCTTCAATTACAGCAAGAGCTGCGTCCACATTCTCAACACAAAGTCAAGCTTGTTCCATGTGGGACTTGGACTTTGTCAGGAGAAAACAGTGTTCGGTTTGGGAACCTTAGGGTCTCATGTCTGCCATTTACAGATGAAGGGTTTCTGCTGGGATGTTCATGCAGCAGCCTTCACTGTCTACTGGAACAGTTTGCAGTTTAAAGTTTGCTTTACCCATGACGCATATACATTCTTTGCGGAAAATAAACATGCGAAATTAGGCGGACACAAGTTTTGCAGCATTCTTACGTTGGCCTATCCCCACTTTAGCCTATATTCTGTTAGACTCTGGGGGGCAGAATTGCACGGCAAGCATAAAATATTACGCAACATGTTCATACTGCCGTGAATCATTAAAGAGTCTGCTAGGAGAAGCTCTTGCATGTTTTCATTTTCCATATTAAGCTGTTCACGTAGTTACAAATTTTAAGAGGTGTACGATGTGGAAAATTTGGTCTGTACGGATGCCACGTGGAGGGACACGGTTCCTGAAATTATGTCATTTGATCGTGCGACGCTGCACTGGTAGAAGGATTTCACCATCCATGAGAGATGATGCGTTCGCTTTGTACATAGAAGTCGGGTTTTCTAAGTTTCCTGTTAATAAAACAATACATTTAGAATTTCATATGGCTACAGAGTTAGTTAGTTTCCTTTGTGACTGGTACAGCTTCAAAGTATGTAGGATAAAGTGAAAGTTGCCATTCCTTCTCTGCAGTTTGTATCTCTTTAAACCAGTGGCAACCTGTGCTGAAAAATAATTGGTTTGTGAAGATATTTCTTTACTTGTTTCATGCATACAATTAAAAGAAAAATGTCATTGGCTTTTATGGCATCTAATATGAACACTGTTTCTTGGGCATATAACTAGAAACACTGATGTGTTATCCTTTCTATATCAAAGCTCTAACTTTCAAGGTGCATTGAATATAAGATGACAGCATCAAGCGTAGGAGTGTCTTGGTAGCGTTTTTAGGGGTTGTGGTAGGATGGAGCAGCAGACGGGTGCATTCGGGCCTCCTCTGCAGTACTGTTCATGGTGATTGTGTCTTTCACGGTCAAGAAATAGTGAAATCAAAAGGATAAGCTCTCAATTTATTGATCTCTTAAGGTCACAATACATGCAGCTGTAATTTGCTTTCCAATTTATGTGACTTTGATTCGCTTTTAAGAAAAAGTGAGGTTTTCTTCATACTTACCAGTGAAATGTGACCTTGGGACAGACCAGAAAGACACTGGGAGGAACTATATTTCCCTTCTAGCAAGGCGACGCCTTAAGGTTGTAGAGTGTTACCCTCTCTACCCAATCTCGGATAGGCAGAAGAGAGCCCGTGATTGGCTGGTCAATTAGTATTGAAAGCATTTTCCAAATATTTGATTAATGATCTATATTGAAAACTAATGCCGTGAAGTAAAACACTTTTGTCTTACTTATTTTTGGAGTTTCTAATAAGGCAAAGTGGTGAAACGGCGAGGCGTTTGACACCCACTATGTTTCAATGCGTACCTACCTTTGGGACATTTTGTACCCACTTAGAAAACCAGTGATTTAAAGTAATTTCCTGTAATCAACATGGGCTATTACAAAGAAATGTGGTTATATAACTCCATTAAATAACCTCCAGCAGAAAGGGGGTTCATATTTATTTTGGTTTGATCAAGGGTCATAATTTCACAGCTAGTCAAAAAGGGATCAGGACCACAATGAATGGTAATAGAGTGAGAAGTAAAATTAGTGCGAAATATAACACCGTTAAAGTTGACTTAGATGGTATTTAAGCAGCTTAATGACACATTATCTCCATAATTCATGGGAATAAGAAAAATAAATAAATACATTCCTAAGCAAGAGTTTTAGGTCACAGATTCAAAACAGATTCCTTAACCAGAATGAAATGGGAGTAGGAAGGGACTAAATGGCAATATGTGGTACAAAATGGGGAACGAATTGGTGAAAGCTTGAAACGACCCAGAGCCCTCTCCTGTAACATCATTTGTTTAAAGATTTTCTCTGTCCGCTTTAAATTGCAAGTGCCAAAAGTCAAGTTGAACATGGTTTTGTGTTTCTGGTCAGCCGTTTCCCGTCACTCCCCTCCTATCCCACCACACTGGCACCAATAACCAACTCTGACAAACCTGTCAGTACTGAACCTCGCAGAAGCAGAGAGGCCAGAACTATAGCGGGCCTTGTTGTTGCAACAGTAGCACACACACTAACAATGTGCTGTTTGACTTCTCATTTCCAGCGAATGGAGCAACTGCCCACGGGCTTAGACTTTATTATCTCAGCTGATGGTGACACTTTGCCGCCCGGTCTGCAAAAGCAAAGTCTGTCTGTGCTTCTGTGTCACTGTGATGCAATTCGTAAAGCTCCCCGGGTCATAAAGTTTTATTATTCCAACTAAATGTTGTAAGATGGGATCCTAAGCTGGGTAGTTTTCAGTACCCTCTTTATGTCATTACGTTGTTTTTCTACCACATTCAGACATTTACATACACATGAAGCTTTGAATACTGAAACAGTGAACAGTGAACAAATAGTTTACATTAAAATAATTGGATAAACACAAATCATGTTATATGACACTCTGGATGATATCTGGCTGAGCTTGAGTTAATTTTCATTCTCTAGATGTGAACAGACAACACTCTGCCTTGTTTTCCAAAAACAAAACCCTATGAAATTCATCTAAAGATGTAGTTGTAAAATAAAAGCCTAAAAGCACTCAACAGGATGTTGATAGTTTCATAAGACACTACGGAAAGTAATTAGTGTGAACATGGTTGATCATCCTCTGGCCAAATCTTGAAGAAAAATGAACAAATCCTTGTTGTAATCCCCAAACTTGATGATTTTCACAGTTCGGTGTTTGCACATATATCATAGCAGAGCTCCGGCTGCCAAAGACAAAAACCCCTCCACTTTTCTTTTGGCATGCTCTGTCCATTCTGTCTTTCGTTTCAGTGTTCCTGCCACTTCCATTACCCCTGCCTCTCGGTGCGTAAACCCATACAGTGCGGTAATGCTATAGCTTATTATAACGGGAGAAACAAACAGCGTAAATCATTCAAGACTGGCTGTTCTCTCCACGTAGCCATTCTTCACGACACACTGCCCTTCATCAATCATATTCTGGTCTTTTCGTTCAGTTTAGCCGCTGAGCGACGGGGATGCGCGGCCACAACGTGCGAAGGAAACTTCAGGATAAATGCAAGCGCCACGCGTTTTCTGTCCACATTTCCGAATGAACGCGCATAGTGTTGCAGACATTCCTTTAAAGATTTGCTGCTGGAGGCTGATTGAACATAACGCCCGAGAGAAAAATCCGAGGGCAAACAAACCCAATCATCAGTTCTTTTCTCTCCTTTTCCCAGAGGGGAGAGGCAACAGTTGGAGATGCGAATTATGAATTGATAAAAGCTTGCAAAATGGAGATAAATCCCAGCGATTACACAGCTCAGTATCTCACAATTTGATTCCTCTGTCAATGAATCTTCATTGGACTCATGTGAAGGACAGCACGCCTAATAATCCCCCATGTATAAAGCATGGAGAAGGGAAGGATTGTAATGACAAAGTTCTTTCAAAAAATGATTGAGGAGGCAATTAGATTCTCCATCTCACTATCTGGATGTGTTTCTGTCCAAGATTTACTCTTTTTTTTTTTAACTACTCCCCTCCGCCCTTAGTCTCCGATGGCAGGAAATTTGACCACATCAAACCATGCTCGTCTTCTTTTTTGCATCCCCTGGGGTGCAAGCTGCAGAAAACCCAAGAGATAACAAGAGGAAAGACATAAAAGCACACAAACAACACACAAAACCAGCAAGGAGGAAGGAGGGGAAGGGTGTGCGCTTGAGGATGTGAGGGATGCAGTACAAACCTCGTGGATGTCTGTCTGATGGCTTCAAGATGTCGTTTGTGCATAGATGATGAGTTTGGCTTTGCCTAGAGGGCAGTTCAAGGCAATGGTGATTCTTTAAAGACTGGCAAACCCTTCCTTCTACACCATATCTAAACTCACCATCTACTTTATTAGATAGACCTTCTAATGCAACTCTTTTACCCTTAGAAGAGTTTTAATTCTTGACAGTATGAGACTTTCCTCCAAGATTTGGTCCATATTCCCATGATGGCATTGCACATTTGCTACAGATTTTTTGACTGAACATCTGTGATCCTAAACTTTAGTTTCACCAAAATGGTGTGGCGTCAAATTTTAGTGGTTGTAGGATTTCTTTTTTGCCTTTGATAAAAGACCACGAGCCATAGTGAATTGGATTTGGTCGCATTTGCTTTGTTTTTATTTACCCATAATACACTGCACTTTAGACCGCTTCCTGGTTTTGGAGCGGTCTCCGGTCCGCTTCCGTTTACATTTGAACCGCACCAGAGTTCACTTTAATTGACCTGAAACCTAGTGCTTTAAGGGGGACCTGAGATTAGGTGTTTCATCCACATCAGAGTTTGATTGAGCACCTACGCCAACCCAAAGAAGTTAAATTAAAGTGGACTAAAAAGGCTGGTGTGGATGCATCCTAATGCTCTTATGTCTTTGAGGAAAACCAAGAATCACCTTTTGGGATTAAGTTTTCACAAAACTGTCTTTTAGTGACGATCACGATTTCTTTAAAGCAGTCCTTTCCAACAGACCTTCAAATCAGATAATCTTAATGGTAAATTGCACTCTTGGTGCTTATTCT
The DNA here is from genome assembly GCF_051168715.1 of Poecilia mexicana. NCBI lineage: Eukaryota > Metazoa > Chordata > Actinopteri > Cyprinodontiformes > Poeciliidae > Poecilia > Poecilia mexicana. Next base: position 6,051,154 of record NW_028263390.1, on the reverse strand, counting down.
GCATATAGCACAAGAGAACACCTGCTCCCCATCGCTGGACATGCAAATCAGCAAGAGAGAACTTATTAGGCTTGCAGCTGACAGGTGCCTTTTGAGGACCCATGCCACCCCAAGACAGATATAGTGAGCTATATGTCAAAATTTGCCAAAGGCTGAATGAGTTTTGCCTGTGCTTTTTCATTTTCCAAAACTTCTACATGCATATATGCGAGTAAAACACTAAACTGACACCTGCTAAAACCCTGACGGATGAACACACGCGTGTTTAGATTGTGTTGTCTGCCTTTGCAGTGTGGATTTTAATGAGTTTACAACCATTTCTTTTACAGTAGGACAGGCAGCCCCAGTCTTTTCCTGTAAGTCTGCTACATCTAAACAGAGGCTTTTATCACAGCGTGGCGCTGAAGTCTGACTACAACCAATTACCCAGTTATAACACAACCGCATCATGGCAGCTGCTGTTCTTCCTTTTTTGTTTTTTATCATCTGCTTCTCCTCTCTGCTCCCGTTACAGGGTAGCATCCTAACCTTACGATGTTGAAATGCTTACAGGATAGAGACTGAGTGAGTGCACAATACATTAAACAATGAGTGTGAAACATTTTCATCAAGGTGAGAGCTGACATGTTCTTTTCTTCCAATTTTTATTTATTTATTTTTTTTATGTTTTTGCTGGTTAAGCTCATTGAAAGCAGTGACCTTCTGATATTTTTTTTTCCGCGTAAATGTTTTTCTTCTTCTTCACTTTTCATCTGGTTTGGTTGATGTCATGTTGCGGCCTGAAGGACATATCTGTCCAAAGACAGGTGTCCTGACCTTCTGCCTGCGCTGCCACGCCTCGGGGGACCTCTGTGAAATAGAGGCTACGGCTTTGACCCACTCTCGCATCCACTGTTTGCGTCTAAACGGAGTCATGCTGCAGATGCAATGAATCATAACTCGAGGAGCTGGGGCGGGGAGGAAGTAATGCATTTATGCATTTAACTTTAGTTTAAAAACAGCCTCAATGTTTTTTTTTTGTTTGTTTGTTTGTTTTCCTGGAATATTTTATCTTATGATTTCCTTCTAGGTCCAAAACAGAATATTAAATCTCTCTCTATGTTGGCCAGTTTGCTTCAAATCTTCCTCTCTCAGATAAATAGAGCATCTCCAGCTACGGCAGCATTTCAGATGGCCACTCTTTTGTACCCAATGGCCATAGCACAATTGCATTATTCAAAGACGCAGATGAAAGCCGCTTCTGATTCACCAAAAATATACATCCTTTGCGGTACTGTGATTAGATTGTAGATTTAATTCCTTTTGATGATACTTTTCTGGCTGCTGGCTTCTCACCAGGCCTCTTAGCTACAATGCCGACTCTGAATCAGTCATTCCTGCTGCTCCGTGCTACAAAATCTCTGTTTTGCGAGCGTTGATCGCGTTAATTCTCATCTGAAATCATTCCAGGATATTCTGTGCTAACTGTGACAAAGATTATTTTTAGAACTGCCTTTAGTCTGTTTTCAGAAATCAATCTAAGAGCTGGAGCAATCTCAAAACGTTTTATTAAAGCCTTTGTCGCACTCTTAGCCAAGGAAATTAAGATAAAACACTGGGCCACACAGTATGCTTTCACCAAAATGATCATCACATACTATGTTGGTAATTGAGCTGAGATTATAAAAGGGAACGGATTGATGTGAAATGACAGATTTAATGAGGTAAAAAGAAAATACATGATTTCTGTGATATTTTTTAATAAATAAATATCCGAAAATGTGTTCCTTGTTCGCACTAATAAAAGAAAACATCCCCAGAGCAAGATGCTGCCACCGTCGTGTTTCATCATCAGAGTTGCCGGACCACTTAAACATTTAAAAACTAAAAGCAAGATCTTAAAATCAGTTCTCAGGTGTGCCATAATCCCCTTTTCCTTGTCAGACTAGGGATTGGACCAATTTCCATGAAATGTTTCAAGATTGTTTTATTGTTTTTCAGCCCAACTCTAGCTTTTAGACCATCCCTGACCTTCGTGCTGTGTTTCTTGGTCTGTGTGATGCCGTTTGGATCCTACTGTTCTCTAACAAACCTCAGAGGTTTTCACAGATCAGCTGTGGTTGTAACGAGCTTAGCTGCACCCACGTTGACTCTGTTAGCTAATTAGGTAACTTCTGAAGGCAGTTGATTGCACGGGACTTTATTGTATTTATTTACTAGATAAAGCTAAGCTACAAGCTACACAATATTTTTTGTTTTTGTTTGATTTGATCTGTTGCATAAGATGGATTTGGTGCAAGTTGGTTAGGGTCTCCATTAGCCAGGCTTTGCACCCAGCTACTCTTCCTGGATTTCCATCATTAAGAACATCATACAGTGGAAATCATTGAAATGTGCGACATGTTTGACATGCATAGCAATAAGAATGAATTATAGTTCATGCAAATGTTGATAAATGTAGAAAATATTCAATAATTAACCATTTCAGTTTTAAGTGTGTTGCTCCTAAAAACTCATTTTGGCTTTTTTTTTTTTTAAAAACCGCCGTCTCTTCAGTTCTTTTGGGAGTTAATGGTAAAGTGTTCTGCTCCTTCACTGCTCTGTAAGTAAAAAGTGCATTTGAGATAGTTAGTTTTTTGCCTAAGGAATTTGAAAATGTCTTAACTGGATGTATGGTGACATATATATATATATATATATATATATATATATATATATATATATATATATATATATATATGAAGTTAAATAGATCTTTAACTGAAAAAATGAAAAACTTTCGGAATTTTAAAATTTAGTAGTAGAATAGTATTGAAGCTATAGGATTTAAAACCAGTCAAAACCTGAGTGCACAATATTTATATTAGTCCTGTAAGAACAATTTGATGCTAAGTGGAAAGCTTTTTTCTTCATCAATTGAAGTTTATCAACCATCTACACCCGGAGTGGCAGAGCCCTCACATTTCAGCGAGGTTATTCGACAGCGACTCTTGACCTCGCTTGTTTAGCCAGGCTGCCACACCGGCAGCGTTCTGTTATCTTGCTGTCGTTGCTTGATGCGGATGTCAGCGACGGCGCCTCACTCCGGTGTGTTTTTAGGCAAAAGCTGCACAAATTGATATGCCCCGGATTTCCTCCCGGAGCGGTCCAGGCCCCGGCAGGTTGTTAGTGGAAAGGCGCTACATCCCGGCGATCTCGGGTTCTCCGCCTTCTCTTTGCACTTGTGCCGATAATCACCCACTTGCGTGACGGCGCGTGAGGAGGCTCCATCGATGTGCACGCGTGTTTGCACACATTCCTACTCGAGCGTCACGATGTACATTTGTGCCTCCGTCACCCCGCCTGTTTGCGTGCGTTTGTGTGTGTGTGTGTGTGTGTTTCATGGGGAACATTGTCTTCTTGAAACACTAAGCAAATCTCCTCAATGTGATAATTGGCTCCCCGGGGTGCTTGTATCTTTGCTGCTCATCATCGTTATCCCCTCAAGAAAAAAACAAGAGTGTTTGGGAGATGAGATGGGCAAAGTTTGCGCAGATGTCTGGGAAATGCATTCCAACTCGAGCTCAACTCTGGCTTGCGAGGAAAAACTTGGAGGCCAGCTCTTGTGCACACAGGTCTGCTGAATGCTGTCTGCTGCCATCAGGGAGTCAGGTGCTTGTATTCTGACAGTTTAGGTCGATGAATGTTTTGCAGGATCCACAGGAGCTTTCTAGTTCTGGTTTTATACCCCAGTCCTCTGTAGGAGACAGTGGTACCCCTTTACTGTTCATACATTTGGAAATAACATTGTTTAAATAGAGACTGTAATTTTGAAAATTATTAGTGTTTTTAAAGGTTGTGCTGTTAATATTATTTAATTAAATGAAGTATGAACTTCCTCTTTGAATATTCTCTAGCGGGTGCTGAAATAAAACTCTTAAGATCAGATGCAGTGTTAGTCTTGGTGCAAGCCAAGGTACAATGTATTTTCTAAGACACACATTGAAACAACAGGTTTATGGGAATGGTGCATCAATAAGTGATTTCAAGAGAGTATGTCTTGCTGTCATAGATTTTATAAGTTTCATCCTGTGCTTCCTCTGCTTTAGCCTGGTAAAAACCAGCCCCTTGTTTCTACTCTTTGCTTTGTACAGAAGGTCTGGATCCTCAGCTATTGAGAAACGATTTCTTTCCGGAGGGGTGGACCCTTGAAGTTTTAAACAATTGTATATGATTTTACCCAATTGCTAATGTCTAGCTGTGACGTGCGCAATTGTGTTCAATTGTGAAGGGCGCTATGTTGTCAAGCTAACCGGAAATCAATGGCGTCAGCTGGAAAATAAGACTTTTGCCGAACATGGTGGAGAGTAGGGCCAGAATGTCTTTGCCTGTAATACAATGTCTTAGACATTCCTCTTACTCGATATTTGGAAGAGGGGCCCAATACAGACTGAATTTAATAATAATATTTATTGTCCTCAAATGTGGAAATTTGCCTGAATGAATAACTTTGTTACAATACGCAATAACTGAAATAGTAGTTGATGGATGACCACGGATGAGTAAGATGAAGTAGATATGTGACAGAGTGACCAAACTGTTTGTGAAAAAAGTTCCCACCTTGAGAATGTTGCAGGGTTTACTAAAGTGAGTCCAGGGACATTGTTCTCTTTGAAGGAAAAAAGAAGAGCAGCCGTCAGTTTAGAATAATTAGTTATAAGCAGCTGTTTGACGCTTGGAATGCTTTACTGGTTCTGATATTTTTGCTGTGCCACATAGACAGCAGAAGTTGGTGGTTTGCGGTGCTGACACCTGAGCTGTGTGAAAAGCAGACCATTTTTTTAATGCTTGAAGGCAAATAGAGATGCTCATCTCGCCAACAGTGTCTCTCCTGTGTCCGTAGACTTTCCCGTCCATATGTTCTCCCGGTCTCCCGGGTATAACGGACCATGGAGCAGATTGTTGGCCGCTTCATAGGGGAAACAGAGAGACAGCTGGGCACCCATCACACGGCCAAACAGATGTTCAGGTGACTCGGAGAGGAAGTGAATGGTAATGGCAGTGGGTGGGAGGTGATGCGGAAGACGGAGAGTGTTGATGGAGGCAGAAAAAATGAATTAATACACCGATGCAAGGACTCGGAGGCTTCATTAGCAATCCCCCGTCAGCCTGCAAGGTGGGCCAAATGCTTTCCACCCTCCCACGGCCTGAGATGTCGGCTTTGCCTCGCATGCGGATTCTGATACCGCGCTCTATCTTCTCTAAGGTCTAATGCCTTTGATCTCTTGATGATTTCTTTGCCTAAACGTGAACTGGATGGCTGAGCGGCACATTGATTCACCGCCTTAATTCTGACCCACCTTAGGGAACATTCAGAAGCTGAAACGGAATCCGACCCTGCAACCAGGCAGTGAAATGTTACCAGGCTGTGGCAAAAAATAAAAATGGAAATGCGCAAGCGGTTTTCACAACCCCCGTGGCTTCGGGCCAGGTTTGATTAAGTCAGAGACGCGCATCTGACACACATCTACGTGATGCAAAAGCTACATTTTTGGCAAAGTCTTCCTTCCCTACTGTTAGTGAGACCCATTTATCAAATTAAGCTCAATGAAAGTTCTTCAATCTCTGTTCCAAGACCTCCTGCACAAGCCCTTCTCTATTTTCCTCTGCCAAGCTTTGTTCTTTGGTTACAGGTCTCATATATAATACATGAGGATTGGGAGACTTATCCCATTCGGTCCAAACTGGCTCCTATTCCCGAGAAAGGAGCTATATTTAAGAGCTGGAGAGGCCAGAGTTTGATTCAGTGGAGACGCTGACTTCTGCCTAAAATTGTGGCAGTGGTTCAACAAAGTCCTGAAACAGGAATTAACACACTTCCATTTAATACTTCTATTGACTTAACCCTCTTTATTCATTGTTGGTTGATTTAAAAAGCCTTAACAATGGTTTGTGAATTTAAAAAAAATATATTTTTCTTGTCTTTTGCTACAATAGCTGGCACCACCTACATCTTTGGCAAAGGAGGAGGTCTGATCACCTACACATGGCCCAACAACGAGAGGCCGAGCACGCGGACGGACCGGCTGGCGGTGGGCTTCAGCACCACCATCAAGGATGCCATCCTCGTTCGCATCGACAGCGCCCCACGCCTGGGTGACTACATCATGCTCCACATCGTATGTATTATCTTTTTTTACTTTGTGTGTGTTTTTTTATGTTTGTGCTATCTGTAAGCCTTTATACGATATCTATATTGGCCAATAGGGGGGATTTCTAAAGAAAATTGGTTGCAAGGAATTTTATTTTGGGGAACCAGGGTTATGAAACAAAATGAACCCAAATTTAAACACCCTTAACCGAAGTCGAATTGTCGAGGTGCGGTCATGTGGTTTTTGAATGTTTGTTTTTGCTCAAACCTTTCACGATCTACAAGACACATCAAGCCGAATCCTCATGCGAAACCCCTCTGGCAGGAGTATACGTCAAGGTGTTTTATCGTATGTGTGGTTTACAGCAGTACAGTAAACACGGCGATCATGACAGAAAGGGACAACTATTACGAGTTCACAAGGAGGAAATAAAAGCTGGAAAATCCAGTTTTATTTCCCATGTTATCAGAAAATAAGAATGGAAAGCCTCAGTGAGACGTTCTCCCGCTGCATGAAGGTTTTAATGTTTCAGTACGTTCTTCCTCACAGGCTCGAACAATTGCTCCTCAAAACTATCCATCCCACTCTATGGCTGCAAAACCGACATCATGATGTTGAGTATTTGGGGTTGTTTTCCACAAAAACAAACACCCACGAAGTTCAGACCAATCACACAATAGTTACTCGTGAAGATCGGGGCAAAAAGTTCATCAGGGGAGTTTTATGGGCTGACGACACGAGGCTGAGAACAAAATGACAAAACTTTCATCACACAACTGCGACAATGAGAACCGATTTTGGCAGTTTGGTTCGAACATACAGAGCCCTTTATTTAATTTATATGATATGGCACAAACCAACACTACCCAACACAACAGAAAGGTTTAAAAGGATTTTTCAAGATTTGACTCTTTGTCAGTGGTTGGTTGAACCAGTTCCTCCACATTACATGAATCAGTCGGTTTTGCTAGCTGGTGGCAGCAGGGTTTAAAAGTTACAAAAACTTAAAGGCACAAAGGTTTCACAGCACAAATCAAGCACAACTGAGTTCGATTTGGGTATTGTTGAAGACTCGTAACCTTTTGAAGAAATACCTACTATGAATCTTTATTTAGTATCTTAAAACAAAAGCATCACAAACACATTACGTTACACAAACTATCACAAGCACAGCTTTTTAGGTCTGAAGAGGGATGCTCCTCTGATTTGTATGCAAACCCCAACATGTGGTGGGAAAATTAATACACATCATGCTGTGAGAAGGTTGACAGATTTGATACATTTAGGAATCCAAAGTTGAAGCCTTGTAATGTAGCAAAATGTAAAACAAAAAAAAAAAAAACTCATGGAGTTTGAATATCTGTTCAAGGCACCGTATGTCGCACATATTCAAACCAAGTCGAATTTAACAAACAGACTTGCATAATTTAAATTCTCATGGCAGGCCTGAGGGCAAACACAGCCTGTGTTTCTCAAACTGATCTATGATTAAAATGCTAAGAGAAAGAAAAGTACTGTACTCTCTCACCACCCCTCCCTCTTCCACATAATCCCACCTCTGCAGCACATTCAAACCAACTCTCAGCATGAATAATAAATGCGTCTCTCCATATATATGGACTCTTCTACCTCACGTTGGAGAAACTTGACGGAAAACTTGCGAAAGAGTTCACCGCCGGCGGACCGGGCGAACCAGGCTCAGCATCTTAATAACCTCTCGTCGTGACCTTGCATGTCAACTCGCGCGTGTAAGCATCAACTATTAGCATAACAATCAACCCTGGTCGGGGCGTCAAATCGCTGCGGCGGCGTTTGCTGGCGACGGAGGAAAGTCGCAGCTGATGGAAAAGAGATGACGTGATGACGAGGCGGGGCGGTGGGGTTAGGGTGCTACAGTTGCTAAAGCAGATTGAAAGTCTTTTTCTTCTTAAAGAGCACCCCGCGTCTCCTGAGTGTGAGCCATGTGGCGCAGAAAAGCAGCCATCTGCTTTGCAGAGATGAGGGCCAACAGCAAGAAAGTTCTGAGTCTGCTTTACAGCACAGAACAGAAAGAAAAAGAAAAAAAAGAAATGTGTGTATGCGTGTGGGCATGCATGTATGATTGGGTGGAAAAAGGAAGTGAAGTGGAGTGGATGTAGGGGAAGCGATAAAGATGTACAGTAAATTGTGTGGGTGATGTGGGAAAGCGCCTCCCTACGTGGTTCTAACCAAACAGATAATTGGAGTAACCTCTTAAGGAAGTGAAATGAATGCATTTTTAATCCCGCATTTGAGATAGTATAGCAGAGCTAGCCAAGCATGATATCTCCTGTAAATTGGCTTCAATTCATTAGATATGGAACGTCTTCATTCCCACACTCTAGTGAATGTATTAATAGCAAAGAGGCATATGGTGATTTCACAAAATAGCCGTGAACTTGGCTTCTTCTTGCAGTGTGAGCAGTGTTATACTGCTGATATTTTTAAATGATTTATTTATTGACATCCGAGGGTGGGTAAACAAAGACGGGAGTTTTGATTTGATTTCAACAATGATTGTTGAATAAAGTGGCCAAACCAAGGTACTGTATGCCTCCTTTGTTCTGCAATTGCACTTGAGCAGAAATTAAATGAGGGAGGCTCATTTTTTCTTGTTTTCTTTTTCTTTTTTTACATTGGTATTATGTTGCGTTAAACCTTGGGTGAATATTTAGCTTTGAATATTTTAGAGGAAAATCCCCTCTACCTCCTTTCAGTTCTACTAAAACGCAGGAAAGAGGAAATGTTGGCAGCGTACGTGAACGGTGGAACTCACTTCTAAAACATTTTTTACCGGTACGTATACAGAGACGCTTTACAATTAGACTATAATAAACTGCAATGCTGTAATCATTTCTAATGGCCCACATTCGGCCCTCGCTCTCGGCGGCGTGAGCTATGCAATGAATCCGAAGCGAAAGGTTAAAGGCATTACGCCTGTCGATTTAGGATGTACGTCCAACCAAAGGTCTCGCCATGCTCTGGGCTATCACCTTAACTGTTATAATTATTGGGTCGTTGTCGGAGCGTTGGCGCACAGCGGCGGCACTGCAACGTCTTTGATAGCTGAGGATATGGCAGGGAAATGTCAACATAAAAAGAAAACACCTTAAGCAGATTTGTAGATAACAGTGGATTATCAGGGCATACACGGCACTTTGTTTAACATGCAAAGCCCTTAGCTGTGAGGAAAAGAAAAACAGAATTCCGAGGGATGAGCTAATCACAGACTCTCTCTCTCTCCAGCCTCGCTCTCTCTTTTGCTTCCCTCATTATCTCTTCCCCGTGATTAGCTTACAGCTTGTTCGGCAATCACGAATTAAAATGCTGATTGTAGTGTTTACATTTTAACTGCTAAGAACAACTGCACGCTTGGGTTGAAATCGTGGGGGCAATTTGCGAAGGTGAGCGGGACATTTTGCCCCTGCTGGCATCTCATTTGTGAGTTCAGTTCATCTGAATGCGGAGCGTGCAACGGATAAAGAACTTTGTCAAGCTTCTAAGGGGGGGAAAAAATAGCTGCCCTGAAGTAAATGCAAAGATGAAACCCTGAACAATGTTTTTACTTAAGATCTTCTAAAATGTGTTTTCTCTCTGAGACTACTTCCTCTTTCATTTTGTGATGCCTCGCTGCCCAGGGCGCCATTCCATCAGAGTACGGCATGAGCACTTGAGGGGAAAAAAAGACTTAACTTACAAATAAAAAAGAAAATTCATGAGACATGAGCTCCAGACCATGTCTAAGTCAAGTCTTGAATCTTTAGGGTCCAAATCTAAGTGAAATTTGACTGTTTCTGCATCCTAAGTGAGACTCGAGACAAAACTAATGTCCCTTTTCCTTGTAGCACCTACTCATTGTGGCTCAACTGGGCTTTCCAAGGTTTTTCTATGGTTACTTGGTACCAGCCCAATATTTAGGGCTGGTACCTTTGCTGTGGTTCCAAGTGTGCACAGTAAGGCTGAAAATCCAATTTCAGTAGATTGTCAATCACCAACTCCATAAGGTTGGAATCACTAGTTGCATCACAGAAGTGACTCCCTTACAAAGGGACAATGAGCAGATTGTTTAAAATAGCCTCCATTGTTGCTGGTGTTGAGTACTCATCACGTGGCGCTACGTTCCGGACTCTAGAACCGCCCAGCTGTATGAAGACCAGCTGAATCACCCTGTTGAGGTGAAAATGGAGTCGAGTGTCGATCTCTGGTCTATTGTCTGTTCAGCCAAAAGGGTCAGTGAATGTCCTTGTGTGTTTTGGACTGTGAACGCTGATTGAAAATATGTTTTCAAACTTGGCTGGCACATAATGTTGAAAACTAAGGTCTGGTTCACAGTTCTTGTAAAGAATTTGGACTCTCTAGTTTAAAATATATAGAATTTTTTTCTGTAAGTTGAAGTACCGGCTTGGAAAGGGAACGTTCCCCACCAACCCAGAGTTCAGATTCATAATGGTTTGCTAAACTTCACAAATATGGTAGGAAAATTAAGGCAACTGTGTTTATGCGCTAATGTTTTCTCTTATTGACTAAAGTCAACCGTAGTTTTATACAACCTCTACTTGCTCCATCATATTTAAATTGATAGAATGGAGAGCCGTAGATTGTTATTGCCTAGAGTAGCTAATAGTGATTAGCATTGCTAAAATGCTAGCTTCCAACTAGCAGGGTTTCAACTAGTGTGTGATGTCATTCTCAGGCAAACGGAGCTGGCAGGTCTGATCTGTTTCACCGTTATGTCTCTCAGCTGCACATAGATCAATCAGTTTCTATACCGTGATTTAAACTTCAAAAACTTTCACGATTCCACACAGTTTGATCCAATTTCTGCTCGGATGTCTGTGGGTATAATTTAGATGTTGCTGAAATGTATTTTTAACTAAGATTGCTCAGTGGGACGCCTCGTTCCCTCACCTTCAGTTACACTCGAAAACACGACGATCAGCCAGGGTCTTACTTTCTAATAGGGCTCACCCACGCCGAATCTCATTATCCGTTTCAGGTTGTTCTTCCCAGCCCTCTCGCGCTAATTTGCTGCGAGAAAGGTGCGACCGCCGGATAATTGAAAACCTTCACACAGAAACGGGAAAAACAAGACGCTGAGCGAGCCGAGGCGCTGTGCCATAACATGTGACGCGCGCACGTATGCACATGTGCAAAACTGTACGCGGAGTTTAATGAATTGTTGTGGAAGCACGTTTGTTTTTCCTCGTTCCTGTCAGGACCCATCCATCACCGGGCCGTCTCTGTCACTGTGTTTATGTCAAGCAGTGTCTGTTTCCCCATCTGCCTCCCCTCCCTACCCCTCTCCTCCTGACAGACCTAATATAAGATGTTTGATGTGTACCTGTGTGCATCAGCGCGTATATGGCCAGCGATGTATTGCTTCTATCAAGTTACCCCAACCTCTGCAGGGGAAAGATAGATATTATCATGGTTATGGCTCATGGCCTCTGATAACATTACAGCTTTGTATTTGACTTAGGTTTTTCGTTTTGTTTTGTTTTGTTTTTTCCCGCCGTCATAGATGTAAGTAACTGGGAGAAAATGTCTCCCACTTGCAGTATATTCAGTCAGCATTTGCAGCTGAACAACTGATTCATTTTATCTCTGCAACATGATGATTTAGATTATCAGTTTAATATAGACTCAAGCCTTGTCGCTTTAAAGTTTCATCTCTGTTATCACCATTTCTTTGTATGAGGTCAGTATATATATATATATATATATATATATATATATATATATATATATATATATATATATATATATATATATATAATATGCTGTGGATCTCAAAATGTGTAGACAGATCATTGTTAATTTTCCAAATAATTTTAAACATTTACACCTTTAATATTAATGAATGTATAATTTGACTAAAATACAAATTACACAGTAATTTAAATGTAAAAATTAAGAGAGAGTGCAATTACTTAGTTACAAAAGCATCAATACTTTTAAACTGAAACAACCTTTAGGTCAATTTTAGCTTTTCGTCTCGACTTATTGCTCACTCTGACTTACAAAATGTTCCAATCTGTCAGATTTTGAGGAACTGTCTCGCCCAAAACCCCTTTTCAGGACCACACATCAGATTTAGTTCTCAACTCTTGTTGGACCAGTCCAAAACTTTACCTCATTAACATACTCTTTTGTTTCTCGATTGGTCTGGAATATTATGTAACCTTTTCTGATCTTAAATTGTCTTTAAAATAGTAATTGTTCAAGTATAGCTCAAAGAAACAAAAACAGATATATCCGACATACAGTCAGTCATATTGCACCCCAGGTCCAGATTGATATAAACTTTGGTACACAACTTGAATCCTTGTGTGCGATTTCATTATATCTTACAATCCAGACTGATAAATCCTGCAATTTGCCTCAGAATGCTCACACAGACTCTTTTTTTTCCCCCTCCTGTTCTGGGCATGTTTAATAAATGAGGGCCTCTGGGGGGTCTAGACATGCTGCTCACTGGCTGAATGTAAAGTTTTCTTTACTGCAACACTGAAATAGGACACTTGTAAAGTAAAAATGAAGTATCTGATTGGGACATTGTTGGTTATTAAGCTACTAACAGAAACTCTAAAATGTGAAAACTGTCGGATGATGACAAAAAGGGAATTTTGATTTAAAGTAAAAGTACCTCAAATTTTGCTTGATTTTTCACACTTGGATTATTTGGTGGTTTTCTGGGACTGATGGAAGCAGAAAACTGAGTTTAAAAAAAATGTTTGAGGAATTTGCAGAATACAACAATCGACTTAAAAAAAAAAGGAATCACAAAAATAAAAAAACAGAAAGCAAACTACACAGCATGCAGATGTTAATATTTAGATTTTTAAAAAGTTTACGAATTAATTAGAAGTCATGTAACTCAACCTGGGACACGCAGGGCTTCAGGGAGTCTGGGGGCCTCTAGGCAAGTGTCAGCCCTGCCTTCTTTGGTAATTAACTTCTAAGTAAAGAGCCGACTCATTTGCAAAGCAGAGAAGAAGAAGAAGAAAAAAACACGCTAAAATAAATATGAAGCGTTCTTTCAAGAGAGTACAAGATTAGAGACATTGTTGTGGAAATTTGCCAGCACTCCGATAGAGCAGTCTTTAGAAAAAGATTAGTGTGAGGAACAGTTTTTATGTCTTTCATGAATGACTGCAGCTTTTTAACCAAAATGGCCCCCAGGGGTATTTTTCCCACTTGTGTGTAATGCTTCACTCAGCAACAGACGCTCAATAACAGCTAGATATAAACGATCACCCGCAACCACTTTGATGGACACCGTAGTAAGTCTCCCTATCATTATCATCAGGCCACAGAGAGCTTTCTTAAGATTAATGCATTCCATGTGTCCGTCTCCCAAACCAACACTGAAAATTAGAAAAAGAAATGGCTGCGTCATAATATCTCTGTGATGTTTATGTTATAACTACAGAAAAAAAAAAGCTGTAGTGAGTGTTACAGAGCTAGTAAAACTAATAGTTCTGAGTAATTTCAATTGTTCATCAAGCTAAAATGAACCTAATTGAGTGGTGGCTCCATCCTGATAATTTTCTTTCATATTTTAATTAATTTTCTTCTCCAATGATTAAAAAACTGTTTATTTTTTATTTTTTATTTTTTTGTTTTTTTTATTCCTCCTCATTAGCCCAGAACTCTGGGTGCTAAATGCTATTGAACAAGTTGACGAGGATGCTGACACTGTGATCTTTCAGACGATGTTTACAGAACCTTTTGATGATGTTTCCATCATTGAAATATGAATAAAGGGAAATGAGGAAGAAGAGCAGCTGAATGTTCCTTTCTATAAGTTGGTAGGTTACCATTGGCGAGCCTGCAGCGGCTTTTATGCTCCAAACATAGACTGAGGATTATACTTCCAGCTGTGCCTTTGCCTCTAAAGCTGCTTTTTCTACGGGTTTCAAGAATTAAAAAAATAAATAATAGTAATAAACAGACCAAAAATACATTTTTTAGGGTTTTTATTTTTATTCCTGTGAATGACAGAGCCATATCTTGTTGCTAAAACCACAGTTAAGCATACACAATTTATATCTCTAAGAATTTATGTATGTTTTATTTAGGAGAGGGAAAAATAGCTGAATGTCTTTGTCTCGAGGCTGACTGTTCTCGATTGTTGTGTTTTATGTTTACAAAGGTCACGCGGCTTTGAAACGTAAAAAAACGAACTGGTCTGTTCTGAACACTAGAAAGGCAAAAGGTCACTGCAAAACCTAAAGTTATTTTTGAAAGTGATCAACTTTTGGGGATTTTCAGTCAAAATTGTTCAGGTTTTGACATAATTTTGTCCTGAATTGCAGTTTTTACAACTCCGTACCTCTCAGGAATTTGAAGCTGTGTCTCATATGTCATCTTTGAGCAATTTGAAATTCATTTTAAGGCTATTTAAGATAAACTGTGTATCTTTTTAAGTTTGGAAAATGTAAAAAGTTGGAGAACATACAGGTGTGCAGTAAAAAAAACTGAAGAGAACAAATACATCTAACAAGACTTTTAATGGCAAACAATTGAATTCTTGACAACAAAATGTATCCATCCACTCTTCTTTTGTCTATAGCCACCTAACTAACCTGGAGGCAGGTTACATCCTTGGACAAGCAGAACACACTCCTAACTATGTGGACAATTTAGAGAGACCAATTCACATAAGTCATGTTTTTGGAAGGTTGGAAAAAGAAACAAACATCTGCAGGGAGAACAAGCCAAGTCTGTGTTAAGAGGCCTCAGGATGGGATTCAAACATAAGACCTCACTGGCTAAAAACTTACCATCTGTCCCACTGTGCAGCACACAGCAGTAGAACAAAGTTTATTCTCAACATATAAAAAAATTCCCTGCTTTTATATCGTCTTTATGGCTAGTTTTTTGGCCAAATTGTGAATGTTTTCAAGCTAGCCTTACATTTAGCAGCTACAAGGCTAATGCTACCATGAGCCAAAAACTTGTTCCATAGTGTGAACTAAAATCCAGCGACATTAACAGGATTACACAACATTAGTAAACCAGCTTGCTAGTTTTTTTTTTCTTCTATTGAAGAAGTTTAATTCAAAATGTGTGTTAGCAACAATGAGGCTCCTGCTAGCCTCTGACAAACTGCTTCATAAGAAAACACAAACCCCCACATTCAGATTTAAAAAAAAAATCCTGCAGCTTCTGGGTGTACAAGTTCCACCTCGTTTGATCTGACTTCTGAATTTATCAAACCTTTATTTTTAAAACATGTCTGTACCTATTAATGCTTCAGAACACTGCAGAAAAAAAACAAAAAATAAAACGTCTTTTTGCTTACAGACTGTGCTCGGTCCTGTCGTCGACGTTCAAAAACTTGAAACTGAATCGGCGAAGAACTCAGGAGAGTTTGGTACGAGTCAGTCTTAATAATTTAAAGACAGTTTCTTACTCTGACTGAAATTGAAAGAAAGAAGAGAAAAACAACACAGACGTTGTCACGTTAACATAGCTAAATGTACATTACAACAGAATCCTTTCTTGGGTCTTGTATTTTCCCAACCACGACGTGCTCCAGTGCACATAAACATCTGTAAAACATTCCTTTTTTCTTTTTACTTCCCCCTCCATGACTCCATCCTCCTCCCCTTCCTCCACCCTCATCTCTCTCCAGCTCACCGTTGCGCGTTTAGAAAGCAAACAAACACACATTTCCAAGGGCTCCTTCAACAAATTTTCACCCCGTGGAGTGCTGCCACGAGCGCTTCAGACATGATACAAAAGCTCTTCGGGGACATCTGCCTGTCATGTCAAGCAGAGGCGCTGCGGGGGCATCGGAGCATCACACGCACACACACTCACACACACGCACACAGTTTTACCCTGTCCTGCAACCATCACGCGTAACCAACAGCAAGTAATAATAAGCGCTCGAGTCGGACAGACGGAGCAGCGGCATCGTTACGCTCCCCATGTGGTCTTGCGGCCTCCGCCCCCGACTCCGCCGATGTATTTTTCATAGATTAAGATGAAAAATTAAATGAGACACAACCAAAAAAAAAAAAAAAAGATAACCCAGCACGCCCACCTCTATCTCCTCTCCTTTTCTGACAGCCGAATCCCAGAGGGATGCCCGTGTTTTCACAGCTTCATGGTAGGACATGAATCCCATTCACACGGTGATGAAGAGACGGAAAGGAAGGATGAAAGAGACAAGAGAACCGAGCATCATGTACATCCAAAAGTAGAACAAATACATAGCTCTGATGGGGGGAGTGATGGAGGGAAAGAACAAGGAAGGGTGGGAGGAAAGGAGATATAGTGAGATGTGGGTATTTTAGAATTCAGAGCAGGATCAGAGGGAAACTTGGCTCAGATAGGTCTCAGCACACAGGCACATTGGCTCTGAATTCCAAATTATATGTTGCCTTTCTGCCTCGCTCCGACGCCCCAGCAGCCACACTCTCTCTCTCTTTCTCTCTGCGCTATCTCTTACTTCTTATCTCACCGTCTTTCTTTTTCTGCACTAAAGCCACGGCGCTATTGTTTTCACAGTAAAGCCTGGATTGAACTCTGGGAGCGGGTCGGTCAATCAGTTTGGATTCTACCGCAGCGGCAGGCTGTGATACGGGTCAAACTCACCCGGGTGTGAATCAAATGGTGTTATTAGGCCAGCTGTTTTATCGCCAAACCACAAGTTACATGACACTAAACTCTGAAAATGGTGAACATTTTCATATCTCCTTTCTTAATAAACCTATTCTCTTTTTGTATAGTGCAGTTAAAGGGGCGGTATTATGTAAGGTTGACTTTGCATCATGTTATAATGGTATTCGATCATCAAAAACATACCTGGAGCGTTGCCTTGATTCTTTCATGGATGTCTGAGAAATCCTTTAATCTCCTGTGGGAACCATTCAGCTGTGCAAAACACCTGGCTGGACCTAGCCCCGCCTTTGAGGACGAAGCTCCTCCTCTGAGCTGCTGCTTCCAAGCTTCTGAGCTTCTGCCTCTCAGAACAGCCCTCCCTGCAATTCCCCCCACTCAGCTCTTTCAGACTAGCCAGCAGCAATTAGCAAACACCTGGTAGAACTGCATATCTCCTCAGCTCATTATAGGAGCCACTTTTCAGTGCAACGCTGGTAAAAATGTTTTTGAAAGGTTAATGGTGGAGTGATGTTATGATGACTTCCTGAACGTGGAGTTTCAGAAAGAGCAGGAGTTTTTTTTTAAAGAGACAGAGGCCCAATTTCAAGGGGTTAAATTACAAAGTCAACTTTACTTTATGTACGATATATATGTAGCATTTTTCGATGTGAATGAAAAACATAATACTGTCTCTTTAAGAAACACTTAGAATCCAAAAGTATAATTGGCCTTTAAGTCATTCTTCTTTGTTAAACAATATCAAAATCCCTTCCTGTAACAAATATTTCTCAACTCAACTACTCATAAAATGATTATTGAAGATAGTTAGATTCTCACTGGCTGGTTTATCAGTTGTGACTAGATAGAAGAGATGCTCTTCAGATCATTTTAAAATTTCCTCTTATTTTTTTCCCCCAAAATAGCGTATTTCAGTCAAAAACTCTAACGCATCGCCGGGTGGTGTTGTCAACACAACATTGAAATTCCACAAAGGAACAACACACCGAGGCCCGCTTCACACCGGAGTGCAAGGGCGTAGATTCGGTCTAAGTTTTGGTGGGGACCTTGACACTCCCCCCCCCCCCCGGCAGCACAGTGAAATGCCCAAGAGCACCGAACATTTTTGAGAAGGGGGGGGGGAAACCACATTGGCTTAATATCCCCCTCCCCCCAACCATAACCATATCATACATCTTGTGTATACAACCAGATACAGTCATACTCAGCAGATCAGTTCAAAAACACTTTACTTTTTCCTTTACAAAATTCAGCAAACGTTACAAGTAAGATCAAAAGAAATATCCTCTGGATACAGCAAACACAAATGCAGATAAGAAGAAATCAATAATAAAATAAAATAATATATTGCACTAACAAAAAAAATAAACATGAATAAAATTCTCTGTATTATTGCAATGTTTGTTGTCACTCACATTCAGTGCTGACCTTACTAAACACCGGACTTTACAACAAATGCGTTGCGTGATAGATATCTAACTTATGGGTCCACTCACTGTACTTACAGCCGACGTAGCGAAATAACTTCTAATGTCTGTCCTTTTCTTTTTTGGTGGCGACATGGTCTCGGAGACTCAGAAGGAGACGCGTGTGCCCAGCTAGCCGCCGCCTTTTGCAGCTAATCAAAGAACGTCCGACGATTCAACTGACTCCCCCTCCCCCCACCCCCCCGACAGCACCGTTCCGACACGGTCTCGGAGGCTCATAATAAATGTCAAACTAAGAAGCTTCCGTTCCGCGCACCGCCTGTTGCTGCTAATCAAAGATCGTAGATCCACGTTCTTTGAGCCAATATGGCAAAAATTGGTCGGGACTTTTTCATATCCCGTGAATATTGGTCGGGACATATCCCTACCGTCCCTACCCAAACCTACGCCCATGCCGGAGTGAGACTCTTTAAAAATATCTGAAACTGTTGAAACAGTTATATTGCATCGTCCATCTAGTATGTGCAATTTGGAGGCGTGTAGACATCTCTAATTGTTTCGCTGGGAGTTTTATTCCGAGAATAGTACAACACAACAATCTAGCTTTGAGAGGTCACATATAGTGATTTTTTCATATCTTTTTTTGTTGTTGTTTTTGAATATGGATTGCTTGTTGTAGCTTATGAAATTGTAGCAGTGAGAAGCACAAGCGAGATGCCTCATGCAATTACTTTGAGCACTGCATGTTGGTATCTGGGGTTGAGACAAGCCTGAGGCTGATCTTCAAATGCTCTAATGACCAAACCATACTGGTGTGTGTGGGGTACAGATTTTTCCATCCAACACACAGGAGCCATATTTGCTGCTGCTATAATAATGCCATGGATGATTTGCGTTTGTTCAAGATGGTCAAGAAACTCTCATCCTCCTTGACACATAATGGGGACCAATCCAAACACCATCGACGTTCTGGCTAACTTTTAATGTCACGGTTCTTTCCCAACCCAGTTTGAATGTGACCTAGCACAGCAGTGGGCTAAATATTATCTCAAAATACCTTTTTCTTTCTTCCATAAGGTGAAGAAGGAAATTACTAAGGAATCAGGGCAAACATGTTCAGAAAACCATAAAAATGGTGGCAGAGCTGATGTGGAGATTGTTGTTTTTCTAACAAAACTGTGAAATGCTGCCAACAGTTAAAATATTTAAAGCTACTGAGTTTCACTTTAAATATTTTATTTTTTAGGTAGCAAAGAAAAAAAATATACATGAGACACATTAGATGATTTATGGGTGAAAACAGAAGATTGGTAAAGCTGAAACAGCCTCTGGAAAACCTAGAGAACATCAGGAAAAGTTTTGTTCTAAGTACAAATGATAGCTTTGACAATAAAGTACAATTTCACAGTTTTCAGCAGTACGTCCATGTTTAATATGTCTTTGAGATCGTATGGGGAACTTTCAACTGCACTTTGTGGGAGTTTTTTGTTACTTTTGTTAGCATAACAAAATTCAATGAAAATGAATCTTCTTTGTCTTTTTTTTATTATCCTTTGGCCAAAATATTGACAAAACTGGTTTCTCTTCGTGTCGGAGAAACATTACTGACTGGGGATTGGACTAAAAGGTTGTTCTGTAACGCTATTTGAAAAAAAACGTGTCACACATTTAACAACCCAGTTCTCCTCGTGTTTAATAACAATTAAACAGTTAACCCTTGCAGATGAGCTTCTGCAAGGCTGTTATGATTCCTCCCAAAATATCTATCCAGACCTTTGTCCTGTTACAACCGGCTGCAAATTTATACAGTGCGATGACACTCTATTTTCTTCTTCACTTGCTGGGGATAAAATGGTCAGCTAAATCAGCACGGCAGCGTCATAAAAGCAGTCACACAAAGGGATACTTGCCATGCAGTTTGCCACCAGGGAGAAGCAATGCCAAGTAGAAATGTGTAATGTCATTGAAAGTATCAAATGCAGTGTAAATGTAGTTCAACCCATCTTATCCTACGTTATGTTGGCGTAGAGGTTTTTACTTGCAGGCCGCTTGGAGCTGCAGTAAAATGATTTGTTTGATAGTTGTTTTTTTTAACTACCTGCCTTGGAGTTCAGTTATTTTTTCCTTTTCTGTCCATTTCTGCGATCATATATCTTTCTGACATGACTACTTGTTAAATTGTTTGCACCTATATTCACAAATTTGCACAAATCTAATCTCGTATGTGTTGAAAATGCTGCTGAAGTAAAACAAGATCATATATCATATATCTTTCTGACATGACTACTTGTTAAATTGTTTGCACCTATATTCACAAATTTGCACAAATCTAATCTCGTATGTGTTGAAAATGCTGCTGAAGTAAAACAAGATCAGGGGATTTTTTTCCCCCCTTCAGTTACCTATAGATGAGGACTCAGGCAGAATCTGGCACAGAAATGGGGAAAAAACTGATGGAGAAACTTACATATTTCCTATTTCAACAAAGATGAAGCAGCAGGATCTAAGAAGCATATAGTTGTTTTACAAAGAATGGCTGAGAGTTTAAGTGTGTACATGTGAACAAAGCTGGTGGAGTCAAGGTCCCAGAAGACTTGTAGTTCTTATTGCAATCAGTTCTGCAAAACATTAAATTGAGTGGGAGTTAAATACAAATGCACGTCACATTAGAAGAGGATATTTATCATTTATCATGATAATTTTCTTCCTATCATAAGAGTTTGATTTATCGATAAATTCAAAATAATGTTTAAAATTCCCTAAAACTCTCTGTTTTGTCTGGGTTGTTAGATTTGCCATTTTTCTCCACCTTTTGACGTAGGCGTATAAACAACTGCCGGTTAATTTAAAAATACAATCAAATGCAGGTACAGTGTTTGTTTTATTAATGAAAATCACGTCTTCGTGTGACTGGTGTTCTAAAGAAGCGCAGTGCAAATGATTTGTTTTCTAGAAGCAGCATTAGTGTTTGTGAGAGACGTAAAGTTTCTAAAAAAAAAAAAAAGTTTGTATCACCACTTTTAACAGTATCACAACGGTACCACAAAGTATTGTAATAACGCACTTTTTACATCTTTATTTGTAAGACAGAAATAAACAAATAAAAACCACCTATATTATTGCTTTCACTTCACATTAATGCACTCATTTTTGTTAGTCTCTAGCGGTGAAACTTTGTAACGGGACAACGTGTGAACATTCAAACTCGCTGTGTCGGTTGTTGCGGGACACTTTCTGAGCAGAACCTAATGAGGGATCAGAGGGATCTGGAAGCGGTTGAGGTGGATCTCAAACACGAGGCCGGCTGCCAAATCAGCGCCACAGACGTCCCTAAATCCCCCTGTAAGGCCCAGCATCCCCCCCTCCCCCTCCCCGCCCCACCCCATGTTATAACTGCCAAGTAGTTAGATGGAGGACAGACGAATGAAAAGAGAGGGAGAGAGGGGGAAGAAAGAAAAAGCAAACATGAGAAAGAGATTCACATTTTAGCAAATCGACTGCCTTTCGGATTATCGATGAGAAAGCGAATAAGTGGGGGTGAAGTGGGGGCCGGGGGGGGTTGACGAATCGCAGGTCTGCTCAAGTGATAAACGTCAACACTAGAAAATAAAACTCGCAGAAAAAATAAAAAATCCGTCATCGGTGTCGCTCAGAGACGCACGTGTTCGCGCGCCACCGCCACGCGCGCTCTGCAAATGTGTTCAGGGAGGATTAAGCACCTGCTGGTTTAAAAAAAAAATAAAATAAGGAGCAGCAAGAAGTTGTTTTTCTTTCGCGCTGATAAAAAAATGAGAGGATCAAATTGTGAACGTGAAGCTCCTTCACAGATGGAGTGACTGTGAAAGAAAGCTATTTTACCGAGAGCGAGTTGGTGTTTATTTAATCCCCCCACTATTGACTCTCTCCATGACAAAGCTCTATTGACAAGAAGACAAAAAAGCTATATCACTTTTTCTTTTCTGCTCTTTTTTTTTTTTTTACTGTGAAAATCACCAGTCTATATCCATAAAATATATTTCCGATTAGGCTGTTCTTCTAAAAAAACAAACAAACAAAAAAACAGATTCTCAGCACAGAAGGTTATGGAGAGGATGTCATCGTTTTTATTGATCCTCAAACGTTTTTGGCCGGGCGACGAGGCACACAGCCAAGGACGTTGACAGCCAACTATGCCTTTCCCTACATCTCATTTTCTGCCCCTCCGTTGCTCCCGGCCATTTTCCGTGTCCCTTTATTGTGCTGGGAAAGGAAAGAGAAGAAGAAGAAAAAAAAATAAGATATTGTCTATTTTTAGTGAAAGATCTAGTTTCGGTCCGTCTCTTGGCAAACACAGAGAAGAAGACACGTTTCCGTTTCAGGTCAGAGGAGTCTCAGAAGAGTTTACACCCCCGCCCCAATACAATCCAGTTTGACCGAATGTCCAGAGGAATCAATAGGATTCTGACCTTTTTATCTTAATGACATTCAGGGACCTAGTTAGTGTGTCTCCTGCCTTGTTAGGAGCTGAAGTCTGCTGTTATAATGACCTGCTGATTGTAAAAAAAAAAAAAATGCATAAATAAGTACACACACTGCTCTTGTTTTAGTCAAAATTTCAATATTGACGCACATTAATGTCCAAAATATATATTTTACTTGGAATTCAAAAATCCTCACTTAATTATGACTCCATAACACCTTATGTAATTGATACCATTGGAAAAATACAAGATTTATAGTTTTTATAAGATCTGTATTGTTGAAAATACTTTATTTTCATTTAAAGGGGCGGTATTATGCATCCTCCAATCACATCGTTCCATTTTATAGAATAATCAAGTGACTATGTTACAACAAATTGAACATTTTAAAATATTGGCTAACGTTTCATCTTTAGACCAGTTTTTAAAACTGCAACAGCATCTCTGCTCAGGTTCTCTATCTCTGCATCTCCACAGCATGATGTTGCCACCACCATGTTTTACCAAGGCTGATTTGCAGTGTTGGGTAATTTTTTTTGTCTCGTCCAACTTGCTAATCAGATAACTTCTGAAGGAAAGTGGTTATACTGCATTTTATTTAGGGGCTTCAGAGTAAAGAGGGTTGCAAATATCCAGCGACTTTTCAGATTTTTATTTGTAAAAACTATTCAAAAGCGCTGTGTTAATTGATTTGTGTAGCAAATTTCAGCAACAAGGCTGTTCTTTACACTGTAAAGACACAGTACTGTACCATAAACATTACATTTTGTCAAATACCATCATCAAAATCATAATTTTCCTTCCACTTCACTGTTAAATGTTGTTCTATCATGTAAAATTCCACCTAAAAAACATTAAAACTTGTAGTTATAATGTGATAAAATATGAAAAACTTCATACGAGGCTTCATAATCGTACAGCTCACCAATATTTGCATATTTCTCCGAATGTTGAAATGTTTTTTTCTTTATTTCTGCTCCCCTAAAACTTAAATTACGAACACGCTGCCTTTTACTAATTAATTGGTTGCTGAGCCGCAGAACTTAAAAGCAAGTAGTAATACAATAATGCTCAATCAGCAAGTCCAACATGGGGTATTTGTACATGTTAAAGCTACCTGACATGTTAATTAGCATTCTTCAAGATAATAAAGAGCGCTTGAAGCATGCCGAGTTAATTCGCCGCCTTTATGTGCAAACAGACCAAACAGCAGTGTGTCTTCATTCACAGCCAAGGTCCTCAAGTCCTTTTTTTTTTTTTTTTTTGCGCAATTAAAAGACGTTGAATACATCAGCCTGCTTTTATTCTCTGGAATGTCAGCGTCCTTAAGCCGGAAGGCATCCGCTTCAGTGTGACGGAGCTGCATCTCTGTCTGTCTGTAGCTCAGGTTTTTTAGTGCTTTGTGTTTTCAGCTCAAATATTTTGTGGATACCATCATCTGAAACATACCAGCTTTTTGTGAGATCACAAATAATTTCTAAACTTTTTTTAAACATTTTTAATGTGATACATATCCTGTACAATTCATCTGAAAAGTAAATATCTTAGAGGGCACGATTTCTTCGGTCCCTCTGCAGCCAAATTTTTGACTTTGTAATTTTGTCTCACCCTCTGTCTTCCAAAAGTTCTTCAAATTTCTATTACTGTATTACTGTCCAACAAATTATCCATCAGATTTATTTTTTGGACTCTGGCTGGGCAATTCCAGAACATTGATTGTCTTTTGGTAAGGTTCTTCATTTTCCATTTGAATGTATGGAACAGATTCACTATGATGCTGAAAAGACACTTCAGGCACTAAAAGAACTTTGGTAAAAAAAAATTTAAAAAAACTCTTAAAATTATTCATGGTCTAATCCGACTTGACAAGAAAGTCTAACTCGAAAGAAAAAATTCTCCTGATCATGATACTGCCACCACCATGTCTTGCTATGGGCATGGTGCGTTACATCTTCTCCCATTAGGTTTTTGGGGGATTTTAGAAAATGTTTGTGTCTGATCCTACACGTAAGAAAAATACGAGAAATAACCAGAATTTCCTGCTGTTCCTTCATCGTTACTCTCAGGCTCTTAACAGCCAGTTTCTCTGCTTTGGAGAGATTTTAGTTTTCATAATCTCACTGACATTCCATATTTTTCTCAAAATACTGGTTATTTTTTTCCATGTGCTAGATGTGTTTACCACTCTCCATTGTACAATAAAGTTATTATACCCTTGAAACCTTTTACAAACTTAGCTAAAAGGTACTAATGAAAAATACCAAGAAAAGCTGAACAGTTTTACAGGTTAATCTGATTCGCTATAAATGACACAAGATGACCAACTGCTGCTTTTCAATTGAATTATGTAAGATGTGCTGTGAAAAGGCTGGAAAGCGTTCAGAAGTCATTAACCTTCCTTTGAGTTTTTTATATCACAAATCCCTGGCCTTTTAACTGGGAGTGTGTCGAGTTTATACAGCCACCTCGGTTGTAAGCATTTGATCTTTCGTAACATTTAATACTTTAAACACTTCTTTATGAAGTTGTATTCACACTGTGAATGTTTGATCTTCCATTTGCTCCTTCTCCAAGAAACATTCAAGAAGAATAAATGATTCATTGATTTTGACTTTTAACTCCACTCCGCCTGTTCACGGCGAAAAGTCGGGCGATTTCAGGCCGAGCTCCACTGATTTCTCCTGTTTATGAAATATAGAAGCCGACATTCTTAAAGCAGGAAGAAAAAGAAAACATGGAGAAAATTTTAAAGTCAGATTTCCTTTAAGATTATGGTAATGTGTGCACATATGAAGTGAAACAGGGCCAAGGCTCATCAAGCAACCCCCGGTGGGTCGCCAGTTGTGTGCGTAGAACTGGTTCACCCACGCCCCCCGGTCTCCTGCTCGCGGCCATGACAGTAAGTCAGCACAAAGATGACAGATGTTAAGGACGGCTCCCGTGACCCTTCCGCTCCCCTCGCTCCGGATTTCACCAGACCTCTTTGATAAAGTCGATTTGACATGCTTAATTCATCCCACGTTATCTTTAATTCATTCCCATCTCGCCGGAACATGCCAGACGACGCAAGAGGAGAGAAAAGGAAAGACATACTTTCCAGGAGTTCTTTGACGGCAACACTTTCTCTAGAAGTATTCACTCAGAAACATTAACTCGTCTTTTCTTGCTTGCTTGACAAGAATCATTGTCTTCTTTTACAAAAAAAAGGGTCTTAGTTTTGTGTAACAATACCTGATGCATTTCCACACGACTTACTGAAGGAAGCACTATGGTTTTATAATGTTCCCGGTTCAGCTAGCCTAGCTTGCGCATGTGTTGGTTAGTTTCCAGCAGGTTTCTGCCTGGACAGCAATTAACGTCATTCGGAGTGAAGAGGGACCTCATGACTCATTACATATGCTTTTTTGCTCTTAAAGGCCTCACGGGGCCCCCCTCTCCTCTTGTGTGTCAAATGCAGCTAGTGGGAGCAGCACGGAGCAAGTTGGATAACATTCTAATTATAAAATCCCCATTAAAGAAATGTTTCCTGCAGAGCTAGCAGGGATGAGATTAATCCTTTTTTTTTTTTTTTTTTGTGGCCTAAATTCATTTTGGGTATTAACCGTGCAGTATTTGGACTTTATTGCTGTTATGCAGACACAGTAGGGTCTTGGTTTTCTTGGTCATTTTTGGGTGGCAGCAGAGCCAGTCTGAGTTATAAGCAAACCAAGGCCCACAAGCAACAATTCAGCAGCAACTCTGGAGCTTTATTTACTGAGCACGGTGTAGCTCCCCTACGGCATCAAAAGATGTGACCGAACTTACTAACGGTTCTGAAAGAAATGGTACCATTTTCAGGGACAAACATGTATTTTTGCTATTACACGCAGCATTATCTGCCTTATCTACAAAATGATGGCCAAAGTGGGGCTTTCTGGCCAATTTTATTCCATAACCTGTACCGACAGACCCGCTGAATGGATATGGAAGCCTGTCTCGGCTTCGCGCGACTGATTCTGGTGCCATGCGCCTTACAGTCGTCCTCTGACTACTGCAACTTGTTCACAGTCCTGGCTCAGTGGAGCACAAGCTGACAAATAGCAGGAGGGAGGAGTATGGAGGATGAGATAGGGGACAGAGACAGAGAAGGCGAGTGAGAAATAATGTTGATAAGGAAGAGCAGCAGACAAAGGCTGGAGATATGGAGAGAGAGGGTGGAGGGGAAGCTGAGATAGAGGTAGAGCGAGTCGGTGCAGTGTGTCTAATCTCCCTTCGGGGGCGCCGAGCCGTCCGTGACAGATAAACCCGCCCGACAGCGAGCCCCGAACTGACAGCGCCCGATTTGGCCCGGGATCCTCCGGAGCATCTGGCAAGAGGAGGGAGGAGGATGAGGAGGCTGCACCTGGTTACCATCCAGCTCCGGTGGGAAGGGCAGGAGCGTCGTAGACGGCACAGGGAGGGCGGGTATCGTTAGCGAAGCAGCAAAACCGTGAGCCGAACACAGAAAAACACAAGTGTGGGCAGAGAAATGTTCCCCACAGATGCAACAGAAGCAACAGGAAACCTTGTTCTCGGTTCGGCTTTTTCGGATCATTCTCTTCTATGGAAGCAACTTGGCCAGACAAGGCGGATAATAACGATGAGTAGTTTTTGTGGGGGGATTTTTGTAGAGATTAAACTCAAGAGTCTGATTTTGGGCGGCAAAGGATAAATCAAGAGATTAAATGTTCTTTTTTTTTTTTTTTTTTTTTTTTTATACTGCTTTCTTGACACATTGTGAAGAATTTCTGGCTATTAGAAGAATCTTTTATAGATCGAGGTTTTCTCACCATCATGGCCCTTCTGTAGATGGGGTTTCAGTTTTAAGTCAGAGAAAAGGTGGCCAATATTTAATATTTGACTTTTTGTGAGTATGTGCCTTTTTTTAAGCAGTCATATTCATTCCTGTTGTCTGTGAGAGACCTCCAGCATCACTGTGACATTTAGATAGAAACTCTCACTTTCTTGTAAGAAAGAGAATATATTCTTCATTGTCTGTTTTGTTCAACTTAATACCACCTATAAATCTTGAAGTAGAAGAAGTCAAATTGAAAAGGTTGTTCATAAAAAAAAAAACCTCATTAAGCGATTATCAGCAGTAGTGTCTGCCTCTTTAAAGGTGACGAGACACTTTCAAATAGCTGGGCGAAAGAAATGTGTAGCGGATCATCAATCTTTAAAGGGTTCCAGGGCAATTTCCAAACAATTTACTGCCAATCATCCCCCAATGTGGAATCTAACTGAAAAAAGGAAAACCATTTGAGACAGCTACCAATCTTCCCACTGCTGGACATCCCTGTAAATCAGCCCAAGCTAAGACCAGGCTATGCTAGGGGAAGATGCAAAGACCAAAGATCTCCGTCTCAGAGGCATCAGCTGCTGTGTTAAATATTAAAGTTCAGCTTGAAAAACACAACCCAAACATGGTGTATCGAGGCAAACATCTCACAAACATCTGTTGGAGGTGTGTTGACTTTAGCTAGGGTTGCAGGTATAAACATGTGTGCCAGTCTCAGTGCACTGAACCAACAAAGAGAAGACCAGAGTTCCTCTAGAGTGATGCCACAGACTCATACAGTCATTGATTTTCTCCTTTTAAAGACGGTTGTACAGTTACTGAGTCATATCAAAGTCAAAGGGTACTTTGTTGTCAAATCATCGTATGTACTAGAAATACAAGGAACCAAAGGTACGTTTGAATCTGCAAATACTGAATTGCAAAAAAGAGAGAGGCTCCACTGTAGTTCAGCTTAGTATCATTTCTGTTTGCTGATATCCCACTGAAGCACTCCTGACCTGTTGTGCCCATCATCCAACCTTCTTAAACCAGAATCCTAAAACACCAAGACTGACTCCAGCAGCTCACATTGTTGTCCCTGTTATGCATGCGGCATGCTTACGACGCGACCACACGCGCAAAGCGCCCCGTACGTGCTCGCAGGCCTCGACATAATCAATCACACGAAGCCGCTGATTAACATTAATGATGTTTCCCAGAATTCCGCTGGCGTCTGCTTGCATTCCAATCACCCAAAATTTCATGCCTCTCTCTGCAGGCCGTCCTGTTAATTGTGGGGAGAGGAGCGCGGCAATGAGCGCTATCTGCTGAGCCTTTGATATGCGCTTATCTTTCAGTGGTTTCGTATTGGGGGGGGAGGGTGAGAAAATTGCCTTTAAAAATGACTGGTGCCTTATTACTATTGGGCCAATTAATTTCACCAAAAAAAAAAAAATGCCCTTTTGAAATAGGAAAAATAATTATGGAGGATAATTGGCAGGGAAAGACAAGCACACAAGGGAGGGTGTGTTTTGTAGACGTGAATACAAATTTGCTGTAAATTTACAACTCATAAATAAAACCCGCTGATCTTTATTTGTCAGTTTAAAGGAGGCGGGGGAGGTAAGGGGGGAGGGGGGGCGTTTGACAACAGCTTGCCCTGAAAGTGTCCAAAGCAGTCAAGAAGTAGGTCACTTGCCTCAATGTTCCTTCAAGTGGGAGAGACAGACCGACCTAGATTTCCTCCTGTTTATTCAGCCATTTTAGGTGCTGGCTATTCACGTCTCCATTTCGGCGCTCCCCCCTCCCCCCTCCCCGTCTTTCACTTTGTCCGATTTTCCAGCTCTTCCTCCACCGCTGGAAACACTCCGGTGACACATTTAGACGGCAGGCGAGGGTCATCGCGCCGCTTTTGAGGACTTTCGCTTCTGTTTTTCCTCCTCTTCTGATCGTGACAAATCACAGTGGACTAAATTTTAAAGATCGCTCAAACGCCGGCGCATCTATCAACAGATTTTCCCAGTTTTACGGATTCGAGGGAACTTTGGTGTGGTTCCGCTGATTCTCCTCAGCTTTTAGGCGCTGGATGAAGTCATGAATTAGAAATGATTGAATGCTAAATGAGTCTTGGACAGTGGACCGGTATCCAGCTGACGTGACAGCTCATACACACAGAGATGGCATATGGTGCTCAGTGTGGCTTCTGAACCATCGCCACAGGACCAATTTCTGTCTGTCGCTTTTCCCTGCTACCACATACATTCAGATGTAGCTTAGTTTACTTGTTGCTGTGACGTCTGAGGAACCAAGGAGCCACAACGTCTTGTAAACCCTTTAAAATGGCCTTTGGTTCTTGTTTGGACTGCTTTCTCTCACCTTTTCACTCCACTACCTGACTACAGTAGCATATTGCGCAACGTTAAATTAGAAATGAGGAAAGTCGATAAGTGGGGGACAAAAGCTGATGTTCGTTCATTCCTTTTCTACTCTGCTGAAATCAGTTTAGTATTCCTTCAAGCTGTCAGAAAAAAATATGGAAAAAGCAAAATATCATTGCCTGTATTTTTTTTTCCACATAATTTAATCAGCTTGTGCAAGCACTGAAAATGAAGCTTACTAAGCTTTGGATTACCAGGGTTAAAGAGGTTTTTAAAACACGTTCATGCAAAGATCTTTTGATGTTTAGGGCCGTAAAGAGATCTTGTCTGCATGTGACTGCGTCTCTGATAGATATGTTTAAATTTAATTTTTTTACCTCTGTTGATACAGAATAAATCTTATTGAGAAAATAATTTCTGGTTTTCAGGAAAGTTTTGTTCCAACTTTATGTAAAAATCATAAAAGTTTCACACAAAACAACAAGTGTAAATGGGTGTAGGGTCAAAATGCTTAAGATAATGAAGAAAAACGCTACCATAGTTATAAACAAAAGCTGCCATTTTATCAATATATTTGAAGTTGGGTGCTTATCATTACACCCGACTTTAGGATTGACATTTTTAAATTTATTTTTGTGTTATTTTGAAGCAAAAATAGAAATAGTTTTTGGGTCGTCTTGTATTATCTGCGTTTCCGTCACAAATGTGCACAAAACTTTGTCTATGTTCCACTAATGTTGAAAAATCACAATTTGGCAATTGTGATGCTTCCATTAAATAAGAATTAAAATCAAATGTGAATAAGTTTGTTCACATGATAAGTTAATGTGAGAAAAGCGTTTCCATTTCACTTTTAGAAAATAAACAAATTTTGATGCAGCCAAAAACAAAACACCTCACCCAGTTAAACCCAGCCCTCCTGAGCAGTAACATTACATAAGCACTGCATAAAGACTTTAATGTTCATAATTTGTTTATCTGGAGCCATTTTGAATCTGTAGAAAAACAGAAACAAAGAGTGGCAAACAAGATGTGAACGATTTGTAACCGTAAATGACGCTAAAGTCGATGCCTGCTCTGAAGCTCTGGTGCTAAACTGGAGGGCGATAATATCGTTTCCCAAGAGTCTGAAAGTTGAAATACTGAGGAGGGTCAAACTATAGTAGGACGATTCTCCGTAAACATAGATCATTTGAAGCTACGAGATTCATGAATCCTTCTGCTCTATTTGCAACGACCTCTTTCCTGTTGAACCACACTTCGGTAAAGGTGCCAAAAAAATGTAAAAACCCAAACAAAGCACCTCTATTTCTATGTTCTCACTTGAAATAAAAGAAACTGTAACATCTTTACTTGAAATTAACAACTTCTTCAACTGAAACGATAACCAGCCGCTGCCTTAGATGTACAGGTATGGTCCAGATCGTGCAGAGGACTAATTTATTTCTGTTACACGCGCACGCCTGCAACTGGAGACTCTCTTTATCTCAGTTCTGAATCATAATCTCTCCAAGTCGAAGCAATTACGGCGCAAATTGGGTAAATTTAAACGGCAGCATTCTGCGTCTTTGGTGCACAGTGGCAGAGAGTAACGCGTGGATTGGTGCTGCCACGGAGAGACTTGGAGGATTAGAAACTAAATGAATCTCAAATCAAAATAAAATGAATCTCTTCTACAGAAGAGGAGAAAGAATTAAAGGAAGAGGAGCGAACTAGAGCCAGGGTGGCTTATACACTTTCTTCTGTTAATCATTTTTCTTTGTCTGCTTCACCTCAGAGCCTCTCTCGCTTCTCATATGCCTTCTTATTTTTCAGAGCTTATCCTCTCTGTGCTGGGTCTCTTTTTTTAGTTCTTTTTTTTTTTTTACTCTGTTCCCTTTTTTTTCCACTGCATCTGCCCCTGACACCTCAGCAGGAGAGGTGGAAGGTAGAGTCTTGATCCGAAGCAGGTTATTCTTTGCTCCAGACCACCCACCCCTCTGTTGTCAGGGTCTTTCAGGGGCAATCCGGCAGGTTTAAGCGCCAACTTTGACAACCGCCCCCCTTGCCTGACCTTAATATGAAGAAACGGAGAAATCCTTCCCCCCCCACCCCTGCATCATCACCTTCGTTTTCCTGTTTGCTCTCAAAGAACGTGAAGCATCCAGCGAGGGATCGCCACGGCAGCCATTAGCGCGAGCGTTCGAACACCTGTTCATGCAAACGCGAGGCAGACCGCCTCTAATTTTGATGTGGCTCGCATGAAAGCGTTGAACAAACATGGGTTGGATCTAAATGTAAAAACGGGAAAACAATTATCTGCCTCTGTGTGTGCGTGTGTGTTTGGCAGTGTTCGTGTGAGTTGTGTGTGAGCTGCATCTCCGTCACAGTCATTGAACTGTGGCTCAACCTCTGTTCAGTGACTAAGAACATATTGATGGGTACATCAGACGAGGGAGCTGCTGCTGCATTGAGACGTCTTAAATGTTTCACAAACTTCAATGGATTTTATTGGAATTGTATGTAATAGAGCAACATAAAGCAGAACATGATGATGATGTGCAAGAAAAGGGAAGCTGGGATGGGAGGCTTTGGCATGTCCAACTTCTTTATGGTAGACCGCTCAAACTCAG
The DNA here is from genome assembly GCF_051168715.1 of Poecilia mexicana. Taxonomy (NCBI): domain Eukaryota; kingdom Metazoa; phylum Chordata; class Actinopteri; order Cyprinodontiformes; family Poeciliidae; genus Poecilia; species Poecilia mexicana. Next base: position 6,018,722 of record NW_028263390.1, on the reverse strand, counting down.
ATTGAATCTAGGAACATCAATTTTCAAGGTTTTCTTGAGATTAACAATTGGATTTAGTTCTGGACTTTGACTGGGCCATTATAACTCAAGAACATACTAAATCATTGAGTTCATTTTTCCACCCACTTTAGGTGGATAAGTTCAGATTTGATCACTTCTGACCAAAGGACGTTTGCTGAGTTTCTTAGATGACTTGTTGCAATCTTTAAACGAGACTTCCTGAGTCTTTCAGTCAGAGGCCGTGTCATGAAGTGCAGTAAGGGTGTTTTCATACTTCATAGTCCTGTAGACTCAGTTCAGTTGGGGACTGAAATTACAACATTGTTACTTTGTTTTCAGCTGCTGTGATTTGGTTTCGTACTTAAAGCTTTTGAAAACCCTGTTCCTCTCCTCACCCGTGGTGGCGCTGCACCAATAACCACTGAAAGAAACAACTTTTGAAAACCTCTGAAGAAGACATAAGCGAAACCTCCACGAGCGCCATATTTTACTGGTTATAGAATTTCCCTTTTGTCTTTGGCATTTCTCCCACTAGTACTAGACTTGGACATTTATTTTTGCTGTATTTACCCAGAATGCCCTGCACCATAGTCCACTTTCTGCTTTTGGAGTGGTCTCCGGCCCACTTGGCATCCACATATGTATTCGAACTGCACCAGAATTCACTTCAACCAAACAAGACCGACTGTAGGTGGATCAGAGTTTGCTTTTTTGGTTTGCATCAAATTTTGATCTTTAGGTGGACGACCATGTCTAAGTTGGTCTGTAGTGGCATCATCCTCTTTCCATTTTTCCAGTTCAGTACCATGGATTCGACGGTGCTTTTTTGGGGGGAAATTTAAAGCCTGGAATACAGTTTTATAACCTAATTTTGCGTTGAAGTTTCCCATAACTCTGTTGATCCCTGTGGTGAATTCCTGGAGTTCATGAGTCTGTTAACTATTGAAGTCTCTTCTAGGCAGTTGGTCAGGCTGGATTTCATGCAGGCGTAAAGGTGGCTAAATAGAAATGCATGACACAGTTTCTAGCCTTTTTTAAAAGAAAATTTTAATGCATCTTTGTCCTTACTACATGCGTTGCTTTCCATCACATCAAGTCCCATAAAATACACTGAAGTTTGTGGTGATGGAAAAGACAAAATGTTGAAAGTTGCACATAGTTTTGCATGGCACTGTATATTCCACAGTTGTTTCACAAAAAGGACTCGCAGGAGGGGGATTTCCTCTTTAATTTAGACTTTGAGTCTCTATCCCAAATAATTGCGTTCCATTTTGCTAATTGAAGTGATGTGCAGCTATGTGGCTTTCCCCTTCCCTCCCCTTGCTGCCTCAAAGCACAGTTTTGTTTTGCATTTAACACCAGATTCGGCAACGATCGCTGAGAGCTGCTCTTCAAACGAGCCGAAATCCTTTGCGTCTTCTCAAATAATTTCACCCCATACCAAGCATTTGTGGCAATGCATGCAAGGAAAAAAAAATCCCATAAACGCACGGCACAAACGATTGTTGTATTGTGGTGTGTTTTTACCCCTTTTCCATTTGTCTCTGCTTAAACAGCGCGCCACTGGAGAAAAATGTTGGCGGTAGTGGGTTCTAGAATACATTAGCCTGTTGTTCGTTTCAGAAAAATGTTGGCGGCAGAGAAAAAAGAAATGCAGGATGAATTATGTGACCGCTTGATTTATTGGGCGACTCTTTCCATTTGGTAGTCCCAGAATGAAAGTGCTCAAATTCAGCAGCACATTAAATTAAATATGTGCCGAACAGATTCTAATTTGATCACCAAGCTGTTTCAATTTCATTAGCCTGGTCCCTAATGGACTTTCACAGCATATTATTCCATCTCACACAAATCCTATTCATTGGTTTACCCCCTCCCCCTATAATGAGCCCCATGATGCATAGAGGCCATGTGCTCCAACGCAGCCCACTGTGAGGTGATGCACTTTTTTTTTTTTCCTCCTACAGTCACATTTTGAAAACACATTGTCCAAATGTGATCACACTTGAGATTTACAACATCTGCCGTAAGAAATCAGTCAGAACAATTGCAACTGATCACTGGTTATGCATCACCGCGATGGAGGGAAAGGAGTGGTGGGGCAGCAGACTGATGAAAATTCATGGCTAAAGTTTTACCACAGTGCTGTGATTTAGCAAAGCAGCAATCATGTGGTACGCATCACAATTATCACAGCTGCCTGCTCTTCTAACCATAAAAAGAGATGGAACAATACCTTCAGAACCTTTGAGTGGTTTTGTTTTATGAACTCCCTTACTGTGCTGTGAAACTGTCAACATTACGGTGTGTGTTGTATTTTTATGTCCGCCAAAGTCATCTTCCATTTGTTGAAGAGTGTTGGGTCGGAAAATAAAACGTAGATGGTCGTGGAACTTCATTTCGCAGGCAACAAGACTGCTAAACATAGACATCACCATCCTTGATGGTGTCTGTATCCTGAGGGGATCATGGGAAAGGAACGTTATGTCAGACATTTAATCACCTTAGAGTGCATTCACCCCTTAGTCAGCATTAATCAAACTCTAGTCTGTTCATCTAGAAAATCAAACTCTGATGTGGGCCAAAAGAACGAAATCTGGTCTCGGTTTGGTTGAAGTGAACTCTGGCACGGTTCGAATGTGAATGTCAAGCAGACCGGAGACTGAAGGAGGGAATCAGTCAGTAGCTCAGGGCTTTCACAGAGAAATGGCTCGTCTTTTTATAGCAATGACAAAAAACATGCAACTGCTAAAATCTGATGCTACTCCATTTCAGTTTAAGTTTTGTGAAGAAGGAATTTGGACTCAGTGTCTTCTTCTGAGGTTTTCATGTTTTTTCATTTCAGGGCCTACACCTACATACAGATCACATTTCTGTCCTGTTCATGTTGGTGTTCCACAGAACTTTGTTTTGGGGCCTTGATTATTTCTTCTCCCTGGTCCAGTTCTATCATCTTTTAAGTATATTTCCTATCATCATTACGTTGGTGATATCAGTTGTATATTTCTTTTCTTCCAAATGAAGTTTCAAAACTTTGCATTTTTACTAAAACATCTGGATTGGATTAAAACCTGAAAAACTTAAAGTTTTCTTCAGTGAAAAAAAAATAACTGTAAATATAAAGCAGGCCCTTGTGCCTGTTGGTTACTTGGCTAAATCTTTGGTTAGAAAGCTTGGCATAGACGTCAGCTCTAGTTTTACACTGGAAAGCCATGTGAAGTCTCTGGTTTGTTTCGGTTTTGAACATCTGCAAAACCATCAACTGCAATAGGGAAAAGTATTGCCAAACTTTTCCATATTGTTTCTCGAACAGTAATGGAAAACTTAATTCATGTTTTTGTTCATCTTGTCTAGTTTTTCACAATGCGCTGTACACACCTCTTACCAGAATTTCCCTACATTGGTTATGGTCCATGCACAATGCTGCTGCTCAGAGTCAGGTTGGATCTCCAAAGTTTTGTCTTGTAACTTCACTTTAATGCAACTGTATTTGCTCCCTGTTCATTGTTGAGTGCAATTCAAGATATTGGTTTTGACTTGTAGAGCTCTGCATGGACAGACACCAGTCTACATCTCAGAGCTCTTACATCCCTGCGCTCCCCATTAGGATGTTGAGGTCCTGTGATCAGGACTTGCTGATTGTCCAACATACAGAACTGAAAACTCTGAAGTTTTTCTTTTATGTGTTTCCAAGACGCTGGAATCTCCTTCCTCTGACTCTGAGATCAGTTGCTTCCTTTAAACGTGACTTTTTAAATCTGCTTTTGCTTAAATTTGCTTTGCGTGTTAACTTTGCTTGTTTGTTGTTTTTATCTTGGATATGTACTACATAAAGTTTTATTTACTCTTTATAAATGAATCAAATGACAACTGAAAGAGGGAAGAACTTTTAAAATGTATTGGTTATTCAAGATGCAGTGATCAAAACAACTTCCTGGATAAAACTTCTCCACTGACAAAATGCATCCTGCAGACATGCAGCTAAAATATATATATATATATATATATATATATATATATATATATATATATATATATATATATATATATATGGCAGTGATGATAATGATCAGTGCACTGTCAGTAGTCTAGGTTCCAAAAGGCTGAAAATGATAGCGCGGAGCTGCAGAGGACTCTGCGGTAACACTGATAAATGTTTTCACCAGGCTGTCCGCCATTAGTGTCAGGGCAAGTTACAGCCACGGGAGCGGGCAAACAGGAAACAGAGAAAGAGTGGGCGTAAATAATTGATAAGGCTGACCCCGCGCGATTCATTTTCCACGGCAGCAGATCAAAAGAGCAAGGCTTGACGTTTGACATTGAGCCGAGTGTAGGAGTCAAAGCCGCTTCCTGGCCCGGCGATGCTTCTGCCGCTTGTGTTCCTATTAAAAATGCAATGACTCTGTGGCGTGGACTAAATATAAGCCGGTACGGCCAGGCATTAACCAGCTGGCTAATGGACTCACCGGTATTAGCCCAACAATTTACGCTGGCGGCGAGCGAGAGCGAGAGCTGGAAGCTGTGGTGGAGGCCATTTTGTTCCCGTCCAGTTGATGAAGCTGTTCCCGGGCCTCTCGGGTGTAAAATCCAGCCTGCGCTGGGGGCTGCCGGCTTCTTTTAGACGCGATCAATATTTCAGAGGCAGCCCCGGCCTTTGCGTCGTGTATCCTCACACGTGGCCTCTCACAACACTTCTGCAGCTGATTATGTACATGTGAATGAACAGTGGAGCCGGTTAATCATTTATGACGTTTCACAGTTTTTCAGAGGAGTGTTTATTTGAATTGTGCACCGGCACCGTTAGTACACAAAGCACGAAGCCCAAAGCCTGCAGGGTCTGCTCTAAACGTGTGAAAGTATAACCATGTCCTCAATGTTTTATGCACACATCTCTCCAAAAATGTGCAGGGCCTTTTTTTTTTCTTTTTTTTTTTCATGGCCGTTTCATGTCCGCCGCACAAGTTTATGCATCACTGCTGTGAGCACTTTGATGGCCTGCATAAAACTACTTTATTCATAATGGAAAAATACTGCCTGTATTTCTTTGCTTTCCGGCCCTTTGAAGCCTTTTGCATCGCCTCTCTGAAGCATTGGTGTGAGAGTATCGCTTCCCAGCTGCCTAATTAGATTGAAGCGGTCGTTGCACTTGTGTTATAAATGACCCATTGTGAAATCACAGAGGGGTGGATTGTGTTGGCTGATTCTGAAACTTTTGGTTGAACTTTCCTTGAATATATCTCGCATTTGAGGTACAAATCAACTGCTTTATGTCCCTCTTGCAGGATTTATGTGATAAACCAAAACAAAAGATGTTTAATTATTGAACCACTAGGAAAATCACCAAGTTAGGCTTGCATTGACATGCAGGCCAAAAAGTATTTTATGGCTTCTTTCAGCAATTTTTGCCACAGCAGCTGAACCTACAGCTAATAGTTCTCGTTGGCTCATTTGACCATAAAATTGTGCAAATTGTAAATACGAAAATAAACCAGCTTAATGAAAACACACCAATTACAAAAAAGCTCACAATTTTTACACTACGATGAGCTGGGTTCTTTGGCTGTGTCGAAATAAACACATTTGAATCAGAACACCATGCGCATCGTAAGTCGTGATCAACGACTTAGTAACAACTGGAAGTTACTAATGGCAGAAAAGGCAAAGGCGACGACAACAGGAAGCAGGAAGAGGATGATAATGCAGGATGTTTGTTGATCATTTATTGCCTAAACAAACTTATTCACGTGTGATTTTAGATGCGTTTCAAACACACGTTTGCTAAATTGTGTTTTTTGACATTAGCGCGGTATCTAATTCTGTGGTTGTACTTGGACAACATCTGTCCTCTTCAGCTTTTAATGAATATTACCTAAACAAGGACGAATTGTGTTGCCGCCACATTCAGGGCTGCATTCAACCTCATTTGTTAGGTTTTCTTTTTTTCTCCCCCTATTGAATCACTACTGCAGATGGAATTGACTCAAGCAACAGCGGCCATATTTGTCGTCTTCTGTTTGTCTTTAATTGTTTGTGGACAGCAGTGGATGTTAGATAAGGATGAGAACAAGATACAACAGCCAAGTTTTTGAATGCAAAACCAATTCATATTGATAATCCCATTCTATGCAAGTCTTTTCATTGAGAAACTGCTGGGAAAAGAAAAAAATATTGAAAATCTCTAGGTTTCTGCTCTCACTGAGAAGTTCTCAAAGTCTGAGAAGTGTCTCCCCTGGGGATCTCCAAACGGCTCAGAAGAATGAATTGATTGCTTGTGATCTGATTCAGGAGCTCACAGCCATTACTTTTGGATGGTCTTGGGTGTTTCCGCAAACTGAGAGTATCCCAGGATGAAGTATTCTGCTTTGAACGCTATCTGGATGCATAATTCACCGTCATAGCGTTAGCGTTGTCTTGGTTCGCTTTTTAATTCTTTGTGGGATATGCAAGTTTAGTTAGAAAGTTAAATGAAGTGGGGATGTTTTTTATATCCTTAATCTGTTCTGTTGGGAAACTTGACATACTGACTCAGGTTTAGTGCCTCCCCTTAACCCATAACGGCCTCATATGTCTTCAAACCAAGCTAAGAAATGACATTCCTCTCCTTGAGGCTTTAAAACTTATTTAAATCAAAAGGATTTCGCAAAGAGTGAAAGTCCCATAAATAACCTACTTTATTGGCCCCTTTCCTTTAGCTCCAAACGGCTTAACTTGACTCTACAAACTACTCTGATAATGACATACTGATCGCAACATGTAGGACGTTGTCTGGTTGTCTTTGTCTTTTGAATGCTGTTTTCTTCACTAATGTTCTGCAAAAAAACCTTTAAACCTTCACAACAGCTGTAGAAAATCACACAGGTAAACAGATGCAACACAAACAAAAGGCGTGCTTTGCATTGGCAGAGGAATCACCATGTTTTTCATAGAGTTACAGGTATGCTTATTTGTATGTTTGCTTTTTGAAATTGCATCTCCATGGCAGCAGCCTCCGTTTTTCATTCTTGCTTGGTTTCACGTGTTTATTTTGTAGAGGTTATTTATTTATTTAATTGTTTTTGTCAGTGTAGGATGGTAATTGTGACTGTAATTATGGTTTTCGGTTTCAGTGGTGTTTTCCAGGCTCTCTCTGAGCACCAAGGCCTATTCAGCCGTCAGCGTTCTCTTTGCATGACGAAACAATTTGCATTAAAGGCCACCGTAGACACAAACATCCCTATTAAAAAAAGAGCCCCCAACATTCTGCCCCTGTGCAAATTTCTGACTGTAAACCTCGAGATCTAGACGGCTGGAAATCATAGTGACGTCTTTGAGTTATCGCTGTCAATTACTCAAGATAAATGGCTTTGGCACAGCGAAGGCCGGGCCCATCAATCCGCCGTGTCTCACATTTGTCCTAGCTTCTGCACTCTATTGATTCTGCTTCCACAGCTTCCTTGATCCACTTCTGATGGCCTCTGACCGCAGAAGCTAACTTGAGCACTGATGTCAGATGAGAAGAAGGGAGAGTAACCCGAACCTCCTCGGTTCCCCCACAGCCGGGCCTCTGTATGGATCCAGCAGAGCCATTCTGCTGCAAGCTAAACCCAGATTTCAATCAGGCTTTGATTGGATTGCAATATTTTTATTTATTTATTTTATTTTGGTACGCTGAAAGCTTCCTCTTTGGTAGCGTTGTCTGACTCTAAAGTGCTTTCATTGAGCGTCTTTAGGATCGTGTGTCTGGCATATGCAGAGATTTTTTGTTGCACTTTTTACAAATCATCAACCCAATTTAAACATCAGCTGAAAATAATCTGAATAAATACAAAATGCTGATTTCATGTAGTGATTTTTGGACCAAAAGGAGGAAAAAAAAAAAAAATTTAAGGACTATTTGCATCATTTAAAATGGTGTCACTATCTACAACAACCTGTGATTGATGCTTTTTATACTGGATTCATTTATATGGATAGATCTTTTTCCTTGATGAATCTAAAAAAATGTTTAAAAACTTGAATTTTTTATTAAGTCCGAGTTTCTTTGTATTTCATGAAGAACAAATTAGTGCTCAGTGTCTTCTTCAGAGGTTTTTTTTTTTTTGTAGTTTCTTCAATGGCTCTAAAAAGCATTTTTAATCTAAAGACATTTTTGATTTGTCTGTGAACAAAAACAAAATTCCTCTTTTGCATCAAACGCCTGTTCTGGCAGGATGAATTTATGTACCCAATTTGTTGAATGACAGTCGGAGCTGGAGGCCACACAGAACTATTCCTGGGGCCGCAAATGGCCCCAAGGGCCGCACATTGGACATCCCTGCTGTAGGGCAACAAACACCTCCCAGTGTGTGTGTCAATACTCTTTTTCTAGCTTGGACTCATTGTTTTGTCAACAGTTTTTCTCCGCATCCAAGCTAAGCGTACTCAATTCAGCCCGTCTCACCTCCATGAAATGTCTGTCAGAAGTATTTATCTGTCGGGTGCCTTAGCAGAATGACCATTCAGCGAGCCGCCGAGGGGACCGAGCCTATTGTGGAGCGTCTGGTCCTCTGTAAAGCAGCTGTCCGCTGAGGTCTGCGATGGCTGTCTGCAGGATCGCCCACCGTCGCCGCTGATCCTCCCTCTGTCCTTCCTCTCTCTCCGTCTCTCTCTGTGGCTCTGCCAGCAGCGCTCGGTGAGTTGGAAGCATTGATCGGTCCTGAGTTGGACTGCGGCAGGCCTGATTACTGATGTCAGCGTGCGCCGGAGCACGTGGGAGCGGCGGGGCTCCGCGTGCCAAACCCGCAGCTGGAGAGAGAGAGGTGGGGGAAATTGGCTTTGGATTCCGAACGCATCATGCCTACACATACTGTACAGCTTAAAACGAGCGCGTGTCCAACGCTGTCGACACGATCTGGATCCGTTTGTACGGCGGTGAAAGCGATTTAGCGTTTTCCGAATAAACACTGCGGGGGCATTAAAGGCCAAGCCAAAGGGCTTTTTTGCGTATCACACCAGTAATTCGCAGAGATTTTCAGCACCGCAGGGTTCAGTGTTTTCAAACGAGGGCAGCTGATTGAATGTTTGGATGCCTCTGTGTTCTCTTGTGACACAAGAGGGTCAGTTTATGACTTTGCGTCAAGCGAGAGAGGGTGGGTCGGCACTTGGAAGCCGCTCTGCACGCATCATTTGTTTACAGCCAGAACAGAGGCCATCATCTTTTTCACTAACAGAACAATAGCCATTTTTCCCCTTTTGCTCTGGAGACAATGAAGTGCCTTCCCGCCTTGAGAGCGACAGGCCAATAAAAAACGTAATTGGATCTGTCACTCAAACTGTGCTGCAGTGCTGTGGTGGGCCAGCCAGGTGGGTGGCGGTGGCAGATGCAGCGAGGTAGTCGGTCAACACAGAGAAAGACAGAAAAACGAGACGGAGGGGTGCCATCGTTCAGACCACAGGTGCTGTTTTTGCACGCCACCTGCAGCAGGGGCTGGTAATTGTTTTTCCCAAATGGCCAAATAAGCAAATGTGACTGTTGTTGAGAGACGGGATGCAGTTTTGCCAACTGGGTGTTTAATACTTAACTAAATTTCATGGTTTTCTGGCAACATTAGTGATTCCAGCTGATCTTTTAAAGAGGCAGTAGGATGTAATGTTGATGTTTTACATCATGTTATAATGTTGTTTCCTCATCAGAAACATACCTGGAGTGTTGCCTTGATTCTTTCATGCATGTTTGAGAAATCCTTGAATCTCCCATGGCAACCATTCAGCTGTGAAAAACGCCTGGGTGGACCTTGCTGCAGCTCCCACTCACAGCTGCAGTTTCCAAGCTTCTGAGATTCCACATTACACAGCAGCTCTTCCCTGCAACTCCTCCACTCAGCTCCTTCAGACTAGCCAGCAGCAATTAGCAAACTGCACATCTCTTGAGCTCGTTATAGGAGCTACTTCTCAGTCCAACGCTGGTAAAAATGTTGCTAAGTGGTTAATAGTGGAGCTATGTTGTGATGACTTCCTGAAGGCGGAGTTTCAGAAAAAGCAGGAATTTTTAAAGAGACAGAGGCCAAATTTCAAGGCGTTAAGTTACTAAGTCAAATTTCTTCTAAATGATATTTCATATATATATATATATATATATATATATATATATATATATATATATATATATATATATATATATATATATATATATATATATATATTTATTGTTTTTTTTTTTTTTATAACTGGCCTGTCCTTTGCATATCCGTAAGAAAACAAAAACCCTTCTCATCATGTTTTTTTTTTTCTTTTTTCCCTTTTCTTTAATAAAACACGAAAGTCTAGTGCTAGCAGGGGAAATGGCTCATGGTCTTTTAGCAAAGACAAAAGAGAAATCCTACAACCACCTCTAAAATCTGGCTGCGGGACAATCTGCTGCTGTTTGTAGGTATTAGTGGGTCGCCGACGTGGCTTTGATGCGGCTTCACAGGAGAACAATGGCTGCCAGATCCTCTGAAGGTCACAGCGGATATACCAGGATACTGTTTGTGCTTTTACATGCACTTCACCCATCAAATATGTTTTGTTTTTTTTCTTGTTGTTTGTTTTTCCAGTAAGGCCCAGCCTATTTAATAATATCTTCCACGAAACAAAGCACGGAACATCCGCCTGTCACATTAAATCATCAGCAGATTGTTGGCGTCGTCTCTGGCATGCATCGATTATGTGCATTTTGTCGACACGCCCGCGCCCACGCTTTCCTCGCATCCAGCCGTGCGTCCGTCTGAGTTTTAATGACAAGTGCTTATATTAAGAGCCGATTTATAGCCGTAGTGACAAAGAGGTGGAGCGCAGAGCGGAGCGTTCGGCTCATCTCACTTCTGCTCTGCTTTTAGGAAATGGCTTTCTCGTGTCTTTTCCATTATTAACCAGGCCGAGGAGAGCTGCTCTGTCGATGCCGTCTCACCAAAAGCTCATCCCGTTTCTCGTAATGGTGAAGAAATAAAGATGTTTTAACTGTAACTTTGAAGTTAAAAATGAAAGAGGTCCTCGTCTGGAATTTGACTGTGTTTTGCTCTAGAAACTTTATGCCTTTTCAAACCCCCCAGAGGGAAAATGTTGCACTGTGCCTTGCATCAAGAGGGAAAAAACTGCTCCTGTCTGCTTAAGCCTAAAAAAGATTTGCTTAGAAGCAGAAATCAGTTCCCAACTCAAAGAAACGAGTTTCACTTTTTCGTCTAAGCTTTTATAGGTGATTGTCTTTTTTTGCTATTATCCTGCCCAGGGGTGGGTGATGTGGACTTAAAGTTTGATCACAATATTTTGTGGTACGATTTTGATAAAATTGCTTCTTTTTTTAGGTAGGTGTATGGCGGTGCATTAGAGCCCTGCAAATATAAATATTACTCTTAAGAAACATTCCCATTTAAAATATACTTCTTTAGGACACCAGTCATATAAAGAAGTGTGATTTGTATCAGTAAGGTGACTGCATTTAACCATTTTTTTTTTCAAATATATACGTATTTATTGATAAAATCATTGAACAAACGGTAGAGAAAATACTAAAACTAACGAGACAGAAAGTGCCGATCAGAGCCAGGAGAGTCTCTGTGCTGTCAGTCAGCCTCGAGTTTATCCACCGTCGTCCTTGTTCATGCTAACTAGCCTTACCATTCACTGTGAAGAAGAAGAAGTGGCAGAGCAGAGTGAAAAGGGCATGGTGTGAGCAGCGCGTACACAAGGGTCATTGGCAGCGCTAAGACCCTACTCCTGGCTCTGATTGGTTGTCTCTGACCAATCAGTGTATTTCTGTAGGTGACAGAAACACCACAGGGAATTTTCTCCTATGTTGTGCTTTCACAAGATGATGACATTTTTAAGAAATGTGTTTAAAAAAACAACATCTTTTTTATAAAAGTTTATCTCAGTAGCTTTGATGCAATTGAGACTCTAAAGTTAAAAATGCCTGAAAAGTGTTGAATCTCTAAATGCTGTGAAAAGTTTTTGAATAAAGAATTGACACAATGGAGGAAAACACAAATCTGCTCCTCACTTTCCAAATCATTTTTTTTCTTTTTTCTTTTTTTTTTTTGTCTACTCTGATGCGATCTCTGAGTGAGAATGCCACCGCAGGAGCCGCGTCAGGAATCTGCTGGCCTGATGAAGCGCTCCTCTGCTCTATGAGAAGAGTGTGACATTTAATGGAGGTCAGCAGGTTTAAGCGATGTGTCATCCACTGTACGCCGGAGCTTATCATCTAGCGGTGTCACGCTGACAAACACAGTTAGGGTCCCGTTCAACATAATCAGGGTCCGCACTCTGAACAGTCAGCCATGCCGGGTCAGAGCCTCGGCTGATCAATTAGCAATATGTGTCCGCTTCCCCCCCCCCACCCTCCCCGTTCAAAGCATCCTCATTTTGGATTTGTTATGAGAAACGGTCCCTCCGCTGCCGGCTTCTAAAGTAATTACACAGAGAAGACTCCCTATGGGGGATTAAAACAAATGACAGAGAAAACACAGCTCTTCCCCGCCACATGTCACTCACTCGGGCTCTGAAGCCTCTTGCCTGTAACTGCCTACACGGCCGTGAAGACGGGAGCTGACACGGTAAAGCAACGCTCGTGAAAATTAGTGGGGTTTGAAAAGGAAGAGGAATCTGAAATTTACAAGGAAGAGCCGACGCGATTTACGGGCGTGGTGTAACTCGTAGCGTTGAGGGCTAAGCAAAGAATACGGAGACGCCGGCTGAAGAAGGCATCTGTCCTGCCAGTTTCACATAGAGACAGGCTGCGGGGAGTATTACTCATCATTACAATCTCTGCTGGCAGCCTATTTTCATCACATTACACTTGTATAATGAAGCGTCCTCGGGTTCTCCGTGCGGTTTACCATTAGCACCAGCCGCGGGCATTCATCCAAGTCGCTTTATTGAGCCTTTTACACTTAGTTTACTGTGTAATTAATTCATTACTGCGCAACAATACATGTAGTGGAAAACATGGCCTTGATGCGGCTCAAATGCCTCTGTGAATTGACGCTTGACAGTTGCGGTCCATTTGATGTTGGTCTTGTTGTTTTAAAGATGGTGCCGCTCGCTCGCTGACTTTTGATGACATTCACAAGTTCATCTAGGTAATGGAAAGCACCGCTGGGTCTGTCGGAGCCTCACGGCGCCGCCGCTCCTTTGATGCTTCGGTTGGCCTTGATTCTGTGGGTCGCGCTTAAGGGTTCTTACCTCCCTGTATGGATGAAGCAAGTGGCCATGAAAATGATCAAAGGCACTCTGTCAATTAGATGAAAAGTACTTTTAAAATGCCTTTCTTTTATATCTTACTAATGCAAAGTAATCAATTCGTAGGTAGGGAGGTTTGTGTGACTAGTCACCTTGTCGCACAATGTGAGCAGGTAGAAGTATGTTGGTAGGTAAATGGGTACATAGAGGCAAGTAGAATAATGAAAAAATAGAAAATTGTATAAAATATAGACTCAAAACATAAAGAAAAACGAATAAAAACTACATCTCTAGAGCTTTGTTGTATTTTACTCTGAATAAAGAGAAATCAATTGGCAACAAAATATTTTCTTCAACAGGATTATTATATATTCTGCTGTGGCATAGAATCCTTTACTGTGGTAACCACCACCAGTTTGTTACTGGTCTTCAAAATTGGAAATGTCATTATGCTGTGATCTGCAAAAGAAATGACAAGAATTAGGAAAAAGAAACAGAAAATCAATTCAAAGGAAGGAGGAATGGAAGGAAGGCGAATAAATAAAATCTCCATCTCTACGACTCGACAGTTGTTCCGCTGATACTGGCAGCGTCTTGGAGCAGCTCCGTTAAATTTGTTCAGATTTGTTCTTTTTTTAGACTTTTGCTCACATTGTATTTGGTTGAGGCGTCGTTGCATGTTTGGACAATTATTCCCTCCGGTGTTGGATGCTGTGCAGCTTTTTGACTGTCCTACAGTTGTTGTGATGCATAACCGTGATAACAAGGTGCATCACAACTGGGAGCTGCGGATTAGCATCTCAAAGTCTCACATAATGCCGGAACTACAACCCCAAAACCCAGAGGAGTTGAAAACGGTATTTCTTGAATGCAGAGCAGTGAGAAAAGGAGAAAGTTCAAACCGTCGATCACATCGGTCAACGATTCAACGCGAGTCTCAGATGTCTCTCTGCCTGGCTTTCTGACCACACAGCCAAGAGGAGATTTAAAGAGGCGCGGCAGGAGCAAATGAGGTGGATTAGCAGTGCTTGCCAAGAACTAATGGTGTAATCTAGGGCACGTTGCTGTGAAATGTTGTCTCTGCTGTGCGGATATTAAATTGTTAGCATGTCAAATTACATGACAAACAAAATATAACCTTATATCATAAACTGTTGTCCGTCACCACATAGAAATCTGTAACCATGGATACAGTGTTGTCCTCAGGTGAATTTGTGTTTTAAAATGACACCACCAGTTTATTTTCCCCTCTATTCAGAGGCATTCACTTTCAGTGTCCTTGGACAATAAGGTGCCTTTTATGTGATGTCGTTGCGTACTCCATAGTCTTTTTTCTAGCACCATTGCATATTGGGAAAACATTGAGTTGTGATGGCGGTATGTTTTCCCTCACATGAATAACCATGGGTCTATTTTCACATTGATTGTCGCTGCCTCAACTACATGTTTGAGGTTTTAATGTGGCAAAGACTCTCAAGTACTTGGATTGTCTCTGGTGGTACTCTGAAGACAATTTTGGTCTCAACACAAAGTGACCACAAAGATTAGTGGCTGCCAAAAAGATGAGTTGTTCAAGAAGACTGATCTTGGTTTCCAATGGAAACGGCCATAAAGAAGAGCTTTAAGGGATGAATATGTCTAGAACTTGAAATAGAAATGAAATTGGATGGCCTGGTAGTTGTTTCTAGCTACTAGCTAACCTCTAAGCTCAGAATAAGGATGTGGGCATGACAACAAACCCGATGCAAAATGTGTGTCTTTTTGCATTTTACGGATTCAAACACTAAGGAACTTGTTCACAAACGGCAGCTATATTTTACAATGTGTGTAAAAGTATTTATTAATGACAATTTTATTTTTGCATCACTTTATAACAACAGGCTACATCAAAGTGCTTTACAGCAAACTCGTAACCATAGACATGGACAAAAACTCTCTTTTTGTTTCTGACTTGGAATTTTTAAAAGCTCGTTTTCTGTGTGGGGAAAAAAAAACTAAGAATAAAACCATGTCCTTCAATCAAGCAAATGGTGATAAAAAGTGAAAAATTCCAACTTTTGTTATATATATATATTTTTTTACATTTCTGTCAGTGTTACTTAGAATTTTGAAAAGTGTGATTTGTGTGTGTGGGGGGATGGGGGGAAGGAACTTAAAATAAAACCATATGCTTGAAAAAAAAATAGAAATGTTCAACTTGTGTTGTGTTTCTTTTTGAAATTTCTGTCGGTGTTTTCCAGAAACCTTGGTTTTTAATAAAGGGAGCACTTGTTATAAAAAGCTCGAGAAGCCCTTCAGTCTTTATTTGTGTGTGTCTCTTTCAGGAACAAGGAAAAATCGGCGTGACGTTTAACATCGGGACAGTGGACATAAGCGTCAAGGAGTCAAACACAGAGGTAAACGATGGCAAGTACCATTTGGTCCGATTCACGAGGAACGGGGGCAACGCGACCTTGCAGGTGGACAACTGGCCAGTCAACGAGCACTTTCCCTCAGGTACAGCCAGCATCGTTTATCATTTATCTCGTAACATAAAAGTGATAGTTCTATACAGCCTAAGAATCACTGGACACCATCTATTTTTATTATTTAATTTTCAAGGGCAGTCGGCGTTTGAGTTGACAGCCCGGGAGGCAAGCGCTCACGAAATGGTTGTTTGGCACACTACGACTCAAAATACGTCAGTCCTTTCACACTACCATACCTGAGTCGGTGGGGGTGGGAACACTCTGAGCCAGGATCCTTTGTCTTGCAAGAGGCATTAACTGTGCAACATTTGGCCAGCTCAATACGAAAAGAGGGATTCAAAGGCACCAAGAGGCATTTTGGTCGATGGAGAGGCGAGAAGGAGAAGGAGGCAGAGAACCTAGGGTGGCCTGTTGGCCAGATAACACCGCTGCCTCCCTGTATCTCTCATTCCCAGGTCAGCAGAAGCAGCATGCCAGCAGAATACAAATAGGCTCATCAAACAGAACCCGCTCCGTTTGGAGGTCTGGGAACTCTGCTTCTCTGTAGTAGATACTTGTGTGCTGCTCTTCAAGTGAGGAGAGACTGACAGAGTGGAAGGACAAGAAGAATGATCTCTTCCTGCTTCTACTCGAGTCCGGTAAATTGGACCGGCTCTCCTCAATTTCTGTCTTGGAAGTCGCCCAACTTTCAGAAAGCTACATTGTTTCCCTCTTTCATGTTCTCCAATTTAGATGGTGTGATATAAGGTGGTATGAACTTCCTCGACTATCTTGGTAAAATAGTGGCGTAAAAGCAATATTGCGGTTCCTTTGGTTGTATTGTTCTTCCAAGGAAGGGTGCAGTCATGAACTGAGATATATCAGGTGCACACTCGGCCAAAAACAAAGAAAAACCACAGACTTCTGAAAAGACAGCAGATCTGAGTTGACCACTTTAGCCCCCACATGATGCTCCCAGTAGCATGTCTTCACCAGAACTGCTTCCTTTCTTGGCACAACCTGGCATGCCGGGTGGTTTGGTTCAGAGCCAGTGCAGGTGACGCTAATTTCTTCTGTCTTGGGCTTTTTTTTTTGCTTTTGGCTGTTTTCCGCTTTTAGTTGACCAGATGACTTCAGACAGGTTTCATAACTCCATTCCAGCCTGAGTAATGGGGCAAAACGATGAAACAAACCAATGCATTATGGAGTCAAAAGTAACATCAACAAATTCGATTTATAGCAGTGAGCTGGTGGTATTGTTGAGTGGTTTTTGTTTTCAACATTTTACTGAAGCACATTCACTAGAAGGTCAAAATAGTTTTCTTTACCTGTTTTAAACAGAAATGAACACCAAGTACTTTTGTAAATAATGACACTTTAATGCAAAGTTGGAACTTTTAATGGACGTTTAATGCAACTTTTAGAGCAACTTTGCATTAAAAGTGTCATTATTTACCGAATGACACTTCATGACAACAGTCATAGACATTCATAATGACAGTCTCATGTCAGTCTTATGAACACCAAATTTTACTATCATTAGCCAATCGGGGACTTTTATTTTACCCCTGGACCTCATGAAGATCTCATTTCTGCCTACTAGTTGTTGTGTTCAGGCAATCAAAAGTGTTGCAGTTGACTTCTGCACCCATCCTAAGTGTTGGTAATAAAGCTGCAGGAGCCCTCAGTGCCCTTCCCTTTTTCCGCCCTATAAAAGTCTTCTCCTCACATCTTGTGAGTAATTGCATATTAGAGTCCAGGCTCATGCTTTCTCTAACTCCTAATGCTTTGCTCAACAGGAATAGCAGCCGAAATGCTCCGGTATACAAGCATAGGGGTGAAATTTTTACTTTTTGTGCCAACATTGTGGATTCTGCAAAAGATGGGTTCAAGTCAGACAACATTCAGATTTAATCAAATTTTCCTTAATTTTTTTGGCATCATTTTGTTTTAATAACTTCATTAAGTTCACATCTTGTTTAGAAACATCCAAATAACAATCATTTATATTTCATTAAATGAATATTTAAAGCCAGGATCTGGGACATATTTTCATAGAGCCGATGTGTGTGTGTAAGTTAGCAGATATGAGTCAGTTTTGTGAATATGTACAAATACACAGTATAAAAACAAAGAACAACTTTTCTTCTCTACAGAAACGACACCTTGGGGTAAAAAAGAAAAAAAAGAAAAGCCAAGTTAAGAAACTTAGCTTTTTTTGCCATGCAACTTATTTTTGATTATAACCAAAGGTAATAAATAAAGATGAGTTTTAAAATTTTTGCTGCTGTAGTTTGCAGTAGTGCTGCCAGGATCAAGACTACGGTGACAAATTATTCTAACGCGACAGAAGAAGTATATTAAAAGCACATTTACGCCTACAGCAGTTCGGTATACACGGTTTAGGTGATACTTTTCTAAAAGTTTGAGCAATGGTTGCAAATAAGCTCGATGAGATATTTACTGTATGTTAGATTTATTTCCCTGCTGTGCCTGATAAAACAGTCTGAGAGCGTTTATACGCTTTAGCTTCTATTTTCATTAGTAAGTCAGCAGTTCAGAGAGAAACAGGCGTTCGAGTTTTGACAACAGGTGCGGCGTTGACAAATTGGGAACATCAGCTTTATGAAAAAATAGATGGAATCACTTAAACACTGTCAAGACCGAGCGAAGACAGCAAATGCAATAAAGTGAAGATTGAACGTCTCGTAGATTATAAAAAAGCAAAGTTTATTGGCTAAAGTTGGTGTTCAGCAGGCCAACCGATGAGTAGGGGTAGCAGCAAAAACAAGAAACATTTCTCAAGAATAAAACAAGAAAGGTTAACAAGTGCTTTGGATATAAAAAATTGTCTTTTACTGAATATATTTCTATCTTTTTTTTATTAGAAAATGATAGAAATATCATAACATTGTCATCACACATCAGTAATCTACACATTCAAGCCAAGTAAAATTAGTTCATGGTATCATTTTATATGGGGAAAGAAACTGGAATGACAGAAAATAAATAGTGAACGTACTTCAAGACATCTGCATGGAGAAACTGGTCATAAACATTACTCTGGTGTGAATTTGACCCATTATTCCACTCAAATTGTCTCATTTGGAAATCCATACTTGTTTTCTCTTTAGACTTTTATCAAGAACATCTCAGTTCATTCCTCCTACTTTCAGTAATATGAAGTTTCCAGGACCAAATGCTGTAAATCAGCCTCCACCGTGATGCTTCTACCTGCAAGCCTTTGGTGTTTTTTGGGGTGATTTTGTAAAACTATTCTTCCTCTGAACGTGGTGTGTGGAGTGATGCCCAAAGAGTTCAGCTGATCTGATGAGACTCTCCCAATATTTCACTGTCTGAAGCAAAATCTTCATCAGCAAAGCCTAAACATGCATTTTCTTCAGCAGTGGAGTGTTGCGCAGTAAGTGTACATAAAGGATTTTGTGGTTTGTTTTTTCTTTTTACTAGCTTCTTACGTGACCTGGGCATATTTTGCTCTAAAACACAAAGTCTTACTGTCAGAAATCTCAAGATGCGGTGAAATTATTTTTCTTTCCACCTATCAGTCCAATGACTCTAGAAATTCTAGAAAATGTGGCAACAGCACAACTTTTTTTTTACTTTCATCAATCATAACAATATACATCTCTTTGGTAAAGAGAAACTATTTAACAGGCCACCATTGGATCAGATAATCAATCAATACTCATTCTGTATTGTATCATATCTTCTTGCTCAAAACTTCCTTTGTGGGACTGATTTGTTTGTGTCAGTCGATTACTCGGAGTCGTTGCCAAGATCTGGTGTGAATTTAGCGTCTAAATTTAATTGCTGGGGAATAAAACATTTATTTTAACCTTATTTTATTTAATGGAAAACACGACAGGGTACTAATATCCACATTGCTGATGTTGAGCCATCTGCGCTCCCAAGATATCAAGATTCTATTAGCGCAGCCGAACGCAGGGTGACATTCACCCAGCGGTTTCCCAACATAAAAATAGAACCCTTTAATGCTGTTTGTATTAAGAAATCAGAGTCCTCAGCAGCGCCGCTCATCCGTACAACAATATCCCCCACTCTGATCCTATACAGGAACGTTTCCGTCAGGCTTTCGGGAGGATAGGGGGGGAATAATGCGTGCGCGTTTGCGTGTGGGCGTTGGATTTGTGCGAGTGTTGACTGCTTTGTCTCTTCCTTTTCTCTAATTATTCTCCCCCCCTCTGTCGGAGTCTTCTCAGATCTCTGTTCTTTTTTTCCTCTTTTCTTTTCCTCCATCCGTGTTTCTCCTCCTCCTCCCAGTCGCAGCTCATCACGGGTTTCGCATCTCTCCCGCAGTCCCGTGTACTTGTGTGACAGCCCACATTTCTGCAGGGGCTCGCCTTTTGTTTAGTGAGAGGGCTCCAATTTCCTTATATAACATTCAGAATCGCTGTACTCTTTGATTACATGGTCTCGATTTATTTTATTTTATTATTATTTTTTTTTTGTGTGCACGAGTTTAAATCTTTGAATCAAAGAATTACAAGATCCAACCGGGCAGAAATTGCACATCGCCCTTTTGCCTTGAGCTGGCTGAGGTTCACGCATTGTCTCAGATGAATGGCCATTAGCCTAACTACTCAGTCAGTGCCTGAGGGAAGCTACGTCTTTCTGCGTGTGTGTGTGCGTGCGTGCACGCGTTTCATCACTCGTGGTGCACGCTAGGTAGTTAGCCGTAGCAGCAACAATCCCGCTTTCATTTTAAAACACATACGGATGTACGATTCTACAACCTGACACAGACATCAGACGATCTTTTTTTTTCTAGAATCACAGTGATGTAGAAAAACGAACAATTCCTCATGAGCGAGACAAATCCCAGTGTGTCCGTGGGCCAAACGCAGTTAGCCCTATCTGAAACACCATCTTTTGATTCTTTTTGCTCTGAGCTCTGCCTGACTAATTTGTTCCTGCAACATCATCTGAAGATGACCTGAAAATGATGAATACACTCCCCGCTTTTGTCCCATTTCCACCGGAGTGGACACTGATGGAAGAAAAACCAAAACAAACAAACAAACACACAAAAAAACAGGTTTTAAAGTAGAAAACATTCGTTGGCGTAGGGCAGACAAGGCAGAGGCGTGTGAACTGATGGAGAGAAATGCATTTGTGAATGAGGAAAAAAGTAAATGGATGACAGCAGTTGAAGAGGCTTATATCACCGAGATGAGTGCGCCGGGCTGATTGCTGAGACACGGAGAGGGAGAAAATGAAGGAGCGGAATACGACTGGATGAGAAGAAAAGAACGAGAACGAATGACCTGAGGATGAGGACAGAGAGAGAGAGAACCAGCAGTGAAAGTCCGGTGTATATTACAAAGAACTAGGTGGCGATGGGTATTCATAAACAGTGGCTAGCTGCAGATTTGAGCCTGTTTTGGGACAGTATTAAATACACTCAACGTTCCCCTCCTCCCTTAGAAAAAAATTTACAAAATAAAAAATTCCAGGAGCCTGTCACTGTAGACATTTTCACCGTTCTGATGTGCTCTCGGCTCTGGCCCCCGTGATGGAGCCCTGCTGAGATCAGTCTGGCAAACAAACTGAGTAGAACGAAGCGGCAAATCAGCAGATGACTGTCGCCCTGCCAGTGTTTGTGCTGACTGAATGGCTGCCACTGACAGGAATAAAAAAAAAGCTCAACATTGTTTTGGCTGGGAGAAAAAAATATGGTGAAGGCATGCAGGAGGGTGGAAATAGGTACAAGCAGAGTGTTTATGTATATAAATCTTATTAAACGTAAGGGAAATAGGTTATTAGAGGATTAAAGAGGTTAGCTCGGTTTGAGCATATGCATGTTGAGATACTACGTCGCTTTGGAAAAGAGCACATTTCTAATTAATCTTTTGCCTCTGTTCAAATGGAAAAAAAAAACAAAACAGAAAAACAAGTTGCCACAAGAGGAAATGTTGCATATGGGTGTTATTTTAGCGGCAGCCTGGGTGTGAGCTAATAAACATGACTAGAAATGAAGGTTTCGATCTAATAATTGAAGCTAGTCCTGATTAGAATAAAAATATAACAAAATGCTTCACCATTAAGGCAAAGATCTTCTTTTACATCAGACCCAGCTCCTTCAGACTAGCCAGCAACAATTAGCAAACACCTGGTGGAACTGCACATCAGCTGAGCCCATTATACGAGCTGTTTCACAGTAAAAACGTAATGAAAGAGTTAATAGAGGAGCCATGTTGTGATGCTTCCTGAAGGCGGAGTTTCAGGAAGAGCAGGAGTTTTTAAAGAGACAGAGACCCAATTTGAAAGTAAAATTTCTTTAATGGCACATTTGATACATATATACAGCATTTTTCCAACTGAATGTAACACAGTGATTTGATAATGCTATAAAATGGCACATTGTGGCTGGAATACACATAATACCTCCCCTTCAGTCAAAGGTAATACTGAGCTCATTTTATTGTCTCTTATTCACCATCTTTGAATGTTAAAGAACAATCTGACCACAAAACGATAAAGCTTGAAAAGCAGACAGATTTTTATGATCAACAATAAACTTTTATTGGCAAGGTTACCCGGTGTGGAGTCACTCTGGAGAACTGAATATCAATTTGACAAACTATAGAGATTTTTCTCATTAGGTGGACAATTAGCTTGTGGTGTATTCATTACCGAAGATCCGTCAACCTCATTAATCACCTGGAACAGTCCGAGAGCTGTACCTGGGACTGTTGCCATTAGCAATCCGCGACGAGCTCATGGATTCTTCTCTCTGGTTCGGGGTTGAGAGGACACTTTCAAGTAGCTAAAAACAGAGAGAGAGAAGAAAAATGAAAACTCTGTTGCATTAATATCCCAACGTTCCCGTCCGTCCTCTGATTTCACTTCCAACCATAATGGCTTCCTCTGTGGCCCTTGTCCAGAGGAGAGTGTATTTGGCTGCCACCTGAAACCTGCCTGAGATCAAAGGGAGGAGGAGGGAGTCCTGCGCATAGCTGATTAACCTGCTGGCATACTACTGACACAGTCCTTTAGCTCCCTGAGCTCCCTCACAGCCATAATCACGCTCCTTCCCAGCTGGATATAAACGGAGCACTTGGCTAGATTTTCCTCTGAATATTAAAAAAAAAAAAAGGCAGGCAGGAAGGAAGGAACGCTGCGGCTTTATGTGATTGCGTCGCGTTCCCAGCCCAGTGTAATTTATTGTAATGAAGGCAAATATCTGAACTGCGCACCGGGTGGGTGTGAGGACAAGCAGAATACGATATGCGCCCAATCAGGCGGCTCCCTCCCCAGACGCTCACATAAAGTTAACATTCACCGCCTAAATCACTTGAGACAACACCGCATGCTGCACATTTGCGCAGTTATGAAACCATGTTAATATACCATGATGGGTTTCCGTTCCTTTTTTTTTTTTTCCGTCTCGCCGAGTTACTGGCTGACGTCATGCTGTCATCTGTAATTCTTTGCGGGCTCTTTGTCGTTTGAAGACAGACTTCCGCGTCTCAGTCCTCCGCTCCCGACAGACCGCCATTGTCAAACAAAACGTGGCACATGCAGTGGGGGAAGGTGTTGCATCAGAAATACTACAAAGTTCTCACTCACCACTTTCTCTCCAAAAGGTGGTTTGTTATATTTATAACGGACTTATCGTAACCCTTTATGTTTGTAGCAGTTCTCAGGTAACTACCACAAACTTTAGTGTTTTATTTTGTTTTATTGGGAATCTATATAATAGGCTTAAAGTCTGTAACCTGTGACTTGGAGTCAAATGTGGCCCTTAATGCCCTTTAGTTGGGTATATATTACTTTTTGTTTTTTTAAAGAGGAGATGTTATGTAGCATTAATTTTTGTGAGCTGTGTATCATATTATAATTCTCTCATTCAACGCACACCTGGAGTGTTGCTTTGATTCTTTAATGCATGTTTGAATCTCCTGTGGCAACCATTCGAGATGACTTAACACTTAGCTCCGCCTATGTCCACGCAGCTCCTTCAGACTAGCCAGCAGCATTTAGCAGACACCTGGTGGAACTGCGAATCTGCTGAGCTCATCATACAAACTACTTCTCAGTTCAAAGCTCC
Source organism: Poecilia mexicana (assembly GCF_051168715.1). Taxonomy (NCBI): domain Eukaryota; kingdom Metazoa; phylum Chordata; class Actinopteri; order Cyprinodontiformes; family Poeciliidae; genus Poecilia; species Poecilia mexicana. The sequence continues at coordinate 5,995,007 of NW_028263390.1, read as the reverse complement.
TAAGAATGGTTGTAAACAGCCTGAAGGAGGAGCATTGTTGTGACGACATGCTGAAGGCAGGAGCTTCTTAAAGAGACAGAGGCCCAATTTTAAGGTGCCAAATTACAAAGTCAAATTTCTCTTTAGTCATATTTGATGTATGCTGCATTTTTTATAACAAATGGAGGAGACACAGTTAATAGATTGTTATATAAAATGGCACCAGGTGGAGTATACGTGATACTCTTTAAACAAAAGTAATATTTAGCATTTCAATTGTAAAAATACTAATTTAAAGATGACAAAAAGGCAAAAGTGGACTGTTTTGTGTTTCTTTGTCATTAGGTTACAAACTTTATATTTTTTTCATAACTTTGGATAAATCCAGGTTGTACAAGAAAATGTATTCTTTCAAAAACGGGACAAAAGTGTTTTGTTGTTTTTTTTTATTATTGTAGTGGTTAAGATCCCTCGGTCCCCCAGTCAAAATGCTGCCACCATGATGATGTACAGTTTTAGTTGTTTGCAACACGTTGCTTTGCATGTAGGTGAAAAGCTTTTCATTGTGGTCTCATCTGACTAAGGTAGAACGCTTGTTCCAAACTCCAAACAGACCTTCAACGTCTTTCTTTCAACACTGGGAATCTTGTTACCATCAAATGAGGCTGAAAACACATGCACACCACACTTTTCAGAGTATACTTTTAAAAGCTATCGAAAGCCATGCGTCCTTTTCAATTGATTCACTATTATGCCCCTCTTCCACAATCCCACTGGGATACTTTTCAGGGTTTGTGGTCGGAATGTCGGAAAAGTGTGAAAAAATGTAAGGGGCTATAAATACTTGGAACATGTTAGCTGTGCTCTTGAGAGAAGCAAGTATGGCAGCGTTTTTTAAAACATTTTTTTTTTCATTATTCTTTACCCCAAAAGGCCTCCCACTAAGTCAGTAATGATCTCATTTGTATGCATTGTCCTCTTGAAATCTGTGCCGCTGTGGGATCTCACCCCCAGTGGGTCTGCCATACTTAGAATTACCACTTTGCTCCCCTAACTTTGCCCTCCTTTCCTCTCGAAGCTCCATCCGTCCAAACGACGAGTCACACAAAACCGTTTGCTGCTCCTATTGAAATCTAAAAAAAAGCAGATGGTGTCCAGTGGGAGAATTAGTGCTCACATTAACCGAGTTTTTACCTCTCATGAAGCTGGTTAAGCTTTGTTTGTACTTCATTTATCTGATATTATGTATTTTATGATGTATTTGCTGTATTTGTGTTTTTACTCTTTCCTGCAGGTGATTTTCTGCTTTTGTTTCATGCATATGATGTGTAATTCTTTGAATGTGGAGTGTTTTAAACAAATTTACAGCCTAAAGTTCAACTAAATTGTGGAAAGCAAAAAAAAAAAAAAACTCCTAAAGCTTTTCTAAATCATTCTAAACGCAGCTAAACCTCATCATAAACCACTGTATAAATGTTTGTTGTCTGTTGCCAACTGTTTCAAGCTGTTTGTTAAACTCTCGAACTCCAAAGGCAACAGCGACATTGAGCGCTATCAAATGGCAAATAAGAAAATCCCGTTCAAATATACCCGGCCAGTAGAGGATTGGCTTCAGGAGAAAGGTAAACCTTTATTTAACTTCTAGAATGTTTTTCTTTCTTTTTATTTTTTTTCCAATCATTTCATCGGCTTGCTCCCTTTCAACCTCCGAGAATGAGAAAACCATCCCTTAAACCCCTTAAAAATCTATAAAATAAATCGTATTTTTATGTGATTTTTTTTCTTTTTACCCCTCGTTTTTTTTTTGCCATCATCACCTCTTTTTTTATACCTTGTCCAATCATGGTGTCCAGTTAAAGGGACTGCGACAGAAAGATCAGACACTCTTGCTCACATTGAATTTGACTGAGAGGAGGCATTAACTCTGCAGCTACAGCAGGGTGATTGTTTGAAGAGGAGGCTTAACTCCTCCGACTCAAAACCTCCACAGTGTTTGAGAACAAACTAATCAGCTGGCATATCCCCCCCCTCTGAAAACGTCCCTAATAACAGGAGTGTGTGTGAGGGGTGGGGCTCCTCTCTGCTGTAATTTATCTTCGTGTACTTATCACACGAAATGGAAATCCAACCTGTTTTGATGATGGAAAGATAATTGGAGGCTTTCTGACGGTGGAGTGTCACGGCGCGAGCGCCAATGTGCGCCGCCGCCCGACAGAGCCGCGCTTATTAATCGCTTGGATTATCGAAGCTGGCCTCTCGTCTGTCTTAAACACACACACACACGTGTGGGTGGATGTCGAGGGAGCCCGCTCTCATCCACCCCCCCTCCACCACCATAACGCGACCTTCTCGCGGTACATAATGCCACTATAAACTCCCCTTTTAAAATTCACAGCACATAAACGTCTTAACCTTTTCATAAAGTCCCTTTAACAACCGCTAAAAACACTGACAGGTTTTGGGAGACAAAAAAAAAAAAATATATATCCCATTACTGCTGCATGCATGGCTCCACATGTGTTATTTCATTTTCTGTGATATGAACGCCACCCCCCACCTCCACCCACCACGCCCCGTCTCCCTCCATACCTAATGTGTTCTGTGCTGTATAGGAAACACAGTGGAACAAAGCTTGCAGTGCTGCTAGTTTGTGAATTGCACAAATGAGAAATGTAATTATGATTCTTGTTTTGTGGAAGTTCCATGCATTTCAATTTCATAATTAATGCATGAGCAGTGTGTTTTGACTGTAATATTTAGCCGTCGTCTAATCAAATTCGCACGGCACATTAAGACTCATTTTGTCTTTATAACACGCCAAAGCCCGTGTATGTATTTATTCATCATTTCCCCGCACAAAGTCCAGCGTTTAGTCGGGGAATATATTATCCGTAGAGTAAACTTTCCAGCTCATTTTTTTAGATGTTACTTTCAAATTTGCATGTTCTCCATTTAAATGTGTTTATAGTATCACAGGAGGGCGAATGGTTATTTAGCTCTGCTACTTGCTTTGAGTAAATGTGCAGTTCTTTCTCATCATTTAGAACCTAATTTAATTGCAAACTGAAATACATTGCTTTACATAAGCATTTTTTTTGTATCACTGTAAATCCTGTACAAATGATGCACTTAGAGGTAATTTCTGTTGTTTACTGAACAGCCTTTGTGGACTCTTTGTCAAATTGCTCCATCGCCAACTTTGTACCCAAGCGATACTACTAAGTTCCTTCCTATTTCCAATTCAAACCCGAAAGCTACTTTGCACAGGTCTGTCTTAAGGTGTATAATAGTTAATTTCTTCCTTGTAGATTAGTATTCTGATCAATATATGTGTTTATGTTATTTTTGAAACTTTTTTTTTTTTTTATCGATTGAGATGTGGATTCTTGTTTGATTCAATTGACTGGACAAACCAAATATAATAGGTTTTTACCCATAGCCAAACCATATCATGCATGCTATTTATTGTGTAACTAAAGACAAATATACAAACGGACTTACTTCACTAAATCTTCTTGATGTTGAAGTACCATGTTGTTGTTACGAAACATCTTGTAGTTGAGTTTTGTACCTGAAAATGTTTGGTGTCCAACGACCAAATCTCAAAATGTACAAACTGGCGAAGGGGCAAAGTGACAGGCGCCCGTATGTCTTGCATTAGGTACCTTTCTTGTTTGCCTCTTCACCCTTTGGCTCTTCTTCCTGTCCCAGGCCGGCAGCTGACAATCTTCAACACCCAGGCCACTATTTCTATCGGAGGAAACGACCGAAAGCGGCCCTACCAAGGCCAGCTCTCCGGCCTCTACTACAACGGCCTCAAGGTTCTCAACATGGCCGCCGAGGGCCACCCTAACATCAAGGTGAACGGGAGCGTGCGGCTCGTGGGAGACGTGCCCACCAGCCGTGGCGCGACACGCACCACCACTTCGATGCCTCCGGAGATGTCCACCACCTTCATTGAGACCACCACCACCCTGTCCACCACAACCACCCGCAAACAGCGCTCGCCACCGTCTATTCAGGTACAGCTCTTTGGGACTAATGAAAGGTGTACGTCGTGAGGTGTTGCGTTGGTTCCCAAGTGATTGTTGGCTGAGGGCGTGAGGCTAACGCTAGCATGTGTGGAAGCTGCAGCAGCCGATACGCTCTTCCCTGACAACGTTGGTTGTTAGAGTGGAAAGAAGATACGATCAAAATCCAGGCTGGACATCCACAGAAGAAATTGATGTGTAGAAATATGCAAATGTATGCTGCTTTAAAACTAAACTTGTCAACGTTAATGCATTAATATTAGTAATGGAGATTAAGTGCATCACCTATTTTGACCTAACAGCCTTTTTCCCCGCAGAGGGTTACCTGAAATCAAATCAGCACGTTACACGGTCTTGTACTGCGGTTAACAACACAGAGCCACAAACACAAGTGAAAAGATGTATGCTCAGCGGTAAATTTAGCTTTTAAAAACAACACGATGGTTAGAGCAGACACTGTAGACGTTGATGTGTCCAGATTTCAAATCCCGTCCTCAGCTCCTTAGCCACTTATCTTTCATCCCTTTCTCTTAAATTATTGTCAAATAAAGTCCACTAGTACCAAAGAAATTCTTAAAAAAAACAAAAAACATCTTGTTGAACTTTTGGATGAAACCAATTTAGTAGCAACGATGAATTATCCTTCCAGCAAACCAGAGCTAGCCTATAGTTAACATTTCTAAATTACATTTGAAGCAAAATAACCTCTTTTAAAGCTTCCCAACTATGAAGATCTTGAAAACTGAGATGTTGAGTTTGAGAAATTAAGACATTTCTTAAATATTTTCTTTAACATTTCAAGCTTACAAAGTTAAGTATAGTGATTAATCATGATTAATCAAGGTGCTCCAGTGTGATTCATCTGATTAAATTTTTTAATTGATTGACAGTACTAATAAAAACCGCTCATATATAAATGGTATTATCTTAATGTTTTCTGTTTAGCAATGCTCCAAAGCCAACAACATAAATATCCTGTGCAGTAGGCACTGGTTTCCTTTCAAATAGGATTAATACAAAATAAAAAACAACTTTAGTGTTTTGTGGAAAAAAGCAACAATTCAAACAGATGGAGGTTCAGTTTTCGCTTAAAGGTTTAAAAATGCCCCAAAGTGTAAACACGAGAACCATTCCCTGCTCTTTACTATTTAATGTGGGTTTTGGAACGGACCTCGGTTTGGATTACGTCTGCCCTCCCTTTTTTTTTCCCTCTGCTTGATCAGCCAAGGTCAGGACACTGTATTTCTCATTCTGCCAGGGATCGAAGTGCTGCTGTTCGACGAGCCGTGCCTTTTCTGCTTCCCCATCCACCAATCTCCCTTCTCCTCCACCTCTTATCTGTCATGCAACGTGTTTCAGGACCGAGAGAGAGGGCTTCCTCCAATACGCTCCGAGTCCGAGCCAATGAATGTCACAGCCGTGCCAAGAAAGCAATCACGCCCAGCAGTCCTTTGACACCCGGAGCACAAATTGAACCCTTCATTGTCTATATTAAAGCAATAACTCTCCCTCATGAGCGAGACGTGGCTGTTGTGGATGTGAGGTTTGGCTGTTGTGGATGACAGACCACTGTTATCTCTTTCTGCACCTCGGCATCAGATTGTCTGCTGCGCAGTTATGATGACCCTCCATGTCAGTGCTGACACTTCTTCCTCTGCACGGGAGTGGCCGTGCAAAATGCCAGGCCGAAGTCGAAGTGAAGATAGAAAGATGCACGACAAAAACAAAGCAATCCGTTTCCTTCCCCTCCATGAGTCAGCGATGATGACTTAGCCGAGATACATTACCGTCTCTGGCAGTAACAGCAAGGTCACATCATAAAGAAGATGGCTTGTGTCGTCTCAGGCAAATATTAATATCAAGTGAAGTCAATAAAGTTCTTCCTCGGAAAGACCTTTTTGACAACGCGCTCGACTTTTCAAGGTGAAACGAGCAAATATCTCTCCCGTCGATATCCGTAATGCCTCCATTAGACGCCAGACAATGCTCCTTGGTAACTCAACAATAACAATGTAGTTGCCTGGCCTCTCCAACTTTCCATTTTATTTTTGTATTCCTTCTGAGAACACGCCTTGGTCATTCTTCTTCCACCAGCCACCGTGACAGGCCTGGCTTTGATTCACGTTGCCGCGTCGCAGTATTTCATTTGCCGAGGCCTTTAATTTTACAGTTCCCCAGCCGGCTGTCAGACACCGTGGTGCGAGCGGTAAGGAGGGGACCTGTACCCGTTTGGCAGATTTCCCCCACCCCTCTGGGTAGTGTAGGGGAGTTTAGGGAGTTGAGCTATCATTAGTGATGTACTGCAGTGCTGGAAAGAGCTGTAGGCCCCTGTCGCGGTACTGGACTCGAGCACATGAGCAGCTGTTTCCAAACCCGGGGTGCCTGAGTGGACTAAAATGTGTGTGTGTGTGTGTGTGCATATGCGACCGGGGTGTGTTCACAGATGTCTATTTTAGGTCCACTGAACCGAGTCTACCTGTTTTGCCGTTCCGAGACGAGAAGCGGCTCGTCCCCTGACATCTCTGCTTCAACAGGACGAGAGGCAGGGGTATGAAGTGGAGAGACCAATCTCACGCTTAATTAATGATGGCTCCATGGGGAGGGACATGCACCGACATGACAAACACCTTTCATTTTCTTTTTATTCTCTCTTGCTACCGCTGTCGTGTTTGGTTGTTTTGTGGGACACCTGGGTTATTATCAGGGAAAAAAAGCACCAGTTTGACATTTTCAACAACTTTTTATTGACTTTGTGCAGAGAATTGGCGTTTGTTTTTTTTTGTGGTTTTTAACTGGTCAGGTTGTTTTATTTAAACGGTGTGCTAAGCTTTAAACGTTCATCCTCAGATGGCAAGGGCAATGTTTTGCAAAACGCACTTCATTTTTGGAAAATCATTGAATTTTTGATTTCATTCAACTTTTCAACTTTTTATTTTTTGAAAGTTAGAGTTTATACATATGTAATCTACACCCAGATATCAAGTAACTGAATCATTATAGCATGAGGTACATTAGACTGAAAGTAAATTAAACCAATTATGTGACTCACTTGAAGAAGGCACTCGATTCCCAGCAGGTTCTTTCTGAAGACATGCATTTTGAGGGGGAAAAATGCAGATTTTCTCCTTAATCTTGCCTACAAGTAAACAAAAAAAATCTCCCTTTCAGTCGATTTAGATGTGCCTGCATTCAGTTTGTTTATCAGCTGCACAGCTACAGGAGCGATTTTAAATGGTTTTTACTATGTCCTCTTTGTTTCTTCTTGACTAAATAATCTGAGACCTGACACTGAATATGTCAGCGAGCTACTTTTTCCTCCTTCATGTTTGCCGGCTGCTTTGTTGTCGAAATCTCAGTGTCTTCTGAAGATTCATCTTTCTGTGCTTTATCCATTAAGAATTGAGAACATTTTCTTTGATCATGTTCTGTAAATAAGGGTGACAAATGCAGTTTAAGCTCCCTACAGGCATTCCTTTTGAACCGTGTATTGTTTAGTTCTGATTGCCCACACTGCTACTTTTTGACATTTACGGGTACTTCAAACTTTACTGTGGATGAATCTATGCTATCACCTTGCCTCATAGCATTTCACTGAACTTGCAAGACAAGGAAATTGTTTACTGAAGGATTAATCCCACCAGCTAACTAGCTAGCAGGCAAGTTAGCAAACTAGCGAAAGGAGAAAAGAAAGAAAGACAGAAAAGGATTAGCTCTATTAGCTTTACAAAATGAGACAGTTCTAGTTGTCTTAAAAGGCTTTTTGAGGAAATTTATATAAATGGTATATAAAACAAATTCAAAAGTGTTGTGACTCTAAGGGGAACTATCTCAAGAGACGATTTCTTCACATTAGCAATGTAGCTTTAAAAACCACTAATCTTATTTCAACAAGTCTGACACAAGTGGGAGACAGAAAGATGTGTTTTAAAGCTTATCATTTACATGTCAAAAGGGCTACTTGATTAGCATTTACAAAAGCTAAATATGGTGCAGATAACAACCAACATACGCTAATGTGAAACTGTCCTCACCTGACACATTTTCACATGACGACGTGAATTTGTCTTTTCATGTAGGACTTTTTTTTTTAAAGAATGCAACGAGAGTAGGAATAAATTCTCCTTTTTCACTCCAGTTAAATTTCTCTTCAACAGGTGCTCGTCACTTGTAACCTTGAAGGCTTAAAAGTTTCCATTGCAAAAGCACAAAACACACTTAAAAAGAAACAAAAAAAAAACGAAGTGATAAACTACAGCAGGTATTCCTTTTCAAGTGGCTCTAAAGGCACTCCAGATAAACTGATTTTAGACCAAATGCACCGAAGTACTTTTCCTACATTTTAACACTGGCTGATTTGGCGTGGATAGTCAAACTGGGAATACTCATTTATTCTGGGCACTGCATCATGGGAGATCAGCGTCTCCTGTCCGCAATTAACTCGCTACGCTCATGTGAGATGTTTGGGAACAATTAGAACGGGAGGGCTGCAATCTAGAGTACCGTGGGGGGAAAGTGGCGAGGGAGAGACGCTGCAAAGTGATTTGCATGTTTGCCATGTTAAAGAAATTGCTCGCGTCCATCATCTTCAGCTGGTGCCCTTTTGCTCAGGAGATGGGCAATGAGAAGCAAATTGTTTGTTGTATAATTGGGATTTTATCTTACTTTTTTTGCTCAGGCTTGGATACATTTTCAATGATAAGTTTTGTGTTGAATCAGTTGCTATTTCAGTATGTTTATGGAGTTTTTATCACTAAAGAAAGCCTGAAAAGCAAACAAATATATATATATATATATATATATATATACATATATTTATATATATATAGTTTATTTTTATGTTGTATATTTTGTCATGGTAAGACAGAGGTCTGCAGTCTAAAGCTCCAAGACTGTCTATGGTTCTTTGGGTACTTTGTCTGACAATAATGTAGATCTGTACGGTGCTTTTTAATAAAAATTAGATGAATAATAAATGTGTTTCGGTGAAATATATAGGATTTCCACAACAGAATGATTTTGTCATCCCTTTGTCACTCTTTTTTTTATCATTTTAATTTCTCTTTATTTTTGTCATCTTTTTCTTTTTTTTTCAATGAATATTGAAAATTCCATTTAGGAAAATTTATAGATTCTTATTACTTCTTTCATTCTTCCGTTGCATATAAATAGTATTAATCAATTAAGCTGCAAAAAAAATATATATCCATTTGGTATTTAAAAACTTTTGCTTCTCTTGACACATTTTATTTGGAAGAAACAGAAGCAAAAATCGTAATAAACCAAACTTTGATCTAGATTTTAAACCAACACAAATACATACATGATTTTGAAAATTACACCTGGTTTTCAAGAGAAAAGATTTTATGAATTGGTATTTTGACCCATGAACACACACAGATCCCCACAGAGCAACACGGTGGTGGTAGCATCATGCTGCTCTTCAGCTGGAATGGAGAACCGGGTCATTTACTGATGGATCTAAGTGCAGGAGAAACCTGGAAGCAAACCTGCTGGATGGTGAAAAAACCTTGACATTTAGTATACACCCAAAGTTACAGTGGTTTAGGGCAAACCAGGTTCTTGTTAGAGAATCAAAGTTGAGATTTTAGTCCAAGCGAGAATCAGTGGCAAGTCATATAGATTGATTTTCACAGATGCTGCCCAAACGATTTGACTGAGGTATTTTGCAAAGAAAAATGGGAAAGAAGGAACATTTTAAGAGGCGCTGGATTAGCAGTAAAAAGTGGTTCTACAAAGTAATGACTCAGCTGGGCTAAATATATGTACCTGTCACAAATTTCAGAACTGCTTTAGAAGAAGAAAATGGAAAATTACGGGTCATTTCTTTTCTTATTTTCACTTGTCTGCTGCTTTGTGCTGATCTGTTGCATAATATCCAGATAAAACGCAATGAGGTTTGTGGCTGAACGGCTACAAAACTGTGGAAAAGTGAAAAGAGTAGGAAAACTTCTGTAAAACCTTTGTAAAGTCACTGTGGAGAGTGACTGAATAGTCTATAAAAGGTCAAATTTCAAAGTTATGCAGCATTTTTATAACAACTGAAGGCAACACAGTTAACAACATAACGCCGCCCCTTTAAGCATTACATCCTTTAGCTTTCGTTAAGCTTGAATGTAGCCTCTCCCATTAGGATACATGATGATCACTTATTTAGTCTTCACCTTAGTGAGGGTTGCATCATGCTGCGCCTCCACATGTATGGGAATATTTGATGCGTTCCTAATCACACGGGGAGATATCGCCTCCTACTTTTGGTCACCTTTTCTGCACTGTTGTGCTCAGCTTCCCTCACAACCACGCAACTAATTGCAGAAAGGTCAAACGAGAGAGCAGGTATTCCTGGAGAACCTATCTTCAACCATTCTATATTTTTTTTTTTTGGTTGCCCCTGCCAGACACCTCTGCTTCCAGGGAGTTGTTGAAGATAAATGCTGTTGGTGGGCCGGTTGCTCAGTGTGTCCAATTAAGAGACAGCAGAGTGATGGTGAACCTTCTGGTGTGAGTGTGGCTCATTAAATGGGCTACACAGCCCGTGCACACAGACACACACACACACACACACTGAGAGTATGCTTGAGGATCTCCTAATCTCTCCAACATATACAGCTGAGTTATCATAAATGAGACACATTTGTGCAAACACATATCAAATAACAGTCAGTCACATCTCCTCATGCTCCTGTCACAATATTCCACCTTTTCATTGTCAACCCAACCTACCCCCCACCACCACCTCCACCAGCATCAACCTGACATGCTCATTCCAGGAGTTTCTCGATACTCTTGCCTTCCCTCTCGTCGGTTTGTATTCACCACCACGTTTGTAATTCCCTTTATGAATTTTTCATGCCACTCGGTGTGCAACAGAATATGTACATAGAGCTGTTTCCATTAGAATTCTCTGTGTGAGAGTGTTTGTAGATGTTTGCAATTTCATGTCAGTACATCGTGTGTGTGTGTGTGTATTCAGGGCAGTTTGTCTCTGGGTGTGTCAGATAGCTCCGGGGTTTTTAGACAACGGGGGTTTGTGTAATGGATGTACCCTAACACACCCCCGACTTACCCACCCACCCTTACATCCTCGCCTCACAACACAGCTTATCTAGATCCTCGAGGAAAGAAGATGGTGTGTGTTTGTGCGCAAGTGTGTAAACCTGTCATGTCAGCCGGCGCCGGCGCAGCAGGGGGCACTTCCACAGACGTGCATCACTTGCAAACACACAGTGTGTGGCTGGGTTCTGAGGTGACCACGTCGACGCCGCGGTGCGGAGGTTCACCTCCAGAGATGGTCTGACTTGTTACCAAACGGCATCTCTGTCCAACTGCAAACCCAAATCCAGAAGAACCTGACACTTCTGGTTTAAATACAATAAAAAAATGAAACATCATCATGACTGAACTGTTTGGCTTTTTTTTTATTATTTCTTCGATAAATACATTTCTAATTTGGCGGATGACTTGAAAGTCACACCATGTCAACACAAACCAAAGCAAAATAAATGTAGTCTATAAAGTATGCATAAGAAATTCACAAAAAGCAAAAGACACATCATATTGTCAAAAGTATTTCTTCATCTCCTTTTACATTCGTAGGAGTCTTGTAAGGGGCTCATCAAACTGTTTCCACAAAATAAAGAACATTAAATTGTCCAAAATATCTGATGTTGAAGCATTAAGGGTCAATTCACACCAGACCTGTTTGTTCCACGTAAATCAAGCTCTAGTTCGTTTGCCTTGTTTAAATGCATATGTGAACACCAAGTGGACTGGAAACTGCTCCGAAAGCTGTAAGAGGACTTTAGTGTGTGAGATTCTGGGTAAATACAACCAAAACAAACATGCAAACCTTTGATTTCTCTTGTCTCTTTTGCCAAAGAAGCTGGTGGGTCTTTGCCAAAGACATAAAAGAAATCCTCCAACTGCCACTGACTCCGCTCCATTTTTGCTTACATTTTGCAAAGAAGGGAGTTTGGACTCCTTGGGATGTTTGGAAGTTGAGCTCAGTGTCTTCAGAGGTTTTCATGTTGTTCAGGGGTTCTTGGTGCAGCGCCAACACAGGTTTTACAAACGAGTTTGGATTGTTTGACAAAGTGCGTTGTGTAAATGAACCAACTGATAATGTAAGAAATGTTGCAATTCTGATCCCCAATCAAACCGAGTCTACTAGATTACAGTTCCTTTAACTAGAAGAACTTGGCCATGGACTGTTAGGCATGGATGAAACTACTTGGAACCTTGTTCCATGTAGCTCGTGGTGGCTTGAGTTAATCTGGACCCCACAGGTTGGTTGTTTGGAAGTGTGTAGCAGAACTTCTCACACTCTGCATATCTGCTGGCTCCCCTCTGTGTTCGAAAGAACGACAACTGACCGATGCAGACAAGCACTTTCTCCACATCTGAGACGTCTTGAACATGCATAGAGACTTTCCTACTAACTATTCAACACACCTCCGTAGCCATGTTCAATACTTAGTTCCTGTGCCGTTATTACAGATAACTTCATTACTGAACTGATGTGCTGGGATTTCTTTATATTTATGGATTACTCACACCATATCGACACATGGTGTGAATTTCAAGTCAACAGCTCCATTTAAAATACATTTTACAGAGGAAGAACATTTGCATGCCAATACTTAGAAGATCCACTGAGCATATTTGCAATCAGAATGTTTCAGATTTCTTCTAATTAATCATAATCGAAACAAACCGAGGAGTAAAAACATCTCTGATGCTATTTAAAGCTTCACAGGTCCCATTTTGTCTCTTCTTCTCACACTACAGATGTCATCTCCCCCCCCTCACCCCCCACCAGCCCGCCTTCCCCACCAGACTCGAGCCTGTAGACTTTATTATCAAAGTGGAACAGTTGGTATTACATTCTGTGCCAAGCCATTTTAAAGAGTTGTGAGGTTGCTGCGAGATCCTGTACACTCATGGTGTTTAATTAACTTTTTTTTTTCCAGCGTAACGATTCTGGAAACAAAACTATTACAAAAGTTTAAGTGCTGCTGCCAGCAGTTTTTTTTTCCCCCTTCCACTTGACACTTTGTAAGTTTGTTTATGTAAGACTGAGAGAGCTACAGATTTCTTGTTTGTCCGGAGCAAAGACCTGTTCAGTTAAACCGGGCCGTTCTGCAGTGGCCTGCAAAGTATTCAGACCCTTTGAATAGTTTCTCATTTTCTCATATTAAAACCAAAACCTTTGGCTTATTGTTGTGGGGATTGTATCTGATATACCAAATAAAAGGCACAGCATAGCTGAAGACAGAAGTACTTCCTTCTTAAAGTTTGCTTTGGGTGTTTGTAGAAAAAGATTCCCTGGTCAGATAAGATCAGAGCTGAATTTTTTGCCCTTCATAAAAAATGGCATAAAGTGGGCAGATTGCTCTAAAATATGGATAATATCGATACCATATCGAATCAGTACTAGCGTGGTAAGGTTTCAGACTCCCTCTTGAAAATGTATTTTATTTTTGTATTTTGGCTTCTCAACAACAATGTTTTGTCTCAAATTATTTTTTTGCTATTTTTTTAATTTTGGGAAAAAACATTGCTAACACATTTTTCTTGTTGTTTTTCTATTTTTTAAGTTGTCTGGTCCTGAATTAGACCAAAAAGCTTCGGATGTTTGGTGAAATATAAAAACCAAAACTTTCCATCTGGTTTAAAAGAACTGAGCTAAAAAAAAAAAAAAAGAACAATTCAAAAACTTTGGTGCTTAGATGTACGAAGCTTGTGCTCCATACCAACTTGTTGCTTGTAATAGTGAACAGTGAAGGATAATTGAAAGATGTGTGTTTGTGTGTTCAAGCGTGAAGGGGAGCCCTCCCAACACTCGCCACTTTTCAAATCATCTCTCTGCCGGTCAGTGATTATGCTTCAACTTTCATATTCTAAAAAGAGACTAAATCGAATGCTTAATTTGGCCGGCGCTCGTTAGGAACCGCAGTCAATCGGGACTCCTTCTTAATATTAATATGCAACATGTGCTGCAGTTGGCATCAGCAGCGCCGCATTGATTTTTGCATTACAGCTAGAAGTCATAATAGCGTTTGACTGTCAAAAATACAAAAGCTTATTGAAAAGGATTGAACGGTGAGAGGGATGTGTGTTTCACGAGGAGGAAAGGCCTCGTCCGGTTTTAAACACATTTCCAATAGGAAGCCAGCAGACCTCCAAACTGAATCTGCTGCTACACATTGACTGATTTACAATTGGTGACACGGAAATGGAAGAAAAAATGGAAAAAAGTGAATCTATGAAATACCTTGGAGTGGTGTAGTTGGTAACATTGTGTCACAATTGCCACTCCAAGTCTGTTTGACGGGATCCTTATCAGGATCAGGATCCCACTTCATCTACTTAACAAATAGACACATTTTTAACAACCAGAATAGAACAGAATGAAAATAATCTTTGTTGTTCCTCAGTGGGGATATTTTCTGTGCTTATTTTGTGTTTCAAGATACATTTTGATGCTTAGATGTTTATAGTGAATTGACATTTGAGAGAAAGGACAGACTGACTTGTCATTCAAAATATTTGTTTATGACAACATGTGACATGTTCATTTTAAAATCTAAATGAATAAAATAGACATCACTTTTACAAAATGTGGGAACTGCTTTGATGTAAATGTAAATTTTATTCAGTTAAATCATCATTTACATAAATTTGGTTATCAAAATTATATTTTCCCTCCACACAGTCTTTTTAATTATTTATTTGAAAGGTTTAAACATTTAATATCTGCCACTGTGGCCTCGTGTCCCACTAACGTGAACTGTTAAAGTTAAATCACTAAGTTCAGCTAAAACTGAGGCTCATCTTTTTCGGAACTTTTTCTGAACTGTTCCTTTAAAATGAATTTCAAACTCATTAGTTATTCACTTTCTAAACCTGTCTGCTTATTGCTGATGCAAAGCTCACCAGATGGTAACAGGAGCACAGAATGAAAGGAACATTTAAAGATGTGACGATAATTATGTTGTTTGCCGAGAAAATTCAAAACGAGCGAATTCCTGGAAGAAAAACAAAAATGTTTTTACTTCTGCAGAAAATGTTTGCGGCGGACAACAGTGAAGACAATACATAGTGCTAAACATAAAAGAGAAAGCACATGAAGCAGTAAATGACAAGTAAATCTACGGCTTATTTAGTCGGTAGCTGGTCCCCTCCACCATCAATGATGCGTCTGCAGAGACTCCCGGCGCGCTTCGTCAGCGGAAATTAAAAGTACAAATCATCGCCGTGAGCCAAAGTCGTGTGGAATTTGAACTTTTTTCCATAAATCCGAGCCGGATCCCGCCGATCAGCCGGCTCCAGCTCTCTAAAATACGCACAGCCTCCGTTTCATAACGTGCATCTCAGGAGAACAACTCCCACCAATTCACAACGAAAGCACAGATGTTCAAAAGAGAGCTGTGATGCAGCACGAACCCGCCTGGAATAAACAAATCCAATAAATCACAGCGCGTAAATGTGGAGACGTGCTACAGTTTATCTTTGGGGTTTTTTTCCATCCAGAATGTTTGCAGGTGTGTTGCTGTAAACGACGCCTCTGCACAGCGCTCCCTGGTGATCACATTAAAAGTGAACGGAGCCGAGAATGAGCGACTGGAATTAATTGTCAGGGATTGTGATAATGGCTCTGCTAAGTGTCAGCATGGGTTCTGGGACATAACGAGATTCCACGCTCACGTGACGGATGCTCTACGCCACTTTTAGAAAATCCATTATTGAATAGAGAAGACGTTTAAAAAGGCAGATCAATCGGAAAGGAAAACGGATTCCTAAAATGTACAAGAAAAAAAAACGGGCACAATTCATAATTGTGTCCTTTTTCTAGTTTGTCCGTCGCACAAACTAGCTTGACCTTGAGACTTGACAGTATCTGACAAAGCGTCCAGACGTGAACGCCTTTTCAAAACTGGTGTGGTCAAGAACAAGCATACTTTGTTGCTACCTGTCAACCCTGCCACTTCTCTAAGTTGAGAGAAATTTTTAATTTTCTCAGGCACAGGATCTGGCCCCTCTTCCTCCCTCGCCCACGTTTTGCTCTCATCTTCTGCCCCGGTCACAGCGCTAAGCAAACCTTAACATCCAATCCGCACAAGTCCCTCTCCTCCTCTTTGAAGACAGAACTACAAAACGGTAACACAATCCATAACAGGGGGACCTGTAATCGCCGGCTCCCAATTTCACTCGAGGACGGCCGCACACGGAGGAGAAGGAGCTCCCTCTCATGTTCCAACGCCTGATCACGTGACGGTGCCGCGCGTGTTTGTGTATGTACTCGACGCGTTGCACGGCGCGCACCGGGCCTTCCTTGATGACCTTGTACGCAGTGGCATGGGGGTGATTAAGGATCAGGGCCAAAGACCATTTCCTTTTCCGTCGGAAGATGAATGACCCTGCTTGGAAGTGGCTGCCTGTGGCCTGAGGGCAATTAGACGTCGCTGTGAAGCACCGGCCCTCGCTGCTCCGTGTACAAAGGCGGGTCCTTGAGAAACAGAGAAATGCTCTGTACATAACCCATTCTGCTGAAACCAACCTGCTGATGGCTGGACAAATTAAATGCATTTTCATTTTCTTTTCTTTTTTTTTTCCCCAGCTGTTCCCCCTCCACTCACCCACTCAATAAACCTGAGTAGAAAAAAAGAAATGTGCTGACTACAGGGGGCCTGCTAAGGAAAAGCCCACCATGGTTGCTCATTGCAAATATCAATACTTGATCCTGGGAGTCGTTTAGCATATGGTTTTGGCACAACAAGTTGGTGCGGGAGCTCATTTTGTTGTAATTTATTCACTAAATCGAGGGTCCACAGGGCTCCCAGCCTTCGCACGCAGGTTTTTTTGTTCGCCCTCCTCTTCAGGCAGGGTTCCTACTAATAAAAAATTACACCTCATAATAACACATTTGATTATAATCACTGCTACGGGTTATTTTTACCATGCCTCTGTGCTGTTGTTCCATTTTTTTTTTTCCAATTTCCAGATAAAGCATCTTATCTGTCACAGAGCGAGAACAAGAGCAAAAAGAGTAGTGGCAGTCCATTGATAGGGATATGGCCTGGTGCCATTGATTCCCCTTGTAATACAAGCCTCTCCCTTGTCGGCTTGTCAAAGCTCAGATCGGACATGATAACACGCGCATAGCAAAGCCATCAATAGAAGGGCTAAGCTTTCGCCGCTGAGATGATTGTCCTATTTTGGTGTTGGGGCCAGCGAAGAGAGGCGATACGAACGGGAGAGATAGCGAGAAGGAAAGGATAAGAGACCTCACATCTCTGTCACTTTATTATTTTTTTATGTTCAGCTCGAACAATAGGGTCCTGCTTGGTTTTTCTCAAGAATGGGTGAAAATGTGCACTGTAAAAATGGACTTTTAGGGGAGGTTACATTTTAGTTTTCAAATTATTTGAACTTTAGACAATTTTAAAGTTGTATGAATTTACAAAGTAAAAATTAAGACTTGAGAAAGATGCTGTGTTGGATTAAGAACTGAAATGTAATTAGATATCAAGCTAGATTAGCAATAGTGCTAATGCTAGTTTAGAGATTACCAGAAAATTTGACAATTTAGCAACTTTCTCAATGACTGAAGTGAGGAATTACAAAAGCCACTGTGCTCTGAAGCTAAAAATACTTCAACCTGAGAACAGAGCTGTAATATCTGTCCAGTCAGAATCATGCTAACCAAATCCATTTTTGTGATTTTTGAACTGGTCACAACTTTTAGAAACAAACTTGTTTTTGTTACTGATTTTAATCTGAGAGTCATATGACACAAGCTGCCACACTAATTATTGATACACAGCTGCTAAAGAAGCCTAAATACTGCTGGCAGAAAATAATCTTCATAATTAGGAATTTTACAAATTTAGTGACATGTATCACCAAAATTGCTTGAAACATTAAAAAAATTAATAAAAAAATTAAATATATCAAACAGTTGGTTTATTGGTGACTTTTTAGGGATCCCACCTTTCAGAAATCAAAATAAGGGACACCCACCAAAATTGTACTCCAATCAGAGTACATACCTTCAACACATTTATACTTGAGTAGATTTACTTAAGCTTTAATGAAGTAGGTGTGAAATGTATTTAGCAAAAATCTACTCAAGTACTGAGTAATTGATCATAAGGAGTTAGGTTTGGAGGCTGGTTCTAGACCAAATGTACCATGAGGGCCAGTGCAGTCAGTGTTTTTTTTGTGGGGAGCACATAAAAAAGAATGAAACAAAAACAGAGCAATATATTTCATCATTTAATATTCTGAGCCAAAGAGCCACTTGTGTCTCCAGATTCAGGTTGAAGATCCTGATCTAGCCGATGCAAATGGAAAATGTGATCCTATCTCCATACAGCAGCTAAAAGTGCAGAATTAAATTTTTTTATTACTGGCAATTGTTAAAGTAAAATTGTGAAGGTTAGTCCTTTCGGGGAGTCCTTTATCTCCCACCACAACAATTTAGCTGATCTTAATATTTCCTGTGTTTTATTTTGGTCATTTTTGTTACACTTAGTGTTGATATGTGTGTGATACAAATATTCACGTCTCTATTGGACATTTATAGAAATACGTCCAAATCGCATCAATACGGGACGATCCTGTATTTTACGGATCGGTGGCAACCCTACCCTGTATATTTCTGAGGGTTTTTTCTTTTAGTTTCATGATGTTTGATAGCAAAAGTTAAAACTTCTCAATATTTGACATTGTCTAGCAAAATGTTTTTACGTCAGGCTACAATAGAATGTTCCGTTCCAATGGTATCAATGACATCAGCAGTGATGTCATCACTCTATGATATCACAAGGGAATCTCTCTCTTGAATGTAGCTCACAGACTATTCTCTCAGACTTGTTCCACAGTTCTATCGGGACAGATCACTCTTCAGAGCACATTCAAAATTTATCGAAAAGAGCCGGATATCGATTCCAGATATTACACACCTTTCAGAGAAGTGAGAATTTACCAGAATATCGACAGGAAGCAACAACAGATTGGTTGTGAACATGAAGCTTTTCCAGCTGAGCTTTCATGGGTCAACATGATGGACCTCAACATCCAAGTCAACTACGACGCTATGATTTTCCCTTTGGAAGATGACAGCGACAGCCCCATTGAGCCAGAAGATGAATCAGCAGAGGTCCAGGGGGAATCAGAGTAAGATTTTTGAACTCCATGAGGAAAGAGACCGAAGGATTGCATATCAGGCTGAAGTCAAATTACAGCAGGAGGAGATTCAAAAACTGCAAAAAATGTTTGAAAAAGAACGTCACCTGCAAGTCAAATGTGACCATGGAAGAAATGTACCAGAGATTACAGGTGTATCAAAGGTTTCTTGCTCTCCAAAGTTACAACCAACAAGAGTATTCTTCAACAGCTGGACTACGTCAAGAGGGAGGCTGAAAAATACACCTCCTGCAATAAAGGTCTGGTAGAAGTTATGGTTGAAGAATACAGAGTGAGACTGAAATATGAGGAGCAGCTCAAAAGTCACTCTGAGCAAGCTTGCAAATTCAAAGCACAGGAGGAAACAGTGAAATCTCTGCAGGGTCAGGTTGCAGACCTGAAGGTGGAGTTGAAACTTGCTCTGGAAAATAACCATCATAGAGTCTCCACCCAACCAGAGGTCCCCCTGCAAACGGAGGAGACCAAGCAAAGACAAACCTTGAATCAACGAGGGGTCTCTGTGCATAGCCTGGCTCGGCCTTTGCACTGACCCACATCCAGGTTGCAAACAGAAGGCTCCCTACAAACAGAGGAGACCAAGAAAAGACAGACCTCCAATCTACCAGGGAGGTCCGAGGAAAGATGGACCTAATATGATGGACCTAGTATGACACTGGACATAAAATGGTGCGTTCACACCAAACTTGTTTTGAGCGTCAGGCGGATCTGGTTTATATTCAAAGTCTATGTGGAGGTAAGGTAAGGGTAAGGCCATTTTATTTATATAGCACATTTTCAGCAACAAGGCAATTCAAAGTGCTTTACATGAGTTAAAAGGAAATACAAACAGGAGGCCCGGCTCGGCCGTTGCAGCACGTTTCGAGCGTCTAGCGCAGCATTGGACGCTCCACACAAGCCGTTTTCGCACTGCAAAGATCGGAACAGCACGGGTTCAAAGTAGGGCCGACCGTGTTTGCATTAGAACTTCCATTAGAACCCAGGCTACCCAGGCTGGTTCTAGACCAAATGTACCATGAGGTGCAGTCAGTGTTTTTTTTGTGGGGAGCACTTAAAAAAGAATGATTGGCCGGATCCAATCGGGCCGGCCAAGCGGGGCTGCTTAGAATCAGCAGCTGATCGGTTTAGAGTCAGCCATTGATTGTTTTGCAGTCAGCCGTTGATTGGGTCTAGCTGGCTCTCACTAAACTGTTCTTACTGTATTTTGTAAAGAGTGCTCTTTTTAATATTTTTATTATTATTTTTAATTTGCGATGAATTCCTCTCAATATTCTGCTGTTACCTGGTCCCATGATGAGGTAATTTTTTTTCTCCGCTTACTCGCTGATGAATGAGTACAGAATGAGCTAGATCGGTCAACGAGGAATGAGAAAGTTTTCCACCGCATCTCTGAGAAAAAGACTTCGGCCGGCTAAATCGAAACCATTGTTTAGTTTCAAAAATAATGACGTCAGGTACAGTTTCGATGGCGCCCTCAGTTATATGCAAACACAACAGGCCTGCAGTACGGGTGGAACCAGACCGAAGCGTGCCGCTCCTTGCAGTGCGAAAACGGCTATAGACTTTGAATGTAAACCAGACTTGCCCGACGCTCCAAACGTGTTTGGTGTGAATGCTCCATTAGAATGTTCTGTTTCAGTGGTGACAATGACATCAGCAGTGATGACATCGCTCTTTGATGCATCAAAGGAGTCTCTCTCAAATGTAGCACACAGTTTTTTTCAGACCTGTTTCTGTTTCAGACTCATAAGTTATGAAACTTCTCCAGGAGCTGTTAAAATTATTTGAAGGCACAGAATCAGTCCAGTACAGGTTCACATTCTCACCTGGTGTAAAATTAATTTTTCATTAATGGAATTACATTTATTAATTTAATCAAAGTATGTCATGAATATCTGTGCATATATTTCAGAGCATGCTACTTTTTTTTTTTTGCTTTTTCCACCACTAGATGATATGCATATAGCATATAACGTAAACAACATTATTCAGAGATGCAATGAGTTTATAGCAGCTGTGTAAATGATCTAATCGTCTGTTGATTAGCAGTCCATGTTAACCACAGATATAGAGGGCCCCAAAATAAAATTTTGCTTAGTCTATATGGAGGCTTGGGCCGGCAGCCCTGATGCCAACATCTCCAGAAAACATAGATTAAAGAGGGGTCCTTGATCTCCTGCCATGACTATTTAGCTGACCTTAATATTTCCTGTGTTTTATTTTGGTCATTATTGTTACATTTAGTGTTGATATGAATGTGATAGGCATGTCTAACGGGCATTTATAGAAACGGAACAAATCGTGTCCCTTATCGGCTCAATACGGGACGCAACATTTATAAGCCAAATACGGGACGATTCTGTATTTTACGGGACGGGTGGCACCCCTACTTTTAGCTATTAAATTTGCATATTTTTCAGTGAAAATTGATTAAAATCAACCCAAATAAAATGTCTGCATATTTTGACATTAGTTTTATTGCTTTGATTCTAACAGTTGTTTTGACTTACGAATATTAAACTGGTTTCCTCTTTCACTTCCTCCCCTTGGCGTCACCTCGCTGGACGTCTTGGGCTGCTAACCGGCGGGTCGGCGTGTTGGGGAAATTGGATTTGTTTGGGTTTGTTCCCATCAGTGAAAACAGAATCCGCTCCGGGCCTCCAGCACCCCGGCGTTGTAAATAAACCAAACCGGGTTTGATAGCGAGGCTGTAATGTGGATCTATTACGGTTGTCCTCCATAGGCTTCGTTTCAGAACGTTTCCCCCTCCAGCCTCCTGAAACCCGTGGGGCATAAAAACACATGAAGGTCATTTGTTATGATAAGGCCGCCGTACGTCTCTGTGACTGTGTGGCTCGCTGGAGCATGTGCGTCCCGGATTCCCAGCGTCTCTCGGAGACGCGGCTCCGTTCGCACTCACATTTCATGTCGTGTTTGTAACCCTGGGGGTGGAGGGAGGGCAGCGCGGCGGCCGAGTTTCAGCCTCTACGCTGCTCCCACTGACCCAGAGGAGGGGAGAGGAATATAGACGACGGTCGAGTGCATTATGTCTCTCTTTCCCTCTCGGCCGTCGCGCCGACGTTAACTTTGATGTGGCCGATCAAATCACTGTCACGCTCGGCGAAATATTCAGCCGCAGATGAAGCAGCTGCTCTTGTCGCTGTCCGGGCGTTTGATGAGGACTGTTCCAACTTGAAACGTTTCTTGTCTAATTGGAGCGACCCCGGCGACTCGGCTGTCAAGTGCTACCATAGCTTAGGAATAGCCGCGGTCATTAGCTCACACCGCGCTACTTTTCTCGTGAGTCTTTTTGTTGCCAGATACGAGCTGATACGTCTCCATTCTGTCTTTGGCCCGCGGGCAGAAACCAAACAGTCTGATATGTGGTTTGAATGCAGCGGTTTACTCCTCAGTGGCTTTCTGAGCAGGTGCTGCAGTCCCCGCACATGGCAGCCGCCGGATTTCTTCTCCAGTACCGATTTATTATTAGGCAGCGCCTCCGCGAAAAGATGGTGCCGATGCACTCTTTGTTTCCGCAGACCTAGTTTTAGACAAACCGCCTCAGTGTGGAAGGCACCATTAGATTCACAGGTCTCCTTTTTTTTTTTCTTTGTCTTTTTTCAAAACCAAGCTGTGTGTGTGATCTGCGGGAACTCTTTAAACCTGTGAAAAGTGCTTACTTCTTTGGGGTTTTATTTGTTTTTGGAAGGAATTCATCAGACACCTGCTCCGTTTTCCTGCTTGACGGAGCAGAGTGTGGCAGCGCTGCTCAAGCTGATACTAATAGGGGGAGATTTTTTTCTCTCCTAATGTGCCGAAATGAAAGCGTAAGTCCGTGTTTTTTGCAGCTTCTCTGCTTGCTTAGAGTGTTCTGCCCGTCCATTTCCGGGAAACGATTCCCTCTTGATGTGATTCTGGAGTAACGATGACTGACGGCCCTGTGGCAAAACTAGCACATTAGCAGCGAGGCAGCTACAGCGGTAGGCCTCCATCAGTGTCGAGACCGAAATGTTTCCAGGCGCGGTGTGTGCTTTAAAGTATACTTTTTTTTCCTAAGCGGCTAAAAGAGAGAAAATGGTACGTTTCAAACGAAAGACACTTTCATATGAGACAAATCTAATGCACTGATGTAGTCGGAACAAAGTTCTTCTGTATGCTAGCTAAATACAGGTGAGCAGATCGATAACTGTGCTAGAACATGAAATAAGAGATGTGGTTGTAGTGAATTTGATAAATATGGTAACCTTCAGTGAACGTCAATGTAGTTTTATGGAATTAGTGCCAAAAATTGGTGAAAACTCTGAAAATATTAGTTTTAACCAAAAAAAAATTGTGTGATGCTGCCATCACCATATTTCCTGTTAGATTTCTGCTGCACGAAGCACTTTGTAACACCAGTCAAAATGTTCGACTTAATCCAGACCAGAGTAGCGACGTAGCTTTCAGCTGGTTAGCTAGCAGAGGCATACCGTTTGTAGCTCAGGCTGATTCCCAGCAGTCGGTGAGGAACTCATGACTAAACAGCTTCAGCAGAGTCAAAAGCACTCCTCCTGCACCACCGCCGATTCCCCTTTCTGACTGAGTCAGGCCCATCAGTTGTGAAGTGAAAGCTGTGGCTTTTTAAGGAGGCTGTCCGTCTCCATCGATCGCCGGCGAGATCTTGGTTGTTATGCTGAAGTGGTCAGAGGTAAATGCTGTTTTAATGAAGTCCGCCTATTGATTCGTCTTTGCTGTTTGTGGAATTTGAGTCGACTGAAACCTGGGTAAACAAGATAATCAGACATTATGCACGTATTGTTGTTTTTTTTTGTTTGTTTTTTTGCCCTGTGTTAAAGTCATCATCTATAATTTGCTTGAAGTAGAGCAAACTTGCGTGCGAAAGGAAATCCTGCCAACCAGACTTTTGAAAATGATTGTGAAATTTGCAGAGAATAATTGCATTTAAAAAAAGCAAACATATTGCTGCCAAAACGCACAGCACGCCGTGCTAAGGAGATTTAGACGGAGCATTGGATTTCCCCAGCTGTGAAATCAGTTTTTGTGGTCCCGTTGGCCAACCGCATCATCATGCTACACCGCTGCACATTCGGGACCTGCGTTTTTTTGTTTGTTTTTTTTTCTTCATTTTTATTCTCCCCCACTAGATGCCTTTTTTTGTGCATTTGCAGCATTAAGCATCTTAGATCAGCGTGACCTGCATTCACTCACAGACGGAGAATCGGCACCGGAAGCCTTTTTCATACGGACCGCTTCAATCCGGACACGAGAGATGCATCTCGTGCTGGTAAAAAAAAAAAAAAAAATTAATGGAGCGTGCATGCAGTGGATCTCCAAATGTCAAACATCACACTTCAAAAGCTCTCTTCAATTTCTCTGAGTGGACTCAGAGTCATCCAGATGAGAGGGTCTCTTGCTTTGAGTTAGCGGAAGGCTTCAGACTGTCTCTCTCTCTGCCATTTATGTGCAACCTCCACCATGCGGCAATGCGTTTTCAGCTGCAGGAAGCAGCTTCGGCTTCTAGCAACAAGTCACGAGAGCGAAGATTATAAAATGTGTGACGAGGCCTGCCTCGAAGCTAAGCAGTTCACTGATCTGCCTGCCAGACATCTTCTTAAACGCAGTCCAAGCTCGATCTCTTCTGAGCTAATGTGACTAAGCTCTTCTCTAGTCATACAACCGATCACATGACAGCACCTCGCAAAAGTATTTATACCTCTTGAACTTTTCCTCATTTTGTCATGTTACAAACACAAATATGTGTCTTATTGGGATTTTATGTGATAGAAATTTTTTTTTTCTGTGTCCCTCCCCCCAGTAGGAGTCTATAATGTGTGACATCCGTTTCTATTCGGTTCCCCTGAGTCGGTGTTTTGTACAACTCTCTTCTGCAGAATTCATCACTGGACTCCTCTATACAATTGAAAATTACCAAAAATTTGTGTAAAACTTAAATCGTGAAATAAAAAATGTGACATTTCAAAAACCCGAATTACGCGATGATAGTTGAAATGTCTAAGTTGCTTAAAAGTTGAATGGAGTTTCTACGTTGAAGTGTGCAGAAATTGTAAGCTGTCAAACGACCACAAGGGTTTTACAGATTTTTGCCAAAGTTTTAAGGTTTTTCACTAATTTCAATGGGGCAAAAATGTTAAATATCTCAAAATATGTCTCTACCAGCTTTGTAAGTGGTATGTAGAGCTGTATCAAAGCACTTTGAGCTGAACTGCTGCTGAAAATGTGCTATATAAATAAAATTTATCATACCTTACATTCATACATTCACCCAATTAAATGATTTATTTTACAGTGTATTCTGTGTGTTCTAGTATAGTACATGACTATTGATTTGAAATAGCTATACACTCACATGATCAAGTAAAAAACAATCTCACACTACTCAGGCAGGAGGCCATTTTCATCCTACGTAATTCTGCTTGATTCTAATCTCTCTTCACAGATGCAGTCTGTTATTTCTCCCATTCATTTGGATTCCCTCAGGGAGAATTTCTACCTTCCTATCAGCAAACAGAAAGAGAAGTTGTGAACGATTATTTTTTCTGAGCTTATTTATAATTGTAGTCTGCCTGTAGTTTTAGCAGTGGCAGCGGAGGAAGTGAACAAATGCATTCAGTCAGTGTCTGCCACACTTCCACTTCCTGAATTAACATCAACAGCTGCCTCATTCAGCTTGAGACTTTGCTCTTTGCAGCGGAGGATGGTTGTTTACAGCGCGGGCAATTTCCTGTAAGTTTTACAGCATCAAAGCACATTATATATATATCAAGGAGAAATGTTAGCCATTGAGTAAAGTTTAAAAGTCCAACAATCCACGTCTCCAGGAAGCAATTGTTTTCCCAGTAGCCAAAGCTCCAGACCCTCTGGATGAAGCAAAGCGCAGAACAACGAGCTGGTTTTTATCAATCTAATGCGCAGCACAAAGTGGGCTTTATTTCCCCTGTTTTAGCAGCAGCCCCCAAAAATGTAGAGAAGTTGGGGTGCTGTGGTGGCGCAGGGGTTAAGCACAACCCACATATGGAAGCCTTGTCCTCGACGCAGCTGTCAGGTTTGATTCCTGCATGTCTTCCTCTTTCCTAGAGCACTAGAGCCAGTAAAACCTTTAAAAGAATGTAGAGAAGCATTTATTGATTTATGAAAATCCCAATAAATTGTGTTTGTGTTGTACACTGACAAACTGTGGGAAAGTTACATGGCTGTGAATATTTTTTCTAAAACTTGTACGCTCTGAATTCACAACATTGATCCTTCCTGCAAGCAGAAATCTCTGGTCACCTGGTGCTGCAGACCCCATCTCTGTTTTCAAGACTAGCTTTAGTATTTTATTTTTGTAGAATACGGAGACACGGGGCTAATGAAATGCAGCGCAGCCAACGGTGTGAAAATGTTTCCTGAGCTGAGATGCCATCAGCTTCAGCTGCAGAGATGCGCAGCATGAACGGACAACAGAGAGTCAGTGTTCTTCGCTCCGTGTCATTCTCTCTTTTTCTTCTTCTTCCGTCTTGCGCCGAGATGTTCTCGGGGCTAGAATCGCTGGAGCAGACTTTGAAGTGGCTCAGGCGTTTCATCTCCCCCCGCGTGCGCCTGCCTCCCACATCTGCTGCCATCACAATAACAAGCAGTAACTCGTTTTCGACAATAAGCGAGACTTTTTATGCTCCTAATGTGGCTTCAATAAATAATGCCGTGTTTACGGAGGGGCCTGTATTTTACAGCAATTTACTTCCTCCCCTCCCCTCTTGCTTCGTTTTGCGGATGGAGCACACTACGTTAACGCGGCGTATCGTGAACGCCGATGTGCATAAACACATTTACAAACCCACTGCTACAGACAAATAGCCCAACCCCATCATGTGTAATCTCGGCGCGCGTTAGGAATATTCTTTGAAAAATCGTCTTTTTTTTTTTTTTTTTTCTTCCCCCACCGCGCGGCACGAGGCCCAGCTTTCTATCGGGCCTGTTGACTACAGCAGAACAAGCATGGGGGCGCGTTTCATTAGTCTGTCAAACTCAATGATATTTAGAGCCCCACTCCCCTGGCCAGCGCTGGAAAACTCAATCAGCACTCTGATTTCATAACCCAGCTCGGTGACAGGGCTTATTTTATCGCCCCGCTGATTCATTCTAATAAATGCCGGCTGCCCAGCGCGCCGCCGCTGAAATACAGCCACTCCTCCTTCCTTCTGTCCTCCATGGGTTGACCCGAAAAAAAAGAGGAGAGGAGGGTGTAGAGTGGGGATAAATCAGAAATGTGGGAACTGGAGGGTGTAGATAATCCATCGCTGGGCCAGGTGTAGCCAGCAAGTTTGCCCACTCTCTTTACACACGCACACACACCACTCCCTCCACCCTCATTCCTGCACCTCTGCAGCACAAATCAGGGGCTGGGGAAGCTGTTGATCTGTGTCCATTGATTGTGGACGACGGAGGAGGAGTGGGGCGATAAATAATCGGAGGCAGAGTGCGGAGGGTGAAGGAAAACAATTATCTGTGGAGGTGGAAAGCACATAAAGTGAAGAATGATAAACACTGTGAAATATGATTGACTCCAAGTGATATATTGGAGCTGAAGGACAGGCAGGGAGGTCTGTGAGCGCTGAGATATCCTTGGGAGGGAACGGCTGCTCCAGGTCCAACCGCATCCTGCTGCACGTGTTTCAGAAACTCTTGAAGATTTTTGTTTTGAGGATTTTTTTTAGAAACAGTTGCTTGGTTTGCAAATTATCTTTCAGATACAACTGAGCGAATTTACAACGATGGGGTTCCACAGGACCGAGTTCTTGGCTCCCTGTTGTTTTCTCTATATTTAACTCGACTTTTCAGTTCTATGTGGATGATACTGAAATTTACAGCTCTGCACATTAACTACATCCATCTTAGCCAAGTGCTAGATGGTGCTCCACAAGGTTCAATTGTTGCCTTTTTATTTTCTTCATATATAAATGACCTAAGACTAAGCGATTCAAACTCATCTTTTTCACTCTCCTGTTTCTTTCGTCATTTCCTGCCCTCCACCTGCTCCTGTGGAAGTTTCCTGTCATCTCAAATACGCTGCCGTCACTCTGTCACTCCACAACAACAGCTTTGTAACTTAATACTTATTGTAAATGCACAGAAATCCAATAATCAGTTTGTTCCACCTTCAAGAGAAGCTAAGTCGGCCATTTTTGGGAAACATTTAACAAGTTTTTGTCAACTTTTAATACTATCTTATATTAATGATGCCTTGTTGTGTAAAACGTAAGTTTATTTTCACATGAAAAAGTTGAAGCTACTATGATTTTGTTTTAGAAATAAATCTACCTTTTTCCTCTGTAACCTCATTTTGTAGAATCAACATTTTTATCTGTTATGATTAACACAATTTACTGTGTTAATCAGTAAATGAAATAACCTGATTTTTACTCATTGGCCTTCAACTCAGCTGAGACTTAATTTTACTTTTATTGGCATTGATTTTATCTGTTTAACTGCTCTGTTTTATTGTGTCTTAAATTAAGTTTGTAATTCATTATTGTGTGCTTAGTTTTGCCACTTTATCTTTATGCTTTCTTTTATCTTATGTTCAACACCTTGTTTCAACTGTGCCGAGTGTGAAAAGTAAAGTAGATGAGAAAGTAAAAATAACTAAAACTTAATTTATTTCAACAATTTGTTTCAAAAGGCAAGTAATATTTCATAGTTTCTTTATACGCAGAGGGATTCAGTACATTTTGCTTATCATAGATAACAGCTAATAAAACCCCTAAAAAATTAGAATATTAAATATTAAACAATGTAGACATGTTATGTAATTGTAATGTAATAGGCTTGAGCGGAAAGAAAAAGTCTTCACAGGCAACAGTTTTAAGATTGTTATTCAAAGACTTCACAGCAAAACCGAATTTTGGGTTCACTGTATGTGAACAAAGTTTCTTTACAAATGTGCGCAAAACTTAGTTGATATTGGGCTAATGTAAAAAAAATAAAAAATACGCACTTGAGGTGATTCTACTAAAAATCTCATGTGAATAAGTTTGTTTTTGCTATAAGTCATTAAAAATCATCCGCCAACCACTTCCTGTCTTTTTCCGCCAGCAGTAACATCCAGTTGTTGATCACTTGACTGGTAAGATGTGAAAAAAGTGTTTCCATTTTAGTTTTGTAAAATATACCAATTACAAAAAACCACCTCATCCGTGTAGAATAACGTGTTACTGAAAAACGTTCTTGTGATCCCAATTTGTGCAATTTTACGTTCAACGCTACTTTTTGAATTCAATTAGCGAAATAAACCTGTCAAAGATCTAAATAAAATTCATGAATATGTTTTTATGTGCCTTACTAGCTTGCTGTGTTCGCTCTAACTGAATTGTGTTGAGATCTTGATCCCAATGGGACGAGCCGGTTTAAACAACCAAACCAACGGTTTCGTTTCCCCGCAGACGACGGA
Organism: Poecilia mexicana; assembly: GCF_051168715.1. Taxonomy (NCBI): domain Eukaryota; kingdom Metazoa; phylum Chordata; class Actinopteri; order Cyprinodontiformes; family Poeciliidae; genus Poecilia; species Poecilia mexicana. The sequence goes on along the minus strand of NW_028263390.1, from coordinate 5,965,325 downwards.
CGACATCGTCTCGTCAGCCGAGTGCTCCAGCGACGACGAGGACCTGGAGGAGTGCGACTCCGGACATGCAGGTGGGATGAGTGTGTCGAGTTGTGCTTGCTCTGAGATCTGGTCTATTTCCTCCTTTGAGTTCTTTGATTTGCCACCGAGGAGCTCCTCCTCTCAGCATCATGCCCTCCCCCTCCACCCCCCATGGGAGCTTCAAGTGTAACTTTGAAACAAACAAAATAAAAAATAAAAAGCAGCCCCCCCCCTGGCACCACCACCACCCACACTCCCTCCCACCACAATGAAGAAAAAGAAAAAAGAAAATTATGTGGGGAGTTCTCCGCAGTTTTCAGAACTGTTTTTTTGGAGATGTGTAAACGTAACCCCCCCCCCCCTCCCCCCCAGCCACGAACATTTTAACAGGGAACATCGTCAGGGAACTCGGAAACAAGTTACACTGAGCTATGGGGGCCACTGGTCGCAGACATGACGCAGCGTTGATGCTAATTTTGTCTTCTCAGCACCGATTGAGAGCAAAACTTTACTGAACAAAGTGCGAAATTAGCATCAAGCCGCATGTCGCCTTGCATTGATGCTTCAAAATGTATCTGCCCCCCGTACATGGTTGAAACCCCCCCTTGCTGTGTGTGTGTGTTGCCTTTCTCTCCTGACAGAGGATACATTTTGAGATTCTTTCGAGAACAAAGATGCTTTCAGCCTTTTAGATACTGTGATATGTAGCAGACTAACTGCAACAGAGCCTCTTCCTCCCTCCACCCCCTCTCTCCCCCCTTCTTCTTTCTCTTGTTTGTACCTCTGTTTCCTCGTCGGAGGCTTGCCTTACCTGAGACATTCTAATAGAGAACAGATATCCTCGAATTTCTGTGGGCACCGTCTCCCCCCCTCACCCCTTTTTTGCCTTTTACACCACACACACACACACACGCACACACGCACACACACACACACACACACACACACACACACACACACACACACACACACACAGGTATCACTTTGTGATTGCATCAAAGTGATAAGACACTCAGTGGAGATTGAAAATAAAAACAGAGCTGAAAATAAGCCCCCTCCCACACCCCAGATTCAAAAGGAGTGGTAATTTTGAGGCAACTTGGGTTTGGAGGACTTTTTTTTTTTTTTTTTGTGAGGAAGCAGCTGTCAGTCACACTTTCAGCCCTGAGAGCAGCTGGCACACATCCTAATAATGTGGTAAGAACCAGGAGACTGCGAGCCGTATTAAAACCGGCTCAGCGTTTGACAAGCTGCTCCCCTCGGGCCCTCAGGAAATCATTAACAGCTCAGGCTATTTGATTGCTTCACTGTCCTTCGAAATACCATCACCGCAGACTAATTGATGCTGCGCTAATCCGGCCAAACACGGCCCCGCCGAATGCTGAGCATATGTCCCCTTTTCTCTGCTAATAATATAACTGAATTTAAACAATCCCCTCCCCCGTTTCCTGTGTGATGGTGCAATCACCTTTATTTATTTATTTGTCAGATTAGCTTGTTTTTTTTTTCACTGAAACTCATTAATCTTTCAGAATTTAGTATATTTTTTTTAACACAACGTAACTTCCTGTATCGGCAGCTTCAGCTAGCATGTGTTGCTGTATTCAATAGGAGATTATCTAAAAGGAAACATCCATAGCACTTCTACCTTTCTGTATTTTGCCACATTTCAATTAAAACTGAAACGATCAATCAGATTAATAATGATGGATCAATTACTGAAATAATCATTAAGTTAGTAACTGGTTAATCATTAACTAGAGTATACAGACTCAAAAAATGCCAATTGTTGAAAGAACAACACAATAAGAGTAATAATTAAGCCAAAACTGCTGAAAAAGTGCATACCTTTTTTTTTTATTTAAGTTGGAAAAAAACCCTCCTTTCTCTGTAAATGTTTTTGCCCAAAACTCATCTAGTGGCACTTTTAACTTAACCTGATTTAAATTCTGTAAAAACTCTTAAGCGCCTTTGGCTATCCAAAAATAAATCGACAGATTATCTCTACTCCGTGTCGATGTTAAGTCCAGGAGAAAAGGCTGACTGAGTTTTTCACATGTTGTTGTTAGAAGTATTTTTCTGCTCCGGTTAAAGGAATGCCGTTATCACATTCAGCCAATAAAATGTTGATTTTCTTATTGTATAAAAGGGTTAAATTCAAAAGCTGCAGAATGTGGCAAAAAAAAAATCCAATTAATTGATTAATCATCTGAACAATTGCTAGATTAATTGATAATTAAAGTAATTGTTATTGCAGCCCTGATTTCAATGTGTTTTATTGGGATTTTATGATGCAGCAACACAAAGTAAGTGCATTCATGAGGCTGAGGAGAAACGAAACGTTGATTTCAAGTTTACTTTGGAAAAATCTAAAAAGTATGGCATGTTTTTATATTCAGCTCCCTTTGCTATAACAAAATCAACAACCTTCATAAGTCATGGAATTACTAAAGAATCCTCCTGTGTTTAATTAAATCTAGGTATAAATTCAGCCTTTCTGTGAAGAGCTTAGAGACACGGTGTCAAATTATATTTCATTTCTAAGGTTGTGGCAGAAAAGGTATCAATAAAACCTATTAAACTGTTAAATATTAAACATCTTTTTAAATTAATGTGATTTGGCAGTATGCAGAAAAGCATCTTTGATTTGACAGATAAAATAATATTTAAACACACCGGATTTGGCGCTCGCCTTTGAGCAGGGGCTCCTAAGCTTCTCCATGCCTTAGCCCCCCAAATTAGACTGGCAGCCATTATTATTTTTAGAATAATTATTGAAAATGATGAGATTGTATGATGAAGAAAATATTCTTAAAATGTGCATTTAAAATGTTATTAGATTAAATTCTTTAGTTTTTGCATTTTTTTTTCCGTGTTTCTCCAATTTTCTGGGGCCCCCCTAGTGCCCCTTGGAGTTTTCGTTGGAGAACTGCAGTGAACAAATAGGGTAATAAAGAACAAGAATCAACCAACTTTAGGTTAAAAAAAAAAAAAAAAACTGTAGAAAAAATGTAAAACAGGTTGAGGGTAGAAAATAACATCCTAAGCGTTTCAACATCTCACAGAGCACCTTCCGAAAACAGAAAGGTAAACCTGCAGCCGAAACTGGAACAGCATGAATCCACCACACTGTGAAGCATGTTGGTGGCAGCATCATGCTGTGGCAATGCGTTTCCTCAGCAGTCACAGGCAAGCTGGTCAGAGTTGATTGGAAGGGTCATAGGGGCTGAATACAAACACACGCCTCGTTTTTCAGGTCTTATCTAATCTTTTAAAAATATTTTCTTCCACTTCACATTAATTCACCACAAATTGTGAAGTTTGTGACTGAAATATTGCAAAACCCAAAAAAGCTCCAGCAGCGTGAATACTTTCTCAAGAATGCTTCAAGAGTTTCTTTTCTTAAAAAAATCAAACCCAAGTGTTCTCAAAAGGTCAAAGTGCAAGCTTTTTTTTTTTTTTATCTCCGTAGAACACGGTACCCTCCCCTCATATAGTGGCAACATAGACACACCCATACCAACCGAGCATCCCACCATGTTGACACAGAAATTCATTCCCTCATTCCTCACTCCACCTCCAGCTGCATGACCTGCTGTCTGTTCTTTTCTGTCGCATTATTCATGTTTGTTTTCTGTGATGCACATGTGAACATGAGCTGGGTTTGTTCAAGATTTGAACTTTTTTTTTTTTTTTGGTGCGTTTGTTGTTAATCTATGGGGGGGTGCCAAGTTGGGTAGAGTGATGTGATATTTTTTATTATTATTTTATTTCATTCTTTTGTTTTTCGTGCTGTTGTTCTGATTTTAACATCATCAACATCGCCATCATCATCATCGTCATCCGTCAATCATCCTCCAAGCAAGGCTAGAGCCGCTCCTCCCGTGTTTTTGCCTCATCTCGTGCCGCATGAACTTTTGGTGGTTGGAAAAAAAAAAAAAACTAAACTCAAACTCCTCCCCTCGCCCCCCCTTCCCCTCTCACTCCCCCATCATCAACTTTGTGCCGTGTGGCTCCGACAGAAACATCCCCTGACCTCATTTTCAGCACAACGTAGGGAAACGAACGGCAACAAAAATCTTTTCTTGCCATCATTTTCTGGTTTGTTTTGGGTCTTTGTGCCGACAACCCCATACTGTCTTGAGAAAGTCGTGTGTGAAAGACTGACCACCCCCTCGCTCCCCTTCCCCCAACCACATACACCTTCTCTTCACCCCTTCTGAGTGTTAACCCCTTCCTTTCCCTCCATTCTGAGTCAGCCTCTCTGCATATACATGTCTGTTTGAATGCCGATGGCATAAAAAGACTTTTATTGCCACAAAGTATATCTGTTTTTCTATTCTATCTGTTGCTCCAAGTAGAAGGCATTTGTGGCATGCTTCGACCCGGACTAACTGCTGTCAGTACCTCCCCGCTCCACCCTAATCGTCACCCCTTCTGCTTCTGCATGGACATGATTGGCATCCATATTTTGTACTGCTGTCTTTCCACCCATAAATCCCAGGCTAACTCCCCCCCACCCCCCACCTGGGTTCGGCTATGTGTCAGTGTGCATGCTGGGGGCTGCGGCGGCAGGTCCGAGCCTCGCCAACGTAACCCGCAGCATCCCGAGGCGTCTTGTGTTGTGTGTTTTGCTCCGTTTGTCTTGTCTGCTCTTCGTCTTGTGCTCGTGTCGTCTGTTTGTTTAAAAAAAAAAAAATCTGTTAAATCTGACCCCTTTGCCCCCGTACTTTACCCGCTCCCCCCCCCCACTGGGAGTTCCACATGAGAGAGAGAGAGCAAACCAGGACTGCACTGAAAGTCCTCTGTGCACATTTACCTAACATGTCAGAGGTGTCAAACTGTAATGAAATTATTGGAGAAAAATAAGTTTAGAGAAAAGAAAAAAAAGTGGATTCTGGTTTTGTTTTCCACTGATTAACTGCGTGGCGGCTCATTACCATGTAGTCAGAGCAATTTTGTGATTAATACGTAACTGCATGATTGCAATTAATGCAAATGACTCACAAATCTACAAGTAGAAACCCCTAATGTTTGATTGGTAGGTACACAGCGCTACAGTCCCTTTTAAAGATATTAATTTTGTTGTTGTTGCAGCCCATAATAAAGGGGGGAAAAAAGAATCTCTTTTTACCACCTGCTCTGAAGAGGTGAGGAGAGGGCGTGTTGATAACATTAATCAAGTCTTTATTGCTTTTGCATCAACAGTTTCCCGGGAGCTGAATCAGGGAGACAGCTCGGCAAAACTCTAGGAATTCCTACAAGGATCAGAGCCGTCGTCACTGTTATTAGTTTCAATTCTGATTCGGCTTGTCAAAATGTCACGGCAACGGTAGACGCCGCGCCAGAAACTGAGACAGATTTTGGAATATGTTAAAGCGAGAAGTAAATGAGCTCCAACTTTTGAGTTTTAGTTATATTTTTGAGCCTAAACGTGTTTATTCCTATGCTACCAATAAAGTGACAGACTAAATATGAGATGAAGCTTCCGACCGGTTTGAAAGGAGTCAGTCATAGGATATAGAAACTTGGCAAAGACACTTGGATGCTTCAAAAACAAGTTTGAGCATCACTGTGGAAGCAGCTCTCTTTTTTTTTTTGCTAGTCTGGACCCTATAGGAGGATCCCTGAAGCAGCAATTGCCGCTACCCATCAATCTGAGAAGGGTTATGCAGTCCTTTTTAAAAATATTTAAAGTCCATGACACAGAGAGGCATCAGGTATAGGCTGAAAGTAGTTGCCAAAACATTAGACTGACAAAGTTCAGAAAAACTGATAAAACAAAGTTCTACATCTCAAACTCTACAAGCCTATCTTAGCATAGTAAATGTGGAAGCACAATGTCAGAGGACAATGGTGGAAAGACATCAGCAATTACCTTAAATAAGAAATAGCTGCTGTGCATCAGTTTGTGAGGAGTTAGGTCTCTTCTAAACCATTTGAAGTTCATCAAGTTGCAAAGAAACATCTAAGTTTGAACTATTTAAAACAGACACAAATCTCCCAACAAATATAATTATAGCTCTGAAAAGACTTTAGAATAATGTCCTTGTTTGGATTAAAGACCCCGACATATTTCTTCCGAAGTAATGAAATCGGATCTCATTTTTGTAGACCCGTAGCAGAAATTGCGTCTTGTTCGCATAGAGACATCCGCCTACCAAACTGGACACCAGGCCAGCATCCGACTATTCGACAGAGCTCTGTGTTAAGTGTTGTGTGGTTACTCAGAAGTTTGTTTCCATATTTTAAGTAGAAAATGTGCTCAGACAGCAAGGCTGATATTTGACTCAAACTAGTTTGCTTCCGTTGCTGATCCGGGTTTTTGTCCACATAGGAGACATGGATATTTTTAAGGAAAGTTAATCTGATACCTTGAGGAATTGAGAGCATTTGTACGATTCTTAACTAAATCACTATGATAACAGTAAGTAGTAAGACTGACACAAGGAGCTGGGACACCGTCACAACCATGTGACCATGTCGACTGTTTGGCTTTGGATGAAGTACAGAAAACAGAACTCGCCACATCAACCTCACTCCATACTGTCAAGCACGGCGGTTGAGAACTGTGCACAAATTGCTGTTTCCAAAACTCAAAAAACTGTCATGCAAGCGTTTCTTTGTTTTTCTTTCAAATTACTGACTAGAAGCTAGCTTAGCATTTTTAGCTCCTAATTAAAACCAATATTTGATTCCTTATGAGCAATACAAGCAGCCCGGCTGTTCCAGACTCGGTCACTGAAGCGCATCTTCAGACAGCCAGGGTTTTTGTATGTAGCAAACTAATATGCCATCTGTCAGGCTGGGACTTGTCAAGAGCTAGTAATGGGGGATAAAGTTTATCTAACATCACCGACACTTCATTAGCCGTTCAATAATGTGGCCAAAGAAGCATAAGTGTCCTCATGAGTCCAGTATGAGCAGCTACAGGCAAATTGGTGGAAGTAGTGGCAGAGCTTATTTGCATTTGCCTGGTTCCATGCATATAAAATAAGGCAACAGGGTAGAGCTCCATCAGAGGCATTAGCTGAAATGAAAAGATCATCTTTAGAGATGAAAAAGAAATGGAAATATGTTATTAGTGTGAGCATTGGTAATATTTTAGCTTGTCGATCAATTCCAATAAAATCCAGCGCTGATTTGTGATTGCAGTGTCGCCCAGGATGGGGCGTTCTGCCTAGATTGACTCAGTTTTTTTACTTCTTCCTGGTTCCCGTCTTAATAGAAACATGCAAAAGTAGGCTGTTTCGCTCCTTTTTTAAAAAACACATAGATGTAATTTTCCTCCAGGGGGACTCACTATCCATGCGCAAGTCAAGCCCATCATTAAAGAGACAGTGTTTTTAACAAACAGGCCATAAATGGTCCTGCAGGCACCATTAGCCTCACCCTTTGATCAAGTGGAACACGGATCAAACGGATGGAACACATAAATAAGAGTGATATAAGCATAAATGTCTCCTCATGTCGTCGGCTTTGGATGGGTAACATTTGGAGTCTATTACTCACACCACTGCTTAGACGGAAAGGCAAGGATCTTCCCATTACCGCCTGTGAAGAGTGAGAGCGAGGAGGTAGAGGATGAGGTATGATAGGGATGCATCAGTGGGTTTCCTTGTGGCGACGATTCTGGCCTTGGTTACGGCCCGCTGGGTCGGCTGTCACTTTGACGCCAAGCTGAGATCAGTTTTAAAGGTTATCCAGCTGACACATGTCCGCCGAGCGCAGGGGCTAATGGCTGTGCAGCAAATGGAGCGGCTGACGGGGGCGAGTCGCCACGCCCACCGGAGACGCCGATTCAATGCACCGGCAGGCCGCCAGCCACAGGATGACAGATTAGGACCTTCTGAAAGCTCCGGAACAGAGTCGTTGGGTGGCTCTTCCATCCCTGAAAACGCGGTCTTCACTCGTCAGTGCAAGCTTTTAGAGGTTGGAATGAATGACCATCGGTGGCAATTTAGGCGTCTATTGGCTGAAGCGTAACATGCAGGGACGAGATAAGATATTTAAATGAGGCAGAAGGCTTTCGAGGGGCAAGTTTTTTGGGGAAGCTCAGCACACCGGCACAATCCCTGTCATGACTCTTGAGTGTGAGCTGATGGTTCCCTGGTAATCAGTTCGGCACCTCGGTGGAGGTGAAAGAATCTGCTACTGCAGGTTTCCAGGTACAATGGATGTGTCATAATGGGATTTCAGGGCCCAGAACCACTTGTCCCCTCCACATCTTACTGCATCAAAATCTCATTGACTCAGTTCAGCAGCCCGCTTTCGCCGCGCTGCATTGTCGAAATCCCTCGCACAACGCCGGGATTCATCTCCATCTGGAAACCTCAGCAAACGGCGGATAGACAGGCTGATCGGGCTGGGCAGAGAAAAGAGGGAAGGGAGGTGGGGGAAGAGTAGGAAAAAGTGTTGCTCTGAGTTTTCTGTGTCTGGAGCCCTGAAGCTGCTGATGTAGCCAATCAGATCGAGCAAGTTAAGATGCTTTTTAAGAAAACGGTAGGAACACAACCAGCAGAAGATAAGGGTCCTAAGTATCACACATGACAAGCAAAGACTGAAGCATTAAATACAATAGCTGAATACCAAAATTAATCTTTAAAACTAATTAAAAGTTACTTCAGTTTCTGTTTAAATATTCCATGTCTAATTATTATCCCATCAAATAAACCCTAAGATAAGATCAGTCAACCTGCACAGCAACACAACAGCAGTCCAATAATTGTTCAAGCTTTTAATATTTAAGGCCAAACAGAATAAATAGAGAAAATAAATGTGTATCTTAATGAATATTTCTACTTGTGATCAATTAAATAAAGTTGGAAAATTCATACATAAAATAAATAAATATCTAGGATTATTGAAATGTTTATGATTGTAGGTTCCTAAATAATGAAGCCATAAGCTTGACGCTCTCCTTCCTTCCCCTTCAGTCCACTTGATGACGAAAAAAAAACTACCAAAAAAAACAAACAAACTAGGTCCTCTTGGTAAAAGTTAACAGTTTACTTCAAAATAAAAACGGTACAAATATTACTTTTCCACAAAAATAATAAACAAAAGAGTCCTAAGAGAGAGAAAGCGAGAGAGAGAGAGCTCAAAAAACTGTGTGGCTCCACTCCAACTGCCCAACTGATTCTGCCTGGCCACACCCTAAAATCCTTAACTCCAATTACTTATGCAAATTTACAAGACCTTAGTAATCCAATATAACAAATTAGTATAAGAAATATAAACATAATTTATCCAAAAGGTCTGAATGAACTAAAATTGAATTTAGGCTTCTACAATGATTAAATGGGAACATTTTTTAAAAAGCATTTATTTCTATCAAAATACCAAACTCATGCAGTCTTAAATATTTTTTATGTAAAAATCTGGAGAAAATTGTAATAATTACAAAGAAAAAAAATCTACTACAATATTAATTTGTATTTTTTCATGAAGAATAATGAAATGTTTGGTAACTAAAGTTAAGTGTCAGAATTACTATTAGAAGTCAGGTGTTCTTCCAGTGAAACTTTGACATAATACGTATATTTGTGTTTATTTTTTCTTTACTGTGGAACATTAAACCTTTGATGCTTTTGAGGGCCTAAACTTTTTTTTTATATATATTTTTTTTTTGTTTAGTGATCTTATAACTATTTAGTTGTTTAGTGATCTTATGAATATTTATTTTTATCAAGTATTATTATTGACTGAAATTAGGTATTTTTATTGAATGTATTTATTACAATTTAATAAGCAAATGTTCTGTTAATTTTTTTATTCAGATAAAATGTCTCATACATACAGACACATTCTAATTCTGGTTTATTGATTTTGTCCAACCGTATTTTTATCATACTTATAAATGTTTAATTATTTACTGAGTAGTAGCATGTTTGGATCTTGACAAAAGATTCCTAAAATGAGGTCTGGTTTGCAAACTGGATCTTCTGACCAGTGCCAAGCTTAGTTTCTTCAAAGGTCCTGACTTTGTTTTAGTTAAATGGGAAGAAAAGAACTGAGTAAGTGGCAGCAGGTCCAGGTGGAGAGCGGCGGAGGGGATAATAAAGAGCTAAGAAACCCTCGCAGTAAAAAAAAAAAAATTCCTCATCCATCAGGCAAAGTTTGGAAAACAAACCCAATCTGGTTGAGCAAACTTATTAGCATTGTAATTTGTCTGCCTCAGATACGCAGCAAGACGACCGCTGCTTGTGCAGGAGCTTACACAGGATTAAAGTGTTTACCCAACATCAAGGCCTTCTGCACTGCCTTTTACTGGAGACCCCCTAACCGCACCAGCCACCCACTCCACCCCTCATCCAAGTGTTTTGTTGATACAGAGTAAAAGCTAACAGTTGCCGAGAGCCGATTGCCAAGCAGCGAAAGTGAAAGGAAGCAAACAAGCTGGGAAGTGCTGGATAAATAAGGCCATGAGACGGAATCGGCTGCAGTGTTACTGTTGTTTATCCAACTGGACAGTTTATGTTATTGGTATATCATCACAGTGACGACAGACCACAAATTCACTCCGATCCGTTCCTGGGGTTTTGGTTTTTTTGATGCTAGATGAGCAGCGCTGGCGTTCTTTTCCAGGAAGCCCAAGCTGATATGTAAAGACGAACGCGAGCATCTCTTTAAATCCCCCAGAGGCGTGAATAAACTCGCCGCCCGGCGCCCTCTTGTGGAACTCCAGATGTTTAACTGTCAAGCAAAGGCTGTTGGTTATGCACGCAACACAAAGCATCAAATCATTTTACAAAAAAAAAAAGGAGAGCTCGTTAATTACCGCTGTGCTCCACCTCTTGATTAATTGGCGGATGTGGTGGGCTTAAATGCCATTTAATGTTGGTTATACATCACCCATAATGCACCTTCTCTCCCCCTTAACCACTAATGAATGGTTTTTGCTTGAGAAAATATCCCACAGCCCTTGATGGCAGTACCCTTTACTGACCGTAGACCCCCCTCCTCATCCCCCTAGCTTGCTGTATTTGTTATTGTATCTTACTCTCCCTAAATGCAACTTACTTAAAGCATGCATTAACCCAACTTCTTACAGTGGAACTACGAAATCCAAAGAATCAAACGAAAGAACCCACATGTTTCCCCCCCCCTCTCTTTCTCTGACGTACATCCAGACTGCACGCCCTGTCCCGTGTTTAAAAATACTAACAAGAGAAATGTAACGAAGTAACTAATAATAAGCGTATTATTAGTTATATGAAGGTGGTGACATTTTACCTATAAGCTGTCCCCCCCTCTCTTTGTCTGCCTCAGTGTGTGCTTTCTGGTTGTTCATCTTTGATAGTGTGAGAGATTCAATGCCTTTCTTTCTTTGTTTCTTTCTTTGTTTCTTGCTTGCTTCTTGTCTTTTTTTGTGCATATATGTCAACACACATATATGCAAAACTATGTTCCTTTTTTTCTGATAATGTCAGATTTTTTAACTTTTCAGCTAATTTGATGAGAACTGCCGATGTTTTGATGATTTTTCTTTTCTTCCTGAAAGGGGTAGTTCAGGATGTTTTAAAGTGGGGTTCTGTCAAAAGGTTAAGCCTTTAGTATCTTTTCTGCTGTGGATGCATTTCTTGTCACCTTCATTTAGAATAGATCCAGGTTTAGTTGCTCCTGGAAGCCGAAGCTAGCGGCTAACCAAAGAGAGGGCAAGACCAAAGTGGACTATTACTTTCTTAAAATAACATTAATCTACAAAAAAGTTATAGTGGTTTATGTTATTGACTTTTAAATCATAATCACATGCACACAATCACTTTATTTTGGCCTATAACCTACAAGAACTGTGTTTCTTAATGCATCAAAATATCTTTGCAGGTGGTTTCCCCCAATGACCTCATCGGTTTTAATGTTCAGTTTTATTTTCATTATGTCTTTCATCTTTTTTCGTATATTTAGAGACAGTACCATGATAGCAGTGACATATTTTTTTTTCTGTTTCTAAAAACATGCTTTCACTTTTCATTGACTATCTCAAGTCTGTCTCTGATTGGTTAGCTGAGATCTTGGGACGTTTCCTCTCCCTGGCAGCAGCCACTGGGGAGAAGATGAAAGGTTTTGGGAACAAACTTTAAAACCCATCATGAAGAGATCTTGTTGGTTGCTTCTGGAGGTCTCTATCTACTCCCCTGAGCTGACCAAATATCTGTGAAATACATTTGCATGAACTGCTTTGGTTAGAATCGTGCCCTATGCTACCCTAGTCTATTATTCTGCAAGTCTGTGCAAGATTACCTTTTTTTCCTCTAATATTGAGAGTACTTAGGAACTCTCTTAGGAACTCTATTTAAGTTATTTAATGTTATTTAGTTCCAAAATCTAAAAGTCCTTCAGACTTATTTTGATATTACTGGGTAATTAAACTTAATCCTATGTTGACTGTTGATGTGAATTGATCTCGAATTGTTCAGTCTTAGCCCAGATGATCTGCTGTTCCAGTCGGGTTATGCTCATCCCACACAAATGTAGGATCTTATTCAAATCTCTGTGCTGCCATCTAGTGGTTGAAGTTGAGCCTAATTTTGGCTAACTTATTCCTAAATTTATATCTCTTTTATGGTATATTGTGATAAAAAATTTTTTTTTACATAATTTAGTATATGCGTGACTAAAGAGGCCCAGGAGATAATATAATTAAATGTATCTTAACGCTCGCTAGACAAACATAACAGTTTGAAGATGAACAGTATCACACAGGCGTAAAGTGCTAAAAGTATTTCATTGTACTTTTTCTTAGAGTTGTTCACTTTGGTCTTGGCTCATGTCAGACTGGCCGTTAGCTTCGTTCTGTACTCATCCAAAATGAAGATGCCAAAACAGTCGTCTACTGTAGATAAAGACATCAACTCCTCACATCCTTCAAACAGAACCTCACTTCAAAAAGTCTCAAATTGTCCCTTTTATTAGAATAACGCTTCCTCTTTTCCCTATGAAGTTCTTCCTGTTTCAGATTTTTGATATTGGGTTTCAAATTGCTACGCCTTTATTTGAGTTTCAAATTAACTGCTTTCATGGAGAAAAAAGAGAAGCCATCTCCAAAGTAAACTCCCCCCAAACCTCCTGCCACTGTTACTGAAAAAGTTCTTCCAAACTGTTTATGTGCTTATCTTTCACACTCACCTGTTCTTGAATAGCTTATCTCTAATTTGGAATTTGGGATCGAATCAATGAATGTCGAATTTTTTGTGCATGGCAAAGAAGTTGCAGCTTAGGGTTTGTAAAACTGTCAGTGTTGAGAGTGCTGTTCTCTTTTGTAGATGGGCATGTATATGCTCATTGTTTGTATATCCCCATCCCTTCCTTACAGCCAAAAGCTCTAATGCCGCCCGACCGCTTCGTGCCGCCTTTACATGGACATGGCAACTGATGTACACGTTCACCCCCATCTATGTCATTTCCTTCCTAGTATGTTCATAGGTCCCACCCCGTCTCACGCTCCCTCCTCCCAAACCCTTTATGTAGAGACTCTTAAGATATGTACAGTTCATTTTGTTCATGACTGATGAACAAGTAAATGTTGAGCAAAAAGAAGCAGAAAAAAAGAGCTAAGCTACAGAGTCATCTGATCAAGCTGTAGATATTTACCAAGATTTAACCATAAAAGTAGGAATCATAAATGTACAGTTTTTCTTTTTTATAAGATGGAATAAATTTTAAAAATAGAAAGGAAAAAAAAGAGCAGAATGACGAAGATTATTTTCATGTCATGTGTGTGGATGTATATGTTGTTGCCTCCCTATACCATCCTGTCTAAACAGAGAATAATATACTACGTAACCAGAAGCTGTTAAAGAGAATCTAACCTGTCCGAAGGCATTCTTACACAACTTTTTTTTGTAAATTTTGTTTTCTTCCTGCCAAAATCATGCGGGCAATTTGTTGATGTAAGTTGAAAAAAGCCGATGGTATGCTTTCTTCTTTTTTTGTAGGCTTTTATGATTTTCCAAGCTGACTTTTGGTTTTCTTTACCTGTTTTCCTTCTTACCTACTACTAATCCTTTATCTGACTAGCTCTATCTGTGGCTTTACTTTGTGAATGTTTTATTATTTCTTTTATTACAATGTTTGCTCTAATTCCAAAGTCTTTTTGCAATGCCTTAATTACTATTTTGTTATTTTATTGTTTCTTTTGTTTTCACTTCCATTCTGATTTTCTTTATTGTTCCAAAAGGTTTGCATCTCTTTATAGTGCCGTTTGTGAGCCTTTGCAATGTACAAACAAGCCACTTTGGCAGAACGAAATGCAGTTTCAATTGACATCTGAATGTTTCAGACTCTTTGTAGTAGCGTCCTGTTGGTAAATTTGTGTATTAGGAATAGACAGTTATGGGGAAGGGATTAATTTCTCTGGTATATATGCCAAAATGGGGAGCACAAGCTGTTGAAAGCAAGACTCGAGTCACACCAAGTCAGGAAACATTCAGGTGTCGCTGAACTGCCCGGTGCCATTGTGGTAACTGTAGGGTCAAAAGGCAAGAGGCTAGGACAACTAGGGGAGCCCACTGAAGTCAAGGCAACTAGATTATCCTTACACAATTTGGAGTGGTTCTACTCCAAAACCCTTTCATTTTTTTTGACCACTAAAAGAACATATAGACAGCTTACAACACTCTCCAGAGCTGTCCACTGTACAATCTCTATACACTGTCCATTGCAGTATGTATAGAGATTTGTGTGGTAATTATCCAAGTAATTATCCAATTACCACACAAACCCATCCCAGGAGTCTACAAGCACTTTACCAACATGAACTGATAGCCAGCCTGGTCATTTCTCACACAGGTTTACTTAATTCTAATCTCAAATACAGTATAAACTCTGTGTACAAACCCTGTACGACACTGCAAAATACAACACAAACATTGTACAAATGTCATTCAAAGCCTGTACAAAGGCAACACAAGCACCTTACAGATACATACAGTATACAAACCCTATTCAATACTGTACAAACATGGTGCAATCTGTAGAAATGTAAAAATACAACACAAAAACACCAGACAAGGTTAACTTACTTTAATCTTATAGTCGCTCAGAGACGAAGGTACATCCCTTCTAAATGTTTGAGATTCACATTGTGCATGCATTACAAACTTTACTATTTCCATTTTTTCATGAATCAATAAACAAGAATCTCACTCTGTTCTGTGTAGGAATGAAGTCTTCAGGTTAGACTTAAAGAAATTTTATGTGAAAATCCTAGAATTAACAGATCAGTTCTTTTTTGCTAAAGTTTTTTTCGATTTTGGTTTAGGTCCAATAACATAACTCTATTACAAACAGATGGTAGTATGGCTTCTTTTTATACTCAACAGTCCACCTTTTGATGTCAACACTTAGGCGACAATAAAACAGCCCATTTAAGTAGTTGCTGACAGAATCATGTAAAGGTAGCAATTATAGCTCACCGCATAAGAAAACGGGTCAGCATGAATCTCAGTTCTGCTGCGGTCTGAATGTAAAGGAGCTGTAGGAGTTAAAATGGGGTATCAGTTTGATGTGGCTCACCCTTGTGCATCCCTCAAAGCCTTTTGATGCAATGTAAACTTCATTTATGGCTGTTTTTCTTTTGTTCCTTTTTAGTTCTGGTCTTGTTTGGTTCTGAGTTTCATTGGTTTTGCACTGGTACAGTGTTTCTATTCTTTCATAATTTCCTTTTTGGTTTTCTTTTTTTTCCATATCGGGCTTTGCTTCTTGCATTTTTCAGTTTTTTCTTTTTTGTTTGGTTGTTTTACTTTTTTTTTTTTGGTGTGTGTGTTTGACTTGCTTCTTGCTTTGGTGGCGGGAAACTTTCTATCCCCCTGACTTCTCTCTCTCTGTTTCCACTTTGCAGGAGGGGAGCTAGTCGTCCCCGTGCTAGTTGAGGACCCCATAGACATCCCTTCTGTATCCACCCGTTCACCCTTCATCCCCCTCCCCCCGACCCTCCGCCCCGTCCTCACCATTATCGACACCACCAAAGAATCCTTGGCCATGGCCACTGAGGCGGGGGTACCTTGCTTGTCGGACCGAGGCAGCGATGATTGTGATGGTGGTGATGATGGTGGTGATGATGATGATGATGATGGCATGGTGATTTCGGGGTTTGGCTCTGGCGAAGCTTTCGACTCTAGCCTGCCCCCGACTGACGATGAAGATTTTTACACCACCTTCTCCCTGGTAACAGATAAGATCTTGACCACATCGGCTTATGAAGGCGGCTACAAAGCTCTCGTGCCCAAGTGGGAACCCAAGGACTTGAGGCCTAGCAAGGCCTCAGAGGCAGGCAGGACTACACCCGCCTCGCCTCTGCCGGACATCCGGGGCACACCGGCGGCGGCGGTCCCCTCGGACATGCCACCCAAGCTGCCTGCAGGGAAAATGGACAATCGCGAGGTTAAACCTCTGCAGCCAGACATGCCAGTCCTGCTGCCCCGTCCGACATCCTTCGATGTGGACGGCACCAAACCAAGGGGCCCCTTCATCACCTCACCCATGCTGCGCACAGTACCCGCCGCCTTGCCCACGGTGCCCGGCGTGGTGAGGCGCGTGCCGCCCGGAGCCTCGGAGGTGATCCGTGAATCCAGCAGTACCACGGGCATGGTGGTGGGCATTGTGTCAGCCGCCGCCCTCTGCATCCTCATCCTCCTCTACGCTATGTACAAGTACAGAAACAGGGACGAGGGTTCCTACCAGGTGGACGAAACGCGCAACTACATCAGCAACTCTGCGCAAACCAATGGCGCTGTGGTGAAGGATAAAACGCCCAGCGGCAGCGCTAAAGGCAGCGCAAGTAGCAAGAGACCGAAAGACAAGGATAAGGAATATTATGTATAGAAATCGAATCATTTCACAACACCTGAATAAACTGTTTAGAACAAAGCTAAAAAACATTTTGACAGTACCATATTGGCAACTGTGATTTAAAAAGAACACATTTTCTTGAGAACTCTAGACTCGCGGAGTCGCTTACAGACGAACTTCAGCTCACGGGAGCTCACTTACTATTGTAAGCGTTACAAAGAGACGATGCAGTACGACTCCATCGGGACGATTTGAAAAGTTCCCGCTGGAGACATTCAACGGTGTGAATTATCACTCGAACACCCCGACACAACCCCAAGTGACTGTGAAGAGGTGTGTAATCCTTGGAGTTCTACTGACCCCCCCGTCCATTGTAACCCTGTAAAATACGATCACTGTCATTTTGGCCATTCTGAGCATGCATGTGAGGTGTATGTGATGTGGTGCTGGCATCTGTGTAAGTGAGGGACCTCAAGAAATCATGATTGTTGGGGAAAGTTGGAAGTCAAAACGCTATTTTTTCTTTTTCTGTCTTTTTTTTTTTTGGTATTCAAACGGTTCATTAAATGTAGCCGTCATGGACGCGACATGAGGTAACGTATACATGTGCTTAAAAGTGTCTTTTTTATCGGTTGTTTTCATTTATCCCTTTACTTGTGTATCTATTTATTAAGATGAATGATTTTCTGTCTGTTGTCAAAGAAACTAATGGCCAGTTGAGGTCGACTCGACGGTGTTCAGTCGCCGCTGATCGTGTATCCCCAAATTTTTTGCTCCCTTGGCAACCAAATTTTAGATGGTCCTCAAGCTTGCAGGAGCAAGTTAAGCTTTCAGAGAACGAAAATATATAGTCATTTATTCAAATTTGATTTTTAGTATAAAAAAAAATCTCTGACATATTTCTCCTTTTACATTTTTTAATTGACCTGCTGTGTTAAAACAAAACATACTTTGTGTCTGCAAACAGTGTAACTGTCACGGTCAAAGTTTGGTAAAAGTAAAACGTAGGGTTAAAATCTTACTGCAGTGTGACCAAGTAAATTTTTTTTTCTTCAGTTTTCACTGAAAACTGTGTCAAAACAAAAATGTTTACATAGTTTAGTACAGCTAGCCAGTGTGCTTGGTGACTCATTACTGTACAGAAAAAGGCAATTTTCTGAAGGTTTTTTCTTTTCTTTTCTTTTTTTTGGTCCTCCTGATGTCCAGACAGTTGTACATTTGACTAGATTTTTTTTTTTTTTTTTTTGCTGTAGCAACATGTCTTTTTTATTATTTGTTTGTCCTGGAGTGAATAATGGATGTCCACAGGAAGTAGTCTGGAGAGACAGGAAGTCTAGTCTCTCTGGATGGCGTTTCTCTTCAGTCGCATGAAAATTCAACCATCTGATGCCGTCTAACACCAACCCTCGGATCTCAGCGAGGGTTTTCTTCTGAAATTATGTTTTCATCATGTTATTTATTTTTTTATTGGAAATCTAAAACAAAACAAAAGAAAAATACCAGTATAAGATAATAAAGACTGATTATGGTGGATTTGGAGATCTGTGCTGGCACCTTACTGACTTTCTTTGTTTTTGCTTTTTGATTTCATTTTTACTGTGACGTTACTGTCTTGTCTGCTCAACTTGTCAATTTGCTTTTTTCTCTCTTTTTTTCAGTTGTATAGTTAATTTCACGTCTCATTTATATGACATTATGTTCCAGGAATACAATGTTTTTTATGTCTTTATTTATTGAAGAAATTAGTTGTCATTCATTTACATGCAAATCAGTGTGTATTTTTCTTTTTCATTGTTTTGTGTGTGTGTGTGTGTGTGCGTGTGTGTGTGTGTGTTGGTACTTGGCTTTTTAAACCAGTTTAATTATTGTCTTCTGCTCCCTTGACTTCAAACAATTCCCAGAAATAAAAAAGAAAATGTTCCCAAATGTTTTGGATGTTCAGCTGTGGGTGTCTGTCACTCATTCGTTCACCTCACGCTATGAAAGCAGGAGGCGGCGCCACAACAAGATGGATGCCAAAGACTCATCCCGTTTGCCGTTGCTTCGCCGGTTTCCTTTTATGCCCCAAAAGTGCTGCCATTTCTATTCAAACGAAGCGCAGAGCAGCTCAGAGCTGTCGTTTACCTACAGACGATTATGCAAATCCACACGCACATTCTCAAGCAACAAGAGAATTTTGAGGGTCCGAAGTCTTCGCAACGTGGTAGGAATGGCTTTCAGCTTGAGCTGAGTCTTTGTGAGAGATCACACAGCCAAATGAGAATCCCCACAACCACGCCGCTCCGTTATGAGCTCCTCGACCGCAGGAGCACCTGCTTTCCCTGCTTCCTTTTTTTTTTTCTAACTCTGTCCATATTTCCTGCAAATGAGCCTTCGCAGAGCTGGTCATTAACTTGCAATAGCCCATTGATGTAGGATATCAGTGCACCATGTGTGAGTATATCCAGCTCACACAGTGACTACATATTAAGTCATTCATCCTGCCACAGGCGAACAGGGAGCCTGAGGGGGCCGGTGGAGATCCATTCAACTGAGGGGACTTTTCCCCCAGTCTGAGCCATTTACAATGAGAAATTGTATTTGTTCCTCCAAAAAGAAAAAAAACCGGAAAGAAAGAAAGATTTATATTGTTTGAGTCAGTACGATGGAGGTTAATGTATATTAATTTGAACAAGCAGCGGCGCTCGGTCCAAGACGTATCGCTACAATAATGGCAACTGCAGAAGCAGCTAAATCGATACAAGAGTTTATTTGTGTTAGAAGTGGATCTCTCCCCCTCCCCGCCCCTTTTGGCTTTTTTTTAAGCGTTTCCTAAGATGCTCCAGTGTCTTTCAGCGTTGTCATCGCTCCCACTACTTTCAAGGTGTAGGGCGTTTTCCAGCAGAGCGGTTCCAGTTCTTAATTTGTTTTACAAAAACAGTTAAAAACCAGCTTGGTTTTCCAGAGAATCAGTGTGGTGCTCCAATCATTACCTCGCCGAAAACGAGTGTTTGGAGAGAATCGGAGTGTAGCGAAGCACTTTCTACAACACAAATCCAATTATTTCTCTCAGTACTCCGGCAAATATCGTCTTAATAGAAGAAGGTATATTTATAAATGCAATTTTCTGTTACCTGTAGTGTTGGTGAATGCATTTTACTATCCCAATTTGCTGCTTTTTGATCAGTATTAACCAGCTAGATTGCAAATGGGAGTCAAACACAAAATATCAAGCAGGATTTAGAAGATTGATGGAGCTTACAAATGGAAATAGAAATAATATTCATAGATTCAGCTCTAAATTTGTCACACTAATCAGTTTAATTAGGACCACAAATATCCAGCAACTTTTACTCTAAAATCCAGCTGGTGCACCCAAATCTGCATGTAACTGGTTACATTAAGCTTGACTAAACTCATATTTCTGTTTTCTTTGTTGTTTTTTCCAACGTGACTCCCACCACCACGTGACTAGGGTGTGTCCAGAGCTCGTTTTCCTTGACAGATAGCCTTCTGAGTATATGTTATACATGTTTATTTTCTAGTGTGACTATTTAACAACGCATATTGTGTGGATATACAATATTCATTGTTGGTGGCACATAATTTTACTAAGTGGATTTAAAGTAGATGAGGCTGAATAAGAATGCATGCAAGATTTTCCAGATTTTATTATGTAAAGACACCAATAACAATGAATCAGTGGGGGGTGCTAATGCGCTAATAGCAGAGCTAATTTCTCATTTTACCCTTTAGCATTTTTGCTAACTTACAAAAATGTTTAGCACTTTATCATTTCTTCTAACTTCTAAAATGTCTAGCGTTTTAGCATTTTTGCTCACTTCCAAAATGTTTAGCACACTTGGCTTCAGCTAAATTTATTTTTAATCAACTTAATGTCCTCCAAACCTCGCATTGTTCATGTTTTTGTTTTTTTCCCTGATTCAAATGACTGTTTATTAGCAGGCTTCAGCAGATGTCTGACTTGCTGAGGACAGATGTGTTTGGACTGTTTGAATCAGGCATGTTGAAGCTAAAACGCATCTATAGATGGCTGGAGCTGCGCTGTTGTTTACAATTACAATTAAATGCATTTTTTTGTTGTTTGTAACAAATTGTGAAAAAAATAATTTCGTAAGCCACTGTAATTAGAGAATTATTAGGATGCTCAAACTGAGAAACCACAGTGATGGTGATTAAAGTATTAATAACAGCTCAAGGAAACTAAATTAACAAAGACATGCTAGCTTAGTGAAGCATTTCCTGGAATAAAAGCGAACATCATCATGATCCTTAAATCAGAAGGCTTGTTATTGGCCATTTTGTCCACCACTTGCATCAGCGGGACGCTGGCCGATGAAACGTATCCATCAAATATTAATTTGTTCACACGGCTGTTGGCAGACAAAGTTTATTGATTGGATTTTGTGTAGTGACGACTTTGTCCTTTCAGTCGAATTAATAGAAGTGGATTACATCAGTCGCGCTGATGTCAGCCGGATAATTCATATCTTAATTGACAGAAAAACAATCTACATTTGCTAATGGCTTTTCCAAATGGCTTTCTGCGTGCGTTCGGCAGCATTAGCCGGGCCTTTCTCCCTGCGGGCCTGTAGGCTCTGCGGAGCAGAAACCGGCTCCCCCTCATGCATTAAACAGCTGACAGCTGACCTGTCATGAAATTTTTACTCCAGCTAATGAACTGGTTAATCCCATTTAAACACTTTATGGGATGTTTTCCTTCATGTAAAACAGCAGCTTTGTAAGGCTGATCCGTCGCCGATTGCGGCTTCTGTCGCTCTAAAAGCGCATTCCACATCTGCATTGTGATGGATCCGCTGAATAGATTGCGGGACTCAGTTGTGGTGTTGTTTTTTGGGGGTTTTTCTTTCCATCTCCCTCGATAAAGATTTAGGAGGACAGCTGAATCTTCCACAGACCGAAAGCAAAGCAGCTGTGAAGCCGACGGTGATCACTCCTGACAGGTAAAATATGAGCCTGCTGACCTTAACACCGGCGTTATGAAGGACACGCACATACAGTCATGCGTGAACCTCAGGTAGAAGTGTGACTGGCTGCAGAGGTGTGTGTACGTGTGTGGCATTGTTAAAACAAAGTTTGCAGGAGGGAAAAAAATATCTAATAAATAAAAAGGTAAGTGTGGGTTAAGCATTCGTATTCAGACATCTCAGCAGGCGCGCTTGGTGATACATTAGCAGAACAGTCAGGTATACATAAATGCACTTTCTTTTTGTGCGTCTCTGCGAGAGGCTCGCCTCCTCCTATTCTTCCACTCCAGTTAGCGCCTCGCTCCTAATTAACTGCAGAGATATGAATGCGCTAATCTGGGCTTTAAATCTTCAGTTCCTCTGACAAAAGCTTCTTTTTTTTTTTTGCGGGCTGCCACAACTGCATGATAAATAGCAGATCGGGCTTTCTGCTGCCCGGTGGACACAGCGCCATCTAGGGAGCGGATCCGGCTGGGTCGGGGCTGAGGGAGTTTGATGCAATGGATGTACAGTAATAATTAGAAGAGAGATAACTGACTGTAGGAAAGCTTTGTCAAAGGCTGACTGTTGGCTTGCAGAAGTACTTTTTTTTTTTTTTACAAAACCAACACAAACGTAAATGTTTTTTCTTCTGATTTTGCTTAATTGACCGATAGGAAGACATCTAAACTTGCTGAAAACATCTCTCACCTACTACCTACTACTGCTGCATTTGTTGGAGGTTACATCTCTACATAAACAAAACAGCTCATCTGGATTTGGACTGGATAGAGAGAGCCATTGTTTTACCACAGAAAATTGCAAATTGCTCTGGACTTTGACTGGACCATTTTAACACGTTGTAAAGCTTCAGATTATGTTGTGGCTCAGATTGTACATTTACGCTGATTCTCCTGCCTGAAGCTGAATCTTCACCTGAGCTCCATATAGTATATATACTCCAAACATTTCTAAAAAAAAAAAACTACCCTGTTACTGCTGGGAAAAAAAAAAAGTATTCTCAAAATAATGATGCTGCCACCACCAGGATTCACCATGAAGATTGTGTGTTTAGGATGATACTCGGCTTTAGTTCTCTACACCTATTTTGTAATGGAGGTCAAAAGGTTGGACTTTCAATAGAACACCTTATGGTATATACTATGGATGTACATATACATACCAACCCAAACTGTTCTGCCACATATGTATTACTTTTCATGTAAGAATTCCAGATTTTCCAGAGTTCCCAGTTTTAACGCGCTAATTAGTGTAGCTAATTTTTTTGTTTAGCACTTTTGCTAACTTTGAAAACGTTCACCACACTTAGCTTCCCCTAAATTAATTTTCTTATATAAATTCGGTAATACTTTGACGAAGTGTGCATAAGACTGACATGAGAATGTCATAAACATCACATAACAGCTGTTATGAACATGAAGGAGTCTTCACGAATGTTTACAACGGTTAGGGAGTGTCATTCGGTAAATAATGACACTAACAAGCAAAGGTGCTTTATTGGACTTTTAATACAAGTTTGCATTAACAGGGTCATTATTTTATGAATGATACTTCATGACAACAGTCGTAAACATTCGTGAAGACTCCTTCATCTTTATGACGGGTGCTGTGTCATACTTATGACAGTCTCATGTCAGTCTTATGCCCACCCCGTTAAAGTGTTATAAATTCTTAAATTACATAAATTAAATTAAAGCATTGATATATTTGGTTTTCTGATCTTTCAGTTGAGCAAAGTTTAGTAACAATACAAGAAACTGGAACAACAGAAAAGACTAATTGTGCACAACATGATAACATAAATATATAAAGGCGTAATGGAACAATTAATTTGATGCTCAAAGGTTATAGTCTTTTAAGGGCAAATATAATTTGAATTGAAATTAGCACTTTAGCATTAGCTTCAACTAAATACCATGTTGATGTATTGCTTTAGCCAAACTGTTTATTTTTTCTATGTTACGGGCAGACACATTTTTCTTTATATCTTTATCTGTAAAGAATCTTGGAACTGTTTCTCTTTTTAATTTCAGTTCCTTTCAGTCAGTCTGCCACCTAGGATCCCAAAAAAGTAACTCCAAATGTGCAGCTGCAAAGTGACAAAGTGTGAAAAAGTTCAAGTGGTGTGAATTCTGTTACATAATTAAGAAGAAACATTTCCTCGAATGAGGCTGAGGGTGTGTGAGCTACATATGAAAACACCTGCTTCGCCGTTGCTCCGCTGTCATCTGTTGAGCATCATCATGCGTGCGAGGCTGCCGACAGCAGACCGTGACGCCGGCAGCGGCTCCATGAATACGTCAAGCTGTACTTGTCAGGAAGCCGTGTTCAAAACTCTGCCTGCAACTCGATGTGTAATTCACCCGCCGCTTTGGGAAGACGGGCCTCCTGTCCAAGCTTGACAGTGTGATTGAATCCTGCGAGAATCCCAATGAAATAATAAGTGTCTCAACCCCAGACCTTCCACCCTCCGCCGCCCCCCCGCCATCTCCTCCTTTCACCCCAACCTGAACCAGATGGGAGGCACTGAAATCTGGGAATGCAACAAGGCGAGCAAACTTCAAACAGGTGAAGGTGACTGCGGCAAAAGCAGCAGGAAAACATGATAATTGATGCTGGCATATAATTGGTGATGCTGTCTAAAGAGGCGGTTTTGTATGCCACTCAAATCGGTTCTGCTGCGCTTTGAAAGCGGCACAGGTTTGACCTGGCTGCCACAAACAGGCATTCTCATCATGGCGGTGGGAAAGAAAAAACCTCATTTTGACTCTTCTTTTAATTGAAGCTTTTCTTTGAACTTTACTGGATGGATATATTTAGTGCACAGAAACTCAGCTATAAGACACTTAAGTTGTTAAAGTTTCTGAATAAATACCCACATCGAGGTCCAGAAATATTAATACTTGTGGTTTTTGGAGAGCTGAAGCAATCTTTAAACTTGTGTGCAAGTCCTTGTTGATATTCTGCTAATGTAAAAAAAAAAAAAAAAATCAAACAATTTCACAATTGTAGTGTTTCCATTAAATAAAAAATTAAATTAAAGTCACGCGTGAATAAGTTTGTCCACACCATAATCATTTAAAATCATGGCATTGTTGGAAGTAAGCAGAGATTATATTCATAATTCAGCCATCAAGAGATGTCTTATCTAAGCATCGGAGCAACAAGCTTATACTTTGGAGCAGCTGCGTATGCTGTGTTTTGGAGAAATTATAGTTGGTAATTTTACAGAGAAGTTATGGATTCCACATGTTTGAATGACACACAACTTTTTATGAACTGTGTGATGCTGTGAGAGCTCTGGTGGAGACAGCTTTGTCTGAAACCCCCCAAAAAATAAACTATCAACCTCCTACAACTTTGTGTCGTCTTCTTTGTCGCTTCCACCAGTAGTAACAGCCAATCGTGTGACTCTGTATTTGAAAAACGTGTTTCCATTGCAGTTCAGTTTGTTTCAACTTTATATTTAGTCCATGTAACATTTTTTTTAAATTACCATGTTTCCATTAAGCAAATATATTTTTATAATTTAAATTTGCACAAATTTAGGGTTAATGGAATTGCAGCTCATATGCCCTAGATTTAAGCAAAACATGAATTTCTATATTTAACTTATATTTTATGTAACATAGCATGTCTGAACCAGTGGAAAAATTTGTAGTTAAACACAAATAGTCTATACCATTTTATATAAAAGTTTCCCAGTTCCAGTGGCAATAGTACAAAGACATAGAAAACATGAAATTAAATGTGAAAATTTCCATATTGTGCAAATTTTAGAGAACATTGTAGGAAGTTTGTATTTTTCATTAAGCATAAAAAAGGAACCCAAAGATGTTGGAAACATGTTTTGGGGGAGATATTTACATGATAGGCAACCTACCAAAAAAGCTTGACTTTGGGCAAGATTTGGACATTTCAGCAACACCATGTCCCAAAACACACAGCTAAAGTAGTGAAGAAATGGTTGACTAGAAAAAAATCAGCTTAATGATCAGGGTTATGGTATGGAGACCTTTCAAACTTCCAAAATGAATGAGTTTTCAGCAACTATAAGACCTCTTTTCTTGCTTGTAGTTAGATCATCAAGGATTGATTGATTTTTGAGAAGAGTATGAGTACTTTTGAACTTGGAACAGTTCAAGTGTGAGTAACTTTTTAAAAACCAATAATACCTCTTGTATATTGTGTCATTTCATTCAGGGAACAACATGGTTGGATAAAAATAATTTTAAATCTATCCAGGGTGTGAATAATTTTGGACTAAACTGCTCCACTGTGTGTAAAATCAACGCTCTGAACTCGGTTTCCGAGTTCAGTATTGTTGGAAACATTCATGGTGCAATCTCCAGCAAGAAGAGCACGCCGGGTCCAGACACGTCGGCGCCGTTTATGGTCGTGTTGTTGATTAGGGACGTGTTTTGTCCGAGACTTTTTCAAATTAGTTATCGATTTCCAACGAGCAGAGACTGCTGGGTTTCTAAGTTAAAGGTTTAATTACGCTGACCCTAAAGGTATGTGTTACGCAAACACTCGATAAAGATGAATTGATCAGATCCAAAATGTCTGGCATTAATTTAGATAGAAACCCTCGTTCAGCCGCCAGGTTGGGATGAAATTCTTAAAAGCAATCTGATGGTGTAGATGAGGCAGAAGAATCAGGACTTGTTGATGACTGGGAGAAAACATCTCTATAAAATGTGGTCTAGTTAAATTTGTCTGCACCCAAAAGCCCTGGGGCTAAAAAATACTGCTGTCAAAACAGATCTAACCTCTTCCTCATACTGTTCACTCATTCATCCCTGGACTAAACTATGCCCAACATAATCAGTGTGTTTACTCTTTTTCTTTTTCAGTCGGATCTTTTGATTTTGTCCCTGACATTCTATGAAAACTGTGTCATGTAAGAGAGACTAGAAATCCTGTTAGATAACAGTGGACAAACACTCATTTTCAACCTAACTCGGTTAGAAATAATCTTTAATATTACTGTGATATTTTAAGGCGCTAAAACTGCTGCAATAAAAACAAGCTATTACAGTCATTTTGCTAACCCAGTTTTGGGTGAAAAATAAACAGATTCTTTCAGCCGTCAGTTGATTAACCCAACATTTGAGTTTAAGTTTGAGTTTAAACCCAAAAATGGACTGACAAGAGGGAAAAAAAAAAAAAAAAATCCTAATTCTTATTTCCCAGCCTGCTATGGAAAGCATGTATAACACGAATCTCTTCAGTAGACATTATCTAGTGTCTTCCTTCTTTTATCCTTCCTTCCTTGAGACCTTAATTCGTTCCTTTCTTCCTTCTGTTTGCCTTCCCTCTTCTCCTCCCATCTGCTTCCCTTCCTTAATTCCTTCTGTGCCCTACCTCCCTTCTTTCATTATGTGTTTCGTTTTTATATCCGACTCGTAAAGCCTGCCCACTCAAGAAATGTCTTCAATAATAATTCCACATTAGGATTTTTTCCTTCTCCTTCATTTTTTTTAAAATTTTATTTTAGATGTTCTAAAAAAACAAAGGACACAGAACTCTGGAAAGTTAAGTCTGGAATTTCTTCCTTGAAAAACATTTTTTAAAACCTTCCTTCTCTCCCCTTTTCACTTATCTGTTCACAACTAATTCCTGCTCGTTCCAGTTCGTCACGCATCATTCAGCGGCCGCACCGACCGAGCTTTATTTCGTTTGCTCTCTAAATTTCATACGCACACCTTCTGAAAAAAGCAGAGCGGCATGAAATAAAAGTATAATAAATCAACTAAGAACGTACACACCGGTTAATACGGAAAGCCCTGGACTCCAGGCTCGGATTGTTTTCATTAGACGTGGCGAGTGATAGCCTCACAACACCGAGTGCTGCTGCTAGCTTCATCCTAACCGTCGCCGTGGAGCTGCGCGCGCACGCGGGCTTCTGCGCGTGATTTAGCGCAGTCACTGGTCCTTAGACGTAATGACGCTTGATGGAGGGATAAAGGGGGGAGATGAGTCTCCCACTCAGAGCGCCAGGAGAGGTCATTCTGCCATAACGAGCGGCAGGCCGAATGGTTGCCTGCATCTCCACCTGTCTGCCATTAAACATGAAAATCACTCCTCTCTGCCCCGTGACATTTGCATATTTCCAGCTTCCAAAGACATCATCCAGCGCCATATTCTATTTCGACGAGGGTTATAAATACAAATAGAGAGTAAACAATTGCACAGAAACATATTTTCTTTAGGCTCAGGAGAGAAAATGAGCCTGATGTTGAGACTCGGGTGCAATAACCCGTTTGCTTATTGAAAAGACAGCGGCTGGATACACACTCAGCCCTTCTGGCTTAAATGAAAGAGCAGGCCAGCTTGTCTGATTGAATGGGTTTGTAATGCAAGCCAAATAGATTTGTTCTAATGGGAATCAGCGGAGGTGATGGCTGCAGAGGCTTACGCCGGCATTAGAACAGCAGTAAACAGAAATGGCAACCACCCCATCATGTCCTGATTGCCTGTGAGCAGCAGAAGCAACGCCGAGGAGTTGCTGTGTTTACTAATGATCGTTTTAGTGGGATAATATCCAGTGAGCCTTAAAGTTGCAAATATTAGCTGGAAGCAAAAGGTGATGAATGCGATGTTGCGGCTTTAAATCCTGAGTCACTTGATTGTGACAGACCATTAGTGAAGATTAGATATCTTTTCACTGCAGACTTAACTTTGAAAGAACCAAACATGAGTTAGTTAATTAGGAGGCCCTCTTAATGCTTTGCAATTTCCTTTTTCTTTTGTCAAATAGACAACTGTTTCCGTAAACAGCCAAAAGTTGCAGGGGAACTAAAACTTTCTATCCATACAGTTTGTCAAGATAGGGCCATCCTTGTTGGGGTAATTTGTCCACTTAAATTTAGTTATGGACTTAGGTTTGACTCTGTCAATTGAACTAAACCCTTTGAACAACCTCTTCACCCTCTCGCCTGTGGTGGCGCTGTACCAAGAACTACTGAAGGACACAACATGAAGACACTGAAGGTAACTTTCTTTTTCATAAAATGTAAACAAAAATGGAGTAGCGTGAGATTTTAGCAGTTTTGGAGCGGTCTCCGGTCTGCTTGCATTCACATATGCATTCGAACCGCACCACACCACTTCAATCGAACCAAGACCTAGGTTTTGAGGTGTAAAAAAAAAAAAAAACGTTTGCTTTTATGGTCCACATCCGAGTTCGATTGGTCATTCAATCCTCTCCAAACAAATCGGACTTTCTAGTGGACTAAACAGGGCTGATGTCCCCTCCCTGTGAATGCACAATCGCACTCTGGTACTCCTAAAACCTAGGTGTTGTTTCAGTTGAAGTGAACTGTGGTGTGGCTCTGGTGAATGTCAGACCAGAGAATGCTCTAGAAGCAGGGAGCAGACTATAGCGGAGGGAATTTTGGGTAAATCCAACCAAAACAAATATGCTTCTCTAGCTCTAGGAATTTATTTCAGTAGTTCTCGGTGCAGCGCCACCAAAAGCAAGGAAGAGGACAGGTTTTTCAATTGCTTTGGATTGTTTGATGAAGTGCAGTGTGAAAGGGTTTGCTTCAACCCCATCGCAATGTATCTAACCAGGATGGTGGCTAAATACTTATCTCCTTACTTACTAGGTAAAGGACCTTTGGAAGCAACAAGCACAAGGTGACTTCAGAAAGTGATCACAGCTAATCACTGTGTTGTTCAGGGTGCAGCAACAGATTGTAGAGGTCAGACTGGATGTCAGTGCAGAGGGTGAGGGGTTCTCTGTTTCTTAATAAGCTACTGGTGGCGCAGACCTGAGGGAGAATATATGCCAGCCTGGAGAGAGGAGGGCAGGAGTAGCCTCAAACT
Organism: Poecilia mexicana; assembly: GCF_051168715.1. Lineage (NCBI taxonomy): Eukaryota > Metazoa > Chordata > Actinopteri > Cyprinodontiformes > Poeciliidae > Poecilia > Poecilia mexicana. Next base: position 5,935,692 of record NW_028263390.1, on the reverse strand, counting down.
GTCTACACGTTTAAGTTGGGAGTATTTTTGTACATTTGCATGTTTTCATCACTGCCTCCGACTCAGGTTAGGTCCTGATTGCTCAGCAAATTTGCATATACACTTGTGGTTGGTATAGAAAAATGCATGCGTGGATGGATGGATGTGTGTGTGGAGAAATCGATTGTAAGCTCATGAATAAGTCTGAGAGCTGAATTATTCTGTATGTCACGCAGCAATCCATTCTGACAGATGTGCGTTCAGGTCGGAGGATTGCAAAACTCTCCTATAGTTGTTGTTTCATGTAGACGGTGGATCTTCCTCTGCTGGGAAACACAAACACGAACCAAAGGCGAGGCGGCAAATTTATTCATCAGTGTCTTACCCGGATAAAGTGGAGTTAAGTTAGACTAATGGTGGGGCAGAATAAAAATGCGGAGAGCAGTCTGTTGGGAGCTGCAGAACTGATCCTGTAGTCTGAGTGCGCTTTACAAAGTGGGGCTGCTTTTCCACGGGATGTACCTACAGTGCACCAAGACATAGATCACAAGAACGGAAGGCTGATTACTTGTGATTGTGCGTGAGTGACTCAGCCAAACATAGCAGATTTTCTGTGCTTCAGCGGATGTGAGAATATCAGCGCAAGGATGAATGACTTTCAGATTACTCATCATCGTTATGTAAACCTGAGCAGTTTGAAGGCGAGGAAATAACACTAAGGTGAATCTAAAGCATAAAACGAGTGGTGTTTGTACTCAGCCCCGTCCATGAGCAATCGCATGCGCAGTGCTAATTTTCTGATATGTTTTGCCTGTAGTTTGGTTTATGTGATGGCAATGTTCTCTATCAAGATGCAGAGGCTTTCCCAAAACATCTGGACCTCACCAAGTTTCATATATGTTGGGGCCTTTTGGAACAAAAAGGAATGAAAACAAATGTGCACCATACGTTTCCGACCCTCCCCCTCAAAAAATTAATTTGTCCTTTTCTTTAAAGGGACTTTTGGGGGGCTTTTTTTTTTATCATGTTCTAATGTTATTCCCTCATCAAAAACATCCCTGGAGTGTTGCCTTGATTCTTTCATGCACATTTGAGAAATATTTTATTCTCCTATGGCAACCATTCAACTGTGCAAAACACCTGGATGGACATAGCTCCGTCTTCAAGGCACAGCTCCTCCTCTAAGCTCAGTTTCTAAACTTCCGCCTCACAGAGCAGCTTACCACTGTGACTTCCCCATTCAGTTCCTTCAGACTAGCCAAAAGCAATTAGCAAACACCTGGTGGAACTGCACATCAGCTGAACTCGTTATAGAAGCTGCTTCTCAGTGAAACACAGGTAAAAACATTGTTAAAAGTTAATAGAGGAGCCAAGTTGTGATGACATGCTGAAGGCGGAGTTTCAGAAAGAGCTGGAGTTTCTTAAAGAGAGAGAGGCCCAATTTCAAGGCATTAAATTACAAAATTTTTTTAAGTAATATTTGATATATATATTTGTACTCTCTATACTCTGTTATCAGTTGCTAAAATAGGACTTTGTGGCTGGAAAACACGTAATACTGCCCATGTTCTACTGTCCCATTAAGTCACAATATGACGCTGAAGTTTGTACCCTCAAAGGTCCAAATAATTCAGATACTGTATACTTTGTTTTCCCACTAGACCTGTGTTTGAGATTAAGTCAGAAGTTAGGGGAGGAAACACTGCAGTGAGGCCTGAATGGAGGCTTGTAGCTCCGGGCTCAGCTGACTTTGCCTCATAAAGCTAGGACTCGTAACACGGCCCCATAATTGCACGGGTTGCACAGCAATTTGTTTCCACTTTGTTATTAAGTCCTTTAAAAATGAGACATTTCCATTTAGAAAATGTTTAGATAAGAGGGCTTTAGAACTGCAAAATGCCAAAGCTTTCATAAGCTTTGACTTTTAGAAGCGGCCACTTAGCTGTCACAATTTTCTGTCTCTCTTTCTCTCTCTCTCTCTTTCTCTGAATATTATATTCTTCAGCACAAAAGACACCCACAGCAGCTTCAAACACAAGAACACAAAGCTCTGGCCCCTTTAAAGCACCACGAGCACTCTCTTAAGAAGTTGGGAGTAGTAAATGTGTTTTCTTTCCCCCTAAAGATTAAAAGTAACATACAACTCAAGGGAAAGTGAAGGATCAGTCAACAAACTGCCACAACCAGAGAGCCAAGTTGAAACTTTTTTCAGTTTGTCACATTACAACAAACTTCAATGTATCGTACTAGAATTTTATACTCAACACCGACACAACGTAGTGTCAGACACTATTAAAATTAACACTATTAATATAAATATATGCCAGTTATGTGATTTTCTGAGAAAAAAAATCTTGTGAAATGAAAAAAATTATCCTGGACTTCACAAATATGCACAACAATCAGTAGAAATGCTGTAAATTTTGTGGTTGCAACATAATAAAATAAGAAAAAGGCCCTGTGTCTGATTAGTCAAAAATAGACTTTAGAAGAGAGAGAGAGGTGATACATAGTCATGCACAAGATATAACATTGTGTTTATTTTTACCAGGAGGTGAAGAGATTGCACTGAAACACTTTCCAATAGAAGAAGCTGGAATAAGAAAAAGTATCCTGTAACTTTCTTTAAGTATATGCAACTGCTAAATTTTAGAACCATGCAGGATGCAAGTAGTCAAGGAAGACCTGCTCTTGTCTTTTTTGAGCCCCTATGGATCCATTAAGTTAAATTTTAAACAAGATAAAGGAAAAGGACTGAAGAATTGCGTCAGAAAAGTCTCAGTCTCAAGTTACACAGAAAATCTGGAACTCTGTATGAGGAAAAGCAGGAAGTGTCTGTAACCTTCTAATATTTATATCTGAATTCTCTGCTAGCAGGAAGAGGCAAACGTTTACACTGATAAAGGGATTTGGAGCCTAAAATATTTTCAATGTTCTTGTATTCTGTAGGAAGTTTTAATAACTTCTTTAAGAGCCATGAAAATAAAAGTATTAAAACAATTTCTAAGTGGATCATGATTTTAAAGCACTTTTTGGACAGGAAAAAAAAGCCTTTGGTTACTTTCTGAAAGCAAAGGCCACCAAGGTAGCTGCAGGAATAAAGTTCAGCAGGCAAAAAAAACAAACAAAAAAAGCAACTTTCCTTTACAGTGTTTTTCACTTTTTGTGTCCTCTGTGAGTACAAAACATATGATGTTCAACAAATTGCTTTAAATCAGAAACAGCTGTTTCCAAATATGCTGCAATTGCATAAAGGGATTTTCTCAGTGTCTGAGCCAAGTGAATGCTTGATTTCAGCTGCTGTCTGACCGGAGAGCAGTACCAGTGATTTGAAGTGATGTTTTAGAGCCAGACAACAGATGTGTTTTCATTACAAATGTGTGCAAGCTTTGTCGATAATCTGCTAATGTAAAAAAAAAAAACTTTGCAATTGCTATGTTTCCATTCAATGAACAAACATTTAAGTCATTAAAATTTATGGCGGTGACAGACGTAAGTACATGAGCTATATCCATATTTCAGCAATGGGACTGATGCTAATCAGCAGTCATAAAGAGAGATGCTGCCATCTTATTCAGGCACTGGAGCGACAAGGTCCTTATTATTGGGACCTTGGGATCCATAAAAGCGATGGATTCAAAACTTGAATGACAAACTCAACTTTTGATGAACTATACAAGGGCTCAGCTGCACATCGTCAAAGCAGGACAGCACCAACAAATAAATGTGTGTACAAACTGGTGTGACACAGAAAGTGCTTCCATTTATTTCGAAATAGGCATGTTTCTATTAAGCGAATCTATCTTTATAATTGGAAATTTTTGTTATTTTTGGTCAATGAAAACGCAGCTATACAAGTCCTTGAAAAAACCTTCTCACAGTTTAAAGTGTAGCTTAACCCTCTCAAGGAAAACAGATTGATTGGGAGAAAAGTGAAACTTGCTACACGGCTGCATGGCTCACGTACAAAAACCAGGTTATTCTGGTTGTCACGGTGAAGAATTGCAGGCAAACTGGGCTCATGAAAATGTTCTTAAATCCCTCCACAGGGTGCCAGTTTATTAATATCTGACATTTTTCCTTTCTTCTCTTAACTGGAAAAATCTCCATCTAACTCTTAATTTTATAACCTGAAATTTGAGCTGGTGTCACTGATTTTGTTTTATGCAGCAATGTCGGCACTTGATAATCAAAATGTAACACTTTTTTAAAACTTGTGTTCTCTGCTGCATTGTGCTTGGATATGAATATTGCCATCACTAGCAACATGGAGCAATAAAAAAATAGCAAAAATAGTTTAATATTGTTAATGTTATTTTTAACAAATGTAAAATAAGGGGTAATGATTTTAACTTAATTCCTGACAGATATTAGTAAAAAATGTACTTTGACAGCTTATGGTAATAAATGCTTAAAATATAAATTTTATTTAATAAATGTAAGGTTAAAAACAAAGAACATTTAAAAGCAAAGACATTTTATAAAATACATATTAGAAACTGTGACCTTACTTCGCAGTGCATTTGTGGAACAATTCATAAAAACAGACATCTGTGCTCGTTTCCTTAAATATATACTGCATCACACAAAAATGAATAAATGGTCAAACATTTCATGATGAACACAGTACAAGAAGTTAGGAAAAACAACTGCAGCTTGTTGAAAAGGCACCAGAGTTTTGTTGGTCGCTCAAAAGTTTTAGCACAAACACATTGGCATGATGACAGATGACAACAGCGACACGTGTAACAGTAAAATATATTTTGGCCTCAAGCTTTATAAATATTTTAAATACAGGTTCTTTTAAATGACATCAAAAGTCTTCACAGTTATGCTTCTCTCACAGCGAAAAGACAAGCCGCTACTCCTTCAGTGTTTAAGAAATGTCTCTAACGTTCCTGAGGTACTTGGAGGGGGATTAGCGTTGAACCGGGGACCTCTTCCCACAGCGGAGCAGGTTGTGGGTGAGCATCAAGTGGCAAGAGATGCTGAGGTTTGTAGAGATCTGCATAAAGGTTTGGTCATCCCTGAACTAATGCGTGAGAGATCGAGACCCCTCGCCTTGGGCATCATCCAGGTCTGTGGCGGTCAGGCGTCGGGGAGGGGCTGCGGCAGGGAGGAATAAATAACGACAAGCCAAACGTAAACAGACATGCTCAGTATTTTAGTGCTTGATGAGGGTTCTGCTCCGTCTTCTGAAAGTTGTCATGCGTGTTTACCTGTTATCCACGCTTTCTCACTCAGAAAGTAGGCAATTTTAAAAGGTAGCATGGAAATATCAGTAAAAACCTGTCAGTTTTGATAACAGTTGGGTCTTTTCCAGGTGTGTTAAGTTGTGCCATACACTGCAAAAACTAAGTCTTACCAAGTACTTTTGGTCTGGTTTTGAATGTAGATGTCTTAATATGCTTCAAATAGTCAAAATAACTTACAAGTAACCTCTCAGCAAGACGTAGAAGCTTGTTTTAAGTCAGTATTTCCTTAATATTGTTGATAAAAACATTCCAGTTCCACTGGCAGATCATTTTATTTACAGCAAGACATTTTTCCCAAATGTTACCAGTTAGAAAAATGGGACCATCAATAACTGCAACACTAATTATATGTCAAGGTAAATGTGAGTCTTTGCATTTTTTAGAATATAAAAATCTTCATATTTGTGGTTGTGGAAGAAGTAAGAAGCTGCAGACAGGCACTTTATCTGATTTTTGTGATACATATTTAAATATTTAATCTTTAAGCAAGAAGTAGCAAAACTAAATGTTGAAATCTACATGTTAACATCTTCTCATACTTTTAGAGAAGGAGGCGAGGTCCTTCTGCAGGGAGCGTCCATGTTTTCAAACAGATTTCCTAAAACCTGCTGCATTCACGCCGCACTGTTTTGACACACTCAAATCCAGCTGGACTTAAGTTTTTCAGCGTGCTGCCCTCTACTCGACTTGGCTTGGGAAAACTGAAGAGAATAAATATCCTTATGAGATCCGAGAAAGGGCTGAGAAATGAATGTGCAGGTGGAAAAGATGGGAGATTTAAAATCTGATTACAAAAGGAAAAGATTAAAAGGAGGAAAGAGAGCTATGATCAAAAGGTTCCCAGCAAGAAAGGGATGCACACTCACAGAGACAGTCAGGCCTCACTGTGCTGCTCAGGAATGTGCTGGGGCCTTTGATGGAAGAAGAAAGAGCAGCTAGTCTCAGACTCCTGGAGGTGGCATCTAACTTTGCTTCCTGGAAATACAAAAAGATGGAAGAAGAAAAAAAACTTTGTGGGGAAAAACAAAAAAAGACTGTCATTATGAGGCATAAATAGTGGGGCAACTTTATCTGCTGGGTACCTGAAATAACTATTTTTTAAGGCCAAACTTCAGTTGCTTTCTCACAGCTGGAAATCAGAGGCAAGGCTAATGGAGCTTTTATTGAAACTGTCACAAAGATGTGTGTGTATGTGATCACTGCAGGTCAGACTCCAGGCTTGTGCAACTGCTGCATTTCTAAAGTTTTGTTCGATAATGTTATTTGCTTACCAAGTGGCAAATTGAATGAACAGACAGTCAAAAATAAACAAAGTTTGTAAGGAAATTGAAATCTGGGATCAACACAATTTGATCTAAAAAAAAAACAAAAAAGTAATTTTTTTTGACTTTGTTGGGCTTCTAAAGCAATTAATATGTTTTTATGTTTAGTAATGTCGATACACAGCAAAAACACAACATGAAGACTAAAGGAAATCAAACCCACTGTGTAGTTTTTGTTTTTGCTTAAGTGTACATCTGGACAAAATCAGATTAATTTAAGGCTTTTAATGATTTATTTGAACTTTTTTTTCACCAGTTGGGTTTATAAAAATGAATATAATTTCAATATATTTTTAAAAACATGAACTCGAAGCACAAGTAAAATTTTTTCTGAAAAATTCACACAATGTCAAAATGATTAATGTGGGCTCCAATAAATATACTTTCTTAGCTATATTTGATTAAATGGCAGTTAGGCAGAAACCACACACTTTTTGTAGCGCTCAACAAGCTCTTGGTGTAATTTTAATTGCATATTTGAGTACTCATTTTATCTCAAGTGGTACAGCCCATTTTAATTAGTTGGTTTTCCCAGTACGGTCCTGGCTTTTAAGTATAGCTCGCAAATTTTCAATAGGGTCAAGACGAGTTGTTTTAAAAAGCTACTGTTTGTCTGATTTAATTCCAAAAAACTGTTCTGATGTACGTTTATATTCATGCTTTGTTTTCCTAAAGTGGATGAAGACAGTTTAATTAGCAGTCCGTCTTCCTCTTCTCACGTTCTTTTTTTTAAAAATTCCCCTATTAACTTTAACTTGAAGTTAGCTTTAGCTTCTGCTAAACACTGTGCTGGCATAGCGCTTTAGCGTCAGTGACACTAATGTTCATTACTACTGCTTTAGGGTTAATACAACTAACGTTTTGCAGTGGTACGGACCTCTGATATTTTTTTTTAATCTGAGGCAGACAGTTTTGCTGTTCCAACAGCACAATAATCCCAAATACACATAAAAATAGATTTAGCACGCTAACATTAGCCTTCTGGAAGGGCCCTCAACCCAAATAATAATCTAAAAATCTATGGCAGGAAACTAACTTTTTTAAGTAAGCTCTATTCATTCTTATCAGACGATCAAATTATCCCACCAAAAGTAATACATACATTTACAAAACTGTAATTATTAGGGCCTATTACTATAGAAAATACAAAATTGAAATTAGTGCAACAAATTCTTCAAGAAAGTCTGTCTGTTTTATTACTAGTCCACCCTGAAATAAAGTAAAATTCAAATGAATCATTAAAAGCCCCAAGTTACCATTCTTGCTGATGATGTGAGCATATAAGCATCTGACTGGAACTGTACATAGATTACAGATCAACAATTGAACCTGTGAACGTTTTCTTCCACCTGTTTTTGTTTAAACAAACCACAAGTGAGCAGCAGTCATTAAGCTGATGCAAATGTCACTTATCACTTATCATGGGAGTCATTAAGCAAAGTGAGAGGTAATCTAGAAGAGCAAAACCACTTATAGAGTGACTGCACGACTATTTAGAGGAGGTTGCAAACTGCTGATAGCAATCAGCTGTCAACAGTGATGTCTTAATGGCTCCCCCGACTGTTTTTCCAGCAAAGAACATAAATGGGGCAATTAACGGAGACTGGTAATCGTTAGGTTTCATTTGAACGTCCACATGCGCTGCTGCGCACTCGGACCTTCTACGAGACATTACTGCCACCTGAAATTATTCATTTATTCATAGAACTTGTAAATGAGGTGCGGTACATGCAGTAGCTTGTGTGTGGGTGAGTTATTCATGAAAATGCTGTCAGAGTTAGAAAATCCTTATCCAAACTGCCGCTATTCGAACAAAGCAGTGCTATTAGGTGGACCTGGATAAAGGGCGGTGTTGGTGAGAAGCCCAGTTTTTTAAAAGGAATTAAACATTTCACTCTGTGTGTGTGCGTGTGCATGTGTGTGTGTGTTCTTGTTTATGTGACCTCCCGGACCTTTTCAGATCAACAGGCCTTATTGGGACAAAACATTTGATTCCCTGATTAAACTGGACATCAACAAACATCAAGGTGCAGAAATGACTGTAAATAAAATACAACAATCCATTTTCAAAAGCAGAGTTGTCCAAGCTTAGCCATATGGAATTTCAAGATGAAAGTAATTGAAGGACATAAAAATCAGATTTAAAAAAAAAAACAAAATAGAAATGCGGAAATACATCCATCATTCCATCCCCCCATAAAATCAACTAAACATGATGTTTTCATGAAATGAACAAAGTGGTATGATTGGTGAAGAGATCTCTAAATCACATCAATACGAAAAATGAAAATGCTGTATTAAAAAAAGGCGTCCAGTTTTCTACATTTTCTACAATGTGATTAATTAAAATAACTAGGATTCTACCTATAATTTTCCATTTTATGAAAAATGTAATTTGTAAAAATCTTGCCACAAAAAATGTTCTTTAAAAAGTGTACCTATATACTAAACAAACACCTGTTTTGATGAGCCAAATTTGGATCGAGGGCCACATAAAACCATTCTAAGGGCCACAAATTGGACACCCCTAGTCTATACTCCCATAGCCATGGGGGGAATCAAATTATGTCAAGGACAACTAGTCAGGTAAGAACCCTGTCCCTATCACCAATGGTTACTGGCCCATAGACAAAGAAGACTGGACAAATTGCCAATGAGACCGAGTCCTCTTGAGAAAGGTGGAGATTTCCCTGCTTTCTGCAACAAAATCCTCCAGGAGCAATGTGAAAAAAGGTCGACACCCTTGGGAACGTTTTATACAGCAGAAACTGACAGAAACACAAACCTAGAGACAGCAGGGATCAATCCAGAGGTGTAAAGGTAAACAGTTTTCAGTTTTATAGCCTGAACTACTGAGGGATTTTACAGACATAACTATTAACTCACTGAATGTCCTGTTATTATTAACAATTAGTTAGCAGCTCTTCCGTCTGTTGAGCTGTCTTGATCCAAACTGTTTAAAGATCCAGGGTTCCCAGGACAATAAACCAAGGCCTTCTTTGGTAAGCAGTTCTGATAAACACTTCTCTGATTTCCACATTTCTAGTCAGCTTTTTGGGACAAATGGCATTATTTAAATGAATCGAAGTCAATGCAACAGCTTAAAGACATAAATACAAATGTGTGTGTCTATATTGTGTCCTACTCTGTACTCTTGGATTTTGCGTTTGGACTCGTCCAGCTGGTCCTGCAGGTCCCGGACGATCTCTTTGTATCTACCACAGCGCTGCTCTACAAACGCCATCTGCTGCCGTGATTCCTGAACAAACCGAACAGAGGCTGTTGTCACAACCAAGCAGACGTGAGACTCGGCTGTTTCCAACCAAGCGGAGCTTCCTAAAGCCTCAGCAGTGCTGAGCACTGAATTCAAAACAGTTAGAAAAAAGATCCGCATGGACCTGATATCAACCCACCTCCAAATCTTTGAAGTCTTCTAGCAGACAATGTTTTTCTGGAACCGACTCCAAGTGCTCCAGTGCTATTCTCGTGTTCTATCCGCAGGCACACACACAAACACATATATATGTATATAAAATCAATTCTAACAGGGAGGGAGTTCAAGGAAACATAATCCACTTATCTCATATTGGAATCTGAATCTTGTAATTAAAAGATAAGAACTGCAATGCTTAAGAACTTGTCTAAAAATGATTAAATTTTTTAACTTCCCATACATTGCATATAACTCTGTTACTTAATGATACCTTCAAGGTACATAAGGTACGGAAGAAAATCTAGAAATTAAAAATAAGTGCAAGCATAACCAAGAAAAACCTGAAAAAAAGAGTAGCGAGGATGGAATAATCAAACAGCGTGAAATGAGATTGTTCAAGGTTCACATTAAAACAAGATAACTTCTGACAGCTGCACACTCTGATGAGATATTTATGGGTGTTTCAGCTCTGCAGAGTCAACTGGCAGCTTTATAAAAACAGACAAAGTCTAAAGCAGATTCTGTTAGCTGTACGGTTGCCTAGATTTCATGCCTTCCTATTTTACAGTTTCATATGTTAGACATTTTGGAAAGATTAACTGCTGTAATAGAAAATTTTATTTTCAGTCTTATTTCATTTTGGAAGGAACTGATGATACTTTTTACCATTTATTTACGGATTACATCTGCTTTGTTTTTGTATTTCTGCAAGATGTGTTTGTCCATTAAATAAGTTTACAGATAATGTTTAGATGTTTCCACAGTTGTGATAGCAGAAGAGGCCTGAAGACATCTTGGGTAAAATGCTTGATCTGGTAATTGTCTTAAAGGGCCGATGTGTGGAATGTAGTTTGTACCCTGTTTGACCTGAACCCATGACTAACTGACAAAGAAGAATTAGAAGTTTCTCCTGAAATCCTTATCAGCTCTCTTTCCTGCCATAAAATCATCCCCTCCAAGAGGTGAGGGATAGTTCATGGGGTGGGGGTCAGGATTGTCTCTGTGGTCCATCTGGTAGTAGAGATAAGATCAGACTTTGGGTGGGTTTTTGTCTTACTGTGACTATATAACGATGTGATGTGTGTTGTTCAGGGCTCTTCTCCTGACTGCGCTCAGTGAGATGGGTCTTCGAACACTTTTGCCTTCGAATAAAGAAACTTAAAGACAAAGATTAATCTTTCTCTTATTACTGAAACAGCTTCTCATTCTTTGATAATGAAATTTCCATAACACTGCTTTAAAAGAACTTGAAAAGTTATGCACATGGAAAACTTTAGACTATATGCAGATGTTTATCCAGGCAGTTTTTAGGTATTCAAAAGTAAAGAATGGTTTTATTCTCTTTAGCTATAGTAACTTTAGTAAATCACTATCATGCTACAAAATATAATCATTTTGTCTCTAGTGTACCAAAATGTGCTTCACCTCTGACTTCTTTAGATTGCCTGTCAGAAACAAGACTTGCCTATCAAAAAGATTCGAAGCCGTCTAATCCGTATATTTCCTGGCTTTCTGAATATCAGCATTTGTTGTTTTCATATTTTGTCAAAACAAATAGAAAACTTTGATTTGAATGCTTCGGTTATTCAATATCAACAGTCTGCTACAAAAGAGAAATTGCTCTCCATTGTGGACAGAAAAGATTGATAGACAAAATCAAATTTCAGCATCAAGATTTCTTAACGTGTTGGACAATAGATGTTCTTGTTTTCTTATCTGTGATAGTATTAAATTTCATCAAAATGGTTAAACTCACAGTTTGAATATCTAATTTAGATTTCTAAATACTTGAAGTAACTTTGGAAAAACTATGGGGTAACAATTAGGCCTGTTTCAATAAGCAATAAATCAATTAATCGCATGAGAAATTAAAATAAACTCAACTTATGTGATTTATAGTTGTTCTCTTTTCTCTTTCTTTCTCCTAAAAACTGGATGACAAAAGTCTACAGTCTGGTGATTTGCTCTCAACTAGGTCTTTTTTTATGAAGGGCATAATTCATTTCATTTGTTGTTTCTGTTATTTTGTTAATATATGTTGGATATTTAAAATATCTTCCAGTTCCACTGTTAAATGTTCATTATAATTCAAAGTTTATTGATCTTTGAGATTGTGTTCTTGCATTATTATGGCATTAGCATTATAATATTACTTGAAAATGGTCTCAAAACAATGTTATCGTTTATCGCAATAACTTCTGGAACAATTTGTCATCCAGCAAAATAACAAGTAACAATGCACAGATGTAACAATTTGGACCAATACTGATATCCAGTATTATTTTTCTTACCGATATTTACATGTATTGTATGTAGTATATTATATTATTTCCCTACCCTTTCGACATTGAAAAAACAACCACACCATTGGCATTGCTTTTCTGCTTCAGTTAAGCACTCCTCAGTCTTGCGCTGCATCACTGTCACATGGCCAAACAAAAACCACATGACCAACCTCCTCCAGAAATACAAATAGCACCAAGATGAAAATAAAACATTTGTTAACATCAGCCTAGTTTTAGTAATCAAGCCAATACCAAGATGTTAAAAAATGACTAACATCTGCTGATAACAATGTTAATGGTGATATATCATGTATCCCTCCTATGGGGGTTTATTAATAGGGGCTGCAACAGAGGAAAGCCTGGAGGTTGGTAGTTAGAAAATAACCTTATGAGACAGGACAGGAAGTGCATCCATTTTAGCTCAGATGCTGTTTACTTTCTGAGAATGAGTCTGGGCTTCTGCTCCAGGTTTTGTCAACTCTCTTGGCCAGAAAGATTTGCCAGCTACTCACCAAAGAGCTGTCTAACCAGGGAGTTCACTCTGAGGCTGGAAGGATGTGCAATATTTCTTTCTATTGGAATTCTAAATATTAAGCATTCTGAAAAAACTATCCTGCTTAGAGACTGAGAAGTTTTGGTAAATAAAACAATGCAATCGAATTTTAACCAAGTTGATCCAGGCCAGGTTAGTCTGATTGGGTGCATTGTCTCATCTCAGCTTGAGCTGGCTGGGCAGTCAATCATCTTTTCCCCATGCTTCATCATATCCCATCCCTGACTCTGCTCTCAAAAGGACACACAAGTCAGAGTTGTTGCCACATCTGTTAGATAACTGCTCAGAAAAATATTCTACTATTTTTCAGCACCATTTGTTTACTCTTTTCAGAGAACTGAGAATTTCAAAATGCATGAGAATATCACCATCTGGAACCAGTGTAGATCTCACATTCTCTGAGATATTGCCAGCAAAGGAGGGAACAATGATACATTTGTAGTCACTGCATCTGGGCAAGCTAAAGAGTCATATTTGGTTTAATCTAGTGTTAACCTAATACGTTTTTTTTTTACAATTCTTGGTCAGAATAATGAAGTATTTCCATAGGAGTAAGAATAAATATATTGAAGATCAACTGTTACACGTTGCTTTACACTACAATGTCTTTAAATGCGAGACTGCCAAACTGGGTATAGAGGATGGGACTGGTGAGAAATATCAGGCATTCCTACTTTTGAGGTTTTAAATCAGATTTCTTTTTGTTGTAATTTAGAACTTTTAACTTTTGACTGAAGTAAAACACAATGCAGTTAAAATACAACCTCCAACCAAAAAGCAATGACAATGAATGGAGACTTTTACTTTTCTCTTTTTGACAAGCAGAACCAGCCAGTGTCCTTGTTCTGTTACACTACAGTTATGTGACGATGTGCTATTTGGAAACCTCAGTATATACAGGGATGATACGAGTTTTCAAAAATTTGAGAACTACTGCATCAGTCTTAGTTAAACAGTGACGGATTTGTCAGGCCCACTGTTGGGTCTCGACAAGATTCTTACCAATTTCCCAAAAATGGGTCTTTCGGATACTAGTATTTGCTGCAAACAATTTTTAGACCTGACACCCCATATTTTATTCTCCATTTGTCTGCCTTTGCTCATTTTCAGACGATCCATTACAAAACTACAATCAGTACAGAAAATAGACAAAAAGAAAGCTGAAAAAGCAGAATAAGCTTAACCCCTTAACTGTCACCCCTAAAACACTTACCAATGGGTCCATGAGGACACCAGCATCCTCATGGACCCATTTATACCTACTGAAAAGCTTGAAAGTAAAAACACCAGATCATTGGAAGAAAAACATAAGGAACAAAATTAGAACATCTTTTTTTAGAGGTGTTCTAACATTAGGTGTAGGGTTAGATGTAGATGATTCATAATTAAGAATCATCTACATCTACAGTCAGGCAGAACAACAGTATCCTTATTTCCCTAATGGATAACATTTGTCAAAGGGAAACCCCAAATATAATTTCTGCTTTTAAATGGGACTGATTAGATTGTGGCAGAATATTTGATTATTTTACAGAAATTCAACTTTACAGTGACTTTGTAGTAATAACAGGACCTGTACCATGACAGAAATGAAGACAATTGCATATGTAGCAATGCTCTCTACAGACTTAACCCCTAGTGCTGAGCATATTTGTACATAAAGCAAAACAGAAGTGAGCCAATGGTGAGGAGGACTAACGTCGTCTATCCAACAAGCAATACATTTTCAATTATCCATGATTAACACAAAAAACCTAGCTAGTTAGTAGTAGCCCCAACTGTCTTGAGTCACACAATGCAACGAAGATGTCTGCGCGCCACTCGAACTTTTGCCTGACAGAACAAAAATAAATACTACACAGAATAGACTAGATTAAATAGTCCTGCCACGACAAATTTAGGAGCTGGGATGAACATATAAGGCCAACTTAGACTATTTTTTTAAAATGAGTTTAAGACATTTTAAAGCCTTACTTTTATATGCACAATCGTAAGACTTTTTGGGACGTTTTAAGGATGTGCGGACACCTTGAAAGCACGATGACAAACTGTATACTACCTGGTCGATTCAAAATGCAATCAAGGATTTTTGGCTCAACTCACTCATCGCAACCCTATGTTTACATCAGCAGAGATCTGCCTACGCTGCTATATTCACACCTCTTCAGTTAGCTTCAGAAATCGCCCTGTTCCTACTCAGGGTTGGTGTGATTAAGCAGCAAAAGGAAGCTGGCTGTTAGGAGGCATCACCGACTGTCACGCTGAATGGCACACTGACATATTAGTAAGATTTGCTGGGTGATTCTAGCAGCTGGGCTGAGTGGAGAACAGGTCGATGTGTCCCCGCTGCCGGCAGAAAATGCGGGAGTTGATGGAGGTCCGAGACTTCTCCTATTCCGTCTTGTAGCAGCGAACTGAAGGCTGAAGCTGACAAGCGTGGTGTATAATTGTGACAGATGGGTCGCTGTGTGTTAGACAGGTTCCTACACTAATTTATTAATTTATTTTTAGGGCTGTTAAAGGTGCTCGGGTCAATGCAACCTTTGATCAGCGCAAACAAATTCCTATCTGACATCTAATTGCTGATTAAGGATGTTGGCGGTGATCATTAATAGTGCAGATGGTAGAATTGATACCATATTGTCAGCAAGGCTCACTTCTGGGCACCATCAGCAAGACTTGTAATGATTAACGGAGCCTCTGAGCCTCAACTAAAACAATCATTTCTTACCCTGGGTTAGTCTTCATGGGCAGTCAAATAAATAAATCTTTAGGGTTACTACGTAGTTTTCAAAATATGGAATTTCCTTCCAGCATTTTCAATATCAGTATAGAAAAAATAGAGAAAATATGAAAATCTAACTTTCTAAAATAAATGGACTAAGTTTCAGATTGATTATCCTGTCCAGCTGAATGCAGCTACACCTGCTGGGATTCATTTTGAAGTCATTTTCTATGGATCATAAGTTAACAGGCTGATTTTGGTGCAAAAATGAGCTGTTCTTCTGTTGCATCCAGTTCTGAAGAGTATTGCATTCTCTTCATTGCATTGGTTTATGATGGGATATTTTAAGCTAGATTCATGTGTCTATCATTTCTGTAAATATATGAAATAAATATATTGATCCGTTATAAATTTAAGCTTTGAAATCTCAAGAAAACGAGATAATGGAACCGTTATCGTACAGATATTATCTCGACATAATTAGAGGAATAAATAATTAGAGGACTTATACTTATACTGACTTATACTTTTTGAAATACTTTTGTCAAGATGACAAAAGTATTTCAAACTTTTGTCATCTTGAAATAATAAGAATAACGGAACTGCCATAAAATGGCAAAGAAAAGGAAAAATAAAGTTAGTGAGACTTAAATTTTTTTCCCCCAATAGGTTATTTTGGGATAGCGAGATAATGAGACATATTTGTACTTTGAGAGCATGGAAATTGTCATATTTTTATCAAAATAAATCATTTTGCTAACATACCTTCTTGTAGAGGCTGCCATGTTTTTATTTGTTATGAAGTTTAAGTCATTTTATTTTATTTAACTTTGACTTTAGGATTTTATCCCCACAAAGATTCCAAAAGTCTTTTGTAAAAAAAAGTCCTGGTTGTTTATAGCTCAGTTAAAAAAATAATTTTGGGGTGTTGCTTCTGTACAGTAACCAGTGTTAAGAATATAAGGGATAACATTTCTTAAATAATTAAAAATTTATGGAAAAAAAATTAATTTTTTTTTCTATTAATATTAAACCCCCTGCCTTGACGTTTTGCTATGTAGAAATGAGGTAAGAAAACCTTTTCTAACAATACGCTAAGATAATGAAAAAAGCTTCAAATATGATCTCCACAGAATAAGAAAATAAAGGTTATTGTGACCAAATCAGACAACAATACTTACTGTGTCAAAAAAAAAAAGAAAAAAAAAAAAAAAAGCTTGAGATTCCATTATCTTGCAAATAATGAGAAATTAAAACTGGAACAGGAACAAAGAAGTTTAAGATCACACTATCCCAAATCACAAAAAAAGGGAAAGCTTTAGTTTGATCTAAAACAACTGAAATGTTTCTAAAATGAAACAAGGTTGCGGTATTTTTATCACCAAATAATGAAATTTAAAACTGTCAAAGGTAAAAGAGCTTATGGCATTGTTATCTCAACTTAGTGAGCACTAAAAATCAAAAATACCAGAACACTGAAAGAGCTCTAAGCTAAGTGATATATGAGGTTATAATGAAAAAGCTTGAGGTGTTATTTTGAGGTGAGGTGTTTTGGTGGCTTCCTCAACAGAGCAAGACTGAGTCTCTTTATTTCAACATAGTGAGATAATAAAACAGTCATTATCTCATAATGTGAGAAATTGAAAATAAATTTCTGTGCACAACATCTGGATGTTTTGATTCAGAAACACATGCTTATTCATAAAGATTTATGGCTTTTATAGGTGGCTGTGATTCTACATATACACCAACTCACACTGGACATTTGTGTCAAAATCAGTCTAAAATATCAACAAATATTTGAAAACTGTAGCACGGGAAGGTCTTAAAGTTTGACCTTTCCAAATAAACTTTCAGGTGAACCAGTTTATGTGGCTAAATCAAATCATGCTGGTATAATTTTAACTTCAATATGACATTTAAATAAAACCTCAATTGAACTTCCATAGTAACATTCTACAAGAAATTAAATCTTACCATCTCCAGATCCAACACACGATCCTAAAACAGAAATAAAACGCAATCGATTAGGATTAAGGATGAACTGAAACCTGAACGTGAACAAGTGAAGTTCAAACACAGGATGCTGCCATGTGTGCAAAACTAAGTCCAGGTAAGAGCTCAGCACCAGCAAGAAAGAAAAAAAAAGGGAAACTCAGCAGATGTCTGTAGGAGAAAAAAAAAAAACCTTGAAAGAAGAGAGGAATAGGGTGTTCTAACATAACAAGGGAAGTAAACGCAGTGGCTGGGGAGAGTTCTTCTTATCACGCTCACAAAGACAAAATGCTCCATCCTCTCCTGCAGCTCCTGACTGATGTTCCCTCGCTAACGATGCATAAGTGATGCTCTGGCTCTTATCTGCCACTCAAACGCACACCTGCTTCTCCGTGCAGCAGGCATCCCTCTCACCCCCTTATTCTGCAATGTGTTGATGCTTTCCAGCAAGGGTCCTCTTTTTTCCTCCTCCCCTCCCCCCACCCATCTTTCGTTTTAACTCATCTGTGTCCCTCGTGCTTTCCGTTTTCTGCCTCTTCACATGTAAATCATCCTCGCAGACGCGCTTCAGTGTGTTTATGTGCGTACGCGCATCTGCTTTGCATTTTAATGGGGTGTAAAAGCGCCAGCGAGGCTCCGGCGGGGGCCGGTCCACTCCGGCTTAGGTGAGTGGGTGGCCTGCCAAAAGGAGAAAAAAAACCGACAAGGCCTTTAGTGACTTTTAAACTGCAAGGCCTCGTGTCTGCAGTAATTAGCTATTTGCTCAAGCAAGCCCTGGAGGAGTCTGCCAGGCGCACAGCTGTGCAGCAGAGTGGGGTATGGGTGGGGGAGGGGGGTGGGAAGGGGGCAGCATCAGAGAAATGTGATTCGGCTGGAAAAACAGCTGACGTGCAGAAAAAGACAAAGGGAAAAATGTGTTGTCTCTTTCTGAAGTGGAAAGAGGGGAAAGACGAAAACAAATAAAAACTAAATCTACAAACAGATCCAGCACAGATTAATGAAAATACATGAATCTGACCTGAAAGCTTCTCATTTCTTCCTCTTTCGCGCGACTCCTCTCCAGCAGCTCTGAAAACGAGGAGACTGCGTGAGATAAGATGCTGCGGCTGATAAGCAGAGCTCTCAGATCCACGCTCACTTTGAAAACGCTCCCTGAAATCCAAGCTAGCTTTATTAATCCAGAGTGCGCTCTGCTCGTTTGCTGGTTTTGTTTTCTCCAACATCCAGTTCTTGCTGTGCGACTTGTGAAGTTACAGCCGATACAAAAACTGCAAACAGTTCAATTTTATTCTGACATCTTTAGAACAGAGCTTTCACAGTTTTCTTGAAAATGACTGGACGTGGCTCAAGTACTCTGCATACGTTCCCATGGTGAACGTAGAATGTAGTGGCGTAATTTCATAGGGCTAATTTAATTAAAAATATATGTTTGCTTATATTTATAAATACAGATGAATATAAAAATAATAGTAAGATGTCTTCCTGTTTTTACTCATGGTAATGTTTTTATTTTTAGAAGTGAGCACATCCTCTGGGAACTATCTGACAGATTGTGTAAGACTGACTGCATCCCTGTGTCAACATGATGTGCTGTCAAAAGATATGCCTGTTTACAGAAACAGTGTGCAATGTCAAGACTCTTAAAAAAAAATCTAATATCGGTCGACCTCTAAGTTTAAATATGAGCGGTTTGGCAGCTCATTGTGTGAATGTGCATATTGATGTGTGTGTATACTTGTTTGAAGCCTATCTAGATCCTTCTTTGGTATATTTACTAACCTTCTGAGGACCGATGGACCTTATGAGGACCAAAGTTTGGGCCTAATAAACCGAACCCCATTTTTCTGGGCCAAGGGTTAGGTTTAGAGGTATGATGTGAATCAAGTTTAGGTTAAACTTAGAAATATACTGTTAGTGTTAGACATAAATGCACTTATTAAAATGAATGGAAATCAATACAAAGTTCTAAGTGTGTAATCAGAAAATTTTTTTCAGACAAATCATACAACAAAAGTCATACCTATAAAGTAATTTATAAAGAATATCAATGATAATGAGTTAGCATGTCACGAATCATACAGCAACAGTCTTCAGTCAAAGGCTTCTTCAGGTTTGTTGTAAGACTGACTGCTACCGGAGATTCTTCCTGCCTACAGCAATATTATATAATTTATGTGACAGCTTACATCAGTTTATATATCTCAAGAATATATAAAATCCTGAAGATGAATGCTTTCTTCCTGAAATAGATCTGACCACAACCAAATTTACAGAAACAGGGTGGAAAAAAAGACTAAAGTCAAAAAGACTATTTCTTCCTGTGGAACAACTTTCTGGAGCCTCCATAGTCCGAGTCTGTTTTAATCAGACCTGGAACCAGCTGGAGGATGATAGTCATAGTTGCCTAGTGCAATCTTTGCTGACTCAAGCTCAGTCCCATTTCACCTGAAAGCCATGCTGGGGTCTTTAAAACCAGAACCGCTCTTATCTCTGCATGCAGGGCAGAGTGGCTTTCAAGTGAAGAGGCCAATGAGGAGGAACTGTAAAAAATAGACAGATTGCTGCTAGAAGCTAATAAAAGTACTGTTTCTCTGTGGAGAAGGGGGGCAATATCGGGTCAAGGAAAAAAACAAATGTAAGAATGTGTGTGTAAGAATGTATTTACTCTCAACAAATGCCTATTGGATTCCATTATTAAATGTGTATGGATTTTTGCCGCAGTTTAATAAATGCTCTGTATGATTATTTTAGTTTTAGAATGATTTGAGGTAAAACTCTGAAATTCTGTTTTTATGAGAAGAATAAAACAAGAATCTGCTACCCTCAGTGTTAACATTGAAATTTAAGACCTGACAAAAAAAAAAAAAAAGAAATCTAACAACTGTTTGACCTTAACTATACTTGACAGCAGTATACAAGAGAAGTAATCTCATCTTTAAACCAAGCTTTGCACAGAGATTGTGTTAAACAGAGCATCTTTCAGCCATTTTTTTTTATTAGAAGCATATGTTCTGTGGTTGTAAACAGCATGTGTTTAATTACCGTCTGTACGACAGGAGGCACCATGCATAGGGTTTCTTTAATTTAGACTATTTATCCAAAGTTTATAATAATGCTACAAAACACCATAAAAAAGTGACACGACTGTTTTCATAATGGCTACCCAACTCTACCTGTCTCACTCTGTCTTTAAACTCCTTTTCTCTTCTTGATGAAACACATCATAGGGAAAGAAAACAAGAAAGAGGGAAAAAGAAAAAAAGAAGGAAAAAAAGAAGACAGGAAGAAAGCTAGAAAGAAAGAGAAAGAAAATAGAGGCCGTAGGCTAAAAAGAACTCCAATACAAAATCATTAGGATGCGTTCTCAAACATTTATAATGGCAAGGATACAGATGCATAAAAACAGTAAGAAAGATAGAACTAAGTTCACATGAGGGCACAGGCAGGCATCTTCGTAAGCTTCCATGAAAACAAAACACAGTGACAAAAAGCGTCCAATTAAAGGAATTACTGCTCATACAGATGGTGTGAGCAGACAGAAAGATGCGAGTCTGACTCAGCCGTGTTAGAGAGATCAGTTGGAGGAGTCTGTGAATCAAAGATAGCTAGGCAGGAGAAATCCTCACCTATCCTTTATTTTTTTTTTTTGCCATCACAAGTTCAGCAGATATGGAGGGGCCAAGTGATTTATCATCATCATAAGGGTGTTTTTTTTCTTTTTTCTTTTGGTTAAGGACTACCTTTCTTCTCCGTGCTGAGGGAGAGCAGCAGCTTCTCCTGCTGGTCCAGGCGCTGCTGTAGGGTTTCCTGCTCCGAGCTGCGGCTCTGCCTGAGAGCTTTCAGCTCATCTCTGGTCTGCTGGTGCTGCTTCCTCAGGCGCCGCTCCTTCGCATCGCGCTCTCGCACTTCCTCGCTCAGCCAGCGCAGCTTAGTCTGGTTGGGTTCATTCGTAGTGTGCAAGGAAAATGAGAAATGTGTACATTGAAACTGCCGTTCTAGGTTAGTTTGTGCGTTGGTGATACTGGTGGGGATTTATCATATCGTATCGTTTATCATTTATCATGATACTTGTCATGATAAGAATTTGGATTTATTGTTGAGATAAATTCCAGTTAATGACTTTTAAAACCCGCCAAAATCATCCATATCATCGGGATTCTTAGTTTTACTTTTTTCTCAACTGTTTATTCAATGAAAGCATCAATAAATATAAAAAATATGAATAAACTGCGACCAGTTTAGCGACACAAATCACACTTCATTAAATAACTGGGGTCCTATAATGGATAATCCCTAAAATAAGTGTTTTTGCTATTTTTTTTAATGTATTATTCATGGTTAGCATACTGAATGGAGGAAGTTAATGCAAGACAACATGCTAGTGATGCCCCACATGCCACTGGCAGCATTTAGGCTAACATTAGCATTTTGGCTAATTTTAGCTTATACACAAATTTTTACATACTGAATGGAGTAAGTCCATATTACTCATCATCCTTGTGACTCTCCACATGCTGTTGAGTACATTGTAGCTTACTTTAGCATTGATGGTAACATTAACATCAGAACACTGGGTTCCAACAGACGGGGCACACTTTGGCATTCCCCGTTTAAATTTCTTCAGAAATTTTCTAGTTAGTTTTTATCGTCACTTTTATTATCATAATAGTACCAGAAAATATTGCGATAAAACTTTAAGACCATATCGCCCAACCTTAATCAATTATGCTGACGATTAACCAAATAAAAGAAATTGCCACATTCCGCAAATTGTTCATTTAACCTCTTAAGACGATTTTACACAATAATAAAATCACATTTAACTCAAATGATTCCATTCATTTTTAAATAAGAAAGCAAACATTTATTGCCTAAAATGCAGTAACAAAGCATTCCTTTAGTGTACATTTAATTATTTGTAGCAAGGGATGCATCTTTAGCTAAAAAAAAAATAATTCAACTTCAACTATCAAGTGAAAAGCTTAGTAGTTTTCTGCTAAAAAAAACAACAACAAAAAATACTAAAATATTGTACCTGATACTTACCTGAGTTTTACACAGTAATAAAACTAGTTGGAAAATTTTTACATAAAGTGCACAGTCGCTACACGTGGGGAACATACACAGACAGTAGCAGTGGGTTAATTAGACAAATGATCACACAGATATTATGCAAGATAATTAGCATGAACACTTCACTGTTTTTTTTTCTTCACATCTTTCCTGTGTTTTCAGCCTAATTATAAACCAGTATTTTTAACCGTCCTCTCTCCCAGTTCTGCTTTGGGTGAAACAACGCAGCAGTGTGCTTTAATTTGATATGAGCTTTGTGACAAAGCATTATGTTTACGAAAATAACTATAAGAAGGACCGACATTGGAGAGAGTTTTGACGTGGGAAATAGATTGTGGAGAAATTATTGTTTTGTTTTGTTTTTTGTTTAAGAGGCGGTAACATAAACACTGCAACAGTTGGAAAAGTTAATCCTCAGCTGACCAATCAAAACACAACAAACCTTCTTCACTTTTGTGAAGAAAGGCTGTTTTTGTTGTAGCTTAGGAATACAGGCAATTCTGCTGCCTTTATTTTGTGCCTCATCTTAAAGCAGGAATACACTTGGGAAAGAATCCGGAAGTAGAAAAAGTAAACAGTGAAATTTTACAGATTTTCAGATTCTGTGCAAAACATATCTAAACACAAATGATACAGAAACATCTGCATCATTGCGTGAGTTCTAGCAAAGCTAGCATACCTTTGTCTCAGCGAGCCAATGATGCGGATCCTTCACTAATCCAGGTCTCTGGGAGATCACCTGCTAAACCAGAATAAAAATAAATGCAAATATGAACTGGAGTACCATTCTTATTATACCCTGCAGAATCCTGCTGCCCATTCTGAAGTCTGAATATTAGGGAAGTTTCAGCAAGGACCAAGAGATATCTAAAGAGAAACTACCAGTTACAAAACATAAAGAGAAAAAAAAAAAAAAAGGTGGGAAGACAAACCAGATAGAGGAGAGATGTCGAACCCTTAACCTCGGTGAGAAGCTCCTGTCAACTTAAATTGCAGTACATGTGTTTAACAGCGTATGACACTACCCACACTGGTTCATGCACACCTTTGAATAGAGGTTGTTTGTGATAAAAAATTAGCTCAGGGACTCTGTTTCAGTCTTCTTGGACAAGCTTGACAGCATCAGCGATGCAAACTGACTGCCAGCTCTTAATGAGTGCTGACATTCACACACACACACACACACACACACACACACATAAAACAATACACAGATAAGCAAAACTGTGACGCTCGTTGGAGAGCATCCGTCCATCAATGCTTAGATGAGACAGCTGTGCGGGTTACCAGCCCACTCAATGTTTCATCACCTCTGTTGCATGAAACAGCAAACACATGTTCACACTGGTACATAAAAGAATAACAGAAAACACATTTTTTCCAAAAGCTTTCCCTGTGTAGAGCAGTGGTGTGTGCAGACATTTTATCTCACTACACTGTTTAAAAAAAAGGAATAAAGGAAAGATTTCAGAGGGACACTTTGTCCAGAGGAAAAAGGACAGGTGCTCTAGCACCACCTAGTGTCTATGTGTGCATGTCATTGTAATAGAGTAATACAGCAATTCTCTCTACAATAAAACAATAAGTTCATTAAGTTTAGTTGTCTATTTTAATTTGTAGTAGCTCCAAAAGGTGTGGGATGCCTCAGTTGTGAAAGACAAAAATTAAAGGGGAAGTATTATGTATTTTCCAGCCACATAGTGCCATTTTATATCACAATCAGGTAACTATGTTAAGTTGTTATAAAAATGTTAAAACAAAATTTGTTGAAACATTTTAAAACTTTGGGAAACCCCGATAAGAAATGATAAGTATTTGTGGAGTCTGAACCCGGTCAATAAGTGACTGTCCACTGCATGGCAGATATTACTCTTGTCAGCAGCTTGTATGTAAAAGCAATTGCGACCTTTAGTTGAAATTTATCTAAAATCAAAGAAATGCAAATACTGACCTTAAATGACTAATTTTTATCCACTCAAATTGAAAGCGGCAACAACGGCTAGGATGCTCCTTTCACTTCCAAGGAGGAGAAAGTGCATTTGCAAATGTTTTATTTTCAAAGGTAAAATAATAAAAAATAAAAAGAGTAATACAAGCAAAAGGCTAACTTCACACCTGTAAAAATAGGTACAAACTTGGTGCCACTAAAGCTGCAATATGTGAAATGGAAACAGATATTTGAGGATGTCCTTCTCTTTATCACAAAAACAAAACCATAAATCTCTTCAGGGTGTAATGGATGAAATAACAACAATACATAACCAGAGAAGCATTGACAAAATATTGGGGGGGGGGTGAGAAACAAAAAAAAAAAACAACACACCTTGTAAACACACCTTTGTGACAAGGTGTTTATGCACACTGAACTGGATAAACAGCAGACTTTTCTTGAACCCCCCTCTGTCCTGAGTTGTACCAAACAACAATGCTGTCACACATGTTCAAAGACCCTTCTCCCTCCACCTTGCCTCCGACTGTCATTCGAAACCAGGCAAGATGAATTCCTCAAGGTTCTCTGCTTTGGCGTCTCAAAGCGCGGCACCGCCGTGCAAAGGTCTCCATCTCTGGGAGAGCGCGGCGATACGCCAGAGCAGAGCATGTGACCGCGTGGGAGGAGGATGAGACACGTCTCGGCTCCTCTCAACTTTTTCCTCGAACCATCAAAGCCTGTTTGGCTCGGCGGCAGACAAAAAAGGAGGCGAAACTGCTGAAAAACGCAACAAGTAGGCAGGGAGTTGAAAGTGCCGTCTGTGGGCTTGAAGTGGGGAGGGGGAAAATATTGCCACTACTTCTTTCTTTCTTTTTATTTTTTATTTTATTAAAACGGAGCCGCCGTGGAGTAGGAGGTTTTGCCACCTCTAATTCAAATATACGACTGCCTGGTTTATGTCTCTTTCAGAGTGTGAGGAAGTGTGTGGTGTGTTTTTTTTTTTGGTTTTTTTGGAAGCCATATGTTTGTTTCACCTCCCACTGGGAAAATGGAAAGAGACGGGAACGCTGAGATAGAAGCAGATGGAGAGAAACGCTCAGACTAACAAGGCAGTGTAGATGTCAAAGAAGGAAGTTTTCAAAGAGATCTCCACTTTGGTATTTCTCTTCGCTAATCATCTGACAAAAGAAGACAGTAGAAATGAAAGAGAACAGGCGCAAAGAAGGAAGATGCAGGAAAGAAAAGGTGCATGAAGTTAAATGATGCAGTGCCTTAGAAGAATATTCAAACCTTATATCTTGTCAAGTTGCAATCACAGCCTTTAATGTATTACGATTGGACTGTTAGAAGTTAGATTGGAGGGAAAGCCTCTGTCTTTTGTCCTATTATGTCAATTTTAAATAAGTCCAGATTTGTGGACACCAAGATAAATAGTTGTCAATGTCGACTTATTCTTACACCGGAGTTACCATGTCTGATTTTTTCCTTGTTGTTTTATTTGCTGTTTTTTGCTTTGACACTCCAAATAAAATCTGTCATGGGCTGAAAAATCGTCAAGAATGTACTCTAGAATTTAGATCGGGCCTAGAAAAATTCAACCTGACCTGGCCTGAGCCAGTAGGCACTGTGTCTGAGCCCGGTCTGACCAAGTAAGTTTAACCTTCCTGCGGTAAAGTCCTGAATGAA
This sequence comes from Poecilia mexicana, assembly GCF_051168715.1. Lineage (NCBI taxonomy): Eukaryota > Metazoa > Chordata > Actinopteri > Cyprinodontiformes > Poeciliidae > Poecilia > Poecilia mexicana. The sequence goes on along the minus strand of NW_028263390.1, from coordinate 5,909,456 downwards.
ACCGACTCCGCGAACACGTTTACAAGTTTTTTTTTATGTGTGCATGTGGTTTTGGGAAGTGACGGTCTGACTGTACAGTATCTGCCCACGCTGGATTCTTCATGAGTCGTTCTAAGACCATGGGGTTAATTATAGGCCTAAACCCAAAGTGAACCCGACATATTATTCTTATTATGATTTTAGCGCTTTCGTTTTTAAAACTCCCATTTAAGTGAGCAGAGTAACCTTTCCCGTTTTTAGCTTTTTCTTAACGTCTTCCAGCTCCATCTTGTTGCTTGTTGTAAACCACAGGGTGAGTCAAGTGCAAATCAACTGGGATGTGGGACTGGTAGGATTCTATCTCCGCTGCTGCTGGAGCGGAGCAGGGTGGAGCAGCATATGCATGCAGTGCACTACGCTTTTTAGAGTCTGAATGACTTCTCCACTCTGACTTTATTTCCTCAACAGGTTAAACTATCTATTCATCTATTTACTGTATAATAAGTAGATTAACACAACTTTACATCTTGGATTCTCGTTTGGATTTCTCTGTGCTGTTTGTATTGTAGGCTTATTAAACACAAACTTAAGCCCGAGCCATCAAGCAAGTAATTCTGGCCCAACTCTTGCATTCGTTGTCTATTCAAGTGTACTTGTAAATTTTGGATTTAAAGGGCCAGACAGAAGGTTGTTCATCTTTTAATAAGTTAAAATACAAGGCAACGGTCTGTCTGACTATAGAACAGATTAGAAACCATTGAAGAAAAACCTCTAAAAAAAACTTGATCTTGAGATTTAACAGTTGACAACAACCAAATACTGATTTTTCCTTTAACTCAGAAAAGTTATTTTCTTGACACAAAAAATAATCTACAATCAATCACTCATCAGCAATCCTGTACTAAATTCCCACTTCACATTCACATTTGGGGACTCTCCAGTTGTTCAACACATTATCGTAGTCAAAATGACCAAGGTGGAGGCTGTGCAGGGAAAAAAATCTACTGCTAATAAACCCTTTTACTGGTAATAATACCCCTCATTAAATTGATCACTACTAAGTTTGACTTCTTTTCAACATGATGGATGAGCGATGAGGCAAGGTGTTGGCTGTCAGACTGCATCACCACTGGACCAGAGCAAGAAATCTATAAGCAGATAAAACAGGCTGCCTTCATCAGCCTTCAGCAGGGTTGGGACACTAGGAGCAAGAATCTAAGAGTGTGTGTGCCATGTAAACATGAAGGGGGACATGCGCAAAGCAATAATGTTAGTTGCTAAATCAATGATAATGTCTTCAATTAGTAAAAACAATAAACTGCAGTCTTATTGCTATATATCAAGGCTGGCACAGGTAGTAATCTGTGATAATCCATTTGAATCAATATTTAATTTTGCTAACAAGGTTTTTTTGTTCCTTTTGTTTATTTTCTTAAAAATTTAAAGTATTATTGCAGGTTTTGTTTGCTCTGTGCTAGCAGAATCCCCAGGCCACAGTCAGCACATTTAGTTCAGTGTGTGTGCGCGTGTGTGTGTGTGTTGCAACAGCCAGCCGTGTTCATTTATTTGCCAGAGTGTTAATGTTAAATCAAGTATGGCAGAGAAAGTGTATGATTCATTATTAAAGGAGCACAGATATAAAAATTCCTGAAGGCCAAAAGAGTCTTAAGTATAGCAGTGCTTTAAATTAGGCGATGAAAACCAGCAGGTTTGGATGCTTCGTCAGGTTTAGTCGTGAACCAGAAGTGATGTGTGTGAATTGACATCTAGGGGAATTGATGGGCTGACAGCGAAGACAGAAAATAAATAATATTGACTTCTCCAGTGCACTTAACACAATTCATCCTGATCTGTTACATCAGAAAGTCCAGAAGACACAGGTGGGGCCTCAACGATTCCCCAGCTTTCGGTCTCCATAACAACCATTAGACGCTATCTCGATGCTAACAGGTTGTTTGTGAATGAAAACTGCCCTTTTTGTCCACTAAGGAGACTAAAGCTACGTTCACACAGCAGGTCTTGATGCTTGATGATTTTTTTTTTTTTTTTTTTGCGTAGTCCTTGATGCTACTAATTTAATGCGACCAACATGCATTCTCGATTAAAATCTTGACTTATCATTACACTGTAGCTTTGATACATAAAAAACTAAACTAACACTATGATCAGAAATGTTATTTTCGCTATTTTCTCTACTGCTTGTTCCACCAGACCATCAATAAATATCTGTAAATTTGAAAATATGATTAAGTGCAGTTACTGTGTGCAATTTAGTAATATAAATCACACTTTTTTTAAGTAGATGACAAATATAAATGTTTTTTAAGAACAATATTTGCACAATATTTGTACTTCAGCCATTGTTTAGGTTTGTAGTTTCTACTTCAGGCTTCTTCTGGAGTAGAAATATGGCGCACGTCTCACATCACTGATGTAAAAATCATACAAAATCTGACACGACTGTTCAGATTAAAAAAGGTTCGAAAAGTCTGAAACATATCCAATTTAGCACTGCATATGGAAGTGGCTCAAATCTGATTTTTTTTTCTGGTGAAAAGATCGGAATTGGGCCGATAAGGCTCAAATGAAAAAGTTGAAACTGAGGAAAGAAAAACAAAATCTGATCTTGCTTGAAGTTGCAAAAGATTCAACTTTTTGATTGAAAGATTCTACTTTTTTTTTATACAAAACACTCCAGATGTGTCTAGAGTGAAAATACAAATGTACACTTTTAAGTATGGTGGAGGACCTGTGATGCTCTGGGCAGCTCTCTTCCTAAGGCCTTAGAAACATTGTTAAAGTGCCTGACACCATAAACTCTTTAAGACAGCTGAATGTTTTAAATAAAACTGAAGCCTGATCTTTCAAGAGAATCCACAAATCTGGTCAAATCAACACAGAAATCGTTCAGTTCAACTTTCTTTCAAGGTCATTCCACTCCCCAGACCTTAAACTTGTATGTATAAAAACAACTGTAAGAAGTCTCAGGAAAATAATAATATAATATAGAGTGTGCAACGAGACATCCATTGTGATATGAAGCCATAAGATTTATTGTAAGGCTGTTTACACATCTTTAACAAAGAGTGCCAAAACTGAAGGAGTGTGTTACATTTCAACAAGACGTTGAGTCCAGCAAATAAGGACTCAACCCAACAAATCAAGCTTATGTGATTATCAGATCAAAAAATAACTCGAAACTCCACCTGGGAGTAATTAAATGAGTCCACATATTTTCACAGTTACAGTTTTGGCCGTCTAACCAAAGATACACAGGAGGCATAATCAAACCTTTATACAGGGATTTCTCTCATCCGTATCCAAGCCAACCCCACCTCCCCCACTTCACCCTCACCTTCCAGAAGACTCTCCTGCGTTCTCAAACAGAACGATGCCTGTTAGGAAATTCTAATGAACTGCAGGAATGGATTGCGAATAAGGACGCAGGGTGACTCAAACCAAGTGAACCAACTTTTATTATCTTTAACTCAGCTTATTTTCCTGAACGGTGAGCAATAACAATAATAATAGGTCAGCATGACCGGTCAAGTTCCTAGTTTGCTTGTTCGTATTTTATCTCTGGTTGATTTCAAAAGGATTTCTATGAGGTATTCAAATAAAATTGGTGGCTTGTAGGTATTTTAAATTTAACCTTTAAAGTACAAAAAAAAAGTAAAACAACTAAGACCAGTACCTGCAGTTTGTCTTGTCCGTTCCTCACCAGACTCCGACAGACTGCATCCAGTTCCTCCCCGAGAGAAGAGAGGACCGTCTCTCGTTCTGCTTCCATCGTCACAATCTTCTTCTCCAGCCTCAGAAGCTCAGACTCGGAAACACGTCTCTGCTCATCGACGCTCACCTGATTAGGATGGCAGAGTCGAGTTTGATCATTAGAAATCATCAATAACTTTTGTTCATCATCAGCATTCTTAATTCTATTTGCGTTTTTAAAGAGTGGGAGAAGTGGAGGGAAAATGGGTTTCAAACATTTTCTTCAAATGAAAAGTCAGAGAAAATGCGGAGTGTATTTGTGTTCAGAATAAGACTTTTTAAGACCATTGTGAATTAAAGTTTATTGGTCTTAGATAATGGCATCATTAACAGTCATTATTAATATTTGAAAATGGTCTCAAAACAACATTATCATTTATTACTTGGGCAATTTATCATCAGGTAAAATTTGTTAGCATGACAGGCTAAGTAGTACCACAAAATATCATGGAGAGTTTTTTTTGTCTTCATACTGTTATGGTAGCCAGAGATAGTGATTAATCCAGACACTAGTGTCTTTATGCTACAATTATTTGAGACATGCTCACTCCACTCAGATGATCTCCATTCCACTCATTGTGAGACTACCAGCACCAATTAACTGGACCTCTGTTGAATTAGGTCAGTCACTTTAAATGGGGGAAATATTTGTGCCAATCACTTATTTCTATTTATTTATTACTATTTTGTAAAAATTTGATTTCATTTTGATATAAAAGAGGTTTTTCTTTTTTTTGTGGTATTTTTTTCCATCAAAAAAGCCAAACTATGTTCATCAGGAATGATTTGTAAAAGTAATAAAAGGGTGAAATATTCAAGGAGATGAATGCTTTTTAAAGGTTCTGTAAAATTCTACTGAAACACATTGAAATCTTGTGGTTCCAATGTTTAAAAATAGAGAGGGAAAAAAAAGTCAAACATACAGCAGTGTTCTTTATGTTTGGTTAGTATCGCCAATATTTCCGGGTTTCTTCCAGGACAAAGCCAATCAATAAGTCACAGGACAGGAACCTCAGTGAACAGAGCCGCCGTGGGAATACGAATCACTATCTCTACGCCGAGATAATAACCCTCCCATGTTTCATGAATAGGAACTGGGTTTTCTGCACAAGCCAAATTATAAATCAATACACGTCTGCCCAGGAAAAATCCACATACAACTTATCAGGTCTGTGTCGAGGAGGTGAGCTGGCGTCAATACTTTATAAAAACGCCTAAAGTCACACTGATAAATATGATTTTTTTTTTTTTTTTTAGCAATAGCTAGGATAATATGATCATATAATCCAAACAGATATACAATCAAGTGAAAGGAATAAGAAAGGGCAAGATATACATGTTTGCTTTCAATATGACGCATTAAGCCGGTGATGTTTGAAGTCGGCATGTTTTTAGTTTGCACTATGCAGATACTGTTGTAAAATAAAATGGCCTCCATTCACAGATACAAACCCCAAATCCCAACTAGACGAGCTTGGCTTACTTTGTCTTTCAGTTCCTGCTTGAGTTGCTGGTATTTTCTTTGCAGAAGAGAATATGCGTCGTCTTTAGTGTGCAGCTGCGCCACCAGCTTATCACACTCATCCTTCATCCTGTCCAACTTGATGTGCAGCGCCACGCGCAGCTCTTTGTCCGACACCGCGTCTGCCTGCAGGAGGATGGACAGGGACTGGTTTTCAGAGCCGCCGTGTACAAACAGGTATCATTTCAGCTCATCACAACCATGCCAGTAGGATTTTGCAGGTCGAAAAAGGTCAAGTGCAAAAAAGGTCCAAAAGTGGTCGTGCATCAATGAACTTATCTATGTTCTGTCAAGTCACAACTGATCTGTTGATTATTTTCTAGATTAACCGACTGATTGGACATCAAAAGATGCTTAATAGATTTTCTTTCTACAGAATTTGAATTGGGTGAAGCTAAAACTTTTACCTAGAAGTTCTAGGTAGAAAATATTTACAAAGTTTATTTAAACCTATTTTTTGTACAGCTAAGGCTAAATTACAACTCTGAATATGTTGTTCTTTCAGTAATTGGCCTTTTTATTTTGTCTGTATACTCCAGCTAGCGATTAATCAATTACTAAGTTAGTGAATGATTATTTCAGTAATCGATGATTAATCATTTCAGCCTTCATGCTGAAGTCATATTTTTGATCTCAACGCAACAGAACACAATAGAACAGGAATCGATTAGAGCTGAAACTTATCCAACATCAGTGCCTGATGTTGGATATAAAGGTACTACTAAACTTTTTGAAAAGCCATCCCAGAAGGAAAGGAATTATTGAACAAACGGCAAATTAAAGCATTAGTACAATGAGCGGGATGGTGTGTAAGTAAAGTCATGAATATGTCTTTAAAAACTCCAGGCTCCTGTATAAATAAAGTACCAAAATAAAATTACAAAGGATGTTTTTTCATCCACTTCATAATGTCTCCACTTTGTGTTGGTGTATCATATTACTCCTCCACACTTTCCCAAAAGATACTTTCAACTTGGTGGTTGTAACACATGAAAAAGCTCAAAGAATAATAATACATTTGCTGACTCTGTGTATGTCCACAATGTCTGAAAAGTTTTAAAGAAAAGCTTCAGAAAGGGGAGTTTGGTAAAAGAAAAATAACGTTACACTCACAAACAAATCAAAGTGTTAGGAAAAACAGTGACAAAAGACAAGAAGAGATAAGAGCGACTTGAAACAAAAAAAAGGGCTAAAAAAGAAAAAAAAAAAACCGGGAGCTGGAAATGTGAAATACCAAATTAGAATTGAAGGGAAGCAGAAAGAAAAGGATTAAGATAGAGAGAGGCAGCAGTAGGGGGAAGACAGAGTGGAGAAAAAATGTGACACGAGGGAACAAGGAAATTAGAATATTGTAAGCTATTTTCTGACGAGTGACTGTATCGCAACAGCATATATGCTTTCTAGATGTGTGTGTGTGTGTGTGTGTGTGTGGTGGGGGGTTCTTTGGGACATTTGGTGCACACCCTCAGGCAAGTTTTTAAAAACATTCCAGCAAATGCCTTTGTCCTTCCCGCACTAAGAAATGAGACCATTTCAATGAGCTATGTCAGATATTAATGCCATTCGAGCGGCTAATGGGCTAAACTCAAGCATATCAGGGAGAGCCGCGCCCCTCACCCGAGGGGTGGAGGGAGGAGGGGCTCATCATCGGAGATATTGAACATCAGGGAGGAGGGTGAGTTAAGCAGATCATCTGCTATCTCCGGTGCAGCCTTGATGAGACGACCGAGGTCTGATATGTGGAGTTTTATTTTTTCTTTTTAAATATTCACGCTTGGAGGTTTGGCGCGGCCCCTGAAGAACCGCGGGTGCGCCACACGCCATTAAGAACGCCGGCGATCCTTGGGTGTATTCGGAAGACAGAGTTTCAGCCGACGAAAGAAATTACTTTAAATGAGAGCATTTCCTCCGTGTGTCGCCGGGTCGGAAATATCCCAGATGTTCAGCAAGAACCAATCGGAATCTGATCGCTAATAGGTGCGTTGTGGGTGGGAGGTGAACAGAATCCCTGTGGCTGGTTTGTGATTTTAAACATTTAAGGAGATTTACACAAATTAAGGACGCCAGTTACACCTGAAACATTATGCGGCGATAGAGGTGGCATTGGATGTTTAAGAGGATTTGATTGGGATTTCATAAGAAATACTAAATAATTTCCCCTGACAAGAGTCAGATAAAGAGATTACGACCAGCGTTGTGAGAGGAGACTAATAGGGGGTTGTTTGGGGTTGGAGGCATGAACTAGAGGTTTCATAAAATCTAATTTAAGACTTTTAAAACCTTTTGTAATGCCATCTTGAATGAAGTTTAAGACAGAAAAAATATAAATATAGGCAGTTGTTGGGGCATCCTGCTTTATCATAGTTCATGTTGCTCTCTACCACCTTTACCTCAAGGTGTCAAGCTTAAAAGCTGTTGATTTTGATCACTGGTCAACTTACAGAAGATGACCAGTGCAGCAAACTGGTACATAAATTTGTCCTTATCCATGATAGATGCAAAAAAAAAAAAAAAGCTAGTAAGCTACAAGAATATATTAGCAGCTAGTTAGCTAGTTAACCACCTTGAGTCACAGAACGCAATTAAGATGTCTACAAGTGACTCAAGCTGTTGTGTGACAGAAAAGTCCCACGAGAAATTAAATAAAGAAATGTATGTGATTAATAGTACTGCAACGACAAAATTCAAGACCTGTGGAAAATGAATTTAAGGAAAGCTTAACATTTTTTTTGATGAATTTGACATTTCAAGGCCTTCATTTTAGATACAAAAATTTAAGATTTTTTTAAAGACTTTTTAAGTCTTTAAAGACTTAAAAAGTTTTTGAAATAGTTTTCTTAAGACTAAGAAAGACTAAGACTAAGAGAGGGTGTCTTTGTAATTCAGGACACCCTGAAATAGTGAGAAAAAGATAACACTGCTATGTTCTGGTGCTTGTAATCATACCAATTACTGAGGTAGAGGTCATATTCCTTAAGCTGAGATAGACTCTTAAAATAGCTCAGATCTAATGAAGAGCAAATCTCCTACCTTAATTTCTCTTAGTTGTGTACTCAGTTCATCATTTTCCTGTCGGCAGAGTCTGAGCGTTTCCTGCACTTCCCGATCCTTCCTAGTCCGGTCATCTTTGACTGTCGCTGCCATGTTGTTCAGCTCCTTCTGATGGACCTCTCTCTCCAGCTGCAGCTGCTGGCTCAGAGAGGTGCGCTCCTCCTGTAGCAATGTCAGCTTGGCCTGCAGCTCCGTTGTGGCCCTCTGCATGTCCTTCCTGGCGTTCTCCTCCTCGGCCAGCCGTAGGGACAGCTGGGCGTGCGCGGCTGTCATCTGCTTCAAGGTGGTCTGGAGCTCAGCTTTATCCTCCTGGTCCCTGTGGAGACGGCGGGCTTGAACGTCAGCTTGTTCCTCCAGTATGTGGTTCTCTTCTCTCAGTCTCGCAATGGTGGAGGTCTGACGCTGAGACTCCTCATGCAAGGCGGCCGAGGCCTCCTTCACCTGGGGTCAGGATCAATGTTAGCAACTTACAGGTTTCAGCTAATTCCTTTGGCATTAGTTTTGGCCTTTCACGGGAGGAAAGGACTGAGGAAAAGAAGAAAGGAAGGAGAGAGGAAACAAAGTATGGAAAGGAGGTAAGGCCAGAAGGAAGGAAGGAAAGGCAGGAGGAAGGAAGATAGCTGAAAGGAACAAAGGGAAAGGAGGAAGGACGGGAAGAGGGCCGAAGGGAGGAATGAAGGAAATAAAGGACAGAAGGAAGGTGGGAAAGACAGCAGACAAGGACAGAGGAAAGGAAAGAAGGGAATAAAGAAGGGAGAAAGAAAAGAATGAAGGAAAGAAAGGACAGAGAGAAGAAAGGTAAGAAGGAGGAAAAACGTAAGGGAAGAAGTAAGGAAGGAAAGAAGAAAGAAAAGAAATTACAAAAAAGGAAGAAAGGAAAGAAAGATGGGAGGAAGGAAAGAAAGGAGAAATTTCTATGACAATGACAAATTAGAGATTGGAAACAGAAACACTTTTTCTATATTGTGTCTCCAATATAGAAAAACAAAAGCACACCATCCACACTTAACAGCTTCTATCATCATCCCAGACATCTCCAGACTCCTGACGACTATGAGAACAGAGTTATCTCTAGACGGTGAGCCACATACCTCCCGGATCTCCTGCTGCAGCGCCAGTTGCCTCTGGTGGGCCTCCGACAGCTCCACGCCCTTACGGTGGAGCTCTGCCTCACGCAGGGCCAAACGGCCGAGGGCCTCGCCCAGCTCCCTGCGGGATGCCTCGGCCTGCTGGCTCAGCGCCTTCAGCTGGGCTTCGGAGCTCTCCTTCTCCCTGGAGACCTAAAGGGAGAAAATCGCAACCAAATGAGGGAGGAGGAGGAGACGATAGTAGGGGTATGAGTGGGAGAAAAAAAGAAAAAAGGAAGACATGAGTAATGACAAATGAAGAGAAGAAGGTACGAAAAGGAGCTCTAACAATAATGATGAGAGGAAGAAAAGAATAACAGAGAGACAGAGCGAGAGGAACATATGCAGTACCAGCTCTTAGCTGATAGGAAAACGCCAACACTCAGCGTTTCGATAAAGGGACAATGGTCAGGTCTGTTCCAGGCAGATTGCTGCTAATGCTCCGGCTTTGACTGGAATTTGCAAAGACTTTGCGGCAGCTCAGAACCTAATCATTTAATTGAGCACTTGATTCTCTCCCCTAATTCATTAAGAGGGCAGAAATGATTTCGTAATTAATTCGCGTCACGTAGAATACGCCAGGTGGGAGTCTGTCTTGTCTTGTCTTCCTGGTATAAGAAGCGTGACGGTTGCTTACTGGGAGTTTGGAGGTGACTCTCTCGGTACAAATGGACTGGAAAAAACACTGGGAGGTGACTTTTTAAGCTAATGAAAACTGTCAGCTATTAATTATTCCGCTAAATCCAACCACTGGAACAAAACCGAGCAAATGTATTGCTGTAATGAAGTACCTTTGGGTCTGTAACGCTGCGTCGTGTTTGAAAACTCCGAAGAAATCCACTGCTCTCCATTTATCAAGAGATGATTGCACACTACAGCTGCATCTCAAAGTAGGATAACATTAGAAGAATTAAAAAAAAAATAAACTAGCATCTGAAAAATAAGTAAAAACAAAAAAAAAATACAGAAATGTTATGCAAAACCTTATGGCTTCATGGGGGAAACTGCTGACTTGACAGTCATCCAGCAAATAGTAATCAAGCCCCTTCACAAGGAGGGTAGGTCATAGAAGGTCAGTGCAAATAAAACTGGCTCACACAACGTTTAGGTTTTGTCTTGATCTGTTCTGTTTGGTTGCTTTGTTCAAACTGACACAAACTGAGCAGTAATGGAATAAATATGAAGAATAAATCTCAGGGTCTCCTCCAGTGTATTATAAGCCTGGCGGGCCACCAGGCTTTACTTATGCCTCCAACAGGCTAATAAGCATTGCTTTTTTTTTAAGTCCTTTTAAAATGTTTGCATTGGTTTCAGTTTTATAGTTGTTGAGCATTGCCAACTCTGTTGCTAATTTCTCCAAATCCACCACAGTTGGGCTTAAGAGTCAATACCCAAAACTTTAACACAGATGTAGAATTTTATTTAACTGAAAGTTTACAAAATGGCCAAAAAAATTAGAGCTTTAAAATTTATCTGTAAGAATTTGAATGAGGAAAGTAAGCGCACTAAAGCGCTAAGTAAAAAATTGGCTCACCTTTATGCACATTAGAGGAATAGTGCCAATCACTGGGAATTCTTTTATTATTCTCCAAATCCAGCAACCAACAAAGGGAGCCATGTTGTATTAGCAACGCAACCTGAAAAACTGACATAAGTGCATGACCTCTCTAGCATGGTCTGTAGCATGTTCAATTTTTTTGGTATATTCCATAGTTATCACTCCGCAGTTTTATCTTGAATTTGAAGATAAAGACAATGTTGGAAAAAAGCAATAAAATGAAAATATTCAGTTTCACATTCAGTTTCAGTGATTTGATCTTTAACAAACTAAATAAAACTCATCAGGAAAACTGGGCCTAATTTGTCATCTGTCACATTGTCTTTTTTTAGCTCTTCTTTATGCGTTCCTATTTTTTCAGCCATCACAGGGAAAAAAGGCAATTGCAGGTCATTTTAAGATACATGATCAAGAGTTTAATTAATAGGGAAGCAGATGGGGGAAAAAAAAACACAGCTTGATTCAGACATATGCAGAAAGTCTCAGGTAAATTTGTTAATCTTCCTATCTGTGTTATGAGATACAGAGTGTTTTCACATTTAGAACTGCAAAAATGGAAAGAGGGCAGCCTTGTTATGCTGATTAGTGTGTTTGGAGGATGTGGGTGTTGAAAGCACCTCATGTCTATACTCGGAGACATTATGTTGAGTTTCAGTGAGACAGATGGAGGGATCAGTCAGAGGGAAAAAAAAACCTGAGACTTCAAATTGAATGAAATAGATGGGATGCTGTGCTAAAGAGAGCTCCAGTCACACAAAGGAGTGCCTGCAATGAGAGACCAGTGGAGAAACAGAGGGCTGTATGAGGAGCACAGCTTCAGACTGAGCTACATTTACAAAGAACCTGTCAGTAAACCTTGTTACCGACTACCAGCTCTGAACTAACTGAAGCGTTTCTTGAAGCACACATTGGAGAAAGTGTTCATACCCCTAATCCTTTCAGTTTTTTTAATGTTAAAACCACAGACTTTAATAAATTTGATTGGGATTTTGTGTGAATAATTCCCCGCTTTTCACTCAGGTTTCTAAATAAAATCAGATACAAATAATTAAAGGGGCAGTATTTTGTATTTTCCAGGTACATAGTGCCATTTTACACCATAATTACCTTCAGCTGCTATAAAATTGCTATATGTATATATATATCAAATATGACTTAAAATAAATTTTACTTTGCAAATTAATGCCTTGAAATTGGGCTTACATCTAATTCTATCCACCTACAGGAAGTCATTACAACATAGCTCCACCATTAACCCTTTAACAACCCTTTGCCAGTGTTGCACTGACAAGTAGCTCCTATAATGAGCTCAGCAGATGCGCAGTTTCATCAGGTGTTTGCTAATTGCTGCTGGCTAGTCTGAAGGAGCTGAGTGGGGCAGACGCGGAGGAAAGGTGCAACAAACCAGGTATGTTTTTGATAATGGAATAGCATCATATTTATGATGTAGAACTAAAAAAAACTGCCCCTTTAAGAGAAGTAGTTCTCACTCCAAGATAGTCTTATACCTGAATGTCTTCCAATTGATAAATTCACTTGACAAAAAGGCTTTCTGCTCCTTAAGATGAACCAATTACTGAACAAATTTAAGAACACGTCAATCCAGAGCTGATAACATGGATAAAAATACAACTCTAAAACTATTAATACTGAAAAGAGGCAAGTGTGTTCCATAAATAGTTGATAAAGTTCAGTCTATTGGTGCCTCGCAAGGTTCAACAGATCAAAGATACATATTTTATCAAAAAAATAGGAGAGAAAAGCTCAAAATAAAACTAATGCCAAGGGTGAAAAACAGGCCAAAAGAAAGGTAAGTATTTCACATATCAAATCAAAGTGAATACTCTGTAACTTGTTGTAAAGCGTCTTAAATGTCTTAAACTATCCATTCTCTACAGATCTGACTTTCAGAACTGCAGAAAGAGAGTCTGGTAGAGAAATATTTGGTTTTCTCCTCATAGCCTGAAGGCATCACTTTTGGATTTGAGAAGGACTATAGCATCATTGATCTCCTCACGTCTCAGAGCATCAACGCTATAGAAGTCGTGCATCAGCCACAGTTTCTATCTAAGATGATGCAACAAAAAAACCCAGGAGATCTACATGATCATTGGTCCGGCCCATAGAGTCAATATGCTGTGAAATATAGAACAAGATGGAGAGGTTCAGCTAGAGTAGATGAAGGCTGAAAGAGATAAAAAGATAACTGACTGCAGCGTTTTAACCTGTGTGCTTGTTTATGTTGATTGTGCCATCAAGAGTTTGTGTGTAAGCCCAATAAATACCAATAACATCTGGAAATTGAGCCAATGGTTGTTTCGATATGAAAATTTGGGCCGATATCGATATCCGAAACCAATATTGCTGTTATGGACGATAACCAATCTTCACTAATATTGTATATATTATAAACATATCACTACCTTTTCGAAATTTTGAAAAGCAATAATCACACTGCTGGCTTCACCAATACTTCATTTAAACTTCCCACAATCCTGCGCTGCATCACTGTCACCTGACCAAACAAATATCAAATGGCCAACCTCCTCCCCTCCCTTTCTGGAAACAACAAAATGGATTTATTGTTGTTTTTAATGTTGGCAACTTTTAATTATTGGATATGGTAAAAATAAAAATAAAAAATTGTGATATTGGCTGATACCGATGTTAGTGCTGATACATTGTGCCTCTCTAGGTGTCATTTATCATTTAGATTAAAGAAAATTGGGATAATAATTGTGGGTTAGTCTGAAAATAGTAAGTTCTAATTAATAATTCTTGCAAAGCCCAAATACTGATATCATAGTTTGGATTCTAATGCAGTTTAATCATAAAATACCAAATACCAGTCCTTGTTCCAATAGACCATCAATTAATATCAATATATTAAAAGAAAAAAAAAAACTGACTAACCCACCCACCAGGTTACATTTGCACATGCTCAGTTAACAGCAGTCACCCCATTATTGCCAATTTAGTGACTGTCACGGTGTCTTGCTATAAAAATAATTAGTATAAGTAAAAACTGTGTTCTTACTGGAACTACTTTACCTAAATGGTGCATTGAAATGGGTTATTTAAGAACGACTAAGCTTAGCTTTTATCTGCTGCCTCTTGTTGCTTGTGTATCTTCAGCCCAGCTAAGCTACCACTTCCTGTGGACATTGAGCAACCTGGTGTGACTTGCTTGCTCTCTTGGGTGAAAGTCGGTATTTTTCCAGCTCGTTGGTGCTTTCCACACCCGTGTTTTTGTTGGCCGGATGGTATTTGACGGTAGGTAAAGAAATCTGCCTGCCTTTTTGTTTCCTTTTCAGATGGAAGCACACAGCTCGGTAAACCTGGCGGAGTGACGGACTTGGTAATTGGATAATTTTGTAGTGTGGGACAGCATCCCAATCTGCTGCCTTTTGGCTGATCTGACCGGGCACCGTCACACACTCCAGGATTCAACCAGCTGTTTCTCTCTTCTGTTGAATTTCAGTACACGGTGAATCAGAACTGGGCCGTCTCACTTTGGTGAACGAGCGGAAAAAGGTTCGTCTCACCTACGGGGGTCTAAGGGAAAGTTTGTCTAAAGTCAAATTAGTTTCTCAGACCTTATTGACATTCCAACCTAACAGGAAGTGTGAGGAAGTCAGCAAAGAACAGAATGCGAGTTAGAAAGCAAATAAGAGACAGCACACTCTCCTGTAGCCTTTTTTATATTGTAGTTAACCAATATGCATACAACCATGACAAACCACCACATCTATTGAGGCTACCAGCTAGGGTTGAAACGATTATTCAAATGAATTGTTAGGAATCCATTATTGAAATTTAGTCATTGATTAATCATTAATTGGAATATAAAGGCTTAAAAATTGCACTTTTTTAAATAGAATAACACCCTCAGAGTAGCAGTTAAGCCAAAACTGTACAAAAATTTATACATTTTGTTTTTTAGAATAAACCAAAACATTGTCTGCAAATATATTCTACCCAGAACTCCTCAAATGACATAACTTTAGCTTCACCTGCTTCACATTTTGTAAAAAGAAAATCTCCTATTAAGCAATTTTGGATGTAAAATCATTAATCAAGAAAATAGTCAACAAATCAGTTCTATAGAGATATCAAAAGGTTTTGGAGCAAAGCAACCTAAGAATGACACTGCCACCACCATGTTTCCCCGCAGCTATAGTGTTCTTTTGGTTAATGTGGCAGTTCGAAAGGCCGATAAATAGATTCACAAACAGCAAACCGAGGGATATTAGCGCTCTAATTTCAGTATGTTTTAGTTAGTTTTATAAACATCCCATATAGTCCCAGTTGGTCATAGTTTCCCCCCATTAATTACTGTTTTTATTTATCACAGTTAACGATTTCGCAGTTCCAGTTTTTGTTATTTTCTTAGTTATAGTTAACTGTAATAGCCTCGGTCTGAATGTTTTCTTTGAAAGAAAAAAAAAACTTCTTCATCACATGTATGATACAACCAGCAGAAACTCCTGCACTTAGAACTGCACTTTGTTTCTCGGCAGCATTACACATGCTGTGCAACAAAGTTAGCAGTCAGAGTCAGTTTTAATATTGTGAAACAGTAAGAACTTTTTTTTTCACCCCCAAATATTGAAAGCACACAACTGAAGCTGGACTGAAACTGTGGAGAAGTTTGTGAGTGATGGCTGGACCGACCTGCAGGGCCTTCTCTTCATGGAGTCGACCTTGAACCTCGGCATCCTCCAGCTCCTTCTGCAGCCTCCTGCACTTCGCCCTCCACTGGCGCACTGCTTCTTGGGCCCTGGTCTTCAGCTCGTTTTTGCTCCTCGCGCTCTCCAGCACCAAGGCCTCCATCTCCTTCCTCTCTGTCTGCCCGCGGCTCTGAAACGACCATTCAGCTCTTCAATAAAGCCCACATTCGTTCCTCAAGACCCCGTAACCACAATGGAAGGGGGGAAAAAAAGATTTACAGCTCACGTTATTACAATGCTTTGTCCCAGAACAAAGGTACTACACTACACATACATGTGGCGGGCTTTTGATTGAATTTAAATTACCTGCATGCTTTTCAGCTGGTCCAGAATGCGCAGATGCTGCTCTTCCCGCCCCTCCATGTCAGATGAGAATTCCTTCCATGTTGGGGAAAAGAAAGGTCAAGTGAGAAACCTCGGTTGGAGATTTAAAAAAAAAAAAAAAAAAGACATTTTGGGAACTTTCTGTCTCTGTCCGTGCTCCACCTAGCAACCGCTTCTCTTCATCTTCTCTCAAAGACGGGTCAGAGAAGGTTCAGTTGTTCCAACATCTGGATTTCTTACGATTAAACACTGAAAAGTGGCCCAGAGAAAATCAAGACGACTTTGAAGTTTCGAGTTTGGCAGCGGAATAAAGACAAGGCAAAGCAACATGGCTGCCATTTTGATGCTTCCGCTGAATAAGGATGTCAGTTAGGGGTAATTAGTCAAACGCTGATTAGTCGTCTACATATAAATCCATCCGGCTCATTGTGCTTCATTTTTGCTCGCTTACCTCCAAAAGGAAACGTTTCTTGTCTATTTGATCCAAGTGTAAAATCCATGAGAGGAGCCCCAGGTGATGCATGCAGACACCCACCACATGGCTTCATACCTGATCTGTTACAGGCTGGGTGTGGGAGTTTAGACACGATTTCAATGAGCTCAGATGGTGCCGAAAAGCTTAAAACATAGTCATTAGTTGGCATTGCTGAAACCAGACTCAATCTGGAGTCTCAACACGAAATGTTGGGATTTCCTTTTTACAGTCAAGTGTGTAATACAGTCTGTCTTCTACTGAATTATAAGCGATATAATACAGTAGAAGAAGAAGTCATAACATCTGACCCTCTACTTGGACAGTCACCAAATCTGGAGTTCATCCCCAAGCTAAAAATTGTGTTTATTTTTTAACTGGGTTCCTACATATCTTTCTCAAAAGGAAGGAAAGTAAGAAAAAAGGATAGAGGGAAGGAAAGAAGGAAGGAAGTAAAGAATTGAACAAAAGAATGGAAGACAATGACCAGGAATAGTTTGCCCATTCTTATGGCAGATCTGGAAAATACTTAAGTCAAATTCCAGACTGTGTAGGAACCTCACATGCTCCCGTATCTCCAGAGAAAATAAAAAGATGGCCGACGCCTGTCTCTCTGAAACGCACCTTGACCTGTAAACTGAGCCGCAGATTCTCTCTCTCCTTACTCTCCAGGGCCCTCCTCAGCTCCTCCACCTCGCTCCGGACCGAGGCCTTGTTGAGCTGCCCCCGCAGCTCAGCCACCTCTTTTTCCAGCTCACTGTAATCTGTGACACACACACACACACACACGCACACAAACACACACACACACACACACACGTTGACTGAATTCATGGCAGAAAGGTCTGAGCAGCAAAGGAGAACACATTCAAAAAGCTTCAACGTGTTTTCATTCCCCGACAGACACCTAAAACCTTTTATGATATTTCCAACCTTTTTCTAATGAAATACTTCAAATTTATGTTCGGAGTTGTAAAATTGCGTCAAAACTTTCTTTGTAACTTCTGAGTTATCGCAGGCCGGGAATCAATCTCTGGGTCAAATCTTTATTTGTGCTTGGAGCTGATCACACTTTGTTTTCTTAGAGAATTTTATTACTTTTGCCTCATGATACTTTGCTTCGTCATGCTGGAGAGCGCGCATTGATTACCTGATTGATGAAAGATTTAGATTTTCTTTTTCTTTACTTTTTTGTGGGGGGAAAATGACCTTCCATGTATCAGAATAAATGTCCTTTTTATTTGTGTGCTTCCAGCAGAATTTCAGCGTGTCCTTGTAGTTTTCGTTGACAGATGTTGCTTTGCTTCTTGCCACAAGGATGCTGGTTTGAAGGTCGTCTCTTCATTGTCCTTCCACATGCTCTCCTACTCACCTGCTCCTACCATGTGCAACCCTTTTCAACACTCTGAAGTGTGCAAAGTGATGATGTTTGCGCACTTTCAAAATAATAATTTGTTCTGTCTGTCCCTATTTCATTGGAAACCGTCTTCTAATTCAGCTAGCAAGATGGATTTCAGGTGAAATCTTTACCAGAATCAAAATGTTAGGGGATGATTTAGTGGAAGAAAAATCTTTTTTTTTTGTTTTTGCTTTTTTTTTTCTCAGTTTAGTCATGTTTCGTAATAATTCGCTCGAAATTTGGTCACACAGAAAGATCCAGCTCTACATTCTCATTCACGCTGGATAAAGGTTATTATGTTGTGTGTGTGGACTTTCACTGTCCGAGGTTCAGAAAATAGATTTTATAAAGTTTTGGCATCCTTATGAGAAATGTACTACTATTGTCTCTAAATGGTCCCCCTTCCCACTTTTATATAATTTATTAATTTTTATTATTATTTTCCTCTTCATACATATTTGTGGATAACACATTTTACTGTCATAGGTTTATTTGTTGTATATTTTTTCTACTTTGTGCAAATGTATTTTTTATTTTACCCCTGTTTAGTTTTGCATGTGTGTGTGATGTCTGCGGATTTGTTCATGGGTTAAAATCTGCTTAAATTTGATCCTGTGATTTTGCATCGTACCCATCAATGTATTTCTATTAGTCAACAAAAAAGACATTTGAAGAAGTTGTTCGATCACACTGAGCAATGATCTAAAGTGCTGTTTCAATGATAAAAATATAAAAATGAAGTCGTAACACAGGAGGAAACAGGTGTTCTCAAAAATCACAGACCCGATCATTTCCTCCGCCTTCCGTTCCCCTGACAACCCAGCTACCCGACCCGTGTAGCTGACCTCTGTCTCCTTCTCGCTCGGCGTGGCTGGAACACAGCTGGGCACCAAGCTGAGACGTCTCCGTTTGCGGCCGGTGAACTGCCGTCTTCTCCGCCCTCGTCCTCAGCAGCTCACCACGCATGTTTTCTACCTGGAGGACGGGGTAGAAAACCGGAGGAGAGACATTTCACGGCTTGCTTCGTTTTGTGACGTTTGGCCTCCTTCCCCCGTTAATCAGGCACAAACGCACACCTGCTGAACGAGGGACTCCCTTCTGTCCTCCGACTGCTCCAGTAACCTCCTGGCTCTGCCCAGCTCCTGCTCCATCTAGGAGGAAAACAGCAACGATCTGGACTAAGAGACAGCAGCAAACCCAAAATGCTTCCTAAGACTATTCATACCCCTCAAAATGAAAACATATTTTATAGGCACCAAGTTCCTTTACATCGAGGCTAAAAACTCCACCTGTTCAGAGTCGCTTTTGATTCATAATAACTGGAATATCATTCAATATATTTCATTTGTATTTCCTTGATGATGGGATTTAATAGAATACGTTTATTTTTCATTTCATTATTAGTGACTGTATTGTTTTTATGATGTGCTTTACAAATAAATGTGACTAATGAATTGTTTATTTATTCAAATATCTTGAAATTAAGGAACTTTGTTAATATAAAAATTGTAATTGTCATGTTTAAATCTAGAAACAGATTATCAATGGTTAGTAAGCTAAAGTTTTTTGTCTTAAGCTCAAGTGATAGAAATAACAGAAATAAAACTGCATGCACTACTTTAAAAACTATGGAACAGTTTGAAAAAATGCTCTACCTTAGAAAATGATAAACTCTTATACAATAATAATGAGTTATTAATGAGGATTTAATTTAATGTATTTAAGTGTCAGCCATTTTGTTTGTGGATTTATTTTGGATACTTAAAATGTCTTCAGGCATCAGTGTCAGATGTGTGTTAGAAATTTTATCGCAATAACTTCTGGGACAATTCATCGTCCAGCAAAATTTATTGTAACGGGGCCTACTAGCTGTTTTGTGTTTTGCTTCACATACAATCCAAAGAATAAGATCCACCAAACCCTCCGGCTTTGACAAAACTTTTGAATACTTCTGCAACATCTTGTGATGAAAACTCTGATTTTTACCTTGGACTTTTCCCTCTCTGCTCGTAGAAGTCTCGCTGTCAAGGCGTCTTCTCTTTCATCAGGTCGAACTTGGCACCTCCCTAAATTCTACAAAATCAAACAAAAAAAAAAATCAAATTTGTAAGAATGCAACACAGGAAGTGCTGTTGCTACACTGTTGATTCTCTTCCTCTCAACCCCCCCAACAAACCTCCTCACTTTAATTTTCTTGGAACAGCGTAGAGACATTGTGGCGGATGTGTAACAAGAGCTTAGATCCCACTCAATCCAAAGCATCCGTAGTGGGCCGTGGTGATGAATTACCGCCTGCTCGCAATAACAACCACCGGAGTGACTCATCATCTGTTTGATTCACATCACAGCGGGCCCATCGGTGGGAAAGAAACGCACCCTCTGCTCTCCTTCTTCTCTTACTCCTTTAGTATATAAGAGACTATTTTCCTCTTCATTTCCTCTCATTGTTTATTTACCCTGGATTTTTCTGGTTTTTTTTGGGACAAATGCACTATGTCCCGCCACCCCAGGGCGCCGCTGGTGTCCCATTAGGGAAACGTTCTGTGGAGGGATGCAAATGAATCAAGAGAAAACTCTTTCTTGCTCGCAAGGAGGTTTTGTGGGACAGCGCATGACTACACAGCGCCCCTCTGTGGTTCAACTGGGAGAACGCGGGAAGGAGGAGAGAAAGTCAAAGACAAAAAGTGCTTGGGGTAATTAAAAAAATTAGCAAACATGAGCATGAGCGTTTGAGGCGTGAATCATTTCTGTGGCTAAGTGGATAGTGCCAATCAGTTTAAAGACAACCCAATTGCGGCGCTCTCTCTCTCTCTCTTTGTTCAAAAGTGCTGCAAAATGTCACACTTGTGCTCCTAATTTTAGTCAAGGGTGGGGAGGGAAAGAGGGAGTCAGATTATGAAGGCCCTTATGAGTGGACTCCATGATATAATGATAATTAGAATTGATTTAACACGCGTTAGTTAAGATCCATTTTGCTCTCAGCGGCCTTGCAATGCCCTGAAGTGGGAAACTGTTGAATAGAGCCACTTTACTATATTATTTTGTGTGTGATAACGTTGACAATACAGGTGCTGAATTAAAGTTAATGTTGTAACCATGGCAACATGCAATGCATCAGCAAGTGTTTTTATATTAACCTAGAGACTGAATTTGAACACTACTTTTTTTTTAAGTAGTTAAAAAGTACCATTATGAACTTCTTCTAGCTTGGCATTTTTGTCGCACTTGAAATTTTCAGACCGTGAAAATAGTTTCAATAGTTTCATATTGAAGGTTTTCTTCAACATGAAGAAAACCTTTGGTTTTACATAATGATGGAAAAAATGTATCCAAACCTGATTCTATGTGAAAAAGCAATGGCCCCTTTATTAAATGGTTGAAATACTAAAAAAAAAAAAGAAAAGAAAAAAATAGCTGAAATATTAAAATATTAATAAAAAATTAAAATAAATAAAAAGAATAATAAATGTTTTTCATGGCTGAAATATAAAAATAATTTTAAAAAGAAAAACTGAAATAAACAAAAAATAAAAAATGGCTGACATATGAAATAAAAACTAAAGATAAATTCATTTTTAATATAGTTGAAATATAAAAAATAATTTAAAAAAACTAAAATAAAATAGAAAAATAAAAAAATTACTGAAATATATAAATTAATTTAAAAAATACAATAAATAAAAAAATAAATGTTTCTTTAATGGTTCAAACAAAAATCATTTATAAAAAGAAAATAAAATTAAAATGGATGAAACATTGATTTTAAAAAAGAAAACTGTATGTGTACATATTTTATAAATTGCTGCAATATAAAGCTTGGCAGGGGTCTAGTTAAAGTACAAAGTTAAATTTGCTTCAGATGCTATAGGATAGTTGGATTGGGGTGTGAAGAACAGCTGTGGAAAGAAAAGGCACCCTGACAATATTAAAAAAGAAACAGCATTAAAAAGCACTGAATTAACCAATTCACTGGTTCTCGTTTCTAATTGCACCGCTTTATTAATGTGGTGGAGGAAATCTTCTGCGACTTCGTTTTCAGAGTGAGGAAGAATTTCTCAAGAGAGATCACAAAAATAATTCAGCTGTCATTTAGAAACGCAATTATACTGCTACTTTCCTTCCCAGAGACGGCGGCTCCGATGGCTGGCGCCTTCTTGGAAAATTGAGCCTCATTAAACTGTATAAATACCAGCAATGTGTAAAAAAAAAAAAAAATCACTCTGCTTCTGCAAGTCCTTTATTATGCAAAGTGAAGTGCTGCTGACATTCTTTTATCAGCAGAATTTCTCCCTGTGTGGAAGGGAGTGACTCACCAGAGACTTGTGAGGGGGAAATTAGCATCAAAGTCCGTCCACCAGACGGAGCCAGTGAAGGATAATCTCCGTCTCTCAGCACTTGAACCTTCAACCGTCTCGACTGAGTTGAAATATTTGGCGAACTGAACTGATGTAGCTGCATGTCGACGTAAGTAGGAAGTGTGGTAAGTCGTTACCAAGAAGATTCACCAGTGGCTTCCCAAGTTTTTTGTTGTGTCACAACAATAAACGTCAAAGTATTTTGGTGGGATTTATGCAACACATCAAGGCAAAGTAGGGCGGAATTGTTAAGTAGAAGGGAATCTGGAAAGTTGCACATATACAAGACAATCCTTATGGCAACCGATTATGATTAACCCCAAATATTTTGGAGTAATTTCGTTATTTCACTCCTTTATGAGTCCTGTTAGGAGTTACAGGCCAGAGAAATGCTGGGTGAGTTATTCAAATGGACTGTTTTTGTGGCAGTTTTGCCTGTTTTCTGTCTCAGGAACTTTTGTTTATAGAGATCTCATAATTCGCTTTTTTAAACTGTTGCAGTTCCACCAGGCGCTTGCTAATTGCTACTAGCTAGTCTGAAGGAGCTGAGTAGAGGGAGTTGTGGGGGAGATGGAAGCTCTGAAGCTTGGAAACTGCAGCTCAGAGGAGGACTTAGGTCCACCCGGGCGTTTTGTACTGCTAATGGTTGCCACGGGAGATTCAAGGACTTCTCAAGCATCCACGAAAAAAATCAAGGCAACACTACAGGTATGTTTTAGATGAGGGAAAATGTGTGATGTTTGTGCTAATGTATGACGTTAAATGTGACTTTTCTTTTTAATCATGTCAATCACACACTACAACTTAACATCAAGTAATGCTGAGACAGTAGTCACTTAAACCCAATGTTTTTGACCAATTTTGAGAAAAAATGTGGAGATCTTTTAACTTTGTGTGAATTTTGTGGATTTGTGAAGAACTGGAGGTACTTATTGATGTAATTTGGAGTCTAGAGGGTCACATAAAAAGCTACGAGCGGGCCATATTTGGCACCCGGGCCTTGAGTTTGACATGTGATCTAATATATTGAGCGGCTATAGGGTCACCGTCTTGCAGGAAGTTGAGCCTCCACCCATGCCTTTTGAAATCTACCAGACTGTGATGCTGGGTTTTTCTTTACTACAAGCTCTTTCTAAAGTGTGATGGAAGAATGGCAGCAGATGAGATAAGAAGGGGGAAGGGGGGAGGTTCACCTCCTGCTGGTCATCATCCCTGGCCGCCCGCCACTCCGCCCTCCTCTCTCTCTCTCTCTCTGTGTTCATCTCTCTCTCCAGCTCCTGCAGACGTCTCTCCACGCGGGATGACACCTGCAGGAGAAGAGCGAAGACGCCTCGGGTCACGCGAACGTCGCTGGCACCGCGGCGGCTCGATTAATGAGACGACGGGAAATGAATGTGTGGGAGTGAAGAAGAAAAAAAACTCCACTGTGCCTGGTTGGCAGTAATACACCCCCCCACACCCCCGACATCCCCCATGTTAATCAGGAAGCAGCACGTCGTCCTGTAAAAGACGACGTACCTTTATCTCATCACATCCGCAGACAGGAACAGATAACAAATATTACACATACTGGCTGTCATTTGGCATGTTTGCCAGAGAGCTGATGATGACGACGACGATGTGCTTGGAAATTAGAGTGAACTATATGTTCACGCCGTCAGCTTTTTCCACTTCGACAGAAAACATCAGCATTGAATACGTTAAATGCATCAGTTTAATGCTGTCTTCCATCTGCGACTCACCGAGTCCTGCCTCTGGGAAACCGTCATGTGTTCCGACAGGTTCTCCATCGCCCGCCTGGTGTCAATGTCCGACCTTCGAAACAGAAAAAAAAAAAAACAAAAAGAGAAAACAGACAAATCGAAGCGACAGAATCTCCTCGGAAAGATTATTTCTTTCGCAACACGATCGATCTGGATGTGAAGGCATAATCTGAAGCAGCGGGAAAATAATTATTCAGCTTCGGATGTTGAAATATGACGGGGGATCAATTTGCTCTGGTCAGAAGCGGGAGGGAGGAAGGAGAGAGGTTTTTTTTAATAACTTCAAAATGTCAAACTCTAATCTATGCTGGGGGAATGATCTGCGGTCGCCCGACTCTGCTGCATCTCTTCTGATTTCCATCGACTTTTCGTTGTTTTTATTAAGGTGGTTTAAAGACATTGGAATCAAAGATTTAGTGGAAGATTAAAGTAAAACCTTAATAATAGTGAACATGATAAATTTGGGTTTACACGAGGAGAAGACTTTAGCTACAAAAACAACAGACAAGACTTTTAAAACCGATGATGACTAATATATTGAGGCATCAGTTATGACGAACCCATCGTTTCCATGACACTTTTCATTCGGTATCGTTACGATTTGTTGCCATGACTATACACAAACTTGGTCACTAAAAAACTTGCATCAAGGTGGGAACTAAAGTTAGACTCCATTCCACTGCATAAATATAAGATAAATGTACAGAGTGAGGATGCATGACATTTAAAATTGTAACTTTGAAAATACTGACTCCAAGCTGTACTTGAAATGCAAGACTTTTTCCATTCTTGAATGTATTTTTCCAAACTCCTCCAGGCCTGGAAAAATCACCTAAACTCCAGGCTATTCCAGATTGGTCTGGTCTGGAATCCTGTAAATTAGGATTAACAAAGCCAGACTCAAACCCTCCAACCCTCCATTTGAAGGGAACGGCGCATTCATTCAGAGTTTCACTGTAACAGAGGCAGATCTGCCTCAGTCTAGTTAATATGCAGCAGCAGTTGGTGAACAGAGCATCCATTACAGGCTTCAGGCCAATCAGGCTATGAAAACATTTCTCCATGTTCTACAAGCTTTTCAAATCAGACATTTTTCCTCTTCCACTAATTACTAAATTAGGTTGATTGATTAAGAGCATTTCAAGAAAAAACCCTATCAGCTGTGAGTGAACTGCAGTATTGAATATAGCGGCATTAAAAGCAGCAGGTACCTGTTCCTTCGGAGGATTTCTCTATCCAGGTCATCAGACATCCTCTGCTGGTCGGAGTACAGGTCCCGCAGGGTCTGGTGCACCGAATGAATCTGTGAGAAAAAAAACACACATACACATACACATACACACACACACACACACACACCTCCAGACTCAATTCAAACCATCAGAGGCTGACTTAAACACACCACAATCTAAATTCTTCACACATTTTACTAATCTGAAAAGAAGGAAAAAAAAAAAAAAAAAAAAAGATTCTGTCTCAAAGCGGCAGAACACAACAGCTAATGTTGTTGACTCAGTGTGCCCTCTTGTGGCAGGTTTACGGAACTGCAAAGCTGTAATAATCAGATGCAGGGGATGCTGTTACTTACGTCGTCTGCAGCCCGGGTGGAATCCCTGAAGCGAACGCCAGCAGACTGAGACCTCCTTCTGCCTTTGGGGCTGCCGCCGTAATCCTTCAGCGGGGAGGTGGGCTGGAAGCGCTTCTCCTCTGGAAACACAACGGTGCCTTAAATTATGGTAAAAATGTAAACGTGACACTAACCATTATGTTAGTAATTTATTATTGTCACAACCAAATCGAAATGATTGATTGATCACAATTAATTAATTAGTTTGTTAATCGATTAATTGGTTGTTTCAAGAATCAATTGATCATTTCGCTAATCAATTGATCCCAACTGATAATTTCGGAACTCAAGCAATCACAATTAATTGATTATTTCAATAATCGATTAATCACACTAAATTGATTGTTTCAAGAATTAATTGATTAATTGATTAATCAATTAATCAAGAGTTAGAACAAACAGACTAAAAACTAGTTTCTACTCAGGAGTTGTTGTTGCCATGAACAACGCTTATTCATCAAACTCTGGTCATCATTTTCTTAACATATCGGTTGTTTCTGTGTGTTTCTATTGCATTCTTTTATATTTATCTAAATAAACTTATTATAATTTATTTATTTTCACCGTTATTTTGTAAATTTCATTGTGCTAGCTTAAACAATGACAATAAAGGAATTCTGTTACTGATTAATCATTTTAGGCAATCAATAAGGGCCTAATTTCATATACGAAAAAAGGACATAATAAGCAAACAAACAAGAAAAGCATCAGTTGTTTACCATACCTGACCCTGAGTAGGCCTCAAGGTCACTGTTGTGGAGGGAAGAGACGGAGGAACTGCGGACCCCATTGGTCCTGCTCAGCCTCCGTGTCTGCAGCTGATTGATTGAATCCTCTAAGCTCTCCCTGAGCTGATAGACAGGGGGGAAAAAAACGAAGAAAAAAGATAGTACGCATTACTGACAAATCACAAAGACAGAAATCACTTTAGCAAGGCGAGGCAAGCGGCGAAAAACAGAAAGTGATTAAATAAAACGGGCAGAACATGCATCCTAAATGAAATAACTGCAGATGAGAACGGGACAGCGTGACACAAAAGAGCGAGGGCTTGAAATGAATGATGAGAGTGGAATAAATAAGGAGATAACTGCATGGGAGAGTCGTGGTGGGCTACAATCCATTTGGCTCTCACAGTGATGCAGCTTTCTTTTCTTCACATTTCTCAAAAATCTTTGACACTAATAATCGTTTTTTTTTTCTTTTTTTTACACATCTCGCAATCCTTAATTTTTTCTGAGAAACATTCCAGTCCTGTACAGTCGTACATTTCAGTGTCATTATATAATAAGGTACTAATTAACTCACAGTTCTGCCAGAAAACACGGATTTAGTAACAAAAAACAATTCAAACTTGCAGTCTAATCATACAAATTAGCTTGCTTACTGCTTTTGTAGTGGATCTGCTCAGCAATAACTTATATAGATCTAGAATTTAACTGAGTCAGAAGCTAAAGCTCAGAGATAGTGATGTAAACATAGTGATCACCAGGGAAACGTGGCTTCATTTCACTTCATATCATCATCACAATTTTCCAAAAATGTTTTTATCTAAATTCATGTTTTTCTAAAACCCAATGCCTCTACTTCACATATTTTAAACACTGTTTATCTTTTTCTTCTTAAGGGTTTTTTATGGGTGCTTGAAATCCTTGAAAAGGCTCAAAATTCAATTAGCTGTTTTCAAGGTTTGGAAAGTCCTTGATTTTTGTAAAGAGTCCATGAAAGTGCTTGAATATCAAACTGCAAAGCTTCGTGATAAATTGCAATCTAAAATTTGATTAAAAATCTCAATTTGGGAAGCAATTTGGGCAAACAGCTGAAACTAGAAATTTTCATACAGCAAACAAAGAGACACATACATGTTATTTTCTCTCTGTCTGAAGTTAAAATCAGACCAAACTTTTCTTGTTTTGTCAGTTAGAATCACCAAATTATTTCTATTTTGCTAAATGCAAATAAACTTAAAACATTTTAGAGATTTCTTTAAACTATCTTTCTCTGTATATTGTGTTTAAGCATTTAATTTGAGCATAAAGCAGTCATTTATCTTAACATTCATTTGGATTGTTTCATTATGATGAATATTTATTATTACTAATGGCGCAATGAGTTATTGGGGCCTGCCCATAGCATTACATGGGAGGGACCTATTGTTCTACACCAAATAGAATGTCTCTTTATTTATTTATTATTCTTCTGTCACCATTAATGCGGCTCATACCGCTGCGAGAAACGGCACAAAAAGGTATCAGCATCCGGGCTATTATTTTTATTGGGGTTTCGTGTAAAAAGCTAAAAACGAGCAAAATTTCCAACTGCCGAACCTTAGGGTGCGTTCACACTGCAGCCTGAAGTGACCCAATTCTGATTTTTTGGCAATTCCGATTTTTTTGCCGGGGCCGTTCACACTGCCAGTAAATGCGACCTGTATGCGTTCTGCAGTGTGAACGGGCAAACGATCTGAAAGTGTCCCACATGCGCAATAGAGGGCGCAATAGCGTCAGCGTTCTCAGTGTTCTGCCAACCGCCATAAAAAGAAGTAGTGCTCAATGTTTGCGGAAGTAAACATGGAGGCTAACGGTGGAGCTTAGCTTACATATTTGAAGTTGTTGTCCGGCCAGAACAGCATATTAACAATTTAATCCTCATATTGTCCGTCATGGTTGTTGTTTTTCTTCCCGCTTGCGCGTATCAGGACACAGAATACTGAGATTTGTTGAGAATCGGATGAAGGCGACCTGAACGTTAGGCCGCATTTGAATCGGATACGTATCGGATATGGGTCACATTCGAAAAAGAATCCGACCTGTGCTGTTCACACTGCCATGAAAAGATCGGATACAGGTCGCATTACGTCAAAAAAATCGGAATTGGGTCACTTCAGGCTGCAGTGTGAACGCACCCTTAGAGTTTAACTGACACCAACTGCCGCTTTTTTAGAGTGAGAAAATGAGTAGATTTTTGACCTCAAAATAATTTTGAAATCGCTCTCATGGTAGCAAAAATTGCTCTATTGGTATGAAAGTCGGTCATGACATTGATACGCGTGTCTGCTCCGGTAAAATGTTTTCAAAATTTCCCTAGGGCTTACGGTTTTCTGTCCAGGTTCTTCAGAGCAAAGTGATGGGACAGGACTAACTGACGCTCCACCCCAGTGTTTTACAAACATTCCTGAAAAATTTCTGAGCTCGGTGCACACCATCTTTGTCTCTTCGCTGTTATTACTGTGAGTGAGGTAGAGATATGAACCGCAGTACTGTCGGAGCCGACAAATAGCCCTCTCATATGCTTCAAACGGTTTTCGGATTGCTTTTACGGATCCTGAATGGGAAGGAGTTGTTCTTTTTGCTTTTTTCACCAAAATTGACTGGGTGTCTCATAAAGATAGAAATCCTTCTCCACCTCTGTCTCTCACACACAGTTAGCAGAGGATTAATCACTATAGCAACAGAATACAGAGAAAGGCAGAGCTGCTGGTTTGGACTGCCAAGACTCTGTAGTTCTAAACATGGCGGAACATTTAATACAGAGGGCAGAGCAAAAGGTCAGAACTACAACATGGTGGAACACTCAATTATTACAGAGGAGAGTTGAGCTGGCATTTAAAACTACTTGCTGTTTTGGGCATTATATAGTTGGATTAACCAAACCAATGTTACACATTGGATTAGTGTGGCAAATTAAAATGAAGCTTACTGAAAATTTCAAAATAAAAGCCTTGACATTTTTCACATCAGGTAATTGCTCTTTTGGGTTTTATATGACTGGTTTAAACAAACCACTGCTACAGAATGAATTAGTGTGGTCATTAAAATGAAGCTTATTGAAACTTTCAAAATAAAAGCCTGCCTATTCCTCTTACGTCAGTGCACCGCCATAGGCGGTGCAATAATATTTAGCTTTTTTTATGTTTTTTATTCTCAGGATAGCACAAAAATTAGCATTTCACTGCCCTTGACTTAGCATTAGCCTTTACCTAAAATAACCTATTAGCTAATTTTCTTACTTATTAGCGATGTTTAGTATACTAAATGGAATAAGTCAATGACAGACAACATGCCAGTGATGCCCCACATGCTACTGACATGTGGGGCCAGTAGCATGTGGCCTCACATGCTACTGGCTCTCACGCTAATGTTAGCTCTCAAGCTAATGTTAGCGTGAGAGCCTTCACGCTAACATTAGCATTTTGGCTAATTTTAGGTTATTCATTGATTTTAACATAATGAATGGTACAAGTACAGCTTAGTCAACATGCATCTGCCTCTCCACAGGTTATTGACTACAATTTAGCTAAGCTTAGCATTGATGACTTTTTTTAGCATCAGAACGCTGGGTCCGAACCGACGGGCACACTTTAGCAGTCCCCGGTTAAATTTCTTCGGGAATTTTCTAGTTGATCAATGTTACTCACATAAAGGCTGTCTTATACTTTAGACATTAAACAACTGTGTTGAAATTGGGAGGTTAAATTTGTGTTTTGTTATCGGACCTTCAGGTGGATAGTGTGTGTGAGAGAGACATTTCAGATTCAGAACATAAAATTTTGTTGTATATTAGTCTGATTTGTCCCTGCTGTAGAATGTAGAAAAAGACATAATTAATAACAATAAATTATATGATGCAATATAATAGCGAACTGAAAGTCTTTTTTTTTTTAGTTAATCTGTATTGGTTTGGATGGAAAAAGTTTGAAAACTTACCTTGAAAATGCTTGAAAAGTGGTTGAATTTTATTGTGGGAACCATTTTTATATTTATTGCATGTTTATGTGAAATTCACCGTTTGGCAAGAAAGCTGACGCGCCTCACTGTATTTAAATCTACCTAATGGTATAAATAAAATATTTTTGCAGAGCTAGTCAGCAACAATGTTCATTATCATCATTGCACTACAAGCAGCCATCTTTACAGCTGGTACAGATCAACTCTACAATAAAATATAAGGGTCAGGCTAAGATTTTGGTTTTTTTTTAATGAGAATAAAGTCATAATGTTACAAGAACATAGTGGTAATAATACAAGAATAAAGTCACATGACAATAAAGTCAAAATAATATGAGAATTGTCTTGATATTACCAAAATAAAGTCATATTAGGAGAATTAAGTAGTAGTTTTAAAGTTTGTTGTTTTTTTTTGGGGGGGGGGGTTTCTTCATAATTTTAAGATGTTCTTTTGGTAAAACCATTCCGCTAAATATTATGACTATATTCTTGTAACTAAGCAAAACATTTTTGCAGCCAGGCTCTAATTCTCCATCATAAAAGTCACAGAAGGGACGATAAAAATAAAAGCCACTCTTTGAAAATATCTCCTGTTGTTGGTAGTTTCTTTTTTTTTAGAAAAGAAAGCAAGAAGAAAAATCAATATTTCATTTTTAAGCCACATATCTATTGCCCAGCCTTATAGAAAGAACATAATTTTGTCACAAAGCTAAATAGGTTTGCCAAATAAAGTGCCCAGGGAGCATGGAAAAGATAACCAAGTCAGCATCTTTTTAAAGACTTTTAAAGATATATATAATAAATAAAAGCATGTCTCACCAGTGTCATGGCTTCAACTTGATCATCTGCGTGATCCCTGTATTGACCCAACATTTTGTCAACTTGGGTCAGGTTCCTACTTGTGTCCTGAAACATATGCAAAGCAAAGTTTATCCGAAGTGCTAATTTAAGAGATTTTGATTAATAGATTAAATATTCACATCACTTTTTCCACAGGCTGTTATAACAGAATAAATCTACGAAAACAAGTGTGTAAAATCCGAGCATAGTCTGTAACCATACCTGTAAGGTGTTGGCGAGGGTGCTGATTTTGTCAGAGATCTCCGCGGCTCGCACGTCTTCTCTGCCCCCGCTGACACGTCCTCTGTCCCGTCCGGACCTGCGGTGGGTCTCACGCCCCCGCGGCCTGTGTCCCCGCACCTTCTTTCCGAACGACTCTGACTCGCTGGACGTGTCCATGGCTTGAGACATGTCCAGCGGACAGCGCAAAGCGACGAGCAGCGGCCACAACTAGAAACGCTAACTGTTCGCTCTAACGTTAATCAGCAGGGTGGGATAGTTGAGAACTTTTTTTTTTTTACTGAACATAAACATGACGTCGGAAAACTACACTGACGCTTTGTCATTTTACTTCTAAGCTAAGACACAGCGCTATCCGACTAAGTGACGACGGCTGAAACTGCGCTTGAGCCCGTCAACCGCAGTCCATCTCATTGTTGTGAAGGATGCTCCGACGGGTTAGCAACAAGTGGAAACTACAGGGAACGTTAGCCACCTAGCTAACCAAACGTTCGCCTACAAATTAAACCCTCGGATAAAACGTCAAAACGACTAGATAAAAACTAATGAGGTAAATTAATAACGCTAGAAATGTACTGTAAAGACGGCGCCGGTCGAGTTTCTTTCAGCACTGATAAGTAACAGAAGAGTCTCCTTACTTCATTCTGCTATGGCAACTTGAACTAGCCGCGTCTGAGCTGGGAAAACAACGGAGCGCAGCATCCTCGAGGAACGCTGGGAAGTGTAGGCTCATGGCATTGGAACTGTGTAAGAATGTATCATAGCTGGACTACATTGTCCAAAAGGGTGAATTTGCGCCGGTGCTGCCGCTCTTTAGAAAGAAAACAAGAAAAGAACGCCTACAACTACTGAAAAACCATAACAAATAATTAAATAAATAATAAATTATACAAATAAAGAAATATTAAATAATAATATATAAATATATACATAAATATGATTGTTATAGATTATATAACGAAATCCTATAATAATAATTGAATTGAATAATTGAATCTTTTAAATGCAATCTCTTATACAGTTACATGCAAAGCTTGGTGAAGACTAAAATAAAAACAATACTATAAAAAATGAAAATAACACATTCGAGCTGAAGAAACACTTTCTCAAGTCATTTTTTATCAATATTAAACTTCACATAACTTTAATCTTTACAGTAGGTAATGTATTTTTGTTTGAATAGAGTACTTCAAATGTCAATATATATTTACTGTATCTCATTTATCTCCAATTAACTCGCTGCCCAGCGAGTCATTTTTTTATCAGGTTCGGCAGATAAAAAAAAAATAACATTACAACAACAAAACTGGTGTAAAACCAAGAACTCCGAGGTTGTAATGTAATTTTTGGTTGTAATTGTACTTTCTTCACTGAAGTTTTTTGAAGAAGATTTAATCAAGTAAGTGCAACAATTGTTCATAATAATATTCCTCAAATAAAAGTAAAAAGCATAGTGAAGTGAAACTACTCATAAAAATATCCCCCCCACCCCCCAAAAAAAAAAAAAAAAAAACTTACTAAATATGAATACTATCATGACATGGTGACAATTTTAACAAATATGTGGATAAAAAAGGCGTATTATTGTTTGTTTGTTTGTTTTTGTTAGGGCACCAAACCCGGCTCTAGTGTCCCTTGTCCTTTTAAATCGGGCCCTGCGGCTACACCAGGCAAAAAAATACCCACGTTTTTACCGACAACGCCACGCAGAAGGAGGGGAAACCGGGATGGGGACATTCTAACTCTGCCTTTTGTAAGTCCACCCTCTTCTTAAGTCGGAGACCACCTCCTAGGTACAGCATCCCCCCACCCCAAAAAAATAAAACCTTTCAGCTCCTCCAGTCTGGGGCCTCTGCAAGACACGGCGAGCACTTAGGACTAATACACCAACCACAACAAAAAGGACATCACGCAACTTTCAGCAGGTAAAAACAAAAATGTTGCTGCGGACTTTTGGGAGGCGGGCGACCTGCTCGGACATCGGCACTTCCTCCACCCGGCTGCGCCCCACCACGCAGGTGCTAACATGCGCGCTGCTGACCCTCATCACTCTCCCCATCAGCGGCACCGAGCTGCAGCCTTACTCCTGCCCGGACAGGGGCAACTGCTCCGAGTGGAGAGCTCACGCGATCTGCTGCAGTGACATTGATATTCTCCCGAGGTTCCCAGCAAGCACAGAAACACTGTAAGTAGTAGGCGTACTAAACGCATCTGCAAAAGCGATTCTGCTGTCTCTCTTTCTTTCTTTTTTCATGCATTTTGAATGTTAAAAGCGCTCTTAACCCTGAGGTAAAAAGAAAAGAAAAAGAAAGAAAACCATTACGCTATAATATTCCATCAAAGTGCACCCACGGGGATTTTAAGGGCCGTCTTTTAGTAAGCAGTTATTCTCTTTTCAGGTATTATTCTGTCCATTAGTGTTAAGGCAGATTCAGCTTTTCTAACCTATTTTTCTACTTTTAAATGTCTGAACATTAAAAAAAGAAGCAAAATTTCAAGGTGTGTTCTGGCGTAATATGATGGATAATATGATGAATAATTAACTTCAGCATTTCTCACGCAAACTGTAGGAAAACAGAGAAGCCAACTTTCCAATCAACACACGTTGACTCCCGGAAGTTTATATGTGTTGATTTTTTTTTTTTAATTGCATAAGGCTAGCCAGCATTTTTTTCTAACCTACAGAAATTGACCAGATGGTATCGTGTGATCATTGAAAGAGGAGGAAATCAGACGTCCAGTGTGTACGTAACATTTTACAGTCTTCCATATGGGCATTTAAAATATTGGGAAAAACGGCATGAATTAACAGCCAAAGTGCTACTGACGCGAGTTGCCAGAGAGCTGTGAAAAATCACAGTGCACCCCGATTCTCCTCCCTTTTCCTAAAGCAGAATTTCCAGTAACACCGAAACAGTAGTGAAATGAATATGAAAATTCATTTTCAAATCCCAGAAGCGCTGGGTCTTCTGGGATTTGCCTGTGCTAATTTTGGACTCTATATTTTTGCCCATTCTTCTCTGAAAACAGCTGAAGCTCTTTCGGATTTGATGGCAAGTGTCAGTGAGCATCAGTTTTAAAGTCTTGCAACATCTTCTTGGTTAACTTAATTCAATTTATTTCAGTTTATTTATACGAGGCTGATTCACATCATCATCTCAAGGCACTTTACTAAAAAAAGTCAATTATCAAACAATGCAGTCAAGTTTAGTTTATTACTCCATTTGATAAAAATGTGCTCCGTTGAAGGAAACCCAGAGGACTGAATCATATTGATTGTAGCATTCACTACAGCAATCCCTCACACTTAGCATGCATGTGGTGACAGTGGATAGGAAAATCTCCCCTTTACCAAGAAGAAACTTTTAGCAGAACCTAAACCTGGGTCAGTGTGAACAGATGTCTGCCACAAGAAAACAGAGTGTACACACAAAGAGAAAAAAATAGCACTGATCAGATCAGATTTGTAGAGCGCAGATCTCTGCAGCTCCTCCAGAGTTACCACGTCCCTCTTGCACTGTTTCTGTGATACATGTTCTTTTTTTCCAGCCTGTCAGTTTAGACAGACAGCCATTACTAATCTTTCTAGAAACTCCTCCACAGCTTTATACCTGGTCGGTCTGCCGTGTTCCCTGGTCTCCTATGCTATACCTTGCTATCCTCTTTCTTGTGTCTTAAAGGTCTTGGTAATTGTTGGAAATCTAAAAACAACTACAAAGCTTCCAAGTTGTTACACGGATCCTTCTCTGGCTTATAAATCGTTTGCATTGGACTCACTCAGTGCAGCCCGAGTTATAAAGAGGGTTCTCTGCTATGTTATCATAATCTTCATTCCTGCCTTGTAATGTCTCGCGATATCCCTTCATCCCTTCTACAACCCTTTGCATTGCAGCCATCACATAAAATTATACCCTGATCACTGCTTCAATTCACCGGCCCACATGCCTTGAGTGTCCACTTTAGTTTCCTCACATTCCTGCCCAAAGTTTACCCAGCAACCTCAGGAGAACAAAAGACATGAATCCATCCCTCAAGCGCTATATAAAACTCTCGGGTAAAAATATCTGCCACATAAGCCTGAAATAGATCACGTATTGACTGGCATGTGCTAGGAAATTAAACGTTAGGAATTTGTACTTTGTTGTATTCTTGCTGAGGAATAAATGACCCATCTGTCACACTGGCCGTTGAGACTTCAATCTGTTAAAATTACATAATTTTGTGAGATTAAGTAATAAATTCATATCCACCTAAGGCATAGGGAATCAAAGAGAGTATGAAAAGAGTACAGGTGAAATAGAAAATTAGCTAGCTCATAGCTAACATAGCTAGCTAGCTAACATAGCTCAAATAGTTCACAATTCCCTTGCAGAAAGTCCAACTTTCAAGACAACTTGTTAGCAACCAGCTAAAATTAGCAAAACAAACTATTTTAATGAGGGAACAGTGACAGTACAAATTTTCTCTATGTCTCAATGACAAGCGTGTTTGTTCTTGGAAGTCAGAATTTCGGGCAGATTTGGTTAGCTTGAATTGCTAATAGAATGTAGCCTGGTCACTAGCATAACAGTTAGCAAATCTCACTGGTTTTCCGGCTTCTAATTAGAACTCAACTAAGGTGCGACATCATTCATGAGCTTTGACTTTCGAATCAATTTTACCTACATTGAGTCTGTAGGAAGGATATCTACAGTTAATGTAGGATCATTTCTATTGAATGGAATAGAACAACTTTATCTTTCCCCTTACTGGTGACAGAAGTTGTTCTATGAGAAGGGCTCCATCAGCAAGTATTCTGACATAGTTACACAGATCCCTTAACAAATCCAGAGGAACAAGTGCATTAAACCACATGAAAGAAATGTCTAAAGCTACAGTAAACAGTTAAGAGGAAAAGCTGTACTCATTTTAAGGAGTTTAAAATAGATATGATTTATTGTAGATATTTTTCCAGGCCAGTAATTATTACTGCCATTCATTGTAAAGATGAAAATATTAAAGACAAATTAATTACAGTCTTGGAAGCTGTGCAATACAATTATTAAAATTTACCAGAAAGAGAAGGATCTACCGCAGTTGATGGAATGTATTTTTTGCAGAAAAATGAGTGAAAGTAAAAGTACGTTTTTTAAGAACGAAATGTGAATGCATGACAGACATCTGTGAGGTTATTTTTTCGTGGAGTGTGCCCTCTACAGTATGGAATCCTTTGTGTGTGTGTGTGTGTGTGTGTGTGTGTGTGTGTGTGTGTGTGTGTGTGTGTGTGTGTGTGTGTGTGTGTGTGTGTGTGTGTGTGAAAGTTTGTTTGTGTGTGTGTGCAAGTGCGTTTATGTGTGAATGTTACTCCATGTGTCACTGGGAGTCAGAGATGTGGAAAGCAAAGCAAAGTACACTAAGAGGGCGGCGTAGCGTGACACCCTTCTGCGTCTGGACGATGCATTCAGATATAATATTTACCTCTTACAGCACGTTTCTTAAACACCCTGAGAAAGAATACCATTTGAGAATAATTTAGTGAGGTAAAAGAAGTCTCCAAGAAAAAAGGTTGGATAGTTTTAGTCTCACAGCAACCTCTGAGTTTTATGACTGGAGTTTGAATGAGATAAATTCTGAACTTAGTTCGGCACAGATCCCTAAAAAGTCAGTGACATCCTAATCCTGTTTCTCAAATTGATAAATAAATGACCGTTGGGAATCATTTATAAACAACAGAATGCTAAGCTAACTTGAAACTACCTTGCATCTGAGCACCCTAGTTAGGATATAAACCAGGAAATGAAGGGAGTTTAAACTTTTCAGAGGGTGAGATCTGTATTATAATATGTAACTCATGCTTTGAAATGTTGGCTATTCTATACTAAAATGAGACAAATCTCTTGATAAAAAGCTCCCTGGACAATCTAGTTATAACACGTTCCATCCTGAAGAATAACTTGTGGTAGTTTTCTCCTTAAATCTTTTAGGTGGGCTACGCGGACCTCTCCTTACATTCCTGGGAGAAATTGCATTCTGTTTCCAGCTAAGGTGGTTTGGTGCCAGGATCTGTTCTGTGTCCCTCTGTTTGTGTAAGTTTGTCAGAGCGCGTGCGGAGGGCTGTGCTCCACCGTCTGCCGACTGCTGATCTGCCCACATCACTGTGATTCAGACCTGTAGTCCAGATCTCGGTTTCTGAATTCATCCATTGTTTCTCTAAATAACCAGAGGGACACAAAGAGGCTGGCTTTAAAACCAGTTTTTAGAAGAGGTATATTCTACATGCTGTTCATAGCTGAGACAGAATTAACTCTGTCTGCGTTTCCTCGGTGCCAGGAATTCAACATGACAGATTCACATGTGGCTACAATCTTGATTCCCAGTTAAGATTCCTCAATCCACCACAAGAAAGTCACCTGCCAAGGTCACATCAAAGATGTGTACTCCCAATTTTCCTCTTATTATTATCCATTTATCTTAAAATTATGTTCTTTATTTGCCTTTGAATTTTAAAGTTTAGGATTTGCATGAATTTCATTCGAAAGTAGCTTTATCGTTTCTCATAACTACTCAAACACTTTTTTTATGGCTATTCGATAGATTTTAGGTTACAGGTGCCTGGTCTAGTTTTTGATGATGTTGGTAGAGAAATAGTGTCTTTTATTAATAACAAGAATCCAGAAAGAAATCCTGTGATCATTAGCCTTGCATTAAAGTTAGATGTAATATATGTTACAAAGCATCTTTGTGTACTTTTAAATCACTGTTTATAAACGTTTATAATGTTAATATTTAGTGTGAGTATTGAGTATTTCTCAAAGCTGCACTTTGCTATGCTAAACTAAGGTGACACATGTCAAGCTAAGTTAAGCTATGCTAATAATAACATACTTAACTTATTTCTTTCCGTGACTCTTCTCTTTTCCTCTTACATGACTTTGACACATCGTCTGAATCGTCTCTGTTGGCTCTGTGATGGACTTGTTACCTGTTTGGGGTAACCAGTCCACCTTGTGGTTCCTGTAAATGGACACCAATCTTACTGCCACACTGAACAGGATTAGGCCGGCAGAGAAAATTAACGAAGGATCGTTATGTTTTTTTTCTTTCTTTCACCAGATTGCTTTCTGATACCAAACTCTCATCTATTCCAGCGAATTCTTTTGCCAGCGTGGTCAACATCTCAGGGATGTAAGTGCTTATTTTTCTTTCTTATATGCACATCTATGCATCTTCACATCTCTTTTTTTTTACATTCACCTGCTGTTTTTGCAACATGACTTAGGGCTGCCATGTTTTATCCTTTGTCCCTCTACCCAAGTACAGTATCTGCTCTCTTTTCAGTACCATTTCTGAGCCCTAATTAAACCTATAGAAGGTTTTCTTCAGTAGGAATATTGGCCCTTAAACCACAGCAGGCTCAGACATTCACTGGGGAATTGAGTGTGTGTTGGACTCTCAGTAGAGGTGGAGATTTTTTGTTGAAGTAAGACGTGACATTTCAGTGCTCTCGAGTCTTGCTCTTCAGCTGCCTGGTGCATGTCCAAGATCCGCATGAGTGGAGATGGACTCGGATGAGAAGTTTTCTGTGAGCCTCAAGTGTCTCTAGCTAAAGTTCCTACTGACTGAAGGATATGAGAAAAAAAATTTATTAATTAAAAATGCAGCTATTTTTTATGGCGTGATGCTATCTGAAAACCAACAAAACAACCATAAACTGCAAAGCATTTTACTGGGATCTTACATAATAAATGACAACTGTGAAGTGGAAGAAAGGAAACTTAACGGGCCAGTGTTAGGTAAAATTGATTTTTTTTTCCTGCTTGACATCATGTCATAATGTTATTCCATCATCAAAAACATACCTAGATTGTTGCTTTGATTCTTTCATGCATGTTTGAGAAATCATTTAATCTCCCATGGCAACCATTCAGCTGTGCAAAACGCTTGGGTGGACCTAGCCCCGCCTTCAAGACGTAGCTCCTCCTCAGAGCTGCAGTTTCCGAGCTTCCGCTTCCCAGAGCAGCTCTCCCCCACGACTCCCATTCACTACAAATCTGACCTTTATGGAAAAGCAGCCATATGTGACACGAAACTATCAGAAGCCATATTAATGTTTGGCAGAAGTCATATTGACAAAGGTTCTCCAGTCAGAAGACAAGAAACCAAGCATGCAAACAAAAAGCCATTCATTATTTTCTTTATGCTTCACAATAATGCACTACTTTCTGCTGATCTACAACATAAAATCCCAATGCATGTTTTGAAGAAAACAGACTATATTTGCTGGATTCTGTCTTCCAGATACATCTACGTGGATAAGAAGCTGCAGCGGCTGGAGAGGCACTCGTTTTACAACCTGAGGAAAATCACCCACATGTAAGTCGCTAACGGGAAAGGAAAAGTGCTCTTTATTGATCCCCTATTGACTAAACTGATCCATTTGCTCAGTGGAAGGGAACAGAATGCTTCATTTCGAAGGCTGCCTGTGGCTAATGAGAGTCGGTAGCTAAGTTCATTAGCCACAGAAGTTGCTGTGGCTAAACTCCACAAATTTATGGAGCCTAAAAAAAAAATTTCATTTTGGGGATTTCTTGATCCTGACTTGCAACAAATCTAATGAGTTTAACTAAAGTGAGCTATGTTATTCTTGGTTTCACTCTTTAAAGTGTGTTAGGGCGGAGAAGTTAACCATCAGCTTATATAAGTGAGAGATTTATGGCTGCACATCTGTCTGAATAAAACATTTTCCACTGGAAAACCCACTTGTGCGTTCTATATTATAGGATGAGTCGCTACAAGTTGGAGCACTTTCTAAAACAACGATCTGTGCTAACATATAGGGAGCGCGACTACAGAAATCAAGCTTAAATGACCTAAATCCGCATTTGGCCGACGGTTCCGTCTTAATTGCCCTCGTCTTTCCTTTAAAGCTGCTGAGTTCCAGAGCTCGGCATCACAGACGGGAGCCGTAATCCAAATTGCCAGCTGAGGGCCGTATCTGGGCTAGGAGGGTGTGTGTTTTTGGATCTTCTGGGCCTCTTTGCCACTGATTGGTGCAATCTAGCGCCATACCTAAGATAATGGGATCTCTCTCAGGTTTCCTTCAGGGTCAGACAAAAATGAATGCTCCTCTTCCTGCTGGCTGCTCCTGGCAGACGGCAGCTGTGCATCAAGGACTGGAGTTGGGGAGGGGAAGTTTGAGGTTTTATTTTTTTTTGTGCAGTTGTTTAATTTGAGACATCCATTTCATGAGTAATGGCAAAGCAAGTCCTTTTCATTTTCTAGATCTCAGCTTATCATCATGGTTTGCAGGTCTTTGTGTCTTGATCCCTTTCTTGTTGTTTTTTTATTTATATTGTATATTCAGTTCATTTCTCTGCTCATTATTTTTAGGAAGGTGTTTCCATACAAGCTTAAATACTGCAATTTCCTAAAAAACTCAAGTTTTTCACCAATTTCTGCACAGCCGGTTTTTTTGTTTGTTTGTTTTTGCTGTATCCAAATCAGTGTATTTCACAAAACCTCAATGGAAACATGTTTTCACATCATATAAGTCATGTGATCAACAACCAGATGTCACTACTGGCGGAAACGACAAAGAAGACGACAGGAAGTGGTAGAAGGAAGATGTGGTAGCTGAAGATGGTGCTTTACTTCTTACATCTTCTGAGTTGCCTGTACTTTTACAGGTTCTGAGCACTGGTCAATCCAATGAGTGTTGTCAAAAAATGATCTTTCTATACTGGCAAAAGAGAAACTGCACACAAGATGGCAGTGAGCCTTGGCCTTGTCAAGTTAAAAGCCACTCTGGAACTGTCAGGATCTTACTTTCTCCTAAATCTGTCCCT
The DNA here is from genome assembly GCF_051168715.1 of Poecilia mexicana. Lineage (NCBI taxonomy): Eukaryota > Metazoa > Chordata > Actinopteri > Cyprinodontiformes > Poeciliidae > Poecilia > Poecilia mexicana. The sequence goes on along the minus strand of NW_028263390.1, from coordinate 5,868,150 downwards.
GTTTGTGCCCTGTGTGCAGGCCTAGTTTTTCCATTTGTTTGACAAAGATTGGTTGGGTAGAAGAATGGCACCCTTATTCCAAGTTGCACACCAATCGCGGTACGTGGAATGGAAGCCGAAGTGACTCTGAGGAAGATTATTTACAGGCTGTGGTTTGTGGCGATTTTGAATATAATCTCGAAAGCCACTGGAAAACTGCAGTCCGAAATGTAGACTTGACACTTAGTGACATCACACAGAGAAGATTGAAGGGTACATGCCGTTCAGTTTAGGTCAGCGGAGTTCAAGCATGACTTGTATCCATCTGTATTGGGTGTTAATAAAGCCAGAATCGACTCGAGGCATTGATTTATCCCACGCCTCCACTGGCACCTTCAAACCCAGTGCCCCTGCACAGGCTTCTCTTCCTCAGAATGAGAACACCGAAATACTCAAACTGTTCACAAATGCTGAAAATAAATGTCTACAATCTACAGCAATCAGTTCATGAAAGGATTTGGAGGACTGGCATCATTCCACTGCTTCAGAAATCTTCCCTGATGTAATGCCTTCTTTGGTAATATTGCATTTTTCTGTGGAGACTTTAAAGCAAAGAGAATTGTTCTTCCATTCAGGCATGTTGACTTCTGTTTTGGGAAAATAAGACAAGGAACAAGAAGGCAACATGCAGAAGAAAAGACTTGATACTTGATCTGAAGCCAGATCGTGTCAAAATATACCTAATTCTTCGTTCAATGACAGCTTCTTGAAGATTTCATGGCACTTTTTGCCTTTATTCAAAGTAATCAGACAGGAAATGGGCTGAGAAAAGCAGGAAGACATGCAACAGAGGTGCAACAGATCTGTTGAGGACAAATAGCTTCCATATATATGGTTCCCACTCGACCGCTATGCCACGTGTTGCTGCAAACTGCTAAAAACATCCATAAATCAGGGTAGTGTAACTGTCTAGAGATGCCCACTATAAACTATATCTACACAACGCTTTTCTTAACCTATGGTGGTTCTAAGGCCAAGAAGCCATTAAGAACACTTGTGTATTCACAAATGTAATTATAATTTTTCAAAATTCAAACTGCGTTTTAAAGATTTTGTGTTCAGTGTAGAATACCATAAATAAATCTGAGCTGTTCATATTGGAACATGTTTGATGATGGTCATGTACTAAATTCACCATTGTTCAGTGATAAACAATATTTTACAATGAAAAGCGACAGGGGCCACTTATTCCCACTGGTTGGACATGAAATACCAAAATACAAGACAGAAAAAAGGTGACTTTTAGTTTTTTATATCTTGAGGATGCCCCCCATACCATGCTGCCCAGGGAAGAAGCCACTGGATACACCCACTGAATAATTGGTAGAACTTAAAGGCTTTTTCTTTATTTTTACTTTTTAGGTTTGTCTTTAATTATTATTCATTGGCAATATGCACACCTTTATGTTTTTGAACCTACTTGCAGTCATTATTTTAACATTTAATTTCCTCTGCAGCTGGGAATATCCTTCACAGTTTAATAGTGGCAAAAAGATCTTTACTATACTATCAATTGTTAAACAGTCTTGTCAGATTCATATTTTTGAATTTAACATGATTTTAAGGAGTGAAATTAAGAGCCAGAGTAGACATAAAATAAATCTGCAGTCCTAAATGCCATATGGCTTCAGTCGGTGTTTTGCTCTGGTTCAGGCAACACGGGAAATATGCTAATTAATCACCAATTAGCCTGTTTCCAGTGTAGTTTTTCCTCTCTTGGATGTCAGCCCCAGCTCTGTTGGATGCCAATTTTTAGGATCTAAAACCAAAAATTAGACTCAGCCGCCTCTTAATTAGACTTGTAATTAGGTCATTTAATAAAATATTTTTCTAGTTTCTGAAACCTCTTTTTATTTTTCAGAGAGATTCGGAACACAAAAATGTTGACGTATGTCGATCCAGAAGCCTTTAAGCATCTCCCGAACCTCAAGTACCTGTAAGTATTCTCAGAGGTTACTTCCACACTCTAACGGTACTAAAACTGAAAACATAGTTTAGATATTTTTAAAAAGTGGTGTTCCTTGGAGTTCCTATTAGTATTCAGAATTGTCTCACTTTTGGAGAAATAGAGATAGGTTCTGACTGGAAATAGTCATCTCAAAGCAACTTGTTTCTAGAACATCAGATCAATTCAAACAAACGCTGTTTGGTTTTACTGCACTGATTTTTTATTTATCAGTTTTTACGCTTAAGGTTTGCAGTGAAAAAAAAAATCCAGAATTAAAGAATCTTTTTAAATGAGACACAAAATAAATGACTTCTGACTTTTTGAATGAGCCATAAATAAACAAAGAGAGGGGAGTCATGGAATATTTATTTATGATGATACCAATCTCAAAACTGTGGGATGGTTTTCAGATGGACCTCTATCGTGTATATCTTAAACGAAGCAAAAAATATATTTGAATGTGTTTCCTAATGGCTGTCAGTTGTACTACATTTTAAAGGTATAATTCAGCACTAAAAATTATGAAAAGATGTCTTTAAATCTCTATTTTTGAACTTTTTATTATGAACTTTGTTTCTCACTCTTTTGTAATTCAGGGGGATTTTGAATACTGGCCTGACTTCCTTCCCTGCTTTAAACAACATCCACTCAAACGACATGAACTTCATACTGTAAGTTTTGTTTTACAGTCAATAACAGCTATCTGTGTACTGTTAGTTCTAGAAAGTCCAGATGTTAAGCAGAAGGATTCATACACACCATGTTTGCACAGTAACAGGCAAAAAGGTTGTTACCATCAGTTTCTGCTTTACATCAAAATAAAAGCATCAGGTCTTTGTAAAGGTTTCTGGTTATTTTTACAGTATAGTTATTTCCTAAAGTGTACCTAAAGTATATGTTTTATTATGACCCCAAAGTCTCTGGGACATGTCAGTGTATAATGTTTTTGTGTTTTTGATCCTCTGTCGTGAATCCCAATATGTATCACAATTTGATAGACGGTTCGGTCACAGAGTGACATAGTGTGACTTTGGGACTTAGCTGAAATATTACAGAAGGTTTTCCTTGACAATTCTTCTACCATCCCCAGTATTGGTCGGATGAGCCTGAAGTTGTGTCTCCATTTGCATCTGTATCCTGGAATGTTGCCACTAATCCCATTAACTTTTTGATAAATAAACTGCAATTCCTCCTTCGTTGTCCGAATCTAATTCCCAGATGTAACTCTTCCTCTTATTTGTTGCATATTTTATTTCCTCTCTGTTCTTTTCATCTCGTTTGCAGGGAAATTGTTAATCATCCCTCCATTACCGAGATCCCGGCCAACTCATTCCAGGGCATCACGAGCGAGTTTCTGACAGTGTGAGACATTTGCACGCCACCAACAGCAACTATATCTCCAAACATGTACAATAGAAAAAATAAAATAAAATGCAGGACCCCCACCCCCCAAAACAAATATAAATATGTAGATAAATAAATATGTAAATATTTAAGGAACATTATCTCTAAATCCAGCCAAATCCTTAAAATAGGCCCTTCAAGAAACACTCAGCTTGAGCTCACTTTAAAAACATGTTCCCACATGAACGCCGACAACAAAAACAAGTACACAGACGTTCGCTCATGTTCACGTGTGTGAGTGTAGAAGTGTGTGGGAAGTGAGCTAAATGTTTGGTGTAAAAGCCACAAAATTACACAGACGGTTTTACTCCAAAGTGAGAAATAAGTCGATTCCTCTGAGCTCGGCTGGCAGATGGAAAGTATTTACATCCAAGAACATTTATTATACCACTTTCAATGGGATTTTTTTAATATTATCCAGAATGCTGTATGGCAATGGCTTCAGAGAGATACGACATCACGCCTTTAACGGGACAAAGCTGGATCAAGTGTGAGTATTTACATCATTTGTCTAACAGGATAACGTTTTTAATTTGCTTTATTTTACTTCTTGTATTCATTTATATTGAATCAGTTTCAGGGAATTTCTTTTTATTCAGCTTCTTATAAACAGTTATAAACTCCCCAATGTTTGTTTGGTTAATTCAAGCCTTATTTACAAGTGGGCAAAGGTTTAGGTCTGGTGTTGCGGTTGTGTATCTATAGCTAGATCTGAAAACTGCTGTTAGCAGATGCTCTTCATCCAGTCTGATTGAGCTTTAGTTATTTTTAAATAAAAAACTGGAAACAAATTATGTCACCTATCATGTACACCGGTAGACCTGAACAGTGGAGCCTCAGCTATTCACAGTTTCGTTTTTGCGGATTCACCTATTTGCGAATTTTTCTGTGGAACGTAACGGCAAATGATTCACGAAAAATCTGGAGAATTTGATTGTGAATGTTTTTTCATAGAAATTATGTAAGAGCTTTTAAATGAAATCCAGCTTGGAAAGCTTTAATACCAGGGCACAGACATGCAGTGCTACTCAACATGTTATTGGTTGCTGCTTGCAAAGTGCTGTACCTTTAAGAGCAAAGCTAACCAAGACCATGGATGTTAGCTTCTATGGTAATGCTAAAAAGGCTAGTACTTTGTGTATTTATGCATATTAAGGTATATTTAATGTTTGAACTATTAGAATAGGTAGTTATATGAGTTTTTGAGGAGGTGGGGTTTAACTGTACCTTTAAACAATTGCCACTGTAGTTGAATTCAAAGGTGTTTTTTCAAAGTTTTGCCCTTTCTTTGCTTCTCTTTCACATCAAATCCCAGTAAAATGCATTATGTAACTTTGTTAATGTAGCGTTACAAAATGGGAGAATGTTCAAGCGGTGCGGATACGTTTCCACGGTGTGTAGACGAAAACAGTTTGGGCTTTGTTTGGAATGTGAAGGTTCTAACTTCATTGACAGGCTATATCTGCTTTAAAAATCTGAAGAGTAATGGAGACGATTGTTGTTACAGCATTGATTTAGCATGAGACCATCGGAGCTGTTTGATGTTTTAAGGCTAATGAGAAGCTAAGCTAACTCATGGTTGGCTTTATTTGTTTTTCTCCTCTCTTATCAATAAGCATCAGTGTGATGGCAGTCTATTTCATCTTCAAATTCTTCTTGGAGCCTGACACAATCCTCCACTCTGAGCTCATTATTCAAACCACCCACATTTTGTGGACCTGCCCAGAAAACTTTTAAAAAAATGTTTTTTTTTTATGAGAATCTAAGTGCCCATTAAATAACTTTTACACATTTCGTGCGCACCAGAGCACAGACTGATGTGCATTTACATCTAATCTGACAAAAACTGAAGTAATTTAATCTTTACATCCGATTGAGGTTTTCTCATCATTTTATTTATTTTTTTTAGGCGTATTAAGAATGGTGCTAAATGTGGCTCAGTTTCATTGATTAGATTTAAACCATTTAAGATAAAATCAAGGGTTTGATGCACCTTAACTAAAATAACAGAGTGTAGTCATATTTCAGGAAATTTCACTGAAGTTTGTTATTTTTTAATCTAAAGGTTTGCGTTAATGCTGCACATTTTCACACCAACTTGCGCATGAAGCACTGCGCCGCAACGTTCTTTGTGCGTATGCAGACATTTATACACGGAGTCCCTGGTGTGACTCTGATGATGTTTCCATCAAATTTATTTTATGTGCATTTTTATGTATCACATTCGAAAAGATTGATGGAAACGTCAAAATTCAAAATAATGTCCTCAATTTTCTGAAACAGTTTTACACTCATTAAGGTGATTTTCAGGGGAAGGACTGTCAATTTTTCTGAGACCTCGATGTCTCTCTGTGTAGCTTAGTTGATTCACTACGAGCCAGTAGATGGAAACACAATTCATTTGCTTATTTAATATTTTTTTACATTTTAAACACTTTCTTAAAATTCACTTGACGAATTGGATTGAAATGTAGCTTGCGACAAGCTTCCTGGTAAAATGCATAATTTGATTTGGTTCTACTTTGACTATAATGTCAAGCCCAATTTTAAAAAATGTAAAAAGCCATTTACAACAAGCTAAATATACTGGGTATGTACAGAGTCTCAGCAAATGTGTGTAAGAGATTAAGCGGTTTAAATCCTGGGCTAATCAAAGTATGATTGGGAGAGATTAGGAGATTTCTCCCATCACAGAGAATAACACTTCAATAAACAACTGCAGAAATCTGAAGGAATTTCCTGGTGTAAAGGCCAGGGGCAGATGCCAGACATGGTTTCCCGTCATCGTCATGCTCTTGGGGTGGTTTCAACAGTCACAACAGCGTGGACAAAATATTATTTCGGGAAGCATTACAACATGTGTTGAATTCATAAATACTACCTCGGAGTCTTGCATTAATTTTTATCAAAAGGAAAAGACCATCAAGAATGGGAAAATATGTTTTTTGTGTAGATAATTCAGGATTTGAGCTAATAAATTGTCAGATGTTGACCTTTTGAAAGGCAAAGAGCAGAAAAGAACTATCCAGAATATTAAATGCTGTTAGAATCAAAATCTTGAACTCCAGTACAACACTCAGTACATAAACGCAGTAGTTCAGTTAAGCATCACTACTCTGAATCTCCATCATACATGCATTCCAACTTTTTGATTTGGGGTTTTAGTTCAATTAGGGACCTTCCATCTTGTCCAGAAATGCATTAAATATCATTTTGCTTGGATTAAGTCACCCCTGACATCTGGGATGTGTGTTTCCTTACCCAGAATTTTACTATGAAAGCAGAGGGATCAAAGCCGGTTCTCTTTGAGCCGTCTCATATATACTTCAAAATGTCCGTGTCCAGCTCTTGATTAGAAAGGAGGAATTTTTGTGTGGAGGAAGAAAAAAAAATCCAAGAGTGGCTAACGGGAAGAACGGTGGAAGAGATCTCCTCTAACAAAGTGAGATTGGTTCTTATGTTTGTGGAAATCAGTCATGTGAGAAACTATGCCTCCTATTTTTGCTTCTTTTCTTTTTTTTTTTGGTCATGCTTAAATGTTTCAGATCATCAAACAAATTCTATAATCAGACAAAATTGATTAGAATAAATACAACCATTTGTTTCAAATAATGATCTCATAATGATTGAGAGGAAAAAGACGATGTACAAATCAATAAGTCTCAGTTTGAAAATATAGCTAGCAATCCCTTGTTAAATCATGAATTAACAGTAATTAACGGCATATTTTGGTTTGATGTCACCAGACACACACAAACCTGTAGAAACAAGGAATCACATGGTGCGCATTCACACCAGCCCAGATCAGGTCACTCCGCTCAAACTTTTGTTTGTTCATCTAAAAAATCCAATTCGTTTGGGGAAATGTGAACACGTAATCAAACTCTGATCCGCCTAAAAACCAAAGTCTCGGTTAAGTTGAAGTGAACTCTGGCGCAGTCCGAATGCATATCTGCCTGCCAAGCGGAACGGAGAACATTCCAAAAGCAGTAAGTGAATTACAGCGCAAAGCATCCTGGGTAAATACGACAAAAACAAACGCAAGAGTGTAGCTAGTGAAAGAAATGGCTCGAGGTCTTTTGCAAAAGACAAAAAAGAAATACTACAACCGCTAAAATCGGATGGAACTCCATCTTTGTTTACATTTTGTGAAGAAGGAAGTTGCGCTCAGTGTCTTCGTCAGAGGTTTTTGTGTTGTTTCCTTCAGTGGTTCTTGGTGCAGCGCCACCACAAGTGAGGAGGTGAACAGCTTTTTCCATTAGTTTGGATCGTTTGATGTGGAGCAGTGTGAAATCGAACCACACCAGCTGAAAATGTAACAAGAGTTGCAATTTTGGTCCCCAATCGAACCGAGTCTATCAGACTATCAGGTGTAGCAACATCCTAGTCTGCCAATTTTTAGTAGGCTAAAAAAAATAAAATAAAAGTATAGAACACAAAACTGATGGACCACTGACTTCACAGGAAATCCTGAAGGAAAATGCCAATGCTCTGGCACACCAGGAGGTCTACCTCAGAATAGCTTTAAAAAATGATTATTTATTGATAAGATTCAATTGGATTTAAATACAATTGAATTGGATCTAAATCCAATTGAATGTGGGATACACTTTATGGTACAACCAGGGGTTATGTATATGTTCCTATAGCAACATATTTTGCATCTACTCAGGTTATCTTTGTCTGATATTAAAATGTGAAGATCAGAAACATTTAAGTGTGACTAAAAAAAGCAAACATAATGTAAGACACTGATAAGGAAGCAGAAACACACTCCTTTTTCTTCCCCCCTCATACACTTTTCACCCTCTGGTCCAGGGACTTGCATGTTTTGGATATGAGGTATTAGTGATATTAAATTAAGACTCTTTCTGCATTTTACAACCCCAACGCTGTCCTTGTGTCTTTGTAAGAGTCCAATTAAAGCACTGATTTGCAACTCGTGAGTCTTACCACACGGGTGTTTGTGTTGGGAGTCCGATTTCCTCCGTGAGGAGAACTGATCCCAGCACGGCTTGACCAAGATAAACACACCCCTCCGCTGGTCTATTATTCTAATTAGATTTAAGGGATTTGAGGAGACGTGTCTGAAGGTGCTCAACATTTAAGGAGAACACCTTCGTATCTCATCGTTTCCAATTAGAATCAACAGCATGCGGTAAATCAGTGAGGCCTTCATCTGTCATGTTTCGCCCGACTAATGAGACGAAAATAAACAGGAATGTGGAGTGATGAGGCTTGAGGAAATATTATGGCAACCAGGACAGAAATGCACAGAATGTCTTCTTCTCCTGTGAACTTCTGTGCTCTCTTTCGTCCAGCGACCTACACAGAAACGTGTTTTTGACCAGGATGGACGGCCGGGCTTTTGCAGGAACCATCAGTGGCCCGACACTTCTGTAAGTAACCAGCCAGTTTCAGAAAGTCAACTATTTGTATTAAACCTATTGCAATAAGCTATTGATCTCTTAATCGTGTGTTGAATTAAAATGAGCTCAATAATTTCCATTGAGATGATTCATATTTTATGAAGGGCAGTTTTGCTTACAGAAACATCACAATCCATTTTATTTATACCTTCGGTTGTGTGTGGTTTTTACTTCAGTTTTGTTTATTGTGTTTTATTTTGGATATTTAAAATGTCTTCCAGTTCAAGTGTGAAGCATTATTCACAAAATTAAAGTTTAGCTGTCTTCAAGAGATTTGAACTTGTATTATTATCCCATTAACATTACTTGAAAATGGTCTCAAAACAACATGAGAAACAAAAAACACATTGAACAAGTACAAATACGTATGGTATTTACAAAATGTACAGCATATGTATTTCTGCATAGAAAACAGCAGTAGACATTTTACAAAAATATTTGCACAAACAGTAGGAAAGCTATTTGGAATAATAAAATGGCAAATAACAGCAGAGTCATAAAGGCCTGTTGAGTTTTGTTGGGAGTAGTAATGGTTATGAAGTGAAACACCTTCTTTGAGGAAGGATCTGGGATATTTCTTTTGTGCACCTCGGATGCAGCAATCTGTAGTTTTTTCCTTTGACCTGATTTGCAAGTTAAACATGAAGATCTTTGTGTGACAAATATCCTTACATTTTGTGCCATGTTTTGAAGAAAACTCCTCAGAAAACATCGCATTGCTCTTTGCTTTGCTTTGTGTATGCAACGTTTGGTTTGGTTTTATTCGTATGTGTTTTTAGAAATTAAAAAATTCCCACTCAAATGTGGCAAACGAATAAAATCCTAACTAATACCCCCGGTCTGGTAATTATTCACACTGTGTCAAGTTCCTGTGAAAATTCAACAAAGTCCTTCTTCGTACTACGCAGGCTAGACGAGCGATGCCTGCAGGACGGGATAAAGTAAAAGATCTTTCCCCCACAGCTGCGATGGTGTGACTGGGAAATCTGACACGCATTGTATGCAAACGTGATGAAGAAAGTTCAGCCGGACGTTGCTGTTATTTTCTGCTCTCCTTTCTCACTGAAGCATCCTGGACGACACAACCGTTTAGTCTTAGCCGCATCTTATCCGGTTGGGTAAACAGATTTGCACGCAGGTCGTTTACCTCTGTTCCACGGAGGAACATGTCCTGAGTGAGGTCACCTTCATGAGGTCATGAGTTAAACATCTGGAAATGACAAAATCAGACCTTCACTAGAATCTGCGCTGCCTCACACAATGAGCCCCGTGGGAGGAAAGGAGAGCAGAGGACGGAGAAGTGTGTGGAAATGGGACAGCAAAAAAATAGGACAGATTCTTCGAAAATATGCAGAGCTGTTTCTTTATTTTATCAAATTAATCATTAGGTTGAGTTAAGATGTGTTAAGAAAACTAAAAAAGAATACAACAGAGAGCTTAGAGCCTTGGAGGATGTCGATGCAGTTGCCAATCCCCTGCATGTCTCTGTCCTTAGAGAAGTTGGCCTGACTTTGGCATGGTGGCTTAATAAATACCAAATGTAATTCCTGAAAGATGAAGAACTGAGGAGTTAATTTGAGGAAACAGATGGAGACTATTGTTTGAGCTGTCACTGAGCCCTCTGGACTCACCATAACCAACACCTCCTCATCACCCCGCATGGTGATGGGTCTAGGCCTCCACTGTCATGACTTGGAGTGTTTTCACACCTGATAGTCCAGTAGACTCGGTTCGATTGGGGACCAAAATTACATTTTTAGCTGATGCAGTTTGCTTTGTCACAAACGATCCAAACTCTTTGAAGAACCCGTTCCCCCTGTTGCCTGTGGCGGCGCTGCACCAAGAACCACTAAAGGAAACAATCGGAAAACCTCTTGAAGAAGACACTGACCACAACTTCCTTATTCACAAAATGTAAACAAAAATGGAGTGGTGTCATCTTTTAGCGGTTGTAGGATTTCTCTTTTCTCTTTGGTAAAAGACCACGAGACTTTTCGCCCACTAGCGGTAGACTTGTGTGTTTGTTTTGGTTGTATTTGCCCAGAATGCCCTGCACTACAGTTCGCCTCCTGCTTTAGTTCACTTCAACCAAACCAAGATGGACCAGAGTTCACTTTTTTTTTTTTTTTTGGTTCGCATCAAAAGATGTGAATTGCACATTCACATCTCCCCAAACAAACCAGACTTTCTAAGCAAACAAACTAGAGATTGATTAAAGCAAAAATTACTTGAAGCTATCAATTTTTATATATAATTCATACATAGATTAACTACAACTTCTAAAAGTTTGATTTTTTTTAGCAACTTTTGTGTTAGATCGTGTGCTTCTAAACAGCTTCTTATACTTTTTGTCTTTTTTGACAGATTGGAGAATCTTTGCCCTATCCAACATAAAAACTAAAGAGTAGATGGGAGTTAAACGTCACAGATGCATGAAGGTATGCATCTGTGATGCATACCTTAGCAATAGTGTCCTATTGCTAATTTTCACTAAAAGGTGCCAACTTTAATACTTAAATAATACGCAAATAGATAAATTACACCCTTTAAATTAATCTATGTTGCTATAATACCTTGTGAAAAATCAGCTTCTCCATAAAATCTTAATGTGCAGCAAAGAAAAAGTAGAAATGTGCAGTGGTGCGTGAACAAAGATATGGATCATAATGGACTATTATTGTTCTGAACCAAACTTGGCAGACTTTTATTGTGTAGTTTTTCCCTTAAAGGCCTTGAATGAGTTCCCTATTGAGCTTCTTGATACTGTTAAGAACCACTGATAACAGGATTCCTGCACGCTGTTTTTTCGCACCATCGTGCAAAAGAAACTGTAAACAATCGGTTGCTTTTGACGTAAGAAAACCACCACTGATTGGTTACCTCGAGTCGTGTCACGACCCGAGTCGGCCGTATGAAATTGAACACAGCGCTATGTGCTGTTTTAATTTGTCAGTTGCGCAACACATCACATCTTCTACCTCAAACCACTACTGGTTCTCTGGGCATCTTGTGTAGTTATTTTCAGGTGTTGTAATCCTTCTGTTGCTTTCAGAGACGTCTCCCAGACAAGAATCACATCGCTGCCCTCCACAGGCATGGGCTCCCTGCGGAAGCTGAAGGCGCGCGACACCTGGTCCCTCAAGAAGCTGCCGCCCATCAAGGCCTTCAAGCACCTCATCACAGCTGATCTCACCTACCCGAGCCACTGCTGCGGCTTCAAAAACCTCAAAAAGAAACGAGGGTGAAGTTCTTTCTTTTTTCCTTAAAATCAGCTCTGTTAACGGAGGCTGAAACGTAAGAGAAGTGGGGGTTTCAGAAGCGTGTGCATGTAGCATAGGGTTGGATGATCTCCCACAGCGAGTGGGAGGCTACCGCACTTGTAAAGTGTGGATCTTGGCAGGGATTGAATCAACTCTCTGATGCCTTTACCTATAGCTCCTCACAGCGCTCCCATAATTAGTGTCACTCTCTGGTGTTATTGGAGGAAAAAAACGGTTGAGTCACATAATGATTCCAAAAACAGAAGTCCTCCGTCTTCATCTGTATATGTAAACGGTTTAATAGCCCACTTACCGCCCAGCAGGGAAACGGCTAGCTGCATGAAAAAACATATCCACTGAGATCAACAGAGAGTAGCACAAAACTAGGAAGTAGAAGGGCAATACAAACATCTGAAAAGTGTGGCATTCCTTTTTATTAAGCCCCCTGTACTTGGATTCCCCAATATAAAGTTCAGTGCAACCTAGATATTTGTAATTTAACTTCAGAATAAATCCAGATTTGCCTTCCTACACAATTTCGCTCAATTCTCATCTTCCTTCATTGCACTGTCTGGGATTTCTCCCATTGAGCTCAATTTCTCTAGTTGAATTTCAGCCAGGCCAATCAGGGAAAAGAAGGACGAGTTGGGAATGATGACGTCAGTTTTCTATATAATTTTCGAACTGTAGTCTATCTGTAGTTTTAGCAGTCGAAGCCGTGAAGTCCATGTTGATTACGCTTCCAAATGTTTAACAATTAAAGTTGGAACAAGAGGAATGTTGAAGATATTATTGCTGGAATGTGGATCGGCTTGGCACTACTCTCTTCAGAGTGGGAGATGGTTGTTTACAGTGCATATAATTTCCGGTAAGCTTCATAACCTCTGTAGCATTACATACACCACAGCCAAACATTAGTGATTGGGTAAATTAAGATGCAGTTGTTTAAAACTTCAATAGAGTCCACACCTCCAGGAAGCAATCTTTTTTCAATGAGGGTTCAGATGAAGTAAACCATAGAACAATGGACTATCAAAGAAAAAGGGCTATAAGAAATTTGTTTTACAGTTTGCCGCAGGCCATGTGGAGGACACAGCAAATGTAAAGGTGGTGTCCAATCAAATGAGAGCAAATGTGAACTTTTTGGGCCTTTGGCTTAACACCAACACTCCACACTACCTTGGACTCTATGAGAAAACATGGTGGTGGCGACATCATGCTGTGTTGAGGGGAAGGTTGGAGTTACAATGGAATGGTTTTAATCACCTCATATTCATGGGTACATTTGCTTTACTTGTGTGGGTGTATCACAGAAAAGTTGATGCAGTTTATGGCTTTAAGTGTGTGGTTTAAACACAAGAAAATGTGGAAACATTTAAGATTGCTGGGTTATAATTTTAACATTATTTACTGAGCCCAGTCTTATTGAATTCTCTGTTTGTGTTTCCCAGCTTTTTGGAGTACATCATCTGTAACCTAACTGCTTTCTATGACCACTACCACAAGCGGTCTGTGGGACCCCTTGACACGCCAACTCTTCAAGGAGACGGAGTCGTGGAAACGCTTCCGGAGCATGAGCAGAGAAACGAAGGTCATGAAGAGCCGCAGCAGGACCAGGGGAGAGGAGACTTCCATGGCAACCTTTACTACCACGCCTACTTTGGAGGCCAGCCAGACGAGGAAGTGGGCTTTGGAGAGACCCTCAAGAACCCCCAGGAGGACAACAGCCAAGACTTTGACAGTCGTTATGATTATGTGGTGTGCGAGGAAGGAGGGGAAGTGGAGTGTGCACCGGTGCCCGACGAGTTCAATCCCTGTGAGGACATTATGGGCTTTGGCTTCCTTCGGGTGTCTGTGTGGTTCGTGAGCTTGCTGGCTGTTTTGGGGAATGTGGTGGTGCTCCTGGTGCTGCTCACCAGCCACTACAAGCTCTCAGTCTCTCGCTTCCTCATGTGCCACCTGGCCTTCGCCGATCTTTGCATGGGGATTTACCTGCTGCTCATCGCCTCTGTGGACCTCCACACCCGCTCTGAGTACTTCAACCACGCCATCGACTGGCAGACAGGCCCCAGTTGTGGACTTGCTGGGTTCTTCACAGTCTTCGCCAGCGAGTTGTCTGTTTACACACTGACAGTGATCACTCTAGAGAGGTGGTACGCCATCACCTTCGCCATGCGGCTGGACCGCAAACTCCGTCTACACCACGCAGCAGCCGTAATGGTGGCTGGCTGGGTCCTCTGCCTCCTTCTTGCTCTGCTGCCACTGGTTGGAGTGAGCAGTTACCAGAAGGTCAGCATCTGCCTCCCAATGGACACTCAGTCCACTGCAGCTCAGGTCTACGTCTTGCTGGTGTTGGTCCTGAACATTCTGGCTTTCTTTGTCATCTGTGCCTGCTACTTTAAGATCTACTGCACAGTCCACAACCCCCAATACCACTCTGGATCCAAGGACACCAACATTGCCAAGCGCATGGCTATCCTCATCTTCACTGACTTCTTATGCATGGCTCCCATTTCCTTCTACGCAATGTCGGCTGCTCTGAACCGACCTCTTATCACCGTTTCCAACTCCAAGATCTTATTGGTGCTCTTTTACCCGCTCAACTCCTGTGCCAATCCATTCTTGTATGCCATATTCACAAAGGCCTTCAGAGGGGACATATTCATTCTCCTCAGCAAGGTAGGACTGTGTCAGCAACAGGCACAGCTGTTTAGAGGCCAGACCGTCTCATCGAAGGGCAGCAGTGGGATTTCTCAGGGGCGGAGGGAAAAGGTTAGGAAAGGCGGAAGCCTTGGACAAGAAGAGATACCCATCAACCTGAAGAGCCTCTCCAGACAAACCTATCACCCAGGAATCAAACCTGACGATAACCAAGACCTGGACACGTGAGCTGACCATCAGCTTGAGGAAGAAAAGCCAAGAAAGGTTCATTTTGTTGAAGCCTTGAAATAGTTCTGGACAGATCTGTTAAAGTATTAAACAGAAAGCTCCGTAATCTGCGTCAACTTTATTTTTCAGACCCTGTTTATGGAATTTCAATCACTATGAATTTAATTAAATGCTATCCAAGTTGTAGTCCCCCATATTTAAATAGCATTTGTAGAACAGCTCTGAAAGTATTTACTAAGTAAAATAGAAAAGCATAGACAAAAGTTTCTGTCTTCTACATTTAGCATAGGTTAAATATTACAAATATATCACATTAATTTGAGCTATTTGAAGTCTATTATTTGAACGTATATCGTCGTCAACTGCCTGCTGGCTCAGTGCCCATCAACTGTGGAAACTTCATACAAACACCATTTATTTAAAGTATGGAAAAATAGTTTTATTTACCATTATTCACAACTCTGTAATTATGAAAAACAATACAACAGCGACAGAAAAATACATGGATTTTGTCCATATTTTACCGTATACTTCTTCTGGGAAATTGAGTCTGTTCTTTAATATTTTAAAGCAGATACAAGTATTTACAGTATGCATAAGTCTTTGGAAACCTGTTTTAGTGGCATGTGTGGATAATAATAAAGTACTTATTCACTTCTGTTCTTTATAGTATTGAATTTTGTTGGAATGTGATCCCATTTGGTAGCTTTTTGTTTGCTGATTCAGTTCAAGACAGTGCAACGGTAGAGTTAAGTAAAAAATCATTCATACCCCTGGCAGAGTTAGGTTTAAAGTAATCGTTTAAATTTAACAGCATGTTTCTATGGGCTGGAAGTAATACAGATGGTTTGGCGTGGCCCAATCGGAGTCTTGACTTGAATCTGTAGAGGATTAAGGTGATGGCAATGTTTCCATCACTGCAAAGTGATGGAAACAAAATCAAGCGAGAGATAAAAGGTAAAAACATAAAAAACAAAAGTGTTATGGAAAGCAACAACAAAAGAGAGACTGTGGAAGTGTGTCTGACGGCAGGGACACCTTCATCTAAGAGAGCACATATAAAAGCAACCACATCCCCAACGTCCATCATGCATGTGAAGCACAACACAGAAACCTCCATGTTGCACCACGCACCTGATGATAAGTTTCTGAGAGTGTATGTACACTTCTGGAATTAACTGTCGCTGTTGACTTTTAGGGAAAGTTGTATGGCTTTGGAGGGAGTCGTCCTTCATTCCTCCAGCTGCCTTGTTCAATATACCAGTAACTCTAACAAGAAAGCAAACTCTCACCATGCTTGACAGCTGATAGTTTGAAAGCCGCACATTGACTCCAAATGTCAGTCTTGTTTCATTCGGCCATTAAACCTTTTACCAGAAATGATTAGGCCTGGCCGTGTGGGGTGCTGAGAATGTAATTCAAGTTTCAAGATTTTAGTTATGGGGCAGCGGATTATTTCTTGGGCTACACCCTCTCAGGCCACATTGATGGCAAGTTAACTTCATTGGTGGACAGGGACACTGGTGGCACAGTAGCCTTGCTGGATCCCTGATTGTTCCTGGACACCAAAAGCAATTTGTCTTCATCAGAAGTTGAGAGTTTGGGAGAAATGGTTGTCCAACTGGACAATGATTCAAACGCACATCCAAGCTCATTTTGGAAAGTGATTGCATATTTGGCTTTCTGAATGACCTCCCCAAAGCTTTGACCACACAAAGAAATTTATGAACTACCCCTAAAAGCCGGAGTTGCTAAATGTGCCACATTACTAAACCTAAATGACCCAAAATCATAAAACTGTAAGGTTTAGTTATAATAAAAAAAAAACAGGAGTCACATCAGCTCACAGTAATCAGTACTTGAGTCGGACTGTACAATTTCTAACAAGGCGTCTATATTTTCCACATCTTCCAATCAGTCTACTAAAAGCAGTCCAGCATTGAGATGTGGATCTTTAGAGAGCTGAAGAGATGATGTCCCTGGCTGCTTTCACAAGGGCCTCTCCTCTCTTCCTGTGCTGCTGCAGCTCACAGTTCAATCAAAGAAGATTGAAATCAAAGTCAGTGTAAACATTGGAGAAACACAAAGCAAGTGGAAGGTGTTTGAGACGGTGGCATGAACTTTAGAGTGTTTTCCTATTTGGGATTATGTGTAATTTCACTCTGAAACATGGGTAGACTCGTAGTCTAATTATTGGACGGAATGAGACTCCATTTATTTGAAAATTCTTCCTCCTGCTGGTTCTCAGGATCCGCCGATCATTCCTTTCCCCTTATTACAAATAAACCAGTATCTGAATTGTTCCTCAAATAAGCAAGGCATGACCCAAGATGCACCTCACCAGCAACAGATTTGGTTTCAACACACAAAAAAACTGAAGGAAAAAAACTGTGGTTGTATTAAGGATTTGGAGTAAGATTTAGCTCTTGAAGTCCTTGTCTTGATGTCGTCACTCCTTACGTTGCTTGGATGGTCATTGTGAAGCTCCTCTCTCTCCGAGAAAACTCTTGAGTGACAAGTAAAGTGGAGAGAAGAGTTAAAACATCTATTGATTCGGAAGTGGTTTCACTTCTACTACCTTATAGAAATATTTTTTTACATATTTTACAACATTAAAACCTTAATATTTTTATTGGTGACAGACCAACACATATAGGGTTTACAAAATTTGTTTTGCAAACAAAAATCAGGGAAGTCTGCCATTAATATGTATTTAACCCCCTTTACTCTGACTCCCCTAGATTAAATCTAATAAAACTTAATTGAGTCCATTTGTGTGTAATTTAATCTCAGTATAACCCAGCTGATCTGTGAAGTCCACAGAAGTTTGTTAGAGAACAACTCCAAAAAGTGTTTTGAATAAATTAATAACTGATCCTATAGGTAATCAGCAGATAAATCAAATATAGTTTCCAGGAATGTTTCATCCACCCAAAGATGACATTAAGATTTAAGTTTTACATTAGTCACAAATTAGCTAGATCAATAATTTATTAATAATAATAATTGAATCATATGTTGCGAAACAAGCATTAAGTCATTCATTAAAAATGTATTCTGTTAGCATAAACTGAAAATAACCCCAGGCACCATAGGTGCTAGCAATGCTACAAACGTTAGCATTTCAAAAGATGTCAAAAACCTACCATAAAATAAATTAATAAATAGGCCAATGACAGTTAAGCTGAATTGTTAAAGACCCTTAAAATATTAACCACAAATAATCAGTAGTCCTACTTCAGGACCTTAAATGGTTTATACACGAACTTATCAAAAAATAACCAAACTCCTTTAAGGAGTTATGTTCTGTGATCGCAGAAGTGGTAAAATAGGCTAAATGGGACCTAAAACAAGTCCTAGTGGTACAATTACCAACCCTGAACAAAAGGCTCCAAGGAACTTGAATGTAAAGCAACTCACGGCTGAATCTGGTAACTTAATATCACGTTTTCATCGAATGGGGTATATGCCACGAGAGGTGGTGACGTATTTCCGTTTGAATTTATTCCACATAGGTTGGTTCCGGGTCCTGCTTGCTCCTATTGTTCTTGGCCGAAGCTGCAAGATCTGTACCATGAAAAAGACGCAAAACTTAAAATATCTGTGAGCTGCTGGTACAACGACTGAGTTTTGTGGTGTGCCGTTGTTTCCAGTAATTAGTCGGTACCATCCAGTGCTTAGTTTTTTCATTTTCCAGCTGATATCAAGGCGACAGCGGACTGTAGCCAAAACTTAGCCACTACAGCTAACACGCGGTTTGTAGCTGCCTGCTATTTCAAAGCTTGAGGATATTGAAGATCCAGCGTCAGAAATGGGAAGATGGGGGATATAAAGGGAGTTGTACGTGATTCGTTTAGTGGAATAATTTGTTGGAGGAAAATAATGCCGGAGGAAATCCACTGCAACGGGAACAGGCTGAGAACAGAGGCAGCGATTCGGCACAAGGTAAGTCAATACGTGTGTGTTGATGTGCGTTTATGTAATATGGAGTATGAAATTATTTTTAGGCAACTCCTTAGTTTTTGTTTATGTGACAATTATATAAAATACATTTAACATGCAGTCGGAGCCATACCGAGCACGGTAATTTAAAAACAGCCGAGAGCAGCAATGCTCCAAACCACACAAGAAGTCAGTCAGATTAAGGTCCAAAACCTTCGCTTTACAGCCATTTAAGTGGCACCGACCCACATAAAAAACCCACAGAACAAATGGTGCAAATCACGTATTTCCCGAATACCGAATATATGATTATCTACCTTTGCCGTTTCATAATTATTATCCACGTTAGAGTGAATTTTTCCACTTGACTGCTATAATCTGTTCTTGCTTTACACAACGTAATTTCTCTTTTTTTCTCTCTGAGATTCTGCTTAGAAAATGAGGTTATGAAGTTACATCCTCCCGCTGCTTTTTGTTTTTAAAATGGTTAACGGTTACTGTGGGCAAATCCAGCAAGAACCAAGTGAAAAACTCCATCTCTAACACAGAGTGACCTGTGCACTGGAAGCAGGCTATGTGGAAAAAACATGCGGAAGTGCTAAAACGGAAGTCCGTGGCATATACCCTATTTTGGGACGCAGAAGTGACAGCTCCACTTCAGCCATGCACAGACGGAACTTGTACAGCGCCACCAGTGGCCGGAGGAATACACAAGCTTGGCTGGTGAAGTTTGCTAAATGCCCGAAGTCACCCTTTCTTGTTTATGTGTTCTTTCCTTGTGTCAAGCTTTAGAGGGAGGACTGGTGGGATTTGTTTTAGGTTTAACAGTAGATATTCTGAAAAAAAACAACAAAAAAATCCTGGTCATAACATATTCTACGCGCTGTAAAAAAGAAATAAATAAAAATAAGCCCTCTCCATTACGTCCTGTAATCTCCATACATATGGAAAGCATACCGGAAATTCCACTTTTTTTTTCCTAACAAAGAAAAATATGGGAAATATGTGACCAAAAAAAAAAAAAAAGAAAAGAAATTCCAGAAACATAAACTCGAGAGCTGCGTAAAGAATGGTTCTAATTGTTTGCCTGCTGATTTCTAAGGAGGACTGTTTTGGCTCTTTCTAATTTTCTCAAGATTTGCTTAATGGAAAGCACAATACTGAGGTAAGGAGCAAGAATGCAACACAAGATTTAAAGCTTTGAAGAGGCATCATCACATCCAGATATCTGGTGTAGACCCCTGTAATTGCAGACAGCTTCAAATGTAGCACACAAGGATTCTCCTTAAAACCCCCTGAAGCCTCTGCGTCCTCATTTGCTATTGCCACTCCTCTTTCAATCTTTGTCTGGCTCTATGGTTAGAAAGCCGGACAGAGAGATGTTAGAGTTGGGGATATGATCCTTTCCGATTACGATTGATAAAGGAGATGGGTTGAACTTCCTCCTTCTCTCTCTGGGAAATACGACATTAAGCTAACTCCACAGATGAACTGAGATTTATTCATATCTGACTAAAGCAACATGTGTAAAATCCCTGTACCCCAAGTCTATAGATACAGACAATTCAGAAGGTCTAGCATGAAAAGAAATAGTACAACCGGAATGGTCTTTGCCCCATTTAATTCTTATTTTTAAAACTATGCAACAGTCAACAGTTCCTGAACAAACTCCACTGAATCCAACACCCGCCGCTGATTAGCAGTGACTGTGGCCAAAGGTAAACATCTCCACTGGCCAGCAGCTCAGTCTTGAAGTGGTCAGGAGGAGCCACTTGATCAGAGGCAGCTGGGGAGCCATTACTCCTCTACTGGGTCTGTGTGAGGGTCAATACAGCCTTGTGAAGTGAGATGGATGTCTTATTTAGCTTCCAATCCATTCACAATCAACTCCCAGAGTAGATTCTGACTCAGCCGTAATCCCGAACACCACACCTTTCCTCCTAATTATGCTGAAGGAAAGTCATAGGGATTGAGATCGTTTAGGTGGGAGTTATGAAGTTGTGAAGATGTTCGAGGAAGAGTTGGCTCAGAAAAAAAAAAAATCCCAAGTTACAACAGTCAAAAGTCTAGCCCCATGGCTAATTCAGTCTGCTGCAAATTGTCCTTACATTGTCAGTCTGTGACAGAAAGAGATGCAGAAACACAGATCCACACCTTTTGTTTCAAGCTGACTGGATAAGCGCACCACGCCGTAAACGAGGCTGTACGCAAATCCCAAGAGGAAAGGCATGTTGGCGCAGTTTCAGCTAGTTACACACTTCACTTTGCGATCCTTGTTCTTGCTTTTTGAACTTTGCTGCCGTTTACCACCAGTTATCTAAAGGTTGCCTAAAACAGCTGTAGAATAGATCACTTTTGCTAGCAATGACCTAACATGGAGAAACTCACTACCAGTCTGTCATTATTTACAGCCCCCCAAAAATGACAGAATCCCAAAAACTTGAATTTATAAATACATTCATAAAATTAGTTCTATATAATGTAAATTTGGCCTCTCTAAATTGCCCCTAGGTGTGAGTGTGTGTGTGCATGGTTGTGTGTCTCTGTGTTGATCTGCGACAGACTGGTGACCTGTCCAGGGTGACCCCGCCTCTCGCCCGGAACGTTAGCTGGATATAGGGTGTATCCAGCTAACGTTCCGTTAGCTGGATACACCCTTGTCCCGACCCCACTAGGGACAAGGGTGTAAAGAAAATGGATGGTTAATGTAAATTTGTGTGACTCCAAAGAAATTTAAAGTGAATTTTAGGAAACCTGTGATGATAAAGTCACAAATTATTTAAAAAAAAAAAAAAAAAAAACTTTTACTCAAAAAGGGAAAATGAATGTTATAGCATGTCATCCAGGTGTCTTCAGGGTCATTGTGGACAGGAAGGACCTCCAGTAGCAGTCAGTCTTCCAACTAATCTGAACAGGCCTCTGACTGAAGACTGTTGGTGTGTGAGAGGTTTATCACCGTCATCACATTCCAGGGAGCAGACGCTACTCCACAGTAACATGTCCTGGATGACACATCAGGTGTTAGCCACAACTGCTAAGCCACCTCATTTGCTTTTGCCGCTCCACTTTAAAACTGCTGCCTGGCCATTACTAACATAACAAAGCACAACAAATAATGTACTGCCACCATGAGCGGCGCAATTCTAGGAATGAAATATGAAATGTTGTGAAATAAAGAACTCCAGGAATGAGTCAAGAAACATTTTTATTTCAAACTGCTGTGACGGGGCACTAAAAACAAAACTGCAGAAATACACACAGCCCCCCTGCCCCCCAAAATCCCCACAAAGTTAAACTTACAGTGATAGAAAACGTATCATTTTAAAAGTTCTGAGTATAATGAAAGCACAGGAGAACATATAGTGGATGAAATGATTTCCAACGTCATGTAGCTTTCAATCAACCAACAGATGGAAAAAATAAAAAATAAAATGAAAATCAAGAATAAAAAGGAACACTTATGAGATAATAGTAAGAGCACAGTTCGGTGCTGAAAAAATAGAACATTTCACAAACTTTTAGCAATAAATAGGTAAGAGAACACCATCCTCTACGCTTTTTACTGTGGCGCGTTGACGTTACGGTGGGGGGAGGGACGAAACTCAATTTCCTTCCAGGGAGGAGTGGCGCGCACATTCACACTGATTCCAAGGTCTGTACAATCAGTCACAGTGGCTCTCTTTCACTCACACACACACACACACACACACACACACACACACACACACACACACACACACAGACAGAACAGAAGACGCCATTATTGATTATTGGAACTGGCTGACCTCACAACACATTGATAAACTAACAGTGCAAATTTTTCTTTTTTTTTTTTCTTTTAGACGGCTGCAGAAAATTAAAATAAGAGCGAAGACAATCCACTGAAATGGCAAACTTCCCATTTATACAAATCTTAAATGAATTTTTTTAGTTTGTTGCTTTTTTGGGGGGATGGAGGGGTAAAAGATGGAATGAAGCTCCAGAGAAGCAAGAAGAGGGGGAGAAAATATTTAAATTCGAGAGATATTTAAAACTTTTTTAAGGATGTTATTTTACTTTCTTGTTCTTCATTAACTTAAAAAAAAACTAAAACAATAACAGAATAACTACAATAAAACACTCTGGAGCACCATTTTTGACTAACGTGATGAGAAACTACGACTCGACAACAACAAAAACAGAAGAAGAAAAAAACAACACAGAAGCCAAAAGGTCAAAAGGTGATTGGGATCGTTCTAGAAGGCAGCGCATTCGACTGGTGGCACTAAGTTTGGACTTCCACGTAGACACGAGTCAACCCAGTCAACCGACTACAGTGCATTAGAAAGATTATTTTTCTCATCTATGGGCTTGTTGTGAATGACCGCGGTCCTCCTGCGGCCGGACGGGGGTCACCTCGCCCTGGTCCACTACACCTGTTTCATGTGAAATGCTTATTTTTTTGGTGTGAATTCTGTCCAGAAAAAAAAGGCAGAGGAGCCCCCTGGAGGATGAAGACGGAACTAAAAGAAAAGGAGAAAGAAAACTCTTCATTTCCAGCCTCTCCCTCCTTCCTCTGTTGGTTTCTCATCCCGCAAGGCCTAGATTGAGTGTTTCCACCCCCCAAACAAGGCTGACATCCAGGTTTTTTTTACGGTACCTCCCCATCCTTTGGGTTCTAGGAGTTCTCTCCAGTCACAGAGTATGGAAAGAAGGATGCTCGACTGTCTTGTTAAATGGACAGGAGGAGTTCCAGAGTTTTGTTTTTTGTTTTTTTGTTGTTTTTTTTTTTTTTTTCTTTTTGACTTTCCATTTTCCTTCTTCACCACTCGGCGTCTCCGGTGGCTTTGGAAAAGACAAAATCTCTGCCGTTAAGATTCATAATTCCGTCCTTCAGGTGGAATTTCCATTTGGTCTTACTTCTGTGAATCTGTAGGTGGAAGGGTGGGGTGGGGAGGGGGGAGGAAATGAGTCGGAGGCGTAGAGAACAGATGGACGGCATTTTTAGGGGATCAAATCTCTTCATCTCACGCACACAGATGGATCACACAGCTTCCCTCACAATGATGGAATTTCTAGTAGGGCTACAACTAACGATTAATCGATCTTTAACTTTTAATAACCGATTAATCGATTATTTTGACAACTGTATAAAAATGGCACATTCTACAGATGCTTTGTTTAACCACTTATGCCTTTTTTATACATTATAGGAAATGCATGAAAAGATGCAAATAAACAAATAATTAAATCCTATCTTGCAATTTATTGCCTAAAAAGGAACAATAAAGAATTATTTTATTTAGTCTGAACCTTGAGAATACTTAAAATACAGACAAAAGTGTTTTCATCTTATATGCAAAATGTAGATATGTTTGTATAGCTTTGGCTTAATTACTGCTCTCAATATGCATATCTCAGCAAACTGTATTTTTAATCCATTACTAAATTAGTTGATGATCATTTCACCAATCGATTAATCATGATTAATCGTTTCAGCCCTAGTGTCTTACCTTATCGTACTGGCACACCACAACGTTCTCTGTATCAAACAGCTCCTGATCTTCGTCTTCGCTGACGTCGTCTTCGCTGTTCAGCGGCTCCTAAAGCGGAAACCAAAACCCATCAGCATCAATCTTCTGTTTCTGGTCTCCAGGACAACACAGGGTGGCCATGTTTGGAGTAACAGAACAGAGAGTAGAGGAGGAAGCCAACCTCTTCAACCTGCCCGTCTTCGCCACCGTCCTTGTCTTTCTCCTCCTCCTCGTCCTCGTCATACTCCTCCTCTTCGTCCTCGTCCTCCTCGGAGGAGGTGTCGCCCGCCCCGTCCACCTGGAGCATCATGGGAGGCTGCTGCGCCTGAGGTTGCGGCTGGCTCTGCTGCTGCGCCTGCGGTGCAGCTGCGCCCTGGGCTTGCTGGACCTGCTGGACCTGTGCTGCCGCCGCCGCCGCCCCTCCTGCTGCAGCGGCCGCCGCCATTGCCGCCTGACCGGGCTGCTGCACCATGGTTGCTGTTTGCACCACCTGCTGGTGGAAAGGCATGTTGCAAATACATTAACATTAGAAACTCCCAGATGGTCAGTGGACACTCTCCCCTTTGGAGTGATGGAGCTCTGACCTGCGTGTTGCCTTGGACTTTGTTTCCTGAAGCTAAGACGATCTGCTGTGGCTGGATGATGACTCCGGTTTGCTGGGACAGACTTCCCTGCAGGGGAGCCAGCACCTAGAGAACAGGAAAAAAAGAAAAGTGAAGAACTTACCCAGCATGCCATGTTTTTGTTGCTTTCACATACAGAAAGACCTCTTCTCCTAACCTGCTGTATAACGGGAGCCTGAACGCCACCGGGCTGCATCGGCTGCTGCAGAACGATTGGCTGCTGGGACTGCTGGATGATGTACTGAGTGCCGTTGGGAGCACGCACCACCTGCAGGATCTGACCTGCATCAGCAAACACAAAGAGTCAAAAAAAAAAAAAAACATCCTGACAAAGACCAGGACAAGTTGGAGCTAAAATACATCTGTTTAAAAGGCTAATATTGGTGCAGATGCATGTGAGTGCTTTACCTTGGCTGGTGATGAGCTGTTGGTATGGGGTGACCCCTGTGGGTAAAGCTAGAGTGGCTGCGGTAGCTGCTGCACTCTAGAGGAGGAAGGTGGGGGTGCATACAAAACAAAAAGATAAAGGAATTAAAAAGTAGAAAACGGGAAGGAAAAAAAAATTAACTGGACAGAGTTTGACCCTTATTCTGCTGGCTGACGTGATAAACGCACTGTTTGTTTCACAGCACAGAGTCATGAATGCAAGTAAATACTGTCTGAGGGAAAAGAACAATATCTATTCTACAGGTAAGAGATAAGGTTTTCAATTTTATTTTTATTAATAAGCTAGATAAAAGCTGATGGAGCAGAGTGAACAAAAAAAAAAAAAAAAAAAAAAAAACACAACATTAATAGGCCTGTAGCAATAAATCAATTAATCAGATGAGAAATTAAAACAAGCTTGATAATTTTCATTTGCACGATTTGTTTCTTTTTCTCTTTCTACCAAAGACTGGATGACAGAAGCTCTTCAGTCTGGTTCACTGACCTCAACTAGTCCATGTTTTGAGGGAAAATTTTGTTTACAGAGACTTTAATGTTAATTTTATTTGTTTTGTTTATTTTGGATATTTCACATGTCTTCCAGTTCCAGTGTTAAATGTTTTGATATAAATTAAGTTTGTTGATCTTTGAGAGGGTGAACGTGCATTATCATGCCGTTAGCATTAAATAACTGGAAAATGGTCTTGAAAACAACAGTAATATTGTTTATTCCCATAACTTCTGGGACGACGCCTCGTCCAGGATTCAGGTTTTGACTTTGGCTAGGCCATTCTGTGTTTGATTCTACAGTGGCTTCATGTTTAGGGTTGTCCAGGTGGAAATGAAGTGTTGCAGTCTTCAGTTTTTACGCAACAAAAATTTGGAATAAGCTTCTGTTTCACTGCAGGAACACTCTCACTCTGATCTTTAAAAACGAGCTTAAAAATCTGTTTAGTTGTCGTTGCCTTAACCTAGTTTTTTTTCTTTTTTTTTACTTTATTTTTAAGCCTGTCTGATGTAAATCTGTTTTGATGTGTATTAATGTATGAATTGAATTTGGTGGAGGAGTAAAGTTTTAAAAAAAAGAGAAAATGTAAATGGGTGCTCAGTTCTGAAGAACTACAGAAAATACAGGAAATAACCAGCACCCTAAAAATATGTAAACATTTCAATGTGGGCAAAAAGGAAAAAAAAGTGAACGCGTGCAAGCTGTTGACGGCCAAAACGTTTTCTACTTTTTGCTCACATTAAAACCTTTACAAATCTTTGGAGCTCTGAGTATTTCCATTTTACATAAATAAAGCTTCCTTGCTCCCATCACTTTTAAACAGCTGGCTTGACGTGTGCAGGTTTGTCGTCATCTGATCAAAGCATCTTCTTCCTCATATTTGTTTTGTTCCCCGATGCTGCTTCGTTTGCCACCTAGCTTGTGGCAAACTGCCACCATTGTCAGATGTTTTACTGGCAAAAGCATTTAAAAAAACCTGCATCATTCCTATTGAGCAAGTCATAAAAGATGTATAAATGTGAGATTAACTTTTTTTTTTTTTAAAAAGCGTCTCACCATCCCCGTTGCACTCATGTGCTGGATAATCTTCGGATCCTGAACAATGACTTGCTGCGGGGTTGCTGTGGGGGAAGGAAAAAAAAAAGAGCATGTTCAGCTCAGCATCATGGCCCCCAAGGCAACTGCTATTATTATTACTACTACTACTCATAAATCAAAGATGCATTCATTTCCACTGCATCTCCATGAAGAATGTGTTTTAATGCTGGTGCTTTTTCACTCCTGGGAGCCTACCTTGCTGCTGCTGGGGGGGCAGGATGACCTGCTGGGCCTGCGTTGGCTGCGTCACCTGCTGGACCTGCGGGGCGTGCTGAACATGCTGCTGCTGAGTGGCCTGCAGGGCCGTCTGCTCGTCCGTGTGGAAACCCTCCACTGCCTTGGACTGCAGCAGCTTGTTCTCCCACAGCTGCAGCATATTGAAGGGACGGTTTAGAGGACTAACTGGGGGGCAGGGGGTGTGCAACGTTGTTTCTGTAGTTTGGGTTTACCGTTTTCAGCTCCAGGAGAACCTGCTCATCCACTCCCTCATCCAGGAACAGCTCCCGCACCTCGTTGATCACATCTTCGATTACACCCCTGTACAATTTAGGCTAGGAGAAGGCAAACAAAACATTTTACTTTAAAGAGGAAGCAAAAGAGGGCTTAACTGATGTTAAATAACACATTTTATCAGATTATTAATAAGTAACTGGCAATTGGGAGAAAAACAACTGAGGATGTGGCGTTAAAAATGCCTTTTAAATAGCCATAATCAGATGCTAATGTTGAATTTAACATGTTATGAGTTAAAATACATTGTCTCCCAGCTGGGAAGCATTGCTGTGAACGTATAGCTGATGGATAATGGCAGCTCAGCTCCAGTGTAACCCCTAGCACTGAGCTACAGCGCTCACAACAAACACGGCAGTGTTAAAATGTCCTCGACAACACCGCGGGTCAGCCACCGAGGACGCTGCGTCGCACTGCCCCGATGTCCGCAGCGGACACCTCGGTCTTCTCCTTCCTTCCCTCCACACTCGGCCCCCGTCGGTTTCCTCCACTATTTAAAGCACAGTGTGGTGTTTATATGTAGAGCCAGTGACGTAGCGTCGTGTAGCACCGTCCCATCCCGGCCAGTCTATATTAGACGGCCAATATGGCGCTATAAAACCAGGCAGCGGAGAGGAGGAGGGCCAGAAGCGCGAGAGAGGAGAGCAGACCGGGGAGGCCATTTTACGGAGCAGCGCAAACAGCCGCCTTCTTCTAAGCTTCGTGAGGAGATATCCTCCGTCTTTTACCTAAAATATTCGGTTTAGACAAAAGCAATTTGGCTTTGACGTTAGGGAGCAGGGCTTATTTGGCGTTTTATGGATAAAATGTGTGGTTTAGGACGTCTTTTCGGCGCCCTCTCGTCGTGGAAATGGTGGACAAAGATGAGACAGCTGACTGAGCGTCGAAGACTTTCCACAAAATGAGGCTTTAATGTTTGAAAATTAAGCTTATTTCAGCCAGAGTGGATGGTGACTGTGCTTTGGGTACATCTGCGTTTCACAAGTCTTTTAATACTAACCAGTTAAACGTTAAATATCTTATCTCATATCTCCAGTACCAACACAAAAAACTAAGAAAATAACTGTAGCAGACAAATCAAACTAATTTAATTTATAAAGCTTTAACCTAACAAAATGACTTTTAATCCTAATCTGCATTTAAAACTTAATTCTTTAGTGTTTTTTGTTAAATTCTACCCCTGCAACGAGTTTCGCAAAATGAAAATAATGGCTGCTTGACTGAACGTTGATTCTGTCATTTTAATGGACTTAAACAGTGGTGAGTTGGTTACAGCACATTCATCTGACTGCGAGAAATAAACTTTACCCCCCCATTCTTCCCCTCTCACTGACAGTCCTCGGAGATTGATCCTTACCACTTGGTTCGAGTTAGCCGAGCTCGCCATTATACGCGTAGTGTACAAACCACACGGAAATTGGCGAGAGACAGAGCCAAAAAATACGACAAAAAAAGACTTAAAACGACTGTGAGCGGTACTTTTAAAAGAGCCGGTATCGCTTTTGTAAATAAAACACAGTTTTTGCGGTCTTATTTACAATCCCCGGGCTGCGACTCCCCAGCCGTCTTCCTCCCGTCGTTGTCCTGCTTTATATACTGAGCGATGGAGCTGCGAGTGCGCCGAACATAGGGCAGGGTCAAGTGTCGCATATCGCGAGACTGCACGAGGGAAACGATGACTAATCGCCACGGGGACTGCTGGGAAACGTAGTTTACACGTGAAAAGGGGGTAAATAATACTCGACTGTCGCATTAGTTTTGTAACGCTTTGTGATGTTAATTTATTTAATTAGGCCAACTGCAAATAATAAGACTTATTGTATGTCAGGAATTAATCACATTCTGCCAGGAAGTAGACATAGTTTACCTCAGATGTTAATATATGAAGATATTTCCTACTAATAATAAAACATGTAATGCTAATAATCATTATATTTTTAATCCAGTAAATAGTAATAATGGAAGAAAATACTTAAATGTTCTGTAAAATTTACTACAAAAAACTTTCTGGTAAGAAATAAATAATGACACTCATATTTTAAATTTAATTGAATTGAATCAACGTTCTTCTTTTGCAGCTCCCTCCACAGATTCTGATTCAAATTAATGCCAAGATTAGTATCAACATCAGTCAAAAGGAGCATAAATGGGTAAATTAAGATCAAGCATTTATGTTGGATGTGTTCTTGCTTGCTGATCACTTTTTCATGTAGATATTTTATGCTGCCACCAGAGGGCGATCACACCACATAAAAGGAGAACCGCATCTCTTTCCAATTCCAGAGCACAATATCATAGCATCCAACTACTTTATATGGCATTCATTAACAAAAAAAAGAAAGAAAAGTGATTTTTTTTAATTCATCGTGATATGCAGACATCCTTGTGAGTATCTGAGAAAATTTACAACAACAACAATAAATATATATACATAAAACCTTTGCAATAAATCTAAGCTGACAGGAGAACCGTAACCTCCACTTCAGTCTCCATGGAAACTTGCTTCGCTGGTCATTCTATGGTTATGGATGATATGGAGCAGGGGGAAAATGAGGAAGGTAACCCGTTCTGCAGCGGTCCACCTGATGCTTTGGAGTGGCACTCTTTTATTATTTCATTATGTTTTTTTTTTATTTTAAACAGAAGGTCATCCACCATGTTCCCTTGAATCCGCTCACCTTTCTGGTTGCTGCTTTCAAGATTTTGAGGTGAAACATGCTCGGAGGCCATGTGACTCATCTGGAGTGTTTGTGGATGTGATTAAGCAGAAAAAAAGTCGGCCACGGCTGTTTCCCGAGCATGCCCTCTAAAAGATGTTGAGAACGTGCACCCCCCCAACCCCTCTCCACACCCACCCCCACTCCCAACTGCACGCACCCCTGTTCTTCTTTGCTATAGTTGCATAGCAACAGAGGAGCTGCTGGCTCCAGTTGTGTTGTGGTGTGAGCGTGCTGCACAGTGGCTCAAGATTAAGCTGGTCTCTCCGCTTCAATTATGAATGGGCTTCCACCGCCACACGACTCCGAAATGGCACCACTTAGACTGATAAGGCATTGAGGAACTCTTCAGTACTCCTAACTGTTTCTTTCCCCCCCTCCACACACACATACACACACTTCTCTCCCCGAGGTGGAGGTGGGCAAGACTTTAATCGCAATGTATTGAACTTAAACGATTAGAGGAGGTAAATGAATAATTAACTGGGAAGAGGAGCGCCGGTTATGATAAGACCCTTGTTGATGGGGAATATGTGAGGTTAATGATTGGGGTCAGGCTGGAGAGCAAATTAAAGAGTTCTCAAGTCTCACAAAGGCGGGCCCCCGGTAGTGGGGAGCCGCCGTGCAAGTGTGGGAAGCGGCGCGAAGGCGAAGTGAGGCCTGCTGCTTTCTCGTGGCTAGTGCTCGACTATATTTAACTTAAGATTCGGAGTGGAAAACGATTAAATTATACCCAATATGCACTGGTCTTCGGTCAGCTCAATGGATTTACCCTCGAGTAGTCGAAGTGTGGCGGAATGTGCGGTGCTTAAAAAAATAAAATAAAAATATTCATGCTCATGTGACATTTTGTCATGATGCAACCACAAACTTCTTGTTACTTTATTGGGGTTTAATGTGACAGAACAATAATATGTAGGAAAATGAGATGCAATTCATTTAAGTTATTAATTGTAGTTATTTATTTCAGTTACTTATTTTAAAGTGCAGCTCAAGTGGGACCTGCTGACTTGACGACTATTATCTGTGCAGTTCAGATTGGAAGTTTTGGTTTCAGTTGGCCACATGCTACGTAGGAGACGCAGCAAACACGTTAAGAACTGATAGAAAAAGTAAAAAAAAAACAAGATGCAGAACAGTATGTGTGGTAGAAAGCTGCCACTACCCTGACAACTTTCAGCTGGTGAAACACGATGGTGGCAGCATCATGCTGTTTGTGTTTGCTTTTCTTTGGCAAGGAAAATCTCTCGGAACTTGAAAACTGGCGTTCCCAGACACTCTGCACTCAGTCTGACAAAACTCGAACTTATCTTAAAAAGGAGGGCGGCCAAAAGATTCGTTTTGTAGATGTGCAAATGCAAGCCACACTTTTCAGAATCAGAGTTTTTTCATCTTTTGTGAAATTCTTTTTTTTTTTTTTTTTTTTTTTTAAACATCCATGATCTTACCACCACTTCACAGTCACAGACTTCTTTGTTTTGGTTTGTTACGTTAATAAAGATAAAGTTTGTGGTTGCAATATGGGAAAATGTGGAAAAAAATAAATAAAATAAAAAATCAAAAATCAAAGGGTTTAATACTTATATGCGCCACTGCAAACTTTCTGATTTTTTACTTTTATTTAGTTCAGTTCAGAAATGGTTTATCTCAAAAGAAAATCAAATGTTGTAACTCATATGATCCAGTGAGCAGGTAGCAGTCAGTCTTGCAACAAATTTGAAGACGCCTCTGACTTGAGGACCCTGCTGCTGTGCCGCCTTGTTGCCACGGTTACACATTACAACTGTCTGAAAGCACAAAAGTAAGAGCATCCAAAACTGCACAGCATCCAAAACTAGAGGAAATACTCGTCCAATGATAATAAATCACCGTCCAATGAGAAATAAACAGCCGAGCTTCTCTGCAACTTGTATTTTTTTTTATTATTGCAACCAACTGGAAGACAATACATCACATAAACATCATCGTAGTTTCTCAGAAAATGGAAAACAAAACAACAAAGAAAAGAAAAACAACATTTATATATTTTTTTGCCACGGCATTGGACAACGTTGATATTTACATGTAGTGATGAAGTAGGTCTTGAAATCATTCTTTGGCAACATGATTGCACAATAAGGAGAGAACCGAACACTTACTGAGATAAGAACAAACCAAAACAATAAAAATAAAATAAAAATAGGAACCAACACCCGGGTGCACTCCGAATCACATCTCGCAGATCATTGACAGCTTCGACTTTTGACATCACGAACCTATGGCTTTCCAAGATTCAGCTCTGCAGAAACAATGGCAGTATTCTAAGGAATTTTGAACGAGAAAAATAATGATAAAAATAATAAATAACAGGGATTAAAAACTATCAAAAACCCAAAAAGTTGGCAAAAACTGTTCATTTATTTATGAATGGGTTCTGTTTGGCAGGTGTGAAAAATTAAAATTACTCGTCTTGAGCGCTTTTTCAGGCAGTGGAATGAAATTAATTTGAGGTTTTTCCAGGACGCTAAAAACCAGATTTCATCTTTACGGCAAACTACAAGGGGAGTCGCACTAAAAAAAAACAAACAAGCGACTGTTAAACCAACTTTTTTTTTTTTTTTTAACTCGTCAATACAAGAGTGTGTGTGCAGGGGGAGGGTGGAGTTGTTGCGTCAAACGCAGCCAACTGATCATCGACCCAGGGCCGCGGGAACGCTCAGACAGAAACGAGACGGATGGCACACAGCCAGACGCTCTGACTGCGTCTCCTCTTAGCCTTTTTTTCTGTATGCGCGGAATGGAAAGTCAGTGATGCATGCTACAGGTGGCAAAAGGAGCATACCGGTGAATGGGACATGCATTTGTTTTTCCGGCTCGACCTGCTCATAATCGCTCAGTGTCTAGTCAGCTTAAAAAAACAAAAAAACACACACACACACACCTCTTCTGTCTCTGCTACTCTAAACAACCCCAGCTGACAGTAAATTAGCACTTTGACGTGCTCTTCTTTAATGTTTTA
This sequence comes from Poecilia mexicana, assembly GCF_051168715.1. Classification (NCBI taxonomy): domain Eukaryota; kingdom Metazoa; phylum Chordata; class Actinopteri; order Cyprinodontiformes; family Poeciliidae; genus Poecilia; species Poecilia mexicana. The sequence continues at coordinate 5,834,846 of NW_028263390.1, read as the reverse complement.
CATCATTTCTAATAAAAACAAAACAAAGACCGTTTAAAAATACAAAATGTTGAAAGTGTGCAGGGTAAGTTCATCTTAACTGGCCTTTCCGTTGTTTTTCTAAACAAATAAATCCAATTCACTTTTTTGACAGTAAAATAAAAGTCAACGATTATCTAAAAACAGGAAGCGCCATATATAGTGTCTGATAGGCCTCGTTAACCGGGACATGTCGAGCTCATGTGTAGCCGCATGTTGGAGACAAACACAGCTGAAAGAGTTTCTATGTTGGAAACATATTTTTTGACCTAAGGGAAGGAACAACCCCAAAATTGAGAAAAATGGATAAAATACAGTTTATGCAGTCAAGAGTAGCTTGTGGTTTGTGAGCATAAAGAGTGTCAGATAAGAAAATGCTGCCTTGTACAACACTTACTTTTCTTTTATACGTCAGTACAAAATGCTAAATAGCTTCAGCTGTTTCTCTGTGTCTGAGCCAAATGAAGAAGAGAAATTAACTGTAACTGCAGCCCGGTCGTATGAGGATTTATTACCTTAAAGTTCTGTTTTAGTGTGAATCAGCATGCTGTTTTAAGAGATAAACTTCAGACGTCTCTGGTTAGGCTGACTTTAAACTGGACTGGCCGGGATGTCAAACCCAGGTGTGAATCCGGGTCGGCCCACGCAGTGCAAAAAGGACTTTAGAGAATTTGAATGTTGCGACAAAAGTCGTCCTCGGAATCCCAATTTGTACAGCTACGCCACTGTTGTGAAATTGAACCATAACAAAAACAGGTACTGAATGTGTGCATGACTTGCTAACATAAAGCTCTCGGACAACATTTCTCCCGAATTCCTCCTGGTTGGATGATTAACCCTTCCAGACCAAATGTAGCGCCTACGATCCATCCAAAATTGCAGGACTGTCACACTATCTAAAAAATTCCAACGGTTTCTGAAAGGGGAGACGTTGCGCTTTCCGGCCAATATCGGGTTACTATGGTAATTTCATCCCCCCGTAGCAGGGAGTGAAATTAATCTGAGGGGCTCTCTTTAAGTAGACAGTAAATTGCAAAAATAACTCGCTAGGTACTGAAAGTTCCAGTTGTTATGGATAAATGGGCAAATATATTTACTCGCAGGGGATTTAAAGAACTGCGTACAATTAAAATAAGCAAAAATATCCAGGCGGACATTTGAAACTTAGGCCTTATGGGGTTAATAATACAATTTTTTACCTAATGACCTCAAGCTGGACACTTTGCAATCACTACCCTCATCTTTGGTGCCTTTGTATTTCGCACTGATGCCTGTGTTTGGCGTCGCTCTTCGGGAAAGTTTGGCTGCGTCGTCACTTTGCAGAATCTTTACACATTTCTTGATTTTGGTAAGAAAAATGTTAAGAAAATAAAAATAATAATAATAATATATGCCCTTTAAAGTTTCCTACCGTGTTTTGTCCTCTACAATGGCAGCAAATCTCTCCTTAAATTAAAGAATTTAAAATACTATATTTAACTTAGAAAGCAACATTTCTTCCTCTTCGTCTCCTACAAGGTAGCCATTTTTTTCCGTTTCGAAGGGAGGGAAAATATGAGATTTATTCAGGACACCTACAGCGTTTTCCATGCCCAACTGATTCATACATTTACACTGAACAATGTCAATGGAAAGTAAGGACACATGTACATCTACACGCTGGAAAAGAGAAAAAAAAAATCCCCCCGCCCCCAACAAAAAAACAAAACAATACTGTTATAAATAAATATAGGTGGCGCTCTGTTGTGTAAATAGAGCGACTGACGGCAGGCAGGGAGGCAGGCACAACGTTAAAGGGTGTGTGTGTTCTCGGACACACTGGCTCACACACTCCACAGACGAGATCTGTAGTGACACACCGGGGGCCAGGGGGATGTGGGGATAACACTGAACACCTACAAGAAAAATCTACCAAAAAACCCCCACAAACAAAACAAAAAAAGAAAGAGTCAGGTAGAGGAAGACAGAAGCCCACCCTCCCCAAAAAGAGGTGATCGAACCCAGAGCTCAGAGGTGGCACCCCTTGGGGAAGGGGGTGCAAAGGGGTTTTTCTAATTGTTCCTGCCTAAAGATGTGTCATTGAAAAACCCACTCCGAAAAGTCAAAAACTAAAACGCTGAAAAGAAACAAGACCAACATGTAGGCAGAAGTAGAGGGAAGCCCACCCTACACCCCCTCATCCCGCCACCCCTCAAAAGAAACGCTTCTGCTGGCCCTGAAAGCCAAAGCCTAGAGGTTTCACCACCCGCCCCTCAACGGGGGTGGAGGTCTCTGATCTACGTTCCTGCCTGAAGACATGTCCACTCCAAAAAAATAAAAATAATAAAAAAAAACCCTGATAAAACAAAACAGAAAACTCCATAATAATCACAGGTATAAGAATTGGCGGAAAAAAATCATTTTTTTTCTTCCTTTCCTCTAGGATCAAGGTTTATATGAAAATAAGTCATGCTTCATGCTAAATACATCGTTTATCTTACATGAATCTTTGAATAAAAAAGATTTTGCTTCTCATCTTATTTACAAGCACCCATGCAATATAACTGAGAAAGTCCTGCAGGTCAAATTGCTTCAATTAAGAAAAAGGGAAAAAAAAATAAAATATTTTCTAACCTTTGTACAGAGTTGCCCACGTGGGACAAATTGCTTATATCTTTATGAAGGTAGAGTGAGAGGGTTTAGAGACGGGGACACGACGGACAGGAGAGGCCCGAGCCCAGCGGGTCGGACGTGGAAAGTTGGCGTTGTCGGCTGGACAGGAAGTTGTGGCAGCTACTGGGTATAGCTATGATCTCTGAACGGAGGTACTGAGCGGGTTTCAGGGACGACGTCTACGTGATGCAACAAGAACAACAAAATGAAGGAGATATTGCCTCAGACCCGGCTTGCTATCTGTCTCTATTGTGATAAACATGACCGTTTTTTTTTCTATTTTTTTTTATTTTAAGATATTTTATTCTTAAATACTATGAGTGCTCTCGAAATAAACCATGTTTTTTTTCTCCATGTAAGTGGCATAAAATAATTTTAAGTGCATTGAATATACATCACATTGGGTTTTACTTTGACACTTGAGGTCACTCCTCTCTTTAGCTCTTTACTACGATGCCTTCTCCGTTTTTTTTTTTTTTCGTTCTTCTCCGTCGGCTGTCGCATCGGCTACATGAAGCAACCTGGTCGCGTATCTTTGGCACAGTCTCACGTTTGTGCTCGTGGGTGTAGGAGAGCGATGCCCCCGCCCCTCCAGAAGAGGTGGGTCTCCGCCGCGTTTGCTGGCATCGCTGAGAGATTGCTACAGATTCAATGTGGGAAAAAAAAAACAAAACAAAAGAAAAAATAAAAGAACCGAAACCAGGAAAGGACAAACAGCCATCCTCCGCTCGCTGCGCGACGTACTTCCTCTGCTCGCCCCGAGTTAGTGACAAAACATGCTTTTTTTTATGGCTTTCATCCCCTTTTTAAAACAACAACAAAAAAACCCAACATAGACACATGAGAGATACCCACTGATGTTAGTGTTGCTGAACATGTAGGAAAACATTGATTTTTGATATTGCCACAAATAAGTAGGATTCACCTAATGCCCTGCAGATAGATAGAGGGAGATGACGAGTGTCTGTCGAGACTAATGCTGTAGTAACGTTACCTGTTGACCTATTTGTACGTGTGTGTGTGAGTGGTGTGTGTTGGGTGTGCGTGGTTGGAGGTGTCTGAATGCGTATGTTTTTTTTTTTTTTAGTTTCTTAGGGTCTCTTTCTGCTCCTTCTGGCCCTTGGCGGCGCGGTTTGTGATGTTGTTGAGGCAGGCTCTGACGCCGGCCAGGTGGAGCAGCGACCCCGCCGCCTCCTTCATCTCCTCGTCGTCGCTCTCCGGCGGCTTCTCCGGCGCACGCCGCTTCTTCAGCGGCAGCGTGTCGCTAATGCCCCTCGCTCGGCTTTTGGTCCAGGGCAGGCTGCTGCCCGGCAGAGTCCCGGCTCCGGCTGCCGAGCTGCGTCTTTGTCCACGCGGGGGCTGCTGGGAAATGTAGGCGGCAGCGGCGGCGGCTGTGGCTATGTGAGAGTCCAGCGGGATCTCCCGGGGCTCCGGCTTGACATCCGACTGGATCTCCACAGCAATAATGTCGTCATCTTCCAGCGCGGAGGAAGGGTTGGTGATTTCGGAGGGGGACAGGCTGCTGGGGGACTTGGCGGTGCTGTAGGTGTGGTCGTCCTGAAGGTCCTCGCCGCAGGGGATGGGGGAGTAGCGGGACGGGCTGTCCTTTCCCCGGCTAAGGTAATCTCCCAGGGATGATCTGGACACGGAACAGGAGAGGATAATGTTACATCTTTGGTCAGGAAGTCAAAATCAAGTTCATCAAGATGTATAGCACATGTCAGGAACAGCTGATAGAAGGCTGACTTTGTAATTATCTTTAAGTGATTATGGATGTTCAGGTCTGAGTCCATCACTACATCCACATTCTGATAGTGTGTACCCATGTTCTACTGAAACTGCTGGGATGTAGAAGAAAGGTAGGAGGTAATCTTTCACTCCTCTAGGCCTGAGGTGAAGATCTCTCAAGTCCGATAAAAACCTTGTATCCCTGAAAATAAAATACAAAGTCAGCCATTCCCTTTTAAGGTCGGCAGTCATCAGACTGTCACCCATGCATATTTCAGATGACACTGAGCCTTCTGAGCGGCTTTAAACCTGGGGAACCTGCTCAGCACAAAGGTACAGCATCAGAACACGTCAATTTAACACTGAAGGTATAGCATTCAAACCCTGTTCAACATTTTCCCATTTTCTCATGATACAACTATAAACCTTTATGCATTTTAGGGGAATTTTTTGTTTTTGATAGATCACAAAGTATTTTTTGTGTGAAGTGTAAGAAGAAGGATACAGCAATTTGGACAATACATTTGTAGCAAACTGCCCTTTACTTTGACAAATAAAACCCAATGCCTTCAGGAGGAGAGAAGCAGACCTTTAATCAATGACACGACTGCAAACCAAGAAGCTTCAATCAAAGAACCAGTCAATATATCAATGGTAACTTGGGAGGAGCGCAAAGCATTCTGGGTAAATACAACCAAAACAAATGTCTAGTCTTGCACTAGTGAGAGAAATGTTGTTAACCAATGACAAAAGAGAAACCCGACAACCACTAAATCTTCGCAAAGAAGGAAGTTGCGCTCATGTCTTCTTCTGAGGTTCTCATATAGTTTCCCTCAGTGGTTCTTGGTGCAGCGCCACCACGGGTTTTTTCAAAGGGTTTGGATTGTTTGACACGGGGCAGTGTGAAAGAGAACCATAACAGCTGAATGCTGCAATATTGGTCTGTAGTTGAGCCGAGTCTACCAAACTATCAAGTGTGAAAACCGCCTTAGAGTTATCAAAGTGAAGGAGGCTGAATGCAAATGGAGACCTGATTTTAGTTATTTAAAGGGACAGAATGATGCGTTTTCCTGATATCATTTTGTAGCACAAGCAAGTAAATATGTTACCTCCAGTTGTTAAAAAAATGCTGTATACATCAAACATGACTTAAAAGAAATTTGATTACATGGCTCCTCTATTAACCCTTTAACATTTCTACCAGAGTTTCTCTGAGATGAGCTCCAATAATGAGCTCAGCAGATGTGTGGTTCTACCAGGTGTTTGCTAATTGCTGCTGGCTAGTCTGAAGGAGCTGAGTGTGTTTTACACAGCTGAATGGTTGCCACGGGAGATTCAAGGGTATCTCAAGCATGCATGAAAGAATCAAAGCAGCACTCCAGGTGTGTTTTTAATGAGGGAATAACATGATAACATGATGAGAAGCTAAAAAAAGAAGAGTAAATTTTACATTATACTGCACCTTTAAATATGTCTCAATTAAGAACTGATTTGTATTGATCTATCACAAACTGATCAATATATGAAAAGTTCAAAGGATGCTCATAATTTTCAGGCCCTGAGCGTCATACTATTGAACATATTTTGCTGTAATAGTGAGAGAATTGTGTTGTGTACAGCACTAAAGGAGGTGGAGGGAGGTGAGGTGGGGGTATCCTGCAAAGCCATAAATCAGTAGCAGCTTCAGGAGAGTGCCTCGTCCCGCAGACATCCTCTCCTTCAGAATGAGAGAGTTAGCATATTAATATCTTATAAGCAAAACACGCGCCCCTCGCAGTGATCAAATATTCACTGCATACCTCCAGTGAGCCCTTGGCTATGTTTAATTCATTACGCCGCGCCGACCATTATACTCTTATGCTCTGGTGATGGATGTGCGTGTCCGTGCATGCCGCATATGTTCTCCGGATCAAAAAGCCTTTCCCTCTAATAAACCTGTTTGTGTGTGTTTTTGAGGAAAGGAGCGCATTACATAAACACACCTGGATGAAATGTTCAGAGCAACAGGGGGAGCGTGTGAAAGCCTGACTTTTGGAGACAATAAAGATGTAATTATGTAAACTACGAGTGGAAATTTTTCTATTTTTTTCTTCTTTTGCGGGTGTAGGTGGATCCGTTTGCGCAGGGGAATCCCATTAATTATACGTCTGAGGGCAAAGTTTACCCACCTTATAGCCGAGGTTCTGCTCCCCACGGGGCTTACGGGCAGGGGTCTGATGACGGGGAAGAGGGCCTGGCTCCTGACGCGAGCGCCGTTCTGGATCACGCCACGGGGAACTGGAAGAGAGAAGCATTTATAAACACTTAAGATAAAAAAGAAAAGGACATCGAGACAGATCCTTCCTGCAACCTGTAGCCCTTAAATCAGTTTATGAAAGAGGGAGGGATAAAAATAGAGGAACCGTCTCGAAAATATTTGATCGGGCCTCGATGAGAATTCAGCGGCCGTCCGAGGAGGCCGATGAGGCGATATTGATGAGCAAGGCGAGCTTAAATTGAGCGGGAAAGCGTCATAAATGAGTTAGGGCCGCTTTGATTCATTCGATTAGCAACGACCGCCGGGCTCGGCTAAATGCAGCCCGTCTGACACCGTGTGGGGGAAATCGGCGGTGGCGGCACTTCAAACTGGACCTGAAGTACTCCTGTTTTGCTCATGAGATGAGAATTTGGGCAGTATTTACCCTACAAACGAACCTGCAGGTCGACATCTCCACTCAATAAATGTCATGAGTCAGAAACCAGCATAAAAAAAGACAATGTCCACGATAACCCACACCGTAAGCTGATTTTTCAAGTAGCTAGACCCATTGTAAAACCTCCTTAGAGTTACCCGCTTTCCAAAAATAAACTATAAAAAGCAGCTGATGCTCAGTAAATAAATGTGGTCCCAGCATTTTTGCTGAAAGCTTATTCAATGACAGTTTATAACAGGATAGTTGTTAAAAATTCAATTTTTAAGAAATTTTAAGACAGACTGAATGAAATATGCGACCAAAAGAACTCTAAATATGCAGGATGATTAGAGAATCTTCATATGGGCAGGCGACAGAAGTGAGCCAGTGGTAAAAACAAATGTCTTCCAGCCAATTAGTGATACATTTTCACTCACCAGTGACAGCTAGCTAGCTTTTATAACTTAGTTAGTCTTATACCTCTAATATACCTTTGCCAACGAGGTATATAGATAGCATATAGTTAGTAAAGGTAGTATACCTTTTCTAGTTAGCTAGCTAGAAAAGGTATACTTTTTATTTTATTTTTTTCTTTAATTATGTAAAGCACCTTGAAATTCCCTGCTGCTGAAATGTGCTATACAAATAAAATTTGATTGATTGATTGATCGATAGCAAAGGTATATTAAAAGAAAGTTAGCGACAGCCTGGTTACCAATTGGTAACATTTGCTTGTCTTATACCTCTAATACACCTTTGCTAGCTAGCTAGTTTGCTGGTTAGCAAAGTTATATTAGTCCTGCAAAAAGGTATAAAGTCCCGCCAAAAAAAGCTACTTACAAGATTCAATAGTCCTACAATTACAAAATTTAAGACCTTTGATTAGCACATCTAAGCCCAAATTACCTTTTTAAAAAATTAATTTAAGAATTTTTAAAGATATGTGGACACACTGTATGAAAGTTATTGTGTAAAGGTGGAAAAATTCAGGTGCCATGGAAGCAAGTTGAAGCAGGTATAAGCATGCACTGGTTACTGGTTTTGAGTTATTTGCAGATTATAAAAATGTGAGTTCTAAGCTTTCCAATGATGTCAGAGACACAAAAATGAAAAATAAAGTAAAAAAAAAAAATCAAGAAGATGGGGCATTTGAATATTGGTGCTATAAGTTTCAAAAATAATTATTCACCCAAACAAAAAAATACAAAAATAAGAAGCGTAAGAGACTGTATAGCAAGGACAAATTTTATAATAAGAAAAATAACGCTACATAGACATTAAAGACAACATGCTCAGCGTAAAAGAATGTGCAAATTTAAAACAGTAAAAGGGTAATTTAAAGACAGAAACATGTACAAGATGTTTATTTAATTTTTAACACGTGGTCAGTCCAATTTGTATTTGTTAATTTTTGCAGTGCACCGAACAACCTGCCTATTAATGACCTGCTTAAGCCGGGCTAAACGACATCATTTCCTTTTCCCTCCATCGGCGGTACTTAACTCAAAGGTGATCTACTGGCAACAATTTGGAGATACAGGCGTTTGGGTTAATTATGTCCTTAGATTATGGTAAATGTCAAAGTAAGGAGCAGCAAGAGTTAGAAGGATTGTAGATGGCTCCCAGTGGAACTGGGGTTCAATTACTACACCAGTTTCATCCATTAAGACTCTTGGAACAAGATTCTGACTCGTCTAAGCTGACTGAATAAGTGCAACTTGTTTCAGGCGTGAGGATGTGGACTCAGACATTTTCAAAGAAAATTATATCTCAATGAGAAGTCCGCCCAAAGGACATTGAATAGTTGAAATAATTCATGCCATGCGACAAGAACATTACAAAGATTGATTGAAAGTCAATTGCCTTGGCAACAGGTCAACTTTGATGAGATTCCATGTTTTTGGTGAAGAAATACAACCCCTACCACGATGTTCAGAAGAAGTCAATTTGGACTTCTTTTGACTATAATATCCACTTTTCATACAGGCAAGATCTGAGGACTACTATGCTGCTGATTTCTGCACCGTTTCCATGGAGCTTCTGGGTTGCTGTGCTTGACAGATTGTTGGAAATGAAAAATGAGAGAAAAAAAAAATCGGCATATAATTCTTAGCACAACACTCACCTCTCTCCCAATTGTGCACTGCAACCCAGCTGGCTAAAAAAAACAACAACAAATTTCTCCTCCTTTGTTTTTTAAAGGAAGACAAAATAGTGTCATTTTATTTAATAAAAATAATGCAAAGGAATATTGTTGCTTTTGCCTTAAATAACAGGCAAAAGTATTTACACTTTAGAAAAAGTTTAGAAATCCAAAATACTAAATTTATGACTGATGTCATAAAGAGAACTTTCTAAAAGTATTTAAACTTTTAGAAAAAAAGTTTATTTACCATATAAACTGTAAAAAGTTTGGTATTTTACTCAAGGTTTCCATAAGAATATAACTTTTAACAACTCTCATGTGACACACTGCTTTATTTGAAGAAAGCTTAATAGATACTGCCCAACTCTTCCTGGTTTATATGCTCCCCATACTGAGGCATTTTGTGAATAGTTCTCAAAGTAAGTGCTTTAGAACAAACACCATATTATTTTCAAATTGTGCTCTAGAAACATGGAGTTTAAGACCTGCACATTCACATAAAAGTAAAATAATCCAAGCATTTATTTTACACCTCTAAAGCCAGGCTTTACTGTAACCCTATTGTGTGTTGTGAGACTGACAAGAAAAAAAAAGACCATATTTAAAGCTTGAATACTCAATGCCTGTAAGCTAAATGTGTCTAAATATAAAACTAAAGTCAGAACTGAGAGAAACATTAACAAGCTGCACATAAAACTGAGCAATTTTTGGATTCTCCACCAAGGCCGTGACGTCTAAAGGCCGCCGTCCCGCTTCTGCGAAAGGACCGAACCGAGAAGCTTCCCGAAGGTCAGAAGAAGAAGAAAAGATCTGAGCCCAAAGCTCTTATTATTCAACGCAGACTGCTCACCACAAGCCGTCCCAGTTCACTAAAACAGCTGTCATCTCTGGGGTCAGCTCGTGTTTTGCAAATGATGACCCGCTGTTTGCCTTTTGTCTGCCACAGACGCATTTGTTGAGGTGCAAATGCCAGCGAACATGTACTGCAGCACAAACACGCTGCAGCTGAAGCCTGTATCCCCCCACCACCGCCACCACCCCAATGTTAAATCTGAGCCCAAATGCTAAATTTATGATTGATGTCATGAGGAGAAATTTAATTCGCCTCAGGAGCCGCAAGCTCATTAAAACATACAAGTTGTCACGGCGAGGCCCCCCCAGAAAAGAGCTTGGTGTATTTGGCTCATGTTGTAGCTCACGCGAGTCGCACAACCAGATGAAATATGATGGGAGTTGCTGGTGCTTTTGTCGTTGGAAGTGTGTTTTTCAGCCTCTCCCCCGGCCCGCTGTGTCCACAGTAATCTCATTGACTGCTGTTAGCATGGCCGTGCCCCTGATATCGCCAGCGCTGCTCTCCATAACCTTATAAGTAAGTCGCTGCACAGAGTCTCTTTTGTAATCTTGATCACTTGCTGCATGGTTCTCTGTGTGTGTGTGTGTGTGTGTTTTAGTTTTTCTCAACTTGTAAGGTCCATTTTTCTAACCAATACTGCATTGTGAGGATCAAATACTCCTTATAGAGCCCAAAAATCAGATCACATAAGAAGATGTGCTTTTTTAATTAGGTTTAGGACTAAAGTGTGAGTTGAGTTTAGGTAAGGTTTAGGGTTAAGCATGTACTGGTAATGGTTAGGTTAAGGGTTAGGCTGTAGAGAAATGAATAAAATTGAATGGAAGTCAATGCAAAGTCCTTGTGAAAATAGAAAGATGTAATATGAGTGTGTGTGTGTGTGTGTGTGTGTGTGTGTGTGTGGGCAGCGCATTAGGTCTTCCCGGGTTGACGTGCAAACGTCCCCTCCTTCCCCACCCGTTCGCTCCAATCGGGCTTTGCGTTACCATAGCAACATGCCACAGAGTGGAGGATCAGGCATCAGAAGGGAAAGTGATAGAAAGAAGCAGGGGGGCGAGAGGAAATACCAGGCTGTGTTTGACACAGCGACGGCGAACCAACCCGAGGACTGTTTCGCTTCAATATGCAGAGAAACCTCGCGCTGTTCCAGACACACAGAGCCAGAGTCCTCTGTGCCTCTAAATCTGAGAGAAATACAAAAACTCACTAAGAATTTATGAATTTACCTCTGAGCTGTATTCAAAACCAGATGGAGGGATGGATATAAATATAACTAATGGATGAATGGATGGAGGACAGACTTCTAGATGGATGGATTATGGCTGGTCTTCTAGATGGATGGATGACTATTGGATAGACTATAAGATGGATGGATGGATGGATGGATGGATGGATGGATGGATGGATGGATGGATGGATGGATGGATGGATGGATGGATGGATGAATGGCTAGTGAATAGACTTAGAGATGGATGAATGGGTAGATATCTAATGGATGGACTTCTAGATGGATGAAAACCCATCCATCTAGAAGTCATTGGCATTGGCCTATGTACCTATCGGCCAATGCATTGACCTATAGGTACATCAATGGATGTGTAGTTGACGAATGAACAGAGATATGGATGGAAGGACAGATAGATTGGAAGATGATGAACACACAGCCTAACAGATGGATGGATTAATGGACGGATGGATACTTAATGAATCGGCCTGAGGGGGAAACACCACTACACTTCCATACTTTATTTTCTAAAAGACTTCCAGACGGCGCATGGACACAAACACACACCCACAAACACGTGGCTGCCAAGTCCAAGCGTGGGCAACTCTTCCCCCTCGTCCTCTCTCTATTTTCGTATTTGCACTTGCTCATAAACCCTGTTTGTCCATCTAATTCCACCCTCTTGTTGATATTTCCCCCCCTCAATAGCCCCCAGCCAACCACCCTCTGTATTGATCTGGCTGCCATTCTGTGTACACTGGTGACTCATATCTCCTACTGAGCATGTATGCCGTCTCTGCAGGTGAAAAGCCTGGGACATATGCTGCGGAGATGAGGCGACAAAACCGCACCGACACTGAGCGGTTCGCTCTTAAAAGCCTCAAGCCGTTCAACTGTAAAAAATTCCTTTTGATGGTAAGAGAACACACTGTTTGCATCTGAGGCATTTTCCTAGAAAGAATGTCTGCTTTTTTTCCCCCTTCCCCTTAAGCATGGTCAGCTGCCCTCTCTTCTGTCTGCTTCCTGCGTCTTCTCCCTGCCTCCCCCTCCTGTCTCCTCCTAAATGAGTTCCACATGGCCCTCCGGGCTGCGAAGTCTCGCCTCGTCCGGCAGAGGAGCGCTCGCTCAGATCTCGCTCTCACAGCTCCACGGGTTCACAGGTCACTCCCGGCAGACCTTGAGATTGCAACCGTTTGAAGGCGGTCTCTCGCTCAGTCAAAACAGGCACTCCCCCTCCACTCCCCTCCCTGTCCGTTTGTCCGCCTGGCTGCTGTGTGTTAAACCGAGAGTAGAGTCTGAGGGCAGGATGCATGCTAATGCTGTCTGACTGACTGGCTGAGTGACAGCCTGGATTGCTGGTGGGATGAAGTTGCTGGCAGTTTAACTGGACGACTAACCGGCTTGTCTATCTGACACTCGGACGGAGAGTTTAAGAGCTTGGCTGACTGACATGTGCTGGAACTTGTAGAGGGGAGACAAAAGGAAAGTAGCGCTTGATTACGGTAATATAATACAGCTTTGTAAACAAGTCTCTTCTTTTCTGTCAGAAACAAGCCTAAAGTTAACCAAAGGAGATGCTCAGGTAAAACCAGTTTTGTTTTGATCAACGTTGGAAATAGGACTCCTAGGAAATATCTGAGTTGCTACTAACAAGGTTTCTGTAGGTTTCACCCATTCAAATTTAAGACTTTTTAAAGGGGCATCATTATATATCATCAAGGCATATGGTGGCATTTTATAGCACAATCAAGTAACTATGTTACCTTTGGGAGAAGTAGCTCATATAATGAGCTCAGCAGATGCAGTTCCACCAGGTGTTTGCTAACATGTATTGAATTCAAGACCTATATTACCACAGAAATGTACAAACATCGTCTAGACAACTGGCAGTAACTTTGGACTTACCCAGGAAAGACGCAAAAAAGCTAGATTGCTAACAAGAGTATGTTAGCAGCTAGTAAGCGTTTGCCTCTACTGTCACACAAACAATGAATCAGGCAAACAATGAATATGTTTTGCCTGATAGAAAAGTCCGGCAAGAAAGAAAAAATACAGTGAATATTCAAGATTAAATAGTGCTGTAAAGGCAGATTTAAGACCTGGAAATTACACATTTAAAGCCAAATTATTATGTTTTTTTGATTAATTAAATACATTATGGTCTTAGTTTAAGATACCCAAATTCAGGAATTTTAAGGATGCGTTGCTTCGTTTCGGTGAAAGCAATGACAGCAACAATAGCACTCCCATCCAGAAGGAGGCGCCGAACACCAAAGTTACAGAACACCCCAAGAGTTTGATAATGATCAGCAGAGAAATTAAACTTATTAAGAAACATAGTGAGTTGAGATCACTGTTTACACCGTTTGGATAACTAATCTCTAAGGAGATAAAACTGTGAGTCCCTTTGTGGCCGGTAGCCACAACAAAGATAGATAGCAGGTAGATTTGGTCTATGCAGTGTAACGCTAACCAACCAATAGGAAGAAGGTGAAGCCTTAAGACTCCGCCTCTCCTCATTTGCATAATGAGGCAGAAATTTATAGGTAAAATAAAAATAGGAGACAGCAAGGACATAAAGTAGAGTGGACGGGGAAAAAAACAATATAAAAAGTTAAATAATAAAAAATAGAACTACATAGGTCTACGAATAAATAGAAGAATTTTAAAAACAGTTAAATTTAAATTATGACTCTGAGTTGTTATAGCTAACCTGAAACAATAAACATGAATGTCTACTAAATTATAAAACATGCCATATACTCTCCTTTTTTAAATTACTTGGTTCATTTTAAGTATATTGATTTATTTACTGGACCATTTATATATTTCTGCTTTATTTGAAATCGTGTAATCACTCCGAGTCTGTCATCTATAGCTGTAAATCCAAACTTAAAATCATTACATATTTTGTAAACTGCATTGACATTGTAATTAAGGGAGTCAGAGTAAAGGGGTGACTTCAGGCAAATACAAGTCACACTGCAGATTTTTGCATGAAAACAAACTTTTGCCTACACTATATACCTTTTGAGGCTCTGAAGTGGCCTGTCATAAAATCCCAGTAAAACACACATTTGTCGTGGTAATGTGAGAAAGTATGAATAAAGTTGAATGGGTATTAATACTTTAGCAAGGGACTGTAGGTTTTAATATGACATATCAGTATTCTTAATTACCATAAGGAAATATATTACCTGAGGTGCTCAAGGTGAAAGTGAAAGGATCAGCTTCATATTATAAAGAGTTTAATTTAATACTCTGCTGAATTTAAATGAAAAGCACATTGATTTTGAAGGTGAATAAAATTAAATAATGGGTAAAAAAAAAAAAGTAAAAATGTTGCGGTGACTGTAAAAAAAATTTGATCATGCTCTATGTGTTTATTAACTTACTACAGAGAAAATCAGCTGCAAAAAACAAACTTTACACTTCTGGTATCAGGAAATTATTAGTAGATTATTTCAGAAAACTCACTTTTATTAACTTCTAGAGAGTTTATATTGCTGTTACAGAAACAGTTTTGACATTTTAATCTTTTGTATGTCACTTACTTTCTATTGAAAGAGATGGTATTATATGTTTTCCATTCACATATTGCCATTTTTTAGTGCAATTACAAAACTATGTTACCATTAGAAATATGCTGTTTATATCAAATATAACATAAAAGAAATTTAACTTTGTAATTTATCTCCTTCAAATCAGGCCTCTGTCTCTAAGAAACTCTTGCTCTTTCTGAAACTCCGCCTTCAGGAAGTTGTCACTACATGGCTCCTATATTAACCCTTTAAAAAAGTTTTTATTTTTATTTTTTTTAATCAACTGAGAAGAAGCTCTTAAAATGAGATCATCAGATGCACAGTTAAGTTTGCTAATTGCTGGTGGTTAGTCTGAAGGAGCTGAGTGAGGGAGTCAGCCTTGACAGCTTGGAAACTGTAGCTTGGAGGAGGAGCTACGACCTTGAAGGCGGAGCTAGGTTCACCCAGGTGTTTTGCACAGCTGAATATAGTTGCTATGGGAGATTAAAGGATTTCTCAAACATGCATGAAAGAATCACAGCAACACTCCAGGTATGCTTTTGATGAGGGAATAATATTATAACATGATGTTAAGGTCCAAAAACATGACCTTTACATAATTCTGCCCTTTTAATGTGTGTTTTATTCTTTTGACCCTGTGATTTGGTAACTTGGGGGGGGAAGGGAGGTAATCTGTCAGAATGGGGCCTCATCTCCCAGAGACTGTCGCTGTGTTCTTACTGCTGCTGTCTTGGTGACAGGGACAGACAGACTTCAGGCCAGATCAGCTCAGAGCAGAGCAGCTCTGAAAGCTCTGGGAATGGGCGATGGAAGTAATAAGTGAGGCCACTAACCGCCCTTCCTCCCCCCCTCCCCCCACCACCTTCCTCCTACCCTCTGCTTGTCGTTGCCTCTGGCTGTCTGTCACAACTTCCTTTCTCCCTGCTGCCTCTGAACATCACACCTGACCATTCCTGCACTCTTTCCTTTTAAAAAAAAGGAAAAAAGACATTTCCTGTCCTTTCCTGCACTCCGAGTCAACCCTCGCTTGCCTCCCTTTCTGTCCGTCCATCCGCTTTGAGTCATCACTCAGACTAGAGGGAGTCCAGGTTCTCAGGCGCGTCCCCCCCCCTCTTCTCTTCTCTCCGACTCCGGCTCCTTGACCATTACTACTCCATTAATAGCGGCGATGGAGGGCTCGCCTCAGACGCCTAATGTATCCATTTCCCTCTCCATTTAGGGCTCGGCGGCCCGGCGAGCTCCCGGAGTGCTCCCTGATTGGGATTGAATGTCCATTTTAACTGCCGTCCAGCCACCGCAGGAGGAGGCGGAGGAGGAAAGGAATAATGGAAAATACAGGGAAAAGGAAGTGAGAGTGGACATATGTTACGCTAAATGAGGGGAGAGGGCGGTGGAAAAGGGGGTCTCCGGTTTCTTCCTTTCTTATTGTCTCATTCTTTTTTTTTCTTTTTAAATAAAAAAAACAACTCTGAAATATGTTTCTGTAGACAGAAAAAAAAAGCATTCCTCCTCTGGATGGAGGCCAAGAGTCAGATCTCAGAGCTTGGTATTCCTCTAAAAAAGAAGGGATTTGGAACTGAGATGATTGGAGTTGGCACATCCGTGGAAAGTGGAGTGGGGAAGAAGGGAGAAAGAGGGCGAGGGAGTGAAAAAGACAAAAGAAAGAGAGCGAGAGAAAGATAAAGAGACAGAGAGAGAGAGAGAGAGAGAGATCACACACAAACACAAACAAGAACGGGACTTGTGGAGGTGAGACCGTACCTTGTAGAAGAACTCCTCCGTTCTTTCTGAAGAGGGGGCTCCCCGACCACAATGGAGGACTGGAGAGGAAGGAGAAGGAAAGAGGAAGAGAGAGAGACAGAGAGAGAGAGAGAACTGGTCAATCATTTGATCTCGCGGCAGCAGCCAGACGAGCCCGGCCGGCTTCGTCGCGAGGCAGGAATTTGAGTCCATAAGCCAATGCTTCTGATTATAGTGATTAGAATACCGGGTGTCCCACTGTTGCCATTATTCCCTGTGATTACCTCAGAGAATTACAGCCTCCATGCTGCAGTCCACGGGGGTAATTTCTCATGACAGTCCCCCCACCCCCAATCTCTTCCAACCGCCTGCCGCCGGTACGTTCGCACGCGGCCGGCCCTCGGCGGCACGTGTGCACTTAACGGCATGGTTAAGACGGACGATGTGCGTCCGGGGTGACGCATTTTGAAGCGAGCGTGGAAAAACGAATCTGTTATCTGTTGGCATTGAGGTAAGCCAGGGTTATAAGGATTTACATCAAAATCATACAAACAGATTAAGATCCTTTCAATCTACAATAAGAGGTCAGAGTGTCTTCAGGCTGTTTGGAGCAAAGAGGAAAGCAGAATTACCCTTCCCTAAACTGTTGCTGCCAATCCAGTCACCTGTCTCATTGACAGGATAACCATTGCGTTGATACTAAACCTGCATCATCGGTCACTTTATTGTGGTAGTGCTTTTCTAAAACGCCATTTGTTAAAAGGGCAGTATTATGTATTTTCCAGGCACATGTTGCCATTTCATGGCACAAATCAAGTAACTATGTTACTTTCAGTTGTTATAAAAACATTATATTGTATATATCAAACATCACTTAAAATAAATTTGACTGCACAATTTGACGCCTTGAAAGTAGGCCTCTGTCTCTTTAAGAAGCTCCAGCTCTTTGCTCTGTTGGAGGCTTTTGTCACCCCCATATGGTTGCTATGGGAGATTAAATGATTTAATGGATTAAATGATCCATGACAATCAAAGCAACACTCCAGGTGTGTCTATGATGAAGGAATAACATTATCACATGATATAAAGGTAAAAAAAAAAAAGTCAATTTGATATAATAAAACCCCTCCCTTATTGGGGTCGGGAGGGGTGCTGGTGCCTATCTCCAGCTAACGTTCCGGGCGAGAGGGGGGGTACACCCTGGACAGATCACCAGTCTGTCGCAGGGCAACACAGAGACACACAACCATGCACACACACACTCACACCTAAGGACAATTTTTTTAGAGAAACCAATTAACCTGACAGCCATGCTTTTGGACTGTGAGAGGTAACCGGAGTACCTGGAGAAAACCCACGCATGCACAGGGAGAACATGCAAACTCCATGCAGAAAGACCGGGGCCGGCAATCGAACCCAGAACCTTCTTGCTGCAAGGCAACAGCTCTACACTGAAAAAATGAGAATTGAGGGGTTTTTGAATTTGCACAAACAAAATAAGTTAATACTACACAATTCAGTCATCTTTCTTGTATTTACACAATTGAATAAAGAACAATTTACTTAATAACCAACAATAATGAAACTACACATTTTTCATATGTTGATTTAACGTGATTAAATTAGATTACTAAAACCATTGTAATCATGTTTCATCATTACCGGAAATGATGCAATATAACAAAGACAAGGATTAAATATGATTGGACAATAATAAGAGCGGGCTTTTGAATCTTAACCAATAAGAAGTCAAACAAGATAATTTTAAAGATATCGCGATTGCCGCGCAGTTTCTTCTGACTATTCAGCCACAAGACCACAAGACAAGTCTTTGGAGGTGGACCGATTAGGTAAGTGATCTAAATATTATTTTTTGTAGTTGGGAATGTTTCCACAAAAAATATCATTCTGTATGAGAAGTCATTTGTAAACCGTCTGCATGTTCTTTGGTTTTCACTTTGCTAGCTACCGTTATTAGCACCGGGGCTTAGCTCTAGTACAGATCAGTACATCATCGTTTATCAAAGTAGTCCACAAAAAACAGTTGTTACTGATCAAATTTGTAAGTAACTGACTCAGTAGCAATGAGGAAAAAAAGCAACACGAACACTTTGCAAGCTAGTGGCTTTTCACTAGCTTATCGAGCTATCAAAACTGCCTCGTTACTTTCTCCCAAGCACACTAACAGAACCATTGTCTGTCGTTATGGTAACGGGTCTGCATTTAGCGTCGCTTACTAAGCGACAAAAATACGAATAAGAGGGATTTTGAGTACTTCGACTGTTTTCTGCATTATTTTTCCTTATCCGTGGTGCACTGCGCTACGTTAATAATTCTCTCCATCTCCATGTTTCGTTTTGCTGATGTAATGGTTCTACCGCGGCAGCGGCGCTATGTGGAGGGCAGGGCTCAATGCTCCAGCGCGCTGGGCTGGAGCACAGTATGGAGTATAAATTCAGAATCTTATTTGAATCCAAATGTCTTCCAGATGCTCAAGTTTTGTGTAAAGTGCCCTCTGTAAATATCTACTAAAAAGTGTTGATGGTGACGTATGTTTGTTTAAACAATGTTATACAAGTTTTTTTTTGTGTTTTTTTTTAATGTAATGTTAATCTAAGATGTCTAGGCACATTTACCTGACTGTTCACTTCTGCAGCAGTGATTGTTGGGCTCTTACAAGTGTTGAACATTTGAAGCTCATTACTTTGTGCTCTTTTTTCAGATAAACTCTTGAGTTTAAGAGAATTACCACCATACCACTTCAGTCAAAGTTCTTGTCTCAGCTGGATCTCCATTTTGACAACCTGATGAAGATGTTCAAAAGAAGAGGAGGACAGCTTGGACAAATGCTAGGACAAGTTGTTGCACAAATGGAGGAGGTAAGTGATGTAGCCACAACACAACTATCAATCTTTTTGGATAAACTTTTTTAATGCAGAAAATTACATTTTCCTTGTGTTAAATGTTCTCACCTTGAACTTTTACACCTGCTTGTTTTCACTTCAACCTCTACTGTATGTCTTCACTTTAAAAATAGTTGTGTAAAGTAAATTGTTAAACTTCAAGCATAAGGCTTGAAAAAAGATTCTAATTCCATTAATTTCCTTCAGTGTGAAGATGTTGATGCTGCATGGGAGTGTCATTAAGGAAGTCTGCATGTATATGGGAGAAGATCCAGCCAAGCTCATCCAGGAGTATATGGTATGTATCTATATGTGTATTTACACAACTAGAGATAGATATATATCTCTAAATATAAAGAAAGATTTAGATCTGTACATACATAATTATTTCTATCTAGATTTAGATTTCTCTAGATATGTATATCTCTTTCTACATGGATAGATACATTCATCTATATCTATCTCTACGTTTAGATATACTTGAGATATATCTATATTCATCGAAATTTAAATTGATCTGTCCAACTTTTTAGAGATAGCTCTTATAGAGAAATGTCTATCTATCTATATATATAGATGCATCTAGGTCTAGAGAAAGAGAGATTAACTTGTCATCACTTCACATAGGGTGTGGATGAAGCTACCATTGAAGAGGCTATTGGAACCACCACCACCGGCGTTTTTCATCTGAAAGACTTCATCACATGAAGACATCGGGATCGTCCATGAAGGCATCAGGGTGGTGTCCAATTTGAATAGTGTGCCAACAGCTGTTGTAATACTTGTTGGACTGATATATGGGCTGAACCTCGCCTACCCTGCTGGCCTTCGCTACACTTTTGAGGTGTTACAGAAGATAACAATGGAACTAGATGGAGGTTAACTGTCCAACAAGACATTATTCCTTAAAAACTGCCTCTATGAGTGAGTAAATGGACATTTTAGTCCATTAGTTCACGAAAAGTGAACTAATGTTCACTTTTCGTGTTTTCTGTTGTTGTATTCCTCATTGCAGGACACAAATTTATTATTTTTTAATAACTAACTGCAGAAATATGTTCAAGGTCAACTATTAAGTTGCAGTATGTGATATTTATAAGCAATAGGTTTTTCACATATTTGTTTAAACTGTCACTATGATATTGCATAGTAAACAGTAAAACATGAGACTGATGATATAAAAAATAAGCTGTGTTATACAGACTTGACATAATTTTAACAAATATGTACAAAAGAATTGTCACAAAAGTTACATTTGGCAGCATGTACATGTTCCATAAAGTTGATAGAAACCTATCATAAATCATAGCATCTGTCATGAACAGGAAGGAGTCTTTACTAATGTCTATGACTGCTATGAAGTGTCATTTGGTAAATAATGACACTTTAATGCAAATTTGGCACTTTTAATGCAACTTTTGGAGCAACTTTGCATTAAAAGTGTCATTGTTTACCAAATGACACTTCATAACAACATTCATAGACATTTATAAAGACTCTTTTATGTTCATGACAGTGTCATGTCAGTCTTGTGCACCCCCGTCAAATAAAGTGTTAGCCAGATTTCTACAAACTGTTTGAACATGTATTAATATGAAATTAATGCTGCAGTACGTAACTTTTATAACTTTCTTTTTACATATTAGTTAGGACTATCAGTACGTTGTGTCTGTATAAGACGAGGCTCCGTTTTTTTCACCAATTTTCTGTCTGATGTTTTATTGTTTGTAATGTAATAATATAGTGATAGTTTAAACAAAAAAAAACTTTTTTCTCAGTGGAACATACAGCAGCTTAAAGGTTGACCTTTAACATATCTATAAAAGATAAAATGATTTAGAAAATTATCAGCGTCATACATGTTCAACTTTTTTGAGCATGTATGCTGCCAAATGTAACTTATTTAAAAAATTATTTTACATATTATCTCATGTCAGCCATATGGGCACCCTGTCAAATAGTGTTATTGAAATCCGACTTACTTTTCTACATAATGTTGTATATCTCTTGTACAAATATGTTCCAGATTAACTTTTAAACCTGCAGTGTGTAACTTATAAAAATTAAGTTCTTTAAAAACAGTTGTATAAAGTTTCACTCGTCTTTTACAAGGGAAAGCAAGACATAATCTGTGGAAGAAATCCAGCGCTGTCTTCCACTGACATGACATTGTTATAATGTTGACAAACATGTAAAAAAAAACAACAATTTGCTTACTTGCATACTGCAGCTTTAATGTCATGTTACATGTTCAAAAACATTGTTAAAATCTGAAATACTTTTCTATACCATGTTTAATATGTTTTATAAAGCTTAACTATTATATTTTCTTATCCATTTTATATCTTAAATATTAATATATCAAAACTTGATATCATTTCATATCTTAAATAACATGTTTGTTCATAAAAATTGTATTTCAGGTAAGACTCAATTTAAAAATGTTCTGTGTCTTAAATGTAAAAAATGTTAAATACAAAATGGTGTGATTTAGAAATGTTCATTTAAATAAAGTTCAATTTTTCAGCAGCACTTGCACTCTTTGTCTTTCTTGTCAAAGATCTTTTGTATTTAATTTTTTACATTAGAAAGGTATATAGATAACTTGAAAAAATTAAGTAGGATTTAAAGCTGTAACATGTGTTCCATTAACATGATAGAATTGTGTTCGCCCAACACAATTTCATTGAGTAATACTGGCAATGAAAAATAAGCTGGTGTTATTCATTATAATAGTGTTGCTAAGACATAATATATTTACATTATGGTAAGAGATAAAATGTTTGTAGTTTCAACTTAATATTTTCAAGTAATCTAATGTAAATAAAATATGTTGATTTAACAAGCTTTAAGTATTTGAGGGAAAGAGGGAAAATATGTCTGTTCTACTTATTTGCATTGTGTGGGACGGATGTACACAATAAAATTAAGTAAACTGAACAGCTTTTTTCTTTCAGTGTACCAACTGCGCCACTGTCGCTACATCATCATCAACAAAACTTCCTGAAATCCTTCAAACCAACATAACTTAATATTCCTGTTTGGCCCACTATTTGTTCTCTTTTAACATACTTTTTTTTTCATTTGTTCTCATTTTTATCATATAGATACATCTTTGTGTTGCCCACGCTGCGAATGAAACAGGCTCTATAAATAAAAATAAATATTAAAAAAATAAAACAACTTCTTGACTTCTCCGAAACAACCACTTGAAAATTTTTAAATTTATCAGGTGTATAATTCATATTTTTGCTTTAGTCCAGGTATCAAGCCACAACATTTAAATGCCATACATATTGTTATTATAACCATAAAAAAATCTTACATTATATGAGCAGCAGTATTAATAATTGTTGCAATATTCCAAAGACTAGCAAAAATATTGCTTTCTAATAATATATGTAAGCACTTTGACATATCTTCTCTGCCGTTTTTGCTCACAAACAGAAATGTTGGTTAACTATAATCAATATGGTCATTGCTGTATTCAACAATCGCATTGCAAACTCAAGTTCTCCTAACATCAGGAGGCATTCCTTCAGGTTGCGAAAGAGAAAGCAATATTTTTAGCAGAAAACATTCAGAAATATCGGCAGCCTTTCTCAGGCTACGTTCACAAAGCAGGTCTTGATTCTGATTTTTTATTTTTGCTGAAATCAGATTATTATTTTTTGAATAGTCTGTTATTCTAATAATGAAATGTGAATGCAATCGGACTTCTGTGTGAACGGTTTACGACCACAAAATGACCTGCAAGCGCGAGAATAACATAAGAACTTGTGGGAACACTTTATTTGAAGGGGTGTGCATAAGACTGACATGACACTGTCATAAACATGACATAACATCTGTCATGATCATGAAGAAGTCTTTATGAATGTTTATGACAGTGGTCATTCGGTAAATAATGACACTTGAAAGTCCATGCAAAGTTGGCACTTTTAATGCAACTTTTAGGGCAACTTTGCATTAAAAGTGTCATTATTTACCTAATGACACTTCATGACCACTGTCATAAACATTCATAAAGACTTCTTCATGATCATGACAGATGTTATGTCATGTTTATGACAGTGTCATGTCAGTCTTATGCACACCCCTTCAAATAAAGTGTTACCGAACTTGTTTACGTAGGTAATAATGCTTGAAGCCATTTATGGATTGATTTTAAAGTTTATCTAGCAATTAGAGCCGATATTATTGTCATAAGATCATAACAAACACAAAGGGAACTAACAAAAAGAAAACAAAACGAGTAGCAACGGCGTTTTGTGGAGCATTGACTGCAATTTTTGTAGTGAAGTCTGTTTGGATGCGCAGTCAGAGCCAAGAGTGGTGGGATTGTGATGTGATGCGCATCAGTGGAACAAATTTCATTCATAATTTTATGATTAAAATTTTTCAGCCATTGTTTACAGGTAAATTTCTTGCGTCTGGCCTCTTTTGGTGCAGAATTATGTCTCATGCCGATGATGTAAATGTCGGATTAAAGGCAACATGACCATTCAGACTGCAGACGCTTTGAAAATGATTTACCAGATTTAGTTCAACACATGGAAGTGGCTCAAATGAGATTTGTTTTAAGGTGAGCCAAGATCCAAATTGGGCCTTTCAGATTACCGCGAAAAAGTCGGATATAGGTTGCATTTGGGCAAAAAAATGTCAGATTTGGGTCAAATTCGCCTGCTGTGTGAACGTAGTCTCATATTGTGGTAAGGATCTATATTTTCCAGGAAAAACTTGTAGAGACAGTTTTAGCATGGCTAACAGAACCGGAACCAGGGATAAGAAATCAGCCAGAAAATGTATGGTTTGTGCAGCTGTATTTCAAACAATCCCATGCCAACAGTCAATCAAATCCCCCAAAACCTAAATCCAAGTTTAAACCCTCAAGAAGCCATTGAAACAGTACAAAAAAAAAGCACCCAGCGCACACACTACACACACACACACACACACACACACACACACACACACACACACACACACACACACACACACACACACACACACACACACACACACACACACAAAGCTGGGGACTCACTTTAGGTGATCATTGCACCACTAATGAGGGAGGTAATGACAGCATTTCTCACATAGACGGAGATATCTTCACTCGCGAGCACAGACACGCGAGAAGACAATGGGCGCAGTTCTGCTGGTGAGGCCATAATTCAGACAGAAAGATGGAGGGATACGGACGGAGGAGGAGGGGGGCGAGTGGAAGAGCTTTTCCAGGTTGAGTAGTCTTTAGCTCTCTGTCAGACTGCACGTTTGACTGCTTCCCCCCCAAATCTGCAGTCAGGAGAGGCTGTCCTCCCTAACACAGTCAGCGACAATGTGGACAGAGGTTTATTATACTGTATGCAAACACACACACACACACACAGAGGAGAGAAAACACCTGGAGGAGCTGGAAAGTCCAAAACCAGCACTTGTTTCCGCTCATCTGCCGAGTTGTCTTTGTGATGCGAGTTGTGTTTTATGTTGGGCTAAGTAGCTGAAAGAGGCACACGTGCAGGCGTGTACACACACGCACACAAATAGTATGTCTTTCCATCTTTCCAGGGACTTTTCCCTGACTTCCATTCATTTCTACAGCCTAACCCAAACTCTAACCGTTACCTGTACATACAGTACTTCTTATGGGGCCTCGTGTTTGGGACCCACAAGGAGCAGTCGGTCCCCGCTAAGACGTATTTGTTAGAAAAATGGTCCTTACTATGCATCAAATACAAAGCCACGTTCACACACACACACTCACACACAGGCAAAGCAACAGCAAGGAACGCAAATTTTAGCCCTGAGCCACCTGCTGTTGCCATGGAGAGTTGCCACATTGCGTTGCCACGGCGATAACATATTTTTCCTGCGCTAACAGCCTGTCTGTTTTCCCTGCCACCCCCACCCCGCACCCATCTCATTCTTCCCTCTCTCTCTCTTCCTCCCAGCAAACGACTCGGCAGCGCGACGGCGGCCGACTTAACCTAACCCCCGCCATCTTCAACTCCCCCCACCCCACCAGCCCTCTGACTACCGCCACATCGTCTTTGTCCGGCTTTTATTCCTCGAAGGGATGCCGGAGGAGGAAGGAAGGAAAAAAAAGGAGAGAGAGGAGGAGAGAGAGGAGAGCTCCTTCACCATCCCCTCCCCTTAGAGACGCGCTCCTTCCATCCATCCTTCCCCCTCCCCTCTTCCTCTCATCCAGATGCTGATGGGGTGTGAAGGAATGCACCATAGGGCTGACCTCCTACCCAGCATGCTCCGTCTCTTACTGCCTCTCTCTCTCTCTCTCTCTCTGCGTCCACTCACACCCATCTGATGATGCTTGCATTGAACGCACAAAGCTGGACTGAAAACATCCAGCTGCTCCTCCAGGCACAAGTGGGTGGGGTTGTACAGGGGGTGGCAGGACTCAGTAGTACGGTCCATACAGGAAACAGAGGACAAAGAAGCAAAAAAGAAGAGGCGGTCCGTCACCCCCCCCATCTTTTATGATCCGTCTCTATCAGATGCTGCGTCAAACTGCCAGAGACGGTCCTTGACCTTAACGTAATAGACATGCAGCGCAACCATTCACGGTCGTTTAGCTTCATACATGCTGTTCTTCAGAGTGAGTGCTCTTGAGAGAGAGATATCATTTCCTATTGATCAAGCTTGACTTCTTAGGCAGAGTATGGCCAACGTCTTAAGACCGCAGCTGAACCTGTCAACTTACAGTTTCCAAACTAAAGGCAAGTTTTGAAGCTAATATTTAACATAAAACAACTTAAAAGGCCAGAATAGAGCATACAAAAGTGTCTGTACCCCTGCTCTTCATTGGATTTAGGTTTGAACTCTGACAGGCTACTCTAGTGCATAGATTTGCTTTGATCCAAATGATTCCTGTGTATATTGGGGTGAAAGCTTAGGGTCACTGCTCTGGTGGATTGCAGTCTGTAAGCTTTGTAATAGAAAAAGAGCCAGTTAAATAAAACTTGTTTAGGGCCTCACGTGTTACATGATCTTTATTTATGATAAACATCTACTATAGGAAATGTGTTTGGAACCATTGTTTTATTCCTTTTTTTAGGTTTTAAGCAAAGAAAGATGCAACATTTTTGCAATAAAGTGAGTGGACACACTTTCTTCTATGGGATGTTGTGATTTGGAGAAAATGCTATGAAAAATCCTGCATTTCTTCTAAAGTTTATGTATTTATACCTAATGTCTGTACGCCTGGAACCTCCACCCGTTTGCTATTTAACTAACTCCTGAGTTTTATTTTGACACATCCAAGTCAAGAGGGCCAAACACAAAAGCAAAAATGATTTGGTAAGCCATGTATAATTTTATCTCCTCTTCAAAACTTTTGGCAGCTTTGGTTCCCTAAGACCCCAATAAAAATACATTGACATTTGTGGTTGTAATTTGTAAAAAAAAAAAAAAAAAGAAAAAAAAAGAAAAGAAAAGAAAAGTGAAAAAATTCAAGTATGAATATTTTGCAAGGTACTGCAGCTTACTAATAGTTACTGTTAGAACTCTTCCTAAACAGTAGGTGTCACTACTGAGAAACTAATGCACAAGAGTGACACTAGAAGAACTGAGAGGTTTAACCTGTGGTAGGTCCAACTGTCGGTAGGTCAAAGGTCAGCACCACAGATGAAGTAATTATATAATAACATTACACAAAAGTGTCAAGGGAGTGTTGTAAAACATAAAAATATTCGCCATAGTTAGGTACCACAGCCGCCTATTAAAAGGTGAAATATTGCAATCCATGAATACTTGAGATTCCTTCTAAAGATGCTTCTAATTCCTTATTTTAATAGTTCAAACACCAAGTATAACTTAACATGCATTAATACACACAGTGGAAACCGTCTTAGCACTGCCACATGAGCTAACATGCACAGTCTTCCTCATCTCCCTGTGCTTTTGGTGGAAAAGTCAATCAGTGTTAAGGAAAATAAAAAGCACTCCTGGATTGGCTGCTTTACAAGTGGCAGCCAACAGCATCTTGGGTATTTCAGTTTCCCAAGATGCATTTACTTTTGAATACTTTTGGTGTGCTCTATGAAGAAATCCGCAAATAAGCAAATTTATAGTGTAGTATAACCTATACTTAAAACGCATGCGGTTTGTAACATGTAAATAAGATAAAATCCCAGAAACAAAGGAAAGAACAGCCAATCGAAAGAACTAAGAAAAGCGGGTGGATTTGCATTAAAATGCACTCTCAAATCTTTGCCACTCCAACTGTCTGTCTCGTCAATGTGAAACTGCTTTTGGTATTGCTAATGACGTGTAAGAGCGCCCTTTCATCTTTGTTTTAGCCAGAAATGCCTCAGCAGTGTCTGTATTGTGCTGGGAGAGAACATCTGCTCAAATTACCATCTCAAACTATCAACCCCTCCACCCCTGAGAAAGCTACCGGTCAGTGAGAGGCAGAGAGGAGCAGCTCAACTGGAACACAACCCTGTACGAACAGCAGAGAGGCACAGATACAAGGATGTACAGTTGGGGTTTTCCTCCGTAAGACTCTCCACTGGTTGTTGGGTCATCTCATCGGATGAATCTGGGTTTTTGAAAGAAGAAAACCATTGTTGGAAGGTCTTAAGAAGTCCTATTTGGAATTTCTCACAGGTCATCTTTGAAAGAGATGACCTGTTGTCTGGATGGCAATCACACAAGACGAGATTATTTAAGTTAAGATGCAAATTCTACACAATCGTCTGTCTTTTCTTCGCTAGCTGATCGACACCTTTCACAACCTCTCTGGTTACACACTTTGATTCCAACACCTAGCCACAGTGAAAGCTGTACATCCCACATACTGAGTAACTTCACGAGAAGACAATCTCGTCTCATGCAAAACCTGCACTGCCATCGTCGAGTTCTGGTAATTATTGATAATCAAAACTAACTTACCAATAGGTTTTCAGCAAGATAAATGCACTTGTTTTAAGTCAATGATTCCATTATATTGACAAAAAAAATTACTATTACTACTACTGGTATATAGGAAAAAAGATGGGGAAAATGTCTTGTAAGTAAAATAATCTGCCAGTGGAATTAGATTTTTTTTTTCAACACAATATTAAAGAATTATTGGCTTAAGTTACCATATCTTAATGAAAAGTTACTATTAAGTAAGTCATGTCTTATTTCAAGTATTCTGAGATATGAACAAAAAATACAAGGTAATATTTTGTCTTTTCCAGTGTAACTCTTCTTTTAAATGCCTCAATATGAAGAAAAAAAACAAAACAGTTTTACAGTGGCCCAGTTAAAGTCCAGATATAGATGCAGTTGAAGTGTCTTGATTGTGGCCGATTCAAAACATTTTTATAAGGAACTGTGTGCCAAAACTTCTCAACGGCGACATAAAATATTCATTACCAGTGGTAGCTAGCACTTGGTGTAAGTAGCCACCACCAAATGTGGCACAACCAGCTATTGGGTTTAGGTTGAAGCTACTTTTCACATAATACCAAGCTGATTTGTACAGCCTTTTCCCCACATTAGTAAATAAAATAATTATTTCAAACCTCTTTTTTGTACAATCTAAACATTTAAGCTCGATTAAAAAGGAACTCTTCACTGCTGACTTCCATCACAAACCCATTCGCTGGAGTTTGTGGAAACCCGGGCAGAGCCAGACGTCTCACGTTACAACACGCTGTGAAGGACGTTTTATAAATATAATAACTGTGTACTGTAACTGAAGTGAATACAGTACAAACACACACACACAGACACACAGACACAGAAAGAGTGCAGGTGCTGCATCACATGGGGACCTCCAGTTCCCCTTACTCTCTCTCTCCCGCTTCTCCTCTGTGTGTGTCAGAATGCAAATGAACAGCCTCATCCCCTCGCACCCCTCCATGTTCCGAATCCAGCCTCCAATTTGTTCCACTTCCCCATACCTCATTGTTCAAAATGACACTTTTACATTTTATGGTGAACCAATTATTCTGTCTTACACAGTCCGCTGGCTCTGCGAGCCAACCTGCCCAGATCAGCTGGATGGGGGGAGGGGCTGGAGGGCTGCTGGTTGGACACAGCGAAAGGGAAGAAGAAGAAGAAAAAACTAATGGTACCTCTCTCTGACATATCCGCAGGGATAGATGGAGGTGCAGGATACTGAGAAGTTAGCAAAAAAGGGGGGATGATGGAGGGAGGTGGAGAGGTCATAACGCGAGGATGAGAGGATGCTCTCGCTGCGCGGTGTGGAAAAGTGAGCGTAGACAAAGGAGGATTTAATTGAATGATAAAGTGATGGAGGGAGAGGGGGAAAGAGTGGAAAGAAGAGATGAATTACAGCAGGGATAAATAAAGAAGATGAAGAGGAGGCTGCCTCGCCGGTCGCAATTGTATGCCTGAGGACGAACGGGAGGGTGTGTGCAGGACATTAAAAGGGAAGACAAGAGAAGAAGAAAAAAAGGGAGATGGAGGTGTGGAAGAAGCCCGAGGAGATGCGGCAGAGAGCGGTTGGAGGGTGGTGGGGGGTGGGGGGTGGAGGGGTTGATGGAGCGAACATGTGCCGAAAAAAAAGAATAAAAAGGGGCTTTTTTCCCCCTTCTTCTTTACCTGAGATGCGCCTGAGGGCGAGAAAGACAGGACTGTTGTTGCATGAAAGCAGCGTGCAAAAAATAAAAATAAAAAGGATTGGAGGAGAGGATGGAGCGGGTCAGCTCCGACGCCTGCAGCGCGCCGATGCAGAGCGCCAGCGACAGATGGGAGACAGGGAGGTGAATGCACGCTGTAGGTTTTATGTTATAATTGGATATTGGCACGGCATGTTTGATTGGTGGTCTTTAATTTTCGGAGATCCACTAAAAATCCTACGCACTCTAATAGAAATGTATATCTGAGTCATTTGTCGTGGGAAAAGTGGGGTTTTATTTATTTATTTTTTTTCACCCCACCACCTGTAATCCATATATCTGGTGTCGTAGTTGGAAACTTTTGCTCCACATGAAAACATCTGAAGCACATTTACAAGTGAAAGTAGAGGAGAAAACTGATTCAAAACTTCCTGTTAACTTTTTTCCTCCAGAATTTGTTGTGTTTTTATTTATGAAAGAGTCAAAGGACTCAGTCATTACCTAAAGCATTACAAGAGTGTCCGAGTCATACTTTCTATATTTTTGCAACATTTAAGCAGACAATTGCACTTTGTACGTTCATGTTTTAGTTTAACTTAATAAAAAATGTCTCCATGATAAAAAAAAAAAAGTTAAATAAGGAGGGTTCATGTATTGGCAGATTAGTTCACACTAGCTACTAATTAATAAGTATGTTTGGTGTATTTGATTTAGTAGGAGGTTTAACTTTTTTTGATCAGGTACAGCTGTTTGATTTTCTACTTATTATTAGAAATAAATAGTTTATTTTCATTTCATGTAAAACTATGGATAACATAACAGTGGTACCATGTAAGAGACCAGCCAAAGGTCAAGGTAATCCATCACCTTGACTAAGCCATAGTATGTTAAAGAAAGAAACAAATATGAGCATTATTATGAAGTGGTATAAAAAAGATACATGGTTTTTATTTCTTACAAATAAAAATACAAAAAATACCCAAAATGCCTTGAGAAGTCTCCCTAGTTTGTACATAGAGTCCACCTGTGGGTGATTTGATCTCTCCATAAATACAGCTGTTCTGCGAAAGCATGGTGCTGATAGAATTATGCTTTGGTGATGTTTTTAAAAAATTAAAGTAAAATATAGGATATTCCAGAGAGAAAACCTAACCTAACACCAAAACATACAGCAAGACTTACAACTGAATCGTTTAAGTCAAAGCATATGGAGGTGTCAGAATGGCCCAAAGTCCAAAACTAAATCAACATCAGAATCAGTGGTAGGCTGGGAAATGCACATTCACAGACGCCTGGCTAATCTGATTGAGTTATTTCACACAGAACAATTGTCAAAACTTTTTGTTATTTTCAGTCGTAGCCGATAACATATTTTGCTGGATGATATGTTGTCCCAAAGATTATTGCGATAAACGATGATATTGTTGTTTTGAGACCGTTTTCAACTAGTATACTGATAAGAATTCAAGCACACATTCTCACAGATCAATAAACGTTCATTTCCAAAGAACATTTAACATCGGAACTGGAAGACATTTTTTAAATATTCAAAATAATTAAACAATAAATAAATAAAAAGGATTATTACGTTTTAAACAAAATAAATTGCCCTTCAAAACAGAGTCATCATGAGGCTCAAACAGGAATAACACGCAAAACTGCCAGTTAGTACTTCGGCAAAAAAACAAATGTTTGCAGCATTTCTCAAAATGACGGCTTTTCATTAATATTAAAGGGCAGCTTTTCTTAAAAGATTAAGTGAACGACACAAACAAGAATGCAAATGAAAACTGTGACTCAGTTTAATTTATCATGTGATTCATTGAGTTATTGCTTATTGTGACCGGCTTAGTCAGACTTGCCCCAAAAAGACCAGGAAGGTGGTTCTACTGTTTAAAACCATGCATCATTTTCATGATTATGTGCTACTTTGTGTATTTCTGTCATCTAAAGACCAACTGAAATACATTAGGATTTATTTAACTTAGTTCAATAAATCCTAATGTTTGCAAAGCAAACTTTGCACCAGGTTAGTGGCACACCTTTCTGGTCTAGTAGGACCCAGGAGAAGTTGAGTTTATGGTGGATTGACAATTGCACAAGTTGTTTACCCACCAAGGTAAACCTGGTCATGAAGCAAAACACACTATTGCATAGCTATTATTTATTTCTGGCTCAATAGTCAACTGTAAAACAAGTTGTGTGACAGGACAGAACAATCACAGATACAAAACGGAGAAATTCCAATGAAGGCCTCTACAACCTTGATCTAGCTGTAAAGGAGATTAAAGTCACAGAAGATCTCAGCTTTTCTCTGTTGGTTTCTTACCTGTGGTGAAACGTCTGAGGCAGGCTGGGCGGGGAGGTGGAAGGTGTGGCCAAACTGGGCGAATAAGGATGATACGGCGTCTTCTTCAGCGCCTGGATCAGGTTGTGCCTGTACTCTGGATCTATGGACCACAGGGAGCCTTTGCCTATGCTCTGAGAGAGAGAAGAGAAGAACAAACGAGAGATATCAGATTGGAAGTAAAACCTCCTAAAGCATGTTGGATTCTTCACATCAGGCGGACCGGAGCCACCAGGTGGAGAAGCGAACGTCCCTTATTAGCCAAACTACCTGTTGAGAGAACAAATTCTGCATTCCTGCCGAGTGAAAGACTGACAAAAACAGCGGTGTGTGTGGAATATTACTGCCCAAACCCATTCCAGAACACATGCCATCCAAACACTCACATGTTCCACAAATAGACAACACTCTGAGGGATGAAAACTAATACACCCTCAATGCCAGAGCCGCATTCTCCCATTGCCAGCTTCTCCTTGAACAAGAAAAAAAAACCCCAAAAAAACCAACAAAGACAAAACACAAAGCTTTTTGAAGAAGATCGGAAAACTTGAACTTTCTCCACTCCAGAGGCGACAACTGTGTGTATTTTTAGATCAAAGCACCCTCTCCCACCCCCCATCCTTCTCCTAATGAAGCTGTCAGCTCATACTCTAAAGGAAGCCAGCCTATAGATTACAGAGAAAGGCAGCGGTGCAAACACTGCCCGTCTGTGGATCTACCAGCCCTCTCTGTGTGGAAGTGGCAAAATCAAACAGGTTTTGCCCGGGGCAGGACGAAGGATGAACACCATGTAAGTCGTTGTGTTCAGATCGCTTTGTGGTACGCTGTCGAATGATAGGTGCAGGGGCTGGGTAGATGTCGCCATGCAAAAGTGGCTGTAGACTTCTGCTGTCTGGAAGTATAACAAGTAATCTACAAAGAGGGAAGTGACACATGGGCCAGAAGCATTAAGTCGTGACTGATCTGAAAACCCGTCATGCATTTCCTATCATCACTAGAGATACAGTATATCTGATAATATAAGACTAAACACAGTTGTAAGTCAGTCTAAAAACAGCCAGTCTTTCTTTTTAATCAACATGATTCCACCACAGATGCTTCAACCTAATACATTGCTGGCATTATACAGAGAAAGCAGTCTTTTACCACTTTTCTTTTTTTTTTTTGCATAGTCTCCTTAGATTATCCACTGTTCTAGGAAAAGTTGTCAAAATAATCCATATTTTGTTCTAATAAATCTTTTGTCCTTCACCACATCAGGGTATGGGCTGCCAAAGGTAGAACTCCCCAGATTTCAGTCTTCAGCAGTTCGTTCTAGTTGGTTCCACGTGTAGCCAATCTTTTTTATGTCTGCCTCGCCTGGTGTTTCTTGGACGGCCTCTCTTTCGCTTGCCTTAGGGGTTCCACCTGAAAGTCTGGTTGTGTTGGTTGGCGGTTTGCGTAGAGTCTGTCCTACCCAACTCCATGTTTTCTTCCTGATTTCTGCCTCTACTGACAGTTTTTAAGTCCTTTCCTGTAGGCTGATGTTACTGATAATGTCTGGCCAGCAAATACCGAGAATTCTTCTAAGACATATGTTCAGGAATGTTTGAGTTTTTCTGGTTTGAGAATTTGCTTGTCCTCCAGGTTTCAGCCCAACAGTATCGACTCTCTCAACTTTTCAACTCGGAGTTGAACAGTTTGTTCTTGTGGAATGCATATTCATACATCCCGCATATATGAATATGTGGGAGGTGCTTTCCCGCATATCTGTGCATCGTTGCAGACAAAACCTCAACTTTGCTTTATCTGACCATTGAGTTAAAGCTCCAGGAGGGATTAGCAAACTTCACATGGGTACAGTTGACTGTACTACCGATACAATCAGTGGGTTGCCAGTTCAATCACCAGTCCGTCCATCTTTGTTGTTGTGTCCTTGGGCAACACTCTTCACTCGCCTTCCCTGCTGGTGTTGGTCAGAGGCCCGGTGGTGCCGGTGCATGGCAGCCTCGCATCTGTCAGACTGCCCCAGGACCTCTGTGGCTACTATTTAGTAGCTCGTCACTATGAGCTTGTGAATGTGTGAATAACTGAACATAGTGTGAAGAGCTCTGGACTTGATTATGCGCTATACATCATTTACCTTCACTATCCTGCTTACTGTATATTGTGGCACAGCTAAGATGACTCCTAGTCTAGTGGCCAGTGGCTCAGAAGGACGTTTGTGTGAAGACCAAGCAGAGCCTCTACTCATTTCCTTACTTCCCTCCTGTGTAGCAGAATCAACAACCCATGTCCGGCCAACTTCAGCCCTCCAACATTGAGAAAATTTAAGAAGCTAATAGAGCATATGCTGATTTGTGTCTGCAACCGCCCTGTCTGGGTCTTTGCATTGTTATGTCAGCTGTGTTGAATGCAGCCCATATGTGTCAAGCCTTACTCTGTGCGTGTATATGTGGGTTAATGTGTGTGTGTGAGCGTGTGCATAGTGAGTTCCCTGAGGAGTGTGATATTACCCAGCATGGTCTGCTCCTAGGAGTGCTTCTATGACTGCCAGCGACGCCTTCTCCTGGAGAGCATGATATTGCACA
The DNA here is from genome assembly GCF_051168715.1 of Poecilia mexicana. Lineage (NCBI taxonomy): Eukaryota > Metazoa > Chordata > Actinopteri > Cyprinodontiformes > Poeciliidae > Poecilia > Poecilia mexicana. The sequence goes on along the minus strand of NW_028263390.1, from coordinate 5,799,858 downwards.
CACATACACAAACTCCCACAGAGGTGACCCCCACTGGGCCAAAATCCACCAACCCCCCCCCCCCCAACCTGCAACACTGCCATGCTGCCAGTGTTTGTGTAGATGTATCTATATGTGTGAATGGTGTCTGCCTGGGCTGCCGACCGATTAAATCAATGCTCTCTCCTGAATGTCTGTCTGCTGGGGGGTCCTCGCCTCTGCCAACCAGCCAGCCAATCCCGCTCCTCCAACCAGAGACCCCCCTCCTTCTTGGCCGCCAGGCCAATCACACGGTGCATCTCACAGGAAGGGTCGGTAACCTGGGTTATAGCAGTCGCCTTGGCAACAGGCATCATTATGGAAGCAAGCAAAGGTAAAATGGAGTTTGCGTTTTCAAACAATGTCATAAAGTTGAGATACGGGCAGCCAGTGTGATGTTAAGAATTGGTTTCTGACGACTTCGGGCTTAATAAGAACAACTGTCCATCTCCTCTCTTCCATCCTCTGTCGGGATGAGCACTTTTTTTTTTTCCTTTTTGTCCTCATTTATGTTCCACATCCAACATGTTCCTGAAAATAGTCACATAACCGCAGCGCCATGCAGCGTACGAGCAGGATTACACAACAAATAATCCCCTCACTTTGAAAGGTTCGCCCCTTACTTTTGAGACGTACCCGATAAAGTATGAAACTAAATCTGACAAGGGAGCGCATTAGACTTTATAGACAACTTTAAAAAAGAAAAAAGAAATTAGAAGAACGGGCTGAGAATTAATTTAGAGAGCAGCGGTCCTTTTATGTCCTGGAACATACAGGTGATGAAGAAAACAGGCATGTCTGGGACACATTATCATACGATTTAGAAGGCAGAGGGGGGGAAAGAAAGAGGAGAGAGGCGGGGAGGGGGCAGAGAAAAAGTCAGATAGAGGGATGATTGTGAGTTGCTAACATCTGTTTCCTGTGTTATATAAGCTGTTGGGGCTGGTCTCCCATGGAAATGGGAGATATTAAAAAGTCCTGCTGCCACTGACCCTGCTGGTAGCAACCACACAGCCCTGCCACTGCATTCCTGAATGCATGATTATCCTGTCGCATGAACATTTACCTGTCACAATCTCTCACCACGGCTAAGACTGTTCAGATTAGCCCGTCCTTTTGTCATCTGTACCCAATTAGAATTATTCTGGGTTAAAGGGACAGTTTGACAAATTACACCTACAGAAAGAAATGAGATGAAAGTGCCTTTGAACTCCTTGGACTATTGAACATTCATTATATTAGAGCTACAAACATTCGTGTTTTTTTTTTTCTTTTTTATTGGGATTAAACTGACAAAGCAACACAGAGGCATACATCACCTTGAAGTTGAAAGGTGAAGACTTTTTGTTTCTTTGCCCTTTGTTCTGATACTCCAAAATAAAATAAAAAATTTGTCTTCACAAGTGATCTTATCAGAAGAGACGTACAGTTTTGGTTGGAGTATCTGTCTAGAGAACAATTAATTATGCAATCCTCAAATTTGGTCTTTGTTAAGTAACAAGACGACGACAGTAGGCGTGTTTCCATCAATGACTTTTTGTGCACATTTTGAAGTCATATTTCTTTCTCTGCGTTAAAAAAACATGTAACAGCGCTAATACTAGCTGACATTAAGGAACAATTACACCTTGCCTGATAGCAACACATCCCTGAAAACTTTGTTGCATTTTTCTGAGATGTGTGGTACATGCTGGTTTGCAACCTCCACTTCCTGCTTATTACAGCCACACTAATGTCAACATCTGACAAAACTACATTTTGGAAAGCCTGGTTAATTTGCTGCAAACCAGTAGATGAAAACTTGCCTAATTTTAATTTTCTCTCCATTTTTTGAGACATTTGAAAGAATTTGCTTAAAATTCACATGACACTTGGGCAGAAACATTGCTATTGTTTGGAGTTTTTCACAACCATAGATCTTATCAAACAAGAGCAAAATTAAATTTTCTGGCTCATGTGGGGGTGAAATATGGTTTGCCACATGGGCAGCTTCATACAGATCCACAACATGTTTTTTAGGCTTTTAATTGGAAAAACAAAAAAACACAAAATAGGGCATTGTTTTTCCTCTTCAGTTAAAATTATGCACTACTTTGTGTCGCTCCACCAGAAGTAAAATGTGGAAAATTTCAAAGGGTGGGCTTACTTTTACAGAGCATTGAACTGTTTGTCTAATGTGATACTTAGAGGTTGTTAGCTCTGGAAAGCGCCGCCTTGCTGTTTTACACCTAAGCAAACTTGTTAACCCCTGAGAGTAACACGAGCATCGAATTACGCCATACCTGAACGGAGCGAGGCGAGCTGCTGATCTTCATGCTTAGCTAAGCTAACCAGCTGCTACATATTCAGTGAACTATGAAAGAGGGTAGCAGTCCTCTCTCTGAGTATTTTGTATGAAAAAAAGCAGACACAATTCAATGTTTTCTATATTAGCAGCTTTCATCAAGCTAAGAATCTAATGAGCCCAGTTTGCTATAGAGCTGAAATAATGGCCAAAACAACAAAAACAGCTAGCTGAGCTAGTTTTAAGTAACACAATGGCTATAAGTTAAAACAATAGTGAATTGGTTAACAGTAAATCACCAAAACAGTCTATTGTAGATAGGTAAATAGTGTATAAATCCTCATGTGAAAATAGTCCCAAATTAAGAGACATGGAAGAAATGAAAAACGAGGGTCGAATCAGGGATTTCTACACGGCAACATGAAATCCAGAGTAAAACATGGAAGAGATTACATTCACCAACACCTAGACGGGATCTGACACGCTTGGGTTTTCACTGCCAATGATCCGAACTTAAAAGGAGCGGCCATTATTGCTTTGCTTACAGGGGGCCTGCAGTAGGGATGAGTCATTCTGTGGCTCTAACTTAAGCTATTTGCTAACCTGCAAAACTGATAGCGATAACTCCGGTTGTTATTTTGACTCTTAAAATTTTTCACAGCTTCGCCGAGTTTTAGTTAAATGTTAAATTGAACACTTAAGAAGCCTTTTAAGACCACTGAGCTTTCAATTGTCACCCTATGTGGATATTGCTGAATAATCTTGCCAACCTACAGTTAGCTTGCTTAATCCTTTGAGGAAGTTCAATTCGGTTCAAAAATACTTGCTGCAGCTGCTGATGGAACCACAGCAATAGAAAACCAAGAAGATCTCACTTTGGCCTTTTTGTTCTTGACTCATTCTGTGAACTTTCATAAAATGGATCACATTGGATTCTTGATGCCAACCTTCACAGATTTGACATATGGCAGTCATGTCTTAGTTTGGTGAAAAAAAAATGACTAAAAACTAGAGGTTGGTGACACAGAATTGTAATTTTATCGTGTTATTTTGTGGTACCATACTGTGATAATGCTAAAAGTTATGATTAAATCATTTAGGTGGCACAGCATTGACAGTGCGGTAAACACAAATATTGCTCTTGAAAAACATTCATATTTGAAGCAGGCTGATTCAGAACACCACTGAAAAACTGCACACAGTAAAAGCATTTAATCACATTCTGGAATATTTATTGACGCTGTTGTGGAAGAAACGGTGGAGAGAAAAAAAGCAAAAGCAAAAATAACACTTCCCATAATATCGTCAGGTTTTTTAGCACCATTCATTGAAATTTGTTGAGACAACAATAAGTCAAAATTCTTTTCATTTATCACGATAAATTATATTCAATAAAATAAATAACCACCGCTACGAAAAAGTAACCTCCCACTGAAACAACAGCTACAAATACTTTTGCCTCTCCAGCTCTGGATTCATTGTTTGAATCTCTGTTTCAAATTAGACATATGTAAAGCCCAGATCACACACACACACATACACACACTCAGTTAAACTCTAAATGCAAACATCAGAGTAACTGGTTTTGTTATCTGCACAACATGACTCAATCTATATTATTACAACTGCATACAGGTTCAATAAATGACACCCCAAGGCAGCGGAAATGCTTTAACAAACCCTGATTAAAATCACTGTGCTACAAGGATCCACCATTACTGTACACATTGTATACACATAAACAAGAGGACCAAAATAAGACAGCAGCTGCAGTGCAGCACAGATCAGACACATGACTGAGTAATATGGCAAGTTTTTAATGTTTATTGTTCAGAAAAAAAGTGACTTTGTAAAATAGAACGGTTGTGGAAATACATTTTAAAAACACAAACTCTTACACAAAGTAGTTTTGGTCTAGTTTTTAGTACAAATATATTGGTACACTTGAAATGAGATAAAATTAACTTTAAAGTAACTTTTGAGCAAAATATAGAAGCTTTTTTTAAGCCAATAATTAGTATTGATGAAAACATACTATTTCCACTACAGGTCATTTCACTTTTAACAACAAATTTTCCTCATATTACAAGTGAAATAATCAATATTAAGTAGAGGTGTGCCGATCGATCGGTTACCGATCATAATCGGGCCGATTTTCGTGAAAAAGTGCATGATCGGTGATCGGCGATCATTGTCTCTTTTACCGATACCGATCACCTGCATCTCATTTCCAGCCTGCCTGTGCAGCTGGTCTCCTCTTTCCTTCACACTGCGCAAATGCGCAACAACAAATCTTAAGCGATGTGCAACTATAACGCACTGAGTGAATGGGGAAGTTTGCGTGTTGCGGCGGAAAATTGAAGCACGTCAAAATGCATCAACACAACGAAGCTAATACGACATAAAAACAATGCCATACTTGACGGAGATTGGCTACATCGAGGCTCACGGAGGATCAGATAGCAGGTAAAGAAGCACAGCTACAAACACTCACCTGGATTAGCATGACGGTCAGAAAGCTAAACAAATAACCCGCAAAATTATTTAAGTCTTCGAGCTGCGATGTAAGACGCTGGTTCTGCTCTCCTGTTGAACCGCTGCTACGCTACAGGTAGTAATATTTCACAGACGGAGCGCCGCTTCTGCTCCACCTGGTAGTGACTCTCACACCGAACCTGCTTAAAGCTGCAGCATCTAACTTAAAAAAATACATTTTACCTACGTATTAAAACTTCCGCTGTCCTAACATGAGACAGATAATCTCTGAAAAAATAATCGATCTCCTCCCTGTCCTGCATAATTACTCCGCTCAGTCAGAAACAGCCAATCAGAGCTAGCAGTAATCAGCTAGCCGCCATGCTAACAGGAAGTTTTCATTCAGTAACTCTGGATTGTTTATTGTAATGGATCCTGTATTTGCCTTTGAATGTTTAGTTTTATACTTGAACTTTTTGGCAATGTTGAGAGGTTTTATGCCTTCATATGTTTTCAGTCTGTTAAAGATAGCACTACCAATAGCAGTACAATTTGCACAATGCCTGTTTTGTTTAGTTTTCTTCTTGGAAAAAGTTATTAAAAACAAGTTTTTGTCTAAATTAAGGTGAATTCATGGTTCCTTTTTCCACATAATGTAACCGGCAGTGTTTATGATAAAAAATAAATAAATAATAATTATGTGATCGGTATCGGTGATCGGTATCGGTGTATCGGCCATCATGGGTGATCGGTATCGGTATCGGCAGGAAAAAAACCTGATCGGCACATCTCTAATATTAAGTAATTATTTACTTAAGACAAGCCACCATATTCTGCTAAAAAGCTACTTGTAAGGTGTTTTGTGTTATTTCAAGTCTACTAAGATATTTGATCTAGAAACTAGGCCAGTAGGATTTTGTGTTGTTTTTTTTTGCAGTGTAAAGTTCTAATTTGACTTGTATGATCAGATTATTCTCACCTTTCATTCCTTATTAATCACATTTTATGCAAAAACACATAAATCTACAGATGCTTTTAGGGACTGAAGACTTTTCCAGTGTCAGATCCAGTCCGTCGTCGTTCAGCTCGTACCAAGAATAAGCCCATCTGGTGTGAAGTAAAGTTTAAGTACTGCTAAGTTTTCTTACATCACAGCCAAAATAGACATTAAAAAAAGGGATAGAGAGCCTGGACTGAATTAAACTCCTAAATACTTGATAACATGTTGCTTTTTTATGTGGAACTGAAGCCGCTTACAGATGTTTAAACTGCAGCCTTTGGGCGAGACGGAACGTATGGCGACAACGAGGTTTTTGACATGCAATGACATAAAATATGTCAAAATAAGTAACCAGGAGTTTTCACATTTCTGGAAGGTTTTTCCTAAACATATAGAGGAGGATGTTTGACTGAGAAGAAAGACTGTCATATAGATTCAGAACTAGATCTTTACGGTAGGGAATAATTGCCATATGCAATAAGCTGAGAAAAAAAAAACAACAAAATAAAAAAAAAACAGCCTACAGCCAAGTTTAGACGGTCTGACTTGCTGAAGGTGGGAGATGATGAGAGCACAGCGCAGTCTTTTGTGTGGTCCGATGTCAAAGTGTCGCCAGCGCTCGGAGTCTGGCTGTTTTGCTCTATGTGGCGGTTTTACGAGGGGCGGGAAGTTTTCTGTTCTGCAAAATGACCCCAGAACGGTCAAATGGTTCAGCTGTCTGCAGGCCAACACTGGCCACAAGCAAACAGTCAGAGCTGCAGCGCATGTCCATGTTAGAGTGCAAGAAAAACTACAGAACTACTTAAAAGGGGGTTATATACAAATACTAGCCAAATTTTCAGATTTTTATTTCTTACTAAATTTTAAATCATCTCTCTTTTTCCTATAATTTCTCTACTATGCAGCACTTTGTGTTGGTCTATCACAAAATACATGGAAATCTGTGGTTTTAACACAACAAAATGTTGATGGAAAAGTGAACTTCTCAATCACTGAACTAAAAAATGTTTTTTAATGTATTTTTTTAACATATCGGTCTTCTATTTTCCATATACTAATATTTTTTATATTTGCCAATTTGCAATTGAAGTTTTCTTCAATACTTTTGCAATATTTGGAAAATTGCTGAATTCTCTTTAATGAATGATTATATTCAGTCATCTAACTATTACTAATAATATTTAATTTTCCTTCCGGATAAATAAACTACCTTTGAATTTGATCTAGTTACAGAGCCTATTAAAAATATATTCACTCCCTTGGATGTTTTACCTTTTTATTGCTTTTACAAATCAGTCATGATCAACATAATTTGGCTTTTGCAACAAAAAAGTAAAACAGAAACTTTAATGTCAAAACAAAACCAGATTTCTCCAAAATAACTATAGTTAAATAAAAATATTTGCCATTTAACAAGTGACTGCTTAAATATCGAACACTTTTAAAGGGACTGATCTAATTCAACAGAGGCCCACATTTTGTATATTTGCCAAAAAAGCCACATTTTGTTTATATTGATTGATTTGTAAAAGCAATAAATGAATAAAACATACAAAGGGTTGAATATACTTTCCATAAACACTGTATAAACCAGCGACGGCTTTATTTAAAATCCAAGTCAACAGTGACGGTCCTCAACAGGAAGTCGTCTTTCACTCAAGCACCAAAGAGCATTTTAACACCCTTTCTCCACTGACACCTGGGTTTACTACCTTTCTAATTAGGCACTAAATGCTTTCTTATGTTTACTATGCGGTTAATTAAATTTCTTGTTGTCAGGCAGGTGTGAGAGCACAGATGAGCTCTTTCACTGGAAACAGCAGCTGGCTCTGATAATCTGCAGTTGAAGACACTTTGTTTTATTTTTTTAATTTACTTTTACAACTGACTTAATCTGGGTTTTTGTTCATTTAGTTTGTGTGTAAAGCTCCAAGACATAGCAAGTCCAGTTAAATCTACCTTAGTCAACAAAAGGGTGGACTGAAGATTCATCCATTACAGATGCTATGAAGTGTGACTTTAAGATCATTTGGCTATGTTCTTGTTCTCGACCTCAACAGCGGAAACCTTCGTCTAAAAAAAATGAGATTATTGACAACTTGATGAAATTTAAGAACTCCCTTTTTTATGAAGATGTTGCCCACAGCTTCAACATGTTTCACATGAGAGGCACTAGAGATGCACTGAGGGCATTTTAAGGACAATCAGCACAATTTCTGGCTCAACTGGTCAGTGAACGCACCATACCTAAGCTCTAAAAGGTCGCACTATTAGCACCCTTTAGTGTGGAAGATGCAAGAGAAAGAGAAAGCCAATTTTAGGACATAGATTTCTGTTGTGGCACTAATGGCATAAGAGATTAAGAGAGTAAGACTTTTCACATGTAACAGGTAGGAAGTCGGAAATGCTGGGGAACACACACACACACGCACCACAACGTTTCAGTTACGCCAACATCTGAGGCTGTGACGAGATCTCAAAGGTGTGAGATCTCACAATAATGAAACGCAGCAACGTTTTCGTCAAAGCGAAGTCAGTCTCACTGTAACCAACAGCTGACTCTTATGTTTTAAGTGGTTATTTTGAGGATAAGACAGTGAGGTTTGCTGAAAGCTGTACTGACAGTCTACAAGTTAAGAAGCCCTCACGGTTTTATTGATTTTAAAACTATGCAAATCATTTTAAAAACGATAGTGACAGACTAGACACGAAGCCCTGGAAAAATATTGCCGCTACCCTACCGTTAGCTGCTAATGATGCTAATGACGTCACACATGCTTAGCGGCATTAAAGTGCGATTTTGTCATGCGGTGTCCACCACCTCTCCAAACTGAATAATTGTATGCTGACTAAACATTCAGTTGGCCATTTGTAAAATGTTTACTCCTAGTGGTTGCTAGTTCTCCGAAAACATTTGCTACAGTGACGTCTTGTTCTCGTGGACCGTTATTGTCTCATCAGGGACAGGTTGTACCGTTACACCCCTACTGCTCTGGCCACCATCCTAATCACTAACATGTGACAAGCAAGCTTTATATTGCAATTTAAAAATAAATCTTTGTAAAATCCTGTTTCTTCAGCTTCACACAGTGTGACGTCGCCTCTGCTCCTGCAATGCAAGACAAATGAGGGTAGGAAGGCCAGAAAAAAAAAAATGTTTGAATGCATTTAGCTTTCATATTATAAAGAAATGTGAATTGGTTAAAAGATTGGAAAACAACCAACGATTGGAAACAGGGCTCCTGTCATTTTTCACCAAATAAGGGAAAAAGGCTGTGGTCACTCTTGCAGGACAACATGTTGCAATCTCTGTGTAAGAAATACCAGATGTATGACATTTTTATTTTAAAAAAAATCTACATGGTTGCAGTCTTCTGGTGGGCACAATTTAATGAAAAAAAAAACAAAACAAAAAAAACCCCAACACTTTTAACCAGGCAATTTCACCCTCACCTGAAACGCTGTAACTGTTTAAAATGTAAAAACATCAAGGAGCGCCTCTCGTCTGAACGAGGGTGAGGTTAAGTTCGGGGGCGACACACGTAAGTGCGACGCAGAGAGACTTCACAGCGAGTCTCGGATTACAAAACTGCCTCGCTCTCTCTCTGCTGTGATTTCATAAGAGGCTTTGAGAGATATATCGCTGACTCCGTCGATGTGTGTTTGGGCGTGTGCGTGCGTCGCTCCGTTACCACATTGATCTCCGGCGATGATCCACAAGACTGAGGGCAACAACACTTGCCATTAAGGCATGTCATTCAGCGCAAAGAATCCTGTTTGTAAACAAAGCCATGGCAACAGCCAGACTCGCTCGCTTGCTCTCACGCTCGCAACTTTGAGTTGCCACACACACACACACACACACACACACACACACACACACACACACACACACACACACACACACACACACACACACACACACACACACACACGCGCCACAACACGGCGAGCTTTATTCCGAACCAGACCCCCATCTTGTCATCTGCCTGGATATGACCCAGAAATACAGCCACTGGAACAAATAGGCCACCGTCGTATTAATCTCCACCTCTGGAAATTGATGGAAATGTTAACTTGGTGCCGTTTTCACGAATCCTCCTTCCCCTCATGAGCGCAATCTCGATTTGTCCCTCGTAACCATAACTTGACCTCCCCCCGTCCCCTTTGGCGACTCCCTCGCTCTCCTCCAACAGTGAAAAAGAAGTAAAAAAACAAAAACACAATGCAGTATAACAGAAACATATCTTACAGCCTGTAATTGCACGCTCAGTTCAAAGGAAATAAACAGGTAGAGGAGGAGAGTAAGAGAAAGAGAGGTGTATTCGCATGCAGATATTCTTGGCAAAAAGCTTTTGGAAGGGGAAAAAAAAGAAAAAAAAAAAAGGGCAAGAGTCTGAGTGAAATTACAGAGATTCTGTAATTGCGGCTTCAGATAAAGCCCGGGCTCTTGGCAGGTAGAGTAAGAGTCTGCAGAGATGTGCCCTCATTTCCACACCGACGCGGTGCTCGCATGCTCAAGCCCCTTTTACGCACTCATGCGTGTTTTTGGGTGGGGGAGAGGGGTTGTGCGTGTGTGTGTGTTTGTTTGTTTGCATGTCAGAGTTGTCCTGTGTGTGCAAGAAAAAAAAAAGAGAAGACGACAGAGAGAGAGAGAGGAAGGGAATGGGTTTGAGGGGTTAATGAGTGTGCTGTCTTAAGCAGAGAGCAGTGACAGGAAGACAAGACGAGCCGTCCTTGCCAGAATCACCTCTCCACAAGCTGCTCCGCGCACAAACACGTAAGAGGAGGACATATACTTTTTTCCCCTCCCCACTCAACACCTCTGAAGCGCACGCGCACACACACACACACACACGCACACACACACACACACACACACACACACACTTATATACAAGTCGGTAAAGCCAAATCAGTTTTCCCCGTTGCTACAGCAACAGCATACTTTTATGTCAACTGCAACCTTGTTACTATGGAGATATGTATACAAGAGAAACTCTGGGCCGTCGTAGTCAAGAGCCAGATGACAGCACAGAGCGAGGGCGTGTGCGTTGCACAAACACACACTTTTCGCCATCCTTCATCCATTTTGTTTATCCACACACACACGCACACATATATATACACACACACATGATTCAAATCCCATTCTGGTCAAAGAAGCCAGACAGCAGAAGCAGTCGCCTCTCCTCTGGTGTAATCTCCATCAGCGTGAACATTGATCCTCATCATTCGCCGCCGCCACCCACCTCACCCCCCCCTTCACTCCCACCAACCCTGCTTAACAACCCCTAGGGCAGGACGGGATCTAAAGGCTGCTGGCATCTGTGTTATTAAATCCTCCGGTATTAATTTAGCACTAATTGAGAGAGGGATTCGCTCCCAGTTTACCCTGAGCACAAAAAAAAAAAAGAAAAAAAAAAATCTGCTCGGGAAAGCCAGTATTAAAGGGCTGCATCAAGACTTAAATCAAAAGCGAAACGCTCTTCCCACCGGGGAGGCACAGAACGTCGGAGTGAAAGAGAACTATGAAAGAGGAGATCATCAACTATTGATAAGGCCGATTCTGGTACAGCTGTAGACAAAAAACAGAATCTGTTTGACTTCACGTTGAATGTGTCTGCGAGTGGCTGATAACCGTCTGGCTGTGAAATGAGGTCTAACCGCACATGATGGAGTGATTATGGGTTGGGGTTGTTTTATATATATAAAAAAAAAAAAAAAACCTGTGGATGAACTGAAATTGTTAATCGATGACTGTGGTTGTAATTAGAGTGAATATTTGCAGCAAGATGGCTTTTCAATATATTAATTCTTATTTTATTTTTTTTCCTTTTTCCCCTCACAAGATTTTACTTTCTGCATTTTGTTGTCGCCTCTGCTGTCCAGCAGGGGGAGGGAGGACAGGAGGGGGAGGCAGCAGGAAGGTTAAGATGACCTCCAAGTGTATTTTGCATTCAACTCCAAGATGGGGAGTTTTTCTTTGCTCTTTTTCATGTTGTGTCACGTTACAACCTCAAGTTGCCTACAAGTTAGCAGACAAAAACAAAGTAGTGCACAATTGTTTATGCGCGACATAAAAAAAGCATTACTGTTACCCCTTCTTCTTTGAATCTCAACTGAATTTAAATCTGAACTTTGACTAGGCCGTTCTAACCTGAATGTGCTTTGATTTAAACCAGGAATGTGCAACCTTTGCGATGCTAAGATCCATATTTGCCTCCAATGCAGCTGAATTAGATTCGTTTAGAGCCGCAAATGTCACGACCTTTAAAAAAAAAAACGTTGTTCAGGAATTTTGTCATTTTTAAAGGCTCCCATTTAATTTTATTTTTGAAGATAATAAAGAAAAATAAAACCTTTGCAGAAAAAAGATGAAGTGGCCATCATGCTTCATAGTGAATGGAACGAGAGTTTAGCATGCAAGACAAAATTACCTTTTTTTTTTTCTAAAAAAAACCCAAAACAATAAAAATCACTAAATCTGGTGTCATCTGACTGGCCCAAGGCTTTTCCTCTGGGCCACGCTGTAACATATCTGTGTTTCAGAGCTCCTAATTTGTGCTTTTTGGAACTGGAGGCAGCTGGTCAGTGTCTCCATAAGAGCTTCAGATCCAGTTTAAGATCCACCACTTGTTCTCATCACTTGCTCCCTCTCCTTGCCCCTTTTCTCCAGCCAGCCATGATACCAGGTAAATAAATCAGTTTTTAAATTATTCTATGCGTTGCTTCCCTTTATTTGTTATGATCCTAAAGCCTGGCCGAAACAAAATGGGGGCTTGTCCGGGATATTCTTTCACCTTCTTTTCAAGTTTTTTTAGTGGGTATCAAAGTGATTTAATGCCACATTTCACATTTTTGATTCTAACAGGTGTCTTTAATTTGCCTTCAACTTTCCAAAAATCTGCTACTACGTGTTGGTCTAGCATATGAAATCCAAATAAAACATGTAAAAGTTTGATGTAACGTGACAATATGTTGAAATGTTTAAGAATTATGAATACTTTTCAAACACAATAATGTTATTATGCCACTGCATATGACTTTTTAGATCTGCATAGAAAACCAATCAGACAGCTGCGTCTGTTTCTGAAAGCTGCTGATCGAGTTCTGACTAAAACCAGGAAGAAAAAAACACATCACCCCAGTTCTAATGACCATGTTTGTTGCATGACTGGTTACTGTATTATGTTTTTATGGTATAAAGCATTTTGAACTGTTGCTGAAATGTGCTATAAATATAAGCTCGACTATTCCGAAAATTTGTTTGCATCTCATTTCAGTGAATTTGAAACATTTCCGCTCACTTTCCCAACATATTTACTAATACTGTCTGTCTACTTTTACAAAAAAACTATTTCACACAATTGATCTGAGAAGTCACCTGGAACTTCAAAACCTTCACATCATTTTAGTTCACTTGATTAAAACCCAATAAACACACCTAAGGTTTTAACCTGGACCTGTGTATGAAGAGTTGTTGATTTCTTTACCTGACTGCGATCTTTGTCCACCTTCTTGAAACACTTGTTGAGCGACAGATTGTGCCGCACCGAGTTCTTCCAGCCAGTTGGAGCGTTCGCAAAGTAAGGGAAGTGCTCCAGAATCCAGCCGTAGATGTCCTTCACCGGCAGCCGCTTGTTGGGCGCGTCCTCGATGGCCATGAAGATCAGGCAGCTGAAAGAGTACGGCGGTTTCCGGTTGGCCCCCGCCGCCAGGTCGTACGCCGAGTGCGCGTCGCCGAGCAATGCGTCGTCCGGGGACGGCGACGAGGAGGAAGGCGAGCGTGGGTGCTGACTGTCGGGATCCTGCAGAGGGGAGACGCTACGCAGCCCGGAGTGGCTGAAGCTGTTGAGGAGGTCGGTGCTCTCGTGGAGCCAGGAGAGGCTGGTGAGCTCCTCGTCCTCAGCTTTGGAGAAGGAGGCGGACAGGGAGAGCGAGAGGTCGGCTGCCTCGGCCTCGGACGCCGCCGTGGCAGGGTCCCCCTGCCGGTAGGGCGGGCTCATGCCCTGCGAAGCGCTGGCCCCGCTGCTGGGGCTCTGGGCCTTCTTACTGGGGGGCATGGTGGGTCCCATCCAGCCCAGGGCTCACTCCTGCAAAGCGACAAAGGTGGAAGGAAACAGAAAGAGTAGAAAAAAGGTCAGCTTGTCTGTGTTTTATTAAGCCTTCACTTTCGCTAAAAGTCAAAAAGGAGGAGATTTTGACTCCTTTTGCAATTAGGCAGAATTACATCTGAGAGGGAAAATCTGCATCATCATCTCCCTCCGAGGCCTTCCGTCTAATTCCGACTGGTGTGGCAAATTTAGTGCTTCAGCGGCTGAGGAAATCTTTCCTTGTACAACCACCCCTCTAATTACCAGTGTAACAGCACAGTATTGACATTACACGGGGTTGCTGTCATAACACATGAAAACAGTTAAAGGTCTAATGGTTGCAGGGGCCTCAGAAACTGTGCCGGTGATTTAACATCTCTGCAGCACGAGAAAATGTAATTGTCAGGGGTTGGCGCGATAATTGAGAGCAGAAAAGAAACCCTTCTTAAATTCCTGGATTTTACAACATCAGGAACGGCGTCCAAATGATGAGACTTAGTTCCACAGCGGGATATCTGTGACGAGACATGATCGTGATCGGGGGTAATTTACCAAGAAAAGAAACAAATTAAAGTGTGAGTTCAAATCCATCCCTGCTCCAATCAGACCATTATCCTGCCAGCATAAGAGCAATGCTGAGCTCGTTACACGCAGGCAGAGCGCGGTAATTGAAGGGGAACGGGCCCGAGCGTCACACCACAATCAGAAGAAGGCGCGCAACTGGGCCTTTGATTGTCCTCTAGCGCAGACAGCTGTGGGAAGGCACCCGGCAGCAACTCCAGCTAAAACCTAATCTGCTCTGCCCGCTCGGAGCCTGAGAACAGAGACACACACACGCACACGCACACACGTCCACGCATAAAGCAACACCCACGCAAACATGAATGAAAGCTAAAGCGCATACACTGTAAAAAGGAGTTTTGCCTGGCATTAAATTTAAACAATGAAATATTCATGTTATAATCAAGGATAGTAGTTTGTAACTGTGAATTTCAATACTGGTTTAATTCAAAGTATTGGCTTTCTTTACCGACAAATCCTACCTAAACATTTTGATCATTTGTTCCTTTTAGCTTAGGCAAACAGCATATAGTGGGTCTGACTTTATAAACTTGAAGCAGAGATCTCAAACATCAGTCCTTCTAGATTAGTGGAGGATAAAAACTGGATGCTACTTCTCCGCGTTTAGTTCTGACGATTAATTGAGTAATAAAATGTTTTTAAAAGAGTACGATATTGGTCAATACTGTCAAAACAGCAGTATTAATATCAGATCTCAACAAAGTCCCATATTTTCTGTTGCACTAATAGCTCACTTTTTAAGTTGACCTGGACAAAAATGATACAAAAAGTTAACGTGACATCTTTGAGTCACATTTTATCATGTTTTTCTTACGCAGACTGGATGTGAAGTAAATCAGGACGCAACAATTTCAGACGTTGTCAACTGTAACTATTGTTTCAACAATTTAAAGACAAACAGCTGTGCACACAGCAATAAATAGGTAACTGTTGACTGTATGCAGTTTTTATGACTTCTTACTCGTTTTTTTTATGATGTAAAAGCACTTTGAACTGCCTTGTTTGCTGAAACGTGTTATACAAATACACTTGACTTATCGATTAATAAATAATCTCCTCACTTGTAAAATAATAGGGGATGTTTGCAGTAGATGCAGCAGAAGATGCTTCACGCAGTGGAGGTTAAGATGTCACTGAGAAACTCCAAAACAGCTGATGTAGACAGATGCAACTTTCTTAATTAAAGACATGTTGGTGTGGTAATAATAAATGTATTTATTTTCCATAGCTGAACCGTCTGCATGGTTCCTACATTTGAACCCTAAGCAGAGAAGCACTGACAACTTAAGCAAGTAGATCAAATGTATTTAAGTTACAGAAACACAGATAGAGACAGACCCATTATTTGGGTTGAATTCTACCAGTTTGTTTTATCAGTGCATGGATGTACACAGGGACAGCCACACAGCAGCACCATTAGGACATGAGGATTAAGCCTCGATATGTTCTGGCCCCTCTCTGTATGCTGCGATCGCTCTCTAATCCAAGGTGATCATCGACCGATCTGTCCCCCCTCACTCTGTGCCGCTGACTGACAGCTGTCACCCACGGCGACCGGCCGCAGCGTGACAACTGTCAGCGCGCCACAGCTCCGGCTGCCGCGTCGCCATGGCGACAGAGCAAAACAACTCATCTCCACTCTCGTCTGCCTTTTTTTTTTTCTTCTTTCTTCCTGTCCTTCCTCCTCCCCTCCTATGCGTCTGCTCCTCTTCCACCTATCTTCCGTTTTTCACACTTTTATCAGCACAGATAGCTGCTTAGCAGTGTTGACAGGCCGTCGTGGAAGGACTGAGCTAAATATAGAGCTGTGATGCACAGCCGCCGCATATAGCCGGGGCCGGCCCGCAGTCACTCACCCCTCCGCTCCGCTGCTTCCCCGCCGTCTCCACGGCGAAGGGAAAACGCTTAGCAGGAGTTGGTGTGGCTCTTTGATCTCGCTCGTCTCTCCTTCCTCCTCCCCCCTCCTCCTCCTCTTCGTTTTGCCTCTCCCGCTGTCTGACAAGCGCACGCGCTCATTCAACAAGCTGTACCTGTCTTGAGGTACGCCGTTGTTGCACCAATATTGACATTGAGCATAATGAATTCAAATTGGTGGCCCGGTGACGATATGGCACCGGAGCTGAAAATAGTGAGCGGGTAAATCAAAGCGATGGGCGAGGTGGAAGAGGGGGGCGTTTGATAGGCTTTTCAAGTTGTGTGTGTGTGTGTGTGTGTGTGTGTGTTGATGCCTGTTTCTGACAGGCTTGTCGGGGTGGTGTGTTTGTGACTGTGTTTGTCTTGAGGAGGAAGAAAGGACATCGCAGTGACATTGTTCCTGGTAGGAGTCCACCGGAATGCAGAGATGCCTCTGATGCTCTCTTTCTCTCCCGTCTCCTCTTCCTCCTCCTTGTTATGTTGCCATAGCGGCAAGGGGGCCATGAAACATTACGGCTGACAGTAAAGTCATCTCATTTTACTGTTGCTATGACAACAAACTCCTCACTGTTGGTTGGGGCCACTGCGAGCTGCCGCCCAAGCCTCGTGCCTGAGCTTCTGCATGTTTGTGTGTAGATATGTGTGTGTGTGTGTGTGTGTGTGTGTGTGCCACAGAGTCTCCCATGGGCTCTCATAAAGCTTAACACACTTGCTCAGCTCTAAACAAACTTCCATGCAACTTCTACAGTGGCCCCCGAGGAGCCACTGCTAAAGGACAAATGCAGATATCGCTCAAGTTCAGACTAAATGATGCTTGCTGTGGTGTGCCTGCGTGTGCATCAGAGTGTGTGTGTGTGTGTGTGTGTGTGTGTGTGTGTGTGTGTGTGTGTGTGTGTGTGTGTGTGTGTGTGTGAGTTAGGAGCATCCTCACATTTGTTTGACAGATGGGACTCTGCTGTTCTCTCTGTCTTCCTCATTCTCTGGATCTCTTTTGTGTTTGCGTGCTTTGTTTTGATTTGTGTTCGTCTCTTTTTGGCGTGTCCACATTAGCAGGTTTTTTTTTCCTTCCTTCTCTCCCATCGCTTTTCCCCGGTTTTGCATAGACGCGCGCACCGGACTACAAAAGCATGCGCAGTCTGATCTGTTGGTCACACTCTTCTTGTGAAACTCGGAGCAAACCAGCATAATTTGAAGCAGCCGAAGTCAGTACAGCACGTCTTTTCTCTCTCTGTGACCCTGGCACCACACTGCTTCTGTTTGCACTCTGCGCCCTGAGCGTACGGACTTTAAAAGACACCATTCATTTACAATAAGTGGCTTTCTCCGCTGGAAACGTCACTCACTAAAATCAGACTGTTGTTGTTATTACTGTACCACCGGTGCGTGTACAGTAGGTTCTTGGAGAGTTTCAGCAGTATTGCCGCAGATCTTAAAATCATGAGTGGATTAAAAGAAATTAAGGCTAATGTGTGAATGGGGATTATTCAGAGAAAGCCTTGGATTCATTGTGTCAGTTATGAGCAGGGGTGATCGATATATCGGCATCTTCCTGGTGGTAGCTATTTTTAACATATAGATATCAGTCTGATAGGTGTAACTGGGCCAATGTGAAGAACCGATGTTTATTTCAGTATCGTCACTGTTTGAGTTTCTGAAGGGGTAGGATGTTGGACATGTGATCAAACATATTGATGATCAACCAGCAATATGTTTGATTATATTGAGCTAAATTTGTATCCCCAATTACGATTACTAATGTAAAAGTATACTGAAATTGTTGTACTCTTACTTGAGTACAACTGAGTACTCTACACCTCTGATAAGATATTTTTCTAAACATTCCTGACATTTTCCATTATTTTATTTTACTTTTCATTATTTTCAATTTCTCCAAATTCCTTTGCATTAAAATTGATGCGTTGTATAAGTTACATTTTTCTCATGAGAGTTTTCTGATGTAGTAGAATAAAGTATTTTTATCATTACTTTTTCCTTGGTAGTTTCTAATGTTATTAACTATTCAGACAGTGAAAGGCCAAGGTTTTCTGCCATTCGAGGTGAACCCAACAAAGGGGACGCGACGATGACAGCGACAAAAGTTTAACATGTTTCTACTTTCTCGTGCATGAGCTCAAAATTTCACATGCGCAAACTTTGCCGGTTGCATAAGTTAAATAGCAAATGAATGGAAAATGTGTGACATCACTTCCTGGGTCTAGACCTTTAGTCCTCAACATAGAAAACTTTAAAGGTTTTAGACTAATAAATTATTATTAAATTTGATCACTTAAGTTTGAATTTGTCTGCAAAATGGCTTAATTTATTGCATCAGTAGAAGTCTGAGAGTGTTGTTGCTACAAAGTGACTGAAAAGACTTTTTTAGACAGCCTGTTCAAAAGCTACTTCTATCAAATTTTTAAGGTTGATTAATCAAAAAAAAAAAAAAAATACAACAAAAAAAAAAAAAACAAATACCATTTTTTCCCTCCATATTTCCCTTGGGTGCTTCTTCTATTAGTCAGATTGACTAATAGAAATCCAAAACGCTTGTAGATTCTAAAGTTGACCAAACTGAGCCTGACATCATGGAATCATGAGGGCTATCTAATTGAAATGCTGTCTGTGACCTCGGTGTATCTCGGCTGACCTGCGGTCCGCTCCGGCCCTCTGAAGTCCTTACGGCTGGAAGCCGGGGGGCTGGCGGTCTTTACGCGAGTGGAAAAAGGTTAATAAACTCCTCTGAGAGCAGACAAGGTGTAAGTTAATTCATGTGCTCTAATTGACAGCGTAATCATCTTATGCCGCATTCGAGCTCTCGCAGATACTTGTCTAGATCACAAGCCATATTTACGTAATCCTCCGAAGATCTCCAATCCCTCTTGGCAGCTCTCTTCCCCCCCTCCTGTCAGACCTACAGGCATTTCTTTCGAGAGCCGATGCCGGAGGAAACGTTCCAGCAAAGTCCTTCATTTCACCCGTTCCGAGAGCAGCTGCACCATTAGAAAATATGAGACTTTCAGCAAAAAACCACCAAGTCATCAAGTCACAGAAAACCCCCCGATCCCCACCACAAAAAGACCCACATCAATGAAGAAATATTAAAATACAACCCAGTTTGGCTTGTGACACGCTGTCAGCAGCTCATTTATACTTAACTCCGGGCCTCCAAGGACTAAAGCAACCATTAGAACTTTGTCAGGTTGATTGCAGCTAGTGACATATGTTGCATGACACATTCTCGTGCACCCCACTTTCCTGTCAGTCTTCACTCTACGCCACAATAAAGCCGGTGCCATGAAAATAATCCCCCACCCCTCCACCCCGTGAATGGAGTAGTAATAGTAGTGTAGGAGATAGCAGCGGAGAATGGAATAGTGGCTGGTAGGAGTTATTACTTGCAGAGGCGTGAGCTGAACCTTGTGGCTCCTCTGGCCACAGTGATAAAGCAGAGAGTCAGATGCACCGAGGCAAAACTAATCTGGAGTTTTGATGACAAAAGGACGACCTTTATCCTTCCTTCACACAGACCGGATGGACAGAAGGGAAATGGGGGAAAAGGGAGAAGGACAGAGAGAAACGGGGGGAGGGAAGAGGGAATGAGAAGTCTCTAAGAGACTGGAAAATAATAACTTCGGCTACATATATGTCAGCATGGCTTGCAGGAAGCCTTGTGAAGTTCTCCGTTTCCGAGCTGTGGAATTAGACCTTTCCCTGGCGACAAATATCAGGGTTTCCAAGGGGCTTTGAGGAAGCGGTCACATCCTATTGGTTCTGGACTGCGTCTTATTTTTTCTGTCGTCTGCAGCAGCCGAGAGTTCTGGAATGGAGGTCAGGGTCGGGGTGTCCCTGAGGAGCGCTCCTGACCCCCAGTGTCTGGGCTGTACTCTGTGCTGCCGGGCAGCTAACAGCAGCCGCGCACACATAGATGGGAACACATTCAGTGGACATCGGTTCAGCACATTTAGTATTATTGCTCTTTGTGTTATCCCCCCCACCCCAAGTAAAATCCCAGTAACAAAAAAGTATCAGAACACAGTGGTGGAGGGATCATGCCACAGGGAATGTGTGCCTATGTCTCTTTAAAAACTCAGACTGTTTCTGAAACTCTGCATTCAGGAAGTCGTCACAACATTCCTCCCATATTAAGTAAGTCAGTAACTTGTATAATGAGCGCAGTAGATGTGCAGTTCCACCAGGTGTTTGCTAATTTCTGCTGGCTAGTCTGAAGGAGCTGAGTGGGGGAGTTGTTGGGGAAAGGCTGTTCTATGAGCTGGAAGCTCAGAAGCTTGGAAACGGCATTTATGAGGAGGAGCTCTGGCTAGAAGGCGGGCTAGGTCCACCCAGGTGTTTTGCACAGCTGAATGGTTGCTATGGGAAATGATTAAAGGATTTCTTAAATGTGCATGAAAGAATTAAGGCAATATTATTTATATTAGGTAAGAATATTACAAACTTATTCTGGTAATATTAACGCTTAATTCTCACATTACTTTGACTTGTATTACTACAACTGTATTCTTATAACTTTGACTAGGACTTCATTCTCGGAATTAAAAAAAACATTAAAATCATAGCCTGAGTAATATGTTGTCATAAAGTTGACCTGAATTCAAAGTCTAAATGACAGAAGTTTTAAAACACACTTGTCAAACAACACGGCTCCTAACTATGGAAACACAAAGCTTGCATTGGCGGAAAAACAAATAAATCCAGATTTTTCCAAAAATGTCATTTTCAAAAACAAAAAATTTTAATAATTGATTAAAACAAATAATAATAATCATGTACACCCCAGCCAGCCTTAGAGGAATATAAATGCACACCACACTTTTCAGATTTTTATTTGTATAAAGAGAATCATTTGTCTAAGAAAAAAAAAAAAATGTTCCTTTTCCTTCCAAATGGACTCAAAGCCAGTTAGAGTTTACTTAGGTACCTTCTAACAGCATCTGGTTGAACTGAGTTTTATTTTGGGGCAACAGGGGAAAGCCCGCTGAATATAAACAAATGGTACACTTAGTACTCGACTTCATTTACGTCACTGAATAAGGAGGAACCGTTTCAACTGCCTATACATGGTCAAATTTCTTGAACAGAAAAATGAAATGTGAGACAAAATGAGCCTTTGCTCTGCATACCTACTTTTCTAAGTTTGAGTTCTCAGACTGCTTTGCCTCGGGATTAACCATTATACCTCCCCCTTTTTCTTTTTTTTTCCTACAAAGCAGATAATAAGATCATGATAGTATAGTTAGGGGAGCTGAGCCCCAGAACTTTCAAGTTGAAAAATGAGAGCATAAAGCACATCAGTGACGCTGAAAGAACCACTCCAAGCTGGTGCACTATAGAAAAGTGCAGGAAAAGCAAATGTGCAACTAATTTATTCCTTGCATGGTAAAGAAAAAAAAAAAAATTATAAAATCAAATTGTGCGAGTGACTTAAGATGACATGTGCAGACACACTGCATCAGTCCTTCAAAGTGGTCTAAACCGTCAGAGCAAACAGGAGACATTTGGACCGGGCAAACACGCAGTCCGTTTGGTCTGATTCATCAGCAGCCAGCGCTCATGAAGTCACGCGTACTCTCGCTCTCTGAGGACGGAAAACAATTACACTGAGACATACGCACAAACACGGACACACACGAAGGCAAACGGAGGCTGCAGACATGGCGTCCTGAAGGTGACGTGTGTGTGGAGTCTGGAGGTGGTGAAGGGGCAAAGTGTAGAGGACTGCCTGAAACTCTGAGGTCAAAGTTAAAAAAAAAAAATATATATATATATATATATATAAAGCAAAGGCCCAAGGGTGTAGTCTAGAGCATGGGTATGACCATGACACATCACTGCTCCCATTTGGAATCATTGTTTTAAGCATGTTTGCTCCCCTGCAGCTGACCTGTCACACAATGGTCTCAGGGCACTTTATTTTTATTTCGGTGACACATACATGAGAAAATGAGTATGAAGAGTTAACCACTAAGTCAAAGTTTATTTTTTAATGAGTATTTATGTAATAACCAACTTGGTACCAATTTGCATCACCACAGATAATTATAGATTATAGTAACTTGATTTTTTGTTAATCGATTAATCGTTATGACGATTAATCGGATAGAAAAAGGGGACGTTCTACAGATTTTTCAATTTACTGTTTAAGCTGTTTTTACAATATTAGAGATACATTTAAAGATGCAAATAAACAAATAATTCAATTAAGTTTTTAAATAAAGAATAAACAGAACTGCTGTAAATCAGAAGCTAAAACTATACCACTTGAGGAGTTTTGGTTATAACATATTTACAGACAAACACAAAATCTTTTGGCCTAATTACTGCTCTGAATATGTTTTTGTTTTTCACCAAATGGATTTATTTAGTCTGAATACTCCAGTTAACGATTAATCGGTTGTTGAATTAGCTGATGATTAATCACAATTAATTTGATTAATCGTTTCAGCCCAACATAATAACTTTTTATGTGTCACAACGTAAAAAGACAACAAATATATCTTTTTTTTTAGCTACATGTACTTAGAGGCTGACATTTGATGGAAATAAATAAATTTTAATTACTTAGTGCACCTCCATAAGCACATTGCACTTTACCTGTAGGGGGCGTTATATATGTTAAACGAGTATTGCCTACAGTATGTTTCAATGATTTAAAGTGAAATAAAAGTTTTTGCTGTCCAGTTGATACAATCTAAATTTTCCAGAAATTCTTAAAAAGAGTGTGATAAAAATAACTGTTGCTTATTTTTAGGAGTCTAATATTGCCTGATTAGTAATTACCGTATCCACAGCAATTACTTATTTTGCCAACAGTTTTAATTTAGCACAAAATATCACCTGAAAAAAAGTGTGTGGAAAAGGTTTTCTCCATTAATTAGCATTTATTAAGTCTCCTTCAAATGTCAAAGTATTTTTTTATATCTTCTCTGATAAAACAAGGAACTTTGCTAGACTACTAGATTAAAAGAGGTGGGAAAATTATCCCAAAATCTGTGGGTTATATAGAGGAACCAGACTGAAAAAGCCGGTTTAATTCTCCTCCTCATTTTAAAGCTGAGCTTCGATGACCTGACCGTGTTTTCTTGGCAAATTAGGAAGAAAATCAGATGCCGGAAAAAGACAGAGATGAAAAGTTTATCTGAAACCAAATCTCTGGATTAAATCTAAAACTGATTATCAGGCCACAAGGGCGTTGAAAGAGCTGCTTTATTTTCCAAGAAGCTATTTTTTTTCTTCCCTGCTGCATAAATCAAACTCAATCTAATCTGAATCTTTGATGCTGTTGGTGGCTTGGGGTAAATTCACTACTTAAAAATCTGCATTTCTTACCTATGTGTTCTCCAAGCAAACAATTATACTTTCAAATAATTATTTAGAAAAATAATTAAAAAAAAATACTCAAGTCTTGTGTGTAAAAATTGTACATCAGCCTATATTTCCACTGACTGTAGACCAAATCCTTGTTGGGCCTTATGACTCTTATGTAACATGACAGATTATGACTTATAATCAGACAAAAATAGCTCTGAGCGACCTCTGGACTGCATTCTTTTTTTTTTTTTTTTTTTTTTTTTTAAATTGGAGTCACAGAATCCAATTTCCTTACAGTCAACTTGGAATAGATGACACACAATTATTTCAAATCATTGATTGTCAAAGCAGGTATGAAATGTTTCATTGCTGTAAGTATGTATGAAATGGCGAAGGCATCGTTCTGGGCCAGTTGAGACTTGTGAAATGAAGGTTATAAACCAAGTAAAACACTCAGGTTTTACTGGAGTCACACATCCTTACAGTAGACCATAAGCAGGTCATAGACGTGTACTATACAGACCCATTAAATATATTAGAATATTATTAAAAATTTCAGTATCTTTATCACCAAATGAAACAAATTGTAGAGGTTAATTAGACAAAGACTGATGTTTTAACACCGTTTTTCTTTATTTCTCTTAATCATGATGATTTTACGCTACATCAAAATTAGAATATTACATCAGATCAATAAAAACAGTATTTTAAAAACAGGAATGTGGGTTTATAGAAAACTACATTTAATCTGATATGACTCATCAGGACAAATATTCTAATTTATTGAAAGTGACTGGAAATCGTTAACTCTGGATTCTCGTGGCAGCTTTTATTATTCTATGCAGCTGTTAATGTTCAATTTTATATGCATGAGATTTACAATAAACAAAAATATGCTGTATGCTGTAATATGGGTGAATGTTGCAATAACAAGATGTCTTGCAATAAGTAAATAATTGAAGTTTATATGCCCCTTTTATAGGGTTTCATAGTAAACTTAGACCACAGATAGTCTATCCATATACACATACCCACACCTTAAGTGTCTTTTGTCGATGCAGTTAAAGATACTGTCATGATCCGTATTTTTCGGTATAGTTATTTTGGGATTTTCTGTCTTTAGTCCTGTTTCCCTGAGTCTCTGTGTTGTCCTCTCAGCCCTTGATTGTTCCCAGGTGTGTCTCGTTCCCTTGATTATCCCCGTGTGTATTTAAGTCCACTTGTCTCTGTCTCTTGTCGGGTACTCGTCAAACGTACGCCGTATGTCTTTTGTCTGCTTGCCACCACAGTCGTACTGTTAAGTCTTGTGTTGGTTCCGCTCTCGTTTTCAGTCTGTTCTTTCAGTTGCTACCGGTAATTAGCTGTGTGCCAACTCTCTGCCGTGTCGCCTGTGCTGGACTGTCTGAGCTCTCTTCATTAAATCCATCATTTCTTTCAAAACCTGGGTCTCTGCGTCTCTCCTCACCACCTCTCAACCACCACATATGACAGATACAGTCTTCACAAATGACTTTACCTTCTAAATATTCTCATACTGCGTCAAACAAGCATCACCAACCATATAACAGGCAGAGCGAGTGAGCCTGGATGCATAGGACTTAAATGGTTAGCGTATTTCAATCCAGGCAATTCTTCGCGAAATATAGCATCTTGCATAATGAAATTTCGTGGTAACGATATGTTTTACCAGCTGCATACTTCACAATCTCATTAGCGTTAGCAGATGCAGTGGATTTACAGTTTGACCGGCAAAACAAAAGGGGGCTGGAAACACGGCCTTGAGGTGTCCCACTGGTAATTGGGGTCGCTCTTTATGTTCATCAAACCAAAAGAACGCTTGATGAATGTCAAAACGAGTAGGAAATGTCTTAAATATGATTCTAAATTTAGCTTTGATGAAAGTTTTTAAACATCAACAGTATTAATAACCCCCACAGGAACAGAGTTGAGACTGCCCATGTCCGATTTTCCACCTTTTCCTTAGCGCTCTCCATCCTTCACCCAAACGTCCCCTTACTTCCTCCGAGGCCTCCCCGTCTTTTTCTCTTTGACAGTGAGCAGGTCCCAGTTGGCGCCTCGTGCTCCTTTACAATACTGTGGGAAAGCGAAGACTATGTGTGTGCGAGAGAGGCAGAGGGAGAAAGAGAGAGCTGGAGAAAAAAAGGAAAAAAAAAAAGAAAAAGAGAAAGGGAGACTGCCAGAAACAGTATACGATAAATCAAAGCAGCCGGTGCAGAGCCAACAGAGCTTTGATAGTGGGCAGAGAGGAGTTCAGGCCACAAAAGAGCAAAGAGGAAGCCTCCGCGAACTGCTGAAAGAGGGCAGCGTCATCTATCGGGATCCCCACACTGAGGGGAGAGAGGGGGTGGATGATGCTTTGAGGTGGTGTGGGATTTTTTTTCTTTTCATTTTTAGATGTTTGTCCTGCAGTTAAAATATAACAAGAAATGGAACCATGTTCCCTCTCTGTGTCTGTTTCTGTTGTCTCCTTCCCCCCCCTGGCTTTTCCACTTATCTTTAACAAACAGCAGCTCGGGCTCTCGGCCACTGGCCTAAATTTGATCCAGACAAGAAGAAAAAAAAAAAAAAAAAAGAAAAAAAAAAGAAAAAAACCATAGCAACAACCACTGGAAGAGCAATCCCAGTTCCAAAGGTCCAACCCTAGTCTGGCTTACCGAAACCCACAGCAGCTCTTTGGTCAAAAACAACGGATGGATTTGAACCAATAAGCGAAACAAAGTCAAACTCTTGAGTTAAATGGTTGCGATCAAGAAAATATTCGACTGGCTCAACGTTGGCCAGGAAACTCATGACTGAGGAGTTTATTAGATCACCTTTGGCTGACGAACTGAGGTTCTGGCTGAGAGAAGAAAAAAAGTGCACAGACAAGGACAAGAGAGTGAAGCAGCAATCTGTCAGGCGGCTATATGGTCCTCTCTGGCCTGCCTTTGCTGACGGTCCTCCAAGCGCTTCTGCTGATGATACAACTCTGCTTACATCCTTCACTCCTCCCTCCCACTCTTACAAGCTGTTTTTAACACCGCACAAGATACCTTATGTCAACTGAAACGTGCTCCGAATGCTGACAAAACTAAATTCAGGCTGTTTACAAACTCCCAAACAGGCTAAAAATGAAATATATCAGATCTCACCCTTCGGTGGAGTGTTTTTTTCTCTCTCTCCTAAGTGACTAAAAGTTTTTTTTCCGATGATCTTGCCAAATAAACAGAGTTTAACAGCGGCAAACTAGTTTATTTCAACTCTAAGGGTGCATTCAGACCAGTTAAAGTCTGCTTTAATCAAACACTAGGTCGGTTCGTTTGGGCAGGTGTGAATGGACCAAACAAACGTTTTTTTTCTCACGATATGCCAATACTGGCAGATTTCCTTTTCCCTTAATGTGCCCAGATGTGTATTTTTATGGGGTTTTTTTCCTTAAAAAAACAGCATAAAACCTAACTTTTTTACTGGTTACAAAATTTTTTTTTGAAGCATACATCTTGTGATCATTTTCTGTTGGATTCAAAAACCAACAGAAAACGTGGCATACACCTCAAAAATCAAAACTGTAAGGCTTTAAAAAAAACACAACAAAAAAAAATAAAAATGGGTATTGGCCAGAAAAATCCCAATTAATGCATATCAGCTCTTTAAAGAGCTTGTCAAATAAATTTCACAAGACGAGCTCGTATCCTGAAGTGATCGCCATCACTCTAAACCAGACGCTGATCCATGGCTGCATCACCAAGCTGACAACTGGCTACTCACCATCTCAATAAATGATGTGAAATTAATAGAAAGGGGAATAATAAATGCATTCCCTACCTTACACACACCTTGAATAATAATAATAATAAAAAAATGGTAAGTGAAAGCCACACATCAATATTTCGGATTTTATTCACACAATGATGAAAAAGCGTCCAATTCTCAGCTTGAATGCCCTTGTTGGTCACAAACTGATGTCGTCACCTTTGACGGCTGCTTTTCAAATTCAGCCAAATAAATAAAACAAAATTACATACGAACACATGGCATTTTTGTGATACGTGATTCTCCAACTTTTCAATATCAAATGGAAGCTTATATTTGCGATTATGGGTGAATTTATTCTCTTCAACGCTCTGCCATGTAGTTAAATCCATTAAATTATGCTTCAAAGTCACCAATATTGTCAGTAACAGCTCTGTATAACTCTTGAGGGGGTCTCTGCATCCCACTAAAATACCTAAGAAGCATAAAGCAAGTTTGATCGGAGGGGTGGAGGGGGGATGGAAGAAAACTCGAGGGGACGCTCGCTGCGATGAATTGTCTATGAAAAGCGAGTTCAAACTCTTCCCAGTTGGATTTCAGTGCTGTCGAAGATGAATGGAAAGAATGTCTGTCTAGGATGTAGGAAAAACTTGTGCAAAGGAGTAAAGCGGAATTAAATGCACAAAGGGTTTAGCTCCTATAAAAATGAAATTAGGTCATGTCTTTGCTAACAGTTAAAAGAGAAAAGTTAATGGCATTTTCTCACGGATCTTATTTCATGTTTCGTTCAATTAATCAAAAATAATCTCAGGTGACTTTTACAAAAGGAGAAAGCCATCAATTTCCTTAGAGCCAACCTTTCCTGGCTTCACTTTTTCTTTCCGTGGCCTGCAGCACTCCGGCTGCTTTATTGACTGTACCTCTGCTTCCCATCAATGTCACATTCCATATTTTATGCTGTCCACCCACTTTCCAGCTACTGTTTTGTTAAAAGAGACATGCAGGTTGCGCTGTTCAAATACAGGGCTGTGA
Source organism: Poecilia mexicana (assembly GCF_051168715.1). Classification (NCBI taxonomy): domain Eukaryota; kingdom Metazoa; phylum Chordata; class Actinopteri; order Cyprinodontiformes; family Poeciliidae; genus Poecilia; species Poecilia mexicana. Next base: position 5,771,378 of record NW_028263390.1, on the reverse strand, counting down.
AGAAGAACTTAACCCCCTAAACTTTCAGATCATCAGGTCAACAAAAGCAGATTTTCCCTTGATAAATCACAAATTAAATCAATGACCAATTTTTGGAGGCTCAGTTTTGACAAGCAACATTGACTTCTGCAGGAATCAAGACATCACCTGCAGAAAATAGAGCCTGTCTGACAACATGGAGCAGACTAAAAGATCTTAAGGAGCAACACATCATGCCTCGATCAAAAATTGATTCAGGAACAGATAAGAAACAAAGTTACTGACATCCGTCGATCTGGATAGGGCTAAAATGCCCCTTCTAAGGCTTTGGGACTCTAGCAAACACACAGAGAGAACCATTGAAATGAAGAAACTATGAAACGGTGTAGAACCTTGCCGGTAGACAACCTTCCAAAACTTCTCCAAGAGCAAATCAACAACTACTCCAGGGATCAGACACACTTTGGTTCTGCTGCAGGAGGATGATTGGAAGCACACCAGCAAGTTCCTCTGCCAAAGCAAAATGAGTGGTCGAGTTAAAACCCCTATAGAGACACTGCAGTATAAACTAGAATGGTCATTAATGCCCAAAAACTTTCCAATGTTGCTGAATTAAAACAATTCTGCAAAGAAGAGTGGGTCAAAATGTCTGCATAGTGACCTAAAACACCGACTGCTGGTTTTGTCAAAGACTGTGGCGCAACAAGGTCTTAAGTTCAAGGAGCAATTATCTTTTTGAATATAGGACCACGTTGGTTTGGTGCTTTTATTGTTTTACTTCATCCACGAGAATTAATCTGAAGGGTTTTTCTTTCATATACTTGAAAAATTCAAGGATCTCTTAGTGAATTCACATTGTTAATGAAGGAGATGACTATTTTTGTTTGTTTGGTCAAGATTTAAATGGGTTTGGCAGCAAGCCTGCATGTTTGAAGCAAAAGTGTTGCCTGACGGATTGCGTACAAAGAATTCCCTTGGCTGTGGATGTATGCTGCTGTTGTAAGTTTGTCTTTCAGAGTCTTCCTCGGCGTCCCCTGGTGAAGACGACTTTGGCTCAGTAGGCCTTGCCAAGCTTAAACAAAAGGTCAACGACAAAAACCCGTCTTTTCATTGATGCACAACGCCATGGCTTCAATCTTCGCTCTCACACAGGGTTGGTTCGTTTCACAAAAATAAAAAAATAAACGGGCTTCTTTTTCGCAAAACTCCGTGTTTGTCGTACTTTCCAATCAGCAGATCTTGAGGATGGCAGCGGGCAGTGCTCGTCCTCCCGAGAAGGAGGGTGAGCGTGAATGCTGCTGACAGCGGCGGACGAGACAAGAACGAGCGAGGGAGAGCAAAATGGAGAGGATGGTTAGATCGCAGGGTCATTAGCAGCTATTCAAAGTCACCCCTGCTTTCAGCGCATGCTGTTTGACAGGTCCTGCCAGCAGAATTAGGGGTGAGGGATGATGTTGCTCAGATTAGACGCAGAACTGAGGCCTTGATGCATGGTTATGCTCTCATACATGCACAAAGAAATACATCACAAAGTAATATAACCACAGCGGTAAGATGTTGCCGCTTATTAACTGGATAGCCCCAAGACCTTTTATTTTAAAACCAACCAATCTGATACGAGTCCACCTGATACAAACACTGCAGGCTCCCCTCTGTCTCCCCCGATGAGCGAATTGAATTCCCAAATTACCAGGCTTAAGATAACATACCTGGATAAATTGCCGCGCTTTATAAGTCTCAAATCTCTTTGTAGATATTCATCAAAGGCTGTTTCGCTCCTGATGTGGAGAACTCAGGAGATGGAGAGGGGATGGGGGGAACGGGAGGACAACACACAACGTGGCTCACATTAAGGCCTCTGATCTTTTATCTGAAGTCCCCTGATTTCCACTTACATTCCTCTAGCCAGCGCCGATGTGTTGCAGAAGGAGACGGGGCTGGCATCATTTCCACAAGTGCAAAAATATCCAACGATGCACCTCTAGTCAAGTGGAGATTTTTCGAGTAATTCAAGGAGAGTCTTGTGCTTTTTTTTGCCCCCTCCACTTCTTTCAGCCTCGAGCCTCATGCAACAGGTCTGTATCCTTGGAGGTTTCTGAAACCACTTCAAGAAGTCAGTTCATCCCTTCATGGTTTATGCTTTCATTCACCTTCTTTCACTCGTCCGTGGCATCAACTCACTCCCACTTTTGGTTATAAAGTCTTTCAAACATCTACCAATTCTATAATTTATCTCAAACAGCTACTAGAAAAGCTTGACAACAGACACGTAGATCTGTAACACCAAAGGTCTACAGCAGAATCTTGACAGCAGGAAAATTATTTTGGTTTTGTAGACAAAGTACACTTGGCAAAACACATTGGTCACTTCAAATTTAGAGATCTAGTTTGTCTTGATTCATTCTTTTGGTTCCCGTTAGCAGTAGTTGTTTCACTCTGGGTGCATGTTTATCTAATTCTGCTCAGGCCACATAGTAAGCTTTGTCTGAAAATAAACCGCTTTCCAGCAACTCCTATCATCTTAAAGGATGTGGTGAACACATTTAATTCTTCAGCAACGCCACCACGATCAGGATGGATCGGAAGGTTTTAATAATTACTCTTTATTTTCCTGACTGCTTGGAGAACAGAGTAGTGCTGCTCTACCTTTCCCCTGCCCTACCTGATGCCGCACTGCAAACTGGTTGAAAGATGATTAATGTTTTTCTCAAGCAATTTGTCTGGAAACATTTCTCATTGCAAAAAACCCTAGTCGTGTTTCCAAATTTAGAGATCTAGTTTGTCTCTAAACTAGATCTCTAAAGTTTTATGCACATTTCCAGTACAAATGCGCAAAAAACTTTGCTGACATTCCGCAATTGTCGAAAAAACACAATTTCACAATTGCTGTTTCCATTAAATAAGAAACGCAGATAAAATCACATGTGAATAAGTTTGTTAATGTGGTAAGTCATTAAAAAACATTCTCTGCCATCATCCTCCTACCACTTCCTGTAGACTTATTTGTCTTTTCCGTTAATAGCAAAAATATGTGTGAAATACACTAATTTCAATACAGCAAAAAACCCACCTCATTCAAGTGCAAAAACTTATTAAAAAATAGATTTTTTTTTTTTAAATATTGGCGTCTGTCCGATTAGCTAATTGATTTTGGTGACTAAAATTTTCACAATTACATGGTAAATGGAAACAGACACAGACAATCAAGGTGTGGTAACTATTGCTTTTCACAAGCAATAGTGAAAAGCAATAGTTTACTGTCCAGCTTTGGATAGCTGGACAGTAAACAATTTTAGATAAAATATGGCTGAATAAGCATTTTTGTTTTAAAGCTACAGTCAATTCAATAAATATTATCTCAAGGTCATCATACCATGAAAATTTCAGAAAAGCCCATTGCTAATCTAGACATGAGGAAAGAAATCACAAGTCGTGGAAAGTCGAGTCCCGTCATTTATACAGTGCCTTTTGAAGCTTCCTGCTTTTGTATAATGTGATAGAGTATCACTTTTAAATTGTATCACTGTCACACTTTTTTATAAAACAAAAGGAATGTTTTAATAAATAAATTGGAAAGACTTCAAGGAATCAGCATTCTGAGGTGACTGAATCATTAGCACTGACAGAACGTCTGCTTAGAGTCAAGTGTGGTAAAGTAATCTTGATATCAGGCCAATACTCCAACATGAGAGGCACACACAATTGTTTTATTCAGTGTCATTTTTAAGACTAGTCAACCTTTAGGAAAAAGGAAATTTGTAAGAGCTAAATTGGAGGAAATTCCCCTTAATGGTCAGTCAAATGGCAAAAAAAAAAAAAAAAAAAAGATGATAGTCAGCAGACGCCAGTCCACATGTATACTGTACTATTAGTGGCATTTGATCAGCTCATGAAAATAACTCCCTGTAAGGTTTGTTTTATTTTAGTTTCACCAATGTTTGCAGGCGAGTCAAAAAGTTAATTTCTGTCAGTGCTCCTGGGAATTACTGCAGCATGTAGTAAAAGGTGTTGGCTTGACAGGCAAATAAAAACAAGGCTCTCCGGTGTTTTCCTCACTAAAACTGTGAAATGATATCCAACACCGCAGCTCTCCAGTGGAACCTGCACTAATTAAATAGCTTTAGATTTGCTCGAAAGCATTTAAGTAAGAAAATACCCCTTTGAACACGCACAACAAAAAGAATTTGGTGGAAGAGCTGGACGACGGCCAAGCTGCAAAACCTAATACAACTTCACACAGCAGTGGATCTACTAAAGCTATAAAGAGACAGAACAATCCCAAGAAACAACCAATAAGTCTTGAGCTCACTTTTTTTTTAGTCTTTCGAAAGACTTTAAGAGTCTCGTATGTTCAGCATTCCGACAGAAATTCATCTTGGAGAAGTCGTAGGAAAATAAATTGATGATATAATTGTCTTAAAGTATTCAGGATTTTCTTTAGCCAGTCCAATCCCACGTAATACAATGAACAGGACGTCAACAGCTGCATTTCATAACCATTATTGTTACATTATCTACATTAGCATTGTTCCTGTGTCCCTCCTGACTCACTCAGCTGTACCTCCGCCTGTCTCGATAACATATTTTGCTGGACGATAAGTTGTCCACAAAAGTTATTGCGATAAATGATAATGTTGTTTTTTGAGACCATTTTCAAATACTGTAATGGTAATGGCATAAAAATAATCCAAGATAAATAAACTTTAAATTCTAATGAGCATTCAACACTGGAACTAGAAGACATTTAAATATACATAATAAATAACAGAAAAAACAAATAAAATGAATAATAAAGTCACTCTAAGCAAATCAGTCCTTAAAAACAAAGACTAGATGAGATGAAAGCACCAGATTGAGGACTTGTGTAATCCAATTTTTGGTGGAAAGAGAGCAAAAAAGAGAAAAACAATAAATAATTCACATGGAAATCACTGAGTTTGTTTATCATGCGATTAATTGATTTGCCTGTACCATTTTTCATGACACTGTGAAATATGTACCCCAAGAGTAATTTCTTCAGGATAACCTTTTGTTTTTAAAGACTTAAACACATTCAAACTTATGTTAGTGGAAATGCTAAGCTAACATTAGCATGTTTACTTGATTAATCAATAATTTGCCTTCCAACATCATTTACCATGGTTGCACGTAGGACTAAAATGAGAAGAAATGATCTTCGGCTTCATAAGCGTTGTGCTTGGATTTGAACATTGAAAAATTTAATGACTAGACTTTCAGCTGCTTTCTTTACCTACACAGGCAGCCGTCTTGGGAGCCCAGAGTGCCCAGGAAATTAAGTAACTCAGACAAACAGAAAGCTGCAGCAACCAAAACAGTCTTTTATGTGCATATCACCTTTAGGAGAGTACATTATATTATTTCACATAACAGAAATTTGTGTGCATGGTCAACAATACAATTTTGCAAGCCAAGCGCACAGAAGTTTATTGATATTTTAAAACTTGCATGTTGTGGCTGACATGATCACAGACAGTACGCCAACCAAGCAGGCATTCTGGGAAGTGAAGTAGAACTTTTAACTAAAAGTGTAAAGGGAAGTTAAAAGACTACAGATGCGACAAGGAAAGTAAACAACAACTACATGTTCGCAAAAAGGAGAGAGGAGATGCTGGAGATCCCAAACTGATGATTTACAACAATAACATAGGAGCAGCTAAGAGTGGAATTTTCCTCAGAGGTAGGGCGTTCCACTTTTATACTGAATGCTGGGCAAAACTTGAGCGCACATTCCTAGATGCACCCACACATGAATAGAAGAACAAAAGGACAAAAACCTGGAAAATTTGCATGCATTTACGCACACATGCTCTTGATCTCTCTTCCTCTAGGTCTTGCACTTTTGCCTTTTCTTTATATATATATATATATATATATATATATATATATATATTAGCAGCAGTTTCCTGTATCCACTGCCTGCATCTCATGCTACATTCAGAGCATGAACACCCAGAGTCAGCAAGTCTGGACACAGCTGTTAAATATTCAGCCCCCGCTCCCCTCCACCACACCAACCCCCTTGCTCTCTTTCTTCTTGGCCTGTCCTCTTCCACCTTAAACTCTCCTTCCTCCCCTCCCGTCCTCAGTCTTCCTCCTCTTCCAGCTCTAGCTCTTCCCCTTCACACAGTTTTTCCCTGCAGAGCTTCCGCCACCGCTGCTGCTGCTGCCTCTGCTCTCCGTGCTCCACTTTCATTAAGGGGGCTCTCCTCTGATAGCCCTTCATATAACACTCAATCTTAATAACAATAAGAGCACCCTCTCACTGCAACGAATCACCTCGAGGGGGCCAGCCCTAAAGATCCCCCGCTAAATGATGTCACTTGCCAGCCAGAGCTCCTTATTGGCTCGAGCAGCCGCTCTGGAGCAAGCCCCGGGGGGCGCTCGGCGGAGGGCTCAGTAAGGAGCACGCAGGTCATACGGGCCAAGGGCATTCCACTTATGGAGAAGAGCGGAGCAGGTACACAAGGAACCGCGCGCACATGCACAATGTCTCGCGTTGGCAAGCAAAAGACGGGGGCTCTGTTTGGTTTTCCAGTCAAAAGAAATGAATAAGACTATTGAACAAAGGGGGAGGGAGGTTTGAATAACAGTATTTTACATGAATGGATCTTCAGGGAAATGACTGCTCCCCGTCGCTCCCTCGACTCGGCTATTTTTGGCTGCAATTTGACAACACGGTTGAGGGTGCGCGCGCTTTGAGTGGGGTAGCTGACGACGTGGATGATTGAGTCTCTCGCGACGCGGAGGTGTCTGCGTTCTGTATTATGTTGTAGCGGCAGCCGCGCGCAGATGAAAAGTGACGGCAAGCGTCTCGTGAACATGCGCGCGCTAAAAACATAAAAAATGTGTGTGTGTGTGTGTGTGTACACACTTGCCTGAACCTCAGCAAAATCACAGCTGTTCCCAGTTGCCACGCAGCGGTCGCGCCATCGTCTCAGATAACACACAGCCACATACAAGTGTTAGCACCGCGAGGAGGAGGAGGGGGGGCGGTGGTAACGCCAGACTTGGCAGGGTCGCAAGGTCGTGAGGGGCGGAAGGGGAGGCGGCGGGGTATTGAGACAAAGTTGCCCAGCAACGAACACATGACACATATCGTTTCCAGCGCGAGCTCCTGTGTGGCCCCTGACCAGATCTGAATGCGGTTGTGATGAATGTGTTGACAGCTGATGATTGTTTTGCACCTGGCGTTCACTGTTGGAGCAGAAACATGTTGAATGTGGCGGCGCTTCTTGACGGGCCGCAGTTAAAGCTCCATCTTTGGCACTCGGCGGCGAAATCAAAGCACTCGGCCGTAGGAACATTCACGCTTTTTACTCTGCAGTTGGTGGATGGCGAAAGACAAGGAAGATCACGTTCCTCTTTTCAGTCGCATTTTCCCCTCAAAATGTTTTGTTATTATTATACATTTGCCCCTGGCAACGTTGGAGAGGAAGTCTGTGGCTTAAGGCTTTCCCATGAATCACAAAAATACTAATGCAAAAATGGCAACATAAAAGTCACTTTGCAAAATAAATTAATTAAAAAATGTCTAGATACAGCAGGTAGCTGGACAGTGTTTTAGAGGTAAATGCAGATATCAAGAGCACAAATTCAAACAACTATGTGTCCAACTAATTGGACCAGAGAAAGACCCCAACTGCAATTAATGATTGTTTTAGTAATCTATTAGTCTATCATTTATTCTGAAGATTAATTAGACAAAAATCTGCCACATTCTGCAGATTTTTCATTTAACCACATAAGCCGTTACAATACTAGAAATACATTAAAAGATGTAAATAGATAAATGATTTAATTTATTCTTTAAATGAGAAAATAAACATTGTATCCCCTAAAATGTAATAACGTAGCGTTCTTTTAGTGTTCGCTTAGTCATTTATAGCAAAGGATGCGTCTGCAGCTAAAAAATACTGATAATGTCAACATGTGAAACGCTTCAGGCTGATCTGTTTATTTATTTACTGATAAATTGATAATTGGATAGCAAAAGGTGCCTAACAGGAAGTTTTGTTGTTGTTGTTTTTACAGAATTTGTATTGAATGAACCTAAAACTATGCCACTTATAGACAAAGAGGGTTTTTATTATCTTAAACTCAAAATTTATATATTTTTCTACAGTTCTGGCTTAATACTGTGTTGAGTATTTTGTCTTTTACAGCACATGACCTCTTTTGAGTCTTGGCTCAAAAAATTAAGAGTTAATCAATTTCTAAATTTGTTGACGATTATTTCAATCATCGATTCATCACGATTAATCTGATTGTTTCAGTCCTTCCAACAGCCATCAAAACTCAAACTGATCATAAACAATGCTACAACAGGAAGCCAGTGTAAGCATAGAGCTTGTATAAGTGAAACTCCATAATCATTTTTATTTTTATTTTTTAGAATTTTGATATTAAAAACCAAGTAAAATTATGAAATGAATTCAAATGTCAAAAGAGTGTTTGGTGTTTTATAGCTTTTTTCTTTTGTCAGAGTAACGCTTCAAAATAAAAGCTGTGAATAGGTGTGTTATGAGTTTCTACAGAAATTAAATTTGGCTGCAAATTAAAATTGAAAACCTGCTCTGCTGGTCTCAAATGTAAATCAGACCAAAATGGTAAAAATGTATCTGTATTATGAAAAAAACGAAACTATTAGAATACAAACTTTGTTGTGGCTCATGACGAAGAGCTAGAAAAGAAAAAGCATGAAATTAATTAGGATTTAGCTTCCCTCCGGAATGCCTTGTTTAAGGTTTAGATAGTTAGTGGTACTGATAAAATTAAACAAGGTAAAATAAAAAAAAGAATCATTCATATTTTTACAAATATTAACATTTTTGATGAGGCTCAGCTCCCCAACGATCTTCAGAGGTTCTCCGTTATCGACTGGACAATTAAAAACTAATCTTATTTTCATGTAACTTACTTTATTCATGTCTCTATCAAACAATTTTTAAAAAATCAGCTCTGGTTCATCTGTCAACTTTTTCCTCGCTCCCTCTCAATTAGAAATATATCGATGAGAAATTTGACTTTAAATTTGAGTTTTCCCATTGTATCTTAGTAAAACTTTTCTTGTTAATTTTAGGGGAAAAGTTATTTTTCTTGTTTATAGAGGAAGGGTTCAAATATGCTTGCAAATCTGACTTGACCATAGAGTCGAGGTAAAAAGACCAGACCTGTTAAGTAAAGGGTCGTGGTTCTCAAACCAACGTAGTGGCACTTTTAGTGGTACCATCCCACCAGCCAGTAGAAACTGAAGAACACAACAGCATCCTAAGGAAAAAGTCCTGGTTGTTTGCCATCTTTTAGCTCTGAAGTCAGAAACTGATTCCTGGAAGAACATCAACTCCAACTTAATGTTCTAGTTCGGTTGCGGCAAACCAGTTAATCAAAAACAGCCAAATTAAACCCATCATCACCGCAAAGAGTCGCACAACGTCAATGGTTACTGTTTACTCAAATTGTCCTTTTTCTTATTTTCGTCACAAAGAATTAGTGGGACACCTGAGTGTCTTTGTTTTCCACAATCATCTCTGGGCTTGACTTGTGCTCTGCTGTGGCTACTCAAAGCAAATCCTTTCACACATGTTGGTAACAACAGAGCAACATTTGTTTTTCACCTGTTGAGTAAATGGATTCACAGGCATATGGTCAGTGCAAACATTGATATTAGCTTGAGTGTAGTCTGTAATACAATGGAGAGTGTCTGGGGGCACAGTTTTCCAAAACTCTGTGGTTTCTTCTCTCAAAACCACAGACAAAGTCCAGTCTTCTTCAACTGAGAGTCAAAGAGCAGAAGCACCAAATTTTAATTACACCAGGGGTCACAAACGTTGGAATTGCCGTGCTTCCATTAAAAACAAGGTGCATTAAATAAAAATTACGTGAATAAGCTAGTTCACACGATAAGTCGTTAAAAACATGCAGCACCATCATCCTCACGCCATTTCTTGTCGTCTTCTTTGTCATTTCCCCCAGTAGTAACATCTTATTGATCACGACTCATGTAGCGTTTCCATTACAGCTTTGTGAAATACACCAATTTAGATACAGTCCAAAAAAAACCCACCTCTTTCTAGCACCAAAACTTTATATTGTTTTTTTCTCTCAAAATTAATGAGTTTCTGTTAAGCAAATTTATTTAAAAAATGTCAAATTACGCATTTGTAAAGTTAATGGAAACGCAGCTAAAGCATACGGAAGGATAAAATTCACAGTTTCTAGCCCTATTTAGCTTCTTAGATACAAGGTCTTCTTGATGAATGATGCAGTGGAATGTCAAAAATCCCTGCAATCGATCATCAGCTTTACACAGCCCTACAAGGCCATTTGCAGATCCCAACACAGCTGGTGCACCAACTGTAGTGACTGCAGCTCATTTTGAAAGTCATGAGTTGAGAAAGGATCAGGTCAACGCCTCAAGATCCTTTCTGTTTCTAGCAAAACGTCAAGGAACTCTTGTTTAATTTCAAAGATCTTACAAATACTGCCAACTGTGGCTTGTCCTGGGTGCTACTTTAAACACTCAAAACCCAACAATCCTACAGGTTAAACTCAAACGGGTGGCCCAAGTTTTGACTTGACCGCCCTCCCTTTAGTTGGCGCCGTCACACGTCAGCCGCCTCTGACAACGCCGCATTTGCTTTCCGCCACAGAACAAAGCAGAGATGGCAGAGGAACTTATCTTTAAAAAGAAACTGCACAGTGTTGGGAAATAATTTGGAAAACTGTCAAAGACAGCGAATCCTATCTCCGAGCATGCCAGTCACAAACGCGCGGGTACGCACGCACGCACACGCACACACACACACACACACACTCAGGAAGCAGAAGCTTATGAGAGCACAGAGAAACACACAGACACACAGGCGCACGGTCTCATACACAAACAGGGACTTTGGTGTTTACATCATATGGGAAGGTATTTTTTCCCCTCACAGTGCCAGGGAACAGGCCCACGCACGGACACACAGACGCTGACTAAGGCCCTAGGACTCCTTTTGGAGCGAGGGGAGGCCACATGTGAATCCGTATCTTGTGCACATGTATATAATTAATACAGCAGTCGGTAGCCTTCTGATCCGTTTTGATCTAAAAGGCGGGTGCAGCCTCCATGTTTGTGTTGCTTTGTGTTTGTGAAGCACTATTTAAACAGCCCTGTTTAGCGTTAAGCTGTTGTTTGGTCAGTGGAATGTACAGTGCTTTGTTTGTGCTTTGGCCTTACGCACAATGAGCTAGTGCTAATCAGTTTATTAGGCTAAATCTGCTGATTTTGCGTCCGTATGAATGCACGTGCGCCGTTTGATCTGACCTGCAAGTCACTGCATTGTGCGATTTCCCCCACGGACTTTTGGGGCTGGAAGGAGAGGACAAAAGAAAAGCAAAGTGTATTAGAGCGTGTGTGTGGGTGTGTGTTGAGGTCTGTTAAAAGCTCCCAGTCCTCCCATCCAGTGTTAGATGGCAGATGTTCAGAGCTTCAACCACAACAGTTGCGAGACCACAACAGGCAGCCTGTTCTACCAACACACAAATAGAGATGTCTCGAAAAGCCATTGCCCAAACATTGAGCTAAAACCAGATACAGCTTTTTTTCCCCTCCTGAACAATAAAAAAAAAGACCCCAATGACTTAAATCACTTCTTTTTCTTCTCCATGACGATGTGTACTTTAGCTAAAATAGGGAACTGCTGTGTACCACATCTGTGGAGACAGCCCTGCATCATCTCTTCTTCCAATTTCATTCACTTCCCACATTTGATTGTTGCCAAGTCCCAGGATGAGGAGGGCAGAAAAGGTCAGGACAGTTGCAGAAGAAGGGCAATAAGGTGATGGAGCTTCAAGCTACGTAGCGCTGGTGAGCCCGTTTCAAGCAGAAGTCTCAGGAGCCTGCAGTACCACCATGTCAACAAAGGAATCTGTCTAAATTTCCCATGTGCCCTAAAGCGTCTTGTGAAAACAGTCATACCCTCTTATGAATTTTTGACCCTCTTATGATTTTTTGTGACGTTACAGTCACAAAAGTCAATATTTTTCACTGGGATTTTAACTGATAGAACAACATAAAGTATAGGCATGGGCAATTATGAAGTAGAGGAAAAATTATACACGATTTTTAAATATATTGTCAAAAAACCGAAGTTCATTCTTCTTTTAAGATGTCTCAAGCTCAGTCAGAGTGGATGAAGAGCATCTTAGAACAGCAACTTTAAACCTTCCTACAGATTCTCACTTAGATTTAAGTCTACGTTTGACTTTGCCATTTTTACGTGAATTTGCACTGATCTTAGTCACGTAAGTTCTGGATCTTTGTCCTGCTAGAAGGTGAACCTCCGCCCCAGTCTCAAAGGCTCCCCTCCAAACAGGATTCCTAAATGAATTCTTTCAACAACGCCCCTCTCCTTGCCACTCTTTCACATGATGAACATGTTTACTAATGATAGATTCTCCCTAATGGGCTGTGGATCTCTGCAGCTCTTTCAGAGCTTTCTTGGTTGCTTCTGTGATTATTGCCCTTCGTGCCTAAACTTTGAGTCTAGGTGGTCAGCTAAGTCTTGGTAGGTCTGTTTTCAGATGATGGGCTGAACAATGCTTTTTAAGACTTTCAAAGAATGAAGTATGGTTTATTACTTAACCCTGCTTCATAAACAGACTTGTCCGGTGTGTTCCTTGGTCTTAAGGATGCCGTTTGTTGCCTAACATTCTCCAGTGCCAACACAGAAGAGGTTGGCAAAGTTTGGTACACTATTTTATGGTTTGGGACAATTGAGAGAGCTTTTCCACTGCCAGTAGGAATTTCACCAGGCAAGTGGGGATAAACTCAACCGCCTAACGTAGTGTGATACTAGTGCAATGACAAACATGATGCACTAGTATGTCTCGCGTTTTCTGTGCCCCAATAAATGGACTGTGGTGTGCAACGTCACTAGTTCCACCCTAACCGGACAGGAATGGTACAACAAAGGTTGGTTGTATGGAGGAGTTTTATAAGGGAAACAGACCGACTCATGCCATACTGCACCACTCAGTAGCATAATAAACCTCTTAATAGAACATCTACATTTATACAAGGATTCCATTGCATACAAATTGCCTTTTTTTTTTTACTATTTAGATTTATTATATCATGGATCATGGATCATTTCCCTTCCACTCCACAATGATGCACTACTCTGTTTTGGTCCATCACTTAAAATCCCAAGAAGACATATTAGAGACTTTTTGGTTGCAGCATGGCAAAATGTAAAAGAGTTCAAGATATAATTTCATCAAGCCACCATCTAAACATACAAAAGGTCTAAGCATGAACACAACGTCTAACAGTTGGGGAATTATTTCTCTTCCAGGTAAAAGAAAAGAGAAAGAGGATTTGAGCCATTTTTTACCATATAAAAATAATTTCTAAAGGGACTTGTGTTCTCCCCATGCGACTCTGCATGCCAACACACACTCTCAATGTCTTTGGCTGCATCCAGTCATGACATCACCGCAGCCAGCCAGAGAGAAAGGGAGAGTCATCGAGAGCCAAGCTGACGTCATCCCATTCACTCAGTGTCAATTACGTAATCAGAGGGGGTCCAACGGCTGCAGGACAGGCCAGCTGCTGCGTGCGTCTCTGTGACTGCGTGAAGGGCAGAGAGACAGAACTGCAGCCTCGTGTGCGAGAGAAGACATGAAATGTGGCGTGCTGATGACATCATGGGTGGATGCGAGGGCGTGGGCGGTGGTGATGGGGAGGGGGGCGTATAGAGACAAAGCTCTGCAAACAGCAGTTATGCAACTCAAAACGGACAAGAAAAGGCCTTTTTAGCCCCATCTCTATGAGGATGCCGTGTGTGTGTGTCTTTGATGACTTTCTGTAACACTTTTACTTCAGGCAGAGAACGCATTAAATTCACACAAGCACTCGAGCATATTTAGCTGAAATGCAAACTGAAATCTAAACACACAGACACACACGCTCGCTCTCACTCTCACTCCCCCCTCCTTATAAACACAGCTTCCTAAGGACAGGAAATCCTTCCACCCACGTTCCTGAGTTGCGTGGCAACCGGAGCAGCGTCACAGTGTGCATGCCTCCACCGCTGAAAACACACAAACAAGCCGACAGAGACCCACATACACACACACACAAAAGCATACACATCCAAAGTGCAACTCCTTGAACTGCGTGCCTCTGAAAGCGCCAAAAGAGACAGCAGATAAGTGAGCTAACGCAGCGCAGGCAGATACTCGCCGCAGCTGCCCCCTAATTCGTCGGCCGTGGATTTAGACCAAACATGACATCAGTCCTCGCAAAACATAAAGCACTTTTTCCCCCCCATTTATAAGCTCTATTTTTGTTCCTGCTGACGTCTTTTTCTGCATGAGGCTGAAACTGTGTGCATGTGTCATTGCGGGCTTACGCTTGTGCACTTGTGTAACACGAAGGATACGACAGAGAGGCGCTAACCGAGTAGCATCCCTTCAACGCAGAACAACAGCCAATTGAAGACAATGGAGGATGCACCGATCCACCTTTATCACTTCCGATACCGATACCTGAAGTTTAGCATGTGCTGATACCGATTCGAAACATAACAGCAGCGCTGAATTGACTTGCAGCATATTTTTTTTAAACAAAGACATCAATGTACTGTGCTACAAACTTATTTTACAACTCTGCACTGCTATAGCACACTTAAATACACCAGCAGCCTCACAAGCTTTGTCAAACAGGTAAAAACAACTTTAATTTGTTCAGTGCAATTAAGAGCATAACAGTAAAGCTTAAACTAGTCTTACAAACAGGGCCTTGAAAAAAAGTGTTTATTCTTTTGCTGCTCCTGGAGAAACTAAAGCCGAAGATGCTTGCAACTTTGTCAACAGTCTTATGTTGCTGGAGTAGATGACTTTTGGGTAGTACGATAAACTAAGTGATATTACTACACCACATTATATTGCATCACTGCAACATAGTAAAATACAAACTGACAGAACAGCTAAAAGTTGTGGACGAAGCTATACAAACAGCTGAATCACGGCTCATAAAATAAACAAATTCCCTGTACAGCTGCCATGATTCATTGATGTAATTGAATCTAATAATCAACTGCAATAAACAGTTCACATCAAGACTTTAGGCTGACACAGCATTTTGTTTTGCTTTTTTTAGCTTCTACGTTTTGCATCTCTAAAAAGTTGCAAGCAACAGTTTTCCTGAAGGTTGATGTGCAGAGCTGGGACGTCCAAACGTTGGCCCTCGAGACGGTTTTACATGGCCCCCCAAGCTTCACTCAAAAATGGTTGAAATGCGACTTGCTGGCACATTGGATATAATTTTTGTAATTGTCTTAGGGTATCTTTGTCCTCTAACAAACTAAAATTGAAGTTGTTTGGTACAACACTAAATTGTTGACTCCAATTAGCTACTTTCCTCTCCTTTTTCCTCTACTTTTTTTATTTAAAAAGGTAAGACCCTTTTTATGTTTTTGATGTATGCTGGTTTACAAATACCCTTTAACATGAAATCAATTACATTATTACAGTAAAATATAGCTTTTTTCTTTCACAGAATTATTTTATGTGCTTTTAAATGGGAAACAAAATGTTTTAGTTGTGGTGCAGATGTACTTTAAAATGAGAATTATGGCCAATGTAGCAGAAAGTTTGGACACCACTGGTTTAGAACATCCCCTCCCTGCAGTTGTAATACTGTGTGCGTATGAGTGTGTTTTGTGCGTCTCTGCTCCTTTAAGTCAGCAGAGTTTGGCTCCAGTCATCCACCGTCTCCGTCTATGTCAACGTTTCCAAACAAACATGGAGGATGGAGCGTCTGACCCACT
This sequence comes from Poecilia mexicana, assembly GCF_051168715.1. Taxonomy (NCBI): domain Eukaryota; kingdom Metazoa; phylum Chordata; class Actinopteri; order Cyprinodontiformes; family Poeciliidae; genus Poecilia; species Poecilia mexicana. Next base: position 5,755,563 of record NW_028263390.1, on the reverse strand, counting down.
CGGGTTCTCAGAGCTATAAAAGGTCAAAGTGATCTGAAGTGTGAAAGTATTTCTGTAGTTAGGAGACTGTAAAGTCTGAATAGTTCAACAGCTGAAGAAATGGACCCAGTGGCTGTTGAAGAACCCGACAAAAAACAAACAAGAAAAAAACAATACCAATATAAACACACACTTCCCACTTTACTTTTTTGCTGAAGCTGCTAAACGCATTCTGAGGTTGGGCAAATTGTCCTTGAGCTACTTTGTCCCACTTTTCCCAGAAGAATGACTGTTAAACCGCTTGTGTGTTGTGAATTAGTGCAAATTACCTTTACTTTACCCATTTTAATCACATTTAATTGAGTAGAGAATGTTATTTGGAGGGAAAAATCATCATTAATAATAACTGATGAATCTAAAAGTGAGAAAACAGATTGTGGTAACCCCAGTTCCAAGACATTACTGACTAGTTAAAAAAATTGCCATAAGACAGCAACTAACAGACAAACCAACACAATAGCTATGTTGCCTATTTTGTACTACGCCAATGATGGATGGACACATAAACAGAACCACCTGGTGAAAAAACAGAGCCGCTGCAAGCTGCATTAATGCATTCTGTTAACAAAACCCTTCAGACTAAACAGGTAGCAGTAAAATTCAGACTTTTCACACGTCCCACATTTGCCTATGCACGAATAAATTCCTCCCCATGTAAACCAGAATCATGAGGGAAATCCCCCCACGATTCTGAAAGCTGAATTTTAGGCCACAAGGTTTCCTTCCTAACCGCTATATCCGCTATATTTAGACGCACACCGACCTTTTTACCACCAACTCAATGCGCGGCGATAAAGAAATGTCTGTCTTTCTTTCCCTGGCTGTAACACAGTCTTCCTGCTGTGCCTGTGCTCAGGTTGATGTGAACAGCAGCCCAGATAAAGCTTACTTTTTTTTTCCCTTCAGGTTGGCTTCAGTGCTATGAACCCTGACTCCGTCCTACATGCCTCTGAGGATTCTTGCAGATGAAAAGCATTCCATTAAACCCAGCTTCCTCTCGGCTGATGCCAAATAGTTCTGGTCACTGCTACCTTTGGGAAGAATTAGCTTTTAGTTCTCAACTTTAACACCTTGATATAATGTACAGACGATAGAAGATGAACATTAGCACAATAATTAGCCAGGTACTTGCTAATCTTTTAAAGAGCTAAAAAAAAAAAGCTGCGAGCTCCAATGACACCAGCATGAACCGTTCTGTGAGATCCAACGAAACTATATCATAAGCTCTACTTCCCAGTTTATATTTATCTGACCTTCTTCCTCCTGCTCGCCTCTTTTGCTTGTTTGTTTGCAGTGTACTGGTCAGGAGGTGTGTACAAACAGGAGGCTTCTTCTCAGCACACACGCAAAGCAAATACTTGGAGGCGCTGAGGAGAAGCGCGCTGAATTTGACAAGCCGTTTATTGGCTTGGAAAGGCTTCTTGAATGTTGCATTTACAACCTCCTATTAGGATCCAAGGAAAGCATTTTTAAATGCTCAAAATCTCAGCAACAGCCAGTTAGGCTGTCAGTGTGCAGCGTTAGCGTTCTGATTCACCTAATTAAACGAGCGGAGTTATGTTTTCCAGCCACACAGTGCCATTTTATAGCACGATCGAGAAACTATGTTACCTTTGGTTTTTATAAAAATGACTTAAAAGAAACTTCACCTTGTAATAACACCTTTGGAATTGGGCCTCTGTCTCATTAAGAAGCTCTGGCTCTTTCTGAAACTCTGCTCTCGGGAAGTCATCACATCACATTTTTACCAGCATTTCACTGATGATCTAAGCAGATGTGCAGTTCCACCAGGTGCTTGCTAATTGCTGCTGGCTAGTCTGAAGGAGCTGAGTGGGCAATTCGAAGGGGACGGACGGGCTGCTCTGTGAGGTGGAAGTTCGGAAACTGCAGCTCAGAGGAGGAGTTTCATCCTTGAAGGCGGAGCTAAGTCCACCCAGACGTTTTGCACAGCTGAATGGTTGCAATGGATATTGAAGGATTTCTCAAACATGCTTGAAAGAATCAAAGCAACACTGCAGGTATGTTTCTGATGAGAGAGTAACATAATAAAATGATGAAAGGCTCAAAAAAAGTTAATTTTACATAATACTGAACCTTTTAAAGTGCAACATTGTATAAAGTTTTGGTTGCAATGTAACAAAATATAATTTATTTTTGCAATTTTAATAAGGAAAATCCCTTAAGCAATATAAAAACACTCTATTATTTATGTATCCTAGGTAAATAGCAGATTTCTGGGACCATAAGCCAACCTAAACCAGGTTAAGTTGGTAAAGCTAACAAACAGTCGGTTTACTTCATTAGAAATAACCTTTTTTGAGCTCTTTGATTCAGTGGAAATTATATCATTGTCAGTGGAAGTGACCTACTTTGCTGAGACAGAAGTGCCACACTCTTACTACTGGCATGTGTTGAATCTGTGTGTAGAGTGTCTGGAAAATATGCGGAACTAAATGCAACATCTGAAGGCCAGTGGTCGAATTTGACGTTTCCAAATCAGTCAGATACGTCTTTCCTGCATGTCCACCAAAGATTCACGGCGGGGTTTCTGCATGATGAACATCAGAGTTAACAGAGAGTGTGTCTGTACCATTGCAAAGCCAACACAAAAGAAAGGTGGAGCAGGCTAGTGAAGCCGTTATGCCAACACCTTGATATAGAGTTTAGAGAATGAAATGCTCATGCAAAAAAAAAGTATACAGGAGAAAGAAGGGTGAGGAAAACAGTCACGTGTTTTCTTAATCATGCAGTCTTGATCATCTAATTCCTGATTATTGGAAAAATATTCTACCACAATGTAGTGCATTCGGGACAAATTCAATTAGTCATTGATCGACATTCTGAATATTAAAGCCTACTCTTCGGTCTTTTCTATAGAAGTAAACAAAAATCTGACTGGCCAAAGTTGTAGAACCAGATTTGAAGTTTGTTAGGTAACCCTCCAAACAGCAACCGCAACAGAATCATTTTTTTGTTTGGGTTTATGTGGGCTAACAAAACAATGTGTGATAAACTATCAATTTTATAAACAAAGAACAAATTCAAAAGTCATCCTCCCTCTTAAGAAGACAACAATGGTTGAGGTGGGCAATGAGTCTCTTTGCTTTAAAACGTCCTGGCAATATAGTCGTTGAATTTGACAGATTTAGTGGCAACTGGGATCCGTTCCTGTTAAGTCGGCTGTAATGTACCAGCCGAGAGCTTTTGTCAACCGAGCACGTGATACAAGACAATACTTAGGAATATTGGCAATGTTTCCAACATTTCCTTAAAATCATAAATTACCCCAAAGCAATTGGTCACATTGAGGTTGTTAAGACAGATGTAATAAATGAGCATATGCCAGTGCTGGCTTCATAGAAATATACTAGAATTTTCAAATCACGTTAAAAATAGCTATTTTTTTATTTTAAATCTGTAAAATTGTGTTTTCAAACAACTCCTCTGATGCGGTAAAGTCGCCTTCTCTGGTGATATAAATTATAATGACATACTCCTATAAGAAAGGTTAGAAAATGTATTTTGAATGCAGTTATTATTGAAAATTTAAGAGAGTTCAAATTGATATTGGCATGTTAAAACTTCATAAAAATTGGCAGCTAGAAATCGGCCAAAAATCTGATTGATGCATCTCTAGTACTGAGTTACGGCCAAATAAACCCACTTAAAATGATCGCTACTACTGTGAGTATAAATCAATTCAAATGAACTAAATTACTGCTTTTGTCTGGAAGTATACCCAAATATACATGTACCTTCTCAGTGCTCCCGACCTGCCTGCTGCTCCGTAAAAATAGGACCGGCTTGTAACAAATGCCGCCTTGCCAAGCGAGACGCACAACGCACATTGTCCTCTTTTCACCGAGTAAATACACTCCATCATCCCCCAACAACTTAAGAGGTCAGGATATTTTTATCAGTTTTGCTGATAAGGTAATGTTTAGTGGAACGTTTACCTTTCAGAACTAAATGTACCATGGCCCCGGCTGCACGCTTTCACCTGACATTGCGTTTTAGACTCAACCGCCATATGGCCGGCAGCCACAGCTGACCAAATCTCAGCGGTGGGTGATGATTGTGCAGCTCCCAGGCAGGCCCCCAGTAGCACAACAAGAAATATTAAAAAACAAAACAAATTAAAAGAAGAAAAAAAACACAGCCATTCTGGGACGTTTACGCTGAATAAACCATGAGCCGGCAGTCCGAGGAAACCGTCTCGACGCTCATATTCAAAACACTGACGATTCAATTCATTCACACATGAATTATGGATCCATTATGGACTGTTTGAGCCGGGGTTCAGGGAATCAGTCAAACAGCTGTACTGAGAGCACTAACCCACTGATCCATCCAAACCAATTATCTGTGTGTAGGGGTGGAGTCTGAGTTCAATATTCAATTTACACGATTCAATTTCACACAAGAGGCTCTCGCTGGAAAACTGCTGGCGTCGAACAACCGGAACGGCCGAACAAAGTAAAAAAATAAAAAATAAAAAGAAATGGAGGTGCCTGTCTGAGAAAGTGATAAAGGATAAAGAAGGGCTAACTGAACACTTCGCCATAGGTGGGCGTCCATTGAGAGACAGGGAAGACGGTGAGCGCAGCCATGGGGGGTCAATATGTGAATGAACGTTTGCCATAGAGGTGAATTATGAATGAGCGACACTCTGAGCACTCCTGGAGAGAGCATCTCTCCTCCCGCCTCCTCTTTTTTCTTTTTTCCTCCCTTCCTCTTCTATCCTAAAAATCTCAATCATCCTCTCTTTCCATCCACCTCGTTGTCTGCATTCCAGCTCCTTGTCGTCCAGGCTGTCTGAGTAGATGACCGAACACCCCCCTATACACACACACCACCACCACCACCTTTTCTCTTACATATTTACACAGCCTCAGCTGGACGCATGCACGCTCACATGGCGGCAGGAGGATAATATGAGAGCAAACAGCGCTGCACGTGTAAAGGCAGACGCATGCATTAAAGTGAAAAGGCTTTGGGGCATACACACACACACACACATTTCTCCCAGCTGTTCTCCTGGCTCCAGAGCTTGGGTGTGTGTGTGTGTGTGTGTGTGTGTGTGTGTGTGTGTGTGTGTGTGTGTGTGTGTGTAATCCAGTGCGCTGCTGCTCAGCCTGTGCCACGCTCTCTCCTCTGTTGCTGTGCGTCTGATCAGATCTGCCTCCTCTCAACCTGTTTGCCGTATATGGCACAGAAACACGCAGACAGATACATAATATCTCTCTCTCACTCACACACACACACACACACACACACACACACACACACACACACACACACACACACACGTTGACTGGAGCTGCTACTACTTATCGAGCCTCTCTCAGGAAGAAAAAAAAAGATTTCCCTGTGCTGTTTTTTTTTTTCTGCAAGTATGCACTGGCTTGTGGGAGAAAAAGTCCACACTTAGATGCAAACACATGGTGAAGAGAGAGGGATTTTAAAGGGAGGGTGAAAGTGGACTCTGCTTTACTGTTGCTCAACTTAAAGTAACATACCAGAGAAGTGTGTGACTGCGTGTGTGCGTGTTGGAATGGGATCAGGCTGTTCCCTAAAAAGTAGCCACTCCTTTTGATCCCTTCACTCCAGTTTACAGTGGTCACTTCCAGCTCACTTTGGCACCCTTTCCCTTCACGCGTGTAAGGGAAAACAACCTCCACAACTAACTCGCGCTAATGTAAACCGACGCTGCGCACACACTCACGCACAGACACACACACGCGCACACAACGCGAACCCACCACACTTTTCCTTCCAAGTGCGGAGCCATGCAGCACATGTCAGCGACACACACCTTCAGAACAGCTACATACGGCCATGAAAAGCCCAATGGAGTCACCTTAAAATCCTTGCGAGTTCCAGGTGAACCCCTTCCCCACTCTTCTTTCTCCTCTGTCAGACTTCTCCCTTTCTCTCTTTCTTCCTTTCTTCCTCTCCTCCTTTCCGACCGAGCTGTCCGTCTGTCAGTCCGTCCTTCTTCTCGCTCTCTCCGTCCGTTTGCCTCCCCCCAATTTTCTCCTCGGTTCGAGGTCACTTCCCAGCGTTTTTCCCGAGCCCCTCCATGTTCCGCCCCGCTAGTCGTCTCGAGCACCGAGCGAGCGAGCGCGCGTGCGCGCACACACAAAGCAGACACACGAGAGCCGCTGCCGCGTTCCTCTGGTCTCCCTGTGTTTATCCCTCTGTGCGCTCTCTCCTCTGTAGGAGAGGAGCTCGGCTTGGCTGTATGTGTGTGGATGTGCGTGGATGTGTTCCTGGGCTCTGCCTGCCTGCCTTGCCCCGCCAGCGGCTGAGGACTTCCCCCGGAGGCCGCCCTGGGTCCTAAAGAGTGTCGAGTTCATTGAAAGAATGCCATTGTATACAGAAGCTTTAGCCAAAGATCGTCTATTGTTTGTCCAAAACTGATTTAAACATGATGGGTATCTTAGCTGTGACGATGCGTCCTGTATACAAAGATATCTAATCAAATATTTAATATATTTTCTTCACTGTCTAACATTAAATCAGACAGCACTATGATGGCGTATTAGGGCTGTATTAGATACGAAAAGAATGAGTAAATTCTCAGAAATTTTCTAGAAAAACATGTAAATTTTGAGATGAGTCTCACAAAATTTCTTGAAAAACCTTTGTGGAAATTTCTCAGTTTAAAAAGTTGAAATTTGCTTGAAAAAAATTAAGAAATTTTGAGATTAGCCTTGTCAATTTTCTAGAAAAATGTAGGACATTTCTGAGTTGGAAAAGTTTAACATTTGCTGAAAAAATTCAGAAAGTTTTAAATTAATCTTAGGAAATTTGTAGAATTTTTTTTTGGATATGTCTGAGTTTCAAACTTAAAAAAATTCCACTGGCTCATTATAATCAAATACTTCAATTTTAGTTTCATAAGACCACAGAGCACGTCGTCAACATCCAGGTCTTTATCCCTTGAAAGCATAGCAGGTCTTTTTACTGTTTTGGAATAATTACTTCTTTTTTGCTGAGTGGCATTTCAGTCCATATCAGTACAGGTTTCCTTGTGGATTATCACACTCACTCAGGTTTTTTGCTTTTCTTATCTCATCCATTACTCTGGTAGTTAACAAAAAAATAATAAGACTGTTATTAATAAGATTTTTTTTTTACCTGAAACAGGTAAAAGGTATCAAAAGAGTTTTTTTTTCATACAATCCAATGTCATAATGTTTTTCTGATACCAAATTCTGACTTCTGCGTGCAATATAATTGTATTTCCAACTTTTCATTTGACCTTCTTGACCTTTATTGTCCTGTCAAATAAGTCAAGCTGAGTTAAGAAGAGCCTCAGTTAGTAAACCTGTCGCTTCATTGTTTTATTGTTAAAACTACAAAATGAAATTCCTCCAGCAAATTGGAATATTTCCTTAATTAACTGCAGGAATTGAGGGGAGAAAAAAAACATGTCTATGTCTTTTTATTCAGTGTATGTAAACTTCTTGCTTCAAACTGTTAAAAATATATTTTTTAAATGGTGCTGTGATAAATTTCTAACTGCTTTTAACTCCAAGAATCAGTGGCACATATTCAGTTAAAAAGATTTTTATTTAATTAAACAATGAAAACTTGTTTTCATGGTTTACTTACCACAATTGCCATCCAATGGTAAAATTAATATATATTACATACACATAAAATCAAATATTCAACCAATTAGTGATGTCAAGAGGGAATCAAAATAATTTTATTTATGTGGATGAACACAAACATAGCCAACAATCCTTCACAAAATATATAGGAAGGTCAAAGCAAAGACAGCAAATGCTTTCTCTCTTTCCCTCACTCTTCGTTTATGTTCTATATTTATTTCTCCGTGTGAGTCATCTGCTCAAACCCAACCTATCTTTGGTGCTGCTGCCGTTTCCTTCATCTGCCTGCCCCTCTTCCCTCCCTCCTTCCCTCTCCTCCTGATCCTGCCTCAGAGCGTCATCAGGTTGCCACAGCAACGGCCCGCCTATGGGAGACAGAGATCAGATCATTATGGACCATGGGATCCAGAAACTGAAGGGCAGGATTTCTTTTTTTCTTTCCTTTTTTCCCTCCGCTTCTCTTTCTGTGAACACAGGAAGTGGGAGCCCTAACTTGGGCTTGAACTCGCCTCTTAAGAGGAGCAGCCACTATGGAGCTATGCAGAGATTTGAGTTATAATAATTCACTGAATCCTTATGGAAAGCATAAGGAGCACACCCTGTGTTGCTATAAATAAAACCCATATGCAAAACGGATTTCTTTGAGATGTAAACATGCAGCCTGCAGAAACGTTTGAGCAGAACTTGCTTGAACGCCGCCGAGTTAATGGATGTGACAGACGTGGCGCTGCTATCGGTACGGCGGAGAGCGCCACAGTCAGGGAAAAACCAAAGTGTGCTTTATTTATGGGCTGGGAAATCGAAGTGGGAGAAGTGCACTGCGGCGGGTTCAAGTTCAGAGACGGAAAGCGGCGAACGCGTCAGGCAAACTGTTTTGTTTGCTGAAGATCAAAGAGAATTGTTGGGAGAACGAAAGTGTGTTTACAAGTCCCTGAATCCGGGCTGCGTCTCCCTGCCCCTGTTATTAGTGGGAGGCCATGTGTGTACATGAGCGTATTTGTGTTTGTGCCGCGCAACCCAGAAGGCAGCAATAAGCTGAGATGACAGTGGGGATCTTTAAGACGGGCTCCAGAGAGGCTAGATCTTATCTCCAAGTGCCGGAGAAGAAAAAAAACTCAAGAAAATGGGGCAAAGAAATGCGACGCAGGAAGACGAGAAAAATTAAGGACACGCAGTAATAGGGGGAGACGTGTAGCTAGCTCAGATGGTACCTTGCAAAAGTATTCACATCTGATTAGCGTTTTCACATTTTGTGATAGACAAATCTAAATCTCTTTGTGGATTTGAACAACTGTAAGGTGAAAGGAAAAGACTGATGGCTATGAGCATTTGATCAAATCAGCATCAGGACAAGGTGGTGAGAATTTGCATTCAATCCTACTGAGTCCTGGAATCGGTGGCACAAAAAGTTGGTATGCACTATACACAACGCATGTGGGTGCCGCTAGAGGGGGCGCCAAACGTTGGTGGAAAAATAGTTCCTCATGGGCATTTTCTTCACTTAACAGCTGTCTCCGCATGTGTAAATGATAAGATTAATAACAGACACTGATTAGGCGCCTCTATGCTCCTTCACCTCCTCTCTTGTTGCTCGCCCACACACACCATAAAGGCCTGATCCTGAAAGATTACGAAAATTGAGCAGTAAACTGTGTTAGCAAGAAAAAAAAAACAACTGTAGGCGCAGTAAGTGGTAATATGTTTGCACACACCTCAAAAAGTACAGAGTTGCACAGCTGACCTGGAATTACAGGTCTTTTGGGGTTATGTTTCTACCATCTTTACCCATCGAGAGGTTGTCATTTTTTTTGTCCAGTTTTCTTTAAGTAATAGCTCAAGCTCAAATTCTTTGCCACAGATTCCCAATACAGCACATAACATATGCTTTTTCTGACGTTATTGTCTAGCCTTCCTTTATCTGTTGAAGACATGGATTGTCCCAGCCTAATTGTTAGTTTCCTATTTCATCTGGTGATTTCCCAGATCCCACACATCCTGGACACAAACTGTTTTGACTTTTTACCTTCATGTTGGTGCCACAGAGCTCTCTCTCTGTTTCTCTGAACAATTAAACATCAGGGTGCCCACACAGCAAATTTGGAAGTGTTCCATCAACTCCTACAGAGTTAAATTCAACACTTTTAAAGTGTCCACTCTGGATGGTGTAGAAGTTACACTTTTGAAAGTTTTATTTGTGATAAGAGTTGAATCAACACTCAGTAGTTGAAATCAAATACACTTCAGTGTTAATTTACCCAAAAACTCGTGTATATTGTCAAAAGTTAACACTGTAAATGTGTTAATCTAACACAGAACAGTGTAAAGAATAGAACAACGTAGAAATCTGAGTTTTAAAATTCTATTGGCAAGGTGTGCTGTGGTGGCCCAGGGGTTAAGCACAACCCACATATGAAGGCTCTAGTTTTCAATGCGGCTGTCGTGGGCCGTCTTCCCCTTCTCTCATTACCCACTTTTCTGTCAATTCACTACAAAATAAAAGCCAGTAGAGCAAATAAAATTATTTAAAATAATGGCAGTCTATAATGCCCAAATTCACTTAAAAACATTAGATGCTACTTGAATATACACAAAGCAACACAAGTAGAATTTTAAATGTACTTTTATTTCAAACAAGCTCAACACATAAATCAGCACTGGTTTGCAATAAATAAATAAATGAAAGAAATCACACAATATGACAATGTGGCACAATGTTGGGAGACTGTTGCTAGCCTCATCCATTTTGAACCCACTAGGTCTATTTTTCCTCTCAATATAACCATAGTTGAAACTTTGAATCCTCTGTGACAACAATTCCAAAGAAATGTACTTCTGGTTGACAAGGTAATGAAAGACAAGTTTGAGTTTGTATTGTACTACAGCTTCGAGTAAATCATGCATTAGGTCCACAGCATAATTGTCAGAAGTGTGAAAAAATTGCAATGTATTGAGTAAGCATGTTTTTTTGACACCAAATATTGAAGCCAACAAAGGATTTTCCTGTAGAACTGCACAATGTTCTCCGTGCATTTCTTTTGTACGAAATACCATACAAGCCTCATCTTCAGTAAAGACAGACTGTGACTCATCCTTACTTGTCAAACAAAATCTGCAGAAGTATGTAGCGCTGAAGGACTCAACAAAACCAAACAGTCCATGTAATTCCAGGTTGTCACCCATTACTTGTACTACAGAACCAAACAATGGTGAGTCTGAGAAAGGCACTTGAATTCCTTGTTTTTCTAGGATTTTAAGATCATCAACAAGAGGCTTTAAAATGTCATCAAAGCCATACATTTTCAGATCTTGTGAGTGAAAAAGAGCCACAACGTATATGTTCATCAACACAGAATTATACTTTGGGGGAAGGTTTCTCAAAATGAAGTAAATACCATTCTTTGAACCTAAGGGGTTTGTTGTCTCAAACTCATCAAAATAGAGTTGAATCTGTAGCGCATGTTTTTTCTGGGAAAACAATATGTTTTCTTTGAAGTATGAACCATCACATAAGTCTTTATAAATGCCTTCTTCATGAAATTTGGGTTGCAAAAAACCTTCACACAAGTCAGTATTCCTGAATATGGACTTTAGAGTTCCAAGTATAGGCATATACACAAATTTATCTGTTACAGGGACCTGACAGTAAAGTCCTGTTTGATCTCTGCGAAGATCAAACCTGTGCATTGAATTTTTGAAATACAGCTGAGAACTTCCTCTCTCACTTCCCTATGAATGTCATCAACAAGTTCCTCCATGGACCCCACCATTGCTTGGACTGTGCCCTCAGCGATGCTTGCAACTGTGCAACAACAGAGGCAACAACATGCTTAACATATGATTTTCAACAGAGGGCAGAGAAGTCAGGGGAGGGTTTGTACTGGCCGCCTGTGAAGTTGAGGCCTCACCAATTTCATTACGAGTGTCCACATTGTCAAACCCTTTAGTCAAAGCAACATCTCTATAGAACTGAACAAGATGCTTTTTAAAACCTGAATATGTGCAAAATGAAAACATCCAGACTGTCCATATCTTAAGCGTAAATTCTTTGCTGGATATAGACCATGGAGGAGTCTTAAACGCTGACAGAGCAATACAGAACTTCTGTGTTGTGGTTTACAGACAAAATAAATAAACATATTTGCATCAAAGGATATTTATTACCTTAAGTGTGCATAAATCTTGCCCTTAGCTCCTTCACTCTGGGACTTTCCTTGGTGCTTCCCACATCAATGTTGAAAACAGTGGTTTGAATGAATGTATAGAAGTTGTTGAGTAAGTCATGATAGTTAATACTGAAGATGAAGTGTGACTTGAAGAGCTCATCAAAAGCTGCCAAGGATGTTTTTCCCTTGCAAGGGATGGCCTTGTGATCAATGATGATGTATCTTTGAATGCTGCTCCTTTTTTCACCCACACACAGAAGGAAGGGCTGACCCGATTCCACACCAGCAAGGAAGGTTTCTACATTGGTTCCCATCTTAAAATATTCAGAAAAATCAAAGTATAAATAATGATATATATTACATACACATCCAAACAGATAACCAAGACAATTGGAAAGCTTCAACATGGAAAGTAGGATAATCAGAGTAACAGCAGTGGATGTCTTGCATACCTGCAGATATCTCACAAGATGGTCGACAGCTTGACATGCACCGATTTTGGATCTTCTCTTATGTCCTTTGGAGGTAAGGGGAAGGAGGTGAACCAACAAAAGGATGCTTGACAGGCCTCCGTCCCAGCCTACACCAAAAAACAGGAGAAATGTCATGCATTCCAAAAAATATGCCACCGATTTAAAAAGAATAGTGTGCCAAACTAACCAGACCAACCTGTGTCATGTTGCACAGATAAGAGTTCTTCAATGTGCACATTCAAAGTCTGTTTTCTGCACTCCGTCAGAATCTTAGGTTTGAAAATGGTGGGTCATTTTTCCAACAATCTGCCTGACATCTCCTCTCCAAACATCATGGTGAAGTCTTGGTCAATCTACAAAAAAAAAGAAAGAAAGAAAAAAGATTTTGGACCATTTCAGATTTAAATGTATACTATGAGTGATAATTCACTCACTCTTAATAAGAAGCTGTTTGTCTTACCAGTCCAGTAGTGTTGAGAAATCTTGGAAAGACATCCAAAACCGTTGAAGAAAACTCCTTAGCTGTCACAGTAACAGTAAGGTTACCTGCTTGCAAAAGATCCTCAAACAAGTCTGCATCAATTTCTGTCCCCGATTCATCCGTCAATTCCAGCTCAGTCTCAAGTGGAAGATGTAGCTTCTCAATGACTGATTAAAAGAATAATGTATTTGCATTAATTGAAAAATTACAATAAATATTTAACAGAAAATTTTCAACATTTTAAGTCACCTTGTAAAAGTACTTCACAGACCATAACAATAAGCAATCATAAACTCCATGATACAAGCCTTTTAAATTAATTCAAAAGGTTTTACATAGCAAGTAGTCCACTCATACATTATGTACTTGCATGAAAACAGATGCCAACCTTGGTGAAGAAATGTGCTGAAGTTATAACCATCATCATTCTCAGCCACTTTGACAAACTTCTGCTTTTCTCCAAATCTCACCAACATGATGCGCTAAAGAAAAGAAAAACGTACCCATTATCTTAATATATGTTCATCATTATTTACCATACAGAAAAATAGTTGCTACACTTCAATTTAAACGCATACATTTATCATACAAGAGCAAATACTTAAAGTAATAAAACGACATGTATTAATCGAGACACTTGCGCAAAAGGAAAATAAAAGCGCCTATAAAAATATGCCAAAACTTATCTCGTAACAAGCAATGTTAGCTCCAGACACGACTATGAGACTGCTGTCCCAGCTCTTCAGGCAAACCCCTCACAGTTAGAATTGACGGAGCAGGTGGCGTTCATTCTGAAATCAGCACCACAGTAGGGCTGTTTAAGATGAACACTAGCAACTCCTTTGGGAAACTAACACTCATGTTGTTGAATTAACGTCAACAAGTGTTGGATTGATGCCGTATTTTTAACGTACAACACTTGCACTGGAAATCTGACACTTCCGAATTTGCTGTGCAGACTGATAGCATGCATATTTGCACCAGTTCAGCCTTGTCTTCCTCTTAAAAATGTCTTAATTGTGAGCAAAGTTGAAGTCAAAATTTCTTGTTTGTGCGCACAAACTTGACAAACAAAGCAGGTTACTATTCATTTTGGACTCAACTGACCGGTGCACCTTCATATGCCTGATGGCTTGTAGCAAATATATATATATATATATATATATATATATATATATATATATATATATATATATATATATATATATATATATATATATATATATATATATATATATATATATATATATAAATTCCCTTCTCACCCTCCGTGGGTGGTCTCTTTCATCCTCTGAGCTCGGGTCCTCTACCAGAGGCCTTTGAGGGTTCTCCTCCAGTATCTTGGCTGTGCCTAGTACTGCACATTTCTGGACTGAGATGTCTGATGTTGTTCCTGGGATCTGTTTTAGCCACTGCTCCAGTTTAGGGGTTAATGCCCCGAGGGCCCCGATGACCACAGGCACCACTGTGGTCTTCATCTTCCAGGCCTTCTCCAGTTCCTCTCTGAGGCCCTGGTATTTCTCCAGTTTCTCATGCTCCTTTTTCCTGATGTTGTAGTCACTTGGTATTGCTACATCCACCACAACGGCTTTCCTCTGTTCTTTATCCACCACCACAATGTCCGGTTGGTTCGCCATTACCATCTTGTCTGTCTGGATCTGGAAGTCCCACAGGATCTTAGCTCGGTCATTCTCCACCACCTTTGGGGGTGTCCCCCACTTTGACCTCGGGGCTTCCAGTCCATATTCGGCACAGATGTTCCTGTACACTATGCCCGCCACTTGGTTATGTTGTTCCATGAAATGGGCGAGATATATATATATATATATATATATATATATATATATATATTTCAAAAAAACACATTGAAAACTTTCCTTCATTCCCCTTCCATTGAACAATACTTTATGTACTACTTTGTTTTGGTCTACCACGATAAATACCAATGAAATATATGAAGGGTTGTTCTAACTGGATACAGAATGACTACAGTAGTCGTTCCACTCACTGGTTTGTCAATTAGTTCTGATTTTGCGTTTTATGATGATGATGTTTGTTCTCAATGAAGATGCTGTATGATTGTCGCAACAGGGAGAGAGACTGATTAAAACTTAATGTAAATCTTTAGAATTTACTGTCTATCTTGTCATCCAATATTTTAGTTGTGTGATTATATTATACAGTGAAATAGCTTTAAACTTTATGAATGAGTCAGAAGCCTGGAGTTGAACTCTTTTTCTCGTTTCTGGCAGTTCCTGGTAGATTTTTTATTTATTTATTTTTTTGCCTTGGCGCTCAAATCTTACTAACCAAGACGAGACAATAAAAATATCATGTTGTTTTGATTCTTAACATTCACATTCATGCCAATAAAAAAAAACAAAAACAAAAAAAAAACTCAGTTCTTTGTCTCAACTTTATGTGTTAAGTGCATCCCAGCAGCCGAAGCCAAGAAATACAGATTTATTTGATTAATCTGCGTTTTTTGCCATGTTAAAATCAAATGTTCCTGTGAGATTCTGATCAGGGCCCAGTGGACCCGGAGGGGGGAACCTCAGTCCCAGTGCAGTCCTCCAAAAGGAGCCAGTCATGCAAGGACGAGCTGGAGAAGTTTTGACAGATGCCTTCATCTACCCTTCATATATTTCATTGATACCAGTGGCTTCACCCAAACTGGTTTCACTTTTCAGAGAGACAAAGAACCACAATCAGGATGGATATGTGTGGCTATTTTTTCTTTTTTCTTTATCAAAACGCTGGTGGTACACTACTATATGTCTCCATGTGCATAAAATATATATTTGCCTGCAATAATAAAGTTTAGCCATTGTACACTGTTCATTCAACAATGCAGGAGGGCTAAAAACAAATGAGACAATCAGTAAAAAAAGGAAAAAATGAATAACGAGCTAATGCTAAATTGGAAAAAAGTTATTCTGTTTTATGAGTCAGCGTGAAACTTTACATTTATGTTTGATAGCACGTTATTTAAAAAAAAAGAAATAGAACATTGAGGCTTATTCAAAGTTTCTATACATTCTGAACCATTACCTAAGAAGCAATGGTAGAAATTACACAAATGTCCGAGGACGGAAGAGAATTAGAGCCACTGGAAAAAAAAAGAATTTTGACTTTTCTTTTCAGAATTCTGAGATTAAAGTCAGAATTCTTTTTTTTTTTTTTTTTCCCCAGTGGCCCTAATCCTCTTCCAAATCCGAGTCACATTTCCCTAGTAGAAATTTTTTGAGGTCCTTCTAATAATCTCACGTGTGATTTAAAACAAATATGTGCAGTCATTTAAATTTTGTACCTCTTCAAATTAAAAGTTGGTTGGTTTTTTTTCTTTTAATGTTTCCTACTTAACTGCATTAAACCAGTTCATATAAGGACATATTTCACCAATAATAGTTTGTTATGATCTGTTCTCCAAAACTTCTACAAATTGGGGGAGAAAAAAAAGAATCTAAAGTTGGAACCACATGAAAAAGACTGCAAACAGCAGCTGAATCAAAGATTTCGGGGGGAAAAAGTTAAGGGGGATTTCAAAGGGTCCGGAGCACGGATTCATAGCAGGAGCCCCACAAAGGGACCGTTCAGTCGGAGGACCAGCTGTGTGCAGGAGATGGACTACAGGCTAATTTAAAAGATGGTGGGGAGAAATTTTGCCCCGCCTTCATCGATCTTACTTAGTCGTACTGAAACGTGGGAAATTGCTGGGAACATAAGTACACAAAGAGAGGCTGAGAGGTTTCAAACAAGGCCGTTTTTTTCTTGTTTGAAAATATCAAATGTGTGAAAGGATTTTTGTTTTTTAAAGTTTGGTTGGTCTGAAGCTGAACAATATCAAATTCAACAATTTAGACTCATAATAAATCTCGCTGAGTATGTTCATGTCTGTCATTGTTTTTATGTAATTTCCAGCCACACATTTTACTGAATATGCATTTATTAGACAAAGATCTACTGCATGCTTTATTCTGGGTTAGGGGGTTTATATGACAGTTACTGTTAATAAACACAAATTTAAACCTGGTTGTCGTCTTCGTCTACAGATGTGAAATGCTGTGAAAAAATTAAACATTCTGTTCTTTAAAAATAAACACTAATTGCTAATGTCTAATTTTTAGATTTAGTTTTTTTTTAATTCATACAAGAAATATATTTCTTCACAAGTAAACATGAAAAATTGACCTTTTTATTTTACTCGTTTAAAATAAATGTGCTTTCTGAGGAAGACGTTAGGACTGCGGAGCCGGTTCCTACGTCATTAGCAGAGCATCCCTAAACCGTGGCATCTGCTACTCCAGGTAGGGTCAGGTTGTTGCTTTCTTTTTTTTTTTTTTGACAGGATGCTGGATTTGGTCAACAACATCCATGTCCTAATAGAGCTGTTTGTCAAAAAACAAACAAACAAAACAAAAAAAACACAACATTTTTACCATCTCTGACAAACGTTTGAGTGACCTTTTTGGTTCTCTTAGAGGGGAAATGTGTTCTGTGAAAATTAAACTTTTGCGATATTTTTTTAGGCATGCTTTTTCACTACAAGAGCAGGAACAGCCTGTTGAAGGTTGAAGGACTTTTTAAGGCTTTTAGCGTCCTGCGATCTGCTTTCAGGGAGAAGTTGCTTGGATGGCGAGTTGTTTTGAATTTCCTCCTCTTGGAACCTGGTTTCCATAGAGTGGAACGGCTGATTTCAACTCTTTATATCCATTGCCAGACTCCTTATCTCCAACGATCTTCTTTCTGACGGCCTCAGGCAGCTTTTCGGGTCCGTCCAGGGTGTTCACGCTCACTTCAACAGTCAGGAGCACACCAAGCTGAATGTCTGGGGTTTAAACACAGTGAAAATGCTGAGAAGCATGGCCTAATCATGTGGTCTATGTCTGATTTAAGAGATTTTTGGTGGGAATAAATATGTGGGTGCATTAATTTATTCCAAAAAGAATTTACATTTTTAATGACATTTTACAGAAAATTCTAAATGTTGTTTTCTCCTCTTTTTTATGTTTGAATTCACATGAAACACCTACATGTATATGCATACCTTCCAAAAAATGGCCTGCATATATATTTTTTGTTTATGTTTTTTTCTGCAAATCATCTTTAGGCAATAAAGAGGTGGTGATTTTTTTTTTTTTTTTTTTTTTTTTTACCAAAATCACTTTGGGCAAAACCTCCCCCCCCAAAAAAAAACAACCAAAAAATGACTTAGGCCATTATTTTAGGAAGGTGACAACACATTAAAAACAAACAAAAAACACATTAATGTACATAGAAACACTCAATAGTATATCCATAAATTATATTTTTGTGAGGATTTTCCAGCAGGAGCCTACAGAACTGCCCTGGATGCAGTTATATTTCAGCACTGTTAAATTATGTCCTATTTACGTCAGCAGGACCCGGCTGGACGTTTGCAGGGAGCAAATGTAAATTGCAGCTGTGATTGTGGTCGGATTAGGAGCTGCAGATTAAGGCTAATGGTAATGGGGCAAAAAAGGGAGCTGGATTCTGGATCTGCAAGTGCGAATAAACTACGATCGGTTAAAATTTAATTACTGAGAGTATTCATTCGTACCGTTTGTCGTAGAATTGAAGAGACAATGAAGCATTGATCAAGAATGTCTAAATTCGTTACATCAGTGATCTACAATGCATGCCCCTGTCTTCTCTGCAGCTCTGGTTTAACCTCGTCTAAAATATGCTACTTGTGTCTGAAACAGAAACAAATACCCACCAAATTGCAGCACTTCAGTTGGCGTTCCTGCTGCACACAGACTTTTCCAGATAACAGGCGACCTGGGCGCCGACCGCCCCTTCATCATCTCTCATTCTTTAAGTGGGGCTGCCATCTCTGCTTGTCTACCCAGAGGCCTCGGGCGAGCAGTCGGATGGGTCAGCAAGCTTGTGTGTGGCAGGAAACGGGCAGGCGTAATGGCTGTCAATCAAAATGCCTTTTTTATTTCCCCTCCCAGTGTTTCAATCTTTGTGCTTTTTCTCCGCTTCCCGGTGTCTCGTTTCTCCATCAATTCTGGCAAATTAAAGATTTTTTCTTTTTTCTTTTACTTGAAAGCGGGAACATATGTCAGAAGTGTGTCATGACACTTGATGGGTTCCCCCCCCCCACCGTTTCCAGTGCAGTCTACCTGGAAAGCTTACTGATCCTTTCATGCATCTGATGTTTTCATGTTGAATATTGACCTATTTTTCTTCTAATCAGTGACATTCTTCACAGAATCCCAGAGAAAGTTCAATTTAAGATGCTGCAAAATAATGATTCTGACTGTGGTTACATACACCAGGTCTTTACCCTCACATAGTTTAATGTGTCATTAACTTGTGGGTTGGAGTATGGAGTACCAAAGATGCTTTCCCAGGTTGTTCATTAGATTTTCTTTAACCAAATCAGAAGACTCTGGAGAAAACAGTCTCTGGATTCTCTGCACAAAGTTGAGCTCCCAGAATGCGCTGGACGAACCCCAGTTCACCCCGAATCTCCTGTCTTTTCTTTAGTGTTCATGAAAAGAAACTCAACGTCTAGTTGTGGAGAATAAGGCGTCTGGTTTCAGACCATCAAGGCTCATCTTTCATGATGATGTTCTCTTCAAGTCTTCAAGTGGAGCGGTTTGTGGTTGATTTCACACCTGAGACGTTTAAACGTCAGTTTCCCCTGTTGGTCCGGACAGTGTGTGCAGGTGTGAATACGCTCAAGCGAATCCTGGTGCGGACCAAACAACCAAGCTGACACTTGGTTTTTGAGGAGGTCTGGGTCTGCTTCCAAACAAACTCTAGTGTGGTTTGCTTCTGGCGTGAATACAGACCAACCTTGCAATGTGTGTACGTCTGTTTGGGACGTAATGAGCTACTGTCATTTGGCGACATGATTCAATGTTCCAACTCTTCCCTATGGTCAAGAGATATGGCTATACATTGGTTTGATTGCTGCTTTTCCATAATAAATTTACATAAATCTTTGTTGATTTTCTGCTAATGTCAAAAAAAGAACAATTTCGCAATTGCAGTGTTTCCATTAAGGAATAAAATTTAAATCACTCATGAATAACTTTGTTCATGCGATAAAGCAGTGACAGATGTAAAGAGTTAGATATAATATATTTATAATTCAGCCATGGTGCTAGCGCTCATCATCTATCAGCCATCAAAGGAGATGTCGGCATCTTATTCAGGCGTCAGAGCAACAAATCCTGTTTACTTGGGAGCGTTTTGGGAAAATTGGTGTGACCGATTTTCCAGAAGAGCAACGGATTCAACACGTTAGAATGACACACAACATTGTATAAACTGAGTGATGCTGTGAGAGCTCTGGTGGAGCCAGCTGCACATTGTCCAAAGTACGAACTGTCATTCTCCTATCACTTCCTGTCGTCTTTGTGGTTTTTGCCAGTAGCAACATCCGGCTGTTGATCACGTGACTCGCATGATGTGGGGAAAGTGTTTCCATTGCAGTTTTGTGAAATACATCTATTTTGGTAGCCAGAAAAACATAATCAAAGTGCAAAGCTTTTCTAATTTGGCGTTTCCATTTCATTAATTTATTGTCGGAATTTCAATTTGTGCATATCTATGGTTAATGGAAACACAGCTAGTGCTATTAACATTGAAATTGGTTGAGTTGGAGTTGTTCAGATTAAGATCACCTTCTGGATGACCTTCCAGGCATGTTCTACTGTCATAAGAACAGACCTAATCAGCTGGAGAGATGATCAGTCCCCTTTTGGTATGTCTCGGGATCCCCAAGAATGAGCTGGAGAGTGTCGTTGGCAAAAGGGACCTTTGGCATTCTCTCCTGGACATGTAACCCCAATGACCTTTTGACCTGCGACACAAGAGTTTGTACTGATTTCGGTACGAATGTAGAATATGCAGTTGAAGCACAATGACTCCTATTACAGTAAATAAAGGCCTAGAATCATCAACAGAGACAGACTTTAGTCATTGTTCTCAATCAATCAAACAATGAGGAACTGATCAAGGTGTAGTGAGGAAAAAAATCTAGAAGACAGCAAAACTTGAAACCATAAGTAAGTAGAGAATAAACATATTCGTGGGACATATTTACATACAGTGAATTTTTAAACATCAACTCCCCCAGCTGCCCTCAGCTGTTCTGAAGGACTGCACCAGAGGTGAAAGCGGTAATAAAAATAAAATATGTGTTACATGAGCTTGCTTTCTGGTCCTTGTCAGCATTTTTGCAGCTGAATTTTTTTTTGAAGTAGTTTCAGTGGAGCCATAGTTCTCCCAGGAAGACCAGAAAGCATTGTGTTACAATGATCAATGCTACACACTATAAAAGCATGTATCAAAGTCTTTGCACAGCACTGAGAGAGAAAAGGGGTGAAACTCTGGCAATGTTCTTCAGGTGGTAAAACACATAGTTTGAAACATTTTTAACATGGGTTGTGAAAATTTGGCTTGAATTCAACATAACAACTTGATTTTCTTTTAAGTGACGGTTCATGGACAGAATTTAAAATGGTGGGTTGGGTTTATCACCCTAAGGATCTGCTCCAGATTTATCTGAAGAAAATGTTCTGCCATACATCCAGTTGAAAAGCACTTCAACTTGTCATCAGGAGGTAATAAAAATGAAAATGTTTAGTTATCAAAAGAAATGGTAAGCGATCCAACAGATATAGAGAAATGAAGTGGGTCCTAACACTGGATCTTGGGGTTCTCCATAGTTTACATTGTAACATTTTGATGAATGTTGTGTCAGACAGTGTTGAAGGTTGTGTTTAAAGGTTTGGCAATAGATGAAATACATTCATCATGACCTTATTTATGATGTAGGAGGTTTGGGGTTTTTTATTTTTTGAGAAGATGGGACAGCCGTAGGAACACTGATGGTGAGTATTCTGAATTATAACCTTAATTGTGTTACAATGGCTACTGACATATGGGAATTACCATTGATCCCAGGATGGATAAGCAATAGTGGAGTCGATTCTGGTAAGTGTTCAATTGGTATTTGCTTCAACAGGCTGGTTGTTGTATATAGGCCAGGGCAGAAAGGCCAGTGGGTTATGGTAAACGGGCGGGAGGTGGGGAAGAAGAGGTAATCTCCTGTGGCTGAAGTGAGTTCCCACGGCAAATACAGCAGTTGAACCATGAAGTGGCTTGAGGACCTGAGAGAGGCTCTGTCAGAGCCTTGTAGTTAAAGAGAACCAAGGAGTTGGGAGCGGCCAACAAGAAAATAGTGGTAGCATAGCAACTAGGAATCTGAAAGGGGGAACGAATCTGACAATCTGGCACAGTTTGGCACAGAGGGTAGGACTGTAAGGTAGGATAGGGTAAGGCAGGAGGAAATGGAAGGAAAGGGACTCTTACACCATAAAAGGCAAAAAATCAATTGAAGACAGTAATACTGAACTTACTGACCAAACGTTTTATCAGGACATGAACAACGTCGCAACTATTCAGAACATTTCCTGAAGGCAAAATTCAAAGGTTTGTCAGTGCAATGTTAAAATTTGGAGTAAATCCTGCGTGCATGAAAAAGGATTATAACTGCTGTAATATAGTATTTATTTTAAATTCTATTTTCTTTTTTGTCTTATTGATTAAGTAACGTACACAGTGTTAAACAAACTATGTCCAAGCACTTGGAGATTCTGTCTTAGAAATTACTGTGACTCGATGGTCAGCAAGAACTCTTCACCAGTCTGCATTCAGTTGCCAAGGTAACCAGATCCCATTTTTAATGCATTAATTTGTTTTGATCTTAAATAGCAAAAGTACAATTTACTTTTTTCCCCCAGTTTTCAAGTAGAACTCACTTATGTTGTGTATGCTGTCATTCTCGAATGTGAATTTCAGGTGAATGGGAGCGCAGTATTCGTTGTGATAATGTGCGAAGTATTCTGTCACTGCAGTCAAATAATCTGCATCTTCTGTGACATGAAGAGAGAGAACACTAGGAGCAGAGGGGAGAATAAATGGAAAACAAAAACTGTTCTTAAAAAAGAAGGTAAAATTTATTCAGGTTCTTTGAAAAAGAATTGAACTTTTACATTTCAACAAAAAGAAAACAAACAAACAAATGAAAATGCATGGAGTGTTTTCAGAAAACTATAAAAAGCCTGCAGAACTCCGGCCCTGAACTCAGAAAAATGTCTGGAAATATTACTACTCTTAGTCTATTCATGCCACTCTGTCAAAAAAAACTTATGAAAAAAAAAAATATAAAAAAAGCTCAAGGAATTATTTCCAGAAGACTTCACGCTGTCAAAGTTATATCAATTCTTTATCAAAGAACCGAATAAAAATTCAGGAAATTTATATTCTGACTCGTCTTTAATTTTAAAACATTCAAATGACACGTCACCTTTTTTTTTCCACTTCATATTGTTTCTGAAATATACAGTTGAACAGATTACATATGTCTGAAAACGTAATTTGCCTCGCATGTAAGAACAGCCGGCGAGCGTTTGTCATTTTTCCAACTTGTCAAACTGTATTTCTAAATCATCTCAAGCACATTTTCTACATGCACTCCTTCAGATGACAGGTCAAGTTGACGAGAGAGAGGAAGTTGTATATTCTCCCAGTTTCCCTCTCCGGCTCCTTATTTCCAAATTCAGCTGAGTGCTCCACACGGATCAATAGTAATCCACGGTGGGAGCAGTTTATTTTGGAGTGCCTGCGAAGCGTGGTGGGTGACAGGATCCACATTTACCCTCACACATTCATTTAACGATATAAAAAAAAATAAAAAACTCCCTGTAGCTGAGGCAGAGCACAACAAGGCACAGAGTAGTGAATACGAAGCGACAAATACAACATGTAGGCAGGCTGCAAGCTTAAGGCCTAAAAAGATGCTTCAGTAGCTGCCTTTCAATCACAAATGTGAGCAAATCTTTGTCTATGTTCTGCTAATGTCCCAAAAACACAATTTCACAATTGCAGCATTTACATTGAGTAAGAAATTAAGTTAAAGTCATGCGTGAATAAGCTACCGATGGATGTAAACACTTACATGAGATGTAGTCATAAGACAGCCACGGCGCTAACGTTTATCAGAGGAGACGTTGGCTTCTTATTCAAGTATTGGAGCAACAAGCCCCGCCTACTTGGACGTGGCTACATATGTGGCATTTTGGGAAAATTGAGGTTGGTTTTTCCAGGAAAGGTATGGATTTTTTTTTCTTTTAAGAATTGAGCACTCTGGTGGAGCTAGCTACACATTGTCCAAAAAACCCCCAAAAGACATTATCGGACTGCAACTTCTTGTCACTTTCTCTAGTCTTCTTTTTTGTTGTTTTCACCAATAGTAACATCTGGTTGTTGATCACGTGACTTGTGATGCAAAGAAAGTGTTCCATTACGTTTTTGTGAAATATATTTTTTTATTTCAATAAGGCTGAAAAATCACTTCATCCTAGAGCAAGGCACTTTTTTTTATCAAGAGTCTTTTCATAATTGGCATATTTCCATTAGGCAAATTTATTTTCATAATTTCAATTCACGCCAATCTATTGTTAATGGAAACACAGCTAATGCATCTGTTTCAAGGGATGCTAGCTACCAGGATGCTAACTCCAAACCGCTAAAAGTCTGTCGTGATTCCCAGACGCTTGGATATTTAGCTTTTGTTTTCATAATTTCGAAGTTGTTTATTTTGTAACATCTAACCATTTTGGTGTTTCCCTTTTGTCAGTTCATTTATTACTCACATTGCTTGTGTTTTAGATTTGTTTCTTTAGATTAGTGTTTCTTTCTGTCTACTTTCATATTAGGTTCAGGTTTCTTTCCCCCTTACAGGCTGAAAGATCTTGGTCTTATATTGTATGTTATTTGTACAGATTGTGGAGCCCTACTGAATTGCTCCATTAGGAAAGCACAAGAGTAGAGGTTGTAGGATCACAAGATAAAAGCAGGCTAATGTCGTTCCTTTATTTTTTGGAGTGCAACTTTAATCTTGACAAAAGCAGGACTACTTTTATGCCTCTAATAAACATCTAAAACCAGCTCTAGATGTCAAAAAGAAAAACAAAAACATTTAAACCAAAGGTCTCATAAATCCAGTCTATGAGCCGTTTAGACCCTGCTTCGATGTACTTTTAACAAAATAATTCTGGACTGGAAGTAGAGCAAAGTGCTAGAACATCATTAATTACCAATCAGCTTGGATTAAAATGACTAATTAAATTGGACGGCGTGGTCTGAAATGCATGTAGGTCGCTGGATTTATATTTTGTTTTTACAGTGGGTTTGAGACGAACCCTGCTGACCAGACTGAACTGCGGCGGCCGACTCAAACGGGCACGGACACAGATCCTGAGGAGACCGCCGAGGAGTGTTTCTGTCATCCACTCTGCAGTTGAGACACCGCTGTGCTGCTTCCCGGCGCGACACGCTGAGCAATCTCATCTGCTGTTTTGACCACTTGGCATGATTGCGCCGTTCTCTAATCAACACCCAGCTCCGACTCATAATTAAAGCAATAATAATAAGAATAATAATTGCAAAGGCGCTTTTAAAATTACTGATAGAATCCAGCAAATGAGTTCAGTCGCTTTGTCCGGTAATCGCACCTAAAACTCTCGGGGGAGAGGTTTGTTTGGCGTCGTGCTGTTTGAGGCTTGTCTGTGCTTGCTTCTTGCGGATCAGCTTTCATATCTGGTTGGAAAATTGTTCCCACAGAGACGCCTGGTAACCCCGAAAATCCACACACACGCACACACACACACATACGTGTGCATTGTCCTGTGCAGTCTAGTAGCAGAGTAGAAGTAAGGAGGCTGTTAAAGTGCCAGGCGTTTGTGATGTGAAACCATGGGTTTGTGTTGAATCCCTTCAGAACTTTTCCCATCCAGTCACTTATATCGCCTACAGTTCAGCTGAAAACTAAAACAAACCAGTTTGAATTGAAGCATGTAAAGGAAAAGAAAGCTGCAACGAATGGGTTACGTTAATGGTGTGCTCGTCCCTAAACTAATACTTCCTTAAACCGTTTTCTGACTCGGCTTCAGCTGGAAAAAAAGAAAATGAAAGGCTATTCTCGCAAATGGCACTACGGGTACAGCTACATGGCGTTCCAGTCGTATTATTAATAGTAATCGCCAACTGCCCAACATTTCGCTTTAATTACAAGGTCAGTGTCACACTTAATCACACTTAATCTGCAGTCTGATAAAGGATAAATTCTATAGACCCTAAATCCTATAATAACCTCTATGGCTTTAAAATGTTCAGAAAGGATGCGCTGGTGGTGCAGTGGAGAGGGGGGCGGGATGCTATATGTAGCATACAGCCACACGGGACATGACCACTCCACCGTCTGTTTGCTTTCCAAGAGTCAGCAGCACCAGCATACCCTCAGCAGCAACGCTCCTTTATCCTCGGCGATGCATCCAGCTCCACAGCGTTCCTCCTTCAAAGCAGCACAATCACCTCTTGTGACAAAACCCCTTCTTCCTCAAGGGTCTGTCTGTCTGCCCAAATATCCTCGTGCCATGAGATAAAGACATTAGAGATTAAGGGATTTGGAGTGGGCTCCACCGGAGTTGCAAGGTGACACAAGCTGCATTTCCTTTTGCACCAACTTAAATTATGAACATAAATTCTCTTAATGGAAACCTGCCAAAACTCACCTTTTCCAACAGAAAGTCTTTGCACTAGCAGTTTTTCATCTGCATCAAAATAGATGTATTTCGCAAAACTGCAATGGAAACACTTTCTTCACATCACACCTGTCACGTGACCAACAGCTGGATGTTACTACTGGCGAAGACAACAAAAAGACAACAAGAAGTGGTAAGAGGATGATGTTTTTTTTTTTTTCCAGACAATGTGCAGCTGACTCCTCCATAGCTCTCACAGCATCACACGCTTCATAAAAAGTTGTCATTCGCATACGTTTGAATCCATAGCTCTTGTGTAAAATCGCAGACTACAATGTCCCCAAAACACTGCAATTAAAATCACGAGTGAATAAGTTTGTTCACGTTCTAAGTCACTAAAAATCATGCTGTGCCATCATCCTCCTGCTACTTCCTGACGTCTTCTTCTTCGTGGTTTGTGCCGGTGCCAACGTCCTGTTGTTGATCGTGTGACTTGTGTGATGCAAAAAAAGTGTTTCCACTTGCGAAACAAACAATTTTATTTTGTCAAAAAACAAGTTTTTTCAAAACTGACGTGTTTCCACTGAGCAAATTTATTTTCAAAATGTCAAATTGCGCAGATATACGGACAACGGAAACGCAGCTACTGAGCTTGTTGGCATGAAGCTCAGTTGGTAAGTAAGGTCTTCTGTGTTTCACAACTGAGTTGTGATAAACCAAAAATCTTTTTTAAAAAGATGCTAAAAACTAAAGCAGAAGAAGAAAAGCATCTCCACGTGTGACTGGTCTCAATGCGGGTGTTTGGTGGAATTAAACGGCTGTCACTTATATCGATGTACATTATGGGATTACCAAAGCGTTGAAACAAAAAGGTCAACAGGAAGGCGCTTTACGCAATAAGTCGTCTCTGCAAATCTATTAACTAGAGTTGGCCCCCTCTCTACTGTAGTCTCTCACACTTCTCCTGTCCCCCTCCCTCCCGTTGCCTCTCGCTCACTCGCTGTCCCCGAGTGGGATGAGTCATCGATGAGGGAGAAGAAAGGAGAGGAGAGGAAAGGAGAGGAGGTGTGTTTGCACGTATGTCTCTGTTTGTGGGCAAGAGTTTGTTGTGTCATTCCTCCTGAGGTGCGGTGCCCTCCACGCTCCTTTTCAGCTTCACGTCAACCTTGCTGTTGGGGTGCGATCTCCAAAGGTATGCCTGGTGCACAGGATCACGTGTGCGAAACTTGACTTTGGTCTGATTCTACATAACTCTTAATTTAACTCTGCGAACAGATTTGTGCGATTTGAATATGACTACTGTGTAAAAAAAAAAAAAAAAAAAAAAAAAAGGACACAACACCCACACCCTGGCCACCCACATTTGTCCATGGAATGGAAGAGAATGAAGTCGCCTGCAAAAGTTTTTAATTACTAAGAACCTCCAGAGTGCAAAACTGCACACCACAGTTGTCATCATGTCATTAGCTGTGAAGTGTTGCACATTCATTGTGAGGAAATCATTTGTTTAAGGTAAACCTGACCTTGAATTAACAGCATCTCCAATTCCTGGGACCAATGGCACGGCTCAAATTCTGCTTCACTGGGCGAATGAGGCGGCTCTTCGTGTAGGGGTACCTTTCCAGGGTTTTCCCTCCAGGGTTTGGTGTTCGGACAGAGACTTGCTTCAGCCCCTCTAACTGAAGTAGCTGCTGCCTTCCAAGAAGCCACTAGAACTCCTCAAATCCCTGATAAGATTGTGACTACCCTCGGTCTACTTGGAGCATGGCAAGTATCTTTGTCTACAGAGTGACACACGTGGCACCCGTCAAACGTCTTGTAGAATAGACTATTCCCTTGTTCTTATTGCAGTAACCATCTTGTTCCAAGATCAGGCTGAACACATAGTACCAGCTATCGTTAAAAACATCAAATTTTTTTAGTGGGAACAAAGAATTTATCCTATACAGCGTTTTCTCCAAAATATTATAAGCATGGCGGGGTTTACTTGCACCTCCGCCAGGCTAAATGCCATTGATTGTTTATTAAAAATATATATTTTTACACACCAGTAGCAGTGACAGTAAAGACAGAGTTTTACTGTCGCACCAACTTTCACTCAGAATGGATCACTTGGGGGGTGCTCTTGCAGAGCAGGTTCAGTTGTACCAGTATTTATACAATCCTTCTACGAAGGCTGACTTTTTGGAGGATTCAGCACCAATGTTCACATCGAGTATAAAATCCCCACCAGTTGCTGAGTTTGCGCTCGTTCGAAACAAAGGTTGATGTGAGCGCATATATCTTTGTAAACAAAGAATAACGCTCAATACAAGTTGTGGCGCGCGCTTGGTCAGTGTCTGCACTTACAACTTGATGAGGTTGATGTAAACGAACTGCACTTCTAGCCAATCACAGGCTGATGTTTTTAATCCAGAGTATTCTTTGTAAATACAAAGAGATTACCAGACATTACCAAAAAACACAAAAAATAAAACTGTGGGATTTAGGAATACACAAGAAAAACCATTACAATACTTAAAATTTGTAACCTTATAATATTTAGTAAAGCATATTAAGATTAAGACTTAAGATCCATTGGATGACTACTTAGGATTTAACTAAAGAGAAAAAAATATATACCTTATTATCATTTTTGACTTTATAGTTGGTGTTTTAAGTTTTATCAGTTGTTTCTTACAATGACACGTCATTACCAATTCATATGACATTCAGTTTCTAACCTTCTTTAACACAAAAGATAAGATAAGAGCAGCTTATCGATACAATGATATCGATATCTTAGAATTAGCCTGCATACATTTTACAGGCAGCTTGTGGATAACGGTTCCATGAGTGACTGAGGATTAAACTGAATGAGTCAGGTAAATATTAATAATAGAAGAGCTCAGCAGGTAAAGGGTGGCCTTATGAAATTACTGTCTGTACTGTTAAACTGCACAACGGGGCAGAAAAGCCGTGTGCGCCAGAGACGACGGCCGTTTGTACCGTAGACAGGTTGCATGGCATTAAGAGTGAATTTATGAGGACAACTGTGCATGACGGCTATAAGGAAATGATAGTGGGCAAGCCTGTGGAGCTAGTTGGAGTACATCAGAAAACCTGCCGCTTTAGAGCGAGCGATACCTGCAGAAAGGTGCATGAAGAGGGAGAACAGAAGGACAAAAAAAGGGAACAAACTACAAGAGCTAGTGGCATCAGAAAGTGCCATGAATACATGCAGGGTAAAAGAGAGTTGAGGAAAGGTACTCCAATCGTCACAGGGAGTCCACGAGCAGACGGGGCTCAGAACAGCATGACAAACTGGGAATTTTTTAAGCCTTATGTTAAAAATAGAGAGGATACCTGCTTCCTTAAGCCAAACTGTGAACTGGCTCCAACGGAAAAAAGGGAGCCCGATAGCTGAAGGCTTCTGCTGCTTCTCGTTCCCGGTGGGAACCAAAACTAAGCCCCCACTGTCAGCAAATTGCTCTGTTGGGATAATGAAATTTATCAGTTCCTTCATTTTGGGCAGCAGTGACGGATTAGAGCAGAGATTTTTTTGGAAAAGGACATTAAATGGCGATGATATAACTAGCAGCAGTCTCTCCCAGAAATGGAGTTTGGATCAGATGCAGACGTAGACGAGGAAAAAACTTTTCTACAACAGAAGTATTTGCATCCGTGTCGATCTCTTCTGTCATGTGTTTTTGTCCCACCTAAATATTTCACATCATTAAGCATATCTTCATATCAGAGAGAGACCATTTTAGCAAGTACAAGAAAAGAGGGATCGAAACCAGCCTGTGAATCTTGCTAAGTTAGGAGATTCAATCAACACATTTAATTTGCGTTAATTCACCAGGAAAACTGGAAAACAAAAAGAAGTTGACATTGATACAAGTCAATTTTACATTAATTTGTCCAAAGAACGTTCAGTCAGTCTGGCATTTACGTGTTAAAAGAGAAAAATAATAAAAGTTAAACTGGTGTACTCTCTTTCTATCTCTGTCTGGTCCAGGGGCGGAGCCAGGTTGGGGCGTCGTTGGCCAACCTTGCCATGTGATTGGTTGTTCCCATGGAGAGGTAACTCACTAGCAGAGTAACAAGCAGTTCCCCTCCGAACCAGTTGGTGGCAGCAGCTGCATATTCTTACACAGCATATATTTAAGATATGGCTGCATTCGTTTCAAGAAAATATTTGTTTTTAAATAGTGAATTATTTGGAAAATGCGGGGTATTCCGCCTTCCCCCATGGTCCAGAAACATGCTGTTAGGGTGGTTTGAGAAATGTTCCCCGATTTCAAAACTTCTCATTGCAGAGAAAAAGTGAAATACATTCATCTGCTTGGTGTGTGATGACACAATGTGGATCCTCAGTTCAGTTTGTTACCATTTAAACCGACTGACAGTTAAATGAAATTGAATGTCATTATCATCATTTTAAACACAAATAAATATAGATTATGCTGGGATTGTTTTTACCCCGTCTGTCAAAATGATGGAGAACAAAAAGGTGTAGTGCAACCTCTACATTATTAGTAACTTCATGTTCCAAAAATACAACAATTCATGTCACAATCATATTGAAATAAGACTCTTAAAGTAAAATCATACGTCACTGCAGAAAACATGCATGCCATCTTTCATTTCTTATTACAAATTTGGTTTTTCCACAATTTTCTCTTGACTTTTATTTGAATTACAGGACATTTTCAGCCTATAGCGTGACTGCCTTTCTGTGTGTACGTGTCTGTAAATCAGATGTCTAATGTGGGAAGTATCAAACCCTTAAAGCTCCCCTCATGTTTTGTGAAGCCTGTTTATTTCATGCAGCATCAACGGTTCCTGTGCAGCTGTGGCTGCTGGAGGCCAATCAGTCCGAATACTTGGCGGTGAAGCTTGATCTGACTGGACTGCCTCAGAGCTGTCCAAAGGAGACAGGGGAAGAGAAAAAAAAAAGAGAGATGGACACTTCAGCTCACAGTGTCTCAGACAGCCAAAGTGAAGGGGTTTTATGAGACGCTCAGCTTTCATTCGCACAGACAGGTCTGCGTCTGTGTGCTCCTGCCAAATCTACCATGGAGTCACAACGCA
This sequence comes from Poecilia mexicana, assembly GCF_051168715.1. Classification (NCBI taxonomy): domain Eukaryota; kingdom Metazoa; phylum Chordata; class Actinopteri; order Cyprinodontiformes; family Poeciliidae; genus Poecilia; species Poecilia mexicana. The sequence continues at coordinate 5,724,120 of NW_028263390.1, read as the reverse complement.
GCGCAAGAGAGAGATCTATGCCAAGCTCATCATGGAAAAGTAAATAAAGGGAGCCGCAAAGCATCCCTAACGACAAACCAGACGCTCTTTGTCCGCGCTAACAGCCACAGATATCGGCTAATATGCACAACCGTCCTTGCTTTTGAAATTCTTTGTTGCACACGCACGCACGCGCGTGCACTCGCGATCCACATGCCAAACACGGTGAGACACAGGCAGAGCAACAAGCAGCATGCGGTGCTCCAGACTGCTGTTCTGTCATTTCCATAAATACTCTTAAAAGGTGCAGCCAAAACCATGGAAGGGTGCGATTGCCTCTTGGCTAGAAACTCACAAGAAAAAAAGAAAAAGAGAGAGAGAGAGAGAGAGAGCGATTTTCTCTTTCAAGAGTCTGTAGAAGAGGATGACCCACTTAATCGAACAATTTCAAGTGGCTGAATCCATGTGTGTGTAGTTGTGTACTGGCGTGCGTGAGTGTAAAAAGGCCTCTCAGTGCCTGAAGACAAACAATAAACAAAACCAACGAGCCTACAGTATCGAACAGACATGCCATGTTTGACTGGAGCTCAGTGTGTGTGTGTCTGTGTATGTGTGTGTAAAGTTATGCCATCCTCTCTATCTTTAAATTTCCATCTACTATACGGGCACACACAGGAGTAACACTGAGAGTCATTTTAGATGTGAACTCTGTTGGCAAAAAAGCTCAGAGTCATTTCCTGACAGAAGTTAAAATGCTTTTGATCGTCCTCATGGGACGGTCATCAAGACGGTCAGAAAGCGTGTCAGTATACAAGTCAGACAAGTCACAATCGACCACATGGTGCTTTGAAAAAATATCCATTCCCTTCAAATATTTTCACGTCTTTTTTTTGTTGTTTTTTGTTGTTTTGTTTTTTTACCCATGGCCTCAAGCTTTGATGTATTTTATCCAGATCGCAGTGGAGTCCAAACCATTTCACCAAAATCAAAAGTACTTCAGGGACACAAATGCTGATTTCTTTTTAAAAGTAAAATGCAACAGTTATTTTTATGTACTTTGTATAACTTTTATCTACCTAATACTAAACACAAAACAGTGTATTAAAGGGGCAGTATTATGTAAAATTGACTTTTTTTGAGCTTCACATCATGTTCTAAAGTTATTTCCTCATCAAAAACATACCTGTAGTGTTGCTTTGATACTTTAAAGCATGTAATCCTTGAATTTCTCTTGGCAATCATTCAGCTGTGCAAAACACCTGGGTGGACCTAGCTCCGCCTTCGAGGATGTAGCTCTTCCTTGGAGCTGCAGTTTCCAAGCTTCCACCTGACAGAGCAGCCCAGCTCCCTGACTCACCCTACCCAGCTCCTTTAGACCAGCCAGCAGCATCAGCTGAGCTCATTATGCGAGTGTTTGGAAAGAGCAGGAGCTTCTTAAAGAGACAGAGGCCCAATTTCAAGGCATTAAATGACAAATTAGAATTTCAGGGAATCTGTTCCTCGACTGGACTGGGAATATCTTGGGATTCTCCCGGAGGAGCTGTAATAAGAGGCTGAGGAGAGGGAGGCCTGGGTCTCCCTGTTTACACTGCTGCACCCATGACCCGACCCCAAAGAAGCAGGAGACAATGGACGGGTGAATAGGCACTCTTCAGTCAATCTGACTGAGCTTTAGCTATCTTCAAAAGAAGAATGGGCAAAAATATCAGTGTCTACAAGCGCAAAGTCGGTAGAGACCTACAAAGAGCAACCCGCAGCTGTAATTGCAGCAAAAGGGGGCTTTAAGGGGCGAGTCAGAGGGGCCAAATACAAATTCCCACCACATTTTTAGAGTTTTATTAGTAAAAATCAATGATGACAAAGTTCAAGGGGTGTGACTACTTTGTGAGGCTGATTTGAAAGATTATGTGTTTCTTCGGGCTGCACAGTGGCGCAGTTGGTAGAGCTGTCGCCTTGCAGCAAGAAGGTTCTGGGTTCAATTCCCGGCCCCGGTCTTTCTGCATGGAGTTTGCATGTTCTCCCTGTGCATGCGTGGGTTTTCTCCGGGTTCTCTGGTTTCCTCCCACAGTCCAAAAACATGACTGTCAGGTTAATTGGCCTTTCCAAATTGCCCCTAGGTGTGAGTGTGTGTGCATGGTTGTTTGTCCTGTGTGTCTCTGTGTTGCCCTGCGACAGACTGGCGACCTGTCCAGGGTGTACCCCGCCTCTCGCCCGGAACGTGAGCTGGAGATAGGCACCAGCACCCCTCCCGACCCCACTGAGGGACAAGGGTGACGGAAAATGGATGGATGGATGTGTTTCTTCTGCGATAAGCTCTTTAATCCATTTTTCCATTATGATAGACCGATAGCTGCAGCACGTACATTTCCTTCGGTAGGCCATGATACTGTTGGCTGCATGAGTGCTAAGTGTGGCCGCGTTGCGACAGGCCTGACCCCGGCGGCAGCGCTGAGCCGCTGTACATCACTGTGACCTTTCTGAGTGCCGCTGCCGCTTGCTCCCTTTGTTCGCCTAATGTGTCCCACACAAAGCAACTTTTGACCGAGAACAGAGAAAGACGCGGGGCGCAGATGGAGAGATAGCGACCGAAGGCAGGAGATGAATTGACAAAAGGAGCAGGCGTCGGCTGGAGGTCCGCGCTAATGGCCCCCGCGCGTTTAGTAATTAGCGGTGGTGTCAAGAGACGCTGAAGGGTGTGCGGCAGCGGGGGGAGGTCAGACAACAGTCGTAACGAAAGCAGACCATACAGACAGAGTAAAGCAGGCGAATGGGAGAGAGGAAGAAAGAGAATATGGAAAAAGATAAGATTGGGAGCCAATTACCAGACAACCAGGGAGCCTGTCCTGTAAAGAAAGCCAAGAGAAGAAGATCGCATCGTCTGCTCCGTCATTGATCCTGTGCCACTTTGCCTTCTTCATTGGTATGAGTGTGCAAGTATTTCTACAATTTCAGGAAGGAGATTCCGTACCATTACACACCATGGAGTTCAATTTCTGAACAGCGCCTTAAGCTTAAGGACAATGCTGATCAGCAGAGCTCATGTCTGGATCTGAGTCTTGGGGAAATTGTGCTTGGCTTAGAATTAAAGCCAGATTATTCTGTAACGCTGTCAGTGTGAGGGAAATGTACATGAAGTAACCTTATTCAAGACATTTCTTTTTCCCCCGTCACAACCAGCTAAGTGGTGAGGACAGCACAGGGTTCAAAGGCAATCTTGTGCAATACATGCGTGCGCCAGTCAGCCACTACTGCCAACTAGCAGATAGATGAAGAGCTACAGTGCTGGTTGAAATTCTATCAGAGGAATCCAAGTTGATGGGAAAAATCCTACACAGAGCAGAGAAGGGTGATTAGAAGGCAACGGCCTGGTAATTCCTAACCAGGCTGGAGAACCAGAAGAGGTTCATAGAGATATGGGTCCTCATAAACCCACTGACTGAGTACAGAGGAAGGAAGGAAGGAAGATAGGAAGAACAGATGGATAGATGGATGGATTCTATTCATGATGGATGGATGGATGGATGGATGGATGGATGGATGGATGGATGGATGGATGGATCGATCAAGTGCTTTTGGGCAATAACACATTCATGTAAAAAGTGAGTTCACACAAACCATTAAATCGTCCAGCTGATAAATCGGCCTTGACTTCCTTAATTTTGGGAGATTGGTGATCAGCTGATGCTTACATGTGAAGCCGATCTTATCCAAGTAGACAGATCTTTGCTATCTACTTCAGCAAAGATCTAAAAATCAACCACTGTCCTCTGTTGCTGCACCGTGAGAGAGGTTTGACTGACAGACTGGGCCACCAGGTCATGTCTGCATGTTTGCAGTTAATAGTCACCCAACTGTTACCAACTCATCGACTTTTTTGCTATATTTAGTGACATTTCAGAAAAGAAAAATGGTATTGGCCAAAATCGGAATTGGCAAGTCAGGTTTTTTAAAGTTTGGTGAAGAGGGTTCGGCCAAAAAGAAAAAAAAAAAAAACCCTGCAATTGGTACACCCATGACTACAACTATCATAAATCCCAAGAAGATAATTTCTTTCCCGCCACATTCAACCAAATGCAAATGTGTTTTGCATCTGAGGCCGTCCACACACACACACACACGCACACGCACACACACACACATACACACACTCACTCCATCTGTATCCGTGGCCCGCTTGTCCCCCATGGGTGTGAGCGGCCGCATCCCCGTCAATGTAAGTGAGTGTGTTCACTGCGCCTGCGATGAGGGATGGACATCACCAGGGCAGTGCGATGAGCGAACAAGGCAGATCAGTCAAAGACTTAGAGCTCCGCTTCCCAGCGGAGGATACAGACAGGCTTTGATGTTGATGTGAACAAATAAAAAGGAAGCCAAAATGAACGGAATGAAGCATTATCTGCTGCGGAGAGGCCCTCCCATGGAACAGAGCCTGCCCGCTTCGCTTCCAATCAGGAGGGGTGAAGGGGGGATTGACGAAGACGGGCTGAGAGCGCGCGAGGGAGAAAGACACAGAATCCTATTGATTGGACTTGTGCTAAATTCAAACACCGCAGTGTTCTATATTTGCCAGTGTGTGCAGCTTCTGTCAGAGGACGTTTGGGTAATGTGTCCACTTTAACGCCGCTAAAGGCCATGTGAACATGATCTGAACGTGCTGGAAAAATCCTTAACCATCGGCCTGTAGTCTGGGCAGTAGGTACCCGAAATCCTAAAACTGCCACTGCTTTTAAAAGGCAAAATGGTTGACCACTGTTTGGAATTAATTAAAGTTAAGACCTGGATACCGTCCAGCATAAACTAGCAAACATGCCAAAGACACAGAAAGGCAAAAGCTCTCTTGTCTGGCTCTCTGAATCCTAAAAGAAAGAGAGAGGGAGAGAGAGAGGGGGGAAAATTGAACCGCTACAAAAGCAAGCAAAAGCTAGGTAATTTTATTACGATGGTATTTTTGTCACAAGAAAAAAAGAAGCAAAGAACAGTCCTCTAAAAGGTCCTTCATCTCGGAAATAAATACAGGGAAATTTAAAGGCGTGGGGAAATTTGTTTGCAGCAGCTGACGCTTTAGATTTCTATTGTGGTGGCTGGGAAAACTGGGTCAGGCGTGCTGCTACGAAGCAAACGCGTTCGCTCTCAGCGCAAAGAGCAAGACAATTCAGAGAGGGCTGACCCCAAACAGGAAAGGCTTTTGGATGTTTTGGATAAACTACAGAAAGAGCATGAAATGTGACTACACAAAATCAGGTTTAAGAGTTTAGAAAGAGTTCTGGTTACTTGTTTCCTGATTGGCTGCCCACCTGTTGGTCCACCGACTGCTCTTTAGAGAGTGGCGTGAAAGGATACCGCCTTTTTTTCTAAAGCCCTGTGGACTTTATCTCTGGAAAAAAATACAACATAAACTGGAGGTTAGCGGGAATTACTGTCAATGACTCGACTGTTGCAAAAACTTGTCAGTTTTTTTTTTATTGCCATGATATATGTGTGGCTATGTTTTGGTTTTCTTTCATGTTCCTCCCATTTTTTTAAAATTAGCATAAATGTTGCTTAGGGCTTTCCATATTCAGCTAATTTCTCTGTGTACTTCATTACTGTGTTATGCTAATCTTTCGAAACATACCGTCAAGTTTTATCCTTAAAAAGATGAGAGTAGAACTTGAGTTGCATCTTAGCTGCACAAAAAAATGACTCAAACCCTGACTTGGGCTAAAGGTTTGAGATGCTAGTCACATGAGCCATCTTTAATATGAGATCGCAGGTATTGATCTTGCTTGTGCACAGGCAGCTGTAAATAATCCATTCTGTTATCCAAGGGTCAAACATTAGCACAAAAGTAATCTACAGTGATGTCTGTGCAAGTAATTTGTCCCTTAGCTTCACTATATCGCTACAAAGACTCTGCTTCGCCTAAAACAATGCAACTTCCTGTCACGTTCATTGAAAGATTCAACATCAGCGGGTGCAGTTTTCACAGAAAAAAACAATACATATTTCTATTTCTCATGAGATAAACGTTACACGTTAAGTCATTTGAGGACTAGGACTTGACTTGGAAAAAGATTTTTTTCACATTGTACTTGAGTCATTACATTGAATCAGGTAACATACCAAATAATATACCAACAAAACTAAACCAACACCAGTTTGCAGGGGAGAATTGAAAGTTGCCATCAAAAGTGGATGAATCTGAATCCACGGGAGGAAACGATACAAGGCAGGAAATCAGATAATGGATTATTGAGTGGAGCAGAGAAGCTCCCTGCAAACTTACACCTCTAATGCAATTAATAATTAAAAACGAAGAAGGCATTTTACCTGCAGGATGATATCAGAAAGTAAGGCATGTCAGATAGAGCGATGGTGTTATGGCTCCTTCAATGGGGAAAATGTTGATTTTTAAGCCATGCGTTTAGTCGCAGGGCGAAAACCTAGGAAACCTATACCGTATTTGACCGGCTGAAGGGCATTATCCTGAATGAACATCAATAGTCTGAACAGAACCAAAAAGAAAGAAAAAAAACTACAGAAGAAGCAATGTCGGAGCCCAAGAAAACGTCTTTTCTTCCCTCTCACAGGGTGAAAAACCTGAAAACATATATACATGTAACAATCTGCGTTGAGTTTTCTTTATCAGTTCATCTGTCAGTCCAGGACATAATTCCTGCTTATGTACCAGAACAGATTTTTCTACATTTAAACATCTGAGCATGCTTCATTTAACACGTCTGGACTCTTAAGCTGCCCGAGCAGCTTGATCTGTCTACCTCAGTAAGAGCTGCCAACGCCTGAGATGTTTGACATACGCTGCTCTCTTTTGTCTGCTTCTCTTTTGCTTTAATGTCTTCAAACATTTTCCCCGGGTTTCTCTGAACTTATGCTGTGGAACGCCGAGCTTGACCGCGGTTTTGGTTTATTCATGAAATTCAACGAGGGAGGCCTTTGATGTCCATGAATAATTTAAAGGCAACACTTTTTTCTCCTCTTTCTCTAAAAAAAAAAAAAAAAAAAAAAAGTTCCCAACTTTTGCTAAATATCCGATCTATTCTTTTTTTTTGTAACAGCTTCAAACAGTGTGGGGGTGAAGCTTACAGATATCCTTTGGGGTTGGTGCCTAAGGGGAGCTTGAGGTCCTGATCAGTCCCTTGTGATACGGCTGTTTCAAAATGTATTTGGTTAATTTGGATTAACTTTAAAAACTACAGCTTTCTTTGTGGGGAGAAAGGGGCTTATGTGTTTTCTTGATAAAGTAATCTGATAAAGCTGGGATTCAGATTATGGCATTTTCAAACGATCGGTACCAGGAGATACATTTTGTGTAGTAAAGATTTGGGCAGCATGTTTTTGAGCAAACCTTTTACACACCATGTACACTGTGCATGTGCACTGCTTAAAAAAAAAAAGCACACTACTGTGACCAAAAAGTTTGAGCAGTGATCCAATCATTTTAATTTAGAGATGCACCAATCCATTATTAAGATATGCAGCTGTCCCGATATTGAAAAAAATTATAAATTGAGTATCGGTGACAATGTGCCTGATTCATATGGGCAGATCTACCTAGTCTAACTCTATGCATTGTGCTTTAAACAATGTTATGCCTTATTTATTTACCCTTTTTTTTACATTGTACTTAAAATTTCTAATTGAACTTTCTGAATCATTTTAAAGATTTACTACAGTTTATTTTTACATGTTTGTTCAGTGTAGTCAACCTGTTGATTTTATCAGTTTCAGTGTCTTTATTATTTATTTTACATTGGCTGTTTTACTCCTAATTGCATCGACTGAACAAATTAAAGTTGTGTTGTTTTTACATGTTTGACCAAACTTGTGAAGCTATTGATGTATTTGAATGTTCTGTACTGGAGCAGAGTTATCAAATACATTTGTAACTCAGTACTTTTATGCTGCTGTTCAGACATCAGTAACATCAAATTGACATTAAAAGAAGATCCTTAACAAAACTGAAGATATTGGATGAAATATTTGATATTTGGCAAAGGAAATTTATAATGTGGCTCAGGAAACAGAGAAAATAACACGCAGGAAACCGAATGAGTAGCAGACATCACAGTGGGGGAAATGATGAGAGGAAAAAGTATTTCCATTAACTACAGCAGTGAAGGGAAGGTGAATGACAAATTATAGAGAAGAACTTAGACACAAGGAAAGTAGCTAAAGGGGAAAACAATCGCGCTAAACTAAGAGAAGAAAATCCAATAAGCGCAAAAATTAGAACTAAAGAACAAGTAATCCAACACAAAGGAATGAACTGACATAGCAGGATCTAAGGAATGTGAGTAAACAACAACGAAGTGATGAAAACAGAAACCCAAATGAAACCCAGAACTCAAACACCCACAAATCATAACAAAGCTTGTATATCCTCTTGACAATATTCAGGTCTCAGTTATTCACTTCTTCAGTTTATATTTCTATACTGGAAACAGGACCAGGATAAAGTGAGGAAGGATACAAACAAAAAACTGTGACATCCTTGTTGGGATGGGAATGTGCAAAGTAATCCTCTTCTCATGTCCAGTTCACCCGGACACGCTACAAGCAGAGTTTTTAGAAATCTCAGCATTTTGTTTAAAGTATCCGGTTTTCTTACCAAGAAGTGAGGCCATCAAAAATTATATATATTTTTTCATATTAGTTTTCTTAATCTGGACCAATACTAAATGCTTTTAGTATGTTCAGAGTCTGAACGTTTGCTCAGCCATCTGCTCAGGAAGCAGCTGAAACATCACTAGATAAGTTTTACAAAGTAAAAAGTCAAGCGGCAAGTTTATGGAGCAAAGCAGCTTTTCTATGAAAAGTTTTGTTTACATGAAGTTAATCAGAACTATGTGAGGGAACACTTTATCAGGGAATCGTGTCACACTTTGCTAGCGTTAGCGCGTCACTTTAGCAAACTGCGTTAGCTGCATTTGTCGAGTCAGCAATATCGTAGAAATAAAAATGATTGAGTTAATACTTGAAGTATTTTTTTAAATTGTTTTTTTTGCACAATTCAAATCTATATAATTTTTAAGCATATCCACTACATTTATTAAGTATTGGACTGGAACTTTGTATTGTCACGTCTTTTTTTATTGGCATAACACGTGTCAGTATTGGGACCAAAACTAATAATAATATAAATAAGAATCCTAATAATCGTGGTCGTAACATTCCTACAGATAACGGAATCCCGACAGACACCAGAAACAACATCTGTCTAATTGAGACAGAGCTTTTTTTTTATTATCACCATAACACATTTCAAAACCAGTTAAATTGTTTTAAATAAGCTTTTGTTCTGTTATTGAAAAGAATGTCAGAGTCTCTTTTTATTTCCAAAAGGTGGGCACAGTCTTGTCTCTGAACAAAGCTCCTTTTACACAGTTTGTCAGTGCTGCCATCCAAGTGCCTAAAGTAAGCCGCCTACAAGCACAATTTATCTTTCTTTTAGCAGCTTTTCTGCCGTGGTCTATGAAGTCGTGACTCGGAGTTTGTCAGTCATTCGTGACCTCTGTATTTGTAACGCCGGGTACAATTTTGAAAAGAAGAGCAAGAGTTTGGAAAGTGCACATGAGGTATATTTAATTATTTAAAACGGTCTCGTAATTACATAATGGTTAACACTTTGTGCTCTGTGTTGGAGTTTTAAACTTAAATTTAACCGGAAAATTGGTACGTTTTGGCTATAGGTCCCTTTAGAGTGCCTAAATCACTATTATCTATTATTCCACGGATTTGGGAAAAGTTTGTTTCCTACTTTTTCTTACATAAAAAAAGTTTATTTAAAAATATTTTGGTTTTATTTATTTATTTTTTGCTCATTTGAAAATTAAGAAAGCTTCCAACATATTTGTAAATAGTCCAGGAACCAGGAAACAAAATTGTAACCACAACTAACTCAAGGAATAAATAATAAGCATGAACTAAACTAAGAGCGTACTAAGAAGAGTGAAACATGACAAGGCTGATCACATTAAAATAATAATAACTAAACAGGGAAATGAAATAATAATAAGTGAGCTGGGAAATAAAACTGGACGAAGGAAACTAATGAAATCAATAAAGGGAAATAACAGAAGCAGAGTCCGACCCACATGGGATATGACACTTTAGCTCTTCTGCATTTCAGTCATTTTTTTATTTGCTTTACTTCTTACTGACAAGTCAAAACTGCTTAAAGTACAATTTTAGTATGCATTACATCCAAATACTGAGAAAACGAGACAGATAACACGCATGTAATCTCCTAATTGGTGCAACGTGCACATACTCAAAGAAATATGGAATAATACCAGCAGGCCCGGTGGTCTTTGATGGCTGAGACCCCCGCTGGGCCTCACTTTCACATCCAGCTAGCGTAAACAGAGCTTGTAGCTAATCTCTTTTCATTTGTCCGGAGATAAGTGACAGTCTGGCTTAATATCACATATTAAAACCAGCATTCTGTCACTTACAGCTACGCAGCCGCATTACTCTCTTCAACTCCCGGTTTCTCTTTCACGCAGGCACGCGCGCGCTCGCTCTCCCTCTCTCCCTGTCTGTGAATGCAGCTTGATGCTACACGATAGCGTGGCGTAATGTGGCGCGAGGGCAGCGGAGGGAGCGCGGCGACTGGGATCTTCAGCCAGCCGCGCGCTCGGCTGCTTTTACCCCTGGTGCGGTGGCACACAGCGCAGGCAGCAGTGATATAATTAGAATGGAAATTACAGAAAAAAAAAGAAAAAAAAAGTTACAGGCGAGCTAAATCCCCCCCCACACACTAACCCCCCCTCTCTATCCCTCCCTCTCTCCACCACCACCCCGCGCATCGCGTGGCTAAAAATGTCCCGGGCAACGCCAGTGGATGTATCACCATAGCAACAGCCTTCTTCTGCACTCTATTTTCAGACCGAAACGGGAGAACCATCCAGAGCGGGAGGAGAGGAAGGGAGCGAAGCAGGGAGAAATGCAAACATTGCCTTTTTTTTTTTTTCCTGTTGAAATTGATACATTATTCAAGTAAGGAAAACATCTCAGAGTGAGCGCTCGCGGGCGGGGACACGGGCGGGCGCGTGCGCTCGCGTGTCAGGGCCGACCGAGAGACGTCTTGACGGCGTTTCAAGCGTGACGGTCAGACAAGGACAAGCGGGGTGGCTGCCGGCCTGACTCGCACGTCTCGGCAGAGGTCAACGCCTGAAATCCACACCAGCAGCCCGAGATGTTAACGTCAGTGCAGCGGCGGCGTGACGAGGCTTCCCGGGCTGGTGGTGCTGCCGCCGCACCGGCTTCTCTCTAAAAACCAATTCCACATCAAATAGTTGGAGGGGTGGGGGAACTGCTCAAGTGACTCATAGTTTGGAGGAAATGAAGTAATTTGGGCTTCAAAGGAACGTGTTCCAGTTCAGTATTGTCAGGGGATTTATTTGGAAGAAAATGGCTCAGAAAACCAAATCCATTATCAAATCACAAACTTTTCTCCCTCTCTCGGTTTAGTTTAATTCGGTGTAATTCATTTCCGTTCAGTTTTTTTTTCTTTTTAAAGCATGCTAGTTAAAACAAAAGATCCACATTTCTCTCTTTGCTTCCCTAATGAGATCTCAAAGGCTCTCTCTCTCACACCAATCTCAATCTTCGTCCATCTGTCCGTCTCCTAATGTTTCTTTACCCGAACCCCCACTCCTCTCCCTTTGGGGGTCTGATTGAGCCGGCTGGGAGGCATGGATCTTTCCTTATTGATCCGCCTGCTGAATCACTTATCCCTTTTCCAATGGCCCTCATCACCATATGCTCTCAGGTTTTAGCACTCTTTGCATGCACCGGTTTTCTTAACTGCACATCCAGAATCCGGAAAGATGTGCCTGGAAACAACAACAACAATAATAACAATAATAAAAAAAAGTACAATGATGTTGAAAATGAGTCATTAGATTGTAATGATTTTTCAGCATCTTTTCGTAGGAATGTGCTAATTGCACCAATTGGATAATAAATGCTTTGAGGGATGAAAGGCATTGACTGAGATGAACACAGTTTTTGGTTGCAATCGATGGCTTTCGCTGAGGAAATTAGGTCATTATGGAAGATGGAGTTGATCTATAGAAGCGTTTACAGACATGTAACAAGAAACTGATCACGTGGTGGTCACATGTTCATGTGTTTTCTTTCTCTTTCCTTAATCTCACAGTAAAAAATCTCCCAGACGTACCAGAATGTACTGCCTAGATCACTGTAATCAATCTTCCCATTTGGTTCTTTTGGAGACAGACCATGAGTATCCCTTGTTTGATTTTGATGAACATGGTTTTTAGCTCCAATCAATATTTTAAGATGAGGAGATTAGGTCATTGTTGCTGGTGTGATCCTGGGGTAGTTAGCCCCTCCCTCGCCTCCACTGCTGCTGATCAATGGGAAGGGCTATTCCTTAACAGGCGCTCATTCACCTCCAGTTAATCCTCTAAAAGGACCAGTGAGACTCTCTAGTACCGCCAAATTGTATTGTCTTGGTCAAAATAATCCTGCCTGTCAGTTGTTTCAGGAGTGTTCTCCTCATTAGCTGTGCTGTGTTTAAATCAGCCATATATTTGTGGAATTTGACATTTTGAAAACAAATACACTTAATGGACTCTTGCTTATTTTGAGAAAACTTTTTTTGTTGTTGTTGATCAAAAGTTTTGGTGTAGAATGAGGTGTTTTTTTTTTGTCTGTATCAAAACTGGCTTATTTCGCAAAGCTGCAGTGGATACACTTTTTTCGCATCGCATAAGTCACATGAGCAACAACCGAATGTTGTCACTTACGCAAACTACAAAGAAAAAGACGACAGAAAGTAGTTGACGTGGCATGCTTTTTATGGACTTATCGCATGAACAAACTTGTTCACGAGTTATTTTACCTGCATTTTTTATTCAATGGAAACACCGCCGCTGCAAAATTGTGGTTGTTCCCACATCAGCAAAATATTGTTTTGTGCACATTTTCTTATGAAAATGCAGTCAAACTACTTTATAGAGCTCTGTTTGGCACGTTGTGTGATTGGTCAGAAGTTTGTGAGCATGTTTTATGCAGAAATGCTCTTGGAAGTCAATGCTGATGTTTTCCTTCCGCTGGTCCACTTCCACTGTCCGGCCTCGGTATCCACAGGCAACCGGAATGCTTTCAAGGCCGAGGTGAGGAATTACGTACATGTGTACAATTCTTCACGAAACACCTAAAAAGTTTTTCAAATGGTTAAAAAGTCCTGACTGTCAGCAGAAAAGTGTGGTGCTGTCTTCGTAACCTTTAAGCTACCTTTAAGCTAGGTTTATAGTTGATACACTGAATAGGGCGCCAAACGTGTCGTCCACACCCCTACATGTTGGCCTGATCGCGTGCCTCTCAACTTTTGTAACTCGGCGAGGAACGCACGCACCACCTTTCATAAACTGGATAATTTGGAAGGTGCTCATGTAGAGCTGGTCCCCTTGCACTGGCACTTCTATAAATACTGTTTTGGAAAATATGGCTCCAATGAACGTGCCAACAATGAACACCATACCATGGTTTTACCATACATGTGCTCAACCTAAACTTTCAATCCTGTGACCATACATCAGCTGTTTGGCTTTTGGCAGTCGGAACCCAAAGAGGTAAGTAGAGTAACCTTTGCTCAACTGACCATAGAGAATGCGGCATTATCTGGGTATTACCTGGTAACACAGTCTACATTCAACCTGATCTGTTTAGAAAGAGCCTGCCTTGGTCTCAAAATAAACCTTTTCAAAGCTCCACTGGATAAAAAAAAAAAAAAAAAAAAGCTTAAACATATGTAAAATTCATTTATGTCCCATTGTGTTCATGATACTCAGAAGAACAAATGCCAAGCAAATACAAACAAGAGCTCTGGAATGCCATCAGACTCATTCCAACTTTCCCCCCGCACGGCTGTGAAACTATGCAGACGAAGCAAAGCCGAGACTATTTTTACGGCACGCTTCAGTATATCGGCTACTGAAGATCATCGGAACCCTGCAGTTCCTCATGCTAACCTGTTATTATCACCATCCGTCAAGTTGCATGCATCATTTTTCCTTCTGCTGAACTGAGAAGAGTATAAGCATTAAGAAAAAAAATTAAAAGGGATTCAAGATGAATAAGTGACAGGATTATTTGATCACCTGTTTAATCATCATTTAATCAAATCCAGTTCCCAGACTGTCAGGCTCAGAACATGAGCTTGCAGATGGCCTTGGCTGGTTCCGGCGCAGTCAGCAGGCTGACTGTGCTCGGTGGTGTTAACCACAATAAACAAACTTCTAAAGTGCTGCTGTTTTTTAGGAGGGCTTTTCTACTTTTCAGCACCTAGCGAGTACTAAAAGTGGGCTCTCTGCTGTACCTGCTGGGAATACTCAAAAGCATGTTCTTACCACCAGAAACAAGCATGAAAAGAGCCCGACAGTGTAGAGACAGCTCCCTGGTGGCCATCTATTTTTTTTATTTTTTTATTTATTTATTTTGCTATGTCAACCACATGCCTGTGGACTGATATGGATGCTTTCCCTCCTCTGCCACCGCCGCCGCAAAGAATCTCCGACCAGGCGACAAACGGACTACTCTTCGTACGTTACTGGACTCCTGCTGGTTCGCTTACTCCCACTGTCAGTCAGAAAGATTCCTCTCCTAACTCGCCTTCTTGTCTCTTTTATTGCTCCGGGCTTTTTTTATTTGACTTTATTCTCATCAGCAGACATGACAGCCTGTCATTGTTGACATGGTGCTCGCTGACCCCCAGCATGCGCCGTCACTTTAAACACTCACCTTTCCTCCCGTTGGAACGACTCGCACAGACAGAAGAAGAAGAAGAAGCAGAAGAAGAAGAATGATGACGAGGATTAGATGAAAGTCAAAGGAGGGGTGATCAAACGAGGCAAAAGGAAGAAAAAATGGGAGGGAAAAATTATTCAGTCGATTTCATCTAAACATTTTGTTCACTAAAACTGGGATTTTATGTGATATGGCCAAACAGAGTTATAAATTATTGTGAAGCAGGAGAAAAAGGATGCATGTTTAAGAAAACATTATAAAACAAAAGCCCTTATATGTTGATGCTTTTTAGAAGTACTAGACCAGGTTCTACATTCCTCCTGAAGAAAAACATCTCCACAGCATGATGGTGCCACCACCATGTTTCACATGGTATTGCCCACTGGACCAAACATTCTTTTTATCATTTGAGTCAAAGAACTGATCCTACTGGTAAAAGCAAAAGTAACTCTGTCAAATTGTTATTTAAGTCAAAGTACAACAGTATGTGCTCTCAATAAAACTTGAAAATTTAGATTTTTTTAAAATTAATTTTTGAGTGTGTATGAGCTTATTTTGAAAAATGTTCTGTTAATTTGGACAGATTGTAGATCACCAATAATAACGGTTGAGTCTTCAGCTTTTCTTGAGAGTGACTTTAAAGTTTCACGCGTTATGGGCTCTTTGCACCTAAGGCGTTGACGTCACATCTCCAGGAGCAAATGCGGCTCACTTTTTTCCGCTTTGAGTTACCATGACTGGTAGAAAAGACTAAGTCGTATTTCAGATGCAAAAAAACAATACTATTAACATTGTTGTCTTCCTAATATAATGGGCTTTTAAGTTTTCGTTAATTTCCAAGCGATCCTGAATTAAGAAGATGGCTTGTAAATATCTGTCGCTACCAGTTAAAGTTAACGCCGCACAGCAAAGTTTGCAGCCTTCACTTCACTCCGGATCAGCCTAAAACTACCGGGGATACGGATGGTAAATAAAGGAGCCTCCCTGAGTTATTTCCATGGAATCACTTCTGTATTCAGCCTGAAAGAGTTTATGGGAACGAGAGAGCAGACCAGAGCCAGACAGCCGAGCTACTGATCCTCCTGTACATACTGCTGTAAACACCGTCCTATCTGAGCTCTTCACAAGAAACATGCAAAGGTAATAAAACGAAATAACACAGAGACATGAAGCAACACGGTCATATTTTTCTAAAAGCAGCAACTTTGAACCTGAACAGCTGAACCAGATCTCTGACACCAGAGCTGCGCTACTGTCAAGCTATGAGGCTTGTTGAGCTCCGTCAGGCTTCGGAAGTAAAAAGTCCGAACCGTAACCGAACCCCGTTAGTCTGTGACACTAACGACAATAAACACACATAATATACTTGAAAATAAGATAAATACATTGTCCGTTTGAATGTTTAGATACTTAAATAGCACATTTTACAAGAACAATGTCCGAGAATATTGCCTAGTAGCATAAGCTAACGTTAATGTTAGCCACAAAGTTTAAGTAAAACTCACCTTCGTGTCAGTGAATGTATAACGAGGCGAACATCTTAAAACCTTTCTCCAGCTGACTTGTTGGGGCTTCGGATCGATGTACAAACCTTGGCCAAGCACTGCAAGCACCTAATGTAAATGATATTTGTATTGGATCGGAAACAATCGAGCCGCTTTACCCCTAACGCGGAAGCTGAGGTGCAAAGAGCCCATTCATGCAGCATTCAGTATAAGATTAATAGGACAGAAAATTCTTCTTCTTCTTCTTGTAGTTTAAAGCTGCATATCGCCACCTACTGTACGGAGGTGGAATGTGTAATGACACAAACAAGGCCAATGCAAGTAACAAGTAACAGAAGCCTTCAGAGAAATGTAGTGGAGTGAAAAGTGTTGTTTCCCAAAAACACGCTATTTAGTGTATTTAAATACAGTTCTGAAGTAAATGTATTTTATTTCTGCCCACCTTTGGCCTACAGGCTGATGTAGACTGTTATTTTTCCACTCTAACATTTAATATCTTCTTGCTTAACATAAAAAAACAAGGCCAATTTTTGCTATTAAATCAATTTCAGTGGCTCTAAAAACCAAAAAGAACTGAAGAATGAACTGAAAACTTTACAGTGTGCCATAATATGGTTTTTTATTACCTGGGTTGCAGTTCAGTAGATTAAAATTTAGGCTTAGCTAAGCAAATGACCGTATTTTTTAGAATTTTACTTAGACATTTTCCTGTCGATCCTGACAAAACACACGGGTTTGTGGGTTTTAATCCTGTGAGAGGAAAAGTTCAAGGAGTGGGAATATTTAGAGCTGGCACTGGAACACAGCAGGTACCAGGAAGATAATTACAGAGCCACGCTGCACACACACACACACACACACACACACACATATATATATATATATATATATATATATATATATATATATATATATATATATATATATATATATATATATATATATATATATATATATCTCACAGCTGTCAGTCAAGATGTAGGTCAAAGAAACAGAGGCGTGAACCGTAATGGCTGACTCAGATCCGTAATCGCAGGCTTTGCTTATCTGGAGTCATCATGCTGAGTGAAGAAAGCCGAGGGATGGAGTACAAAAAAAATATGAAAGAATAAAGTTAAAGGAAAGATGAAAAAACACAATCCGTGTCTGGGTGAAAGGCCACGAGGTAGAATGAGATTTGATGCTGCAGGGCCTCCAAATACAAACGTGGCTGTGTCAAGAAGATCGTAACCCCCACTTTGCGCGAGGTTAAACACACATCTGTGTGTGTGTGTGTGCGTGTGTGTGTGTGTGTGTGCGGTGAAGAGGCCTTTTGGTTTCTCTCAGGAGCTGTAGATGTTTTCTGAGCATTCACAGTGGGAGCCCAAAACTGGATCCAACACACAAGAAGGAATAAAAAAGAAATGGATAAACGCAGAAGCTGTTTTTTTTTCTTTTTGCCAAAACAGCTGTAACTTCAAACTAAAATGTTCTGTTATGTACCCGAGTCAGAAGCGCTCCCTTTC
This sequence comes from Poecilia mexicana, assembly GCF_051168715.1. Lineage (NCBI taxonomy): Eukaryota > Metazoa > Chordata > Actinopteri > Cyprinodontiformes > Poeciliidae > Poecilia > Poecilia mexicana. Next base: position 5,706,353 of record NW_028263390.1, on the reverse strand, counting down.
CTGCCGTTTTTAAGAATAAATTGTACATCTTGTGAATCCTGCGTCTGGTGAAAACACCCACTGGTTCAGACATATTTTATATTAATATGCCCTCTCATTTTGACTTGTTCAGACAGAATGTACCACCAATCAGCAGTCAAAATGACTGAATGACTGAAATAGTTTCAGATTTTGACTCCAATTAGAGATGTATGAATGACAGCTAATAACTGCTTTGCAAGCTAAAACACAAAGTTGAATTTGGAGTTTAGAATTAAAATAACAATTGTGTGTGGTCTCTATTCAAATTTCTTTCTGCTTCAGCACACCTGCCTCCAATATTAGCTCATCTAAAAGTTACATGACACTGGTCCTCGAGGACTAGAGCTTGAGATGACTGGTTTAGGCTTTAGTGTTGAAAAATGTGTAAAATTGACATTTATTTGGATGTTCTGACACAGTCAATACCTTCAATAAGTGTTAATTCACTCCTTAGGGAATCTCATGGCGGACTTTAGCGCTAGTATTGCTCCAGGAGTTAGTAAGTTATTTAAGAAGATTATTACTTACAGTTAAGGTTTATTGGAAATTAATTTGAGACTAAACAATACAGATTTGGAAAGGCCAATAAAATTGACTCTACTTACTCACTTTTTAGCACAAAAAGGAACAAAGGACATACACGAAGTAGGCCTCCTCACATCCAGTCCGCAAACAGATCGTTTAAAAAGCTGCATTTTGGAAAGCGTTTCTAAAAACCATTTCAGAAAGCATCCACACAAATATGGACAAGGCCTCAACGGCCTTTAACTCGCTTGTAGTCTCAGGAGCTAACGTTGTACCTTGGCTACCTTCACCTGTTGGCAGCTGAAGGACATAAATCCCCATCTCTGTGGAGCAGCAATTTTCCAACAAATCAGCAGAACGGGATGAGATCCAGTGTAATGTTCACCGTCTCCTTTATGTTCTGCCAACGTCTCCTTAAAGCTTGCATAAAATGACTGCTGTCAGACCGATGTAAAAGTACGTTTGATCTCAGGCGTCTTCCTAGCTCTTCTGCATGACGATAGGCATTGGGAAACTGATGCGATTGTCTTTCTAACCTGAACGTGGATGAGCACGCAAACAGCTCAGCCTTCCAAACTGGAGACTTTCATCAGTCTCTAATCAACATGTCCGCGCCGAGTGCGCATGGACCGAACTGGGCGCGAGATCGGACACGCGTGTCGCTGTGATGAGCAGGAGATGAGTGAGCGCTTGGAGTCACGGAGAATGAGGGGAGATAAAAGAACGGATGTTGTTTGGATTGGTTCGGCGGCACCGATTTAGGTCATGGTGAGAGATTGAGTGCATCTGGAGATTTAGCTGGCGTCCAGGATGGGATGTCCAACCACACCAAATGCCCTATTGTTGACTGTTGTGCTACTTTACTCATTATTCCTACGTTAATCAAGGGCCTACGTACTTACCACTACTTTCTTACCAGAACATTAGGCACAGCTGCATTATGTGGCACATTTCGGTCCAAAAATCCTAAATAATTAATACGACTGCGGCTGTTTTGTGCGGCGGAAACACATGTCAAGATTTCGCAATCAAAGGTCTGTAGGTGCTCTGCGCCTGTTTTCCTCTCCACGGTTTTCTCTGTTGTGATGGGGGTCCGTCAGCTGTTGGAATAGAGAAGACATTTGGGAATCTGGAACCAGCTTTAATCAGCAACAGAGGTTCTCATAGCTGAACTTCTTTTACTCTAAAAGATATACTCTTGAAGATGTGTGACTTTTGAAACTTTTATTTTATGCATCTTAAGCCATCTTCGCCATCAAGATGAACAACCTTCATCTCACAACTAGAGACGTCAAAAAGACCCATGCAATGAACTTAGAGAGAATGCACAGTGAACATGTTGTGGTGATGCTTTCATGTTTGGAATTGTGAGCTAGACAGAGGAGTGGAGCAGTTTTAACCCAAAACTAAGTACACCCTTAATGGCTCCTGTTGGATTTCAGTGGGAAAGTAGCAGCCAGGTGCAGGTGATTAAATGTAGCTGATCATTCATCACCACCATGCACGCTTGGAGTATGTTTGCTGATCTGGTGCATACAGGTGGGGTTTAACACTATGGCATTAATGAAAGACAGCAGCAATTACCTTAAAGAACAATTGTTGGTGCCCAGAGTATGAATTACTCATAGGAACTGAAAAAAAACCCAAGAGCTCCTTGTGATACATCATAGTTAGCTTTAAATGTTAAAGTTCAAGACAATATAACAGCGTTCTGTAGCAGCTGCATTGTGTGAAGACAATGTTGCTGTAATCAATGCGACTCAGGATAAACATATGAGTTTCTCCAGATGTTGCTTGGACATTAGTCCTCTAATCCTAGAAAAGTTCCTCAGGGGTTAGAAGACCGACTTTGTAATTGTCTTTGTGTCCATAGGAAGCGCAACAGCAAATTTGCAACAAAATGGCTGAAAAGGATGCAAGGATGTTGCAGTTAACAAGTCAAAGTATTGAACAGTTGGGGTAAAATCCTCCCTGGTAAATTAGAGACTGATAGAGTTTGAGAGAAATCAACTATTTCAGGCCGTAATCTACCAGGTATCTTTAAAAGCCATTATATCATGAGGTGTACTTTTTTCCCATGAATGTACCATCTCTTGATTGGGCTTCCCCTGTGGAGACAAGCACCAACCTGACACACTCGCTAACAGACTCCCTGGGACAGTTCGAAATCGAATCGAAGCCTCAGATGCTGCAGAGGTATTACGGACAACAAAGGCTTGATAAAGATGAGATCTCCAGTCTGTTTAGCTCTAGGATATGATTAGTAAAGAACCGCGCCAGGTGAGGCGCCTGAGGCTACTGCAGCACCTCGCAGATGACTAGAGAGGGACAAAGAGTAGGGGAGATACGGAGATGGACGGAGGGAGCGGTCCGCTCACGGGGAAATGAAACGGTTCCTGGAATGATACGAGAATGAGGAGGGCAATTTAGTAAATGAAACTCAAGAGTGGGAGAGACAAATCGAGAGCAGAGGAGGTCGGAGGTGATTATTCAGACACATAACAACGAGAAGGACGGCGCATACTTCACTGACAGTTTTAACAGATAACTCTTCAGTTAAAGGACTGGGAAAATCAACATTTTTGAGCTTTACATCATGTTATAATGTTATTCTCTCATCAAAAACATATCTGGAGTGTTGTCTTGATTCTTTCATGAGAGCTCCTTTAATCTCCCGTGGCAACCATTCAGCTGCTCATGACGCCTGATTGGAACGAGCGCCGCCGCAGAGCCACAAAACGTACCTGAAACAAGTTAGCTGACTTAGCTCAGCTTATTAAGACGGTTTGATTTTAAAGTGAAAGAAAAGAACTGATTTTTTTCTTTTTAGGTTTTAAAATAAGAATTTTTTTTACATAAAAGAAATGAACACAATGTTATAGTGTGATGTGAAAATTTTAACAGTAAATTATTTAAAAAAAGCCAAGACTTTTTTTTTTAAAAAAGAGAATATTTCTTACACTGTTAGTGTTATTCTTTGTGAAAATGCTTTGTATGTGTTGCATAAAAGCAACTAGTTTTTTTATTGTCAAATTTTAAAACGTAGCTTTATGAAGAGTCACAGTGGATGATATAAAGAGCTACAGGACAGGTTACTTGGATTAGGCCATTGTAAAACAAGAGGGTACTTCAATCTAAACCATTAAGTTTGGTCTGTTGGAAAAGATGGAGATAAACATCGGAGATTCACGTCGGCCCGGTTTTTCTTGTCGCACCAACGCCGATATGCTAACAAAAGGACCAACACAGGCCGAGCCCGATGTTCATGTGACCGATGTTGTGCGTAAACAGCATTAACGTGGCAAAATGTGGAAAAGTTCAATGGCTGAGAAAATTTTCGGCGAGGAGCTGTAGTTGTTCAAACGGGGCGAAAAAGGGTTTCTGTGAAACATTTCAAAGGAAGCCCTGAGGAGATGTGGCAACAAGGCAGGAGGGAGGGAGAGACGGAGGGAGTCTGAACAGGGCAAAGGGAGGCGACAGCGACAGCTCTCTGTGGCACAGTAGGTTAATTTGCTCTTGTCAGAACGAGGGTTTTCCCTCCAGCCGTCCTTATCTTTGTTGTCCTTCTGGGTGCTGGTGTCAAAGCGGGAGGCTGCGCGGATCTCCCGCCTTGGCGCTGTCACCTCGCCGGCTGCAGTGCGGGAGTGACAGAGCAGCGGCTTTGCACCGTAATCCTGTAATTATGTCAATTAAAGGGCTGAAGAACGGAGCTGGAGGGATCAAAACTGTTTTTGTGAAGAGGAGAATGCACAGGTACGCACAAATACATGCCGAAACACCGTCGATAGAGAGACAATGCTGACGAAGAGAATGCACGCTCGGGTAATTGGCTTGTAATAAGCGCATCTTTTTTTAATTTCCTAATGGAAAGGAAATCACTGCTGAGCAACTAAACGAATGGCATGAAGAGAGACAGAATGTAGAAGAGGAGAAGAAGAGTAACACACAAATTCAGGATGAATGTCAAGCGAGAGGACTTAGGGAGCCTTAAAGTGTTGTACATTACCTCAAATAGGATTTATTGCAGTCATTGTAAGAGATTAGTCAATACTACAGAGTACACAGTCATGCTCTAGTCTTCTATACTTCACAATCCAGCAGAGGAGCACGGTTTGTTGCTTGGTTTAGTTATTTATATTACCTGTACAATGGCTCACTGACTCAAATAGTGTATCAGTCACTTGGCAGCAATCGCACCAAGACAAGACACAAGTGAGTTCAAACTGAGCAACACGAGCCTCTATTTGCTTCATTCATTTTAATTAATTCTATTTCTTTTCAGTTTCAGTGGGAGAAGAACAAGCGGTATTGCTTTCTGTCCTTGCTTGGGCTGTAAAACTACAACTTGTTCAATATAGCCAGTAATCAAACTACAGACAAAGTTACTCACTGCTGTCTACAAGTCAACGCAACCATTTGTAACTTAAACTGGTAAACACAGAACTGGCTGATCTTTACGTCAATCTTTAGCACAAATCGGCCGATCAGTGAAACTGGACGTAGTCAAGATTGTGGCTGTGCAGTCCTCAAATGGTCAAACTACCTTGTTAACATGTCAAAGTTTTGCAGAGGCCAGCTAATGAAGGATTGTTTGATTCATTTGTGTAGAACCAGAGTAGGGACCAAAATACCCAGGATGCCGGCTCTTGGAGACTGACTTTGGACACTACTGTTCGAGAGTTCAAACAGAGTATCAGAATGGAGAAGAAATCAAATTTAAGAGACTTTGAACATGGCATAGTCTTAGTTCTCAATCATCTCTTGGGTTTGTAGAGAATAGTCTGCAAGAGAGAAAATACCCAGCGAGATGCAGTTATGAGGAAGATGGAGATGACAGAAAGGCAGCAGTGGCTGAAATTACCATTCTTTATGAGTTAGGGGTACAGATTATCATCCTTGAAGGCGCAGTATGTCAAATCTTGAAGCAGAGGTGCAGCAGCAGAAGACTACACATCAGCAAGAGAACAGAAAACCGAGGCTGCAATTCACAAAAGCTCACCTGAACGGGACAATAACAAACTGGAGAAACACTGTCTGGTCATTCAGATGGCAGAATCAGAGTTCGGGTGTATCATTAGTTCAGGAATGATGTAATGCTGTGGAGGTAGTTTTCAGACTACGGCTCCTTTTGTATCAATTGAGTATTACCACATTCTTCCTGAGTCACATCCCTCCCTTTATGACCTCAGCTCACCCATTTTCTAATGGTAACATCCAGTAGGATAATGCACCATGTCACAATATTTAAATCAAACTACTGTCTTTAACACGACAGTATACTTAAAACCCTCCACAGCCATCAAATCTTAGTTCAACAGAGCAACTTTGGGACTTGGTAGAACAGGAGATTCTCATCATGAATGTGGTGACGACTAATCAGCTGGGATAGTGTGATGCAGTGGTGTCAATTTGGACCATAATCAAAGAATATTTCTTACACTTTGTGGGAAAAAAGCAGTTCTGAAGACAAAACAAACTCTAGAGCTACCAAGACGAAGAAAGCTAAACAGACTAGAACCTGATAGCACCTGGTGTTACCCAGGTACAGGTCCTAGCAAGGGAGACGTGCTGCTAGTCGGGTAATACCTGGTGCTAGCTGGGTAGCACCTGGTGCTAGCTCCAGGTCAGTGAATCTAAGTCAACAATGAGACATTTATTTCGCTTTAAAGGTACCCACTATTAATTTTCTGTTTTTAATTTACTTCAAAACAAATTTAAGTAGGTTATTAAAATAGAAGCAAGATATGTCCAGTGAGATAAAGAAGTTCCTTTTGAAGCAGGTACATATTTTGTTCATTAATTCTTTAAAATCAAGGCAGACAACACAACTTGAAGGTTCTAAGCTTCCTATATTAGGAACACCACCTGGTCCTCTTGCTCATCCTTGGCTGTTTCGTAGAATAATGCATCTTGCATCTTCTAACCAAGCACCATTAACATTTTGTACTATGCTCACTCTCCTCACACATACACACACACACACATACACACGCACACACACACACACACACATACACACACACACACACACACACACACACGTAATTAAGAGAAGTTTATCCCAGCCTGAGACACGTGGAAAACACACACAATACTAATGAATGCAGCTGACCCAGATACAGGGCCAAAAACTCACTATGCTGGTTCATGCTAAGCCTTATGGAAGGCTGAATGTTCCTGAGCCACTTTTAGGACAGCTTTTGATACATAATGCTTACTGGCCACTTTATTAGGTACTCTTTTCCTGTACCGGGTTGGACCTCCTTTTGTCTTTGGATCTACCTTATTTCTTAGTGGCATAGATTCATGTTAATCAATTGGCAGGGGCTCAAAGTGTGTTAACGTAACTTCCACAGCATCACACAACCAGTAGCAGCTTAAACCAATAACAGAAGGTAAGTTTGATCCTTCTTCACACCAGTTTCTGACTCTGTCGCCTGAATTTTGGCCTCTGGTTAATTGATTAGCTTTTAGCTCTTAGCATCCACAATAAATACTGCATTTATGGTGGATAAGTCAGTCCTGTTTCAGTTTCCCATAATATATTTTTATTAGCTGACTAGTTAGCTCAGTTTTGGGCTAGTAATTAAGACAGAGCTACTTGTACATGAGGTAGGATTGCCACCCGTCCCGTAAAATACAGAATTGTCCCTTATTTGGCTGATAAATGTTGCGTCCCGTATTGAGCCGATAAGGAACACGATTTGTTTCGTATTTTTATAAATGTTTGATAGACATGCCTATCACATTCATATCAACACTAAGTGTAACAATAATGAGCAAAATAAAACACAGGAAATATTAAGGTCAGCTAAATAGTCATGGCAGGAGATAAAGGACCCTCTTTAATCTATGTTTTCTGGAGATGTTGGCATCAGGGCTGCCAGCCCAAGCCTCCATATAGACTAAGCAAAATTTTATTTTGGGGCCCTCTATATCTGTGGTTAACATGGACTGCTAATCAACAGACGATTAGATCATTTACACAGCTGCTATAAACTCATTGCATCTCTGAATAATGTTGTTTACGTTATATGCTATATGCATATCATCTAGTGGTGGAAAAAGCAAAAAATAAAAGTAGCATGCTCTGGACTTAAGATGGAATATATGCACACATATTCATGACATACTTTGATTAAATTAATAAATGTAATTCCATTTATGAAAAGTTAACTTCATACCAGATGAGTCTCTCTCACCTGAGAATGTGAACCTGTACTGGACTGATTCTGTGCCTTCAAATAATTTTAACAGCTCCTGGAGAAGTTTCATAACTTATGAGTCTGAAACAGAAACAGGTCTGAAAAAAACTGTGTGCTACATTTGAGAGATTCCTTTGATACATCAAAGAGTGATGTCATCACTGCTGATGTCATTGTCACCACTGAAACTGAACATTCTAATGGAGCATTCACACCAAACACGTTTGGAGTGTCGGGCAAGTCTGGTTTACATTCAGAGTCTATGTGGAGCGTCCAATGCTGTGCTAGACGCTCGAAACGTGCTGCAATGGCCCTCGACATGCCTCCTGTTTGTATTTCCTTTTAACTCATGTAAAGCACTTTGAATTGCCTTGTTGCTGAAAATGTGCTATATAAATAAAATGACCTTACCCTTACCTTACCTCCACATAGACTTTGAATATAAACCAGATCCACCTGACGCTCAAAACACGTTTGGTGTGAACGCGCCATTATATGTCCAGTGTCATACTAGGTCCATCATATTAGGTCCATCTTTCCTCGGACCTCCCTGGTAGATTGGAGATCTGTCTTTTCTTGGTCTTCTCTGTTTGTAGGGAGCCTTCTGTTTGCAACCTGGATGTGGGTCAGTGCAAAGGCCGAGCCAGGCTATGCACAAAGACCCCTCGTTGATTCAAGGTCTGTCTTTGTTTAGTCTCTGTTTGTAGGGAGCCTTCAGTTTGCAGGGGGACCTCTGGTTGGGTGGAGACTCTATGATGGTTATTTTCCAGAGCAAGTTTCAACTCCACCTTCAGGTCTGCAACCTGACCCTGCAGAGATTTCACTGTTTCCTCCTGTGCTTTGAATTTGGAAGCTTGAGCTGCTCCTCATATTTCAGTCTCACTCTGTATTCTTCAACCATAACTTCTATCAGACCTTTATTGTGGGAGGCGTATTTTTCAGTCTCCCTCTTGAAGTAGTCCAGCTGTTGAAGAATATACTCCTGATCAAAATCTTAAGACCAGTCAAAAAATTGCAAGAATTTGCATTTTGCACTATTGGATCTTAAGAAGGTTCGGTAACACTTTATTTGAAGGGGGTTGAATAAGACTGTCATGACACTTTCATAAACATGACATAACACCTGTCATGAACATCAATAAGTCTTCATGAATATTAATGACTGTTGTCATAAAGTGTCATTCGGTAAATTATGACACTTTTAATACAAAGTTGACATTATTCAAAATGTCTTTGTTATGACAACTTGACATTAACCAAGAAATCATTACTGTTTAAACTTTACCTTTAATAACATAAAGTTACCTAATTTTTAAAGTGCAATCAGTAATACTTTTGTAACAAATTTATATCAGTAATGATTTCCTGGTTAATGTCAAGTTGTCATAACAAAGGCATTTTGAATAATGTCAACTTTGTAATAAAAGTGTCATAATTTACCAAATGATGCTTTACGACAACAGTCATAAATATTCATGAAGACTTATTCATGTTCATGACAGGTGTTATGTCATGTTTATGACAGTGTCATGACAGTCTTATTCACCCCCCCTTCAAATAAAGTGTTACCGAAGGTTCTAAGTAGAGCTTCACAATGTTAAAGGAAAAAATCAGTGCAAGAGACAAGAATTTTTGAGCAGGGAATTTTCTGAAAACTGCATTTACACTCAAACATGATTTTTTCAGCTGATCAAAAGTTTAAGACCATAGTCTTTAAAAGCCAAAAGCTGTGCAAAAATCTGGATTCCATGTCATTTTCTGTTAAGTCTTTACACTGTCAAGACCTCCTGATGGCAAAAGCAAAAAAGCTCAATGACTTTGAACGTGGTAGGATTGTTGAGCTGCATAAGCAAGGCCTCTCACAACGTGCCATCGCTGCTGAGGTTGGACGCAGTGAGACAGTCATTTTGCATTTTTTAAATGATCCTGAGGGTTATGGAACAAAAAAGTCAACTGGTAGACCCAAAAATAGTTCACCAGCTCTGAGCCGCAGGATCCGATTGGCTGTCCATCAAGTCACCGGATGATCCTCTACCCAAATTAAGGCCATTACTGGTGCTGACTGCAGCCCAGTAACCATCAGATGGCATCTGCGAGAGGAAGGCTTCAGAAACAAAAAACGTCTTCAAAGGCCATGTCTTCTTCAACGCCACAAAATTGCCCGTTTGTACTTTGCAAGGGTGCACCAAACATGGGACACTTAAAAGGTGGAAGAAAGTTGTCTTCTCTGATGAGAAAAAATGTAATGGTCCTGATGGCTTCCAACGTTACTGGCATGACAAGGAGATCCCACCTGAGATGTTTTCTACACTGCACAGTGGTGGGGGCGCCATCATGATTTGGGGTGCGTTTTCCTTCAATGGAACAATGGAGCTCAGGTTGTGCAGGGGCGTCAAACAGCAGCTGGCTATGTGGAGATGTTGCAGCAGGCATCCCTCATGACTGAGGGCCCTCGTCTGTATGGTAATAATTAGGTTTTTCAACAGGACAATGCTGCAGTTCACAATGCCCGCCTGACAAAGGAGTTCTTCCAAGAGAATAACATCACTCTTTTGGACCATCCTGCATATTCCCTGGATCTAAACCCAGTTGAAAACATTTGGGGAAGGATGACAAGGGAAGTTTACAAAAATGGACGTCAGTTCCAGACAATGGATCCCCTTCGTGAAGCCATCTTCAACACTTGGAGCTACGTTCCCACTAGCCTCCTGGAAACACTGGCATCAAGCATGCCTAAACGATTGTTTTAAACCATCAACAAGAATGGTGGAGCTACTCATTACTGAGTCCTTTTTTTTGACACTTTGATTTCTGTTTTGGGGGGTTTTCGTGTTTTTTTGAGCTATGGTCTTAAACTTTTGATCAGCTGAAAAAAATCATGTTTGAGTGTAAATGCAGTTTTCAATTAATTCCCCGCTCAAAAGTTTTTATCTCTTACTCTAGTCATGCAATCCTTCGGTCTCTTTCCTCATGGAATTCAAAAATCTTATTCTGCAATTCTTTTTTAAGATGGTCTACCTGCTTTGTGAGATCTTTGACGTGTTGGCTCATCTCTTTTACGTCTTCCACTAAGGGGGTGATATCGAAGCCAGCAGAGAGAGTTGTTTTCTGCTTGACTTCCAATGATCTTGGACTCTCCAAGTCGCCGGAAGAACTTGATTCCCCGATATTCTGGTAAATTCTCACTTCTCTGAAAGGTGTGTAATATCTGGAATCGATATCCGGCTCTTTTTGATAGATTTTGAACTTGCTTTGAAGAGTGATCTGTCGCGATAGAACTGTGGAACAGGTCTGAGAAAACGCTGCCTGTGAGCTACATTCAAGAGAGAGATTCCCTTGTGATATCATAGAGTGATGACATCACTTCTGATGTCATTGATACCATTGGAACGGAACATTCTATTGTAGCCTGACGTAAAAACATTTTGCTAGACAATGTCAAACATTGAGAAGTTTTAACTTTTGTTATCAAACATTATGAAGCTAAAAGAAAAAAACCCTCAGAAATATACAGGGTAGGGTTGCCACCGGTCCGTAAAATACAGAATCGTCCCGTATTTGATAAATGTTGTGTCCCGTATTGAACCGATACGGGACGCGATTTGTTCCGTATTTCTATAAATGTCTGATAGACACGCCTATCACACACACTAAGTGTAACAGTTATGACCAAAATAAAACACAGGAAATATTAAGGTCAGCTAAATTGTTGTGGCGGGAGATAAAGGACTCCCGAACCTTTGGAACACTAAGGTCCGATGCTGTTGTCACGGTTGCCTAGAGATGGACACTACGCAGCCACGGTGTGTTGCTATCAACCTGCGTCTTTTAACCCTTGTGTTTAGAAACGGGGTCCAATCAACCCCACACCCATAAAACTTGTATCATTTGCCTCAGTCCTCACACACACAAGGGTTAAAATGTCCTCGACCCGATACTCCACCGTCCTTAGAAGTAAGAACTCTGGCAGAAATACAGACGTGAATGAAGAGACCCACATTCCAGGCTGAACAGGCAATTATTTAAAAAACATCGTGGTGCCGTTAGCTGCTGTATGATATGATTGATATCAGACAGAATGGATCAGGAGAGGAACACTGCAGACCCGTTCGCGTCTCTTTATCCTTCAATCATCTCCTGAGGCTGATACGGTACAGAACTTTTTATTATGGATTCAGTTTCTTATTGCACTTTTAAAAGACTATTATAAATTGATTATATGCTTAGGATGTTGAGTTTGTTTGATAATTTATTTAATATGTAATAGTATCAGCCACAGTAATATGAATGGCAATTTAAAGAACAAATCATACTAATAGATTAACAGTACAAACCTAAATATTTCCTACTTTAAAACGGTTTGTTTCTGTATGTTTTATTTAGAAATGTTGATACATTTTATGAATAATCGTTCAGCGTTCATTTAATGTATTATTTAACTATTATTTTATTAATGTGGTTTACCAGTTTGGATAACTTGACTTCCTATCAATGAAGAAAAAACATGCTAACCAAGAATACACCAGACACAGACCTGCAGCCCAGGGGCGGTTCTAGACGGGGGCCAACAGGGGAACAGAAGAAATTATACTAAATAAATGTCTTTTTTTGATATTGAGTGGTAGATATTTTTAACCTTCACAGTTTTACTTTCACAATTGCCAGTAATAAAAAAAAATAATTCTGCACTTTTAGCTGCTGTATGGAGATAGGATCACATTTTCCATTTGCATCGGCTAGATCAGGATCTGCAACCTGAATCTGGAGACACAAGTGGCTCTTTGGCTCAGAATATTAAATGATGAAATATATTTCTCTGTTTTTTTTCCCCATTCTTTTTTAAGTGTTCCCGACAAAAAAAACACTGGCTGCACTGGCCCTCATGGTACATTTGGTCTAGAACCAGCCTCCAAACCTAACTCCTTATTTGTATAAATATTTTGGTAATACTATTTTTAATACCACAATGTTCACATAACTTTTATATTTCGGGTTGTCTGAGGAAACATTTTGAATATTTGAATATTAAATCAGGTGTTATGATCAATTACTCAGTACTTAAGTAGATTTTTACCAAATACATTTTACACCTACTTCATTAAAGCTAAAGTAAATCTACTCAAGTATAAACATGTTGAAGGTGTGCTACTCTGATTGGAGTACAATTTTGGTGGGCGTCCCTTATTTTGATTTCTGAAAGGTGGCAACCCTAACATGAGGGCTGTTTGAAGTCTGTTTTCTCATGAGTTTTTAACAGTGCATGTGACGTTAAGCTAATGCTAAGCTAACTTTTCCAATCTGAGTTGCTGTTACGCTGGTGAAGTGTGACTTCTGGTTACATTCTGTGTTGTTTAGGGAATCCCCGAGCATAATCACAGTGAAACCATTGGTTCTGCTTTAATGGTTTTACAGCCACAGACAGGCAGTGGCAGATGTTTTCCGGCACGCCACAAAATGAGCAAATTACCACCTGAATAAGAAAGAAAACAGATAAATCAGAGTGCAGAGGCAATACGAAGCATACGAGTGGTAAGCTGGCAGAGTTTTCCATGTATTCAGAGCTAAGAAAACAAAAACACATAATTGTATTTTAACCATAATTTAAGTCAATAAAAAGAATTCAAGGGGTTCTTCTCAATTAAAAAAAACTGTATGAAATTTACTAGACATTCCTGTGTGCAGGCCTGAGGCAACAGTTTGTCTTAAAGCAGGTCTTTGTTGAAATAAAACCAATAAACTCAACTATGATTTATTTTCAGGCACAGAAAATTTGATCAGCCAATCAAACTTGGAATTATTGCTGATGAGAATTTCCATTAATGGTTCACCATATTCTAGTTATTCAAGCAGTAATATTCATAGCACAGCTCTAGCAGTTATCCCAACTCTGACAGTGACGCTTTGGTACTGGTATATCATTAAAATGCTAATTTTGATGAGCTAATTTCGATGAAGAGTCCATTTTAGTTCATCTTGAATGTGATCTGTCACTCTAGTATGTGTGTTTTTTTTAAACATACTATTTCTGGAATAACAAAAAAGGGAAAAAGAAAAATTTCCATTGCAACTCTTTGGCCCTTTACCCGACATTGCCAAGAGCCAAGCACATCAACGCCTTGTCATACCTCCAGCACTGCTGATGGTTTTCAGGAATTGTTTTGAAGGTTCATGTGACTGCTCTGTTTCAAAATACCTGAACCTGTTTATTTCTGATACTAAAAGGCATTTACAGCTTGTGCTTCTTCAGTTTTTGTGTAATGAATGGATGATAATGATCTTTTTCCGTACTTAAATGCACATAATCACTTGTCAAATGTGTGTGTTGAATGCAATCAATCTGCACCCAGATTTCTTGACAAAGTCAGCAGAAGAGTTAACAGGACGCCATTTCATCTTTTTCAACCTTTATAATTAGCTAGCTGGCTGTTTTTATTTGTTATTCTCCAGATGTTAATATTCAGAAACAAACCTTGATTTGTTGCCTTCTGCGTTTTGAAGACAAAATTGGTCATAATCAGTAAGTAAGGGGGGTAAAATTAAATAATAACCTACAATCTAATGTTTTATTAAAATATAGTTACATTATTGATGGACATTTGGTGTTGTGTCAGCTGACATTATTCATTAATTAAAAACTACTGGGAAAATTGTCACAAATTTTATTAAAGATCTGCTGAACGAGCCTGGTGAAGATAAGTGAAGGAGAAAGGGAAAATAAATTAAGAAATAAATACACGGGTGAAAAATGTCAAGGAAATAAGTGTGAATAAATCTGGTTCAAAACTAAAATAACAGTTAATAAATAGTCACAGTTAGACAAATGCAGGGGAAATGTCAAAATCAAAAAACATTTGAAATTTTTTGGAATTTTTTCATCATTTTGTTTCCAAATAAATGATTAAATTGAGACATTGGTTTATTTTGGGTGATGGCAGGTTTGCTCTTTCAAAATGGTGGACGTTGGTACAACAGAGCTTTACAAAAATGTTCACGTCCCTTGAAGCTTTTGACATTTTGACCCATCTGTTATGGTAGAGGTTCATAGAGACTAAGGAATGGCCGATACGTCAGGGGGAATTTCAAAGTTATTGCTGAGAAAACAAATATGTCCCATTTTCAGATTGCCACAAAACATTTTGGAGACACAGCAAATTTTAGCAAAAGAATCCATATTTAAAGTTAGTTATTTTTTTGATGTGTAGTTAATTTTCATTTTTTGTGTGTGTGTGTTCTGTTTGAATACATTTCTTTTATCATTTTAACTTCTTATTGTTGTGTGGTTGGAACCCATTTTTAATCATATACGTTTTTGAATCCTCCCTCATTTTTAAGTGTTTGATTTGTTTCTTTTAAAACCCACAGTGAGTTATACCATCAAAATAAAATAAAATAAAAAAAAGGTTGTTTTTCTGTGTTTCAGGTTCGCCCACAAACTTTTTCTTTTGGAAAGTTTCGCTCCGCGGGGTGTTGGGAGATTTAAAAACTTCTTTGCACACGAAGAGCCAAATAGCGAGAGCGGGTATTTTTACGGCCGTGCTTTTACCTTGTTCTGCTGTTTGTCTCCAGGTTCCCGGCGCTCTTTCGATTCTGATGCATGTCAGCCATCAGCGGCTGTCCCCCAGGAGACGCTTCTCACTGATGACATCATCTCTCAGCTGGGGACGTTGATGGATCCTTCGCCATTTTGGCTCCTGTGGTTTTGATAAAGTGCGGAGCAGGTAGCTGGGGTTGGGGAGGGGGACCGCCAAAAACACGCAAAGCTCTTTGTCAACGTCAGGGGTGTGCACTGAGGGTCCCAATGCAGCCCAGACAGAGATTAACAGCAGAGGTGATGGTGGAAGTACTGTGTGTGTGTGTGTGTGTGCGTGTGTGTGTGTGTGTGTGTGTGTGTGTGTGTGTGTGTGTGTGTTTATGCTAGCACCATCAGACATATCAGGTTATCTCACTACACCCCCATCTATTACAGAGTGAAACATTTCCTCACAACACCAGCGGCTGCGATGTGAAATCACACCTTCCCGTCCTGTGATTGTGTTCCACCCTGCTGTGCCTTTAGCCTCCGAACTGAGGCTGAGGTTTGGGGCGGGGGGCGGGAAGGGTGTGGAGGGGTTGGTGGTGGACAGAGAGAGTCTGGTCTGCTCTTTGTGAATGTGCAGAGTCTCTTGTTTCTCTTACAATTTTGTCTCACTTAAGTGTTGACGTGGAGGAGGGACCAGCAGGGGGCCTCGCAGCGCTCGCTCTGGCTGCTCCATGTGAGCTCCAGTAGCTGAAATGTAATTTCGCTACATGAGAGCATGTGTCTGGGCATATGGATATCATGCGCACAAATGTGGATGGAAGTAAAGCCTTAAAAGAAATGTTTTCTTTTTTTTTAAAGGTTTTGTTGGCTTTAGTGGCCTTTATTTGAAAGTAGTTTGACAGGAAATAGGGTAATGAGAGAGGAAGAAGACATGCGGCAAATTTCACCAGGCCGGGAATCGAGCCTGCGGCCACCGCCACGAGGCCTCAATGCGTGGGTTGTGCTTTGCCCCTGCGCCACCACAGCACCCCCTTTCTTCTTTTTTCTATTACAGAATCTCTCACACCATATTCAGGGTGTTTCCACACCTGATAGTTCGGTAAATTCAGTTCGATTGGGGACCAAAACTGCAAACATTTGTCACATTTTCAGCTGGTGCGGTTTCACGCTGCTCTGTCAAATGATCCAAACACTTGTTCACCTCCTCGCCTGTTGGTGGCGCTGCACCAACACCCACTGACGGAAATTGCAAGAAAACCACCAAAGTAGATATGAGTGGCGTCAGATTTTAGCCGTTGCAGGATTCTCTTTAGTCTTTGATAAAAAATAAAAAAAAAACACATGCCTTTTTTGCCAGCTAATGCTAGCTTGTTTGTTTTGGTTGTATTTACCCAGAATGCCCTGCGCTGCAGTGCTGCTTTGGAGCGGTCTCTGATCTGCTTGGCATCCACATGTGCATTAAAACCACATGTGGATTTTAGGTGGACTAGAGTTTGCTTTTTTGGTCTTCCTTGGGGAGCATTCACACCTCCCCAAATGAACTGGACTTTGAATAAAGTGAACTAAACAGGGCTGGTGTGAACAAACCCTTAAAGATATCTACTTAAAAAAAATCACTTGAGCACAGCTGCTGTTAATACCCTTTTGGTCAATGGGACAAGATTTAGTCTTGTCTAATGTCACAAAGTTAGAGCATACAGACAGCTGGACCTTTAACTATTTTTCTTTAGTGAATCGCCAGTTCCACCAGGCGTTTGCTAACCGCTACTGGCTAGTCTGGAGGAGCTGAGTGGGGAAGTAGGACTGCTCTGTGAGGTGGAAGCTTGGACGCTTTGGTTCACCTCAAGGCGTTTTGCACAGCTGAGTGGTTGCCACGGAGATTAAACGATTTCTCAAACATGCATGAAAGAATCGAGGCAACACTCCAGGTATGGTTCTGATGAGGGAATAACATTTTACGACATGATGTTAAAGCTCTAAAATGTTGATTTTACACAATACTGCCTCTTTAAAACATCTAAGCACATATGGGAGTCCCCTCTGATTAGCCGCTAAAAGTCATATTTTTAAAAAGCAGATTATTTATTTTAATTAGATTGTTTGGGATAACTGGGTCAGCAATGATTCTGTGCTTTTTAATATGGATTTTTTTTCTCCAGAGGGGAAAACAAAACTCTGCTCAAATTATAGGATGAATTTTGTAAATCAGCATAAGATTTTGCCACTAAAATAAGATATTTATCAATTCTTCTAACAATTCTTTTCATCATCTGATTGTATGTGTGAATATTAGTCTATATATATATATATATATATATATATATATATATATATATATATATATATATATATATTGTAGACCAGACAAGGACAATGGAAGGACATTAAGGCCTGCAGCTGTATTACTGTCAAGGACGAATCAGGACTGTCAGAAAGCATCAAGCAGTGCTGCCATGGCAACGCTGTTCGCTCTGGCGAAGGTCACAAGATGGAGCGCTCAGTCCCCTCCTGCTGGGCGCCTGTCATGAGTGACACACAACATAAGCCACACACACTTATCCAGCCTGTGCTAACTAAAAAGTGGTGCAAAGAAAGATTTTTATTTATTTAGTGCAAAGACAAGTAGACAGGATCCTGGGTTACCGTGGGAACCGCATGATGCAGCAGTCCGGACGAATTTAACATCGTCTCGGATTTACAGAGATATTTAAAGGATGTGAGGGGAGCGGTGTTCTTTAAACAGTGATGATTTATATCCGTCTAAACACGTTCTATTCTTGCGCGCGCCCTCACTCATCCGGTGACGTGCAACGCACACACCTCTAGGCAGGTTCGCAGGCTCATTAGAGTTTTCCCAGCTGTCTGGAGAGGATCTGTGGGGTGTCGCCATCACTTACCTCAACTACTCAGGGGATCCGGCGTCATCGGCCGCACACAAACACACCAAGCGCGCGGTGAGCAAACGTGAGCTCAGCGCGGTGTGTGTTGCCCCCCGTCCACTGGGCCGGCTGTTGGCTGGATGATGAATGTGCTCCTCTGCTGTGTGTCCTCCCGTTGTTAATAGAGTGATAGAGCCACACTGGCACGCGCCGGCTCGCCAGACCCTTCTTTCTGCTGCACCCAGAAAGGAAGTGGTCATAAATAGGCACATAAAGCCATAAAGTCCATGGCGTTGAAGTAGGGTCAGAGACGCTTTGTAATATTTCTCTCATTACGAAGCGGCCGTTACAGCAGGTCGCCCTCAGAACAAGTCCTTTGGCCTGCTGGCTCATTTAAAACGAGAACAAGACAATTATTTTAACCTTATTTAATAAGACAGATGTTTTTTTTTACTCTGAATACAATGTTGGTCCCTGTATTAACTTTAACTCTTGGTTATACACTGATTAGATGTAGTGCATTGACCAGCTGCCTAATAGTGTAACACCTGAAGATGTGGTGTGGTATCTGGTACTAAGACGTTAGAAGCAGGTCAAAGGTCTCAGGGTGTTTTCACACCTGATAGTCTGCATGACTCGGTTCTATTGGGGACCAAAGTTGCATCATTTGTCACATTTTCAGCTGGTGCGTTTCGCTTTCACACTACATTGTGTCAGACGATCCAAACTAATTGAAAAGTCTGTTCTCCTCGCCTGTGGTGGCGCTGCACCAAGACTACTGAAGGAAATGACACAAAAACCTCTGAAGAAGACCAGGACAACTTCCTTCTTCACAAAATGTAAACATAAATGGAGTGGAGTGAGATTTTAGCAATTCTTTTTTGTCTCTGGGAAAAGACCACGTAGTCTTAGACTTGCACATTTATTTTGGTTCTGTTGACCCAGTACGCCCTCCGCTATCGTCAGCTTCCTGCTTGTAGAGCTAATTTGAAGGTCAGGTTAAATGAAAAGTTAAAATCAGAAGTAAAATGACAAAAAATTTGCAAAGCAATGTATTTAAAACTACTGAATCAAAACAGTTACAATATTTAAAACAGTACAATTCTGGTCCATCTAGATCTTTAGCCTTGAATTGGCTTAATGTGAGTTATGGTCTTCAAAGCTTACAACTCCTGGAAAATGGTATTTTACTGTTTAATTTGTGGTGCTTCTAGAGACTCAATTGCTGTTCGGTACCAGAATCAGCAGTTTCAGCAGCAGTGAATCAGATCACACTGTGTGGTCTTTGCTCTCCACATGTATCAATAGGCCTCAGTCACCTTTGACCCCTGTTGCTGGTTCGTAACCGTTGGACAGGTTTTGAAAAGATACTGACCTCTGTGGACCAGGGAACTCCCCACAAAAGTTTTTAACCCAGGCATCACAATCTGTTAAACCTGGTCAAAACCTCAGCCTTACCCGTTTTTTCCCCGCTTCTAACACATCGACTGCCTGACTTGTCCCGTCCACAACAGATGCAGTGGATGGTACCAGGTTCAGATGGTACCTTGCTTATTTGTTTCATCTCGTTACGGCAATTTGCCGATTTTATTTATGATGGTTATTCGCTCCGCCTGTCATAATGCTGCATCTGATCAATGTGGGTTTAGTTTCTGCGCTTCAAGGCTGATATCGGCTTTGCCCTCCGGCTCTAGCTGCTCAAGCTGACCACCCACTCAATACCTGCCACTCACCACACCGTTTGAGCTGTTTGCCGTGACGCAGCTTCAACCCCGAAGCCAGATCAGCAACAGCTGGCAGCGGATGCTGACGAGACACTTTTGAATGACCGCCGGCCAGAAAGAGTTTACTTCACCGGTTTTCCTGCTTGACGTTCCTGCTGACGCTCATGTCTCTCATTCAGAGTGTTGCTGTCAAATCGGCACAGCGGAGATGTAAAGATAGTTTTAGTGTTTGGTGAAAAAAAGTGCTGAAACACTCTGCAGGGAACAGTTGTGGTATCCACAACACATTATGCGTGGGATTGCTTGGTCAAGCCATGATTGTGCAGTGAACAGTGATATCTGATGTTGAGAATATGTTTACGGACTGACATGGTCCATGTATTAAATGAGAAAACCTGCCAAAAACAGCGAGGAGTGGTCCGAACTCCTAACAAACTGTCTTGGTATTATATTGCAAACAAAAGAAGCTACAATAATGTTGAAAATTGAAATTGAATTTAAGGCAAAGGACAATGACAAATGAAGTACAGAACGACTTATGTTTACCTGCATGACAAGGTAGACGGTAGTGTTCTTTGTTGTTGTGGTTCTAGTTAATATTAGGAAACGCCTTTACAAATAATTAGTGAAAAATTCACATTCGCATATGGAAGAGTTTGCTAGACTTACAATGCTAACATTAGTTTTGTTCAGATGGTACCTTGCTTATTTGTTTAATCTCGTTATGGCAATTTGCCAATTTTATAGTTCTAGTTTTAGTTTTAGACACCCATCATAACAGTAATAGTTGTCGCAATCAAACACTCCAACTTTAATCAATGTAATCCAAAATAAAATGAAATAAAAATACTTCATAAGTGGGGTGTAGATTGAAAACGTGCATCCCGAAGCTTTTCAGCTAAGACGTTACGTGTTCATTACAAGTTAACCATTTATACGCTTAATATCTTTGACATAAACATTAACAAAACACACAGAATCAACAATGAAATCCAGTCAAGTTCTTTCACTGTAATGCTCTACTTATACATATAAAGGTAAAGATGGAGATGTGAAGCAGAGAGGAGGATAAAGAGAAGACAAGTGGTGGGTGGACATGCGCACCATCCGAGGGCGTTTGTTTAAATCTCTTTGAAGAACTTTGATGGCGGATTGTACGAGACGTTTTTTGATGTATTGCCACTGCCTTCTGGATCTACCTGCACGTGTTCAGAAAGTTCTCCAGACATGTCTGCTTTGGTGGCTTTATTCTGATTTTTGTTTCCAGGTTAAAAAAAAATGTCAAACTATATGCTACAGCAGACCCCTGTCGGACACATTCGGGATGCCCGAGCTACTTGAACGCATCGCTTGTGTTTTGACGAAGCTCGATCCAAGCAGAAACTATGAAACTTATTTTACCAATGTCCATTTGTAGTTCAAGAGTATTTTGGACAGACACAACCACACTGTGCACTGATTTACTAATAGAAATGTGTTGCAATAACACTGGGTTACAAAAAAAATACCTTTTGGAAGTTGTCTATATATTTTTTTTCAACTGAATTATGACCATTTTTCTCAACCAGGTCAGGTTTTTATTCTACTTTGATTTAGAGAAATCTGATCTTCTTGCTAAATTGATGACATTTTTGCAACATTATCAGTTCATTTCTGTTAATATTTATCATCCAAAAAAGGCTGTAGTAGAAAAAAAATGTTTTCCAGCAGAATGTATTAATTGAATGTTACAAACTTGGATTTCTGTAAATTGAATAGCAAACACTGATAAGGGTAAGTACATGCGAATTGAACATTATGACTTCATTGTGCTAAATTCTCCGTCTCTTTTCTGTCCTGGTTGAATTTCTCCTGATCATCACTCACTGATCCCAGATTCTCAGGAAACCGATCCATATATGAGAACAAGTCATGCATTTTGATACTCATGTTGCTCCATAGTTCAGAAAGTTGACCTGGTTGAGCAGAAACAATGGGATTTTTTAATTCGGCACATCAAAATTACCCTAAAACAGTTGAAAAAACCCCAGACATTTTTTTGACTGTTGACCAGAGATACTGTCTTCAGTATGGTCTCTTCCCAGTGGTTGTTGGATTTTCCCATTTTAGTCACTTTCTGTGCCAGTTTTAATTTCTGTACAGCAACTTTCTTTTCCATTTTGCTCATCAATATCCTCATTGAATTTTCTACTTCTTAAAACATTCACTTTGTAGTTCAGCATCCGATGGTCTCGCTCGTCCATTCTTCGCGTACGGGACGCCGGACTTCGGGTTAAAGTCTCTGCGGTGGCGAGGTGAACGTAACGTTCCTCTTTGGCGCTGCCTTATGGTCACCGTTGGTGTGTGGGATCCCAAACAGCTGCAGTTCCAGATGTTACCAGCAGTTTAACCCCTTGAGCTGTGATTAACATGTGCTGTCGAACAACAATCTGCCGTTTCCATGGTGCCACTGTGTGCCCACTGAGTCAATGTCACGCACATTTTCAGTGCGTTCCCATCAAGGCCACTTGAAGTGACGGTCTTTCAGCGGTGGAGGAAATTAGCAGAAAGGACAGAGAGTCACCTTGGTGTAAAGCACCCGAGGGTTAACCTGTGCGACTGGCTTCGGATTGGCCCGTAGATTTATTTTTCACATTCCCGCTGAGGTCTTTATGAAGGCTCAGAGTGTCCAGCTGATGTTTTACTGTTTCTATTGTTCGGGGATCCACGTGGGTGGTATCAAGCCTGAGGCCTTCTTGCAGCCGGCCCAGGTGGTGCGCAGATTATCATGCCTGTCCTTCCAGTGCTGAGTGATTTGTCTGTTGACCAGAAGGTGCTAATATGCCCACTGCTCTTCCAAGACTCACAGATGTATTGAACAATGTCGGTATTCGTCTCAGCTGCCAGGCAGAAGCTTTATGTATCTACTTAATCGTGAAGAAAGATAAAAACAATAATGTTATATTTTGTCTCGTCAACTGATCCTCTTGCAAAAGGTCTAGTTTGTAGGTCCGGTGCCTAGATAAGCTTTAAGAAGTTATCCTTTAAAACTAGTTCTACAAACTGATTAGTGGCAAACTAAATGAAAAAGATGACTTCCCAAAGGATGCTTTGCATCTTCCTATATTTACATCTCTCTTTCTTATGACTCCTGCAGTGGGTGGCTTTGAAATTCTTTGACTAATCACCTCTGGGACGAGTTTCTAAACACATTTATAAGTCAATTTAATAAAAGATAGAAGTGTAAAGCTATCTAAGCTGAAGCGATTATACTTTTTCTGGGTTTTACAACAACGGCACTTCATTAGTCTCTGATCTAAAACACCCAAAGGTTGTTTGTATAAGAACATAGCCTTCTTCAAAACTGATTGGTTTGTTTGGCCCCCTACTCAGTCACACAATATAGATGGTGTGACAAAATTAAAACATGAAAATATTACCACAATATACAGACAAATATGATCTTATTAGCAGTCAATTTTAGGAACTTTCCCAAAATAAGCTTGAAGTAATTTGAGTTGGCGATCCAGAAACACACCCAAATATTTGAAATCTGCATACAATGTAAATAATAAAGAAAAGTCCATAAAAAACGGTGAAGAAACTTTCCTTTGAGTCTTTCAAAAGGTGTTTCTCCTGTATTCACTAATTTATGTCAATGTTAGTGAGATATACTGTAAAAATGTAGAAGATTTAGGTTTTTAAACACCAGATTTTTGTGAATGTCTCGGGAGATATGATTTATAAAATATGGAAAATTTCAGGCTTGGGTTAACAAAAATGTGGATAAAGAATTAAAGATGATGAAGTGGTAAAATCACAGTAAAAATCTGTTTCAGAGTTGATGGAAATGTTCATACAATTAATGGAAATTATTCTTGCAATTTTCAGGTCAGGACTCTTTGTTTTTTTTTTTCCCTCACAGTACAAATTTGGTACAAAAAATCTTTTTTATGGCTGTCGGGCAATCTATTAATATATAAACACAACAGCAGTGGTCCCAAAATGGATCCTTGAGAATCTACATTGAACAGTTCTTTATCCTCAAAGGCTTGATGACAGAATCAGCTGCAGGTGTGCAGAGATCATCTCTGCAGTGAGACTCACACTCGAACCAAGAAACACACTCACACACCCAAATTCTGACAACTGGGGCCATTAGTTTGGATGTTGACAATAACTCAAAATTAAACATGAAAGATCTGGGGTGGGTCTTTCAAACTTTAGAACTATTTCAAAGCCGTGTTTTGTTTCTCAGTAAGTCATTACAGCCCATTCTGGAACACGCTGAACCATTTTAAAGAAATGATGAAAACCAGAAACCAAACTCTAAGATTACACTTATGTTTCACTGATTTGAATGACGCGTCCTAAACGAATTGGAGCAGCATTTTTTATTTTTTTTCACCTTGAAACACTTTGGACCGGCATAAATCTTCTGGCGGTCACGAGCGAACGACCGAAAATCCCACGACACATGCTCCAAGATTATTTATTTTTCCTCAAACATCTGCCATACTGTAGAAAACTTTTACGTCGTAATATTTTTGGAACAGTGTTGCAGGATGCTGATATTTTGGCAGGATGCCGCTTTTCTTTACCAGTGAAGTTGTCAGTCAGGGTCTTTTATCACAGCGGGGCCCCGTTGTGTGTGTGACACCCTTTCATCACGGTTTTATAGCCTCACTGTAGTCCCTGTTGAAGAAAACAAACCTCCGCCTCAGGGGGTTTCTCATGTCTAAACATAAACCTCAGAGAATCGCTCTGATGCACTGCAGAGTTCCCAAAGTTGTACTTTAGCTCAGTCACGATTACTGTAAGCCTGCCAGCCTCACCGCAGATACAACCAGCACGTCAGGAGAAGCGTTTGGCATTTCTAAGGAAAGAAAGTCAAATTCACCTTTTCATTTTAAGGGTGAGATCTGACAGTAAAAATGGAAACAAACACTACATGGCAACTAACATCGCAACAGCTTGACAAACAAAGACGTGTGTGAAGGGTCGGCGAAATTTCAGCTTAACACAACCCCGTGCGTCAAAACGTCTTCAACAACTAAAAAAGGTAGAAGTTTTATTTCTGTCGGCCCGGATCTCCTTGGACTGTTGGGCACCTCGGATCAGACTTCCAAAGTCGCCGCTCTGCAGCAGTGCGAGTCTTTTACGCAGGCGGGACGGATACAGTGCATTTAAAAAGTGGGTCAATAGAAGAAGGGAATGCTGTACATTTGACTTTCATGAAGGAGACCGGACTCTGTGCGCACAATCGTAAATCTGCATCCAACAACAACAAAGTGTTTGCCTCTTGATCCAGGAGTCCTTAACAGTACAGCTCTGCTCCTACATACATCATTATGTGCAAAAGTTGCAGTTTTCCACAAACGTCCGCCGACTTGTGCTGAGAAAAGTTCACACTGTAACGCAATTATTTTGAATATCAATAAGCAAAACTTGAAATTAAATAAAATGCTCTTGATCTATCCCACTTCAGTTGGAAACATTATTTTTTTAAACACATTGGAACTGACATGAACACTAAATGTTACTGTTTTGGAGTAAAAGCGATAGGATAGGATCACTGGCTCACTATCACTGCAATATGGTACTTTGTAATGCATATGGATTCTCTTTTTATTCTGATCTATACTACCCAGCCTCTTTCAAATGTTAGATTTTCTAGATTTTGCTGTGAAAATCAATATTTTCCCTCTAGATGTTACTGATTTTCTTTCCCTCTTGTATTGACAAAGTATTTTTCTAATTGAATTGAACACCAGTGAATAGACACGGCCCAGGAAGTCCCAAGACAGGAAGTTAAAGCAGAGGTTCATGGGAGTTGGGGACAACAGCTGTCAGAGAATAGCTCTAAAAATGTTTATGACCTCCTTTTTTTATAGTTCATACATAAAATACACTGTAATATACATTAATAGACAGTGAAAAATGTTCTAGCAACACAGCAGATGCTAGCAGTTACACTGTTTCCTCTTTCTGCTCTTGGTGGTAACAGCCAATCAATACCAATGGGGGAAAAAGTGGCACTCCTGGATTGGCTGATTTGCAACCTCCAGCCAGTAGCATGATATGTGGTTTTGTGCCAGTTTATCTCAGCTTCCCATGCTGCTGCATTTTCTTTTAGTTATTCTAGATATGCTCAACGAAAAGTAGGAAAATTTGTGAATAATTTCGATTAATGTTCCACATAAAAATCTGCGGAAACTGAATAGCGAACATACAAAGTCCCACAGCAAGGCAAATCTTCTGTCCTCTGCCTTTTTAAACTGTTTTCTTGAGTTTGTCATGGGATTTTTATAGCTGTGGTTCATTTTCAAATTTCACCATCATCCAACCATGAGGAAGAAAGAAATGTGAGCAAGCTGAGTCGGATCATAGGCAGGAAATAGAGCAGATTTCAGATGTAGTGAATATATAGTGGATAAATAAAGCCTCTTCCATGATGTATGGGAAGCATGAGTGTGTGTTAAAACTAAATTAGTCTTATTAAAGATAACACAATGTTGTTTTCAGTCTCTAATCTTTCAGATCCCTCTGTCTGACTCAGTTTTAACCTCAGCAGACAAAAGATCAACAACTTTTAAAAGCACTCAAATTTTATTGAATCTTTCAAACATTTCATCATAGCAACTTTCTGGTGATGGCATTGGATGACCTAATGGGGAAAGATGATCCAGATCAATGTAATGTCAACTGCAGGAATTTCTCAATATTGGCGTGTTTGCATCTTTTTATGCGAGAAAGTTCTGGAATGAGCAGTTCTGTGCTCCAAGTCATCAGCCAAACAGTCTCATGACAAAGCTGGTTTATTTATTCTCAGCTAACACAGCTGAATTCAAATGGCGGCCAGCAATCCACATATGTACAAGTTAAACTCCGCCTTCTCAGTTTAAATCGACCAATCACCTCAGCCTTCCACATTGGGCGGAAAAAGGAAACAAAGTTAATGGTCACATACATCATGTAACCTCTAAAAATTATTTGTCAATAGTAAAACATCAGGGAATTTCCAAGTCATTTTACTGTTTTAATTACTTTAGGTTTCAACCAATTAGACTCCAGCGCTTATCATTGCACTTCCCTTTAAAAGAGGTTTGAGGCGGGGCTCCTCTTTAAGCAGGGACCCAAGATGGCTGCCACGAAAGACACACCCACAAGATAACAAACATTTTATCATGGTATTGACACAGAATGTTAATTTACACCCTGCAGAACTAAAAATAAGAAAGGTTAGAAACTTAGTGCTTTTTAACCACATACTCCGCAAGAACAGAGAAAAGTGTCCTCTCTCCTGGAGCTGCAAGACAAAATGACCTCGTAGTGTTCTTGTTGCTCAGGTTTGAAAGTTCTTGCAACTTGTCCTTGTCACTTTGTTTTTATCTCTGACTATTATAAACAAAGGCCACATGAAGAGGGAATTATTGTATAAGGATTTCCCAGGAGTTGTGCACATGAGTTATTGTGGTGTGTTTAATTTCTCGTTCTTATAACCCCAAGCAAAGGAAATATTTTTCCCTGCCTTTATTCACTATGCAGGTATTGCTTTTTGACCCACTTCCAGCTGCTACTCTTGTTTATTAGATGCAAAGTTGGTCATTTGGAAAGTCAGGGTGAGTAAATTAAAACACCAGTGACTGTTATTAAATTAAAACTAATTTGAAAGGCTAGTTAGCATGCTGAGATAGTATATCCTCAGGTAGGTTGAGCAGCAAACTACATGCTAGCTAACTGTGGTTCTACCACAGCAAGCTAACAGCTAATATTGTAAGTAAGTAGATAAATATAACGTTTACTTACTTGCTTACTTACTAGCGTGCTAAGATGCTATATCCTCAGGTGTGTTGAATAGCAAACTAACGTGCTAGCTAACTATGCTAATATTGTGAAATCTTTAACTACATTTTGAGATTTACGTGGGCTATTTTTATTTGTTTAACAGAAACCTTTAAGTGAAGCTCACATCTTGTGATAGAAATTAATTCTTAAATATCTCGCTGATTAAACAAATTTGCTAATCATTTTTATTGACTCGATTTAACACGTTTTCACACACAAAAGCCGAACAAATGTTTAAGTCAGTAATATTATAGGTGTAATTATCAACATATTATTCTAGGAACAGCAATTAAATAATTGAAATTGTTCAGTTTTTTTGTTTTAAGTGCAAGTAGATTATGTTATCTATTTAGGTGTGTGTGCTTGCACACCTTGATCCATTTTCACCGTTTTCCCTTTGGTTTTCTGGCAGAATAAACAGGCAACCTGTTAAAGGAAAGCAAACCTTGCCATGATGATTACCATAATTCCTTTAAGTGCTCGTGTCTGTGTCCGTCCATCTGTCCCCTGGGTGACTGCAACAATAAACACGACTCGCTGTGAAAAGCCCATTGAGTTTTTAACACAGCCCTGAAGACTCTGCTGAGGCCATCCATTCTGGCAGCTTTTCTTTCTTAATATCGTCTTCATTCGGTGTGAAGGCCCTCCTTAGAAATTCAATTAGCAAAATTACATGCGCAGTTTACAAAGATGAGAGCGCAGCTTCCCTGTAACTCTGAACTGTGTCAAATGTAAAAACCCGATTCTTCAAGACTCTGTTTTTACCGCCGAGCCGTGTAAATTCAAAAAGTCTAATTTCTTAGTTTGCCCACTGTCTGAGATGCCGTTTTTGTTTTTTTATAGATCCGTTTATTATCCCAAGTCTGTTATTTACAGTCGTTTCTAATTATCCCGAGTCAAGTCCAGTGAGGTCGAAGCTACTCCTAACGCATGGTAAAGTGATTGGTAGGGCAGAGCTCTGCGAAACACCACGTTGGTGATCATTTAGCAACATGTGCCCAGAATAAGAATAAAACCCACACAGATAATCACTTCAGCACATACACAGTCGGAGCCCTGTGACAGCCCTCAAGAAGGCTGATGGCTAAGCTTTTCTGGATCAAGGTCTCTTGTATTTGGCCCCTCAGCCTCGCTTGGCAGTCTGCTTTCAGACTCCACCGGGAGCGGAAGATTTAGAGTGAGACACGTTACTGGAAGAACACACACACACACACGCACGCACACACACACACACACACACACACACACACACAAAACAAAAACAAATGCACATGAAGAAGAAAGGCCTCTCTCCATGTTGCGAGGTTTCTCAGGGATCAAGCACGCCATTGCCTGGTAGATTCAACATTATATGTTCGGCTCTGTTCTGTAACCTTTAATGCATCGTTCCCTGTATTCTGAAACGTCATCAGCTGAAAATCTATTTAAAGGAAAAGTTAACATGCTACTAAAGTTACTACTGCTTCTAAAAATGGCCGGCCCAAAAACCATCCAGGGGTTTGCAATAAGTTAATGTTTTCTGGTGTCTGGAAAACCTCCTGACACCAGGAGATTGTTGAGTCAATCTAGCAACCCCAGTGAAGCCCTGCCCCTTACCTAGCAACACAATCTGACCTCCTGCAGGTTTAGTCAGCCGGTTTTACGTGTTGTAAAATGGCTGCTGGAAAAGAGGAGTGTTTTGTTGCCCACTAGCCACCCGGAAGACACTTAATGCATTCTTGTCGGTTGTTCAGGAAGCTCCACTTCTGCTTTTCGAAGATGTCCTGTTGCATAACTGCACATCTGTTTGCAACCATTTTCACGCGAGAGTGTAAAATTTGGGTGGACGTGGCCAGCGGTGGCTTATTTGGATTTAAAGTGACAAGAGGCCCTAAAACGGCTCAAAATTACATAGAAATTATTTTGCGCAAAAACATAATGAACACGTTACGTACAGACTTATCCTAACCTGTTCATGGAAGAATAATTAGTTACCTTAAACAACAAAGGAAAAAAACTTGAATGTCTTCTTGATTTTTAATGAGAGAAAACGGTTCCTCTGCAGGTTTTTGCACCCTGATTGTGGTCCTGCTCACCTTAGACAAAAAATGCCAGTCAACATAAACCCATACCTTTTGTTTGGATAGCAGTAAATGCAACACCTCCCATTAGGCAGCCTGTGTTGCAAAGTGCCTGGAAGCCCGCGCACAGCCACAGTCACACCACGATGGGACTGATAAAACGATCAAATGGCAGCCGAGCGCTGATTACAAGGACTGATTCAGCATCAACAGATGTTGTGTGATCATAAACAAGAGGATTTTTGTCAGAGCCATGAATCAAGCTGCCTGCCCCAATGCTGCAGTGCGCCGCACGGAGCCTCGTCAAGGTGCTATTATTATTCCGGGCGAACTTGTGTTTCAACTCTGAGGAGAGACCAGATGGATAAACTAAAGCTCGGGCTGACTCACACTGTCTCTTTGATCACAAGCGAGAGATTCAAAAAGTTTCTTCAGCAGCGAAAAAAACTTCAAGTGTAATATCTTCCCTCCTCATTGCGCTGTCTCTGTGTGCTGCTCCTGCTGCAAAACTCTTAAGATGCCCAATGCCACGACTGCACTGCTGTCACTACCCACACGGCTGATAAAATCCATTGATATCACTTATATCTGGATTTTCTTGCTCTTATCAATTTGATGGCATCTAGAGATCTGTTTGGCTTATCGAACTGGCACAAACGCAGCGAGAAACCTAATTTAGCCAAAGCTTGATCAATATTGTGTTTTCTTAATCTTTATTTGATATTTGAATAAATTCTCAAGGCACACTGCTGGCTAACTCTATTACACACTTCTGTGATTTGCCTTGTACTTGAGAGATTATTCATACTCGCAGCGCGGCTTATTCTGTTTGTCCATAACTGTCTGATATGTAGAAAATCGCTGCTAGATTAAAGAGTCGCAAGATTAAAAAAAAACCAACTGAACCACTATTACATGCGTGGATAAAATAAAAAAAGAATTCAGATGTTGTGTTCAGCAGGCAGCCCTGAACCGACACTAAATGCTAATTAGGTTCAGTTTAGTAACTTTCTTGCCCATCAGCCACGAGCCTGAGCTTGACAGACATGTTTGATGTCTTAAATAACTTAATTTGTCACTTTAGACTCTACACCTTGTGTTTCAGTGGCACAAGAAGCTGTTTTAATATTGCCTTCCTGCACAGCTATTACTATAATATACACCATCACCAGTTAAACCACTTTGCCACAGTGTGTTTTTTTTGTGGGGGGATGAGGGCATTCAAAAATATTCAGATATTCATCTCTGCCAGGGATTTTACCCAAAAACTAATCAGATATTGTAGCAATCACCTGAAAATAACACTTATTAAACCCATAATACAGACTACTTAGATTAAGACTCACTCACGTCTAGATGTTAGATGCTTGACGAGACTCAAACTGACCACAGCCTGACCTGATTTAATTTTGTAGTGATTATTTGACCACTTGGAGGCTCTAGCTTATGAATAGAAAGCTCAACTCTAGATTATAGGCAATGTTCAAATTTAGAAAAAGCAACTAAATGTTTATTCTACGCACTGTAACCGGATGTACACAAACTAAACATGGCAGGCCATATGAAGTCACACGTGACGGTATTTTTGATACGCCAACATACATGGCAAGATGAGAAGCAGTGGAACAGCAACTTTAAGCCCTGAACTTTTCAACGCCCTCTTCAAGTCAAGTCATTTCAAATCAAGTTTATTAGCATAGCAGATTTCAGCAGTTCAAACTTTTTTACAATAAAAAAACAACATACAGTAACCAATTATGAAACAAGCAATGAACATTACATTTTGTCATGAGGGATAACAAAATGTTTGTTATTGCTTGTTTCATAATTGGTTACTGTATGTTGCTGTCCTCAAAATCACCAGGTAAATATATTGAACAATGTTCTGGTTATTATTAATCAATGGCAACTCTAAACAGGTGGGGGTTTTAAGCCTTTATTTAAAGGAACTCAGTGTTTTGGCTTTTTAGCAGTTTTCTGGAAGTTTGTTCTTTCAGAGAGGATAAAAAACTTCATATGACATCAAGATACAGCCAGAATGTAGATGGTCTTTATGGGGCCCTCAGGGTCACACGAAGAGCACAGCAATCGTCCCATTAAGCAAGACAAAGTGTAAAACCATGAGGAAGGATTTGATGGTGCAGTGGTCCTGGGTGCATTATGGGGCCCCAGTGACACCTTGGTCCACACCAGGTTGATACTGTAAGTAAGATAATACTTGGTGATTAAGCTGCCATCCTCGCCATTTCATCTAAAAAATATTCAAATATTCAAGGGCTGTAGCAAACTCTCATCATGCTTTTTACAAAAACAATTGGCGCTGCCCAATTGCCCTCTGTGCTTCGTTCTCCTTTTGGATGAAAAAGGAAAATGGAGACTGTGACAAAGTAATTCAAACAAGCTAGTGCAAATCATATACAGGACAGGAAAAAAAACCCCACACATAACATAAGATAAACACTTAATGGATTTAGATGAAATGGAAGAAAGGTAACCTGCACCATAGTGTAGAGTTATCAGCACTAAACATTGAGTTTATTCTCATTTTCTCCAGATTCCTACCACAGTTCACTAAACATGTCTGTTAGGTTTGTTCAGTCTCTCTCACACTCTAGTTAGGTGTGTGTGCATTAGTCCTGTGTGTGTCTGTGTTGTCCATGTGATGAACGGGCGACCTGTCCAGGGCGACCTCTGCCTCTCTCCCAACGACCACTGGAGACAGGCACCAGCTCCCCTGTGACCCTGCAAGAACAAGCGAACATTGATGAGGGATGGAACTGAAGACAAATAACCGTTTGTAGGGGAGTTTTTTCTCCCCAAGCTTAGCTTTTTTTTGTTTTTTTTTTTAATCAAAACACTGTAGGTTGCTCCAGATGTATTTGGGCCAAGTCTCACTCGGTGTTGAAGGGACCGAGTGAGACGATGAAGCCACGTCTAAGCAGCCAATCCGGGTAGGGACAGTAACTTTTATAATCAGGCGGTGTAAAAGTCCTCACCCAACTGCAAAAAGGTGTTCTCAAACAGCACCAAGTTCCATGTACGTTTGTTTACTTTTTCCTCCTCAACTTCTTCTTCTTTAATGGTTTATTGACAGCTGGCAAACAGCTAACTGGTATCTCCGATTACCCTTCAAGCTATCAACCTGATGAGTTTGCTAATCAGTTCAATGCTTCCATTTGGCTTTAGTTGGTTTGACAAATCCTGTAGTCTGTTATCCCTCATGAACTGATAAGTTTGTGATTCTTGTGAAAGTTGGGTAGAGTGCCATCTAGCTTAAGGACTAGTAAATGGTGTTCAAATGAAAATGTCTTAAAAAAGTCAACGATGTAATGAAGCAACAAGACTTAAAAGGACTTTTAAGTCATGTTGAAACTAAACTACCACACAGTTATTGCGTTTGATACAACATAGAGGCAGCTACCATAAGGAACAAGCATTGTACAGTATTTAGAAGAAAAATATGTAGGATTGTATTTGTTTGAACACTAGTACGAAGAAGTGAAGAAGCAACTTTCTGCTCATAAAGATCTCTGTTCATACATTTTTAGAAAGAGATTATTTGATTTTGTGCTAAAATGTTAAACCTTACCTAGACTTTCTATGTAAAGATTAATTTTTTTTCTTGCTTCTGATCAGTTTAGCCATTAGGGTTGAGTTGTTCCAGTAAGATTAGTGTCACATCCAGGATGATGAGAGCCACGCGTCCTGCAGTGCTTGTGGACAGAGTCGAACTGCGACTGGAGACCACCTCATTATGGTGTTAATTGGTTTGGTCACCTGCGCTCTATGCGTGCGAGTGTGTGCGTGCGTGTATCTGTGTGTGTCTGTCTGTATCTCTGCAGAACACGTTGCATGTCCATTGCACACCTGCAATCCTACATTTTATTGGATGTCTCGGGGGAATAAAAGCCAAAAGAATTGTGGGGTCAAAAAGCGACTCGCTGGAGGATCTTGAATCTCCTGGGTGTACGTGTGTGTGTGTGTGTGTGTGTGTGTGTGTGTGTGAGAGAGAGAGAGAGAGAGAGGGGGAGAATCAAAAACAGACAGGCATTGTGATGAGATGCTATTTGATATTTGATTGATACACGAACGTCTCTAATTGGTCCGCCCTGCAAGAGAGATGGCTCCCAGGCACAGCTGTCATTTGGTGGGATGTACGCTGATGGGTCCCTGCATCATCAGTGACCTTTTTGAAAACGAAGGCTTGCGCCGCACAGGGCCGTCTTGTTGAACACAGCGTGAGGCAGCTCAGTTGTACAAATCAAGCATTCGACCTGACTCCACTCATCACTGGTTTCTGTCACAAATTTCTTATCTCATTAAAAGATATGACATGGGAATCTTTTTGGCATAAAACGGATATAAAGGCTTTAAAAAGTGTTTTTCTTTGTCCTGTGTGAGGTTGAAACAGCATCCAGATTTCTGTATGAAAACATTACTGTTCCAACAGGTTGCCAAGGAGAATAACTAAGGCGAAAGCGAGTCAAGTGTTCACAATGGCATCTATTCTCCTCTGTAATATTTGTTGCCAGCTGCATAAAGCTGGGTCAGGTCAGGCCCTGAGCACATTCAAGCATAAATGTCAAGTTCAGCCGCAGGTGAAAACGTCCGCGCTCCCCGGCTGCCCGGGAAGGTGTGACCGGCTCACTCACCAGATCCATTGATTTTTCTTGAGACCAATTACCCCGCCGTCAGAGATCTCACTCAGAAGTTCCGAGCGGTCGGTAGCTTGGTGGGGGTGTTGTGAGGGGCAGGGGAGGGGGCAATTCTTTGGCTTTAATCACACATCAATGCAAGCCCCTCTGAGCAATCTCCACTGTTTATCCCGAGCCCCGGCCCTTTGCCAGCTCCGTATCGATTACCGCCCCGTTGCAGCCGTGTGCTGCGATTCCTTGATATCTGGCGCCCGTCCCCGAGCTGTCCCTCGGACTCCGTCTCGCCTCATGGGAGGTGACAAAACAGCCGGAGGGAAACCAAGGTTTTCTGCATGAAAAAGCCATTGATTCAGAGAGACGGTGACACCATTCCGCACCACAGAATGACAGGGTGTACCCATGGCTTATGGGGAAACTGGGAATAATCTGACGATAGCCTTAAAGCTGTAGCATTTAACTTTTGACAAAAACATGTTTCTTCCATATTTGCTAATACAGTCACCATGATGCAACAGTATAATATGAAACAGTCTCATGTGCAAAATCTGCCTTTGCACATGAGTTACATCAAGTAGTCCGTCTAGTCTTTCGCGAATTTCTGGCAAAATCAATAGATCTCTGCTTTTTTTTTTTTTGTTTGCCACTAATGGATAATTAGGAGTTTAATGCAAATTTTCCACAAAAAGACAGTCAAAATCTTTGTGCTTAAGTGACTACCTCCCACCTGCAGGTGGCGGTATTTCTTGCTTTTAAGACATTACAGCCTCAGCCTTACCTGATGTCATGTCATTGTCTCTGATCGATACAGCGAGTAATAAAATGTCACATTTACCTTTGTACATCAGCGTAAATGTTGCAAAATTCCTTCCAAATATTTCAAAATTAACATCACAAATATATGATTTTGATTGCAAAAAGATCACAACCACAATTGTGTGAAATCCTGAAGGTATTGGTCAATGTGAAAAGATGTTCAACCTTACTTGCTGAATGCGTAGACAGCTATTTATTCTTATTTTAGCAATTTGTTAATGGGTTTTATCAACACGTTCTGGAACAAAGGGGCCCTTGAGAACATTGAAATGGCCCAAATGGAAAATTAGTTTGACCCTCCTGATTTAATGTAGATGATTAAATATGAAATGCACAAAAAAAAAAAAAAAGTGAAGTGTTGCTTCTAACTGTTCAGTTGCAGTAAACTATTCCGGCCTTTTTGTAGCAGACTGCCTCATACCTGAAGATAGATGGGGAATAGTTTGCCACTAACAGCAGTTTTATTACCGCATCATAATTTGGCTCTCTAGTGTCTCTCTGGACCATCAGAGAGCCAAAGCACTTCATGTGTGCTTAATGTACACATGAAGTACTTTGGCTTCATGCATTTCTGGGTTTTTTGGGGGGATTTTTTTGCATGACAATACACTTTCATTAACTGTGAGCACGACACATTATCCCCCGCCCTGTTGTGTGTCCAAACAGCAGTGTGCGTGTGGTGGGCGCGGGTTTGGCTGAGTCACCGGAGCTCTGGCAGGTTTGAGGTGGACGGGGCCGAGATGAGGTGAGGCGAGATTGGATGAAGCGGAGGAACGGACGTGGGAACCCTCTCTCCTGTTCTCCCATCTGTTCTGCTCGGCGGAGGTGCAAGAGGTGACGGAGCTGCTGGGTATGTTTGTGTGCGCGGTGCGACGGCAAAAACCCAAAGAAAAACGCAAGCGCACGGCGCTGTATGTAAAGGAGAAAGACCTAAACGTTGCCGTCAAAGCGTTCCTGTTAGTTGCCATCAAAGGGAAGCATGAGAGCTTAACGTACAGACACATTCCTACACACACTCCCACCAACACACAGCCCTGAGCCACAGATGGCAAAGTGAACGGGTTAGGGCTTCCTGAAGTCTGTGCCTGAGTGTCCTGCAGGCACCATCTCTGGAGCCAAATTTTATCTTCCTCCTCCTCTTCACCTTCTCCTTCCCTGTTGACATGACACTCATTCATCACCTGCAGACAGGGAGTCTGCTTTGCAGCCATTAGTATGCAGCTGGCGTGTCAATCTAACCTTGGCTGAAGGTGCGACTTGCTCCGAGGTGTTCTGCCTTGTTTCAGGTCCTGATGTTTTTTGGTATTCTGAACTACTTTATTTCTGCATTCAGAAGCCATTTTCAGATGCAGTTTCCCCCCAGAAAGTAAATGACTTCCTCACTCTAAGATTGCATTAAGACATTGGAGATCAGTGGCTGATTTCTATATTCAGTTTTGTTTTGTGTGTGTGGGCTTGACTTTTAGATATCTATTAGTGTTCAGTGGCTGTTATGTAAAAGAAAAAAACATTGACTTGTCTGAGCCCAATGTTTTCAAGACTTGACTTGGAAGCGTTGATTTGTGACTCTGGGGTGGTCTGTGACTTTGCACATACAGGTAGGGGAATTTTTAATTTTCCCAGATAACCCTCCCACTGTCTTCCCGCTGAAGAGATGGGGTTGCTAGGACCCCACAAACGTTTTTCAGCAGGGTCGCACTCCGTTTTTATGAGGGGTTTTTTGTGTGTGTGTGTGTGGTTCCGGGATCTGATGGTCTGACGGGTTCATTTTCATGCTATCTGACCGTGACATTTGCTTCACTCCACCTGAGCATCGCTCTAAAACCATGGGAGAGTTAAATATGTTTATTTCATAGTTAAAAAAAATCTTCCTTGGCATCATTACTGACCATTTTTATAGTCCTTTCAGACCTTATCTTCTCAGTAAGCAATGTCTAAGACAGTCTTCTTTGAGAATACAGAGACTAAAGTCATGCTAACATTGTGCCCTGCCATAGCTAACCCTCCCATCACTGCCTAGAAAAGATTACTGTCATGGATTGGACAGTAACAGTAGCTGAATTTCCATTAACCACAAATTTGTGCAAATTGAAATTCCAAAAATAAATTTGCTTAATGGAAACACAGTAATTTTGAGACTTTTTTATTTTTATGGATGAGGTTGTTTTTCAGTCGTATCTAGGGTTGCCACCTTTCAGAAATCAAAATAAGGGACGCCCACCAAACTTGTACTCCAATCAGAGTAGCATACCTTCAACATTTTTATACTTCAGTAGATTTACTTAAGCTTTAATGAAGTAGGTGTAAAATGTATTTGGTAAAAATCTACTTAAGTACTGAGTAATTGATCATAACACCTGATTTAATATTCAAATATTCAAAATGTGTCCTCAGACAACTCAAAATATAAAAGTTATGTGAACATTGTGGTATTAAAAATAATATTACCAAAATATTTATACTAATAAGGAGTTAGGTTTGGAGGCTGGTTCTAGACCAAATGTACCATTATGGGGTGGAGGGGGGAGAGGTCTTTTGTCTCCTGCCACGACAATTTAGCTGACCTTAATATTTCCTGTTTTTTTTGGTCATTATTGTTACACTTAGTGTTATGTGTGTGATAGGCGTGTCTGTTGGACATTTATAGAAATACGGAACAAATCATGTCCCGTATCGGTTCAATACAGGACTTAACATTTATCAAATACAGGACGATCCCTGTATTTTACGGACCAGTGGCAACCCTACCCTGTATATTTCTGAGAGTTTTTTCTTTTAGCTTCATGATGTTTGATAAAAGTTAAAACTTCTCAGTGTTTGACATTGTCTAGCAAAATGTTTTTACGTCAGGCTACAATAGAATGTTCAGTTCCAATGGTATCAATGACATCAGCAGTGATGTCATCACTCTATGATATCACAAGGGAATCTCTCTCTTGAATGTAGCTCACAGACTGTTTTCTCAGACTTGTTCCACAGTTCTATCGGGACAGATCACTCTTCAGAGCACGTTCAAATTTATCGAAAAGAGCCAGATATCGATTCCAGATATTACACACCTTTCAGAGAAGTGAGAATTTACCAGAATATCGACATGAAGCAACAACAGATTGGTTGTGAACATGAAGCTTTTCCAGCTGAGCGTTCATGGGTCGACATGATGGACCTCAACATCCAAGTCGACTACGACGCTATCATTTTCCCTTTGGAAGATGACAGCGACAGCCCCATTAAGCCAGAAGATGAATCAGCAGAGGTCCAGGGGGAATCGGGTCCTTCCGGCGACTTGGAGAGTCCAAGATTATTGGAAATCGAGCAGAAAACGACTCCCTCTGCTGGCTTCAAGATCACCCCCTTAGTGGAAGATGTGAAAGAGATGAGCCAATATGTCAAAGATCTCACAAAGCAGGTAGACGATCTTAAAAAAGAATTGCAGAGTAAGATTTTTGAACTCCATGAGAAAAGAGACCGAAGGATTGCATATCAGGCTGAAGTCAAATCACAGCAGGAGGAGATTAAAAAACTCCAAAAAATGTTGGAAAAAGAACGTCACCTGCAAGTCAAATGTGACCATGGAAGAAATGTACCAGAGATTACAGGTGTATCAAAGGTTTCTTGTTCTTCCAAAGTTATAACCAACAAGAGTATTCTTCAACAGCTGGACTACGTCAAGAGGGAGGCTGAAAAATACGCCTCCCACAATAAAGGTCTGGTAGAAGTTATGGTTGAAGAATACAGAGTGAGACTGAAATATGAGGAGCAGCTCAAAAGTCACTTTGAGCAAGTTTGCAAATTCAAAGCACAGGAGGAAACAGTGAAATCTCTGCAGGGTCAGGTTGCAGACCTGAAGGTGGAGTTGAAACTTGCTCTGGAAAATAACCATCATAGAGTCTCCACCCAACCAGAGGTCCCCCTGCAAACGGAGGAGACCAAGCAAAGACAAACCTTGAATCAACGAGGGGTCTCTGTGCATAGCCTGGCTCGTCCTTTGCACTGACCCACATCCAGGTTGCAAACAGAAGGCTCCCTACAAACAGAGGAGACCAAGAAAAGACAGACCTCCAATCTACCAGGGAGGTCCGAGGAAAGATGGACCTAATATGATGGACCTAGTATGACACTGGACATATAATGGCGCGTTCACACCAAACGTGTTTTGAGCGTCAGGCGGATCTGGTTTATATTCAAAGTCTATGTGGAGGTAAGGTAAGGGTAAGGTCATTTTATTTATATAGCACATTTTCAGCAACAAGGCAATTCAAAGTGCTTTACATGAGTTAAAAGGAAATACAAACAGGAGGCCCGGCTCGGCCGTTGCAGCACGTTTCGAGCGTCTAGCGCAGCATTGGACACTCCACACAGACTCTGAATGTAAACCAGACTCGCCCGACACTCAAAACGTGTTTGGTGTGAATGCTCCATTAGAATGTTCAGTTTCAGTGGTGACAATGACATCAGCAGTGATGACATCACTCTTTGATGCATCAAAGGAATCTCTCAAATGTAGCACACAGCTGGCCCAGTACAGGTTCACATTCTCAGGTGAGAGAGACTCATCTGGTATGAAGTTAACTTTTCATAAATGGAATTACATTTATTAATTTAATCAAAGTATGTCATGAATATGTGTGCATATATTCCATCTTAAGTCCAGAGCATGCTACTTTTTTTTTTTGCTTTTTCCACCACTAGATGATATGCATATAGCATATAACGTAAACAACATTATTCAGAGATGCAATGAGTTTATAGCAGCTGTGTAAATGATCTAATCGTCTGTTGATTAGCAGTCCATGTTAACCACAGATATAGAGGGCCCCAAAATAAAATTTTGCTTAGTCTATATGGAGGCTTGGGCTGGCAGCCCTGATGCCAACATCTCCAGAAAACATAGATTAAAGAGGGGTCCTTGATCTCCTGCCATGACTATTTAGCTGACCTTAATATTTCCTGTGTTTTATTTTGGTCATTATTGTTACATTTAGTGTTGATGTGTGTGTGATAAGCGTGTCTATTGGACATTTATAGAAATACGGAAATAATCGTGTCCCTTATCGACTCAATACGGGACGAATCTGTATTTTACGGGACGGGTGGCAACCCTAGTCATATTTAATAATTTTTTTGGCATCATGTGTCACGTGATCATCAGCCAGATGTTACTATTGGTGAAAACAACAAAGAAGACAACAAGAAGTGGTAGGAGGATGACAGTTTTTTTTTTTTTTTTGGGACAATGTGCAGCTGGCTCCACCAGAGCTCTCACAACATCAAACGGTTCAAATGTTAAAACATTGTGTATCATTCTTAAGTGTTGAATCTACAGCTCTTCTATAAAAACTTCAGTTTCCCCATAACACAGCATATCATAGCCTCTCCCAACTAATAAGGGGCTTGTCACTCCAACGCTTGAATAACATGACATCTCCTCTGATGGCTGATAGATGAATTAATAATAAGTTTCTTATGCTGCCCATTATATTTTGAGATCTCAAGATAACTAACTTTTATCTTCTTGTAAATGTTTACATCTGCCACTGCAATGATTTTTTGCATGACAAACTTATCCAAGCGATTTTAACTTAATTTTTTTATTTCGTGGAAACAACACCAATGCAAAATTGTGTTTTGTTTTCAACATCAGCAGAATATTAATAAAAATTTGTGCATATTTATAAAAGAAATACAGCTACTGTAGTCGGGGGGAAAGAGAAACTCCTTCAAATGATTTGTGAATGATGAGGTAGACACCAGTAGCCCGCCCTCTGCTGGCCCCTCCACCACCTAAAACACTATCCTTTGCCTACTTGATTGCTCTGCAACAACAAGCTGCTGGAACCAATGCAATTTGAACAAAGTGATAATGGTGAATTACAAGAAATTAGTCATTTATAAATTACAGCCTCTCGTCTCCTTATCTCCACGTACCAGCCTCCTGTTGTTGCTCAATAATAGTGCTCACTGTGGCGTAATAGTGACAACTCGACAACAAAAGCAGTTAGTTTATTAGGCTCGCTACTAAAAAACAAAAATAAAAAAAGGTGCAATTTTACATTGAAGTTGTTAGAGAGGAGAATCTTCAATTAATCATTTATGCATCTCATGCATGTATGTAAAAGTGCTGCTATTCATGAAATATGCAAAATAGCATTTAGAGTCTTTTTTTTAAAGTTTGCCTATCAAAACATAAACAGACATGGCATTAGCATTTCGTTTAAAAATAGAAAAGAGTTAAATCTGAGCCGATATAAAAAAGCCCCCTTGAAATCAGCAGATGGGGAATAGATAAGTGAGCATTTCATCAGCGTGTAATTCATGTTTTAAAGAACATGTAAGATTATTTTTTAAAAGTCCAGATGAGAACAAGGCTGATGTGGGAAAAATGCCTTTATTCTGAAAGATGTTGTGAAACCACATTGGATCTGGTCTGAAAATAGATCAACTATCCAGAGACTTCCTTCCTGGGCCATTCTTTCCAGTCGGTTCCAGGTGTGGCCCATCTTTTAGACGTTTGTCGCGTACCTTTGGGGGTTCCGCCTCAGAGCTTATACTTGTTTGTAGCTCCTATATATTCAATCTATCTTTTGCACACACACAAAAAAAAAAAAAAAAAAAACACCTAACAAATAGAAGTAGAAGACATCGCACCAACAATGATCTTCATGTACAGAGAACAGATGATTTTGTTTTGGTGTGAAGCAAGAGAAAAGGAGCAGAGCAAGAATCTGGTGAGGAACTGTGTTGCCTGGTGCTTCACAAACTGAAAACATCATGGACTCGGGGAAGTCCGGACCAAACTTATGACCAGTTCAGATCAACCAAAGGAGACTGTTCAGCAAATGTTTGCTCCTCTAAAAGTCCATGTCCAACAGACTCAAACTCTTTTGTCTCTTATGCCATCATACTTTTTAATTCCTACCTGGGGTGAATGGAATGTGGAGAACAAACGTGTACGGCTAATAAATGTTAATAGTCATTGACCATATGATTGCGTAATTTGACATTTTGGAAATAAATTTGCTTAACTGAAACACCAATTAGTGAAAAAGTCTTGTTTTTTGATAAAACGTTTTGGCTCTTCAATAAAGTGGTTTTTCTTTTGGCCGTTCCAAAATTTCACAAAGCTGCAATAGAAACTCTTTTTTTTTTTTTTTTTTTTTTTGCATCACACTAAGTCACATGATCAAAAACTGGACGTTACCACTGGCGGAAACCACGAAGAAGACAACAGGAAGTATTTGGTACTTGCAGCATCATGGCGCGGCCTGATTTTTAATAACTTATCACTTGAACAAACTTATGAAAGTCTGATTTTACTTGCATTTCTTATTTTCTGTAAACACTGCAATTGCAAAATTGTGTTTTCTTCCCCCCGACATTGTAATAGACAGTTTTGTGCACTTTTGTAACGAAAACCCAGCTAATAACAGTTCATTAGCTGCATTACTCTTCTGCATTTTTAAATACATTTACTGATCGCAAGTACTTTTTATGAATGTGGCTGTATATATGTGTGGTTATATGTGTATTTGTGTGTGTACATATCCATATTGTACATTAGCATATACATTATACTTATTTTCTATGTCAAGCACACACACCATTAAGATCTGGTGTAGATATTGCTGATACGTCTTTGTAATTTCCTCTTTATATATTTATTACATTGTTTCTTTTATTCATATATATATATATTGATAAGCAGCTTTTTCTGTTGATGTACTGCTGCTGGAAACAAAATTTCCCAGGGGAGTCTTCCTGAGGGATTAATGAAGTCTAATCTAATATTGAATCCAATTTACATCAGCAATTGTCAAAGTCTGGACTCTGATCCAGACTGAGCAGCAAGTCAAACTAGATCTCAATCAAGCCATATATTTAGAGCCCGCTTAGAGTCCAAACCAACGGCCTTGTGGGAGCATAGCACCGTTTCTCCTGTGAAACCAGTCATTAGTAAATCCAACATTGAGAGGACACAAGCTCCCCTTGACCCAGTGTCACCAACCTCAGTAAGGAAGTTGACTTCCACTTGCAACTGGTTGTCTTAAAAGTTAATATAAATCGGTAACTGACCAACTGATTTGCATAATCAGCCATCTGCAGGTTAATCGCCATCTGCATGTAATTAGCCATCTGCTGTAGGAGGGAGGAATAATGCTGTGACAGACAAAAAGCAAATTAACTATGAAGCATAAAACACTGATTATCAGAACTACAACTGAGCTTCTAATGGTCAGTTTGTTTCTATAAAGGTCACGGTTCTACCCCTCTGTCTTCACTATGGGTCATTTAACAAAACAGATTTAGCTAGGTATTTATTAGTTTTTGTTAATTTTTTTTTTTTGGCAATTTGATTTGTATGGTCCAATTAACGACCTACAACAACAATAATCCAAAAGAAAGATTGATCTGCACCCTGGATGCAGCTGGGAACAATTACCTCATGATGCCTGTTAGTGGTTTGAGACAGAGGTAGTGACCACCGTTGAAGGAAATGTCCAGGTTAATGTAATGGCATCAAAATTAAAAAAATTCTGAAATGGCTATTTAAGGTTTCTTTCCAATCATGATATACGAAGAGTTTTAGCAATCAAGGTTGTTGCTAGTTGCTAGGTTAGGCTAACAGAAAGCAACACAGTTATAAACTCAAAAGAAGATCTCAGTGACATCTGTAAGCTCAAATTTATAAGGCTTGCAACTCAAACCGATGTCTTTTTGCGAAATTCATTTCTTTTTACCTGCCTGCTTCTCGCCATAATCCCACCTCCCCTGAGTCTCTCCAAACAGGTGACATCCTGTGCTGCTCCTGGTTTCAAATAATCTCATACAACAGATGGGTCTCTTTCCGTGGCCCTGCCAGCAAGGCCTGAACTTCGCCGCAGGCCCCTGTGGCAGCACAAACACAAACTCCACCGATGCCAGAAGAAGGGTCCAGCTTTTCGCAGCACTTCTCACTGTAGTCACCAAAAAATGTGGGTGGGATATGCACTTCCTCCACAATTTCCTGTGTCTGTTCAATGGCTGTAGGATGGCCTGGGAGAATCAGAAGAGCTTGGCACTTTAAGCATTGGGCCGCAACAACAGGTGGGTGAAGACATGAGCAACAGGCATGGAAGTTATTTCTGTCGAATTTGTTTGTGTAAGACATGTGTTATTGGGATTCTGGGAGTAAAAAAGGGAAATTCAGGAATAACGGCAGCAAAGTGACAGGCATTTGAGACATTCACTTCAAACATGTAAAAGACCTAGATGTTGCTCAAAAACATGTTTAACTTCTTCAATTCATGTTTAACAGACAAAACTAAGCTGAGCAAAACTGGAGTACTGTAGTCAGATGCAGAAACACAGAACATACATTTCTTTATTTAGCGAATTTTGTTCAAGGTGGACTTTGTCGTATGTCACTGAACCATTGACCAGTGTTGTGGTCAAGACCACCTAACCTGAGACCAAGACCAGAGTGTAACGAGACCAAGACAAGACCAAGACCGGAGGAAGTCGAGTCAAGATCAAGACCAGCGCCCCACGCTACATGACACAATAAAATGTAAAATATGGTCAAAATTGCTTCTCAAATTGA
Organism: Poecilia mexicana; assembly: GCF_051168715.1. Classification (NCBI taxonomy): domain Eukaryota; kingdom Metazoa; phylum Chordata; class Actinopteri; order Cyprinodontiformes; family Poeciliidae; genus Poecilia; species Poecilia mexicana. The sequence continues at coordinate 5,661,545 of NW_028263390.1, read as the reverse complement.
TCTGAAAGCTCCATATTCCCATAAAAACTCCTAGATATTAAATACTTAATACATTTTACCAATATTAAATATTCCATCTCTGTGCTACAATCCGTGGTGGCCTTATGCCATCCCTAAAAAGATAACGCCCTGGGTGTTTGCCCATATTGCTCATGTCAGAAACCACCACTATCTGCACCATTAAACATAGCAATTGAGGCAAAGCCCTGACGGTAAATAACGCTCAACTATGAACACTGACCAAGGAGCAACAAGCAAGAAGTAACCAAGATGCTCATCGTGACTGTTCTCACCCTCTCTCCCACTACATGAAGCCAGGCAGTCTGACACCATGGCACACATTACAGCTGCCACTTTGAATGAAAACAATCAAAGAGCAATGTGCATTCTTTCGTTCTTGTGTTTTAGTTATTTGTTAATTTAAAAAATATCAATGTACATAATTAAATACAATAATGATAGCTACTGCAGTGTTCACAGAGCATTACAAGAACAAAGAACGGTGTTCTGCCAGGTCAGCATACGCTGTCAGATCGTCATATGCTTAGCACAAAGTCAAGGCTATATCTGTCAGACACGTCATCACCATAAGATTTCATTTAATCAGCAACATAGAATCATGACGTAGATCACCATACACTTTGTTATTAACAGTTGTATTGCATCCTGACTTAGCGGTTAAGTAGGTTAATGAGTTTTACACTGGTGTGTTTTGTAGCTGACTCCAGCTGCAGCCAGACCCTGCTTTAAATACACTTTGAAACCACGACCGCGGGGAGCTGCTGGAAGGCCGTTCCTCTGCAAACCGATCCCTCTCGTGTCCGGAAGCAGATGTTAGCTTGCATGGGCGTACGAGCGTGACCGCTCTCCAAATTAATCACGCCCGCTTTTAATGTCTACGTACTCGCTGCTGAGTCAGTTGTAAAGTTGAGCCAAGTTCGAGAGGGAGGAGGAATGCTAAGCAGCAGTAAGCTCCTGGGGAGCATGGCCCGGAGAATTTCGGAGCGCTTAAGAGGAATGCTCCTCCCTTCGCCACCTCACTTCAACGGCTTTTACACCCCTCCATCAATCCTCCTGTTATGCCTCCGCTTCCTCGTTAATACCGTCCCAGGATCTCCCTCCGTCTTCTCCACCGGAGCGTTTCTTGCCTCCACTGCCCCCCTCCTCAGCGATGCCCTCTTAACACTCTTCTCTTAAAGCTCAGCTACTGCCAGCGTGCGAGGAAAGCTGCTCCTTTTGTGGTCTGCTGAAAAGGACCCCGGAGTGTCTGTGTGTGTGTGTGCACGTGGGTGTGTGTATGAATGAAAGGGTGATGGGGTCAGAACGATTGACACGGGCATCCATCAATTGCGAGCGCGCAGCGTGGCTGTCGCTGTCACAGAGATTTCAGTCAAGCTTGTCCGCATCAATTATATGTTGTAGATAACTGGGACATAACCACACACACACACGTACACACACACTTAAAGTGCCACCAGTCCCCCCTCCTTCACACACACAGCACCACTCATATTTAGCCTGAAATTTTTCGTCCAACCACACAAGTACCTAGACTCGACAACCTTGTCTCTCTTTCGGCTTTAGACGTAATAAAGACACAAAAGAACGGCGAGTGTTTTGAAGCCCAGCGGAGCGTGACAATGAAGAGCAGAAGAAGCCTTCTTAATAGCTCGAGTAACCCTGTCCTCTTCTGTGTCTCCCGCTAATGGATGGATAAATTTAGAAATATGGCCAAAAGAGAATGGAACAGAACATTGGAAATGGTTTCACCCTGAGGAATCGTTCTCTTTTTCTGTTAAGAATTAGAAAGAGCTTTCCCCTAATACACCTTCAAGAAATTTAAAGGAATAGTTGGGATTTTTTTTTCTTTTTAAATGAGGATTTCTTAACTTAGTCTCAGTAATAGTGCCCTTACCTGGATTAGAAAAATGTCTGTAAATTTGTGGAAACATTGGAAATTCTGAGCAGAGATGCCAAACAGGAAGTCACTTAGTTTTAGCAAGTTAAAACATTTCCAGTTGAAAAATAGACAAGGAGAGCTATTAAAATTGATGTCTCAAGTCTTCTTTTTGGAACCAAAATAGTGATTTCTGCCCATCTCACATTAAATTCAAATACATTCTGATCCAGCTATTGAAGAAATATTAACATCGTAATAAAGTTGAGCTTACAGCTTCCTATAAACTAAACTAATATAGATATTTAATTACAGTGGCCTGAGATCACATCCTTGAGGAACCTCACGTGATCTTTGGTTTCTCAGATTTATTTCTGCCAAATGACGCAAAGTTGTCCTTTACTAAAACCATGCAAACATTTTCAAATAAAAATGGCTTAAATCAGTTTAAAGTTGTTTCGATATTTAGACAATCCCGTGGATGGGATGCACTTGAACGCATCATAACAGCGCGTTGGGAAATCCGAGCGTGTTGTCACATCTCTTCTGCTGCGTAATGTTTGGGACTTGCTAAATGCTGCAGGTATTGCTGGATTTGGACGTAATCTGATTTTCCTCCAGTAGCAGTGATGCTGCATCCAGCTTGATTTTGCTTGGAGTGAGTAATTCACCTAACTGGAAAATGAACTGTGTGCCTCACTGCTGTTGGAAGATGTGTATGCAGACATACAGTTTTCTTTCACCTTTCTTTCTCCACGGTTAACGGCATTAAAACAATGTTCCCAAAGAGCAGGTTTGTTTTGGTCTCACTTTTTAAAGTAGCCTACGTTCCATTGCACTCTTAGTTCCACACATAAAAATTCTGCATATGTTCAGATGTAAAACAGTGCTGCATTTGTTGGGTATGTGTGCCAAACTGACGAGGAAATTCCATAAAATTATGGTACAAATATATGTACTGTTACACCCCTAGTGGATTTATTGCTGACTGCTAAGTCATTCTTTTTCAGGCAGTTTGATACAGAAACAATAAACTTCTGTAATGGAACTTTACATGATTGAAGAGTCATTCTGTAGCTGAAAGCTTAGCAACTTTCTTCTGTAAGCATAGCAGTTTAATCTCTCTCAACTCGGCGTGGATAATTTCAGTCTGCGTTGTGTTAAATTGCTTAAATCAGCGGGGCCCTCTGACTAGCTGTTAGCCTTCCAACACTCTGAGGTTTTACTCACTTTTCCGCCGATGCCATCTTCGCAGAAACTCACTGTATAAAACTGGAGCTCCCACTTTAAGAATAAAAACGACTTTAAACCACAACCTGAAAAAGGACCTGCAGCGTGGACTGTTGGTCATGGCGCGAGATGAGAGCACGCTGTGAGAGTTAAAACTCAGAACGACAAAATGATGTAGTGACGTTTGGGCATAAAACATGACAGAATGAGAGTGACAGAGGAAAGAACAGACCTGTGGGGGATGTTATCATCATTATGACAGTCATCCTAATGTACCATCTGGAGTAATGGCTTTTGGATGCTTCTTTGACCAAGCCTCGAGGTTACACTGATTTAATGATTTATTGACGGCGGCAAGCCATAAGGCCACACAGCCAAATTTAAGCTTCTAATCATTACGCCAAGTGCGTGTAATGTACAAGGTTTCAACAAAATTGGAGGTTTGAAAAACCAAACGTTGATCTAAGGTTACCGGGGCTACGTCAAAGGCAGCACCAGGCAGCAGAACTGCAGGGTCAGCTGGTTCCACCGACACCAGAACAACACAACTTCAGAGACTTTTGAAGGTGGAAAAATGAAGTTCCAAAGCTTGAATGCATGTGCAGTCTGTCTCTCCGGTGTTATTCACAGAACTTGAAACCGGTCAAGGTGAATCAGAAGCTCTGCAAAAGTCTTCACCCACAAAGTGAGTTCTGCTCAGCTGCGACGGCTTCATTGAAGTGAGAGTGGACAATTCTCAGGCTAGGAGAATTGTGCTATACTGAATTTACATTTGGCCCACATATGATTTTATTTATTTATTTTCTTTTACATTCTGTGAGTAGCTTGGCATTTGGGGAAATCCTGCTGATTTCCGGAGAGATTTTAAGATGATCAGATCTGTCGATTGAAGTCTTGCACAACAGTGTCCAAGAGGATAATCTCAGTCACGGCAGAAAGGGACTGACTCTGATTCTGCCATGGATCAGTCTCTCTTCACCTTTATCAAAAGAGAATTTTAAATAGTTTTTATCACTTGTTGTCCATGTATGCTTAAATATCATGTTTTCAGTCAAATAAATGCAGCTTTTATCTGTTTACTGCCAAATTATTTCAATCAGTCCCTACAGTTTCTTGAGAATTATCGTGGAAAGTCATGCAAAATCACCAAATCCCCGCACTTTTTAGGGCTAGCATAAAATTGGGAGTTTATTACAGATTTTTCTCAAAAATTGTCAAAAACTCTCTGACTTCTACTGAACAGCTGCCTCAGCCTTAACTGATGTCAGATTATAGTCCATGATCTATAGGGTGAGTAATAAAAAGTCACATTTACCATCATAAATAAGCGCAAATATTTCCAACTTATTACCACAAACACCTTGATTGTTATTGCAGAAAATCACAAAAAGAATCTCAAAATCCTGGAGGGACTGAAAAGATGTTCAATAATATTTAATTTGAACGATTTATTGATATTTTAACAGTTGTGAACAAGTTTTATCAATACATTCTGGCACAACTGGCCCTTTAAGAGCATTCATAATCTAGATTTGGCCCAAAACAAAAATGAGTTTGACACCCCTGGTATAGTCGGTCTGATTCAGTGATCAGCTTTGGACTATTGTTGTGCCGACACCAATGTTCACAAAGTCTTTTTCCCACATTCAAGTGAAGTCCAGATTTTTCATCCCAAGTCCAAGTCCAGTCTGAAGTCAAGACTTCTTGTATCCCAGTTTCAAGTCAAGTGTGGTCTTCAATCCCAAGTCAGGTCGATAGTGAAAGTCAAGTTTAGAGCATTTTTTGCCAAATCAGGTCTAAAGTCTTTTGTCACAATTTCAACTCACCTCTAGTCTTTCATCCTAAGTCCAGTCTGCAGTCTTTCCTTCGAACTCAAGTCAAGTCTAGAGTCTTTTGGCGTTTGTCCAAATCAAGTCTTTTTAGTGGAAGTCAAGACTTCCACCAAAAAGTGTTTCCTCCAAAGTTCAGTCTAGTAGAGTTTTAGCTGACATGCACGTCAACTCTAAAGTGTTTCATCACAAGTTCAGTTCCAATCAACAGTCCCCACCAAATGCCAGTCTTTCCTCTCAAGATAAAGTTGAGCTTGGAGTCTTTTGTGCCAAGTCGAGTCGCAGATCTTTTATCACAAGTCAAGCTCCATTTCTTCCTGTTCAAGTTTTTCTTCTCAAATCCAAGTCATGTCAAGATCTTATACCCAATGTCTGAGTGAGGTCTTGAGAATTAAACCCAAATAAATTCATGTTTAGAGCATTTTGTGCTGAGGCAAGACTATAGTCTGTCAACTCATGTTCAGGTCAAGTCTAGAGTCATTCATCACAAGGCCGAGTCGAGACTACAGCCTTTTGTTTTTCATCCCAAGGCCAACCCAGGACTCTAAGCAAGTGTACCAGTGTTATAATCCTTACCAGCCTGACAGGTTTTTCATACTGTATTTGTTTAGAACCAATAGCCCAGCACATCCCTTCCTATGTCTTTACGAGTAATACATCCACTATTTAACGCTTTATATATTTCATGTTCATTCATTAACTCCAAAATCTGACATGTCTTGGTCCTTTCAGGTGAACCGAACCTAATAACTGAGAGAAATTCAGTATGCTCTCCTTCGATGTAGTTTTGACATTAAAATGTGACTCATTGGTATTGTAACAAGTACTTATTGAGACATTCCAGGTACCTCAGCTTCAACTTATAACCACAATGAACAGAAGCTGCATTCATGCTGTTATGGTCATTATAACTTGATCTCGCTTTGCTTTCCCCGTTTCCTCAAAAACACAGTTGATGACGGTGGTAAAACTCCATTAACACCATCTGCAGCCCAACACATAAAATCCTTAAACGGTGTATGAGCTCAGATGTGCTCCACTGGACTTGCTCAATGTCCAAAGGGGGCTGTAACAGCTCCCCAAGTGTGCCGAGTGCGGCGGTTGGATGAGGATATGCAGGGCGGCTAAAAAAAGAAAAAGAAAAAAGGTCTCGTGTTGTGTTCAGTCAGCCTTTTCATAGGGTTAACATCGGTGTTACCAGGTGCTCTTTTGACATTTGGAGTCATTTTCGGGGCTAAGTCTTAAAAAAAAAAAACCACAAGGTTGTTCTTTGTGTGCACAACTAAAACGTGTCGCATGTGTAAAATAAAGTGCCCTTGTCGTGTTCCGGCTCTTTCCAGTGAAATCTTCCAGCATGACTGTCAGGCTTTGAGCATCAGCCTACACACACACACACACACACACACACACACACACACACACACACACACACACACGCAAACACACACGCAAACACACACGCGCACATGTCTCCTGCCTGCCATAAGACACTCGGGCACAAAGACGCACGCCACAGCCATGCAAACGGGATTTTTTACACTTCCAGACTAAAATGAGATTATTTTTTGCCTTTGAGATTATTCCAGGCGAGCACTCTGGTGTTGTGTCTCCGTCCTGCTTTGGGTGCCTGTTGAAGCTCTGCACATCCAAGAAAAGGTGGGGGTGAAAAAAAAGAAGGAAAGAAAGAAAGAAAGAAGAAGAGAGGATAATGTAATAAAACCAGGAGTCAATTGCCTGGTTTCACCTACAGGGCTGAGCACGCTCGGCCAGCACTTGCTCATTATTCACATCATTCATTCCCCACACACCCCTGAACACGCTGTTGCGCGGGCAGAAATGAATTGTCTGCCAGGCTGTAGTTCAGAATAAACAGCCACCGCTATCAATTTATTTCGAAGTCGGAGACGGTAAAGCCCCAGCGATGGCCGCATTAGCCCGTGGTTGATAAGTGGTTATTGTGAACGGGGAATGATACGGCGACGGCTAATGAGAGGCTGCAGACAACATCCCATTTTCCTATCCTGTCATAAACACAACACTTCATCTTCTTAACGCTCCTTCTGGTGGATGGGTCCAGGTGGAATTCAAGCACAATCTGTGGCCTTCCTCTAACTTTGTTAACCGTTTTTATTCTATTTCATACTTGGATTAAACCCCCGGAACCCGGGGGACTCATCAATCACGGCTCTAGGTGCTTCGCGGCGAACGGGGGTTGGGGGGGGGGGCATCGTAAATTATCCTCGATTCGGTCGTCGGGGCTGTTGAGGTGTCGAGTCTGCGTTGCCGACCGATCACACGATCTCGATCCGCGGGTTTCTTTTGGGCTGGCGCTAATTAAAAGATCGACATCCATCAGGTTCACCTGGAGCAGACAGCGGCGCAGACGCTGTATTGTTACAGTTAATTTCTCATACTGCTCCTGTGTGGCTTCAAATTTGCGGCAATTGGATTTTAATCTGTGTACCACTGATTAGTCATTTGGCTCCCCAGCCGCTGTGTAATTTGTTCCACAACAGAGAGCGGAACAGGCACGTGCGGGCGTACGGCACGCACACACACACACACACACACACACACACACACACACACACACACACACACACACACACACACACACACACGCACACACACGCCCACCTACACACACACACGAACGGCATGCTCGCCGGGCGACTCCAACGCACAGATGCTTAAAGAGGTGGACACACGAGAGAAAAGGAGAGAAGTGAGAGGAAAAGTAAAAAGCAGAGAGAGAGATGCAAAGAAGAATGAGAAGACAATAGTTTGGTTTGAGAGATTTAAGGCTATTCAAGAGGATCTCAGCGCCCTCTTGTGGACGCAGAGAGCAATGGACACGTTCAGGGTAGCTTGATTGAGTGTTTGAGTTGACGGTAGGCGCACGTGTCCAGAGGGGGATGGACGAGGTTGCTCACTCAAGTCCGTTCATCAGGACTGACTGCGGAGCAACTGGAAACGCTCTCCAGGTTTCAGGGTCAAGATCACAACAGGAGGTTGAAGAAGGAGCAGAACGGAGTCATTCCACCAGACAGGAGAGGGCAAGGTCACGAATGAGAAGCAAGTGAAGGTTGGAGAGGTGCTGGGTTAGAGCTTTCAGTCCTAAATACTAGACTCTAGAAATATGCAGTGCACAATCATATTGATATATATAAAAAAATAGAACTAAGCTTTCAGGTCATTCTCAGTAATACCCCATCAGACTACCATGGATCTGCCTTGGTTTTCACTGTAAGACTCCAGTGTTTACTTGCTATGCGTCTGATACTGTCTGGCACAATTTGACTCCCATCTTATTCCTTGAGATTCACAGACAAAAATATAATAACAGTACTTCACCTCATACTTCACTGTGCAGACACTCTGTCTGCACTGATGATGAGAGAAGATTCGCTCAGCAATTCTTTGAAAATAATTTAGACAGTTTACAATGTACTAAAGTTGCAGTACGTAACTTTTACAATGATAGGTTTTTCGCATATTTGTTAAGAGGGTCACCATATTGTAACAGTATAATATGACTCAGATTGACATCTGAAGAAATACACCGATCCAGGTCAAAAACAACCAATCAGAGCCAGGAGGGATGGTCTTGGCACTGCCAATCATTCTCTGGAATGTGCTGCTCAATGTGGGAGAAACAACTCGTAGTTACAGGAAAACCATTTATTATATTCATCAGTGGACATGCTAGCTAGCTTTAGCATTGATGGCAGGCTCTGTTGTGTTAGAAATAAGTGGAAGCTGTGAGCGGCACATACACAGACTTCATTGACAGCGCTAGCGCCCTTCTCCTGGCTGTGATTGGTTGTTTCTGACCGAGCTCTGTGTTTCTATGGTTAGTACTGGGAGCACTGGGAGAAGGCAGAGGAGCTAGATTTTTTTTATTTTATTTTCACATATTTTATGTCTCATACTATACTGTCATGACAATGATAATTATAACAAATATGTAAAAAACATATTTTTCATAAAACTTGCATGCTGTAGCTTAGTTAGCTTAGAAAGTTAGAAGAACTTTCTTGGAAATAAACTGAAAACAAACTGGTGAATAAGAAATCAGTCCCGAAGTCGTGTGCTACTACAAAACCTCCAATACTTGGAATATTTACTTGCGTCATGCTTGGAGTGGCCCCAACGGCAGGGCGGTCTGACCACCTTACAGAGCGTTTAATCTAATAATTATCATCTAATATATCGGTGCACCTTCTGGGTTGTTGTTGCAATAAAAGCTCAAAATAATCAGAAATACTTGTCTTTGCGCGTTCGATTGCCATGGCAGGCAAAAGAAAAACTATAATGTAAAGACTAGTAACTGATTTGCTAAGATAAAAGAAAAACTGTAAAAGAGAGCGATCACAGCAGGAGGCAGACACAAAAAAGTACATAAATCAGAGAGAAGCCTGGACTTGGACACACGATTGAGTCACAAATTATTTTTCTTTTTTTGCAATCGTCAGAAATATCAAAATAATAAAATGACCCTGATATTGAAAGGAATGATAGAAAGCAGTGATGCAAATACACTCATAATTTAGAATGATCCTTCAGATAATGATGGTACTTTAACATAAAACCTCATAATATACCTAATTAAGAAATATTCTAATTAGAGCTTAGATGTTGGAATTTCTCTTGAACTGCGCTGTAAACGTTTCTCCACTAGGTGGCAACAGTAACCTGTAGTACTGTTCTACAGCTGCTCCAGCTGCTTCTGGACTGATTCACAGAGCCTAAGACAGTCAGTGTTGCTGCAGCGATCCCACACTGCCTGGAAAATCCTGAAGAAATGAACTTGACTACTATTTGAGGTTTCTCAGACGGTATGGGCTCGTTGCTGCTTGCAAACAAACAAAACCTCCTACCTAAACAAAAGAAAAATGCAAAAAAACGGTGGAAGCTCAGATATTAACATATCTTCATTTGACTTACATTTTAGCTGTGCTTTTGATATTTACCTACTGCTGAGGAAAAATGTTTAAAAAAGAAAAAAAAACACATCTCAGCTTTTAGATGTACCACTTTTATCACAACTTAGTTCCTTTCTCTGTGTATAAATTTACTAAAGTATTTGAAATAATCCACAAATCTAAAAGAAATGGATTTCTTCTCCTGAACCCACATCCTGGCATCAGCCTAATAAATAGCACAGCAGCCTGTGGCTACAGAAACAATATCGGTTTTTCATAAAAGAAAAAAAAAGCATTACACTGCAACAACTTAAACATGTCATGTGATGAGGGAATTTTTTTGTTTTTAGCTGTTTAGTGGTTTTCAGGTGGGGGCGGGGGGGTTAAGTGTGTTTCTCCTTTTACAAGGAATTTATAATTTAATGAAATTCTTTACTACACTAAAATATTTTTCTTTTTTATATCTCATTTAGGAGCATATACACAAAAACCTTTGCTCCACTTTTTAATCATTGTCAACAGAATCTGCTTGAGCAAATTTTAGTAGTTCAAAATAAAAAGCCTGAAAATATTCACATCACAGAAATGCAACGCCAAGGTCATGTATTAATTGTTCAGAAATTGACAAAAGGCCGTCGGTAAGTTTGGTTCCTGGGATGTTCAACCAAACATCTGTGTTTCTACTGTAAATGAAGTTATTTTTATCGAATAAAAATCCAAGCTGGCCCGTTACAGATCAACTGAACATCAAATTCGGTTTGAAGCGTCTGGCGTCCCAAAGTTAATTAACCTTTATCAGCGCAGACTGAGCGTTTGCATAGGATTGTGTGGACGTAAATACAGCTACTAGCTGCATTTCCATAACAAATGTGCTCAAAACGTTGTCTATATTCTGCTAAAGTAAAAAAAAAAAAAAAAAAGCAACAATACAATTTTGCAATTGCGTTGTTTAAATTAAAGAAGAGTCACAATTAAAAATCACACATGAACAATCTTGTTCAAGAAATAACACCCTCATAGCACTTCTTATGGTCTTCTTCGTAGTTAGCGCCATTAGCAACGTCCGGTTGTTGATCATGTGACTCGTGTGATGCAAAAAAAGTGTGTCCAGTTGCCATTTCGCAAAATACACACATTTTAATACGGCCGGGGGGAAAAAAACCCTCTCTTTGTAAAAGTTTTTAAGAAATTGGCACGTCTTCCATTAAGTGAATTCATTTTCGAAACGTCAAATTTCGCAATTTGAAGGTTAACGGAAGCGCGGCTACTGTTGGGTCACTGACATCATATTTAAGTAGCAACGGTATAAATGTGAGCTTCAGAACTTTTCAACATCCCCCAAAAAATCTGATACTCGCATTAACTGTTGTGTGATGGATTATCACTTACCCAGGGCGAGGTTATACCAACATCAACATTTTTCATCATCATTGTTGTGCAGTTTGTTTTTTACATAATAAGAAGAAACTACTGGAATAGAGTGAGGCTTTTCTCAGAACTCAAGGCTATAAAAAAAAGAGAGAGAGCGATAGAGAGAGGGAGGGGGGATGATTACTTGGAGTGGGTGTACCTCTGTGCATCCATCAAATCTCTCTGCCCATTTGGTTCAGCTCAGGGTAGCAGGAGGCTGACCAGCCGTGGACACAATCCAAGTCCATCAAAGAGACGCAAGAGACCGACCAGCACACATGAACGCAGTCCTACCATCAGCCCAAAACGATCAATCCAACGAGCGAAGGATCCGAACCACACAGAGTAATCAGATGCAGAGAAGCCAAAGCAGAGGTCTTGTTTTACTGTATTCAAACTGATTACTGTATCATATTATCATCAACTGTCCCTGTCAGAGACGCTGACTAATCATCTGACTCACAGAGGATGACTCGGCCCTCTGTTGTTCGTTTAGTTCAAGGACCTTTAATGAGCAGCTGGAGTGGGGAATATCCTCGCTGAGCTAATTAGCATATTAGGAGCTGCAACTCACAGTTATTATTGGTCTCAATCAGGCTAAAGTCAATTGCTGACTTGATATATAAGGTGAACGCGTTGGAGCACCAAAATAGTTTGGCAGTCCAGTTCAGGGGACCAAATTTTAGCCTAACCAAATGTATCACCTGTACGTTTTGGGAAGCTGTTGTAAAAGACAGGCAGAGAAATTTGACTGTACAATCTGACCTTTAAGGATGGATGCCATTATCTGTAATGTGCTGAGCCAGAAAATACGCAGGTAGCTGGAACATTTCAAAGATAGAAGACGCATTCGTTAATTATAAAGCACTGACCTTTTGGATTCTGAATCCTACAGTGTTCAGCAAATCATTTTGGGACTTACAAAAAAAAACAGATTAAAGATCTTCTGATCTTTGTTTTAAATGTTTTACTTCATATGTAGAACATATAATTTTTTTATTATTTCTCTTCATAACTGACACAGACCCATTCGGTAAATTAGGATATTATAGAAAAATCTATTTATTTCTGTAACTCCGTCACCAGGTGAAACACATCTCTTAAAGGGTCAGTATTATGTGCTTTCCACACCATTTTATAGAACAATCAAGTAACTACGTTTCCTTAACTTGTTATAAAAATGCTATGTCAAATACAACTTTAAAAAATATTGATGTTGTAATTTAGTACTTTGAAATTGGGCCTCTGCCTCTTTAAAAACGCCTGCTCTTTCTGAAACTCCGCCTTTAGGAAGCCATCACAACGTCACTCCTCTAAAACCCTCTAGCAACATTTTTACCTGAGTTTCACTGAGAATTAAGTTCCACCAGGTGTTTGCTAATTGCTGCTAGCTAGTCTGCAGGAGTTGAGTGGAGGAGAAATGGAGGATGGATGCTCTGAAACTCAGAAACTTAGAAACCAAGGAGGAACTGCGCCTCAAAGGCGGAGCTTGGTCCACCCAGACATTTACCACAACCAAATGGTTGCCACGGGAGATGATTGGATTTCTCAAACATGCTTGAAAGAATCAAGCCAACACTCAAGGTGTGTTTTTGGTGAGGGAATATAACATAACATGATGCAAAGCTAAAAGAAAAAATGTGAATTTGACATAATACTGCCTCTTTAATCATCGTGATTACAATTTTACATTAGACCAAAAAGAGAAATGTGGGCTTAATGAAAAGATTAACAAATTCAAAAGGTTATTTTCAAATGGTGTTTTGAATCTGACAGAGACTCCGTTTTTAAGAATCCTGCCCTTCTTGCAGAGTGCTTTTTAAAAACTGGAGTGGAAAATAGTTCTTAAACTTTTAAACTCCAAGGAAATGAAAAACAACCACGTCACCCAAAATGGCTGTTAAATCAGGGAGGCTTGTTAGTTCCATCCTCTTTTGCAACTTCTGCGGGCGCATTCTTTCTCCTGTGAGTGTCGGAACATTCACACTTATTACAATCACAACCTTCTACCTTTTTTGTCTCGTGTCCCACTTATTACAGCCCCACTGCCTAAAGGACGCATCGGTGACAGAACAGAGGAGCCGAGAGGAAAAACACTCCGACAGACGGTGTGGAGAAAAATAATAAAATGTGTCATTTTCCCTTTTATTTCTTTTCCCCATGAAAGGCTGTGAAAAAAGGTGCTTATGTTTTTGATGTATTCATGTTCCATCAAGTTAGAAAAGGATTCCAGCAACTTTTAAAGCATTTTATTCTTTTTTTCTTTCAAAGCATTATGTAAAACCCAGCCTTTTATGCTTCCACCAAGCTTTTGCACATTCATTTCATGGAGAGCTGGGCTCTCTCACTACAATCACAAAGCGTCCTTTTCGATTGTTTCATGGTTTCACTGAGTTCTTCTTTTCACTGTACCTGTGATGTGGCGCTATCTCTTTCTTTTATTTATGAACAACTGAATCACACACATTCTGTATGTCACAGAGGAATTTCTAGACGCAGAAATCTTTCTGCTTACAGATTCTCACTGGCATAATGCATCTCCAGACTCTCTGCTTTTCTGCCCATTTCAGTTAAACGACAGAACAAAGGTTAATATCCTCCATTCTTATAGAAAAAGAGAAATTGCCAAATATTACACTATATAACCATATTCAATAAATAAGAATAAGTTTCCAAAGTTAAAGTGTTTGCTTTATTGGTTTGACATGATACTTTAGTACTAAATATCATGTTTTCATTAGTTATAAGCAGTAAATGGTCATAATTAACAAAATAAAGCCTTGGCAATGACAGTTTGTGTTATTAATTTATGTAAATTGTTTCACGGAGTTACTGAAATAAATTGACTTTTTCAATAATATTCTAATTTACTGGATATTACCGCATTTATAGCTAAAACCCACATTTCCATTACAATTGGTGTGCAAAACTTTCAGTAATTTTGAAGAAAAAAAAAAAAAAGGTTTCTTCACTAAATAAGAAACATAATTAAAATCACATGTGAATAAGTTTGTTCACATAAGTCACTAAAAAAACATGCTATCTCTTCATCCTCCAGCTACTTCCTGTCTTCTTCTTCTTCTTCCTGTTTTGCACCAGTGGCAACATCCGGTCGTTGATCACATGACTCCCATGATGCCAAAAAAGTGTTTCCTTTACTCTTTTGTAAAAATAGACCAATTTTGATGTGGTGAAAAAAAAACTCATCCTGTCTCTAAAACACTTTATCAAAAAAACAACATAAGTTTTTTTTTTTAATTTGCGTGTGTACGTTAAGCAAATTAATCTTTACATTTCAAATTGTGTGATCATATAAACATTGGAAACACAGCTAGTGTGTTGTGGGGTTGCTAGTATAGATTGATTATTAATTGTGATGTTTTCTCTCTATATGTTTGTAATGTGTTAAGAACGGCTTAGCCCCAGGACGAGAAAGAAAATCTGAAACAGAAGTTCACATTTAGCTTCTTGCTGGATGTTGATGGTGAATTACTGGCAACACAACTGGAAAGGGCTGAAAATAACAAAGTTGTCATTTACCCAGTTCCTCTTCAGAGACTCTGACGTTGATTATCTGGAATCCTCTGAAGTTTAACAGAGGAAGAAAAGGAAATGTCGGGTTTACAAGGGACTGTTTCACCTACAGGGCCACAAAGAGGAGGATGTGCTTCACACTGGAAACCAAGGATGGTGACATAGATAAGCAGCTGGTTCTTACTCACCTCTACAACGATATCAGATCTCACCACGAGGCCGGTGAATGATCTTTATATCCATGAACCAAAGTTCAGGGGTCGGGTAAACAGTCTAGCTGAGCAACAAAAGGGCGATGAGGCAGAGCAAATCCAAAATCCATGAAGCTGTAATCAATATCCAGGTGCTTGAAGCACAAGCAGAGAGACTCTCAGAGAGAGCAGGCAGAGGACAGCAAACCAGGCAGATACACGAACGGGATAACAGACATGAACGCTGGAAGGCCGAGAGGACGGCTGACAATCTGACACTGAGTGAGAGCAGAGCAGGAGATGATGGGACGAGGCGCATCAGTCAGTAGAGGACTGGAGCAGCACCAGACTCAACTAAGTCTGTCAGTAATTTCCAGTCTCAATCATTTTTGCTTGCAGAATTCATAAACCGTTTCATTAGTGGGTTTTGTGGTTTCCATTTTGTTTGTTGTTTTTGGTTTTGCTTCATTTTGGAAGTTTAAGATGTCATTGTTAAGTTCCATTGTTAAGGGTTCTTTACTAAATTTAAGTTTGTAGGTTTTTGAGAGAGGAAACTTGGATTAGTTGGAAAAGTGAAGATCGTGACAATAACCCCAATAATATGAAATTTCCTCTTTAATTAAGATTGCGTTGTGAAGGACATAATGGATAAGTAAAGAATTCAACTTCAGATGAAATCAACCCTTAGTAACTAGTGAGAGTGGTGGAGATATAGAAATAAGCCATTTAAGTGACTCATCTTTTAGTATTATTATTTTTATTTATTTTTTTTGTACGTGTCCTATTTGGTGGTGTGGCACTCCCAAATGTTGTCCGAGTATCAAGGTGAGGCTCAACATGTTTATTTTCACAAGTGGAGTATCACGACTTTCACCTTTAAGCTCCACTTGATATCCACAGAAATGTTATACAGAAATTTCTTTGGGTTTGTTTCAAATATAAATTATGTGTATAGATGAAGAAGAAAGGAAAAAAAAACAGAGAAAGGTTGGGAAAAGGTTTAGAAGTCTGCCTCTAAACCTGCAGAAAAAGAGAAAACAAAACCGAAACACTGCAACAATGAACACATGCATATAACAGAACATCATTAGAAAGTACACGGTACAACACAGTACAAGATTTATTTCATGCCAACTGCAGCCCAGCTGAGTGTGTATCTGACAAACACCTGAATCTAAACGTGTGTGTATGAGTGTGTATGAGTGTGTGTGCTCCTCTGCTGATCGCCATGCAGATATTCACAACTTACAAGCCTTCAGGCTTTTTTTTTTTTTCCTTTCCTTTTGCATTTCATTTACACTCCAGAAGCTAAATCATGGTTCCAGTCCGCTGTGACTGCCTGTGACTTTTTGTAGCTCAAAAGCCATTTCATGGCACTCCAGAGCTCACAGGCCAATCAAAGCCTTCGTTTATTTTTTGGGTTTTTTTTCTCACAATGTCACGAGAAGAAGACGTCAATCTGGCAGCCAGTCGAGGTGAGAGCCTATAAAAAGCACTGGCACAGTAACACAGTTGTCAAGATATGCATAGCCTACATCTGGGGGTCCTTCAGGAACGGAGCCTCTGGAGGGATGAGAAGATGGAAATAGCACTTGTGAATAGAACTTGAACTGCATTAAAACAGTGCAATCTCGCACTTTCACACTCGCACTAACGTGACTATCAGCAACGAGATCGACTTTTTTTCCCCCCCTCCTTCTCAGGCAGACTCATTTCCCCAGCGTGAGAGTCATCTGCGTTTGCCTGTACGCAATCACTCGCTGGCTTGTTCTCGGCCGTCTTTTCTTCGTCTCCCATCTGTTTTGCTTCTTTTCGGGCCTCTGCTGTACTTCCATCCACACGGCTCCGCAGCTCTCAATAACCCAGGGATTCGGTAAAACAGAGCGCTTTATTGAGAGCTGCAGAATGCTCCCGTTGAGCCAATTTCTGCTTCAGTCGAGTAAATTGAGGAGAGCAGGAGTGACGAACAGAAGTGTTTATTGATCTCCCAGTATTACTTAAATGTGAAGTCGTTAGAAGTGTGACAGTACACACTTGTATGGTGAAAGTAAACACACATTCCAAAGTACTTTGGGCCATACTCTTTCCATTGGTGGATTGAACAGAGCTCTGCAAGACGTTCAAAGCTTGAGGAATCTATTTACAGCCTAATCCCACTTTAAACTTCTCCACAACTTTCTCTCTAACCTGTCTGGCGTGTTTCTTGGACTTCATGATGCCAATATCCTCTTAACAAACCTCTGAGGCTGACACAGAGCAGCCGGATTGGTAGAGAGATTAGATTACACACAGGTGGACTGTGATTACCAATTAGCAAACATCAGGCAACTTCTGAAGACAAGAAGAGAAAAGGGGGCTGAATACTTTTGCAATACACTTCTGTATTTCTTGAATACAGTAACCCTGAATCCTCCCTGACTCCATACTCTAAGTCGCCATCCCACCTCCTGCCCCAAAGGTTGCCAGGGAACGGCGCCTCCTCATGATTGCGTGGGAGTACGAACAGACAAGTGGATAGGTGGCCAGAGGAAAGGGAAGCGAGTCTTAGGTAGACGAAAAGTCTTCAGCACTCTACTTGTTACTCAGATCAGCTTTTTAATCTTTTTTCCCCGCAGTCCCGGTTGGTAGTCAGACACAGTGGGAGCCCAATTAGATTTGCGCCGTTGCTACAAAAACTCTCGTCTTTGTTCCCATCGTTCCTCAAATGGCACCACGGAATGGATGTCTCTGCTCTGGAGATTTCCGTGTATCACAGCAAACTGATAAAGTGTAAAGTTTCCCCAAAGCACAAACATTTTGAAACAATACACGTGATCTCACATGAAGGTTTTAAAATGTGTGATTCTTAATACCAAAACTGTATTCTAAACAAATTATAAATATAAAACAGTGGAAATGTAGAGTAGAACAATAAAACTACTGCCTGGAAAAGCAACTTTCACTCTATTAAAACCAAGCATGCTTCTTCAAGTACCTTTTCCTCTTGACACCTACTTGACTCGCGAAACAGCTCTATAACGGCGTCGTGAATGCCTTCAGTGGTTCGACCGAGTCTGATATCATTACTTTTGTTGCAGCAGTCTGGAGGGCTGAAATACGAATCCTTTTACACCGACAGAAGCCCTTCTGCCTCTGGCAAAGAGGAAGAAGCAACCAGATGTAATATATTCTGAGCTGCCAGTCGACAAAGTGTTTTTGTTGTAACACGATTTCTCCTGACTTGGATGTATGTTTTCAAATAACAGCAGCATGGAAAAATATTTTATTTACTTGTGTTGAACTACAAGCAATGACAGGATTTGTGCACTTTCATTTTACTCCACCGATAATATCTATTGTATTTCCCTGCAAGAAGGGTTCTGGTTTGCACTTTGAGGCTTTCTAACTTCTGTATCTTTTTTTATCTTTATTCTTCTTTCGTTATGACTTTAGAAAGGATTCCACTTGTCATGGACTTGAGGGTGTGTACTGCATAGTAGCTGCTGCCCAAACGGTCAATAAATGCACATACAATACGTATAAACAGATAGAAACATGGACTGCATACACAACAGTTTAAAATCAACAACAGAACAGGCAGGAGACAGAAACTCCTGAAAATATGGCATCCCCGCTGGTTTCCGTTTACCTACGAGTTAATGCTAATGCTAATGTTAGTGGCTACAGGAAGTTATGGAACTTGACAGTGGGCTGTGAACTGTGAATAGCTCATAAACTTGGGATCCTCTCCAAAAACACTTAGAACTCCATATATTAATCGTCCAAACACAGAATATACTGCATTAATGAACACAGTGGAAGCCATCTTGGATCTACAGTGGGAGCTAACGCCTACAGTCTTCCATTTCTATACTTTTTTTGTTCAGCCATTCAGCACCAACGAAAGTAAACGACACTCCTGGATTGGATGCTTTGCTAATCCTATGGCTAATAGCGTGTCAGTTAGCATCACAGCCAGCTATTTAAGCTGTATTTCCTTTTGAATATTTCATATACGGTCTTCTAAAAAAATTCACTAATATTCCTTAAATAATTTGGAGTTATGCCCGCTGTATTCTTAAATTTTACTCTGCTTTGACAAGCTTGTGCAATTGTTCGTGGGCCGTTTTCTTGCTATACGTGGAAATGATTTAGGTTCATAATTATAGCAGCGATTCTGAGCTGGATCGATATTTTAAAGGTCTGTGTTCTGCTGAACCCTTTCTGGCTGCTGTGTTGGCTCAGACAGCCTTTACACTGCAAAACAACAAGCAGACACTCTGTCACCTGATGCAAGCATCAAATTTCACAGGTAAAGATCTTGGAAACGTATGCAGGTAGTTATTGAGTGTTTATTACAACTTCCTGTAAGACTAATAAAACAACTGGCTTTCATTCGTTTCTTTTAGCTTGTATTGAATTAAGGAAACAATTAGAGACAGTCTGGACTGTAAATCAAAATATGTATTGCAGCCTGACTCTACACAGAACCTTTCATTGTGATCAATATGACTTGAAAACCTCTTAGTCTCATCATAGAGATGCATGGTTTTTTATTTTAGTTATAAATCAGTTGTTATAAAGTCATCTGAAAGTGCGTCTGTCTGTCTGTGGTCTGTGCTTGCTTGATGCTCTGGAGGCCCCCTGGTGGTGTGGATGCTCTAAGCAGCTGCTTAAGCTTCCATAGTTCGTTTTAGCATAGTTTTAATATCGTTTTATGTTTTGATTTTGTTCTAATGACAATATTGTATTTGAGTTTTATTTATTTTTGTTTTTTGTTGTTTTTATAAGTTTTAATATTTCTAAGTATTGAGCACCAGCCCCTTTTGAATAATGTTATGTTTATATTTATTGTTGTCTTGTTGTAAAGTTTCCTGTCTGGCAATAGATTTGACTCACCTTACTGTACCTAAATCTTCCTAGTGGTATAAATAAAGTTGGTTGATTAATTGAACTCTCGCATCCCTTATTTGACCGGCTCTATGGCAGTCTAACTTAACTTAAGCTTTATTGGTGTTGTTCTGTGTGTATATATAAGTAGTTTAAAGATCACAATGCTTCCTGTGTAAATTATGAATCTATTCCCCAGCAAACAGCAGCAGGATCACAAAGTTCAAGACTCCTCCAAAGCTACACTAATTAGCAAGACACATTTTCTACGTTTCATCAATACACCACCCAAAGTCTACTGGTTACCAGGGAACCAGATTAGCAAACTCCAAGAAGTTGAGGTCCAAAACCACACACTATAAAAAAAAATTTAAAAAAATCAGCAAATCACAAACATGACTGATTTCAGCTCAATCGATAACCAAACCTGAGCACGCGCGAATGAAGGATGTGTTCATTTAGAGCTGTAGCTGAGCGCGTGGCGACCGAAGAAGGGAGAGAGGGATCATTTCTAATGTTGGATTGATGCAGCAAATATGAGCAGCTGAGCTGCTCAGCTAATGTGTGTTAAGTTTAACGTAAGTACTATTGGCAAGGTGTTTGATTGTTTCTCATGACTCAAGACAGGCTGTTTGTTTCAAGCGTAATCATGTTTTCACCTGTAAGCAGGGCCGGTCCAAGCCTTTTTGGGGTCCTAAGCAGCTTTTTTTTTTTTTTTGGCTCTCCCATACCAACACATCATCAACACCAGATGATTTAGAATTCTTAATTCCTAATCTACTCTGCGTGTGTAACACACCTACTATCATTAGCATCATCTGTAATTAGCATAGTTTAATATTCAGACGTCATTCATACCTTTGCATGTTTATATAAGAAAATATTGGAAAGTCTTTGGGGACTGTGTTTCACTTCATGTAATCTGATGTCTGCGTTCCAGTCTCTGTTGTAAAACTCACGTTCAGATGGAATATGTTTGAACTTTACAAACAAAAGAGAAGTTCTTTGAGGAACATCAGCAACAAGCTGCGGCTCTCTGGCGCTTCCAGCATCGTTAGCATTTTGTACTTGAAACTACACGCACTTGAAAATGAGCCTCTAAATGAAAGAGAATGAAAACCAGTTAAATCCTTTCCTTTCTGAGGTTTTTTTTGGCTTAAAAACATTTTGATTGGGTGTTTGAGCAGCATAATTAAAGCGTGAATTTCTCTCTTCATTTGCTAAGTTCTTTATATAAATTTGGATTTTTTGTGTGTGTGTATTCTGCTGACAGCGGTAATGAACACATGCAATCACTGTAATTAACTCTGAATTTCTTCCTCGGGGCGTTCTGCCTACTTTCTTTCTCGTTTTGCTCGTGCTGTAGCCTCTGATGTAACATTTATTATATTTGCCAAAAAACCTAATGGCTGCGTGACAGAAAACATGACATATCCTTCTACAGTAATCATAAAAACAAAAGAGTTCCTCACTATCTTTGCTCAATGGCACCATTATCTCTCTCCTAATTTGTGCCTTTTGTGTCTTTAGCCTCTACAGATTTTGTTTTCACAGTGACTCTCTGACATCTTCACACCCATAAATTACATGTTGACTGTGAAATAAAAAAAAATGGGACGATGAGGAAATATCGACCTTACCATTTCCCACCATCAATGTAATTTGCTATATTTTATATTGCTGCAAAAGTATGGACACAATTCATCTGATTCTGTGTAAAAAGCCTTTGGATTCATTTTTAGCTTCCAGCCTTATTGAGCCGATATCTCCCATTCCTTTCACCAAAACGATGGCTTGCAGAAATGTTGCAAAGCATCGAATGAAGAAAAAAAAATGTGTTTGATCAAAACACGACACCCACAATGTCCAAACACCAGTTAGCGTCGACCCTGACCCTCTTTGGACTGCTGGGAAACCGAAATGGGGGATATTATTTTCTGTCATTGCAACAAGTCCAAACATGCATCCCAACCAGCGAAGGAGCAGCATCAGAAGCAGAAGAAAACATTCTGAGAGTTGTTAAGGAAGAATATCTAAATTAGTTAACTTTGGAAAAAGATTGGCTCTCTTTCTTCCTCTTAGATCCCAGGTTCTCCCGGCGAGCCACGTGTGGCCACAAGGAAAACAACAATGCGTGTTGACGTCACAGAATTACAGAGTTTAATCCAATAGGAAACAACGTATGAATTAACAACAAAACTGCAGAACAACAGAAACATACATTCATTACCTGAGACAAAAAGAAAATAGAAAGGCAAAGACACGTCTTTGGAGAGAGCTGGTGCAAAAAGGCAAAAAAGTGGCAGCTATCTGAATTATTACTCCTGGGCACGAACTTTTATGATGTAGGCATGTTTTTCCTCTTTAATATATTCAAATAAGGCGTACCTCTGCTTGACCAACTGGAAGCTATCTTGGACACTGAGAAAAACTTAGAACTCCCCCTAATTTACGGCAAAGATCAAAGGCCATTTGCTCTTTTGTTTAACAAAAAGAGCGGAGACCTGCAGAACATAATATGAAAGTAAATTAAGAGTCAATTTCAGCTGAATTTGGATTCAGATAGATCAAGTAGAAACTGACAAGAACTGGATGAAACAACAAAAATGAAAACAAATTTATTTTCCAATATAAGATCAAAATGGTCCCACACTGAAAACCTTTCCTTTGAACCTGCTCCAAAGTTGATGCTGTAAAAGGATAAGAATTTGTTTGGCAAATGCTTTTGACAGATTGACAGATTCGCTTCCTTATAAACACAGTTTGACGTGTTAATATAATTTCGAAACAGTTCCTGTGTCGGTCACGTGACTTGCTGAAACCAATACGCGCACCGGCTTGACACATGCGCCGACGCATCGGTGTTGCCGGACCCATCACTACTGTAAAGATTTCATGGACCTGATGAGCTACAATATGGCCTCCTTCAGAATAACATCATATAAATTGAGGTAGTTTGGCATTTCGTCAACTCCGTCAGATGTCAACTCCATCAGAGTTTTTGTGATTCTTTCAGTGAAATTGTTGTCAAATCTCACTTAATTGTGCAACTAATTCATTTTAATCTATTTTACATGAATTGCATTACTTCACATGTACAAAGTTTTTCTTTTTACTCACTAGTTTGTCACCACCTTCAGTTCTGTCAACTCCGTCAGATGGACTTTTTGTTGTTTTTTATTTTAAATAATATTTCTTTTGTTTCTTGAGAAACATTTGTCTGTAAAATGAGTAAAAATATCACTAATAGGGTATTTTAAAAATCATTTTATATTTATTTTTGTCAGATGGTGATGACAAAGTTCTGGGTCAGGTCGATTAAAAATGTAATTTTTAAAAAAATGTTGCAACTGGGAGCCTGGACCTTAGCATCTTTACATTTTCAAAACATTATTTGTCATATTTGCATACATAAGGTGGAGAAATAATAAAAAAGAAATATGGGAAAATTAAAACCCATTTTGTCCCTATTCTCAAGAATCACTGATCTATTACTGATGTTCAGGAGTTTGTTTTCGCTACAGCTGCAGTTAAATCACATTATAAATGAAGTTGTTGATGATCTTGATGATTTTTTTACAAACAACAAAAAACCCAGACTGATTAAGTCAGTCATCAGTTCATACCCACTAACGTAAAGAAGTACCTATTAATGTACTTTAATTTGGTAAAAGAGTTTTTCTTAAATACATTGGGCACCAAAACTGTCTCTAGCCCAGGGGCCAGCATGCTTGCAAATTTGGCCCTGGTCACTGTATTTTGTCGCTTTTCTTCACATTTTTTGTCGTCCATTCTGATGTCTTTGTTCAGTCTTCGCCTCCCTGCTCATTCAGATGAGCTGATAGCCACCTGCTGCTGTCTGAGCGAGCTCTGCGCTGGTGGCGACACAGGACGTTTCTCAGACATTTCCCGACGTTCGGCTCGCCCTCACCTCATCACGCTTCGGTTCAATAGCGCTATATGTGACCTCTGAGGAGACAACATGTTGAAGTTCTGAACTTATTCCTCTGTTCTCACTGAGTTCGAGATGAGAGCTGCCTCTATTCTTTATGAATTTGTCCAGTTTGCATTACGCCCACGGTGCTGTTTAGAAAGCGGCGTGTTGACATCTCCCAGGTAAAGGTGGCACCATCGGATGAAGCATGAAAAGTGCTGGTGTTGCAGCGCGGCTCTGTCTGGTTTACCAAAGTGGCCGCTGCTGTACAAACATTCATGGGGCGGGGGGAAAGCTGGCTGACAGATGAAAGGGCCCAGCCGCTGGAGGTAGCCATGGCAACCAGTCATCCTCACCATGACATTGCAACAAAACACTGTATGTGGTCTTTTGGGATTTCTTTTTCATATTAGGCTTGACTCACCGGCACAGAAGAAAAGGATAGAGCCTGGCTCTTTGAATTGTGTGGGATAGATTAACCAATGAATCATGTGGATACAATAGAGATATGTCAAAATACAGTAAAATATGCATGTTTATTGAACTATGTTTAAGCAACATATATTTTACTAGACTCCTTCTGTGGTTTAATTTCATAATAGCCAACTACTGCTGGTTAAACAAAATATAAAAATACACTTAAATGTTCTTAAAGGGGTAATATTATGTAGAATTGACTTTTTTTAGCGTTGTATCATGTTACAATGTTGATCTCTCATCAAAATTTACCTGGAGTGTTGCCATGCGTGTTTGAGAAATCCTTTAGTCTACAACCATTCAGCTGGATGTGCATAGCTCCGCCTTCAAGGATGAAGCTCCTCCTCTGAGCTGCAGAGTCTGAGCTTCTGAGCAAATCTCGACTGTGACTCCTCCCACTCAGCTCCTTCACACTAGCCAGCAGCAATTAGCAAACACCTGGTAGAAATGTGGAACTGCTGAGCTCATTATAGGAGCTGCTTCTCAGAGCATCGCAGGTAAAAACGTTGTTAAAGGGTTAATATCGGAGCCATGTTGTGATGACTTCCTGAAGGCGGAGTTTCAGAATGAGCCTGACTTTCTTAAAGAGACAGGCCCAATCTCAAGACGTTAAATTAAGAAGTCAAATTTCTTCTAAGTCGTATTTCAGATATATAGCATTTCTTTTAACAACTGAAGTTAACATAGTAACTTTATTATAAAATAAAGTGGCACTTTGTTCATGGAATACACATTTTGCTGCCCCTCTAACTCCTGTGTCTAATGTATCCACTACATGTAACTGCTTATTAATGAGGCAGAGGGTTAGCGCTTCCATTAGCACGTTCAGCTTCAGATGTGCCAAGAACATCTCACGGTCAAGTGTTTCCGAGGTACTTTAGCAAAAATACAGAAATAGGCCTGTAGAAGAGAGAACCTTCTGTGCCAGCATTCATAGAGGAAGAACTGGCACAATTCTGAAGGTCGATGGGTTAGGAAAACAAGATGGAAGCTCTAAAGTAGCCTTTATTAGAGCAGGTGCATTCAAACTTTATGAGAAAACAAAGAAAGAAAACAAAAGTGGCAAAAAACCTTTGTTGGTTTTAAATGAGAATCCGTGGGCAAAACGCTCCGTCAGCGCTGTGTTGAGTCCTCACCAGATGCACACAGAACACAGGATTTGCATAGTGTAATTGCTCTATTATATGCATATCAGCTCATGATGAATTCTCCTCCCTGTTTGGAGACAAGCGTGTCACATGTGTCAGTGTCCTCACCGAGCAGCTACAGTGGAATCGCTCCTAACTACATGTAACTGTAGTTTGGAGCGATAATCAGCAGGACGGGGGCTGCAGCGATGGAGACCAGAGGGGACATGCATGGAGAATCGTTGATGAAATCTGATAAACACTTCAAAAAACTTGATGTGGTTTTTGAAGATGGTACGGACAGAATTTACAAGAGTTTTCACTCAAAGTGTAATTCAGGGATGTCCAAAGTGCTGTTCTGGACTGATTTTCTTACTGTAATTCAATAATAGGAAAAATGTATCCCCCCATCAGAGATGCAACAAAAAATTTTAGATTCAATGCAAAATATTTGCTTTAATGACAAATTTTTTTTGCATTTTCTTTCATTTTTATAGTGAATCTGGTCACATTTATCTTGGGATTTTTATTATAAAGCAGATTTTAACCCATCCAAACACATTTAATTCAGTTATTAAGCTAACAAGCTACAGCAAATGTTTTCTGAGAAAAGGTGAACCAAATCCTGTTCTTGTGCTGACAATAGACATTTTTTTTTCCCAAATAATGTAATATGCAAACTTAATGCCTTTCTTTTAAAGGGGTGGTATTACATATTTTCCAGGCATATGTGGCATTTTAAAGCGTAATCAAAAAACTGTTACCTTCAGTTGTTATAAAGATGCTACATTTATCAAATATGACTTAAAAGAAATTTCACTTCATGATTTAACACCTTGAAATTGGTCCTCTATCCCTTTAAGAACTCCTGCTCTTACTGAAACTTCAGGAAGTCGTCGCGTTTCTCCTCTATTCACATTTTTACCAGCATTTCACTCAGAAGTGCCTTGTTTAATGAGCTCAACAGATGCACAGTTTCACCAAGTGTTTGCTAAGTGATGTTGGCTAGTCTGAAGGAGCTGAGTGGGTTCAGGGGAAGGCTGCTCTCTGAGGCAGGAGCTCTGAATCTTGGAAACTGCAGCTCTGAGGAGGAGCGTCGTCCTCGAAGGCGGAGCTAGGTCCAACCAGGCATTTTGAACAGATGAATGGTTGCCATGGAGATTAAAGGATTTCTCAAATATGCATGAAAGACTGAAGGCAACACTGCAGGTATGTTTATGATGAGGGGAAAACATTGTAACGTGATGTACAGCTCAAAAAAGTAGATTTTACATGACACTGCCCCTTTAATGAGGAAAACATGCAAAACTTTTTCAGGTTTCATCTACTCATTGCTTTTCTTCGAAAATTACATCTTTGTTTTGTTAAAGTGTTGCACGCTTAGTTTATAGTTGGGTATGTAAAACATTTGGACACCTCTGGTGTACCTGAAGCAGGGACAGAGAAGCAGGCGGTAACAAACCATCAGCAGATGCTTCAGCTAGCATACATGCTAAGGAGATTAAAGCTGTCAGAGCAAAGGTTTCTGCAGACTCACCCCAAAGCCCCAGCAGGGCCGAGCGCAAATCGTGACACCGCACCTACTAATGGCACTTCCGGTGGCAGGTGTGACACCTGCCACAAGTGCCACTGCTTTCGGGACTAGCTGCCAGAGTTGCCACTGCGTTCGGCTGACTTCGGCTGACCTCGGCACCTCGTACTGGCACTTCTGCTGACATCTGCCACAAGTGCCACTGCTTTCGGGACTAGCTGCCAGAGTTGCCACTGCGTTCGGCTGACTTCGGCTGACCTCGGCACTTCATACTGGCACTTCCGCTGACACCTGCCACAAGTGCCACTGCTTTCGGGTCTAGCTGTCAGTGTTGCCACTGACTTAGGCAAATGGACTACATATCCCATGATGCTTTATTACTAGTAGAAGAAGAACTTAAAGACAGACGAAGAAGACAGAATTTAATAAGAGTTTTTTTTCGCAGAAATACTTATGTTAGCTAAATTCCTACACGTTTTGTACATCATGTATGATTCGTTCATCCTATTTATTCACTAAAGTTCATCTGAATAATCCAGCCGACTCCTTTCGTCTTTGTATTAATCAAATACACAGCAGGTATCAGGGATGCCATTGGTTTCGGCACCTTTGTAACAGCTGAGTCTGGCTTCCACTAGAGCTACCGTTAGGTGTCCAGGATGTTTCAGAGCTGTCACAACTGGTGCCGATGTTTTGGGGGATGGCAATGACAGTTTTTTGAAAACGTGTTACTTATAATGCGTGTTTATAAAAAAAAAAATCATTGGTAATTGGTTATTTATCAATTTAACACTTTGAATATTTTTGACTGAGTTTAATTCAAGCAAGATGGCCAATTGAATATACTATAAAGTGTCACTATTACAGTGGAACCTGTCACTATGTTCAAGGACACATCTGGTTAATCACACATCACTGATAGTTAATAGGACTTTTTACTTAATCAAAATGACATTCAACCCTTGCCCATGTTTATATCGCAGAACAGTGGCTGACATGGTGCAACAGGAAGCCAAATGTTGCAACTGGATAATAGTAATAATAATCAGACTCTGTAAGCTATGCTAATTAATGTATATTGTAGAAATTAATAAAGTTTGAAAAATAAATTTAAGCTTAATGATCATAATTTCTCATGGAGGAATAATAAGTTATTTGATCCTGATGTAGTAAATTCACACGTTGACTAAACATGAATTTTACAGCAGACTTCAAATTGCTGTTTAAAGTATTTACATACAATGGCTAATAAATATTGACAAATCAATTACTATGCATAGACTTTGTGACATAAACTTGAAAAAATGTTGAAACATATCTGCCAAATAAAATAATATGTAAGCAGCACAATTTTCTTTGAAAAAAGCATTTTCATCTTAAGTATAACCCAAAGTAATTTTTATTTCCAAAAATATGTAACAATCTTGTTCTTAATGCTGCTTAGGATTCACACATTGTCAAATTTTTTGAGGTGTAAATACTTTGTGTTTTGACTTATCAATATTCAATATTGGTGTAAAAAAATTGAAGGTGGTTTAACTTGAAAGTGAAAGTCCTCCTGTTGCCTTGAAAATGCTATTGAAATGCATTTTGTAGCTCAGATTTTAGTCATTTTCTCATCTTTGAATAAGAAAACTTTGAAGACAATGAACAGAACCAGAAACAAACACAGAGAAGCAACCTTCATTTATGCCACACAAATCTGTAATAAACTCGACAAATAATGAAAAATAGCAGGGATTAAATTTAATAAATAAAAACAAGTAATAACTATTTAAAACTGGTTAACAGGCATTTTTGGAAAATTATGATAACATGTTTCTTTTTTTAAAAATTGCATTATCTTAACAAAAAACAATGAAAGTTATAGTGGCTGCCTAGTCTATTAGATAATAGACTAGGCAGCCACTATAACTTATGACATCCTGTGCACTGTCATGGAACCATGCTGAACATAATGTCACTCTGGAATTGTCAATATCTCATGTTGCCACTGTCACAAATATTAACTAATAAGTCAATATTAGTGAACTTACCCGGTTTAATAATCAATAGCATTATATTAAGGTCACTGTATGAAAATAATTATAATCCGGAATTGACAGGAGCTTGTCAGCACTGACATACCATGGCAACCGAGTGTCAGTTGTAGTGGTAGGTACCTAGTGGTAGTTATTATCAGCTGTTGCAGAAGAGGTCCCATCTGACAGTGCAGGAGTTGTCTTTCTCTATTTAAGTCTGAACACCGGCTGTATATTTAAATATGTATGAGAATTATGTTGTAATTAAGATATATTTTATTTCTATTTGTTTGAACTAAAGTTATTCATATGCTACATTCTGTCTGAAACAGATAGAGAATGAGGTTAGCAGCCTGTGGCACCCATGGCCATCTTACTTGTGCCACCTTATCCAGTGGTAAGGTGGCACAAGTGGCACCTTACCCAGAAGCCCGTGGCACAAGTGACAGCTTATGGCAACTGTCAACATGTTTTCACTGAGGCTGTTTATTGGAAACTGAAATTTGAGACTGTATAAAAAATAGACCAGGGCATATTTGCTTTATTAAGGGAACAGAATACTTAAGAGGAAATGCAATACTTTGTGCCAGATCCACCATTATTTTCATTAATTATAAATTCATTCATATTAAATCTGACACAGAAGCTGTCACCAAAGAATATTTGTTAGAATATGTTCTCATCTTAACTTGTCTTTGAGGTATTCTGTGTTATGTGTTCATGTTTTCTAATTTACTTTGAAAGGTAAAGCTGCAAGTTCTGTATCCTGTCACTTTGTTTATGTGCATGTTGTACTGCTGTTGTCCACCAGGGGGCAATGAGAGTGAGTTCTTGTGTAAAGGCAGCACTGTTCTAACAAAGGAAGTAGAGATGAAGTTAACCGAAGGCTGAACGTTAGCAATAAAGTGAACACAGCTATCTAACGAAAAGAAGTGTGGTTCATTTTAAAGATGAGTACTGAACAAGAAAACACAACAATATTCTATTCCTATTCTATTGTTTTCCCCACTAAGCATATTTAAATATGCTGAAGTATGTATAATACAATTAAAAATACTTAAAAAATACAACTGTTTATAAATATGGCTGCATGTATAAGGTTTCCAGTAACAAAACAGCGTGTTATGAAAGATTAAATGTTCAAATACATCATTGTGCCTGTTAAACATATAACGCTGAGTGGAGCGGTCGAACGCTATAAGATGGCCGCCCTAAATCTCGTCAGCAAAAATAGGCGAGAGCGGTCCGTGAGGCGTGGGAGGTGCCAGTATGAGGTCGTGGCAACCCTTGGAAGGTGCCGAAGTCAGTGGCAACACTGACAGACACAAAAACAGTGGCACTAATGGCAGGTGTCAGAGGAAGTGCCAGTAAGAGGTGCCGAGGTCAGCCGAAGTCAGCCGAACGCAGTGGCAACTCTGGCAGCTAGTCCCGAAAGCAGTGGCACTTGTGGCAGGTGTCACACCTGCCACCGGAAGTGCCAGTACGAGGTGCCGAGGTCAGCCGAACGCAGTGGCAACACTGACAGCTAGTTCCGAAAACAGTGGCACTAATGGCAGGTGTCAGCGGAAGTGCCAGTAAGAGGTGCCGAGGTCAGCCGAAGTCAACCGAACACAGTGGCAACTCTGGCAGCTAGTCCCGAAAGCAGTGGCACTTGTGGCAGGTGTCAGCGGAAGTGCCAGTATGAAGTGCCGAGGTCAGCCGAAGTCAGCCGAACGCAGTGGCAACTCTGGCAGCTAGTCCCGAAAGCAGTGGCACTTGTGGCAGGTGTCACACCTGCCACCGGAAGTGCCATTAGTAGGTGCGGTGTCACGATTTGCGCCTGCTGTCTCTCCAGAGCCCTGGGCTGAGTCTTTCATGCGGAGGCTGGTGCTTTTAAAGCACTTGCAAAACTGTAAGATCAATCCAACTCACATCTATATCAAAGCGTGTGACATGGAGCCTTTTCAAGAGTTTCACTTCTCCATACAGATGTCTGGTAAGGCTGCGTCTACGTGAGGAAAATCTTTGTGAGATCTCTTTTAGTCAGAATGCACTCAGGATGTGATGAAGTCGACTTTGACGCTCATTCAGTGTAGTTTTGTAGTTGTTACAAAACTACATTTACAGGCATTAGCAACACTCCAAAAGACAGCAAGAAAAATAATCCATAAGGTTGGAAAATTTAGGAAATGCTGACACGCTGCTTGTAAAATCGAAATGATTAAAATACATGTAAAACTACAGGCAGCTCTACCTTAACTCTTTGCAAAGCGAAAAGTAAACCAATACAGGAAAACGTCCAAAACGTAGCTTAAGACAAAGTAGCTAATTTAGAAATTAAGGTTGAAATCACAGATTAAAACATGCAAATTCAAAATAACTTTTGTGTATAAGTGGAATTATTTGAATGCTAAACTTAGACAATGTCCAAACATAAAACTGTCCAAATTATCATGTAAACATATGATTATTGTTGGTTGTAATATATATTATTAGTCGATAATTGTTGGTGTTTCTGTTTCTGATCCTACTGGGTTTTTTTGTTTGTTTTATTTGATGATCATCCATTCTAGTTAAAATCAAATAGACACTAAATCGATGGGTTAACTATAAAATATGTGTTTAGTTAGTATGTGAGATTAAATGGTTGAATAAGAGTGTGAACATTTATAAGTTTATACATCCAGCCATTCCCTTGAATATGTGAAACAAAAGTTTTGACATTATGCCCTGTATTCTGTTAATAAACAAACAAAACCCAAAATATGTCAAACCAACCAAGATGTTCGTTTCTGGCACCACAAGGGCCTCTACAAAGATAAGAAAACAAAGCACAATTGGTATCACAGCAATCAAACCCTTCTTATAATTACTGATCAGCTGTTTGTATGTAACTTCCCATATTTCAACATTTTCTATCTGGCTTTGAGGCAGGTAGGCCTCCTTGCCAGGGGTATGAATAATTTTGGTGCTTTACAGTAATTTGTGTCTGTACTGTTTTCTTATTTTCCATCAAAGTTTTTTTCTGCTGAAACACTTAAAAGAGAAGATTAATCTGTCTATTCTCTCTGAAGTTTATCCTGTTGAACATGAGGCCGGTGTGACGTAAACGTTATGAGTTCTGGTGCATTCAGGGACTTCGTTGTTGTTCGTATTTGGATCATTCATCCCTTTGTTTTGCGAAGACATTAAAACTGTATGAAAATCCGAATGAGAAATTGATTTCTTCCAGTTCATTTCTTCACTTTCTCTGTTTTGAAAAAGAAAAACCATTATACGATCCAAGAAAAACTGCTGATCTACTGAGATTCTCACACAATAGTCTCTCAGGTTTACTTGGAAGAAACCAAAAAAAAAAAAAAAAAAGAGAGAAAATCTCCCGTTGATGGCAATCGTGTGGGCTAAAATGCCTGGCATTGTTAATAGAGGAGACTGGACAGACTCAGATGAGGCGATAGAAAGTAGTCCAGATGAGCCTGTTTTACAACCAACGCACGAGGATTGCCATCACTAAATGTACAACACATCCAACCTTAAAGCAGGAGGGTATGGACGTTGAGTGACAGTATGTGTAAAGTTGCCGGCAACACAGACACAGCTCCATTTTAACCAATGGAGCTGCTATGACTTGCCCTGGCAAAAACCAAACTGTGCTTTGCTCCGTCCAGACGGCCTGAGTCCGGCTGTTGGGAAACGACCGTTTCCTGGAGGTGTGGACTCTGTTGAAGTCGTAAATTTTACCCAATCATTAATGTTTTAACTTTACTTATCTAATGCACCAGTACGAAGCTACGAGGCTAACCACAAATTGCCTTCCTCCACTGCAAAGAGAGAAACACCGATCCAAACCAAATGGCTGTTGATGTTGATTCAATATTTAGCCAACCTGGACTGAACGGCTCCGTTCACTTCCTCTGCTGCCATCACTAAAACTACAGTCAGAAGACAATCCTAAAACAGAAAATCGAAGTCAACAACTTCACCTTTTTTGTTGCTGATTTGCCAAGTAGAATTTCTACCAGAGTAATCCGAGTCGAATCTCAATTACTGAGCTTTAAGTGAGATTTGAATTGAGCAAAGTAGTACAGGACGCCAAAGGCCAGGCTAGCGAAGACTAGCTATCGTCAAATATCTGCTATACAGGTCTGCATTTTATTAGTTTCTTCAGGCTTAGTGGACGTCTGGAACTAGGTACCATTTACATAAAAGTGAAAATGTGTGGGTGTGTTTCACGTAGAGTGAAAACAGCATCAGTCTGTGTCCAGAACCATGGCTAATTTTACAAGAAGTGGATGAGCTGAAACCTGTCCCTGCTGTTGATTCAGACGTTGTAGGAAAAGGGACAAATTGATCAAGATTGTGTTTTTGCTCCATCTTACTTTATCAAGTATGTCGGTAAGCCAAATTGTTCAGTTTTATCCTATCGTATTCCATTTTTGAACCCAAACCAGGAACAGAAATGGCAGCTAAAACATGATTAAATGTCACCAATCACTAAATAACCAGTAATCACCTTTTCATTTGGAGATTCGAAAAAATGTAATGTTTCCAAAACTGAAGTGGATGTTGCTCTGGTTTTGGTTTGATATCAAAGGTTACTCTGTGCGTTTCTTTGGCCAATCAGCTGTTCTTCACATAGAACAAGCTCATTATCCCTCCTCTGGTCAATTACACCAGACCTCAGGAGGCTGTGGTCGGCGCTGTCTTCAGACTCTAATGCACCATATATCCTTCACATGTTCAGCAATGAGGCATCAAAGGCTCTGCAGATGAAGGCCTTTCACACTCTCACTCAAACCACCAAATTTTGCACACACACACACACGCACACACACGCACACACACGCACACACACACACACACGCACGCCTCTCACCGATGTACAATTTCACTCTGACACTAAAGCAGCTCCAACGCCTGCAGCAGCTAATTGGCTCCAAGCTAATCCTACCTCTGGGTGTCTTCGGGTGGCAATAAAGTCTGCTGATTTCGCAGCAGCGCAATGGATGAGGAAGTGGCGACGGAGGCGCTTTGTCGCACAACATGGTTAGCCATTTGCTTTTCAATGGCTGAGGGCGGAGGAGAGTTTGCTTCTCTGTAAATTAAACTCGCAGGCAATATGAAAAGGACGCAATCACTTTCTCAAACTTCCCTAGACTGGTCTGCCGACTGATGTTGTCCAATGAATTGTCACCAATACGTTTCATTAATTTTTTTATGCGCGTGTGTGTGTGATGTTGCTGTTTTATTATTGCTTTGTTCTCAACTATTCATAAGCTTTTCTCCAGAGGTTATTGGGAAAGAGGCGGGGTCCACCCTGGATGGGTAGCCAGTCCATCAACTCACATTTATGTTTAGGTTGAACGTTGTTCAATTTTTAATGAACTCGGCCATATTCCGTTCAATCTTCCTGTTATCTGCTGACTGTCTTCCTCACTTTTGCCGCTCCTTGATTAACCCTTTAAAAAAACGTTTTGCCACTGAGTCGTAGCTCCTATTACGAGCTCAGCTGATGCACAGACGAAGTCTTTGTCTCTCTGAAGAGAGTGCTGTGAAATCCAAATCTGTCCTAGAACGTAATTCTGCAGGTTTTTATGGATTAGTTTCATGTAAGATTTTCTCCAGCCCTCTCGCTCGTTCCTGCAGACAATCTGTCCAGAAGGCTTTTACATACAGCATAGCGACAAGCCCATCATCTTTTCACGACCAAAAAGATTATTGGAATTACTCAATCATCTTTGATCCACTTATTGAGCCGGACATGAATGCATAAAGTCTTTCCAGGAAAATGAAGAATCACACAGCTTCCAGGACTTTTTTCTCAGAGTCAAAAACGACGAGAGGTAAACAGCACACACTGTAGTGCGTGTGTTTTTCTGGACCTAACATTACATTTACAATGATATATTTTTGCCAAATTTACATTTAATTTCATGCTATCAGAGTCTTTTGGACAAGTGATTGGTTTTATTGCTTTCAGCTTCAATGGGACTAGAGATGGAAATTAGCCACCTGGAGATAATCTCATGTGTTTACATATAAATGTTCATTAATATATATTGTCCCCATTCAAAAAAAAGAAACAAAAAACTAGAACCTATTTTTTACAAGTTTCACATTAAGGACAAGAAAACTGGGTAGCAAGGCTCTAAAACATGGTGGCAGCTGCCCCCCAACCCCCGCTTGTAGATCCGCCCCTGCAGATTGGGGTTTCTCCATGTTTCACCACACAGTCAGGAAAGAAAAGAAAACCACACAAAGAAGATAAAGACCTTCTCGTGATCGTGTTCCTGACAGAATATTAGCTGCTCTGACACCTTTGAGCATTACTTTACTCTTGTTTACATACAGTCCTTTGTAACCTAGTTCCTTGTTACTATGGTTACCCTGCACCACAAGGATGGATATCTCCCCTCCCTTTAAGATTGATGGTGGGAGACGAGCACTGCGACTGTATTCGCCAAAATTCTATTTAATCTGGTGATTTAGCTGAAATGAAATAAGATTTCAATTGCTCTGTTTTTTTGTCCACTCAGAAAACACATTTACTGACCTGTAAAGTCATCAGGCCGTCCAAGACGCAATGGCAGGATGAGCAGTTTAATCTCTCATTTGACTGCTACCGGTGAAGTGTTTAATCTGTTGTAGTTAAGGGCAGGCATTATTAATATTTGTAATAATTGTCAAAGCTCGGCATGTATCCTTTTTTTAATGTTTCATCAAATCAGTTGAATCTGTACTTAAAATAAATGTTCAGCTTAATGAAAAATGCTGCTCCTTATAACATCACCGCACTTTGAAAGAGCAGAGAAAGTGAGCAGACTAAAACAAACATGGCTGCTTTGTGTAGAATCGAGTGATTCTACACAAAGCAGGTTTGACCTACCTTTTTTTTTTTACTGTAAGCTAATGTATGTATATATATATATATATATATATATATATATATATATATATATATATATATATATATATATATATAGATATATAGATATATTTTAAACATCTAGGTCGGGTCAACACAAACTTCTAGTGTTGGTCAAACTGATTCTCTGTGGTAAATCTTTTCTTCCAGTAGGTGCACACGGAGTTGTTTTTTTGGTTTGTTTTAAACTCACATTACATATAATGGTTTCAACACGTTCTGACCTCGCTGGTCAAGATGGGTAACAAAAGTCCACGATAGAAACTTCTACGGTAAAAACTCGCTAAAATTAAAAAAAAAATGTAATAAAGAGAAAAAGAAAATAACCTTTTAGTTTGAGTACAGTGATTCAGTGGGGAGAAGTAAATGTTTTTGACAAAATTACCAGTGCCATTTTCAATGGCTCCCCTACTGCTGTTGTAATTTTGTTTTGCCAGTAGAACAAAACCTCTAACATTTAGAGTGACAGACAGAGAGAGAGTTAGTATTTTCAGTTAAAGCCCTGTTGAGCAAACTCCACATGTTTACATTTGTTACAGTAGGTCAGAAAACACCCTTTGTTGTCTCACAGGCTTTTAGATTTAGATATCATACAATGGTTGTCATGGTGACCTGAAGGTGGCACTTTTTCCTCCAGTCCTCTAGCAGTTCCTTCTTTTTCATCCTTGTCGCTTTCCGTAGTTGCAAGATAGACATGGGTCCTCATCCATTCTTGTCTGCATCTTTATATAAATGCTAAATTTTTTTCTCTGACCAAAGATTCGATCAAACATACACAAGTAGCTATTTTCTTCTGATTGTTCAACAAATATCTGCCTTACTAGAATGCTATGTCAGAAGAATAATGCCGCTTCACGTCATATTTTTTTACGAAAATGAAAATGAAAGTTACAGATTACCTACTAATTAAAATTTGCCAAACCCCCTGATCTGATCGACCTAGAAAGAGAAATTCAAACCACATAAATGCTTCAGATTTACTTTGCCGGAAGAGTGGAGTAGGTTTGGCTGAAAACATTTCTTACTGTACAAGGAACTGACTTGAATATGTGGCAAACCATTAAATGAATTAGTTAGATAAGACGTTTGTTAACGTTTGGGTTCATTCAGTAAACAACAAGATGTTTTTTTTTTCTTTTAATCAGTCCAGCGTATGCCTCGGTTGTTTTGTTTTTTTCTGTGTAATCCGACTCTACTGCAGAACAGGCCTCGTCCTTTGGGATGCGTGTTTTTCAAACTCCTCTGACCTATCGACCTGACTCTATCATAAAACAAAACAAAACAAAACAAAACAAGAAACACAGTGTCTTATCACCGCCCACCAATGGGAGTTCAAAGGTCACGATAAGCGCAACAATTATGCTGGAGAAGCTGGAAACGCCACTTGAGGATGTTTCACTTTGCGTGGAAACTCAAAGACCCAAGAGCCCTGCTGGTGTGTGAGTGTGTTAGCAGTGTGTGTGTGTGTGCGTGAGGAGAAAGATGAGAGCATGGGCTTAATTATGGTGCTTGTAAACCAGAGTGAAATGATGCAAAGTGCCTTCTTCCAGAGATGGGCGAAAAGAAGCCACTGACCTTGCCGGGGTTACGCGGCCAATTTCGATTGAGCCGCAGTGATGTCATCACATCTACTTAGATTCTATCTAAACCCATGAGTAAAAGTCAAATGAAGGCAAAGATACAACACACCTGTCGCCATGGTTGCGAAACGTCTTAATTTCCCATGGAAACGGACCTTTTGCTGGCATAAGCGATGAGCCTTCGGATCGTCTGTTGATTTGCCTATGTCAACAAGCATTCATATGCATTAAAGCGAATACAAATGTGTTTTTATAAATCTGGAATTACAAGGAAAAAAATCGCTTTTCGTTGGAAATTTTAAATTGATTTTGATTGTTTCGATTCATATTCAACAGAATTTCTAATCCTTGTGCTTCTTCCTGTTTTTCTTCCACGTCAGAACCACAACCTTTGACGAATTTTGTGGGGAATTTATGTGACGGAACAACACAAAGCGTCTCATACTTGTACAGTAGAAGGAATATGTATGTTTTTATGCCTCTTTTTTTATTACTAAACCAAACAATAGTTTGGATTGAAGCACATTCAGTTGTAATAATTAAAGTCCAAACCAACATCCCGCTTAGAAAATGTGGTAAAGCTTGAAAACTGAAGTTCTCCATCCAATCTAAGTTGAGTTGTGACTCTGAACCAGGAGTGATAGACACAAATCGACGCTACAAGTTTAAGATTTTTATCTCTAAACAAAATTTATTTTTGAACAAAAACCGAGTTTTATTTTTGTTTCCACATCACAACTTTGTCTTACTTTGTGTTGGTCACTAATATGCCCTAAAAAAGAAAAAGAAAAAAAAAAGTGCACTGACATTTAAGTTGATTTCACAAGATATGGAAAAAGTAATTTGGCAATAACTTTTTGTTATTCACCGCAAAAACACAAAATCTTACTGAGTATGTTTGGTCTAGTTTCTCGTGCTAATGTCTTAGTACACTTGAAATAAGACAAAATTAACTTACAAGTAACTTTTCAGCTTGTTTTGAGTCAATATTAATAACAAAAAAAGCTATACTTGCTCCGCTGGCAGATTATTTAACATATGACATTTTTCCTATTTTATAAGTCAAACGAGTGCTTTTTCATCAAAATTAAGAAATTATTGTCTTCTATTTTGCTGAAAAGTTACTTATTAGTTAGTTTTGTCTTATAAAGATATTTTCACAAGAAACTAAACCAAAATAACTTGGTACGATTTTGTGCTTTTGCAGTGTTACAACTAACTCCAACAACTTAAGGTCTTTAAATTTCAGTCCATATCCTGATGTAGAACTTGTCATCCATAAGTCCGTTGGCTCCTGGTTGTTTAGTCAAATCATCCATGTTTCCAGAATTAGCTCTTTGGGTGCCTATCTGATCCTGAATAATTTATTTCCGCGGTGACATTTGCTCACGCGGTCCCGGGGTGAAGACGCGGCAGGAGCGTGGCTCCCTCCACGCTCCTCTCCATCCCCCCACCGTAGCTCCGCAAAGGTCAAGTGTTATTGATCCGCAAACACGCTCTATAATGTCGGAATCAAACCTCCAAAAGTTTGGATCAGGTCGAACATGACAGAGGTGTTGCGTTCAGGCTCATTATTTTGTCTCTCTCGCGCGCGCGCCAGCTGAGCAGTAGGTGATCAGACTCTGGTGCGTAAAAGACGCGCTCCGGGGCGGGGACTGCTTTGGAGACTCATCAGTAAAAAAAATAAATAAAAAAGAGCACATCAGCACGACGCGCTGCATCTACAGGTTGTTTCTCGCATATCTTCTAACATTTTCTCAATCTGATAAGATCCAGCCTCTGGAACTGCTTCAAACATCTCGCTTGTTTGACTTTTTTTTTTTTTTTTTTTTTTTTTTGGAACTGGTTGTTGCCAGAAACGCAATGAAAGTCCACAGCGATGGACTTTTCCGTCTCCTCCGTGGAGCGCGTACGGTCCCCCACAGCCGCCGCCGCCGCTCCTTCGCCGCGGTGACAACGGCAACATAATGGCATGCAGGAGCGGCTGCTGCTGCGGCTCCTCCGGCCCCATCAACGAGGACAACGCGCGGTTCCTGTTGCTGGCGCTCTTCATTATCCTCTACCTGTTGTGCGGCGCCGCCGTCTTCTCGGCGCTGGAGCAGCCCAAGGAGCGGGAGGCGAAGACGCGCTGGGAGCAGAGGTTCGAGCACTTCTCCCAGAAGCACAACCTGAGCACAAGGGATCTGCGCAACTTCCTGAGGAGCTACGAGGAGGCGAACGTGGCGGGCATCCGCGTGGATACGGTCAGACCCCGGTGGGACTTCACGGGAGCGTTTTACTTCGTCGGGACCGTGGTGTCGACGATTGGTGAGGTTTGGCAGCAACTGTCGCGCACCGACCGGTCGTTTCAGGTCGAACGCGTTGACCGAACCGTCTTTTGGGTCAATGCTTTGTTTTTTTGTTTTTTCACTCTTTTTCTCCTTCTGCAAACACCAGCACAAACTTATCCCAACTGTGAATGTGCCTCTAAATTCAAAATGTAAATATGTAAAAAAAAAAATTAAAAAAAAAGTAATATTTTCTCTCTTTCTCTCTCGTTTCTGTTCATGGATTGAGCCAACAGAGGAGTATAGAGAAAAATCTGTTCGTATCCCTTCAGAACTGCACAGGCAACCGCAATTTCACCGTAGATCTAGACCTGTGGCAATAAGCAATTAATCGATCAATCGCATGCTAAATTAATAATTTCTACTTTAATGATTAACCGTTTCTCTTTCTCTCTCTCAACTCTTCATTCATGGTGCTTTGGTCTCAAATAGTTTTATTTTGGAACAATTTTGTTGTTTACAGAAACTTCATAATTTTTTTATTTATTGTTTCTGTTGTACTGTTTATTTTAGATATTACATTACTTGAGAACGGTCTCAAAATAACAATTTTATCATTTATCGTGGAGGAAAATTTATTGTCGTGACAGATCTAAAAATGAGTCAGCTGAAGTTCAATTAGTTGAATCAACTCAGATTTTTACCTAGCTGTCATAAGATGTAGCACAGACTTGTTCACAAACAGTAAAATATTCCTTTAATTGGTTGCTGAGTGTAAGTGTTGTAGTTTGTTATAGTTTGTTCCTCGTTATTTACATGTTACCTGATCCAGATTTCCTGTTGACATGATGAAATACTCACTTTTGGGATTTAACTGATATAAATGTGGAAATCTTGTGCCACCCCCGCTTGCTGTGCCTCCCAGAGCAGAGAGCCATGTCATTCATTCGTTGATGCTGTGCTGCAAATGTATTTTTTCACTTGTCTCATCACATTACTGGGGAGGAGCAAGCCTGGCACAGCTGAGAATGACTTGGAAATGAAAAGGCAGTCTCATAAATTAATTCTTTTGTCATTAAATGCAGCAAAAATATTAAAATATGCAAGAGTAATTCAATGATTAACAATTAATCCGACATAAATTAGCAGCTCTGAAGCTTGGCTACTTGTCAAACTGTCAAATTGGTCAGAAAATAACAATATCAGTCATGATTAGTTATAATTTTGACTGTTAAACCAGAGGATATTCTGGTTTGCTTACGTTGGTAGCTCTCACATTGGTCTCAACCGAAGTTCTGGAATTTTATTTTGCTTTTGGTAAACACACTTCTTCTCCTACTGTGAGTTTTTCAGGGCTTAGTATACGGCATTAAATGGGAATTTGGTCTCAGCAGAGATGGAGCTGATCTCATCCAACACTGGTATCGAATGTTTATTTTTCGAATGCCTGCTGTATCTTCAGTATTTCTGAATCTGATGTATGGCTGATAGGGTGACTATCACAGACCAGATTACGTTCCTATAGATTAAACTGTCAGTCAAAAACATTCTCACACCCTTAGATAAACATAATAATCTCACCTTTTTTACATAAAAATGATTGTTTTCATATTGTAGTGTTATGTACATTGAACAAATTACATAAAGTTCAGACCTACAGATGTCAGACTTGTGTACTCTGCCTGTTAGCATTAGCTTCGTAGCATATAGTTTGGTGTCGAAAGCTTAAAATAAATGTTTTTAAAATGTGTTTTATGGAAACATTTAGAGCATTATAACCTACCTCAGACTGTTTCAGCAATAATAACTGACGTTAAAACTGTTGCTCCTAAAGAGGAGCAACAAGGAGCGTTAGCAAACAGGAAAGCTAGCTGTATGCTTCCATATTCTTTTTTTTTCACCTCTTAACTTTTTCTGCCACAGTACAGTAAGTATGCTGCGACCCATTGGAAGGCTTTCACCAGCATGCCTAGGTGGGCTCCATGTGGGGAAAAGGAGAGCAGGCCATATGGGTCCCATATGGGTTTGTACATGTAGGGCCACAGCCCACATGGGCCCTACATGGGCCCTATATGGTGGTGGCCCACATGGGTTTGTCCATTTAGGGCCCATGTAGGGCCCATGTGGGCTGTGGCCCTACATGGGCAAACCCATGTGGGACCATCGTGGAACCCGCGGACAAACCCATATGGGACCCATATATCAGCCCTCCTTTCCCCCACATGGGGCCCACCTAGGCGTGCTATATGTAGACATTTCTGTTACTGTTAGCCAATGCTAACTTCAGTAATTAGCAATAAAAGTTGTTAGAAACTGCAGTTTTACAGATTTTTTTTTTGTGCAACTTTGCTCAATCTAATGTTCTCTGATGAATAATTGATACCCTGTAAAGAAAGATTCACCCTCCTCACCCCGGCACCTTCCACAATAATTATTTATTTAATTATTTAATTTTTTTTTTTAAAACAGATTTCAAAAACACCCGATTTCACAGGACCATTTCCAGAAATCTTTTCATCCACATGGAAATGCAGAGAACGGCCCAGAGCACTA
This sequence comes from Poecilia mexicana, assembly GCF_051168715.1. Classification (NCBI taxonomy): domain Eukaryota; kingdom Metazoa; phylum Chordata; class Actinopteri; order Cyprinodontiformes; family Poeciliidae; genus Poecilia; species Poecilia mexicana. The sequence goes on along the minus strand of NW_028263390.1, from coordinate 5,619,266 downwards.
TTTCCCCCAAACCAGAAAGTGATGCGATGCTGAGTAGATAATATGCGATTGTTGTTATGTATGACTCGTTTAGGGTTATAGATCATGTTAGATGTTGGGCTAATATATAAGAGTTTTTTAAATGTGTTTTTGCTGTTCATATTAGAATGAGAGGGCAAAATTTTCACTGTGGAACCCATTTAAACCCCTTTTAATTCCCCCAGAAAAACAGTGTTTTCCATGTAGGCACAGGGGAGAAATGGTTAAAAACTGTACATTTTAGAAAAAAAAAAGTTATAGTTTGGATTCTGTTTACACATTTATCAACTCTCTGTCATAATATAGGAATGGAAGGATTCTTCTGAACCTTTTGTTTTTTTTAGCAATTAGCAAAAACACATGGGAAGATATATTCAGTATAAGCTGACGGGCCTCTGTTCTGTTGTTGTTTATTACTTTATGCAACAACAGAACAATTACGACCCACAAAATGTTTTCTGGGTTACAAAACATTAATAGTGGAAGGTTTTTAAATAATATACTCATTACCATAACGTTGTAGAAATACATCCGTTAGAGTAAAATTATTAAAGTCCAGTCAAAGTAAAGTATCAGATCTGACGTTGAAAAGCAGAGGGAACATCAGATTAGGCTTAGATGTAATTCATACGCAGAAACCAAAGTGCAAAGACAGAATCTGCTTCTGTTCTATCAGTCTCCATCCCGTAACATGGTGGTGGCAGCATCATGCTGTGGGGAGGCTTTTCTCAGCCTGGTTGATAGAAACATGGAAGAAACGTTTGAAAACCCTCTTAAAGCTGCAAAATGGCACCGCACTTTTCAGATTTTCAGGCTCAGTAAGATAGTTGCATTCAGTCAGAGGGTTCTTCAAGAGTCGCTGTAGTACAGACTGCTACAGGAGATCCTTCAGCAATCAGCATTTCACAACCTTGGATAATATGAGTTACAATAACATTTAAATTCCCTGTCTGATTAGTAAAATATTTCAGAATCTGAATTTTATAAAGCAGCTTGGTCATTTTGTATCACAAAAAGACTCGTTGCTCATTCGTAATTTCAAGCTTTGGACAAAAAAAAAAAAAAAGCCTGACATTGAAAAAACAGAATTCACAAAATTAAAGTTTTTCAATGTGCTCTCCACAGAATAGCATTTCTTTTATTTTATTTTCACAAAACGGGTTGCCCAACTCTCCAGGGACAGATAAGAGTCGGCCTCCGGTGTAGAGCGCTATCTCTCCTCAGCACACAGCAACAGTGGACAATAAGTACCATCACCAGTGCTTATTGTAGGGGGCCTATCACCCCGGCAGCTAAACGACATGTAAATCTGAACGACTTGTATCTAAATATAGAAGGATTTATGTTTCAGATGGACCCAAACGGCCCTGAAAAGAGGAACGGTCTGCGCGACTGTTTGACATCGAGAGATTTGTGGAAATTTCTCAGGTTACAAGACAAAAGGAATGTGGCTCAAAGACAGCCGCAGAATGAACGCGTTGTGAACAAGTTATTAAATCTTCTCTTCGGATATTACAGTCAGTAACTGACGACCACAAAGATCTATAAATAGGTGCGCATGTACAGAAGTATGGAAGCGTTTGTATTCAGAGTTATGGGCGTGTATAGACTGTAAGGGAAACCGAATGAAACATTTACAGTTTAAAGAAAAAAACCAGACCAATTTCTTTTTTTTTCTTGTTTTTGTCATATCATCAGTGTGCTTCAGTGTGAGACACACCAACAGTCGTCTTTACTGCATGAAGTAAAATGGACGCAGAATGAGAATTAGTCTGAACTGCATTTTACCGCATTGCTTGGCAACAAAGTCTAAGTGAAGAAGATGAAACCAGAAGCAACTTTTGAGTTGAACAGAGTTAAGATTTACAAAAATAGATGCAGTGAAAAAGAGAGAAAGGTCTTGTTTGGGAATGTGTTTCTGATTTCCATCCAAATTATGCAACTTTGATAAAAAAAAAATAGATTTGGTCACACTTTATAAAAATAATGCTGCAGGTTGAAGGCAGTTTTTTTGGCACTTTGGTGAATAAGAAGCTTGTTTTACTTCTTTAAACCACTATGTGTGAAGAAATATCTGGTGTCTGCTCCTTTTACAAACACCGTCACTTATCCCAGGGACTAAATTTCTACCTGAATTCAAAATGAAGAAAAGAAAAAGTTCTGTCATTTCTGTCAATCCATGAAATCTCCTTCAATAACTCAGTAGCAGCAAACAAAGGAATGGAAAAATGACATATTTGTGTCAAATTCTCAGAACCGTCAGCCTCCGTCAGAGTCCTGGGTTCGCTGGTGTCTATGTGAGACGGAGACAAAGCGCTGAAGTCCTTCAGATCTCCTCAGATTTGCGTCTCCATTTCGCTCCAGCGCCGAGATTGGAACAAATTTACGGTCAGCGTCAGACGGCCTCGACCTCTGATCGATAGCAGGCTCAAGGCGTGTATGAGGGAGAAATCCATGACGGGCAAAGTCATCACAATCTCTTCAGAGACATGTTGTGTCACACGGTGTCACGCGTTGCCTTTACGGCCCATCAGAAAGGTTTGCCGTGTATTCATGTCAGTGATCAGCCAAGAAGGATGTGCGAATATGTCTTGCATGAGGCCCAAACTGTTGCAAGCCTTGGTTTTCGTCATGATTGGTCCTTTATTCAGCTACCTCTGAATAAAGGACTTTGACAAGCTTACATATTCACACTTCAAAAGAGCATCTAGTTTTCTGCCACACGTTGTGTTTTGAACGTATGCTAAAAGTCCAAATCTGGCCAAATTTGGCTTATGGTACATTTTAAAATGTATCGCATTTACTACGATATTATCGGCATAGTGTCGGCCAAAATCAGAATCGGCAGGTTAGGCTTTTTAAAAAATAGATAATCAGATTGCAGTTTTCCAGCCGGAAAACCGCAATCTGTGCACCACTAGCTGCCACACCTTTTATCTGTGCAGCTTTTACTTCAAAATTATGCCCTGATAATACATGTTGTTCTAATCTCACAAAATGTGATCATAACAAATAAGTTGAAATTTGAGGTTTTAATGTGATGAAAATCTGAAAGTGCCTTGGGAATACTTTCACAAGGAAGTGTATGAAGCATTAACATTAAATTCTTAGTTTAAAAAAATTGTAAAAAGATGTGAACAAAGAACAAAATGCTTGTGTATGTCCAAGGAGTAAAGACAGGGAACGTAATGATGCACTCAGTATGTGTTGGCAGAATGGTCAATTTTATCTTTTATTCATTGTTCCTTCGTCTACTCTTTAATCCCATGAACCATTCTCATTTTTATCCTTTTCAAAAATAAACTGTCATATTAGATCCTCTATAAAAGCACTGCATGCATCATGACAGGCTGATGTGCTGTAGAGCAGCAGAGAGTGCAGCGTTGTGACGGTATCATTAGTGCATCTCTTAATGCCTGTGCATTTTCTCTCTACCTTTCCACATTCTAATGGAGAGTTATATCTGGTTTGGAAACAATGTTATCCTCGTTCGCTGCCAATTCAGTTGGGGTGATACGGAACCCATCCACCCGTTGTCTCCTGCAGGACATTTCAAATGAGGACCAGCAGGACACACAGGGGACCAGAACCCATTTCCATGAGGCCCAGTCCATGGATTCTCTAGAAAAGAAAAAAAAAACCAAACAAACATAAAAAGCCATGTATTTTGCCAACCTTCTGAAAATCCTATGAAGATAAAAATTCCTACGTTAGTAAGGACCACAAATGGAACACCAGAGCATGTCTTAAGCTAGGATGCATTGATAAATTTGCCAGTCGATTAATTCGTCTGTGTTAATAATAAAAAAATAACGTATCCAAGTTATCGTGAGTTAAGACTGGAAGGTTTCAGTTGCGTCAGCCTCATCAGCAAACATTCAGCCTGAGTTTGTTGTTTTGACCTTTTTTTTCCTGTTTTCAACTTCAGATGGTGATATAACAATGCGGCTCGGGACTCCACCGAAGTTGTTTGCAGTGGATTATAAATATTGGAGCGAGACTGCGCCGACTAAAAAGCACACCGTGTCTTTGTCATGAGCATCCACTTTCACGGCTCCTTTTCAATATTCGGATTTGAATCACATCTATTGTTAGAATTTGTTATTTTTATTTCCAACCTTACAACAAACACGTCGGTCTGTGAAGTCGCAAGCATGAAACAGGAAAGTGATTAGCTGCTCAGAGGTTATTGCTGCAACCACGACTTATTAAAACAAGTCTATTTACTTTGTGATATTTTCGACTTCTGTTTTTGTTGCAGATTAAAATAACAGCAAGGGCTTTTTGAGAACATGGTAAACAAAGGTGATGAGTCAGACCACAAGGATCTAAGGCACTGCTGTTTTCTTTCCTCCACAGGCGATCTAATCAAGTTATTATTCTAAAATAAACACACAGAAAGTAACCATTTTGTCTTTCGTCTTACTCTGAAAGATTGCCTGTGAGAATACTAACATAGTTTTAAAGAACTAAAACACTTTTCTAAAGTGTTATGTGGTTGTTCACAATAACCTGTACCATATGAATATGGTAAAGATGTGTAGAAGCTGTGGAACACATGCAGCAGTATAAACTCCATTATGCAAATTAGACTTTTTAAGGTTTACATCATGTTCTAATGTTATTTCCTCATCAAGCAGTCCTTCCCACTCAGCTCCTTCAGACTAGCCAGCAGCAATTAGCTGTTTGCTATCAGTTGAGCTCATTCTCTGTGCAACGCTGGTAAAAATGTTGTTAAAGGGTTAATAGTGGAGCCATGTTGTGATGACTTCCTGAAGGCGGAGTTTCAGAAAAAGGCCCAATTTCAAGGCATTAAATCAGAAAGTAACATTTCTTTTAAGTTATATTTGATATATGTAACATTTTTATAAGTAGAGAAGGTGAGATAGTTTTGATAACACTTTAAAATGCCTGGAGAACAAACAATACTGTCCTCTTTAAGGTTAAGTGTAGTGACATTTTAATAAGAGTAAAAATCTAAGATTTGTTCTATTTATTTCTCATGCAAATTAACCAATGCTACACTAATAGGAGCTCAGTTGGCAACTATGCATTATAGTTAGCAAAATTATTTTTCAAATTTGCTCTTTCCTAGTTCTCTCAAGAGGGGCTACATTTTTTTAAGCACTATGTATTTATTGTTTTCAAGCAGTTCATGACCTCAGTGGCTGCATGGAAGTCTTTATTATATGGCTATTGCTATTTTTCTGTAAATAATCTATAGCTACCTGAAAAATAGAAGAGTTAAAGCTTAAAACGAGCCGCATGGTTAATCTTTGGTATGGATGTTAGCACGTTAGCAGCACAACTCAGAAACCGTCACCAACACCGTCTAGTTTCATCCTGACTCGTGTCATAATGCAGTTCCTTTCATGCTTGTCTAACTGCAATATTATTATCACCATTACCGTATCTTAAATGGGTCAAATAGCTTGTGACATTCATGTAAATGATATCCTGAAACACAAAGAGAAGAAAAACAAAGTCATAAAATCCAGCTGATTTGGCTTTATTGTCGTGTTTGGGAGAGCGCTCTGGCTCAATTAGCACCTTGACAACCAATTTGAATGAAGAGGCAATCAAATGCTCCCCAAGAAGCCACTGTGTAGCGCAGCCAATTAGTCAGGCTGAAGCTTTTGTTTTCCGTCTCAATGCTGAGAAAAAAAAAAGGTAGCAACATTTAACTTCCCTTTTTCCATCTGAAAAGGCCTTGTGGGTCACATGCATTCACCACTACTGTACCTGTTGACGTCACCAAAGGTGCTAGATGGCAAAAACTGTAAAAAGTATTCAATCATATGACATACAGTTTCTTGTTAATACACTTCAGTGTACTCTGTAGCTTAGTAAATACTTTGTAGAGCCATCTGTCAATGTAGCTGGAGCTAGAGGTCTTTAGAGTGTCTCTACCAGCTAACAGCTGCACATTTTTGCCCATTCTTCTTTGTGATGAAGTTCAAACTCACTCGGGTTGAGCTTATTGTTCGGCTTCAACTTTAACGACTCAAATTTAAAATCGGTCTGGACTTTAAGTGGGCCATTCTAACACCTGAACATGTTTGATGCATTGGATCTTGTTGGGATCTAGTAATGACAAATTGAACTACCTCCAGGGACCAAAGAGAGAGGTAGAAAAACTATCAATCCCAGAATGCACTGCAGTAATCCACCTTCAGTTCTAGGATGAAAAAGGAGGAGGAGTTTCACTGTGTGTGTATATGTGACTTCATGTTTTAGCAAAAACTTTATGTTTGATGAAAGTTGGTTTCTGTACCGCAGATTACTGCAATGGTCAAACGTTCACTTTGAGGTCTCACCTGACCAGAGCGTCATCTGCCACCTGTTAGCTTAGATAAAATTATACATATTTGGACTCAAACAACGAATCAGACAGCTTTACCTTTTGTTGCTCTACTGCATTTAGTCTCGGTGAAAACACACTCAAGTTTGTGGTTGTAACATTTCAAACGGTGAAACGGTTCGAGGAGTTCGGAAATTCTTTCAAAGTACCGTAAGTCTAAAACAAATATTTTTATTTGCCAAACAGTCCAAACAAGTTCCAGAAAACTGTAATCCCACTAAGTATTAAAGAGACAAGCTTTGACTCGATCACATTAGGTGCTCGCCAGAATCATTAAGAGAGCAATGGCAACCCGGTGGAGGGAAGCATCCAATTTAAAACTTGGAGGACACCTAATTGTAACTGGGTAATTGTTTTCATTGCCAAGAGATTTTATGCTTAGTTTGAATGATAAAGCAACAGGAAGCGGCTGTGGTTCTCCTCTGCTATATGCAAGTAATCAATTTGTTTCCTAGGAGTGCAGCAATTCATTTGCAAGACCATGTGCATGAATGAAAATGGAGGTTTTCTTTAGAAATTGTGTTTGTCTAGAGACAGTAATGCTCTTTGTCCTACTCTCTCTCTCTTTAGTCTTTTATGTATGCTGTGGAGAAACAAAGATTCAAATTAAGCTACCACTCCTAATGTTTACCTCCCCTTGTCTCAATGATATCTGCACAATCCTTGTAGTCTGGATCAGCACTCACTATTGAATGTCTTTGTATGTTTGCCAGGGTTTGGGATGACCACTCCCGCCACCATTGGAGGAAAAATCTTCCTGATGTTTTACGGACTGCTGGGCTGCGCCGCCACCATCCTCTTCTTCAACCTCTTTCTGGAGCGCGTCATCACCGTCATCGCCTTTGTCCTCAAGTCCTTCCATGAACGGCGCCGCAACAAGGCCGTGCTGCCGCAGAATGGACGCCGGGCGTCTGAGGGCGAGAAGGTGGGCGGAGCCGAGGCGGGCGCAGTAGGAAAGCGTGAGGAGCTCGCCGGCTGGAAACCCTCTGTTTACTGCGTCATGTTCATCCTCGGGGCGGCGGCAATCTTGGTGTCCTGTTGCGCCTCGCTGATGTACTCGGCGGCTGAAGGCTGGGGCTACTTGGACTCGCTCTACTTCTGCTTTGTGGCCTTCAGCACCATCGGGTTTGGGGATATGGTCAGCAGTCAGAGGATCTCCTACGAGGGTCACGCCACGGCTGCGTACCGGGTCGGAAACTTCTTCTTCATCCTCACCGGCGTCTGCTGCATCTACTCCCTCTTCAATGTCATCTCCATCGTCATCAAGCAGGTCCTCAATTGGCTGCTCAGGAGGTTGGAAGCCTCTTGCCACTGCTGCTTCCCTAGGAGGGGTCCTCACCGGCACCCTCGCCGGAATGTGGTGGCCCCGGGACATCTCCGTGCCCGCAGGGACCCCTCCATTGAGACGGACGCCATCAACGAGAGCGAGACCGACCCGGGCCGCAGGATGTCTGGGGAAATGATCTCCATGAGGGACTTCTTGGCTGCCAACAAGGTGAAAACTTTGTCAGGAACAACTTAATTGCCTCACATCTGGCCTTGGATTTAGCGCTTTTAATGGAATAATACTAATCTTAAGTCAGATATGTGGCAGGTTTGAACAGTGGAACCTGGGTAGTCTCAAAGGATTAGGAACCACACCTGCTCATGAATAGCTAAATACTTAAGATCTTTTCTAAAAGCATTTCTAACTGCCTATGTTAATAGTTAAAACCCTAAATCTATCTTAATTTGCATTATTGCGCAGTGTAAGCCATCTTAGTGCTTAAGCCAGTGGTTTCCAAACATTTTCTGGGCCCCCCCTATGGATTACAAATACCTGTCTAGTTGAACAACGTGTGTGCGCGTGCGTGTGTGGGGGAGGATGTGGGGGGGAGAAGAGGATTCTTAGAGACTCCCTGTCTCTAACTTTTTGGGGGGGCAAAATTAATGTATGTAGCTAGACATAGACAACAACATCGGTAGCCTATTGTTATTAGCTTTATCTTTAGCTAACTTTATCTGCATCCAACAGCTTTACTCAACTCAGTTGGTTAGTTTGGAGGAAAACTGTGAAAAGTTCTTTGCGTTTTGCTGGTTTGCTGCCATGATTCTAACACACCTGCGTAGCTCCGCACAGCAGCAGCAGGTCTCCTGCACTGCCACACAGATGTAAACCACGCAGATGTAGCCCCTACTGTATTTGACTATTTATCCTCCTGTATCACCCTAACCGCACTCTGGCATAAAGTCACAAACTGAGCAACAGCAAAACAGCCCAAGTATTGTAACATAGTGAGGACATTTTTGGAAAGATAGCTGTTTGCTAACATTAGCGGGGTGAAAGAAAGCTAGCATGTCTGTTGTTAGCATTTTAGCTGAATTTCTCCTTTCTAGTTCATTTCTAATTTAATTTAATTCTAAAACAAACAAAAAAATCTCTTTTTCTCATGGAATATGAGTTAATGCTTGAAGGTTACTCCAGCTTTAATTTAAACTACAGAGGAACAGCAGGCTCTGATGAACAACAACCTCGCTTACCGGGAAGGGATTAAAGCCTGCTCACATCAGCCCACCTCCCACACAGAAACAAATCTGGTCTCATTAAAGTTGTTGTTTTATCTTATTATATTTTTTTAAACCGTGTGAATAGACTCAATTAAAACACACTCAGTGCACCACCAACCCGTCTACCGAACACAATTTGCTGCGTATTGATTTTCAAAAAGTCATTAGTGAGAGCAGCGACGACTGAAAGCAGCGTGAGCTTTCAGAGACGTTTTTGGTCCAACACCTTCGTTTTCTGACTAGACCTAACGCAAATGTTGTTCTTTAGCTTAATTCATTGGTACTGAGAGATACAAGTATCATGTTTAATATCTTAAGCCCAATATTTAACTAATGTTAGGCTTAAGAAAACTTAAAGCTGCAGTGTCTTTTGTAAAACAAAATATGTTTTTTTTTTACATATTTGTTAAAACTACCAATCAGTCATGTCAGTACAACATGAGACAGATAATCTGTGAAAAGATCGATCTCCACTTCCTTCCTGAGACACTATCATGGTCTGAAGACTTGCACCACTCCCTACCAAAAACAGCAATTGTTTTTTCATATTTTGAATATGAACTGTCACTCTGACTCCAAAGCCCAGCATTATTTTTTGAAAGGCAGTACTTTGAAAATAATGTATTGCAGTAAATAAATAAGAAGTTCCCACATTCTCAGTGAAACCAGGAGCCCCGTTGATTAGATTCAATGCTTACATCAAATAAAATTATACAGATTTTGTCCTTTGGATGTAAGAAATACAAGTTTGTGCACTCAGGTGATTTTCCTTCTCTGATATTGTGCTTTGAACACTTTTACGTACGAAGCGTTGCTTTCTTTAGAGTGTTGTAATTCAGCTAAATGTATTTGAGCATCAAAAAGTATACATACCTCTGACTTTTTTCATGTTTTGTTACATTGCTACCCTCAAGCATCAGCGTATTTCTTTTTTGTTTTTGTGATAGACACAAATGCAACACTTTAAAAAAAAAAAAATCTAAACCTAAACAGTGTGTCATACATTTTTATTGAGCCTGTATTTTGAGTCATACATAAAAAGCCGGCTGGTTCTTCTTCTCTGTGGTTTATTCAAGCAATGTGTAGCGACCAAAACCAGATTGACAGAGAAACGTTCAAACGCGTCTCTGTTTGCATGTTTACATCATGCAAACAGATGCCATTGTTTGCATGATGCCTAATGGATCCCACTTTATTTAGCTCCATAAGCTCTGCCCAGCTTCCTGCATGATGTCGGTGGGGAAGAGTGTGTTCAGTTTGCTCTACTCTTAGTGTTTTGCTTGTGGACAAAGTTTAATTTTCATCACAATAAGCTAGTTCGCAGACAGCCTGACTTTTACCAGGTGCCAAAGCTTAGCTCCCTCCCCCTGTAGCAGAGAAAAAAATTGACTTCTGCTGGTGTGATATTTAGGAAAAAACGCACTCAAGTCTTTTTGACTTTCATAAATCCCGTAAAAATACAAATTGGTAGTAAGAATATGTAGATCCTTAAACAGATGAGCAGAGGGACGATTACAATTCTAACAAAACATTTTTGAATACTTACAATTTTATGCAAAGTTGTTGAAAAATTATTTTATAGTAAGATAAACATGGGTATATGAGACTGTAATAAAGTGTAAGGAGTGCATGTTAAATCTAGCCTAGCCAGGTAAAGCCAAGAAACGAAAGAAAAAGTCAAGTTATCTTCTTCGGTCACCTGTATTTTATTGAAATTCCAAGCAGAGCATCAGCGTCTGCAACAAATGTCACGCTGCTCCCTGCAATACTTTTTATGAAAAATACAAAAAATGTAAATGTCAGGTGGAATACAAACCAAAGACTTTCCCCATGTGGTCATCCTGCTGGCTCCTCGTTAAACATAATCGTATGGAAGAAATGAGCGCCTTGTTCTTCTCTACATGGAACTGGGAAACGTTGCCTTGTTGAACCACATCTTCTGGTTGCCTCTGCTGACGCGTGTTTAGTATTTATCACCTTCCTGTCTAGTTAAATTGTCGCACATAAGCAAAGGAAAGATCTGCGTACTTTATATATCGTCTGTGAGAACAAGATGTGCTAGGTGTCAACACTTTGTATTCGTCTGCTTCTGTGTAAAACTGAAGTATGTAACTTTTATTTTAAAAAAATATGTTTTTTTCATAATTGTTAAAATTATCATGTTGAACAGTATAATATTTATTATACTGTTTATTATACATTTTGACAGATAATCTTAGAAAATCAAGCTCCTCTGCCTTCTCCCAGTTCTAACTGCAGTCAGTCAGAAACAACCAATCAGAGCCAGGAGGAGGGTAGCGCTGTCAATCACTCTCATGCTCACACCCTCCCTGTTTGCTCTTTGCTAATCAACACCTGGCTCACCATAACGTAGCCTGCCATTAATGCTAACACTAGTTAACTAGTTAGCATAGCCCCCGATGATGGCAGGTAAACGGTTTGCCTGTAATGGTAAGTTGTTTCTCTGCCACTAGCACATGAGTTAGCACACACGAGGTTGATTGACAGCGCCAAGGCCCTCCTCCTGCCTCTGATTGGTTGAATTTTTTTCCAACCTCAACAGTAGCTCAGAGATGACCTGTCTCACAATGTCCATGCTGACAGTTTTAGCATGGAAAAACAAAAGAAAAGGTATTTTTGTAAAAGCTACATACTGCAGCTTTAACTGGAGGATGTTGCAGCCTCTGAATATAGGAAGCAAACTTTAACTTTTTCTATTTTTTTCCCTCCCATGCTGACCGGTTTCTCCTCCCCCGCAGGTGAACTTGGCCATCATGCAGAAGCAGCTGTCGGAGATGGCGGTCGGACACCCGCGGCAGTCCGGCGGCTCCTGCTCGCATCAGAACGGATTCTCAGGAGGGGTGGGCGCCCTGGGCATCATGAACAACCGGCTGGCAGAGACCAGCGTGGACAGATAAGGTGTTGTTAAAAAAAAAAAAAAAAGATACAGAAGAATGAAGAGGAAGAGTCTGAGGCGGGCGTGGGCTAACTGAACCCCTACAGCCACCTCTCAGCAGGTGCAAGCGATTCCATCTCCGTCTGCTTTCCTTTCAGGAACTTGACTCCATGTCAGTTTGCTGAAATCTTTCATTCGGACTGGAGTGCTGGAATGTTCCCTGGTGATGAACCCAGTTTCCATGGTGATAAATAAAAAAAAAACCTGCCTAGAGTGTCGTTTTCTGAGCTCCTTCACACCTAAACGTAACATCCTGGCTTTGTCTGTTGTTTAAAACATGGTTCATGTTCAGGAAATGAAATGATGCCGAATACAGTATGTCATGTTCAGAAATTTTAATGCACATAAGTAATTTGTCTATTGGCATTTTTAAGCGAGAAGAAACTGGGAATCCTACAACACATTTCTGTAATTGTTAATAAAACCTGTTTAATTTTGGTTTGAGCTCCGGGTCAGATTTGTTTTTTCTCCCCAAAGATGGATGACAAACGTCTCCAAAACCATCGCAAGAATAATAATTCCTAAGTGCTTGAACAAAACAACTTTCTTAGTTCCTCAAAATGCCACCAAAAACTGTAAGAAAGTTAATGTTTGGATCTGTCTACGCTTCATTTCGTGGTTTATTTTTGTGACATTTTATTAGGTTCCTTGTGTAACTACAGCAATCGGTGAAAGCATCGGCAGCCATTTGAAGTGCAAAAACTCCTTTATCCCGCCTCACATCACCTTTTGTCCAAGTTCTTCAGGTTTATTTATAAAATCTGAAAACCTACACAATCTATTTGTTCCAACAAATTGTTTTTTTTCCAGAGGCCTCACTCTGATTGCAGAAAACCACAGAAAGCCCCGATGGTTGTTAATGTGTCAGTGGAGTCGCTGACCGCGAAAAACTGGAAAATGACTTGTTGACACGTGAAAGAGCTGGCAGCGCAGTTGTCTTCTTTCTCTAACACGAATCTGTGAAGATGCTGAAGTGACCATTTTCCAGCCACCGCCGTTTTGCTTTTCCAGCTGAGACTTGAGCTGAAGTGCTTCTGATTTCCAAAGAACGAAAGCAGATCGTCGGACATTTAATAAGAAATAAATACCTCAAATCTATCCAAGTATTTCAATATACATTGTGATTGGATATAGTGCGTCATTAGCTTATTCTCTTAATAGCTCTCTCTGAGGGGGCGGGGCATGTTGCGTCATAAACTTTTAAGATCAGCTTAAAAAAAAATTCAGTTCTCACTACAGCCTGTTAAGGGGCGATAATGCCTGGCGTATATGCAGTGTTTGTATGAAAGAGAAGAAGAAGAAATGAGTTGTTAAAAAAAAAAAGGAATAAAGTGATTTTGCACCAGAATCTCTTCTCATTAACTTAGTTTTTTTTCCTTCTCTTGCTGATGATGTTCTGATCCTTCCACATGAATGTTATATGAAGTTGTTTTTTTTAATGATTTACAGAAGTTATTTCTATGTTTTGGTGGATTGTTACTACAATATATAACTTTGATAATCAGTTAAAAAACAAGACCTGGGTGAACAACAGAAGGCTTTCTGTTTTCTTGGGTTTTATCTATAATTTGTAGAAAACTTGAAATAAAACTAAGCTAACTCACAAGTAACTTTTCAGCAAGATATAATAGTTTGATTTAAGTCAATAATTCCTTAATATTGATGAAAAAGTACTAGCTCCATTGGCAGATCATTTCATTTATGACAAGAAATTTTCCCATGTTGTAAGTGAAATAATCTGCCAGTGGAACTAGAACTTTTCCATCAATACTCTAAACAAACTACTATATTTTGCTAAAAAAGTTACTTATGAGTTCGTTTTGAATTGAGATGTTCTAGGATGTTGCCACAAGAAACTAGACAGAAATATTTGGTAAGATTTTGTGTGTTATTTTGTCAGTCTTCTGTCAACAACAATGGAGGAAGAGTTGAAAAGGCAAAGGTCGATTCTTTTGTTAAAAGTATCTGACATTTTGTTGTTGTTTTTAAAGTTCTGTGTCTAATGAAAAATAAAAATTTCTGACTACTTCCATTTTTAAACAATCTAAAATTTCAACCATACTCTTGCACTGCATCAAATTTGCTCTGTTCTTCAATTGGCACAAAATCGTTACTCATCTTTGGACTCCCCTGTCCTTAAGCCTTCTATGCTGCAGCTGAATCTCTCGACTCGAAATCTGTTCTTTCTCAGGAGCAGCAATTTCCAACACGACATGATGTTTTGAGTGAAAACCGTTACGCACTTGTCTGTGGAATCAACGGAGGTATAAGACAAGACGACAAAGATTTCAAGCACAATGCTAAGCACCTGTCTTTGTAGGCCGCAGTCGCAAGCTGTCAAATGTGAATCCCTGTTGCTTTTATTCAACTTCAAACTTTTTCTCAAACTTTTCTCTTCCTGCAAGTACAGAAAATTTGATACATCTTTCAGTGTTGACACCAGGGCACAAACGCCCCGAAATAATTTGAATTCTGAAAGATCTGCTTTTCACTATGGAGACAAACTCTTTCACATGGAATAGCTCAAAAATATTCTTAACAGGGAGTCAGAGAAGCAGTGCCTACACAGATAATAATAGCTTTGAACCAGTGCCTGTGTGCTGCTAGCTCCTGTTTGTGTGCAAAGAGCATGCCATGCACTAATGCATGTATGCATGTGGGACAGCAGAGGCTCGGACTGGCATACAAAGACTCTTTTGTTCAGGCTCCATTCTGAGACATGGCAGCACCAGGAGAGTTACTGATAGGAGGGCTGAAACACACACACACACACACACTCCAATAGGAACACACTTGTCAATACCTTGAAGTTTTATTCATTTTTGGCAAATCTCTACAGAAAATGCATTACAGTGAATCGTAAAAGACTTCATGCCCCTTTAATCTTTTCCACATTTTAACTAGTGCATAGAATTAAACATACTTTGTATAATGCTGACATTTCTGTTTAAAATATGATTTTACATGATTTTATATGATACTCTAGCTTTCTGGGTCAAGAAATAATATAAAATCTTTTTAGACAAACTTGTATCACTGGGTTTTGAAAGAGTTATTTTATTATTATTATTTTATCAATCACACATAAATAAAAAGGTGCAGACGCCCAACGTGGGGCTCGAACCCACGACCCTGAGATTAAGAGTCTCATGCTCTACCGACTGAGCTAGCCGGGCTGGCAGATTCTCCACCTACGAATGTCTCAATACACACGTGGGCTGACAGGATGGGCGCCTTATGTTTTTTGTGCCCTGCGTTGTTGCCGTATGACGTGACGTCACATTCAGTCGACAAGCAACCATGGTAAGTGAGCAAGCAATTTTTGCCACGGATAATTAATATATCATTTGTGGTCTAAACCCTAGTTTTGTGACTATGGCTTCACTTTTAGCGTCACAGTTTACACCGCGTAGTCGCTATTTATGGCTGCGTATTTTATTAGTGAAATGGCGAGCTATTTTAAAGGCAGCTGACGATCATTTAGCCTAAAGCTAGCAACATTAGCTTCTTTTTAGCTACCGGGATTTGTGTTTCTCTTTTCCATGTACTAAGTTATTCACTTTGAACTACACTTTAGTCCGTTGTTCTGTTTTTATTAATTTTTCTGTTTTTGCGGATTTTTAAAATTGTTTTATAATTTTTATAGTCTGTATTTACTGTAAAAAGCTAAGTGACTTGGCAGGTTGCAGATAGCAACGAGCTAGCTTTCTCAAAGAAAACAATGGTTTTAGAAAAATAACACATTCATGACGATTCATTCTGGACTTAATTACTGCTCTACTGAATCTTGTTTATTTTCGTAGGGTCAAAGTCAGAGTGGAGGCCACGGTCCGGGAGGAGGCAAGAAGGATGACAAGGTGACTTTTTGCTACAGTTGTGAGAGATAATACTATTTGATGCATCTGAATATATCAAAACTGCTATAACAGCTGAAAATCGCGCACATTGTGAGGTTGCTTCAATTAATCGCCAGTTTAACATCACAGTTGTGCTTCGAAATAAGCTTCAGAATTGCAATACAAATTGACAGCGTGTTGAGATGCCAAGTCCTGGTTCTGAACATGCTTCAGCACAAGAACAATAATCGAAGATTATAGAGTGAACTTTTTACTGTCCTTGGTTGATTAATCGATCACAGTAAAAATGATTCCAGCTCCATTCAGTAGGAAAACACACAGCGTAAAAAATGATTTTTTTTGTTTAATAGTTTTTAGTTGAATAGTTTTTTTGTGTGAAGCGTGATCGCTTAAGTACTTCAGTACTATATTCTCTTGCCAAGTATTTAACGAGGTTCTTTTTTAAAATTTTGCTATCATTAATTTCTGTTCGAAGGATAAGAAGAAGAAGTATGAACCTCCAATTCCAACCAGAGTGGGGAAGAAAAAGAAGAAGACAAAGGGTCCCGATGCCGCTAGCAAACTTCCACTTGGTAAAGAAGTGAAAACGCACTGTTATCTGGCAACATGTCCGTTTTTGGCATTATGTACAAAAACCTGCCTGTATGCAGCATTTCAATGGAAGGAGCCCAAACTAAAATCCAAGCTGTCCATCCATATAGAGTAGGAGTAAACTGTTAAAGTCAATATCTCAGTGATCTATTCTATCGATTATTCTGCCGATTAATCAGTTAATTGGATAGAAAAATTGGTATGTTCTGCAAATATCATAAATGCATAAAAATACAAATAAACAAATAATTCAATTCCTTCTTAAAATAAGAAAATAACAATTTTATTGCATAAAATGCAACAACAGCATTTGTTGCATTTTACTGAGTGCTTGATCATTTGTAGCAAAAAAACAGCTAAGAAAGGCTTCTAACGTCAAAAAGTTCAGCCCTTCCCACTTCATTTAACATCAGCAAGGTGCAGGGATGATCTGTTGATTCCTTTTTGTATTAACAGATTAATAATTGGATAGAAGAACATGCTTAATAGGATTTATTTTTTTAAACAATTTGAACCAGGTAATGCTAAAAATAAGCCATTTGCGGAGGTCTAGGTAGAACACATTTACAGACCGAGAAGAGGGTTTTTTAAAATTATTTTTTATTTTTTTTACCTTAAATGTAAAATGTCTTTATTTTGTACAGTTTTGGCTCAATTGCTGATCGGATCATGTTGTTCTGTCAGCAATTGACTATTTCTTTTTGTCTTTCTACTCCAGTTAACAATTAATCGCTAGCAATTGATTCATCATGATTAAAGTTTTGACTTAATTACTGCTTTAAATGTGTTGTCCTTTCATCAATTAGTCTTTTTTTGAGTACAGTTAATTAATAAATTGCTTAATTAATAAATTACTCGTTAACTGGAGATTAATTGTGATGAATCGATTGTCAAAATTGTTTTGACAATCGATTCATCACGATTAATCGGATGAATCATTTCAGCCCAGTTTATTTCACACAAAGCGGTCTGTCTGCATTCTAGTCACACCTCACACTCAGTGCCGCTTGAAGCTGCTGAAGCAGGAACGGATCAAAGACTACCTGCTGATGGAGGAGGAGTTCATCAGGAACCAGGAGCAGATGAAGCCTCTAGAAGAGAAACAGGAGGTCAGCCTTCGTTCTGACACTCGCCTCTTGTCTCGTCTCTCTGGTGATCACATGTGTGTGAGTGTTTGTTCCCTTCCTGCTTTAACAGGAGGAAAGGTCAAAGGTGGATGACCTGCGAGGAACCCCCATGTCGGTGGGCACCCTGGAAGAAATCATAGACGACAACCACGCCATCGTTTCCACGTCGGTGGGGTCGGAGCACTACGTCAGCATCCTGTCCTTCGTGGATAAGGATCTGCTGGAGCCAGGCTGCTCTGTTCTGCTCAACCACAAGGTGAGGTGTGGGCAAAGCCTCAGCTGGTGTGTATCTATGTTTGTTCCACGGTATAATAGACTCTGGTTGTGTGTGCCTGCAGGTTCATGCTGTGATCGGGGTGCTGATGGACGACACCGACCCCTTGGTGACGGTGATGAAAGTGGAAAAAGCTCCCCAAGAAACCTACGCTGATATAGGAGGACTGGACAATCAGATCCAGGAGATTAAGGTTCAGCGTGGCACACAGTCAAACGAACATCTTAAATACATGAAGTTATTTTTTCATTGTGTCTTTTTAAGCTGGACTCCTACTGTGTTTTGGCAGAAAAGGAACAAAATTGAATTCAGTTTGTAGCATTTAGCTTAGCCTGACATTACAAAAGGCAAAACTTTTTAAATCTCTCTCTCTTGTATGAAATATACTGTATGAATAAAACTGTCTTGACTTTGATTGTTTGCTGTTAGGAGTCTGTAGAGCTGCCGCTCACACACCCTGAATACTACGAGGAGATGGGCATCAAGCCTCCTAAAGGTGTCATCCTGTATGGACCTCCCGGCACAGGTCTGTTCATTTTAACACTCTTTGTTGTTTTTGGTCCAACCAACCAACACAAAATAATTTAAAGAAGTTGAGTTGATACCTTGTATCTTAATATCAACCCAGATTTTCAGTAAAACTCTGTAAAACAAAGTCTAAATGAGGATTTTGTGATTTAAGATAACTTCTATTAACTCTGAGGTAATCGGTCGATCTGGACTTAAAGTTTTATCACAATATTATGTGATATAGTTGTGATGACGATAAAAGTAACGCTAAAAAACATTTATTACTTTATATTTAAGGTCACAGCCTCACATACACAAATGTACCACATCAGTCAGATAAACAAGTGATTTATATCAATACAATAACTGCGTTCAATCATACTTTCAAATCTATTGATATTGATTGACAGTCTTATTGAACAAACACTGAGATAAGTTGTAAAAACAGAAATTCTGACAAAGCTGACAGTTTTGGGAGTTTTTTTTAAAACAATGTTATTTTAATTTATTGGGAAAACTATGAATCAAAATTTTTAACATAATAATAAATTTATCACAATAAATGATATGATAAATGCCCAGCCGTACAGATTTGAAATGCTCTTTCCTTTCTCCGAACCGTTCTAGGTGAGATGTTCACAGCGTGTGATGCGTTATGCTGTGTGCTTTGGTCGCCATGACGCTGATTAATTTAGTCAAGTTGATTTGTGCAGCACATTTCATCAACAAGACACTTTATACCATAAAAACATAACATGGTAACCGCTTAAACAAGCAATAAATATTACATTTTGTCAAATGCTTTCATCAAATATATTGATTAGTGTTCCAGTAATTATTAATCAAAGGCAACTCTAAACAGCCTTTGATTAATAAGGAACTCAGTGTTTCGACTGTTTTGCAGTTTTCTGGAAGTTTGTCCCAGATCAGAGGAGCGTACATCACACTATTGGAGTCAGAATTTGTTTTAAACCTCTGTCCTCCCAGGTAAGACGCTCCTCGCCAAGGCTGTGGCCAATCAGACGTCGGCCACCTTCCTGCGTGTGGTCGGCTCGGAGCTGATCCAGAAGTACCTCGGAGACGGACCCAAGCTCGTGCGGGAGCTGTTCCGGGTGGCCGAGGAGCACGCGCCGTCCATCGTCTTCATCGACGAGATCGATGCCATCGGCACTAAGAGGTACGCGGAGGTCTGCTGAGCGCTGGCTCAGACTGAGAGCGGTAATGAATCACCTGCTCTCATGTCGAGGTGCCAGATTGGTGTCACAATGTACCGTCTCTAAATAATCTGTGTTTGTGTCTAATTCTCAACAAGACGAGGTGATGCAGAGCGAAAGGGTTGTTCTTTTTATTATCTTGTTGAATATATGTTTATGCCAAATTCAACATTTGCTAAAAACATTTAAGTATCCAGGTCAAAATCTCCGTTTCGGGCATCATTTATAATATAAAGACTTGCCTTGCAGCATTTCTGACATTATATGCTAAAGTTCTTCTATTGTTTTTGATACTGAGGAATAATTTTAACTAAGTTTGCACTTGTACCTTGAAATTCTAGGTATATATAGATTTATATATTAATTTTCACATCTGAAATCTAGAAATATTTTTTAAGAGTGGAAGAAACAGCAAGCAGGAGGCAGAGCTGGAAGTGTCTGAATATTCATGATTTTATGAGTTTTATACCAAATAGTTCAGGCCTCAGCTTCAAACCGAACCAGCCATGGTTCAGCTCCACTGATGTATGGATATTTGTAAAACCTGCTTTCTGCCTTTTTCAAGGTACGACTCCAATTCGGGTGGCGAAAGGGAGATCCAGAGGACCATGCTGGAGCTGCTCAACCAGCTGGACGGCTTCGACTCACGAGGCGACGTGAAAGTGATCATGGCCACCAACCGGATAGAAACGCTGGACCCGGCCCTCATCAGACCCGGTCAGCACGCCGTCTGATTGGCTCGAAGGCCGCTCGGCTCTGGCTCTCGTATCTGCAGTACTGTAAATCTGTCTGGCACTCAGGAAATGGCTCCATTCTGCTGAGTCATGGCAGGGAGGGGGAAATTGAAATGTCAAGTCTTTTTTCTTCTGGTTTTTTTCTCTGCTTTGGGATGTGAATTTATAATGCCCGTTCCCTTACGGCAGCGCTCCTTTAAACAAAGATTGTCACGTGCGGCAGGAATTACATTCACTTGACATTATCAAAAGCTGTCTTAAGACTGGGAGTTTTTTTCTTTTTTTTTTTTTCTTTTTACGCATTCTAGTCACCGAGAGCAAAATCCTGCAGAGCTTTCTTAAATAACAACCCCTCCAATCTTGTTTATTTTGCAGATATTCCCAAAAGTCTTGACGTTAGTAAATGCACAGTGTGTGTAAAGATGTTATTAATCCGTTTATGTTTTCCGTTTCTCCCACACACAGGGCGAATCGACAGAAAGATCGAGTTTCCTCTGCCGGATGAGAAGACCAAAAGAAGAATCTTCCAGATCCACACCAGCAGGATGACGGTGGCAGACGACGTCACCCTGGACGACCTCATTTTGGCTAAAGACGACCTATCAGGAGCAGACATTAAGGTGAGACGTCCTCAAGAAACAGGAACCAGACACTTCTGATTTCCTGTCACGATAACCTATTTTGCTGGATGATAAATTGTCCCAGAAACTTTTGCGATAAATGAAAATATTGTCATTTTGAGACCATTTTCATCTAATATAATAATAATAATGCCATATTAATGTGAGTGCACCCTGTCAAAGATCAAAAAACACTTTAATTTCTAAAGAACATTTAACACTGGAACTGGAAAACATTTTAAGTACCTCAAATAAATAAAGAAAAACGGCAATAATTAAAATGGATCGCGAAGTCTCTGTAACTGAAATTGCATCTCGAAAGTTTTTAATCATTTAGATTAGACAGGGAAAACAGGCAAAAGTGGCAGGCAGGACTTTTGCCAAACAAAAACAAAAAAACAAAACAGTGCAAGCTAATTACTTAGTACTGAGTAATTTAATTTCCCTTCAGGATCAGTAAAGTACATTTGAAGTGAATCAAATGTTTTTCAAAATTTCAGCAATATGAAACGGAAGCATCCTTAAATAATTGTTGTCCGAATTGAAATAATGCAGTTTATTCTAATTTATCGTGCAATTAACTGATTTATTGCTTACTTATAAACTAGACTGAACTGTCAGCATGTACTGCGCCATAGCTGCACTTCTTCTAATTACAATTCAGCATCTACATTGACCGCCACACAAAATTGAAAAGGTCCAGTGTAGAAAACCTCTCTTTCCATTTTATTTACCAGATTGAAAGTTGTTTACTTTCAATCTGGTAATCTGCAGGGACTTTTCAGTCAGAATGTGTTTGGTTCTGTATTTTCTGCTCTTCCTGATGGGTTTCTCCTTACGGCTGCAGTCACTTATTGATTAGTTATCCCAACCTCATCCAAACGGAGGGAGGAGAAAAAAGACAAAGTTGCTCAAACGGAAAATTCTAAGGCTGGCTTTGTAAATAATTAATGTCAGCAGTTAATTAGGTGAAATGAACTTTCCATTCAATAGTATCTACCAGCTTTAGCTCAGGTCGCTGCTGTAGCTTTGCTGCCATCTTGTGGCATATGATGGAATTATAACAAAAAACCCCAGAAACTTTTATGAATTTATGTGTGCTTTACTGAACAGGTCAGTAGTGATTTGTTTCAACATTTCAGCAGGTGTTTGCACAGTTGAGCCTGCTGAACACACTAAGCTAACCATTGTTCCTGTTGTGGTAGTTCATTGGAAAATATAGTACTCCCCAGCCCTCCCCCACACACACACGTCTGGCTATGTTTCTACATTCTGTTTCACATCTTTGCTACCTTAAAAAAAAAAAAAGCACAAGACAAGTCTGACACTTCTCCTCTCCTGTATCCTCTTTTCTCCTCCAGGCCATCTGCACAGAGGCAGGCCTCATGGCGCTGCGAGAGCGCCGCATGAAAGTCACCAACGAAGACTTCAAAAAGTCCAAGGAGAACGTCCTGTACAAGAAGCAGGAGGGCACACCGGAGGGCCTTTACCTTTAACGCTCCCATCTTTATTTCTTGTTTTTGTTTCTTTATACCCTCCACCGCTCCCCCACCCAACCCTTTTGTCATTTATTAGCGAGTGGAAGAGTGGCAGCAGCTGACTCGACTCGTCAGCGAAAAGCTTTGATACGTCTTGTGCACGTCATGTCTTGCTCCATCCCCTCTGCCCTGTTACCGTTATGTGTTAAAACAGTTAATAAAAGTGATAAATAGAACCAGGCGTGGGGTGTTAGTCATCACTTTTTAACAGCTTCGGTCGCAGGAGCACTTTAACCATCTGCTGACGTTTACTTCCTGCATATGGAGGTTTGCATCATTTTCATACATTCGGTTTTTTAGAAAGTAGTAAATGTAGTCACTTCCTTTGAACTGTTTTACATTTTGTCACGTTATAACCACAGATGCAACGAATGTGATGTGTTTTATTGGACTTTGTCCGTTTGCGTTTCTGTTGCAATTTTGCGTGAAACTTTGTAGATATTTCGCTACTTTTGGAAAAAACACAATTTTACGCGTGAATAAGTTCGTTCAGGCAATAAGTCGTTAAAATCATACGCCGCCATCATCCTAGTACCACTTCCTGTCATGGTTTGTGCCAGTGGCAAGATCTGGTTGTTGATCCTGTGATTCATGTAATGCCAAAAAATTGTTTTCACTGCAGTTTTGCAAAATAAACCAATTTCAACATGGCCACAAAAAACACCTTATCCCACTTTTTTTTTTAAATTGGCCTGTTTCCAATTGGCAAATTTACTTTTGAAATATTAAATTGCTGCAATTGTATGGTGATTCAAAACACTGCTATAAACATCAACCCACCAATGGGACTAGAGATAGAAATTAGCCACTTGACTATATTGCTACTATATAATGTCCCATTATAAAAAACAAAAAAACTCTGAAGCAGTCACCAACAAATAAATGAATGCCCGTCATAAAACAAAAATAACATTTTTGTCATCTACTGACATGGGGAGTGTTTTCTGTCATAGTTTTGCAAAAAACTGCCTCATGCTAGCGCAGAATTTTTTTGATAAACGTGGGTTTTTTTTTAAATGGGTGTGTTTCCAATAGGTGTATTTCATTTCGTAATTCCAATTTGCTGAGTTTTATGGTCAATGGAAACGTAGCTACTGTGTCATTTCTGGAATATTTCATATTACAGCCATAAACTGAACGATGGCATGCAAAACTCGAATCCACCATTTCATCTAGTGGTCACCTACAAGAGCTGCATTATGTCAAAGCACTAACACTCAAATGTTTACAAAGGTTTGCTTCAAAGAAGAAAAAAAAACGCAAAGATTTGGTGCATGTTTCCATTTATGCGCGCAATTATAAGCAAGTAGGCGGATGCATAACTTCAGTAAATCCAGCCAAGCTGCTGTTGCTGCAGTCTTGACATGCGGACAGTGGCAGCGTTGATTTAATCCCCCCTGATGTGGAACCATGTGGAACTCGGTGCTCAGCAGAAAGTGGCCCCATGCAGCAAGCATCGGGCCAAGATGCAGGGCCGGCCTTGAGCCGTTGCTGCTGCAGTGCAGGACCCTCATCGAAAACGATCAGGCATTTCAAATGCAGGACAAAATCAAAAATCAAATACAAACCCGTTAGGGGTAGCATGTTGCACCCCATCAGCTGCAAACAGCTTTATGAAGATGCGTTTTGATTCCAACGAGGCGCTTGTCCTGTTGGATCAAGGCAAATTTTGGGACGTTTATAAATCACCGCGAGTCCGTCCCAGATTAGTTCCTAAATGCCTTTTATTTGAGTAAACAATTAGAATAAACAAAATGTTGATTATTTGCCTCACAAATTCTCCACACCAGACTTAAAAAAAAGTCTCATCAAGGGAGCCAAGATCGGATTCAGGCCTTTCTAGACGTCGTTTGGCCGGGTTTTGGGGAGGGAGAAGAAAAACGACGATGTGGTCATATCGAATATGTGAAGGTTACTAACAGGGTCCATGATTCCAAATCTGTACGGCGGGAAATAAACGAAGCAAAACGGAATAATTTCAGCAAAATGTTCTGATTAGTTTTCAGCATATTAACAGGAAAAAAAGTCTTAACCTGAGTTAGCAACCCTGATAGCAAGCTAGCAAGTGGCATTTTTAAAAAACTGAAAACTGTGATATGTTTTTGTATTAACCCCTCTTTCCTCAGATAGCCCTAAATAAAGTCCTTCAGAAGTGGATTCCTTGTGAGGAATTGAATCATGGTGTAAGTGACACGGCAAACATTAAGATTGACATATTTTTTGTGTTAGAGATGTAAAAATTAATGTTTACAGACATTCTTCACCTCGTCTGGCTGAGGCTGAGCAAATTTTTTTTGTTTGTTTCAAAGATTAAAAGTGGCATGTTGCTTCAACTTTGCAATCAGCAGCACTGCTTTGTATTGCTCTGTCACATAAAATAAAATACGTTGAAGTGTGTAAAAAGTTCACAGTTAATTGAACAAAAAAAAAATCTTGTACGGTAATAAAGACATACTGAAGATACATTATCTCTGGGATGCAGCAGCAGAAATCTTTTTAGCTCCTTGTTGCTTATTTACGAATGCTCCTCACGGTCCATTAACGACTAAAACCCGTCCCCATTTTAATGGAGACGCGGTAAAGCTTCCATTAATTTGTCCACTAGATGGTGCTTTAGTCACAAATTGTGAGGGGGAGACGTTACTTTGCCCTTTTCTGCATCGTCACTCTACCAATCCAGGTTACAGCCCATTATTGAGGAAACTGGAATAATTACAATTTCCACGAGACTACATATTAATTTTAAAAAGGCTCGTTTTTGTGTACCGTTAAGCTACCACCAGTCCTGCCGTGGTTTATGGCTCGTTTCACACCGCCTCGCCAGTCCAAAGTGAATGTGCGCACTTCTTTCACCGAACCTATCAAACATTTCCCCTGTGAAGACCTGTCGCATTTCTATCCGACTCCGTTATAAAAACATTCTAGTACTATTAACAATAATGGATATCGCTAAGCGGACGGAATTAAGCAGTGAATATGTTCAGCTTTTTACGAAAAACAAAAATAATCCAGTATTTTTATTTATTACGTTTCCATCAAGTACCATTGCCTGGTGCAATGCAGGTCCCGTGTAGCCAATCGATGCGTCCGGCACATAGAATATAATCTTGCAGGTCTGCACTGGCCAATCAGAGAATTCCTTACATACAGGCGCAGCAAAATCTCATGTGTCAAGCGCGCTTCTTAGATTTTACGGTATCCTTCCGCAGCTACAAACTAGTGCCTTGTGTCAAGAAATTGTAACTTCCAGAAAAACGACGAAAACCGTTTAAGTGGTTGAAGAAAACTCTTAATTTCTCTCTTTTTAATCTCGGAAGGGAAGGATATTTATTTGAATGTGAATGTTATCACTCAGTTAAGTTGCAAGAGTTTAAGTTTGTTATTAAAATGTAAAGGAACAGATTGTTTTATGTGAGAAGCTATTAAGTGAAATACAGCTACAAAAATAAGACAATTTAGCAAAACATAAATTAATATTTGTCAGTTTTTTATGTAATTAGAAATAATCCAAAAAATAAAAGTTGTTCCAGATGTAAACAAACTATTTGCTAGTCATGCAGACAAACTAATGTAAACGTCAATGTTTACCAAGCACCCCAACAAGCAATATTAGTTTTTGAGTGAGAAAATAAGTCACTATATGGAAAAGGTTTACATTTATTTTAACTTATCCGGTGTCTAGAGGCACAGATAAAAACATTGCACAAGTTTGAACTTGATTTATATCAGATTTATTGGTGTGTTAATAATATGAAAACTGCTCAACAGATCACTTGTCGCATCATTGAATATATATTCTTCCTTACCTCAATTCAAACTTCTTTGTACTCTGTTATTATGTGCTCTACTTTCTGTGCAATCATGAGGAAAACATAGTCCATGCAAGATAATTTTATCAATAATTAATTGCGTGTCAAAATGAGCAGGAGGATCATCCTCTTCTGTGCACTGCAGACGTTTGAGCCGCGCTGATTGGCGTGCCGGGCTGCTGGAGGCCCGCGCTGCCGCAGACGGCTCTGAATCGCAATAAGGAAGTGAGTGATACGTGCTAGCGTGGCGGAGGGATACACAAGACAACCTGCGCCCCCCTCCTCCCACCTCCCCGCTCTGGCCACGGCCGATATACACACTCCAAAAACCGCCAGTGGAACTCCATCTAAGGAACGAGCACACTCCTAGTCTGCTTCCACAGACCAACAAGCACACAACCCATCCGACATGGTACGTATAGTCATTCATTCTTTGTGTAAGGGGAGGGAAAATGGCGCTTCAAGTGTAGGTACACCTGTGTTAGAAGTGCTTGCTGGTCGGAGCCTTGCTTTTATTCCGTTTCTGTATTTGCTGTTCACTCATTGATTCCTGTTATGAGCAACTCATATCCGTACAGGAGGCGGAAACCGCCGGGGAGGCGCATTTTGTGTTTCAGCCGATTCGAATATTAAAATGGCCCTAATATTCGCCATTGTTTTTGGCTTGTTCTTGTGGGTTCATGCCTGAAAATGTGCTCTACTTCATATGTGGACTCTATGCTTGATAACTGCGCAATTAGCTAGTTCATGGCCGCATGCTGCAGCTCGAATTAAAACTTGGACGACATTTGGAGGTGTCGGGGGAAACTGGTGTGCTATTCTGGGTTATTCTGGGATAATTCTGTTCTTGAGCGATACGGTACTGTCTTTTTTTTTTTTTTCAACGCGCCTCCGGAGCTCAGGCGTGTTGAGAGGGAAAAAAAACGTCTTGAAGTCGTACGCTGGTCTTTTTCCTTCATATAGATTCACACGGTTCAAGATATGCTTCATTTTTCGTTCTCCTTTTCTCACACATACACAAAGGTACAGTCTGGGTGAAGAAACTGTTTGGTTTCCACTTTTTTTTTTCGAGGGGTTGCACCATCGCGCCACCGCCTCTTAGCTTCTTCTTGCCGCGCCTGAACCTCCGCGGTTCTCATCGTTGTACCGCAACGGAAATTGACCATACCTATTCCGTAAACTTGCGCGGTCACATCTCCATCGAAGGGAGCGGGAGGAGGAGAACTGTCGGAGCCGAAAACGAGTCGCTATCGGACGGTGTACCGCCTCTCCCGCAGCCCTGCGAGGCTTTATCGCAGGCAAGCTGGGTTATCTAGTTGTGCTTATGTCTGCTGATTTGGTTGCCTCTTTGCAAATTTCTCGATGTTATGCAAATATGGCACCTGTGGGACTCGTGTAAGAAGCTCTGTGTAAATAAATACATGAACAGAAGGTGGAAACAAGTTGAATCAACTTTTTTTTCTTCATCTTCTTCTGCACACCTAGCTGCCATCCTGCTGTACAGTTCCTAATAATTACGTATTCTGCATGTCACTCTGTTGCAGCTGACTTTCTGGTCATCTCTGTAGGCCTGGTGACTTGCAAAAAAAAAAAAATTCCTTTTTTGGTGCACACATTAACTTGACATCTGCAGCACAGGAACTGGAAATAATCTGCATATTGCACAGGAGCCTCTCTGAGCCTTGAAGGAGTCCAGAAGCTGTAAACCTTTCAGCTCGCGATCAGATGACCCACGTACAGTATCAAGCTTCCATTCAGGTTCACGTTGCAGCGCGCTGCAGCAACCGGAGTGTAAACCCACCAGCATCCATGAAAAGTTTCATTCCAAACCCCCTCACCACCACCATCACCTTATCTGAGCCCACTCAGGTGGAAACGCTCCAACCACCCACCCCCCTCCACCAGCATTGAGGTGGAAGTATCGAGTAAGTGTGTTGAGGCCCTATCTTGTTCCTGCTCAGCTCTTGTTTGCTGATGCATGTTTAGTAACTCACAGCGCATCCGATACGCTGCGGTGAATAATTGATGTGTTTGGCAGCAATACCTCACTCTGCCCTACACCTCCCCCCCTCTTCCTCATGCGTCTCGGAGCGACGGTGTCCCGTCTGCAGCGTGTCGGCCGGAGAGCCCGTCACCTGCCACCACAAGCCATATGGTGCACCGGGTCTTGTCGCTGCGCTCTCGGAGCATGGTGTTGTTTACACCGCACACCCTACCTCTCTTTTTCTGTGTGTGTGGGGGGGGGCTGCTTGGGCCTGAAGCCTCTCTGTCTTTTGTCCAGCTATGAAGAGAACTGCCCCACAGTGGAATGAACGCCCCGCCACCACCGCTGCCACTACCCCACACACACACTTGGAGTCTTTGTTTCCCTCCTGAATGTTTTAGCTCGTCACACCCATCTGTCTGGGCGATGGCTGCTTGATCCAGCTCAACAAACTGGTCAGCCACCTCCATAGTTGATCACAGAAAAAGAAAGATCCATGATTGGTACTTTTGTTGTCTAAAGGAGGAAATACTAATTGCGTAAGAGCAAAAGAGGCCTGGGATGGAATGTGATTCTCACAGTGTGATAACGTCACCAACATACCCTGGTGTGTAATGGTGTTAGATTCAGACCCAAAAAACTAGCAGGATTCAGTTGGTTTCATGTTCAACAGAATGGGAACACATTTCCCTACTGCTGCTAAAGTTATCTAACCTTTATTTTTATTTTCCTGAACAACATCAATTCCTGTTTTTATTTTCTTTAGCTAGCAGTAACAAATTTACAAATTTTGCCAGATGATAAATTGTTCCAGAAATTAAGTTAAATGACAACCTTGTTGTTTTGATGCCATTTATGAGTAATATGACGGTAATGCCAGAATAATGCGAGTACTCCCTTTTAAAGATCTACAAACTTCAGTTTTGTACAGAACAGTCCACACTGCAAATGGGAGACATTTTACATATTCAAAATAAAGCAAACAATAAATAAAGCAGATATAAAAACCACACACACAACAAAACCATAAATAAATTGGATTAAGGTCTTTAAATAAAATTGCGATTCAAAAAATTTTAATAATGAAAAACCATCAAGCTCATTTTAATGTGTAATTAATTGCTTATCACGGCAGGCTTGCCTGATGCAATTTATTCACTTCCCGATACTTTGAGTATTTTCTGATACGTTCCCAATACAATATCAACATCAATCCAAAATACTTTTATTACATATGTTGTGTTGATTGCTAGAAAAAGGCTCGATCAAGTCATATTACTCAAGAGAACAATGGTCAACAATGGATATGACAACAACTGACCCATTCATTAACCAGTGGATCAGTCTGTGGGATACAAGCACTGCTGAATAGAAATGCTGGGCTGGACTAAACGATTATTATACCTGATATTTTAGATGTCGCCCGATATGTAATCTGATGCTCATTTTTCATGCTGACAACAAAAACAATGTTTTTGTGTGTTTAAAAAAAACTGCATGTTAAAAGGATAAACTGTGCTGCAGTTTCCTTGATCGAAGTTTGATTAAAAACAAAATAAAACTAGAGAACGAAAGGGGAAAAAGAGCATCAATGTAAGTCTTTGTTGATGTGTAAACAGGTGAAAATGATTGGCGTATTTGAGGAAATAGGAAATATGAGTTGTCAATCACCGTGAAGGGAAAATTTTGGTTTAACAAGCTGATGTTTGCTGGTTAGTTATTGGAGCTAACTGCTAAGGTGTTAGCTTAGCTTTACAACTATTGAATGACGGTTGGCGCTCTGCTGGTTTTATGAGCTAAAATATTTCCAAATCGTGGAAAATATCAGGGGAAAAAAACTGTAGTTTGTTTCTGTTTTTTTTTTTTTTTCCTCCACCAGCTGACTTGGATTGTGCAGCTACATGAGGAAGAGGGGGACATCACTGTATGCTACAAAACTTCCCAACACCTCTTTTGATTTGTCTTTAAAAGGCATTAAAGTAGGGCACTGATAAATCGATAATATCGCTTTGTCACATTTTTAGTATTTGATTGGTTAATATTTGAAAAAATAGGATTTTGATTTTACCAATTCACTCATGTTTCCATAGTTCAGGAAACACGAGTGCAGGTTAGCACGCCCAAGGTCGCCATCTTGTTTGACGAGCATTATTCAAAATCCATTTATTTAGATTTCGAATTCATGTCAATTCTATGATGGAAAATTTGCATCAGAATAAATTGGTGATATTATGAGAATGCAGTAGAACTTAACACAAAAAACAAAACAATTAAGAGGATTTTTGAGCATCTTGTGAAGTTATACTTTGGTATATATGTTTTACAGATTACACTTTTAACACATCATAATCAAATCATTATTAGTAGCAGGACTTAAAATGGTGCTAACAACTGTGTTTCTGTCAAAGAGAGAACTACATGAACCTGATAACCACGCATTTTTTTTCTCATTAAAACAACTTTTTGACTTGCAATTTTAAGATGTTTTTTTTTTCTGGTAAAATTGTCTCTTTTTTCCCTCCTAATACAATTATTCAAAAATTCTCGTAGCCTGACCCTAATTTTCCGACATACAACTCAGAGAAGTAGAGAAAACTACTTTTTGAAAATGTTTTCTGTATGTTTTTTCTTTTAAAAAAGAGAAATTTAACTTGCATTGAAAAAAAAAATCTGACATTTTAATTTTAATCCGTAGCCCAGCCCCAGATTAAAGCAAGAATTTTTAGATCTTGGAAAACCTTAACACCAGGAATCAACCCATGCTTGTTCCTGACCGGCTCATGGAGCTGCTTCCTGCCTGTTTGGACTGCTGCCATGGGCAACGGGGTATGCGGTCGACCCACTCATGCCAGCATCCACAAACACACACAGATTCCTGTTCCCCTACAAGCTGTTATTTAGAGCGACGGACGGTGAATCACAGGGAGTTTCCTCCGAACAGTAAGGGCTGCCACCACACAGAGAGGGGAAAGGGGAAAAAAAATGGGCCTGGCATTGCTGTGGCACCAGAAGCCCTTGGCAGCTTGGGTCACAGCCAGGGGAGGAACCGTAGCGCTGAGTCACCAAACCCTTCCCCCCTTCACACACACCCTGTTCAGTTTGGACAGACAGGAGGCAGGTAGAAGGAGAACATACAGAGATGGAATCTGGTTTGTTTAATTTTGGCTGCACGGAGGCGGAGCAAACAGTCACTTTGTGTTTATTGTAAGCTCAGATTGTCCTCACCCTTGAGTTTTAAATTTATCCATCTAAAATTAAGGTCTTAAAATGTCTTAAATTCAAACAAAAAAGTAAGGGGGCCTTAAAAACTTCAATTACAGGTCCTAAAGGGGCAGTGCTATTTTTTGATCTTCACATCACAATGTAATGCTATTCCCTCATCAAAAACATGTCTTGTTTTTCCATGCATGTTTGAGAAATCCTTTAGTCTCCCGTAGCAACCATTCAGCTGTGCAAAGCACCTTGGTGGACCTAGCACCACCTTCGAGGACAAAGCTCCTCCTTGGAGCGGCAGTTTCCAAGCTTAGAGCATCTCTACCCCGCAACCCCCCATTCAACTCCTTCAGACTAGCCTGCAGCAATTAGCACTTGGTGGAACTGCGCATCTGTCCATTATTCTGTAATTATAGTTCATTACAGGAGCTACTTCTCAGTGCAAAGCTGGTAAAAATGTTTTTAAAGGATTAATAGAGGAGAAATTGTTGTGATGACTTCCTGAAGGCAGAGTTTCTTAAAGATACAGAAGCCCAATTTCCAGATGGTAAAAGAAAATTTACTGCAGAATCTAAGTCGTATTTGATGGGCATCAATTTTATTACAACTGAAGTTAACATAGCTATTGATTGTCACTATGTACCTCTAAAACGCATAACATTGCCCCTTTAAATGTTGTGGCATCTCATAAATGCAAACATTGGAGTCACCTGTAAACATTATCATTGCGTTCAGAGACTTGAGGCAGTTGGAGCTACTGTTAACTAGCTGCTAAAATAACCTAGCCAGCTGGCTTTTTTGCACCCATCATCAGTAAAGTGCAAATTTATCCCAGATGTTGGTCTTTGAGTCATCAGCTCACTTCTGTTGTACAAAGCTGTTCATACAATCTTGTTCTAAAAGCTTGAAACTACTACTATATAAAATTTGTGAATTTCTTTTGTCCAATTCTGTTGTCATACAAATCTTAAATTTAATTGTTAATGGTCTCAAAATATCCTAAATTTGCATCGGTGAAGCCCGCAGAAACCCTGGACTCATTCAGTCGGGTCATCTAATCATTCGAAACTCGACTACATGCCGATCGATACCTGCTGCCGCCCGGTCCACCGCGACGAGACGCCTCTCTGTTTGAGAGGAGCAAAAGGTCGGCTGGCAGCGCAGTCATGTGGCGCTCTGCTAAATGCCAACTCAGCCTAAACTAATCTAACCCTTATGCAACAAATTCAATTTGCTGACTTAATTTCCAAAATGGAGCGGCCTCGCCTCAGAGCGCCGTGCTTGTTACGAGGTCCTGGTCTCCGGGAATCACAGGACTCCGGGATGATTTCTTCATTGCATCAGCGCGAGAAACACTCCATAAACACGCAAACGTAACAATGGAAGCAGAGCAGGGCGCTTCACAGGAAATGCAGGGATGGAAAGTATTGGTGTGGAGGAAGACTGCCATTAGTGTGTGTATATATAAAAGTTGCTCTGTGTGTGTTGCCCCTCCTCTTTACTGCCAAGTACACGGATGTCAGTGAGACTGGTCTGTTAATGATAATAAAAATACCTCCAGAGTCATTTACACAAGTAGCTGTTTCTTCACACTTTTATTCTAGTCTTTTCTTTCTTTTTTTGATGAGATTAAAAAGAGAGGGTGGGGGCAAGTTGCTTTGGAAGCATTTAAAGCTTGTGTGAGTCAGCCGGGATGGGAGGGGGGCGACCACACCAAGCCAGCCGGTTGGTCTTTAGGCAACGCTTCATCCATAAGCAATTCATCAATTAATTACATGATAAATTAAAATGAGCTCAGTCATTTCCATTGTGGTGATTAGTAATTTTGGAAGGTCAAATTTTGTTTAAAGACACAGTCCGTTTTATTCATGGTTTTGTTTGTGTGTAGTTTGTATTTTTTTTTTGTTTGTTTTTTGGTTCCGTTTTATTTATTTTGGATGTTTAAAATATCTTCTAGTTACAGAGTTGAAGTTTTTTACAAAATTAAGGTGTTGAGAGTCTTTGAGAGAGCGAACTTGCATAATTGTGCCATTGTCGACATGCTTCTTAAAAAAGATCTCAAAACGACAATATTATCGTTTATCACAGTAATTACTGGGGGCTATGTATTGTCCAGCAAAATTTGTTCTCATGAAAGGCCTACTAATCTTGAAGTGTTTTTTTTAATCTTTCAAACAAAACAGCTATTCAGAAACTGCTTTGATAAGCCTTTACTGTCTAGGGAAGTCAGGTCCGATAACTGATTCTGTCTTATGCTAACATTGGACTGGAGATAAATTGTTTCAAAATGGCAAAGAATTTCTGCTACTCCTGCAGATTAAAGTCCTTCAGTGACATGCTGGAGGAGTTTGTTTTGTCTAGATGTTTGGAGATAAATTAACACAGCACTGCCCCACCCCTACTTATAGCTGTGCACTGCTAGCTGATGGAAAGTTTCTATACATAAATTTGGCTGCTTGGAAATATTTGGGGAAATGGAGATGAACAGCAACCAAGCAGTTTGTCAGGCTCTTGATTATTGCTGATTTGAGCCCAAAAATTTGGGGCTGAAACGATTGATTGCGATTAATTGATTATTGAAATCGTCAACTAATTTAGAAATTGTCAATTGGAGTACACAAACTCCAAAACAAGGATATTTGCTGAAAAAATAACATGCGTCAGAGCAGTAATTAAGCCAAAACTGTAAACGTATATATACATTTTCCATATAAGGTTAAAAAAATGTATAAAAATAAGACTTGTCTATAAATACGTCCTACTCAAAATGATCTATTAAGCAGCTTTAGCTGTCTAGTCATTAAACAATGCATCCTTTTCTACAAATGATCAAGTGTTCACTAAATAATGTCATAAAATGTTGTTTTTTTGTTTGTTTTTGCATTTTTAAGTGTATTTTTAATGCATAAAAAGGCTGAAGTGGTTAAATGAAAAATCTTGTGGAGTACACCAATTTTCTATCCGATTTATCAGAATAATCAGTTAAATGTCAGAATAATTAGTCTGAATAATCGCTTACTAAATTGTTAGTTGCAGTTGCATATAAAACTAATCATTTTTAGTTGCCTTGTGGCCTTTATTTTGAAGTTAATAGGTTGAGTGGAGATGTTTTGGTCTGACTTGTAGCCTGTAAATATGAGACATCCATCCTCACTGCTATGCCCCAACAACGCATCAAAACTATTTATTTTTTTTTTTTCAGCCTTGTTAAAAATATTTGCTTTTCTATGCATTTGACCTCCTTGGAGTAGATTGCAGTGGAGCCGGTCAGGGTGGGGCTTCATGTGGAATTTCAGATATCTGAAATGCTTTCCTTGTTGACTAACCTGTCTGTTCTCCCTCCCTCCCCCCACCCCCAACCAACCACAGGCTGATCAACTAACAGAGGAGCAGATTGCAGGTACGAACTCCCTCCACTCCCAACAAAACTTTGCTCCTTGTTATTTCGTTTACTGGCTCTCTCGGTGGATTAAATCCAGCCCCGCGTTATTCAATAAAGTCCAGCAGTCGTGTAAGGTAATGTCTCTCATTAGGCGTTCTGGCTGCTTCCACGTCACATGAAGGGAAACAGAACATTGAAGGACTTGGCAGCAGGCTGTCCCTTCCCTTCCCTTGGCAGATCATTAGCTGTTCAAAATGAGCAGGACATAAGGGGATGAAGTATTCACAGCAGTTATGAGTCACAACTGCAACCTACAAAGTCGCACTGAATAGACACTTTTTCGTCCAGGCCTCTGATTGGTTTCAAACACAATAAGCACCTTTATGTTCTCACCATAAAGACACAACGTGGCGCTTTGGTCTAAAACTGGAAGCTCTTGTTTCTTTTCAGCCGAACCGCATTTTGTGCTTAATTAGCTGGCACCCAGACCCCGAAGGCTAAAGCTCCATACTGCCTCCCTGCTGCATCTATTTAGTTGTTTTAAAACTTTGACTGTCACAATGTCAGCCAGGTTTCTGGGGAGAGCCAAAGGCTCATCAGATTCACAACAGCGTTCCAGACGATCCCAATCGGAAATCTATTAGCCGCTGGAAAGTCCTGGTGTGACCCGTCTGCGTTTGCCTAACTCAGACATGTTTCCCTCCTCTGACCCTGCAGAGTTCAAGGAGGCTTTCTCCTTATTTGACAAGGATGGCGACGGAACCATTACCACCAAAGAGCTGGGCACCGTCATGAGGTCGCTGGGCCAGAACCCCACAGAGGCTGAGCTGCAGGACATGATCAACGAGGTGGATGCTGACGGTCAGTGGCACATGCTCGTTTCGTTTTAACTGTTACTTATTTTGCTTTTCCTGACCAGTTCAGAAAAAAAAACATGCTGCAGGTTTTGTGATGGAAGTTTGGAATCACACCAAAAATGAAGAAGCTATAATACGAGTCTTATTCAGGCATCAAATCGGATGTCAGACTCACAAAATTTGATGTTGCACTGCAAAAACACAAAAAACTTACCAAGTATTTTTGGTTTAGTTTCTGGTGGATATATATCTTGGTACACTTGAAATAAAACAAAACTTACAATTATATTTCCAGCAAGATAAAGGAGCTTGTTTTAAGTCAGTAATTCATTTATGTTGATGGAAAACACTAGTTCTCCTGGTAGATTATTTCACTTGTAACCATTTTTTCATCAGCATTAAGGAATCATTTACTCAAAACAAGCTCCTACATTTTGCTGAAAAGTTACCTGTTTTTGTCTCATTTCAAATGTACCAAGATATCTATGCTAGAAACTAGACCAAAAATACATTTTAAGAGTTTGCAGTGGAGATGGAGCATTTAAACTGAAAATCTTAGCTATGATGCATTCAATGAACAGGAAGAGCGGGCTGATGACTGGAGCCAGTTATAGAAAACATGTCTGGTTTAATTGATTAAAGTATCCCTATTGTCATTTTTTAAGCATAATTTCACAATTTTCTTAATCAAATTGACAATCATCCTGTTCTACAACAGAGTGTCTTCAGTCAGAGGCTTCAGTAGAACCTCTGTAATAAAGACTGCTACAGGAGATCTGACCTTCTCACATCCATCAGCTTCTACAATAACTCTTTAAAGAATCTTGGATAATATGAGTTATAACATCTAATTTACCTTTGGGCTCAAACTGTTTAAAAATTGGATTGAATTTGAAAACTTAAACTTTGGAGTTGTAAAAATGAACTAAGTTACTTAGGAGTTGAAATTCTCTTGCAGTTTTTCTCAACACCACAATGCAACATAGTGGCTGTGCATAGATAATGGTGGGCAGACACAAAGTACTATGTAGCCTCCTGTAACGAACATGTTAGTGCTACTAAAGATAGTTGGCCATATGAGGAAGTGAATCAAACTGGGTCTTTTGGGACCTGGTTCATTAAAGTTGGTTTTGATGTTTTTCCCAAAAGTTCTGAATGCCGCTGCAAGTCGAACTCTGCAAAAGTTGCCACCAAAACTCCTCCTTCGTTCAGTTCATCTGTTCACATTTACCTTGTAAATATTTGCTGCCAACATTTTTTTGGCGCGTTGGGAACCGTGGGGTTCATTTGCATGGGTCATGTTCAGTCAACCAAAATGTGTCGCAGGAAACTGCAAGTGCTCTGGTCTGGCCCACATGCTGGCAAATCCCCAAATTTACTCAAATTTTGCAAGCGAGGTGGAAGGCTTTTTAATATTTAGGTTAATATGATGCTCCCTCGTTTTTAATCTGCAAAATGACCGTCAGCTGCTACAGGAGCGCCAAAAGTGAGCCCTCCCAACCCAATTTTCTTCTTGGGGAATTAATTTGAGTTGCTGCTGTTGTCTGAGGGATACGGCTGTGATTTTTCTGTCATTGCGTGACTTTGGTGGTTAAACTCCCCCCCCCCACCCCCGCCCCGTTACAGATAACAGGGGATTAGTTGAGGCATCCATTATTGTCCTGCCTCCAAACACATCAGCTGTGTTGTTGCCCATCTCCCTGCGTTTCTCTGCCAACTGTTCGCCAACTGTCCGAGCCAACTGGCGGGCCAGCTTTATTGTCAGATGACGTATCCCTCTGTCAGCAGTTTAGTCACTGTGCGTTCGGCTCCATCCGAGTCCACAATGTCATTGATATGGATGAGCAGGTGGAGTTTTCAGAATAAGCCATGTGTCAAAGAGTCGGCGTTGCTTCTTGGCGTCGCACGATCACAGCCGCCGTATTAGCAATTACCACTTTTAATTTACAGGAAGGCACTAATTGAATCGGCCAGAGATCAGTTATTGTGATAAACAATAATATTGTTTTTTTTTTTGTTTGTTTGTTTGTTTGTTTGTTTTTAGAGCATTTTCAAGTAATATGATGGTAATGGCATAAAGAAGCAAGAACACATTCTCCTTCAAAAGCACGCTGGTTGAGACCAAAGCACCAGATTGAGGATTTTAGTCAAACAGTTTTTGGTAGAAAGAGAGAAAAGAGAAAACCAGTAAATTAAGCAAATTAGGAATTATTGTGTTCGTTTTAATTTATTATGCGATTCATTGATTTATTGCTTATTGTGACAGGCATACACTCAAATTATTAACTCTATCTAAACTAACCATGTTCGGTTTATAAACACTTCAAACAACAAAAAACATGAACTCAACCAGAAGCTGCTCCAATTAGTTAATAAAAAATCAGTAGGTCAGACTGAAGCAATTAATCATGATTAATTGATTATTGAAATCGTTAACTAATTTAGTAATGGGTTAATTAACTGGAGTGTACAGATTCAAAAAGAGGTAATTGCTGAAATAACAGTCAGAGCAGTTACATCCAATGGGGTACAAGGCAGGTACCAGATGCCAAAAACCACAGCTAAATAAATTTCCAGTTCCAGCGTTATGTTGTGAACCCAAAACCAAATATGATATAAAAACTGTATGGTGAAAAATATGTAGAAGTTTGAGTCTGGAAAAGTAGGGAATGAAGAAAATATGCCAATTCCCCAACGTGTTTGCCTTGTGACAGCTTATAGGAACCACATTGATCAGAATAAATCAATTGCCCCTTTAGTCATAGATTATCCTGCCACCCTAGCGAGTTGCATTTAAGAGCCAACACACACGCACACCATTACCAACATCCCCTTGTTCTGCCTCTGCCTCCCTTGGCTGATGCAATCTAGGTCAGACGGCAATGAAGCTAGTAATGGAAAATAAAAGTGGTTACATAAGGCCTCTCTGCCCGCTGTACATCCAGTACCCCATTGGATGTGAGCCGGCCCATTGAAAATCAGCTTTATTTACCAAACAAGCGGACGATGACGAGCGCCAAGCAAGGCGGACGAAGCGGCATCTTTGCGACACAATTGGAAAACATGAAAGAAGAACACGGACACTAGTTTCTGACCGGTTTCGGCCGTTCTGTTACACAACCTGCTGTTAACATGTGATAAAGCAACATGCACCCCAAAACTAATCACTCTCCATTACACAATCCCACCGCTCTGGGGGGAGGGAGGTTAACGCGATGACCACACGTACGAGTGTGCCGAGATGTCTCAACCATCTATAGTTTGCGTCAGCACCTCTTATGTGTAATCGCACCATCTCCCACTCGGTTCACTCCTTATATTCTCTCCTCTTCACATCTCTGTCGCCCACTCACTTCCTTCCGCCCTCTCTCTCCTTTTTTATTTTCTTTCTCTCCCACCGTCTTCTCTCTCCTAGTCTGCCTTCTTCTTCATCTTCATCCTTCCTCACCGATCCAGAACAAACAGCCAAGCATTCCCGTCCCCTTTCCTTTCCCCTCAGATTGTGTTTTTCCAGTTGAGCTTGTACTGTTATCATCTAACATCTTCATTGCATTCTGTGACTCAACTTGGTTAATGCTAGCGCTAACTAGCATCGAAAAACCTTGCTAGCTAGGTTTTTTGCATCTGTCGTAGGAAAGTGCAGTTTTATTGCCAGTGGGCTTGATGACGTTTGTCTTCGCCATTGGCTACCTTCTGTTGCCAGCCAATACGAAGCTAGGTGCATTCTGTGCAAAAAAGTTTGGCAACAATGATGGTTAAGGCTGGAGAGAATCACAAAATGAGATGAAACCTGTAGAAACCCTGTATTTCTGTGCATTTCTTTCCCATTTATTTATATTTTATGATAGCTAACAGTTCTAGGTCTAGATAAAAGGAAGCTCTCATTAGATTTCCCCTCCTGCCGTGGAGCCTATGAGCTCCTTCCAGTCAGGAGAGTCTGATCCCAGTTTAATCCTGTTGTGACAACGGCTACATGGATATTGATCCAACAGTACACACACGACACTACCGGCACAGCAGCTGCCATTAGGGCAACCTGAAGCGCCGCCACTCGTTCATTCATTCTGCCTCTCACAGAGTCGAGGATGTGTAGCTGTAGCATCTGGTTTGAAGTGCAGAATCCTGATTTCTCTCCATACCCGATTCATTTAAGACCCTTAAAGGAATACACATAGGGCTGGGCTATTTTATTCATTCATCAAATCATTGGTTTTTGACGTTTATATTTTTGGAAAATCAGGATTTTGTTTTTTTATTTCCCCACCAATGCACTGCGTGTTTCCATAGCTTCCATATCTTGTTTGACAAGGATGTTTATATTGAATTTGAATTCAGGTCAACTCTGACAAAATACAAGAGTCAGGCCAAAATGGTTTGTTTTTCTTAATGCAAAAATAATGTCATGTTAAAAGAATGAAGTCAGAATTACAAAATTTCTTAAGAAATTTAAAAGGGACCTGCTAGAGTGTGCGTGTCGATTGGAATCCAGCATTCTAATGCAGATAATTGGCTAAAGTGCTATGGTTAGCTTCAGTTGTGTCAGTAGCATGTATCTGACGTGTCGGTAATGAGTAAGTAAATACCGAGGTGGACGCTCATCGACTTGTTCTATTCAGTATTGCTATATGTGACTAATATGTCAGCAATTAGCTAAAATTATCATTTTAGCTGTAAGGCTAATGTTAGCATGGGGCTACCACAAGCATGTAGAGCAACTAGCATATTGGCTAAAAGTGACATATCACTCAATATGCAAACGTTGGTGTATAAGCTAAAATTAGCTGAAAGGCCAAGGTTAGATTAAAAATGTTCAGTAGCACGTGGGGTATCACTAATATGTTGACTTACTCCATTGAGTATAATATAATTATTATCCAAAACGAGTATTTTACCTTTAATGCTGAAATAAGCTAAGGAAAAATAATTTAAGGTTGTTGGGTTTTTTTTCTTTCTTACGACTTTTTTGTAATTTCAAGACATCCCAATAAATTAGTGTCTTTATTCTGTCAATGCTGACTAAATTCTCATAATTTAAAAAAATTAACACGGCAACTTGCACAAAGGACAATTAAGATAAAAGCCATTTTTAAAAAATATTTTGTCATTTGTAAATTCTTTTTCAGAAAAGAAAGCGAGCAGATTTAAAATCAGATCAGACAAATGCACCAAAAATGGCATGCCACACTTTTCAACATTTTTAGAGCAGTGTGCAGTTTTTCTTCCAGTTCGCAACGGTGATGGATCAGATCCAGAGCTGAGGCATCTAAAGAGCTAAACCACTGGATGAATGTTTTCAGTCGGCTGCTTCTCATCATCCAAATGCTGATATAATGTCATTATTTCGGCTGATCACTCGCCTTTTAACTGATTGCCATTTTTGATGATTAATCGGGCCTCCTTGACTCATTCCTTTGCAGGTAACGGAACCATCGACTTCCCTGAGTTCCTGACCATGATGGCCAGAAAAATGAAGGACACAGACAGTGAGGAGGAAATCCGCGAGGCTTTCCGGGTATTCGACAAGGTACGGAAATATCGCAAGCAGAACCTCTGCTGGAATGCGGTGACTTGAGGAGAAAGAAAACAGAGAAAAAGTTGTTGGTGTTCTTGTTATGAAATCATTGGAAACTTTTAGTCTTTTCACTAAACAATAAGCTGTAAGATGAATTCTGTCACTTTCTTCCAGGACGGGAACGGCTACATCAGCGCTGCAGAGCTGCGCCACGTCATGACGAACCTCGGGGAGAAGCTAACAGACGAGGAGGTGGATGAGATGATCAGAGAAGCAGACATCGACGGAGATGGACAGGTCAACTATGAAGGTATGGGATCACCGAAAATGAAATGCATGATTTTTTTTAAACAAACGGGGATCAGACTGAAGCTCATCTCTACAAACTGTGATCTGAATCTGAAAAGTGTGGTGTGATTTTTATGTTGACTTGTTTCTTTTTTTGTTGTTTTTTTTTTTTTACTCTATCAATAAACAAAACCAAAAATGTGAGATAAGTGCAAACCTCCCAATAGTGATCGTCATCTAAAATGTTGGATAAGGAGCGTTATTAAAAAGTAACCAAAAGGACTGATCTTCCTTCCCCACTGTAAAACACGGTGGTGGTATAATCATGCTGTGTGAATGCTTTCCTACAGCACGAACAGGGAAGCTGGATGGAACTGAATACACACTTAAGTTTTAACCAGGGATGCACTGATCCACTTTTTTCACTTCACTTCAACCGATCCCGATCCAATCCAACGGTGCTGGATTAACTTAAAATGTTTCCTTTTTTCCAAATTCATTTGATAATGCTGCACCAGTACAGCACACTTAAATACACCAATAGCTTTCTAAGTTTGGTCCAACATATAAAAATAACTTTAATTTGTTCAGTCAGTTCAGTTAGAAGTATAACAGCCAATGGAAACTAAATAATAAACTGAAATTAACCACAACAAAAATAGGTTGACTACTTTGGTCAAACATATAAACAAACCTTCTTGTAAATAGTTCAGAAAGTACAACTAGGAATTCTAAATATAATGCAAAATAAATAATGAATGAGACCGCTCAGAACAAACCATAGAATTAGACTGAATAGATCTGCCACACTCTGTATCTAAATCAATACAGATATCGGTATCAGTTCGGTGTGTCTCTAGTTTTAATTATACTTTTCAGAAACCAAAGCTTCATGATGATGCACTGCTTTGAGTTTCTCTGTTGCATAACATCCAGATTACAACACATCGATTGTCGTTTGTTGTAACGTGACACCGTCTCAACAGAGTCTCGCCGTATTGGCGCACGTTCTCTACGTTTATCGTTTTAGCTTGTGTGTGTGTGTGTGTGTGTGTGTGTGTGTGTACCGCTGCCACCCTGCGCACAAAGCCCTGCGTTTTTAATCATGACGGTTTAATGAGCCAAACGCAGAAGCTGTTTGGAAGAGGGGGGTCAGTAATTAGGATGTGTGTTCTGAACCTGCTCAGCTTGATTAAAAAATTAATAAAGCATTTAACAATTTAGCAGGTGACTGCCCATCACGGCAGAGCCTTAAAGCTGGTGACCTCATTGTCCTCTTTCTCTTTTTTCTTTTTTTTTGTCTCTACAGAGTTTGTACAGATGATGACCGCAAAGTGAAGCTTGCCCGCCCCATCCTGACCCCCCTCGCCTCCCCTCTTAGAAGAAAACAAAACAAAAAAAAAAAAACATGAAAAAAAATGTTTTACTTACCTCTTGGAAGAAAATGTTCATTTATTCATACTGTTTCTGTATAGAAAATAATTGAATGTTGACTTAAAATATCCTTCTGTCCACACAGGAAAAATATATAAAAAAAAAATACAAAAAATGTCTGCATGAAAATGATGGTTAGTGATTCTGCCCCCTCTCTCCCGTCCCCCTGCCCCCCAACATGAAGATCAGTTTAGCATCAGTACGAGTAAAAACAATAACGAACCCTGTAACTACGACCTTCAGACTAAATTTAAAGCATCGGGCCAACTCCTCCCAGCTCCATATGCTCGTGGTAACCGTCTGGGCTGGCCATCTCTCTTCTTCTCTCTCTGTTTTCTGTTCTTCATGCATGCAGCTTGAGACCGGAGCACTAACCCCGCCACCCAACCCATCCGCCCCCCCTCCGGACTACCTGAGCGTGCTGATTCCACTATAAGCTGTCCTCTTGTTGGTTTGGTACAGTTTTTTTTTTTATTATTTTGTATTCGCAGAGGAACCTTGTACTGTTAGTTGAGAGAATATACCAGGTTCTAACTCAAAAGCATTAAAGTGGAATGGGATTTAATTGTATGCTAGATAAAGAGGGGGAAAAAATTGTACAAAAAAATGACATTTTAAAGCGTTTGGCATGTTTTTATGTTATTCGGACGGCCATCTTAGTAGTAGTTTGTCCTTCCTTTCGCAAAAGGAGGGGAGGAGTTAAAGAGTCTTACAGTGAGCTTTTTTTTTTCTTCTTTTCGCTGAGATGGAGTGTCTGTCCTCTTTTTCTTGCAAGAGAGAATCACTGGCCTTCACGTTTCTTTCTTTTCTTCTGTTGTTTCGACTCAGACGGGGAGCATAGTGAGGGGGCGGCGCCGTGTTTGCCGGCGCCGCACCAGGTCTGCGCAACTGTTCGTCCTGAGTTCAGTTTACATTCATTCCAAGTTGTACATGCTAGTCTTTAATTTTTTTTTTTTTTTTTTCAAATAAAAGACCATAAACTTCATCATGTCTTGTGTCATTTTTCTTATGCTTGATTATGAAAGCGATCACTGAAGACAGCATAACAAGTCTGTATGTTGTTTACTTGACTAGACAAATGTGTCAACAATAAAACGATTACAATCAGCTCCATGTGCCGTGTCTTTGGGTGAGCTGTGCTGTGTCAAACTGTGTGAAGGGAGTGTGTTTGCCTTCGCGTTCAACTGTGGATACACACACTCATCTATGCCAGCTCTTTTCTCTTTTAAGAAGACCCAGCTGGTTGCTAGGCAACAGGAGCATGCTGGAACTGGGATGTTGGAGGAGGAGTTGGGGGTGGAGGGGTTGGAAAGACAAGTGGGAGTTTGAATAAACCCTCCTGCTTCTGCTGATGACTCCATGTTGGCTTGTCCTAGTAAGGCAAACCAGGCCAAAGCACTACTGGGTTTGCGCTTCATCATTATCCTCCGCTCTGCACTGACTGCAACACTTGCAGGGCATTACTCTTAAATGTCTACAAACTTGGAGTCGCATCACTTTCGCTGTAAGGGGAGTGTTGTTTGAGCATGTGTTGGCCAGCTCTCCACCCACGCCGCGGAAAGGAAACACTTACACATATGCCTTTAAGAGGACGAAAAGCCACCCAGAGAGGAGAGATACGGCTTTCAAGGGAACAAATATGGATTCTATGTTCTCTAA
Organism: Poecilia mexicana; assembly: GCF_051168715.1. Taxonomy (NCBI): domain Eukaryota; kingdom Metazoa; phylum Chordata; class Actinopteri; order Cyprinodontiformes; family Poeciliidae; genus Poecilia; species Poecilia mexicana. The sequence continues at coordinate 5,574,781 of NW_028263390.1, read as the reverse complement.
TACTTCTGTCAAATCATAGGAAAGGGTGCATGTGCATCCTTAAGTCTTAAATTCTTTTTATTTTATTACATGGCCGGTGATGCGTTTTCCAGTCGCATTGTATTTTATATTAAAATTAAGTTGTTATAAAAATGCTATGTATGTTTATGTAATCAAAAGGAATTTGATTACATAATTAAATGTCTTGAAATTGGGACTTTGTCTCTAAAAAATTCCTGCTCTTTCTAAAACTCTGCCTTCAGGAAGTCATCACAACATGGCTCCTGTATTAACCCTTTAACATTTTTACCAGCATTTCACTGAGAAGTAGCTCCTATAATGAGTCTCAAGAGACGTGCAGTTCCACCAGGTGTTTGCTAATTGCTGCTGGCTAGTGCGAGAGGCTACCGCTAACTAGCTGCCAATGAGTCCTTGTTAGCTGATGGTTAGTTTTGTTTGCATTTGTGATCGCAAATAATCGCAAGTTGGCCAGATCACATTCGTCTTTGCCACTGGCTCACTTCTGTTGCCCACCCGTACTGTAATATGTGTATTCTGGGCAAAATAAGCTTGGTACTACAATATAAAAAATGACATTTTCTTTTGTACATTTTTGCTGTAATACATGTCTTAAAATCCATTCATCGTGGTCTTTTAAAATGTCTTAAATTTGAGTCAGTGAGACCTGCAAAAACGCTGCATCCAGTAATTCCAGCCATTGGGGCAATAGACTAACACATTGAGCTTCCCTTCTATTTCAGTCATTTCTTGACCAAACAGGTTGGGCAATAATCAAGCCTGGATGTATCTTGTCAACCTGAACCTAAACACTCCTAGGAGCTCCTGTTTGGACCCATTTACCCTGTTAAGTCTGAAATTCAAGTCATTTCAGAAACTTCTGCAACACTAACACTCCAGTGAGAAAACAGTATACAGTTACCTGTTGGCTCTTACAAACAGAAGTGCATGCTAGAAGTGTACAAAAAAGGGTGTGCCACCTCACTCAACCACCAGCTGCTCACACTGACCAGCAGCAGGCTAACATAAACCCCCCCCCAGCCAAACACAGACCGTCAACCAATGAGGGCTCAGACGGGGTGTGGTTTTGGTAATGAGGCTATGGGTTCCCTGGAAAAGGCGACCCTTCCTTTCAGGGGAGGAAGGGACATCTGAGCACCCTGCGGGTTAAATTAAGAACATCAATATTTCATGTGTAAATGAAGCAGCGCACTGTGGAGGCGGTAACGTGAGAGGGATTGACCGGGCAGGGCTATCGCGTAGCAGCACCCCTGGAAAGAACAGGCCCGCTTGTGAGATGACATACGGTGTGACTGTGTGTTGCCTGTGTAGGACACATTCTGCATATAGTACACGTGTGCAAGAGAGGAGGGTGGAGTTGGGGACTGTGTGTGTGTTGGAGCCGTGGAGCTCTGTTTGGTGGTGTAGCGTTGGGTTGCTTTAGCGTGTCGAGGAAGTGGATGAGGATGATCTCAGACTATCAAAGCTTCAAAACAAGAACGCTTCTGGCACTTTCTACCAACGTCTGTTAAGCGCAATGGGTGAATGCAGTAAACAAACACAATTCTTGTAAAGGTATCCATACTTTATGGAATTCTCAACATTGTATTCGGACTTTAAGTGACCAACAAGTGGAAAGAAGATGAAATGTTTTGCATATGGACAGATTTTTGCTGTACTGTCCACAAGAACAGTTTGGTGGCTTTTACAGATGAATTGCAAGAAGCCATAAAAGAAATGCTTAACCACAAAAAAACAGAGGACACCGCAAACATGTAGAAGAAGCTTCTCTGCTGCATGAAACCCAGAATGAACTTTTGGGCCTATAAAACTTTTAGTGGCACCAGAATCATCAATATGGGACAAGAAAACCTGTTGAAGGTTGTAAAAGACTTGAAGGGTAGAAAGATCACCCTAAGAATACAGTCCAGATTCCAAAAGAATGATTGATATGTATGTGTGATTGGAAGGACACTTTGAAGTATCTTAAGACATTTCAAAATTGTGAGTTCAGTTGATTTAGATTGAAGATATTCATCCAGTAAAGAGGTTCACACAACATACAGACCTAAATCCAATTCAGAATTTGTGGCAAGACTTGACAAGAGATGTCAACTAATGCTCCTTACGCAGTCCGACTGAGAAAGAGCTAATTTGCAAAGAAAAACAGGGAAAAACTTCAGTCTCCAGGAAGCAAATGATGGTTCTACAAACTGTAGGCCTGCACTGTCGCCTTGCAGCAAGAAGATCCTGGGTTCAAATCCCAACATGGGAGTCTTTCAGTTTCAGCAGGAACTCTGTGTGGGTACTAAACTCTGAAGTACGAGCATTTGTCTTTATGTCTTAAGTTCTTTGTTCACCCTTAACTTCTGCAATGAGGAGTTTACCCAACATCACTATCATATTGCATCTTCTTTTAAATTCTTCATGATTACTGCACCTTTCATGCTAAAAGAAGAAGAATTGGAGGCATTGTCAGTGGTTAGCTGGTGTGGATGATTCTGCAGCCTGGCAGCTTCTTTTGGTCCTTGGAGGGTCGTTTTCTCCACGTTGCGCTAATGACAGCCGTAGAGGTGGTGGAGCAAAGCACCGCAGGGGGTGGGGGTTTGGCACGTCTTGCTTGTCGTACTCTGCAATGCAGCGTGGCCCCCTCCACCTCCACCTCCACCCAGCTAATCTCCCGTCATGGTGCCGTTGCAAGTACTGGCAGCAAGCGTTGCTCTCTCCCAAACACTTTCCCTAACCCAACAAAAGCTCCGTCTCTTGCTTCGGTGTGTTTGAGTTTATAATCCGGCCCCCTGCTGTTCCTCATGTTTGTCTTCATCTCTTGCTCTGCTTCCCCCTCTCTCGTCCTGTCCCTTCTTCTTTCCCCCTCATTTACCTTGCTGCCTCATTTCGGCCCGCTCTATTTGTCTTACGGTGCACTTTGTGTGTGTGTGTGTGTGTGTGTGTGTGTGTGTGTGTGTGTGTGTGTGTGTGTGTGTGTGTGTGCGTGTTTTTTTTTTATGGATTCCAATCACTCTTGCTCAACCTCCAGCCCGCTTTATGGTTGCGTCAGTGTCGCCGTCACCGGCTCCGAGGCCGCTGCTCATTGGTGCCAGGCCTCACTCTATTTACCTAGAAGAATAGGCTCATCCATCTTTGATTGTTGTGAAAAATTACTGCTTTGTCACGAGAACCGAGCGTCTCGGAGCCTCATGCAATATTCAGAGGCGATGATATAAGATTCCTGCTAATGAAAAAAACAGCAGGCAATACAAACAGCTCTTTAATAACGGCCGAGCAGAACAGCCTGCTCCCTGTTGATCTCAGGAGTGCAGTTAACTGGCGCTGGGCAGAAGCCGAGAGTCCCCGTGACTCAGTGACGGGCGCCTGATTGCGAGGGCACCACCATTCACCGACTCGTCTCCTCTTCAGGCCGCAAATCCACCACATTGGTCCAAAATGTAGACAAGTACTGCGTGTCACGGCTAGTGACAAACACAGTTTGAATAAAGATGAGCAGTAATATCTGGCCAGGAAAAGTTCGTGGCTGCTGTAACTGCTTTGATTGTGGAGCTGAAATCAGAAAGGTGGATTTAGTCTTTTTTTTTTTTATGTCAGACAGTTTAGAAAGTACTTCATAGAAGGAATGAAAAGGGGATTTATGATTCGAAATGCCTTTCAATCCTCTGCTTCTGGCTGACAACTCACGCTGCAGTTATGGTTTTGAACAGCAGATGTCACTATAGACGAAATCTGCCTCGCAACAATAAGTGCGAATTAGCAAATTATTTTTGATATGGCTAACATTTGCAAAGCAGCCAATCTGGTTTCAGCATTCATTGTGCAATTTGACATTTTAAAAATAAATTCACTTAATGGAACCAATGGCAATTTCGAAATAACTAACTCACTAAAACATTTTGCTGCCATAATGGGGTGTTGTGTTTTTTTTTTTTTTTTTTCTGATCATATCGAAATAGATGTATTCCGCAAAACTGCAATGGAAACACATTATTTTCATCTCACTAGTCCCAGGATCAACAACCGGACATTTCAACTGGCGCAAACCACAAAGAAGTTGAAGGATGATGGAGCGGCCATGTTTTTTAATGACTAATCGTGTGAACAAAAATGTGACTTTAATTGGGTTGCATTTTTAGTGGAAACACCGCAATTACAAAATTGTGATTTTTTTAAAACATTATTGACAAGGATTTGCACACATTTGTAATCGAAACGCAGCTTACAAAATTAGTCAGAAGACTACTAAATCGCACCAAAAACTCATCATAATGGAGAAAAGCGGGTAATTAAACAATTGTTTGCAATTGTTACTTAAAGTAAAAATTAATTGCGCAATAATTTTTACTTTAAGTTGATAATTAAGTTGAACAGAGTTAGCAAAACAACAACGCTAAAATTAGAGTTGCATACTATTAAGCTACACTAAGCTAAACAGGCTAATTATGTGACTTTGTCCTTGGCCACTGTAAAAAAACAAATCTGTAGTAATTGTTTTTGCATGCTGAACAGATCCACATGTTTTGTTCAGGTAAATAAATACCTTTGTATTGAAGTTTCGGCCCATTGTTCATCGTAATCTTAGTCTGCATTTAGATGAAATTGCCATTTTAGTGCGACACCTTCAACATTTTGTGCCTCTACCTGGCTCCACTAAGGAAAAAAACCCGCTCACTTCTCTGGCTCTGTTTTGTAGTCCACTGGTGTTTCCTATTTTAGGACAAAATTTGAGGGGTTGGGACCAAGACCGAGGCTTTATCACCAACCCTAATGAATAGTTCAATCCGACTACGACTGTAACACACAGGAAACAAGAAGCAGGGAGAGAAAATGAGGCTGAGTAAGGGAAGAAGAAGAGTGTCACAGAGAAAGCGCTGAGCTGGAATCCTCCTCCTTGGGATTTCCTCTCTATGATGAACCCTCTCCCCTTTAAATCTCCCCAACAAACCCTTTTCTTAATCTTCTTCCTTTTTTTTTTTTTTTTTACTGCAATGCAATCGTTTTCAAGCTAATTGCTTATTTCCTCTCCAATTCCCTACCGCCGTCACCTGTGCAGGCTACCCCAGCCCTGTCTGTACCCTACCTTTATGCCTGACAGCTCACTGCCAATCCCCCCAGTCCCCATGCACACACACACACACACACACCCAACAGGCTGGCACCGACACAGGAGAAGAGAGGGAGACTGAGAGAGGGCAAGAGAAAGATGGAGGAGCGAAAACGGGGCCAGGCTTGCAGAGGCAGTGCGGAGGCAATACGATGCAAATGCAACATAATGCAGTGGCTTGGGGGGTGGGGGTAGTGGAGGGGTGGGGGCATTGCAGATGAGACACGGCAAGGACGTCCAAGAGAAGGAAAGCTGCTCACCGAAGGCCCCATAGGGTGACCTTGGTGAATCTAAAGGAATAATGTACGCTGCTTATTAATACGTAATTGAAATTTGCAACAGAAGCCACGGATGAAAGTGAGAATGTTGGCGGCTTGTCGCCGTCAGAAGACAGGCAGGTCGGACATGACATCAGAGCCAACGACGACAACAACAACAAGCCCTCCTTCCTCTAAGCAGCACATAAACATTCAGCGGCTCTTAAATGCTGCCTCATAAAATCTGCACACGCGGGCCTAAGCGTCTTAATTATTTATGACCACCATCTGAACAGCAAGCAAGGACGCTCAGATGAACCTCTGGCAGAGCAAGTCACTGCTGCAACATGGGAACGGCTTACAGGAGTTAAAGGGGTGGTAGGATGCAAAATCGACTCGTTTGTTATAATGTTGTTACCTCATCAAAAACCTGGAGTGTTTGCTTTGATTCTTTCATGCATGTTTGAGAAATTCCTTAATCTCCATGGCAACCATTCAGCCTGGGTGGACCTAGCTCCACCTTCCCGGTCGAAGCTCCTCCTTTGAACTGCAGTTTCTATAAGCTTATGCCTGACAGAGTCGCCCTGCTCCTTCACTCAGCTCCTTGAGACTAGCCAGCAGCAATTAGCAAACACCTGGTGGAGCTGCGCGTTTGCTGTGCTCATTACAGGAGCTGTTTGTCACTGAAACGCTGGTAAAAATGTTGTTAAAGGGTTGATAGAGGAGCCATGTTCTGACGACTTCCTGAAGGCGGAGTTTCAGAAAAAAGCAGGAGTTTCTTAAAGAGACAAAGACCCAATTTCAAGGTGTTAAATTACAAAGTAAAATTTTGTTTAAGTCATATTTGATGTATGAAGCATTTTAATGACAGCAATGTAGAATCAAATGTACTTGTGGGCCAGGAAAATAAATAAATAAATAAATAAAATAACCAAAAGTTATACTGAAAACTATTTATCTGCTCAAAAATAAACAAAATATTTATCTATAAATTTATTTAATTAATATGGACAATACAAACACATTGGTGTTAACCAGATCTCTTTATAGCAAACATGCTGATTTTCAACAGGTGTCTTTAGGAAGCTTTTGCACATGAATATATTTGAATTAATCGAATAACTCTTTGGTAGGTAAAAGGACGTGCAGGTCGGTGTAGATTCAACACTAAAATGTTGGTTTGCATGTTTATGGTATGAAAAGCAGAAGGGATGTTAGTGAAAACATAAGCAGTTTGCCATAAGCATGTGGTTGAATACAGTGAGAACAAAAAGAATATGATTTCACAAATACAGAATCTGTATCTCATTGCGACTATATTTTATAAAAAATTGGTTGTATTTTTGTCATCAGAGTTATAAAGAGCCATTGTGTTAGTCAGGTAATGAGGGGGAGTCCTGCCGCTGAGCAGAAGAGAACAAAGCCCTTTCTCTCCTTTTCTTTTCTCTTCTTTTCGTTGTTGTTTTTACTTGCTGACGGTTGACTTTCCGTCACTCAACACAGCTTTGGATTACAACTGACTGTCGGCTGGCTGACTGACCCATCCGGGGAACGAACGCCGTGCCCTTCCCATCCTGTCGCCTGTCAGCATCTTTCCCATGAAATACCAGCCAAACTCAGGGGCTCTGCATTCCCGTCACATTTCTCCCCGCTGTGCCTCTGAGCGACCCCCTTTGACAGCAGCTTTTTCTCTGTTGTTTTTTTTCTCTCTCTACCTCCACATAGCACAAAATGTCGCCCACGGCTTGCCACGGCCGATGGTAATAATAATTTTTTTAAAAAGAGGTCTGAGTCAGACGGTTGTCTCTGTTTTTTTTTTTGGAGCTCAGATTTACAGTTAACGTGGAATTAAGAGATGACGGTGCTGTCGGCCATAGAAAACAAGACAAATACAGGATGTAAGCAGAAACCAAGCTGTCTCAACGCGTTATTTGGATAATTGAATCGTTCCTGGCAGCACTGAGAGAGCGCAGGCCGCTTTGTGTTTGGCTTTGCTGAATTATTAAATGACAATAAAAGGATGTTAACATTTAAGGGAACATTACTCAGACTGATGCGTGTTTTAGGCGTTGCAGAATAATAGGTTATGAATAGCTATAAATAAGTGCTTAGGGCAATTATTAACAAAATCAATAATTTACATTAGGATGACCAAGTCGGGGAACCAGCAGATTATTAGGAAATAATATCCAAATAACTTCAATCTCATTTATTGATCATGAATCAAAACTGATCAGTTTTAGATATTAAATTCAATAGACGGATTTAAGTCCAACACTAATCTTTGTGATAGACACAGGTCCACATGAAAAATGTCTCCCTCAAATATGAGTTTATCAACTAAACTGTTAAGTAAAAGATGAAAGAATCATGAAAACTAATCAACTATTAAAAGTAAAACAGTAAAAATGAACAACCAAGAATAAAACTAATTTTAAAAAGTGATGATGTCACCATTCACAGTGAACTGTTAATCTTAAGAAACCAGCTTTATTTAAGAGGAATCTGGAACGGCCAAATTAGCTTTCAGCTAGGGAAGATTAGCTTGTGCCAAAATTAGCTGTAAATAACTCAGCGGCACCAAAATATGCACGAATAAAACATGAAACATCTTATTGAATGATATATGGTAATACTACAGCTCAATATGAACATACATGCTTAAACGCTAAGGTTTATATGGAAGAATTTGAAAATGAAGGCAGATTAGCTTCTGGCTAATAAAGATTAGCTTAAGACTAAATAAAGAACAACTGGATGGGTGTTCAAACAACTAGCTCACAATGAAAATAGAAGTGGAGATAAAACATTATTTTAACAAAAGTACTTCCATTAAATAATTAATCTAATTTAGTATTTTAGGATACCAAGATGGTGGCTTGAAGATATACATCACACTGAAGGTCTGGCTGCTAATTAAGGATATCTAGATGGTGAATTTCTGCTTCTCAGGATTCTTCCAGGATTGAACTGTTTATAATATTTCCTTAAATATAAACCATCTTATTCTGGTTCAATAATTGGTTCAATAGTTGTTTTAAGTAGCATAGAACTGCATCACAGCTGTAAAGTGAGTGTGTCTCTGTACTGCAGTAAAGGTTGCCACCCTCATATGCTCCTCATATTTCAGTCTCACTCTGTATTCTTCAACCATAACTTCTACCAGACCTTTATTGCGGGAGGCGTATTTTTCAGCCTCCCTCTTGACGTAGTCCAGCTGTTGAAGAATACTCTTGTCGGTTGTAACTTTGGAAGAACAAGAAACCTTTGATACACCTGTAATCTCTGGTACGTTTCTTCCATGATCACGTTTGACTTGCAGGCGACGTTCTTTTTCCAACATTTTTTTTGCAGTTTTTTAATCTCCTCCTGCTGTGATTTGACTTCAGCCTGATATGCAATCCTTCGGTCTCTTTCCTCATGGAGTTCAAAAATCTTACTCTGCACTTCTGTTTTAAGATCGTCTACCTGCTTTGTGAGATCTTTGAGGTGTTGACTCATCTCTTTCACGTCTTCCACTAAGGGGGTGATCTTGAAGCCAGCAGAGGGAGTCGTTTTCTGCTCGACTTCCAATAATGTTGGACTCTCAAAGCACAAAAGAACTTGATTCCCCCTGGACCTCTGCTGATTCATCTTCCGGCTTAATGGGGCTGTCGCTGTCATCTTCCAAAGGGAAAATGATAGCACCGTAGTTGACTTGGATGTTGAGGTCCATCATGTTGACCCATGAAAGCTCAGCTGGAAAAGTTTCATGTTCACAAGTAATCTGCTGTTGCTTCATGTCGATATTCTGGTAAATTCTCACTTCTCTGAAAGGCGTGTAATATCTGGAATCGATATCCGGCTCTTTTCGATAAATTTTGAACGTGCTCTGAAGAGTGATCTGTCCTGATAGAACTGTGGAACAGGTCTGAGAAAACGCTGCCTGTGAGCTACATTCAAGAGAGAGATTCCCTTGTGATATCATAGAGTGATGACATCACTGCTGATGTCATTGATACCATTGAAACTGAACATTCTATTGTAGCCTGACGTAAAAACATTTTGCTAGACAATGTCAAACATTGAGAAGTTTTAATTTTTGTTATCAAACATTATGAAGCCAAAAGAAGAAAAACCTCAGAAATACACAGGGTAGGGTTGCTGCTGTGTGATGTGATTGATATCAGACAGAGTGGATCAGGAGAGGAACACTGCAGACCCGTTCGCGTCTCTTTATCCCTCAATCATCTCCTGAGGCTGATACGCTACAGAACTTTTTGTTATTGATTCAGTTTCTTATTGTGCTTTTAAAAGACTATTATAAATTGCTTATTTGCTTAGGATGTTGAGTTTGTTTGATAATTTATTTAATATGTAATAGTATCAGCCACAGTAATATGAATGGCAATTTAAAGAACAAATCATACTAATAGATTAACAGTACAAACCTAAATATTTCCTACTTTAAAACGGTTTGTTTCTGTATGTTTTATTTAGAAATGTTGATACATTTTAAGAATAATTGTTTAGCGTTCATTTAAAGCATTATTTAACTATTATTTAACATTATTTAATTAACGTGGTTTATCAGTTTGGATAACTTGACTTCCTATCAATGAAGAAAAAACATGCTCACCAAGAATACACCAGACACAGACCTGCAGCCCAGGGGTGGTTCTAGACGGGGGTCAACAGGGGAACAGAAGAAATTATACTAAATAAATGTCTTTTTTAATATTCAGTGGTAGATATTTTTAGCCAGTAATACAAACTTTGAATTCTGCCCTTTTAGCTGCTGTATGGAGATAGGATCACATTTTCCTTTTGCATCGGCTAGATCAGGATCTGCAACCTGAATCTGGAGACACAAGTGGCTCTTTGGCTCAGAATATTAAATGATGAAATATATTGCTCTGTTTTTGTTTGTTTTTTTTCTCATTATTTTTAAGTGCTCCCCACAAAAAAACAACAACAACAACAAAAAAAACACTGACTGCACTGGCCCTCATGGTACATTTGGTCTAGAACCAGCCTCCAAACCTAACTCTTTATTTGTATAAATATTTTGGTAATACTATTTTTAATACCATAATGTTCACATAACTTTTATATTTCGGGTTGTCTGAGGACACATTTTGAATATTAAATCAGGTGTTGCGATCAATTACTCAGTACTTGAGTAGATTTTTACCAAATACATTTTACACCTACTTCATTAAAGCTAAAGTAAATCTACTCAATTATAAACATGTTGAAGGTGTGCTACTCTGATTGGAGTACAATTTTGGTGGGCGTCCCTTATTTTGATTTCTGAAAGGTGGCAACCGTACTGTACACTGAAAAAAGCAGCAACAACCTTTTCATCAGCGCCACAGGGTCATAGGTCCAGTCACCAGGTGGGTGGTGGATGGTCCACTCTGACTGGCCTGCTGTGGCCGATTGTCCACACCATCCCAACGCCATGAAATAAATCAGGATCAAGCACACTGAAAAACCACATCTAAGTGAGCAAGAAGGAAGGTAAATGTAATTACATTTTACATCCCTTTTTTTTTTTACTGTATACAAACCACTTTGTAAACACATTCTTTCTTTTTTCATTGTTAAGTGTTTGCATAAATTATGGAGTGAAATGCTCATGAAACCCTAAGACATCATCTATAATTTAATTCAGTCATGTGATGGAAGTTCCTAGGAAAAATTCATCCTAAAATATGCAGTTAGAAAATTTTGACCCTTGTGAAAAACAGTCACATTTAAATAATCAGCAACCACAATGTGGCTCAAACCAAAAACAGAAATGTAGCTTAAGCATCAGACTGGTTGACTTAAATGTAATAATATTTTAGTCATCTAATTTGACTCCATTTTTAACAAAAAATAAAAATGACATTTTCGTTGAAAGACTCATGATTTTTATCGTGAACTTTTTAACTGGCATCTATTGTTGCGGTTGATGTTGCTTTGGTGGTACGTTTACGGACTGTGTTGCCGCACCCTTTGTCCAACATAAATTTCAGCCAAGGGACACCAATAAAGAACCACCTCTGTAAAAATGAACACTGGGTGGCCTCAAAAACAAAGTTTCTAATTACATCTAAAATCCCTGTAAAGTGACAAAGAAAAATCTGCAAACACTTCAACAGTTCAACATTCTCTCAGACCAAAGAAAAAAACATAAATAAATCCCCTCAAAAAGGAGGTGGACATACATCTGACCCAAAGCTGTTATAGCTGATAAAGGACTAAAAACATCTACTGCTGAGGCAGCTTCGGTCATTAATTTCTTTATCTTTCTAAAATTCATCTAATTACTGCCCAGCAAACTAATGAGGAGGATCCTTTCATTAAATCCAAACAGCAGCCTGGTCCTTCATTAGCAGCATCCCCAGCTTGTCTTTGTTTTATAATGGCTAATAAAAGAAACATTTGGCAGCAGCCATGATCAGACTGATGGTGAGGTGAGTCTGGGGGTCACAGACGTCTTTTACGTTAAACGGCCCCCGTTTGCTTTGATAATACTGACTGTAAAGTGGAAAGCAGCGATGCTATGTCATCAGGATTTAAGGTGGGAAAGGCTCAGGCTCTTGTAATGGCACCGGCTTTCTTAAAGGTGCGGCGCAGTCAGATGAATTCATTTGTTACTGCAGCAGCGTCGACATTGAAAAAGTGCGAAAAGTCCAACTTTTAATTTGACTGCATTTGTTTAGTGGTTAAAAATATACCACTTAAAGAAATATTGATTACTTTTTATAAAACCACGAGCTGACCAATCGATTCCAGTTTAAACAAATGTAACCAAAGGATTTACTATTATTATTATTTTATTTGAGAAAGCTGAACCAGTACTATGAATAATTAGCTTTATTTTATTGTATTGCTAGATAAGTGGAATGTATGTGATTGAATTGAATTATATTGATTTATCTTAAGAATTTGTGTAATTAATACGGTGCCTTTTAAGTAAATAAGAGGGTCTATGACTCTTTAATGAGAAATCCATGCCGCCCTGTTTTCCTGGGATATAAATTTGACTATGTTGATCATAAAATAAAATAAAATAAAAATGGCTACTTGCTTGTTGCTAGGAATAATTAAAACGTTTAAACCAACTGGAGCTCTGTCATTAAAGGACCAACGTTTATCCTGCCACTACAAACAGAAAGCAGAATGTCAATTCAGATAAGCAATATGTTTATCTTCGCAAATTTTAAACACAGTTGGACGCAATTAACAGACGCTCTTGTAAAACTAATCATCTCCATTTTCACTGTTAAGTACGGTGGAGGAGGTGTAATGCTGTGAGGCTGTTTTTCTTCCAAAATGAGTTACTTGTAAGAGTGAATTCAATTGTAAATATTTTGAAACACCAGGATGATTTAATGGAAACCTGCTGGCCTCTGCTGGAAAACTGTTCACCAGACATTATTTCAGTCTTTCTTTTATGGTCGTCTCAGTCAAAACACTTAAAATCACTAGACAACCTTTGGGGTGAACTGAAGGGAAACAAGCTTAAGACAGAAACAAATACTGTGATTTAGAGAAGATCTTTATTTAGCCATTTGTATGGAATAATTGGCACTGTTCATACAAACATTATGTAGTTAAGTCATCACGGCAAACTGGCCAGTAACAGAGTTGATGAGTGTTGAGTGGCCTGGGAAACTAAAGCCGAAGACTCAACTAACCGTCAAAGACTTTGAACAAAGAGGATGAGGTAACTTTACTTTGTGTTTCTAGAGGTCGTACAGATCATTTACATCATAAATCCACTTGAACACCGGCGGTGAGATGGTGCACCACCATCAACTGTCAAGTCTTTAAGATCCGGTTAAGAAATTCGTCTTCAACAAGAGGCAGTGACAACTCAGCAACCACAAAGTTATCAATTAGCAGCTACGAGGTGGTCTGCTGGAGTGAGACAAGCAGTGCATGGAACCGAAGGGACCTCTGGATCCTGAAGAGACCACTAATGAGACATTGGATCCTAAATGATACCTCAGCGTTTATGAGGGGTGATGTGAGATGGCCGTTGAATAATGGAAGGGCTTTTATCAGGCGTAGACAAATGAAGTCACTGTGCTGCTGTCAGAGCTCAACGCAGGAGGAGGGTAGCCACAGGTCAACGCTTACACACTCAACAAGAGCAACAGGAGAGAGGGCCACACGAAGGTCAAGGGTTGGCAGAGACCCAGACAAAAAAGATGTTATCGGCTGGTCACTGGAACTGAGTGGTGGTGGTTAGCATTAGGCACGGGTCAGTACCACTAGCTGCGTTTCCATTACAAAACATGCGCAAATCTTTGTCTGTATTCTGCTAATGTAAAAGAAAACTCCACACAGTTTCTCAAGTGCAATGTTTTCATCCAATAAGAAATAAACTTAAAAATCACATATGAATAACTTTGTTCATGGGATAAGACAATGGGAATCATCGACAGCGACAGATGTAAATGAGATTATGTTCATAATTCAAGAATGGCGCTAGTGCTCATCATCTATCAGCCAATCAGAGGAGATATGGATGTCTAATTGAGCCATTGGAGAGACAAGCCCCGCCTACTTGGGAGCGGCTACACAATACAGTATACAGTGTTTTTGGGAAATTGTAGTCCACCATTTTACAGAAGAATTATGGATTCAACATGTTCGATTGACACGTTTTTATGAACTGCGCGACGCTGTGAGAGCTCTGGTGGAGTCAGCTGCACATCGTCCAAAAAACAAACAAAAAAAAACTGTCATCCTCCTACCACTTCCTGTCATCTTCTTTGTCGCTTCCACCAGTAGAAACATTCAGTTGTAGATCAGAAAAATCCACATAAACCCAACGTGGTATCAGTGAATCTATAAATACTGAACCACAAACAAGCAGGGCTCCATTGTACACCATGTGCCTTTTCTCTGATCGTTACTGTAGTGAATCTGTGCTGGATCTCATCTGTCTACACTCTTTAAAATTAAGCATTGACCAATCAAATTAAGACCATAATCAGTGCAAAACAGCCACCATCCCTTACAACCACTGGTTAGGTGGAAAATGTAATCTTAACAGTGGCAGATTAATCAGTGGTGGAAAAATGTTCTGCTTTAAACCTGAATTGACCTCTTCTCCTTGTTTTGCTCAGACAATAGAATAACAGAGGCTGGATATAATTTCCCGGCTTCGTCGCCATCATCCCTGACCCAATGAAATATTAACCGGGGCAGATGCCCTCTCAGTAACCTCATTGGAAAATCCGACCACCGCTTTGGAGAGCGCCACCCGATGTTACGCCGTAATAAGGAACAGTTACATCACACTGTGCATGATTATAATCGCCCCGGAGGCAGAGGCGGTTTTACAGGAATCATTTGGTCTTGGAAATTATTGGATGACGCTGAGGTTCCATTAGTGGGTCTTTTCCTCTTCCACACGTATCCGCTCATGGAAGTTGTTTCGTCATCCGTTAAAGGATGCAATACCTTCCTCGTTCTCCAGCTCTGCGCATTAGCAATGAGAGCTGCTCTTTGTAAAGAGACGTAACCTATTCATTTCCGCTTTAAACACAATGTGGATGGATGGATGGGTTCGGGACGACGGAGCTGCGCTCATGCTCTGAGGGCCTTCTGTCTTTATGCATGTTCCAGTGCACAGTCTGCGGGGTCCGGCCCGCACCCGCCGGCATCACTGAGGCTCAGTGAAGCCAGCGTGGAAAGACAGCGAGCCTGCTCCTCTGCTCAGCCTCCTTCTGAGGGTTATGTAAGAGAGGAAGAGGAAGACACTCCAGCACTGTTGGTGCCTCTCGCATCAAAGGTACGTCCACACAGTGTGAGAGGAGGCCTGTAGCTAGAGAGGCACCGAGACATCTGCTGGCCGCCAGGATGCCTGACCAGAATGGCCAGAAGCAAACAAACAAAAACACCAGAACTTTTTTTTTTAATGGCACTAATAAACGCTAGCTGTGCTTTCATGACCATATAAACGCACAAGTTGACATTTAGAAAATAAATTTGCTTAATGGACTCCCGCCAGTTTAGAAAAAACTGTTGTCTTTCGGTGAAAAGTTGTAGTGCTAGAATGAGGTGTTTTTTGTTTTGTTTTTAGAACAAAATTGGTTTATTTTACAAAACAACAAAGAAAACACGTTTATTTGCGTCCCGAGTCACAAGATCAACACCGGGATTCTGGCACAAACCACACAGAAGACGACAACAGGAAGTGCGTTAGGATGCCAGTGCGTCATCGTTTTAAATGACTCATTGCGTGACCAAACTTATTCACATGTGATTTTAATTGCGTTTCTAGCTTAACGGAAACGTCACAGTTGTGAAATTGTGGTTTTTCGACTTTAGTGGAATATTGACAAAGTTGTTGGCACTTTTGTAATAGAAATGTAGCTAGTGTCACCACTGTAAGAAAATACTATGTCAGAGCTGCAGTATGTAACTTTTATAAACATATGTCCTTTACATACTTCTTATATATTTTTACTTTGTCATGACAGTATATACTGGTTAGATTATGTGTGGAAAAATGAAACTCCTCTGCCTCCTCTCTGTGGTCCTACTGACAACTGCAGTCCTACACCACTCCAAGTCAAAACACAACCAATCAGTCTTAGCATTATCAATCATCCTTGTGTATGTGCTGCTAAATGTGCAGAGGAGCTCGGTTTTGTCACAGATTACCTATCTCATATTATACTATCACAGCATAGTGACCATTTCAACAAATGTAAAAAGAAAAATCTCATAAGCTAGCTTCAGCAGCTTCAAGTGTAAATTCTTCATAGGTCTTGAAATCTGTTATAGCTGTCCCTATCAGAGATTGGCATTGCTGGATGGATTAATCATTAAGAGGCCTCAAAGTCTGCTTTTAGATGAACAGGAATAAATTTTCAGACTTGTACCCAGGGAGCACCCTCACGGGGTTTCTTCGGGTTCCTAGAAGACAATCTGTGACCAGAGCACTATTTCCACCGCCTGAACCTCTCCTGACCGCTGCTTAATCCACTCGATCCTTCAAAGGTCTCCACGGAACGACCCGAGGCTTTTACCAAAAAACGAGAGAGCCTCATGAATATTCAGCGGACCCACTGTGCCAGAGCCATAACAGAATCTGCTGAGATCAGCAGAAATCCCTGCTGTGTAACAACAGCGCCCAAGATCAGTCGGGCTGCTCCGTACAGTACGCAGGCATCATGGGGCGTTCTCTCTCTCTCTCTCTCTCTCTGTCTTCGTTCCTCTTAACAGCTTGCCCACCCACGCACATCTAAATGCTGAAAACGCAAGCCCAGAATCCAACCCTCCCACACGCTTTCATGTTTACAGGCTCAGGCTGGTGGATCCCGACGTCCACATCCTCACTTTTCCTCCAAGGATGTCTGGGTTCAGAGGCTGACGATTCAGGTTTAAGGTGTTGAAATGAATCCATACTTGAACAACTGCTACATTTTTTTTGTTCATATTTATTATTTCCGCACTGGGATGATCTAATTCATATCTCCGAATCACTGAAAAATTGTCACTTCTTCTCTGTTTAAAGATGATGAATAAGTTTGCTGCATTTGGAGACAGACCAATCGGGCATTTTCAGGCCAAGACTGACTTCCACTTCTCTTACCTGCCAAATCCAATTAGTACTAGAACACCAAAAAAAAAACAAACAGTGCTAATACTTTGGAGTTTTGAAACCAAATGAAAATTAAGTAAAATTAAAGATGATCCTCATTTGGCTTCTGCGTAGCTACGTTGTTTTGCGATAAAGTACATGTTGTTGGATGTGTTCAACAACGTACCATCATACCATATCCATGTTATCTATCTTTTGATAAAATAGATAATAGAGGTGTGGCGATGTATGTATTCATACAAAAAAATGTTTTGTACAGCCCTTTGCGTGTTTAAATGTTTAAAACTTGTGCACTTGTAGCAGGGAACTAAGGAGTGCAATCATATTCTCCAGAGTCCAATAAGATTGTAACAGAACTCCCAGCAACCAATAAAGTCAGCGCAGGCGACTTCCGGTAAGCTTCATTACGTCGAACTGCCACATTACATACAAAGTACGTCGCAGGAAAATGTTAGCAAAAAGGTCAAATTTAAAATCATAACAGAGTTCACAACTCCATCAAGAAATCACTTCTCAACAGCTGAGGGTCTTGGGAAAAGGGGGAAGGGATGAGGTGAGGCTGATTGAAGCAGAGATCGAAAAGTATCTTCCGATTGCAGTAGGACTTCTGGATCCTCTTCACAGCATCAGTCATTTACAGCTAAACACGCGAAGTATGGAATCCATGTGATGTTTTGTTTACTCTATGCCAGACCGATGAACACTCGACCTCTCGCAATCTTTCGAATGAGCTGTTCTTCTCTTCCTACGTGCTCCTTTGGGAAATCATGTGGATTTTTATTTTTCAGCAGCAAACGTAAATGAGAAATGATTAAAACATTGGTGAGTCATGCAACACTTGGAGTCAAATGATTATTCTGCATCTAATTAATGAAAAATGCAATTATAGGAGAGCTGCTAAGAACTGCTGGACTGTTGTAGCTGCTCAACCGAAACATCGGAAAACATCATGGCCTCGTTAGCTGCTGAACTAGCCGCAAAACCTCTAGAAGGTTTTGAAATTTGCAGGGACAGCTAATGCTCAACCTGCTTAGTAAGTCGACGAAAAACTATATACCCATCCTTAGTCAAGCTAACACCAATCCTGAAAACAACAGCTTCCTTTGGAGAAAGGGATGTTCTAGATAACTTCATGATTGGTTTATCCCTTTAGTTGTTGTATTAATGCTTTAATTATGGGTATGAAGATTGGTGAAAATGGTCCTACTAAAGTGACTGACAACAGGTAATACCACATATCTTGTCCCCACCTGCTTACTTTCTGGTTCCTACCATAACCTTTACTCTCACACCACTGGTTGGTTAAGTCTACTCCTTAACCAACCTTTTGACATCACTAAGGGTGGAGAAATAAACACAACCCCACCCAGAAGTGAACATTTAGTCAAACATTACTGAAATTAAATTTGACCAAAACCTCAAAATTTTGCTCAAAATTGTTGCTCATCTGGTGACATCTTTGTCACCCTATGAGTTTGAAACGTCAGATTTATACTTCCATGTTAAAACTACCAACCACTTATTTAATAAAGTACTTTGTTCTTTATGCCACTCCTGAGGAGTTGGACAGAGTTTTGCACTTACTTTTTAACTTCTGGACAATTGTTTTAATGAGCAACCATGGCAACAAGATATTGCATCTCAAAACTCAAGTAATACCTGACCTACAACCTGCTACTGAAGATCCCTGCCCACAGCGTCTCTTTGAGGATACTTGGATGATATGAGTTATGATAATATTTAATTTTGTTTTGGTAGAACATAGTTTTGAATTGAATTGAATTGAATGCGGGTTGCCTGAAGACAGAGGCTGGACAGCAGGACCATTAGCTGGACACTCCTAGACCGTTGCTTTTTCCTGCTCATGTTTTTCCCATGGAAACTATGCGAGTGCACACAGCGTTTTCGTCCGTACGCAAGAGACTGCTGTGTTTTTGTTTATCTCTCTCTCCATGGCAACACGTCTGAATCCAGCTGGACTTGTCCTGTGAGCTTTGCAGCCAGCAACCCCTCCGTCCAGACGACAGAGCAGCGGGTCCACCAACAGATATCCTGTTGTTGTGGTGCGTATAAATTAAAACAAAGCGGCATTTCTGCCCCCATTAGCCAGTATAACGTTGGGTTACTGTGGAGATAGAAATGTTGCTGACCAAGGCGTCGCGCTGACTTCTTGAAGACAAGGAACACTAGAGTTAAATACGTGTCAGAAATCCCTCCTATGGCTATTTATGAGTCCATAGATGTTCTGTTAGAGCCCCTACATATGAAGGGAGTCTCTATTTTATCTACATCCTCTAGATAAGATACATTTTCAATTTTGTGTATTTATTAGGAAGAATTATTATTATTATTATTATTATTATTATTATTATTATTATTATTATTATTATTATTATTATTATTAGGGAGAAATGAGAAAACTTTAAGTATGAGACTAAAGTCCAAATCTAATTTTAAGGTGAAACAAATCTGACAAAAATAAAAAAGTTAATTATTTTAAGTCTGAATCCTACACTCTGTGAGTCTTTTTCCATGCAAAACATGAATCCAAACACTTCTGTAAGTTACTGCACATCCCATGTAAAAACTGAGGGGAAGAAGAAAATCCCAAGGGATTTCACACGTCATATGCTATTTGCACAGCAGGTTTTAACAGTTCTGATGGCAGAGGTTTATTAAAATTGAAAGGATATGTGAATATTTCAAAATGCTAAGCCTATCTATAGTAACAGGAGTTGAAGGCTTAGTAGTCTGGGGGATATTAAAACCAGACAACTCTGAATCTTAGAGTTTCTCAAATCATTTCCCCTCAAAACTGATAAAGAGTAATAAAATAAACACAGTTTTCACAATCTGAAAAACCTTGGTTGACATCGCTCTACAAAGTTTTAAATGAAAGTTTCTAACATCAACCTTGAAATCAAATATGGCTGCTGTTGATTTACGAACATATACCAACAGCTTTATTCAATAAACTTTTTTTTTAATCTTCTGCTTATTTGTATCTCATTGAATTTGTCTCACAAAGAATAAAATACAATATGTTGGTGATAGTGATGCTACAGACTTTGAATGAAATACATCACTGGTTTGCTAGTAGCAGTTAGCCTGGCCACTGAAAACAACTATTTGTATCTCAATGGTTTTCCATTGATGTGACGTCATTTCCAAAGTCGAGTTCCGATTACCAAGCACAGGGAAGGAACCAATAGCCGGATGTATGAATTATCCTTACATTTAGGATCTTTGTATTGAAAGATGAGAAATACAGAAATACCTCAGAAATACCTGCCAGGTATTTCTGAAATGCCTCACCAACTAAACTGTTACAAGACTTACAATAGTAAAAAAGAAAAATTAAATTCCTAGAGTTATTTTATATTATTTATTTATTTCCAGAATCAGAATCCAATTTATTGGTCAAGGAAATCGACTTACAACTTGCTGTCAATGTGCAGACATTTTAAGTAAAAAATTTGACAGGAAATAAAAAAAATTAATGTAAAAATGCATAAATACAATGAATTTAATATGTTTTGCTAATAAAACAGCTACAGTACTTTTCTATGTTGATAATGTACTGATTGAGAGCCCCATCTTTGATCAGTCACAAAAACCTGCCCCATCTGTTCAAGTTAAAGCTGTTGAGAAAGGCCCAACAGGAAAACGAGCTGTGTGTCGGACAACCGGACATGGGTGAGTTTGATTCCAGCCTCTCCACCCTCAAGGTGTATTGGTGTGAACATTCAGACACACGTAAAGACAATTACAAAGTCGGCCTTCTATAAACTGAAGAACATCTAAAGGACCAATTTCCCAGCAAAATCTCGAGAAACTGATCCATGCATTTATCATTAGTTGCATTGATGATGACTATTCTTGATGGGTTTGATGATGGGATTTGAAAAAATATGTTTCATAATTGGTTATAGTGTTATGTTTATATCATGTAAAGTACTTTGAACTGCCTTGTTGCTGAAATGTGCTATACAAATTAACTTGACTTTATGAGTGGTGACAGATGAATATCATTTGCGTATCAGTGCAATAAGTGGTATGACTGGAATAGCGCTTTGTAGCAACCCCAAAGTTTCATTACTTAGCGTCACGCTTTGACAACCCCTTTACCATCTTAACTTCTTTTCTTTAAACAAGAGCCCTTATATTTTTTCAATTCTTTTTTTAGGTATGCCGATGACACATTTAGTTTCAAGGAGTTGCGGAAAGTTCATGCAGTCATCCTGAGGGATCAATTTCGGCAAATGGTGTCAACAGAAAACTTTTTATAGCATTAAATTTGCATTTGTGAAACAACCACATCCTGCAAAACAAGTGCGACCGTAACCAAAAACAGAGAGGTCTGCACGGCCGCCGCCACCTGAGGGAAAACCCCTGCTCGACCCGCTGCAGAGCTGCAGAGCTGCAGAGCTGAGGAACAACGCATGCTGGATGTGGATGTGTCGATAATTTCCTTACAAATTATGCAGGAGGGGTCAAAAAGTGCTAAAAAAAAAGTTAAATAAATAACCCACCACTGGCATTTTCAAATTCGTCACATCAATGAAAGCTGCATTTTAGAGCTGCTGAAAGAGCGAGCGCTCACAGCATGAGGACAGTGATGTAACATTAAAAGAGCCAGTGAGAGTGGACTGCACAGCAACAACAGACTGTACTTTAAGATGTAGGGTCATTCCCTGATGGGTCCAACATTCATCTGTTTCTCTTTAGCACTTAGCCAAGAGCCAGTTTCACCTTTTAAACTTCCCCCTCGTCCCTCCCGTTTAGAGGAGTTACTAACGCTTCAGCTGATCTCAAAGCGGAGCCCCCCGTGGGCCTGAAACATTAGTCTTCTATTTATTTTTCTTAGAACATTCCTTGAAAGAGGCATGGAGTTAACGACTACTGGAACACGATAACGTTGTTTGTCACACTTGCAACCAATTATTGTTACTAATGATGGATTCATGTCACACACTTCTTGCGGTAAGTTTTTGGTTGTCCAGAGTGCAGACATTGTTATTGTGTCAACACAAGAGGCAGCAACATGCTTACAACATCTGGTTTCACCTGTAAACAGATTAGCCTACTCTTCAGCAAAGGTGAAGATTTTGTATCTTTACAAAGAACCTGAAAGTTTTGGTTACATAACAAGACTGTAAAAAAGGATGAGAAGAGGAGGAGAACTGACTGGAGATGCAGTGCCTCACAAAATTATTCATTCCTCTCCAACTTCTTTACCGTTTCACTTCAACAGCTGAAAGTCTTGGTGCATATTTATTTGCTCATTAACATTTTGGTCCTTCGGTTCTTTATTGGAAAACAGCTCCAGCTCCATCCGATTGGTTGGAGAGCACCTTCAAAAACAATTTTCCATATATATTTAACGAGATTCAGATCTGGACTTTGACTGGGCCATTCCACCACATTCATGCAAAGTTCTAAACCATTCAGCGGTTGGTCTCCCTGTACGTTTAGGGTAATCTTGCTCGAAGTTGAATGTCTTAACTCATTTAAAGCCTCTAACAAATGTTCTTGATGGACTACCAGCTAAAAACAAAAAGAAAAGTCTGCCCACACCATGATGCTGCCACCACCAGGTGAAGGTGTGATTAGTGTCAGAGTAACTTCTTCCGTGTTTGCTGTGCCCCAAATATAGTTTGTACTAAACTGCTTCAAACTGCCTCGAATCAATATGTATAAATATTTAAATTTGTAAAAAAAAAAAAATAATAATGAAAAACAAAAAAACATCATAAAATCCCAATAAAATACATTGAAATTTGTGAAGTCGTTCTGATACGTGTGTGGGGGGCCAGAGTGTTACTTTGTATTGAATCTTTTTTTAACTCTCCATTGCACAAGAGTCTCAATAAAATCAGCATTTATGATAAAACAAGTTAAATGTTCCCACCACCTTAAGCAGCTGGCTTATTAAATTATTACTCAGTAATGGGCGAGTTTTATTTTTAGAACGTGAAGGAAAACTGTAGTGGCCTTCTTTCAGCCAGCTGTGTCTGGAGCAACAGACGTAGCTGGCTGGCTTGACAGAACTAAAGTTGCTCCATTTCTTTCTCTTTAGACTTTAATAACGGCATTAATTTCAGTGGTTCTGAAACCATAACTTTTTAAAAACTTGGTCAACCCTGACACAAGAAACTGGCCTGAGCCTAAACGCCAATACTCACTCCAACACTCCCACCTCATTAGGGATGGCCTTCCTCCAACCTTGGTTAGTCCCTCTGTTCCATTTTTTCCCTCTCTTCAAAATGTCAAAGGGATCCACTTGGGTTTCTTTTTCGTTCCTGAAGATTAGTAGGAGATTCTTCTGATGTGTGTTTTTATAAACCCCAGTGGAGAGGAGAAACAGAGAGAGGCCAGACCTGTCTGTGCATTGTGCTTCGTCAGCAACCCGTCAACAGACACGCTGCCAATTAGGACTGCGGCCAAATGGCTGGCTGATTTTCTCCCTCCACTGATTCCAGTACAAAGCACACTTTCCCTGATGTATGAAAACTGAAAGAGTGACAAAAAGCCGAGGAGCAGTCAAGTGGAAATTCAGCTTAAACAAAGTGTAGCCATGTAGATTTATTCGCACGCGTGCTTTTGGTGTAAACAAACACAACCTGCAGCTTGAGAGGAAGATCCAGGATGGGGGTGTCCTTGACTGTGCAGAGTGTCTGTATCCAGGCAGTATCCAGCGCCGGTTGACCATTTGACTACATTTCCATATAGGATCAGGCACTAAGAAGAGCCTCCCAGAGCTGGATAAGATGTGTCTGTTTATTGGTGCAGTGAGATGATGCTGAACTGGGTGTAAACTCCATGTAAAGTCTTTGACCTACTGTCTTTTCACTGGCTTGGAGGCCATTGAAGATGTGAAACAGGAAAGGGCACACACACATATATCCTTGTACTTTTATATGAACTGAAGGCTTTGTAATGACTTCCATTCATTTTAGTAACTCAATTTTTGCCTAACCATTATCAGTACATGCCCAACCCTAACCCTAACACTACGTTCAATTCACTCCTTTGTCCTAAACCTAACCCCTAACCCTAAAACAGCAACTCTTCTTGTGGGATCTGTATGGAGAAGTCGGTCCTTACAATGTAGTATTTGTTGGAATAGTGGTCCTTACAATGCATCAAATACAAAGTCACACACACACACACAGTCTCATAAATGCTGCTCCTGTCAGACACCGCCACGCAACAGTGGCTCCTGAAGTTACTTTGCATATCAGACCTGACATAATGAGGAGATACTGTACGGTGTCTGAGGACGGTGGGTGTGGGGTTGGAAGGTGATACTGCCACCTCGTCTGGCCAGCTAAACAAATCTGACTCAGAGGAGCACCACCCTTGTTGGAGCTCCTCAGTTTCAGGCTGTCGAGTAAGGAGGAGCTGTAACTTCAGACATCAGAGATGGCTGCGGCACGCCTCAGGAAGCTGTGGTCTAAACTTTTATCGTCAGCACCTGGAAGCATTCGTGTTATCCTAATGTAGAACTGCTGTTGAGAACTTGCGTCTGTAGAAAATCTCAAGTAGAATGAAGTACATCTGTACCAGCTTTCCACATTTATAGATGGAACCCTTTCTTTTTTGTAAAATAGGTCAAGCTCAGTCAATCTGAATGGAGAATGGCCCAGTCAAAGTCCAGACCTTTCACACATATGAATATGTTTTAATCTACACCTCTCTTTGCTCACACTGTTCCTGTCTATTTAAAGTCTGTAGGGGTGCAGGGTCCTCTGTCTCCACTTGGACCTGTTGCTAGGGCTAAGCTAGGTCTTCTGTCTTTGTGTCATGCATGATGCCAGTGATTCAGCATTTCCTTGGGCACTAACATTGTCTTTTTCCACTGGGGTTGAGGCATAGTGGTGTCTTAGCCACAGACTCGTCACTGCTGTGAATGGCGTGGCCAAACCACTACAGCCGGTCCTTCCTCATCTCGGAAGTGATGGGAGCTACTTTGAGTCTTCCTCTCGCATCCTTGTTCATGACGTGATCGAATCTGGTCAGACCACCTGACCATCTTTATTTCTATTGTGCTCTGGATTTGCTTGTTTTCAGCAACTTCTTATTTCACAGCACTCAGGTGACTTGTCACCATTTAAGCCACGACTTGTTGGGATCACCCGCAGGCATCAGACAGTGTTTGCTTCTGAGGTGATCTGTGAGCTAAGGTATTTGAACTCTGTGGCCTTGACTACCACAGAGTAGCGGTAGTCAACCACTACTCTGTGGTGACTACAGCAGAGTGGTATTTGAACTCTGTGGTTCAAATACCTCGAACCACAGAGTTCAAGGTATTTGAACTCCGTGGTCTCGACTACCACAGAGTTCAAATACCTTGCTTGCTTTATTCCACGCCAGGGTTCTCAAACTGTAGCCCTTGAGTGTCAGTGTCCAACAATGTTTGACTGTGGCTCTGAATTAATTATCAGGTCTCAACAGGCAGGACTCTCTAGAACATTTCAGCATGCCCAGGAAGTAACTCTGCTAACTGATTCATGTGTGTCGGACCTGGGACACTACCCCACACCAAAGTATTTCTCCTACATGGCTCATGGAGAACTGCAAATAGGAACTAATAGTTTTCCTGTAAACAGAGTCTCAGATCTGAGGACCTGTATTTATACAGATATTGTAGATTTTACTTACCAGTTAGTTGAGAAAATTGGTTCAAGTGGATTTTATTTAGGTGCCTTATATTAAAAGGGGCTGAAAGTTAATGCTCATATTTTATTTGTAAAAACTGGAGAAATCCATGTGTCTTTCAATCGACTTTTCTGATTTGGACAATCTGACGAAGTCTTAAAAAAATCCTGGAACCACTGAAAGAGCTACAAACGTTTCATAAAGTGCTACCAGAGTCTGGATACTCAACATGCAGATGTTTGGACAGATGTTTCGCCGAGCAAGAACACTGCTGCTGCACTCCAGACAGCCGAGGGGTTTTTTGATAGTACTGCACGGCCACTGGTAGAGCCTCAGGGGGGTCTGCTCGGAAGTCAGCCCAGAAAGTGCTGCACATCACCCCAAAGCTTACGCACGACACAGACGATGCTATTTTTATTTTCTCTGTGTCCTGGTGGAGTAAACGGGGGGGAAAAAGTCCTGGAGCCACGTCACTGTGAGCTTACACAACATCCTACCGCCTCGTATCTAAAAGCTGTTTGGGTGGTACAAAAGATGAGAACGTTTGCTCTGTTAAACTGTTGTCACCGTTTGACGGATAACGGCTATAGATGTGCCAACCGGAGGTAGAAACTGGGAGTGAGCCATAGGATGGAGCCGCCTCAGTCAAATTCAGAGGAGGGTGGTTAAAAATAAACTCCCTCCAAGCCCCACATGACCAGAAGAGATCAGTGATGCATACACCTTAAGAGCAGAATGTGACAGACAAGGAAAGGAACACAAACTAGTTTCTCTTCTTTGAATCATTCTGCCTCTAAAAGCGCAGACGTTTTACCTTGCAGACAGGCCGAGCTGATGACGTCCAGATTATATTTTCAGACCAGACCTCTCAGGGGATCGTTTTGTGCCGAGATTTAGGCTCTGACAGACTGACTCAGCGTGAGCGCACTCTTGCCAGTCACCCCAGCAGGGGGTGGGGTCAGGTCAGGTCAGGGCCGTGGACCGATGCCCAGCCCAAGTATCTGTTCCAAAGCCTGATTGACCCTATAGTGGCAGGAAATGTGTACACTGCTGTGAACTCCCAGAGCCTGGCTTCTGGGAAGATTTGGTTATCCATCAGTGAAGCTCTGCTTGTGAGTCATGCCCACTTTCACCTCAGATCACCTGCGACTGCTTGGAGTACTGTCACTTTTATTGAAGTCGTTCAGCTTTCCATTATTTAACTCGACTGCAGCTTCTTCCCTGAGGTAATTGTTTGTGCGCTTGATTTGATCAAAGATATGACACTGTTAGGTGCTGTTCCCCATTTCTATAACATTTTCCACCATCCAAGAAGGACAGAAAACACATTAATCATTCTAAAAAAAAAAGCCAACACTTTGTTTTTTACCCCCAAAGGTTTGCCAGTTGACATAAACTAAGCTCTGTTTCATGTTCTAACCCTGACCCCAACTGTAGCTCTTACTAGCTTGGATATTTTATTTAATATGTTCAAATGGAGTCTTGAGCCCTAATCTATGAATTAAATATCAACTTCAGATTTGCATAATTTGGGGAAGTAATTTGGACTGCAAATTCCAACCTAAACTTAAGCAGCCAACAGACCTATGGTAACTCTGGAGGAGATGCAGGGATCCAAAGGTCAGGTGGGACAAGTTTGACCTTGATGAAATAATCCCTTCTGCAGTTTGCCACAAGCCATTTACAGGACACTGCAAACATGTGGGAGGTAAGGTACTTTTATTTATATAGCACATTTTCAGACACAAGGCATTTACATGAATTAAAAAGGAAATACAAACAAAATAAACCAAAGGAAAGAGCAAAAGAAAGAATCTAGTAATGTTGATAAGCCGTTCTTGTTCTGAGTTTCTTGGGTAGTTTTTCTGCATTCTAAGTTTGCTCTAATCCCTGTTCTGGGTTGCTAAAGTACAAGTGAGTACGTATTGCCTGGACTTTCTAAGTATGTTCTAATTTTGTAAAAATAAAATCAGTAAAAATAAAAACAAGAAGAAGAAGAAGAAGGCACTTTAGTCAGATGAGGCACCCATAGAACCTTTTGGCCTGGAAGGGTATTGCTATCTTGCAACCCGGTGTTGGCATCTCGGTGGGGGGATGATTGTCTTCACAGCAGAAAGGGAAACTGATCAAGAGTTTAAACCAGTGTTTCTCAACCCTGGTCCTCACCGCCCCCCTGTCCTGCATGTTTTAGGTATTTCCCTTCTGCCACACACCTGAATTGTATCTCTGGGTGATGAACAGGCTTCTGCAGTACTTAGTGGTCATGCAATCATTTCAATAAGCTGTTCTGGAATAGAGGCCCATCTAAAACATGCACAGCAGGGGGGCGGTGAGGACCAGGGTTGAGAAACACTGGATTATAGGAAAATGAGTGAAGCTCAATAGCGAGCATTCCTAGAAGAAAATTTGTGAGAGATTTGCAAAAGACTTAAGCCTGGGGCAGAAGTTTACCCTAGTCCAACCCTAAATCCAGTTGAGGATCTGTCACAAGACCAAAACAGATGTCTGATGTATCCTAGATGGAAAGTTGCTTTGTTTATATATTGAATCCAAAAGATGAGGTAAATAAACACATCCCTGAGCAAAGGCTCAGATGATGCAAGAAATGTTTGGAGGGCATAAGGTGAAGATGGCGCAGATCACTGAATACTAATGACCAGTTCTGGGGCACCGACACCCTCAGAGAAGTGACACAGGTCTCATCTGGCTGCTCCAGATGAAACCACCTCCGTGATAGGCAGCTCATCTCATGCCTTTGATGATAACCGTGCGCTTACCATCTTTTCACCCCCCACAGAAGTTCATGCCAACGCGCTGGCCTTAGCACACAGCGCATGCAGGGTCTCTCTCGGCCGGAGTTGCGAGTGACAGCACACAGAAATAAAGGGGATATAAGTAATTTAGCACATTGTGACACTTTCACGGTCTAATTAGCCCCAGTGTTGCAGTAAACACGCCACAATGGCCCTGCAGTTCTGGTTGCTCATTAAGTATGGATGGAGCTGAAGACGGCCAGCCTCTCTCAACCGTCAGGATCTGACTCGTCACAGGAGGAGGCTCGGCAGAACCATCCAGAACCCCAGCAAGATCTGGTTAAAGAAAGAAAAGGAAGTTCCTTCCTATTGTTCAAGGTTGTGCTGTATTCACTGCAGACTATATTTAAGCATGCTCCTGTGCAAAGTTAGAAGAGAATGGGAAGCTGCTTCAGGGCTGCAAGGACTAAGAAGAGGCAGGTTGTTTTGGTCTTCTCTGCTTCTTCCTTTGACGCGGCGATGGGGATTTTCCTCTTTCACTCTCTCTCTGTTGCAGCAGCAAACGTGGCCAGTGAGCTGTGATCAAACCAAGCTTTCATCCCTCCTCTTTTTCTTTCCTTCTCTCATCAGCTGGAAGGCTTCAGCAGCAGGATGCCCCAGATTAACAAACCACCTCCCCTCCTCCCATCCAGCGCAGAGGCTGGACCCCTTTCCAACAGCGAAGCTCTACTGCCACCTTCTGGCCGAGGCACCAACCAGATCTCGTGGCGTCAACTCAGTGAAAACATGTCCAAATAAATTACCGTATTCAAAAACGGAGCTAGATTAATCTCAACTAATTGCCGCAGACTCTTTTGAATTTCAAGACAGCAGCAGGTGAATCGATAACTGAACGTGGTGCTAATTTAGTGAGTGGCCTCCTGGCAGGGAGAGGTGACTGAGAGGTTGCACAGCGCAGCAGACCAAACGAGCCATTATCCAACAGGACGAGCTCAGCATTTTTCGTCTAAACACCCTCCGCCCCAAACACAGACACACACACACACACACACACACAACCTTCTTGTTCTGTCGGAGTGAAGTGTAGCCAGGGTTCAGCACACTCCAGGGGTGAACTGGGGTTGAGAACTGTTGTAGACTCTGTCCTCTGCTAAACTGCAGTATTACATAAGACTATATATATCTTAGTTATCATTGCAGTTGGTCATTTATAGCGCCTTTGCAAAAGTTTTGTCACATTACAACCACAAACTTTAAAATACTTCATGATTTTCTGTTGTAGACCAACACAAAATGGTGTGCATTGTTGAAAGTCCTCCTAATGGTCCGCCACAAGGCACATGTAGGACCAGACTGCAGCTACGTGTGCACAGAGGATCAGTAGGGTCGACTGTCCCTCCATCCTGGACTTGTACGGGTCAAGGGTCAGGAAAAGGTGCAGCTCACATCTCTTCAGATTCCACACATTCTTGACACAAACTATAGATTTTTACCTTCAGGTCGGCGCTAAAGAGCGCTACAACAACCAGCCCCGCATATTTGAGAGTAATTCAATCTTGTCTATACATATATATATATTTACAGGAAAGAAAAAAAAACAATCATGCTGTGGGAAGGCTTCTCTTCAACACAGAGAAGTTGTTCAGAGTTGCTGGGAAGATGAATGGAGGGTTAGGGTTAGAGTTTATAAGAGACTAAAATCTTGTGGGAAGATTGTCTCCCACCAACAAAACTTATCCTGTGGTCGTTTGGAAAGAGGAATGGATAAAAATGTCTGGATCCAGACTTCTGCAGAGCTGCTGGAGATAAAACTTCTGGCTGAAACAGCAGGAAAAAGTCGTTCAATACAGTCTGAACAGCTTTTACCATTAGGAAATCCATGCACCATCTTTAGACTTTGCCTTAGTTTGTCCTGCTGTATTACATAAATAAATCGTTTTCAGCTGCAATGTGGGAAAAAAAAAATCAAGAGGCTTTTAGCTAGATGATGCTGGCAGAGTTTTGCAAAGCACAGAATCTTCTTTAAGTGCAAGTCCACCTTGAACATGGAATATAAGCTGATAATGAAGATTAGGCATAATTACACCAATAGAAGCAACAACCTTGTGCTTTTATCGGATCACAACTAAAAACTAAGAGGGTGTCCTGTGGCGTCTGACACGGCTTTGGATCTGTCAGGTGTAAAGAGACCATTTCATTTTTTTACTCATTTGTAAACCTTTGAGAATCCCCTCTTTACTCAATCTTCAATGATTAATACAAGCATATGCATGACTTTAGGTTTTTATTTTTGATTGTTTCATGTACAACAAATCATGATGCATTAAGTAAAAAAAAAAAAACAGTACAAATGAAAAGACTTTGTCAAAAGTTTTAGTCAGAAAAAGCCACATTAGGCTTCCTGTACAACTTTTCTTATGACTTATGCACAAATACCTCAGTTCAATACTTCTGGCAGGTAATACTTGATGTAGACAAAGCAAAGTCAGATAAAGCTCTGAAGAAACAAATACATGTACACAGGTAGGTTGGATGGACGGATGAATCATACATTTTTCTTTCTTTTAAATCCTCCGTATTTTTACCTACTCTGTCCAGATCTGATTTTTTTTTTAGTTAAACAAAGACGACGTAAAACAGGAAAGAGAGCGAAGCAGGTGAAGCAGAATGGCACTGAGCTTTACACATCCGGTCACAGAAATGCAACCTCATTTTTAACTCCACCTCTTTGATCGCAAAGCGGAGGTACCATTAGCCATTTGGCAACATTACGAG
This sequence comes from Poecilia mexicana, assembly GCF_051168715.1. Classification (NCBI taxonomy): domain Eukaryota; kingdom Metazoa; phylum Chordata; class Actinopteri; order Cyprinodontiformes; family Poeciliidae; genus Poecilia; species Poecilia mexicana. Next base: position 5,543,629 of record NW_028263390.1, on the reverse strand, counting down.
ATGAAAGGAAGAGTCACAAAACACAACTATATACAGGGGTAGTAATGCTTAGAGGAAAGAAAATGAGGTTAAGTCCCACTAAAAACATCTAGAGGTCATTTAACACAAAGGTTCCTAAGTTGATTTCAACATTATGACACTGTTTGTTGCCCAAATAAGATTCTAACTCAATTTCTCTACGAGCATGAAATTCAAGTTCAGAGGGTTTTTCTTCCACACGCTCACTGACCCGCTTCAGTCCTCCTGGTGGCGAAAGCAGCACTGAGTAAGGCTTCGCTGCGCTGATGGGTCAAGACCTCCTCCCTCCCTCCCTCCCTCCCACCAGCCGTCAGCGGCGGCGTCCCGTCCCGGAAAGGCACTCGACTGATATTTGCGCTTCACAGTTAGTTTCTGCCCCCCCCCCTCCCCCACTTGTTTCTCATTAGCAGCACTTCGCATTGATCTCCGCTCCAGAGAAAAATGACGCTTTGCAAAAACGGCGTGTCGGATCGCGCGTGAACACGGACGATCCTCTCGTACAGAGAGCGTCGGTAGGTGTGTGTGTGTGTTAGCGTTTACACTGTGTGTGGTAGAATGGAAAGAGACGTAAGATGGAGGAAAGACACAGCGGAGATGAATACATGGAAGGGGAGACGGGGGGTGTTAAAGTGTTGTTCTTGCCTCCTCTAGGAGTGCTTGATGGTGTATTTGCCTTTCTGCAGCTGGGAGATGTACAGCTTGGACTTGGTGCCGTCCAGCCGCTTGAACCACACCTCATCGTTGTTGATGGTGGTGATGATGGCGCTGCAGGGTGAGAACACACACACACACACACACACACCACACACACACACACGCACACACACACACACACACACACACACACACACACACACACACACACACACGGACATACCGAAGCGTTAGCATGTGATACCACAGACAGTCACTTCCCCATTAAATGCTCAGCCTCCATTGTTGGGGAAACAACCACCGGAAACTTTGCCATGATTACAGGAGAGAAAAAAAAAAGAAATGTCGGATCTGGACCAACATTTTTTGGTGTTTGGGGATTTGACTGGTTTTCAAAGCTGCAAAAAGCATCAATGTGCTCACATTCTCTGGAATATTTACTACCCAACATAATAAACAAAATGTTTTTCTATGTATCATCAGTCTTATGATTGTGGTTTGAAAATGTATTGCTGAAACTTCCTCAAATTTTGTAACATCACCATGTGTGATTGATTTTAAGTGAGAGAACAAGATAAACAACTAAGTTGAACGTAAATTATTGAAGGTTTTCAAAGTGTCTGACAAATGAGAATCTTAAAAAAAAGAATAGAAAAAAGGCTTGCAACTAAATTATTTTAGCAACTGATTAATCAATTATTTTGACAGTCGGATAACAATTCTACAGATTTTTAATTTAAGCATTTTTTTAACTATTAGAAATACATTAAAAGACACAACTAATACACAATAAGAACATAAACACCTTATTGCTTAAAATGCGACAAAATTTACATTCCTTTAGTAAATCTGAACTGAGTGAATTTTATCTTAAATGCAAAATGTATAAACTTTTTGTACAGTTTCGACTTAATTACTGTTATGAATATGAGGGGTTTTTTCAGCAGACCATTTCTTTAAGACTGAATACTCCAGTTAACAATTAATTGACGACTAAATTAGTTCACAATTGTTTCAATAAGTGATTAATCATTTTAGCCACTACAGGCTCGAATGACTTAAACCTGTTGTAATAAATCAAAAGTTTTCAAATATGAATCTTTTTCCTTCTGGTTCACAAGAATTTGCAACTTTGTGTTGGTCTATCCCACAAAACTTTGATTAAATGATAAATAATGAGACAAAATGTGGAAAAGGTGATAGTGTACGATTATTTTTGCGAGGAACATAAGCCTGTCTCATAGTGTATAATAAATCCATGAAGGCATGACTTTTGACATTTAAGTTTAATTGCTGCATTGCTGATTTTATCTTCCTGGAGCCACATGTGACCATATTTGGACAGAGAGACAAGCTGAAGAACGATCCCTGAAATCCAACTGGACAACAGGGTGTTTATCTAAGGAGGAATGTCTGTGAGGAAGTGAATAGTTTTCAAAATGGCCGCATTACGTTTCTCCTGTTGTTTATCCAAGAGCTCAGATTTTCTCCCATGGATGCTCCCGACATGCCCTGGCTCTAGTCGGCGGGTTTTCTGCCGTTCATTTTCCACATGGATTCGCCTAATGCACATTTAATCACAGGTTGAGCACATATCGAAGTCTAAACAGCGCTCTCACAAGCACTTTTAGAGTTGTCGGCTGTCAATCTGAGCGGAACGGAGAGCTAAAGCGCCGCGTTTCAAACAGAAGGTTGCGAGAGGTTCTGTGGGAACGTGTTGATCTTACATAACTAGTTTCATGAATCCAAAGGAACATTTTACTGCAGTTTTATTTCACAGTTTGTGCTGTAAACTGTAGCAGTATTTCATCTAGCTCTGCTCCTTTACTGTGTGCATCAAACCATTCAGACATGATTAATCTACACGTTAATGACCATCTGAAAATGAAGCTACATTTTCTGCAGCATGAATGGAGTTTATTCTGGCTGGATATCTTGGAAATGAAGGATCTCTGCTGTTTATGTTTAGAAAAACAATAAACTTCCCTAAAGAGAGAATGAAATGTAAAAACTTTGCAATAATTTGGTCCTGAGTTTACGATATGTGTAAAAACCTGGTTTATGGAGACTGCATCGTGACGCTGCTTCCTCTGAATATAGATAGTGACAGTTCCTGAGAGGAAGACGAGCAAAAAATAAAAATGTCTTATAGCTTCTTTTATTTTACATCCCAGTTGCCTACAGTCAATGCTAATGTTTCAAAATAAAAATAAAGGTACCCGACCACAAATGAGCTAACCAGAGCATCCTGGCTATTTAGGATCCTCATTGTTTATTCAGTTCCTCCAGGATTTTACAAATGTTTTTGTGATTTTTTTTTTTTTTTTGCAATCAAAATCACTGATTTTGTTTTGCTTCTTCATAAATAATATGCTTTCCTTATTAAACTCCTTCCAAAATCTACATGTAGGAGAAAAAAAAAGAGAAAAACTAAGAAGCAGATAGACTGGACAGAAACATTTTTATTCTTCAAAGAACTTAAATAACTCGACCACAGACTATAACTTGATATCAAGCAAGTCTGTGGCAGCAGAAGAAAGAAATACTGCCATCTGCAGGTGGGAGTTAGCATAACTTTAACCCAACATTTTTGGCCATTTTGTGTAAAAATTGCAATGAATTCATAATTGTTCACCAACACAAAAAATGCCGGGAACTGTTGATTTTTGCATGAATTTCTGGAGGGACTATTTATTGATTTCTCATGTTTTGCGTTCTGATCAAATATAATGTTTACCCACATTTTGCAAATGTGGGTAAACAATGTTTTGATATTCCACTGTTGAAAAACCACAATTTCGCAGTTGTGGTGCTTTCAACAAATAATATTAAAAAAATAAATAAATAAAATCATGCATGAGTAAGTTTGTTTACACAATAAGTTGTTAAAAAAAAACTTGGCACACCTTCATCCTCCTATCACTTCCTGTTATGGTCTTCGTTGGTTCTGCCAGTAGTAACATCTGTTTGTTGCTAAAGTGACTCATGTGATGTGAAAAAGTATTTCCATTGAGGTTTTTCAAAACACACCGATTATCTTAAAGCCAAAAACAAATCACCTCATCTTAGAGAAAAAACATCTCATCAAAGAAACGTGAGTTTTTTTTAAAAATTGCTGTGTTTCCATTAAGCAAATTTATTTAATTCCAATTGACGTCAGTCCCGCCCCCTTTGGAAGTAGAACTGTCCTCCGACAACCCAACTGTTGCTATGGCAGACGTAACGGACCTCAATGAGTAATCTGAGACATTTTTTGAGTCATTTGTGCCTTATAAACAAACACTGAGGCAAAGATGGCAGGCAAGTAAATTCTCTAATTAGTCCAAATCAGGTCTATAAGGTTATTAGCGGGAAATAACGGAGAAGTCAACGATGAAGCCCAAGAAGGGAAAAATAAGTCTGATTGGATGTGAGTGTGAACGCTGTTGGACGTACTTTGCACGTACAAAATGGGTGAATAATGACTTAAATAATACCGGCTTGTGAAACATCTAAACATCAGGAAGATGTTTAGAAATGAACAGTAGCATCGAATGATGTTTAAATGCCAATATAGCAGTTAGTGCAGTCTGTTTTCATGCTGCCAGAGCTACCGTTGGAATCTACACGCATAAAATCCAGCATAACTACCTTCACTTATTAATCTGGAAATGATTAGATGTTTAGCATCGCTTTAATTTAACTGAGTTGTGTTTATTTGACGCTTAGCCGTCAGTCTTGCGTCGTTAGCACTGAGCCGTGAGTCGTTAGCACTGAGCCGTCAGCCTCGAGTCGTTAGCAGGGAGCTATCAGTAAGTGGCGGTATGTCAAAAAATGGGATGTTTATCACCAGTTACCTTCGCGGTGCCGACTAACGTGGTAGTTCCCGTCTATCAGTTTCATTCAACTGGACGTGGGCTGGGCTGCAATCCACGATCCATTTCTTGCGTTATTCCAGACTCCTTTTTGGTTTTGGAAATGTAATAAATTGTATTCTGCCCTCTACACGTTCTAGGTAACGGCTGCGGGGATTGCATATTTCCCACTGACAATTTAGACCGTGATTATCTATTATTCTCCTCAAAATCTCTCTGACTGCAGCGTGTTTTCTATGATAGATACTGTGAATATTGTTGGAGTACTGTACTTGGAACGCTGATTGGTCAGTTGCTGACAAAAGCCCTGGAATGATTGGGGGAGGATTGCTCTACGTCAGCATGGGGGCGAAGCCGGCGTCATGTCAATTATATTGTATTGTCAATGGAAACTCATCGAGTGATGTCTTTTGTCTATTTTCCATGGAATTAGCAGCTCCTCATTCACCTGCTTCATCTCCTCTACTGTAGGAACTCTTGGCATGAAAAGTTGAATCCCTACAATCACAGATGAAACATGTGAACCGTGGTTTTTGCACCCTACGGTTAGCCGTCTTGAATAATAAGCAAGCGCCTGGTGAATAAGTCTCACCTTTTCTACTGCAGCTATACTTCTGTCTCTGACTTTCAATCACATATAGCAGAAGAACAAAGGTTGCTTTGGTTTAATGATTGGGAGGAGGATCAATATATATCGGCATGTGGCTAATACAAGACGACAGGCAGTATTCTGACCTCAGGTCAATCAGAAAATCCCCAAATTTTGTCGTTTTAGTTATTTTTTGCTCACCAACTCAACACTTCCCCATCGTACCTGGTTGGAAACTCGTCCTTCCTGTTGATGCAGATGGTCTGTCCCCTGCAGTACCACTGGTTGTCATAGAAAAGCCGACCTTCCTCGGAGCGCGCCACATGGTGATGTCTGTCCGGTTTCACTGCAGGGACTTTCCAGTGAAACAAAAAGGAAAAAAACAAAAGTACAAAGCACTGAGTGAAGCCTTCCAGCGTTAAGCTTGGGTCGATGTCTGCGCTCTGCCAGGTATTGACTGAAACCAAAGACTCTTACCATCCACTTTCACCCGATGAGGCGCCAAGGACGCCATCGCCTTTGAGGGAGGAAGAAAGGAAGAGATCAGAAAGCCTTCACGCCTGTGATGTTTGTCCACTTTTAGGATCTTACCTTTCTTATGGCTGTCCAGTCTTCAAGAATATCCAGGTCTTGCAGCATGTAAACAATATAAGGCCGTAGAAACAGCTAAAGCTAAGGAAAAAGCTACGGTCTTCACATGAGACATATTGAGAGGAGCGCAATGAGCAAAGAGAAAGATGAAAGGATATCAGAAACGACGACAGGCTTCTTCTTCTTGACGGGACAGAAGGGATCTTTTTTCTTGTTTTTCCGAGCCTGCAGTCCATCATTCCATAACTCTGGAGGGCAGAGAGGAAAGATAAAACAACTTTATGACTAGAACCAGAGAAGTTTGCCACCAAGGCAGAGAAAGGACAGTTCCCATTCTCTACTTCTCTATTTTAAATTGGTCAAGGTTTCCTAGGAACCTTTGTTTTCCTGGGATATTAATTAGATGCGACACAGAGGTCCAACTCTTATCGACGAAAACCAACATTGATCTTTCCACCCTGCACAGCGAGGAGGATGGTAAGACACGTGGAACTGGACGTCCAAAGCTCAAATACATGTGAAGTTTGCTAAACTGTGAGGAGGAAAGGCACTAACTGAATTAGCATCAATATAAAGACTTTTTTTCTGTCAGGGAACTTTCCTGACCTGGACCAGTCATCTGAAATGCTTCGCAAATTTTTCAAATTTGACGAGACTCAATGGTATTGGAAGCACAGAACCTTAATATTGGCTTAAAATACTATGACAGCATATCACACACTTGTATCTACAAGTAAATAAAATATTTTCTGAAATACAATTTGTTGGATTTCTGCATTTTCCCCAATTTAAAATAAATGTATATAAAGTACAACTATTCTGGTGGTGGTTTGTTATTACCTGAGGTAATGTCAATACTGTGCCTGTCCTCCTCCAGTCTGCGTATCTTCTCCTCCAGCTCGCTCTGCACCGTGTCAAAAAGCAGCAGCTTCTCACTCTGCAAAAACACAAAAAGGTCAAAACTTTGACTATTTCTTCAAAACAAGCCTCACAAAGCTGACAAATATGCACGTTTTCCAGCTTTCCAGCCCATTTTGACCTCTCACCTCCCAGTGCTGGCAAGCAGCTTGGATTTCGCACTCGTATTTGTTCTTCACCGACTCTAGGCACAAGTCTTTGTAGATCCCTTTAGAAATACAGCATGAATGCGGTTAGACTGTTTGAGGTTAGCAGCCGCTGAAGGTGGGAAAACCCCCCTCCTCATTTCGACTGACCGGCTACTTTGGTCCGGATCTGCATGTTCTCCTGCAGGTTGGCCAAAGGCTCCAGGTACTCCTGGGCGCAGCCGGCCATCACCTCCTGCAGCTTTATCTCCACCTGGCTGAGGCGCTCCTTGTACAGCCTGAGAGGCAGAAAACAGGCAGATTTATTATCAGTGCATGTTTTGTTTTGTATGCTACATCCACAAACTTTAGTGCAAGTGGCTGTGTTCATGTGCTGGATCAACAAAAGCTAGTGCATAATTGGAAGATAATTTACACTGCTCTCATATTTTTAACCACTAAAAATGAGAAACTTTAACACTAAAGGTTACTTTTAAAGACATTTACCTGCAAAGGACTCAGGAAAATAATTAAAATCCACACCACACCTTTCAGAATTGACTGTTTTCCTTCCATTTGACAGTAATAAAGAGGTGACAAACATCTTCAATTTGCTCTGACTATATACATGTAATAACTCACTGCTCCTTCAGGTCGGTGAACTGTTTTTCTAGTGTTGTCATCTCATCCAGACACTCCATCCTCCTCCTCTCACAGTCCTCATCATCCATTTCTGTGAACGTGAACGCATCACAAGTCTGACATCACCTCGCATCAACTGTTTTTCTCATTAACCCCCACCTACTCCTTAAATTACTGACTCCTACAAATCAAAGCTGGAAAAACATATTTTGTTTAGCAACATATGCAAAAAAACACCTATGCAATTTTAATTTTAATTTCGGTGTATATTGGTGTTTTGGGCCTGTTCGTCTTACCAGAGCTGTCTCCATCTTCAGACACGGACGAGCTAACTGTGTCCTCCTCGTCTGTGCTGCTGCCGTCTTGCTCCGGAAAGTCCACCTCCATTTCTTCGTGGTTGCTTTCTTTCTTCTCCCGTGAGTGGACCGGCATGGCAGCTATCAGAACAGCCGGGATTGACGGCGCGGCAAAGGCCGTACCTTTATGCTTAGCCCCCCTCCAGGAAAGAGGGGAAATGCTGCTCAGACTGCTAGCCGGTTAGCCAGCCTCGCTCTTCTGTATTCTCCCAGCTGGACACGCTATCATGGCCACCGTCAACCAATCACAGCAGACTCTACATATGACAGCCAATCAGCTGCCGGCATTAGAAGTAAGATACGTCACCGGAGCGGTGGGGAGTTGTAGTTTTTATTCCTTTGTCCTGTAGAGCCAGGCACTAGAGTCTGAAAGGTTAACAGTTTGTGCACGCGCTGAAGCCGTTGTTAGCAAACACTTGAATATACGTATTTATGTTGTTGTACCCTGGATCATTTAGGGCTTGGCCAAGTCCTGTAATAGTTGGAAGTTTCAGACAATAGCGTCAAAGATTTTACTTAAATAATTCTTAAAGTAAGACTAAATTGTACAGGTTATTTTTTTTTAATGAAAGTGTTTATGTTTTTCAGAATAAATTAAACAAAAAAAAAATTAAGGTTTTAATATTATGTTTTTATTGCAAGCAACTGGAGTGTTTTTATAGGATTTTCCAAGCTTGTCGGCACTACAATAAAAACGCAGGAATTCTGACCGTGAAACCCAGAGATTTAGTGTCCAAAATGGCTGCAGTGGAATTAAAATAGAGAAAACTGAACTGTCATTAACACTTAAGACAAATTCGGTCCCAGTAAATCGTCGATACATATGCAATATAAATCAAAGATAGCATCTAGGAATGGGGTGGTGGTAACTAGAAGGACTATGAATAAATTACAATCTAGAGAAACACAAAAGGACCATGCTGTCAGAAATCTTCCTGGCTAAAGCTGGTTTTAGGTGAAGTGATGCTTTCTCCTTCTGGATTAAATCAAAGCTGTAACCACTGTTATTAATATGTTGTGCAACATTAAGACATTCTCTCTTAGAGTTGTGACACTGTTCAACACTTCAGTAAGAGGGAACTTTTTATACTCCATCACCTTTGCTTTCTAAAAACTGACAGATTTCTGCGGATTTCTTGACTTGATAAGCCGTTTTGTAGATCCCCTTTTTTTCATGTGTTCAATAGTTCTTAAATTTCTTTCTAACCTAAGAAAGAAATTCTTAGGATTATTAGGAAGAATTTCTAATCTAAGAAGAGTTTCTGCTTAGTTTTTAATCTGATAAAGGTTACAGATAAGTGTGACCCTTATATAAATTCACAGTTTTACTCTGCTGTATTTTGTAAAATACTCTTTTCAAATGTTGTCAAGCTAAAACCACTTCTCTGTATTTTATGTGAAAAACACAAAAAGCGACGTCACTGTGAAATGGAAAAAGTGATACACGCATTTCAACATCATGAAACAAATCAAATTTACAAACGCGCGGCGTGCTTATGTAGTCACAATCCTTTACTCCAATACTCCCGAGGGCAACCAGATGCAAATCATCGTAAATCTGACAGATGAAGATGGGTTTTTTTTACACACAGATTAAAAAGCCCCTCCGCCTCCCTTTTTTATTTTCCTTTTATGAATATCATTTTAATTTCAGCGTTTCACTGTGTGGTTTGTAATCTGTTTATATCCCTGCTGTAAATCTGCTGGAAACTGAAAGAAGTGGAGGTGAAAACAAAGGTAGAGCACCAAAGAGAATGAATCACAGGAGCTGAGTCACCATGGTGACAGCAGGTCTTCACAGTGAAGGCGGCCGGCGCGGCTGCAGAGGTGACAGAGAGAGAGAGAGAGGAAGAGGCATGTAGCGCCCCGGGGTCGGAGCTGTGGCAGTGATGGACGGACCGACGCCTGATGGAGACCTGAGATGTTGCCGTCGTCTCTGAAAGTGATGGGCGAAAGAAACAAGTGTTTGATGGATAAAGCATTTGTGACATGTTTAAAACTTGGAGTACTGTTTTATAACCCAACTATTGCCTTAATACTCACAGCTTTATTCTAATTGATTTATTTTTTGTTGATTTACTGCAAATGTAGCAAATTTCCAAAAGATTTTTGAGGATATTAAAAGAGGGGTGGGGACACAGAAAACAATTGAACAATGGGTTTTTATTTTTTTTTAAAAGGCAAAAATGTTTCTATCTCCATCTATATTACAATTATCCACCACTTTCTGGGTCTGTTCCATGAAATTCCATTGTAACACAGAGAGGATGTGGGCTACAATGTGAAAAAAGTTTTATGTTATGTTATGTTATGTTATGTTATGTTATGTTATGTTATGTTATGTTATGTTATGTTATGTTATGGTTTTAATAGACACATTACATTTCTAATTAAGTTTAAATTTGCGCTGTGTACAGAGTCCTGACTACCTGCAGTTTAGATTATTACCACATGGGGGCGGTCAAGATCTTTAATTTAGAAGTGTACAATACGTGTTCTTATTAATTCTATTAATTGCAGTTTATTCTCTAAGTCAAAAAATAAACAGTAAGGTAAGTTCAAAAGAACTAAAGATAATAATAAAAATAATAAATAATATAAAAAGGACTGAACAAAGAGAGAAAAATTAATCATGCACAAAATATGTAACCCCCCCAGTCATCAACTTATTTTCAGACTTCTACTGAGGGGTTTAGAAAAAGATTGTGATAAAGTAGTTCAAATTAAATCAGAATAATCAGATCTAAAGCTTGGGACTTTATGCCACCTGATACTAGCGACACCTACAGCATCGGAATACGTAGGCCAGGGCCTCCTCGAATTAAAAAAACGGAAGAATATGAGACGGCAGTAAGAATCTGCTCAGCAGATTTTGTGGTTTGCCTCGCCGCCGCAGCAATTCTGTGTCAGCCCCTGTCCATTTTCACAGAGCCTGTCAGGAAACTTTGGTGATTGAAATATGTAACCAGGTCACTACAGTGTGGAATCAGAAAGTCTGAGACTTCATTTGGTGTTTTTTTTTTTTTTTTCACACATCACTCTCCAACTCCCCCCCCCCGCCCCCCGTTCTCTATGTCATTCGTCATTTATCATTTGAGCGCCACAAATAAAGGAGGAAAATAGGAGAAAGGTAAAAATGAGGCGAGAGTGACTAATAGTCAGCTGTGTCTATTTTAAACTCTAATTACTTCTCCAATCTAAAGCTGTGCTCTTGTCTCATCTGCATCAGCTCTGGACGGACAACATTGGATTTAAAACGTTTCCACACCCATTCTGATCATTTAGTTTAGAACAACTTCTCCCAACAAAGTGGTTAGAGAAGGAAAATCTAAAAGAAAAAAACCCAGCAACAACCTTAGTTGCAGAAGTATGCACCCCCTCAAACATTTCTTTTCCCCCCCCAGTTTAATAATATAGAATATGTGTTCCATAAACGGTGCTGTGTCATTGTCTAAATTTGAAGTTGGGGAACTCTCTGGTTTGACCTGTTACTGTACGAAAACCAGAGAAGCTCGCTGACCCGGTTGGTCAGTACACGGCTTTTCTGAGCACAGAAAAAATACATACTCTGCACCAAATCAGTCACTACATTTGTTCAGAAAGGCAAAAACTCCACAGTTATCACTGTTTGTATGCCTCAGAGGACATATATGTTTGGGGTTTTTCCTTAGAATAATGAACTAAGAAGGCTAATAAAATCAAGAAAATCCTCCATTTGGCTGAATCCATTTAATCTCAATTTTTAATCCTTAAATACGAATACCTGACGTGGTCCAGAGATTTCTAGGAGTAAATGTTTGCTCTGTATAGACTTTTGAACAAGAGCAATGACAAAACACCCTCATTTATGTTCTAGCACTACAGTAGTGTCCAACACGGTGGCTTCAAAAGTCAAGAAGACATAACTGCACAGGCTATAAATGTAAAACAGCCATTTTGGATTTTAATACTGAACTTATTGAGCTTCCTCAAATGTCCCTCACATCTGAAAAGAAAAACAAAAAACTTTTTCAGGTGGTTAACATAAATTTGTTTCAGCTGTGCTTTTCGGACTTTACCATCACAAACCGGGCTACTTCCTGCTTTTACTCAAGCAATATTCTATTATAAATTTGAACTGTATAACAAGTTAAATACCAAGCTAACTAATGAACTACAGTGGACACTTACTCCAGGACCAGCTGTTCTGTGAAACATGACTCCAAAGTATTCATGGAAAATTTGTGTATTCAGAGACTTTTGTAGAGCATATCAAAAAGATTAAACAAAAATTGCAAGTTGGGAAACTGAAATAATGCTACTTCAGACACTAGCCAATCCAATTGTTTTGCCACTGATTGGCCACACCTCTGAAAATTGATATACGCTTTCTCTTTAAAGGTTTTATTGACTCTAATGCCCTTTATTTGATAGTGAATTAACAGGAAAGATGGCAATGAGAAAATGGGGAAAACATGCGGCAAAAGTCAAGCCTGTGACAGTCACGTCGAGGACGAAGGCCTTCATATGTGGGTTGTGCTTAACCCCTGCGCCACCACAGCACCCCGTGAGATAAGCTTCGTTATTAGTGCTAAGTGCTTAGTGTATTAATGCATATTAAGGTATATCAGGTGTTTGAACAATTGAAAAAGGCACTAATTAATGTTTTTAGAGGAGGTCTCTCGAGAGAATTTCTTTGAATTTCAGCTACTCGGGGGAGGTTGTGGTTCTTAACCCCTGAGAACAGCAGGGTTCCACAATGATTATTATCATATTGGCTCAATCAGATAGGTATCTTAGGGCAACAAGACTGACGCTTTATGTTGGAGAACCTTTGTTAAAACCAACATAAACAACTGTGAAAAAAAACAAGTGCTAGCTTCTTAACCATGGCCATAAAGTCTCTTTAAACTTTCTATCAAAATAATCTGAATTTTAAAAAAATTAAAATGTTATATTAAGTTACTTCATATTTGGAGTGAATATTTGGAGAGAGATGTTAGTGCCTAATGTGTTATATGCTGTGATGCTGAACAATTACATTTAAAGTGACAAAAAAATGTAAATGCCAAAAAGACAGAAAGCATTAAGTCGAGTGCTAACAAACAGCTGTGTTTGCTAGCTGTTAGCAATTTTCCGGAGAATGAGTTAAGGCTTATTTGATACTACTTTCAAAGATCTAAATGCTTGGTAAATTTGCTGAAGAACCTTGACAGAGTTTATTAATACCAGTTAAATCCATGTAATCCATTACTGGCACAGTGAGGAAGGAGACCAGGGGGATGTAGTGTTAGCTTGGCACAACTAGAGGCAGTAAAATCACTTCTCTCTTGTGTGTTCAGACAAAATTTCTCAAAAAAAAAAAAAAAAAAAAGCCCAACATCAACTTTACAGACTGTCCAGTAGTCATCACTGTCATGACTTTACATTGTCATCTGTCAGTAGCCACAATCTTTCCATCCTTACAGTTTACATCCATACATCCATCAATTATCTAACCCTACTTATTGCTACAGAGTTGTTGGTACCAATATTTATTAATAATTTAGTAATCATTTCTAGGTTACACTAGGCATGTAACATATCTACTATGTTACATGCATTTTTGTAATTAGCTAGGGCTGTTATGGTTATTGATTTTAATCTTATAGAAGCAAAAAAACAAAACAAAAAAAGCAAGAAAGGCTACTTTAATTAATTTGTATTTTGAAATGCAGAGTGGCATTTAAGTGTGACATATTAATTTAACTACTTGAAAGTAACGTCTGCAGACATTACAACAGGTTTGGCAAGTTTAATATCTTTTATTTTCTAAATTTGGACCAGGTGTGTTAAATATGCCAAACATTCAATCTATCACTACAAAATAAAAAATGATGCTCTTGGAGGCCCCTTGATGGTGTTGGGGAACTGAGCAGCCGTATAAATCGCATATGCCTTGGGCCGGTTCTGTCTTTGCAGATTAGATTTTGACGACTGATACAAATCAACACTTAAAACTAAGCAGAAGACCGAATTGAAATTGCCTGTAACGTGTGATTGAACATGTCATTTCTGATGAGAAATAAATTTGTCATGTTTCTGGCCCGTCTGCCTGCTATGTTTGTCCCCGCAGTTCCCACCTCTCATCAAGCTCATCTGGTTCACCTGCATGCTGAGTGCAATCAGGCTCATGTTTCCCACCTGTGCACAGCAGTTATATTCAGCTCTCAGGCAGGCAGACGGTGCCAGATTTTTGAAAGCCTTAGAGTGAGTAGATATCCAGCATTTCTTCCTGACCTGACCCCGTTCTGAACACTTTTCTGCCCCTCGGATTTGCCTGCCTTGTCTAGCCCACGTCGGATTCTCCACTGGCTTCTGTTTTCTGGACACGACCCTGTTTCTGTCCTCTGACCTCTGTCTCCTGCCTCGCCCTTTGGATTTTGTCTGCTAGAAGTTGCCTGAACGTGCTGGACCCTTTTTCTGTACCCTGACCACCGCTCTCTGCCTGACCCTCAGACTAGTTTTACTCTGTCCTGCCTGCTCCTAGCCCCGTCCCTCCCTGGAGCTGCCACTGGTTGCCAGCCTTTGAGCTACCTGGACCACTCATCCTCCACAAACGCTAAGAAGGTTAGTGGTTCTTTTCTGTTCAGCTTTGGCCTCTCCCCCAAGAATACAACCCTCTAACCTTCCTCTCTGTCCTCAGAGGTCCCTGTTCCTTTGCTGGTGGCTGCCTGTCCCTTACCCCGAACTTCAATAAAGAACTTATTATTTTGTACTTTGTGTCTGACTGAAATTTCGGGTCCTCAGTTCTGATCATTACAAAATTATAACGCCCCCACACTTATTCCTAATCAAAATGCCCAAAGTTACACATAGGGGTATCACATCCTGTGTGCATAATAGACACGTCATTACTTTGCATTTTGAAGGAGTTTTGCCCATGTACGTTCAGTGTGCTGCATTAGTCAACATGCCCAGGTCTGATTGTTCAAGCAGGTTCACCCAGAAAAATATACAGCAAGATACTTAAAGATAGCAACCACAAAGGGGGGCCGAAATTTACATATTTAAACACCAGAATGGCGGATATGTTTGACGTAAATTAAATACACCTTTCCAGGTAAAGACTACCAAATATGACGCATGAAGATGGAAGTGTTATGGCAATCAATAACTTCCATTTGCATCTCTCTTTCTAGCAAAAACTGGATGATAAAAGTCTTCAATCTGATGCTTTGGTCTCAACTACTTTGTTGTTTGTTTATTTTGGATATTTAAAATGTCTTCCTTCTCAAGTGTTAAATGTTCAATAGAATGTAAAGTTGAATAAATTCTGAATACATGTTCTTGTATTATTGTGCCATTGCCATTATATTACTTGAAAATGGTCTCAAAACAACAATATTGTTTATCGCAATAACTTCTGGGACGATTTATTGTCCACTTTCTTTTCCAAAGATAAAAATACATAAACTAGAGATTTGTATGTTCATATTTTCTAATTAAGAGATGAATATGTAATGGGGAATGACTAAATTCATAAAATAAAGTAATATTAGCGGTTATTCTAAAATGTGGGGAATGCAAATGGGCATATACGGGATTTGACTTTTTAGCCTAAAAGAAAACATACACTCTCTGTTGGCATAAAAATTTGCATTAAAATTACCATTTCGACACATTCACCACTACCTGTTGTCGTTTCAGTTTCAGCCATGTCTCTATGGGAGTAAAGGAAGTTATTGAGGTGCGTCATGCAACTCGCTTTACAAATGCTCGAGTAGATCGCATATAACATTGTGGTAAAGGGTGACAGTCTTTAGTAGGGCTTCTATCAAAAAAATCAAACAACTGTATGTGTGTATCTGTGGAAATGCAAAAAATAAATCTTCTATCATCGTGGGAATGCCTCGGGACGGAAACAAGGGTATTACCCCTTCTCCGAATAACGCCCACGCTTCCCCGAAAAAATATGCATTTGCACATTCAGCATGAAACTGAGTCTTCAGAGAGGGAGCATGTCGCAGTTTTCTCTTTTCAGCCTCACTTTGAAAGTATCAATCTGTGCACTGAGTCTTAGATGTCTCCAGTTATGCTTTCAAAACCATAACAGGAGACACAAAGGAGGAAACAAGAAAAAAGTCCATTATAAAGAAAACATGTTCAGAAACCCGTTTGAACTGCCTCTTTCAAGTCAGCGTCTTTTACAACAGATTTTTTTTTTCTTGGAAGGACATAAATATAAAGGTCACATAATCACCCACGGCTGCACAGTGGCGCAGTTGGTAGAGCTGTCGCCTTGCAGCAAAAAGGTTCTGGGTTCGATTCCCGGCCCCGGTCTTTCTGCATGGAGTTTGCATGTTCTCCCTGTGCATGCGTGGGTTTTCTCCGGGTTCTCCGGTTTCCTCCCACAGTCCAAAAACATGACTGTCAGGTTAATTGGCCTTTCCAAATTGCCCCTAGGTGTGTGTGTGCATGGTTGTTTGTCCTGTGTGTCTCTGTGTTGCCCTGCGACAGACTGGCGACCTGTCCAGGGTGTACCCCGCCTCTCGCCCAGAACGTGAGCTGGAGATAGGCACCAGCACCCCTCCCGACCCCACTGAGGGACAAGGGTGAAGGAAAATGGATGGATGGATAATCACCCACAATAAGCATCCAATATAAGTGTATGGTCTGTAAAAACTGTTACTTATGATGAATTTGTACAGCGTCAACATGCAGGGCCAGATCAAGAATATGAAAACTTACATAAATTAAAAATAATAGTAAAATTATACATGTCTGAGTATCAACATGAAAACTAATAAGGTCAGGAATTACAGCATTATATTCGAATAAAGTTGCTAAGCTTCAGCTAACTGATAAACTAATTGTAGGTCGCCATCTTTGTTGAGGCCGGTAAAGTGTGATGTAAAGAAGTCGAAGCCTTATGACTCCGCCCCTCTTCATTTGCATACGGTAAAGTAAAACCAGGAGGAAATGTAAAGACAACACATGGAAGTAGAAATACTTGCACGGGGAAAATTAATTGATTACTTCACTTAAGAGACGAAAAGGCATATGTAGGGTGAACCAAAAAATATGCTTTTATTTTTAATCATGTCAGTTACGCTACATGTTATGCTACCGAACAGCCTGTTTATTTTCCTACAAATGATCCCAAATTTTTAAGGAAAAAATCTATTTATTCATTAAGCAGCAGATCCTGATCTGTCCTCCAAGACGTCAGCAGAGCCGGGTTCATCATCGGTTCTCATGTTTTGGGAGAGCAGCGGATGGCTTTGCCTGTACTGACCTCAACCCCATCAAACACCCGCGGGATCCACTGGGGACCCCACAGCAGTGTCTGACCAAGCTGGTGACCAGGAAGTGGAGCAGGTGCAACACTGTTGTGACTTTGTACTTTTCCCCTCCTGTTTGTTAAATGTATAAATTAAAAAAAAAAAAAAAAACATATTCTCTTTCTTCAAACTTCAATGATCTGATAATAAGTAATACCAAACAAGAGTCAAGAGAATTTGGATAATCTTTTACAATAAAACCAACATACTCAACTCTTCTGCTCAGACCAAAAATCAATTTTATGTATAAACTGTGGGACTGTTTAAGAGGGAATAAACAGGCTTTCCAATTTTTATTACCAAGAAGCATTTACATAATCTTAATCATAATCTTACCTTTTCTGCTTAGCACATATCCATCTTTGTCTATTTTAAATTCCACTCATTCATAAATCCCAATTCCATTCTATTTGCAATAAAAGCAGATTTAAGCAGTCGAATCTTTGTTTTCTTTTTTTTTCTCTGCTACTCCAAGATGCTAAGTGGTTTTCACCGGGCTACCATTTGAAAACTCCCCCGAAACGCCCCTGAATACAAGCAACACAACATTTCATTCCTCAAAGCAAAAACACTGCTTCCTTTCGCGTTATCAGATGGGTGTGAAGGTTGTGAAGATGTGGGTGTCGAACTGCTGTGTCACAGAACCCACACCAGAAACATACTGGTTTGGGCTGACTGTCAGTTACTGTAAGGTGGAGCGAAAGCTTCCTCCTGAAAGGAGGGAATCTGTCATGAATGACATGCACACATCTGGGAAGCTGAAGCTGTTTTTAGTAACATTCAGAAATGTGATTAAAAAAAAAAATCTCACATATTGTGGAGGTGGCTACAGTCATCGCGTTCAAAACATATTTCAGTGATTCTTAAGAAGAGGGACAAAATAGGTCCTATGGATCATGCACAAAATTTGAATAAAATATACAAATTTGTCCCAAGTTTTTGTCAACACCGTCAGACATAAAAAGAATGTAAAAAAATCAGGCATTATTGGGGGGCACCAGAACTTCTGAGGACCCCATGACATCTTCCCTCTAGCTAAAAGGGCTAGGCAGCTCTGGTTAGCTTATGTTATTCTTTGGGTTTTTCTTCCATTTTATTCCTAAATTGCTTGTCACAACCATGATGTGTCAACACCATAACTGACAATTTGGATGAAATTTTGTGAAGTAAATGCTTAATTTTGGTATACTGTAAAGATTTCATGAGCTACAATATGGCCTCCTTCAGAATAACATCGTATAAATTGAGGTAGTTTGGCATTTTGTCAACTTAAACAGTTTTTAACTGATGGAGTGACTCTTTCAGTGATAGTGTTGACAAATCTGGTTCTAAATAATATCTTTTGTTTCTTGTCTGTAAAACTGAGTAAAAATATAATTCCCTTCTCACCCTCCGCGGGTGGTCTCTTTTCATCCTCTGAGCCCGGGTCCTCTACCAGAGGCCTTTGAGGGTTCTGCGCAGTATCTTGGCTGTGCCTAGTACTGCACATTTCTGGACTGAGATGTCTGATATTGTTCCTGGGATCTGTTTTAGCCACTGCTCCAGTTTGGGGGTGACTGCCCCGAGGGCCCCGATGACCACAGGCACCACTGTGGTCTTCATCTTCCAGGCCTTCTCCAGTTCCTCTCTGAGGCCCTGGTATTTCTCCAGTTTCTCATGCTCCTTTTTCCTGATGTTGTGGTCACTTGGTATTGCTACATCCACCACAACGGCTTTCCTCTGTTCTTTATCCACCACCACAATGTCCGGTTGGTTCGCCATTACCATCTTGTCTGTCTGGATCTGGAAGTCCCACAGGATCTTAGCTCGGTCATTCTCCACCACCTTTGGGGGTGTCCCCCACTTTGACCTCGGGGCTTCCAATCCATATTCCGCACAGATGTTCCTGTACACTATGCCCGCCACTTGGTTATGTCATTCCATGTACGCTTTCCCTGCCAGCATCTTGCACCCTGCTGTTATGTGCTGGACTGTCTCAGAGGCTTCCTTGCACAACCTACACCTTGGGTCTTGTCTGGTGTGGTAGATCTGAGCCTCTATTGCTCTGGTGTTTAGGGCCTGTTCCTGTGCGGCCAGGATGAGGGCCTCTGTGCTGTCCTTGAGTCCAGCTTTTTCCAGCCATTGGTAGGATTTCCTGATATCAGCCACTTCAGTTATTTGTCGGTGGTACATCCCATGTAGGGGCTTGTCCTCCCATGATGGTTCCTCCAGCACCTCGTCCTCTGTTCCCCATTGTCTGAGACATTCGCTGAGCACATCGTCCGTTGAGGCTTTGTCCTTGATGTATTTATGGATCTTGGATGTTTCATCCTGGACAGTGGCTCTCACACTCACTAGTCCTCTGCTTCCTTCCTTACGGCTTGTGTACAGTCTCAGGGTGCTGGATTTGGGGTGGAACCCTCCATGCATGGTTAGTAGCTTCCGAGTCTTAACATCCGTGGCCTTTATCTCTTCCATTGGCCAGCTAATTATTCCAGTAGGGTATCTGATTACTGGTAAGGCATAGCTGTTTATTGCACGGATCTTGTTCTTGCCATTGAGCTGGCTTCTCAGGACTTGCCTTATTCGTTGGAGGCATTTGGCTGTGGTTCCTTTCCTTGTGACCTCATCGAGGTTGCCATTTGCTTGTGGTATTCCTAGGTACTTGTAACTGTCCTCAATGTCTGCTATCGTTCCTTCTGGGAATGAGACCCCTTCTGTGTGGATGACCTTCCCTCTTTTAGTGACCATCCGGCCACACTTCTCTAGTCCGAATGACATCCCAATGTCAGTGCTGTAGATCCTGGTGGTGTGGATCAGTGAGTCAATGTCTCGCTCGCTCTTGGCGTATAGCTTGATGTCATCCATGTAGAGGAGGTGACTGATTGTGGCCCCATTCTTGATTCGGTATCCGTAGCCAGTCTTGTTAATGATTTGACTGAGGGGGTTCAGGCCTATGCAGAACAGCAGTGGGGATAGATTGGTATGTGCCACATTTGATGGACACTTGTGCAAGTGGTTTGCGGTTGGCTTCATACATATATATATATATATATATATATATATATATATATATATATATATATATATATATATACATATATATATATATATATATATATATATATATATATTAGTGTGTGTGTGTGTGTGTGTGTGTGTGTGTGGAAAATTTAAACCCATTTTGTCGCTAATCTCAAGAATCATTGATTTATCAACAAGCTAGCTCTGGGAGGATGTTAGCTTGGAGGCAAGAGGAAACATGTAGCGCAGATGCTTAAACTAAACAATAGGATATTACTTAAGGGTGGAACTTGTCTTTAAGGAAAATAATTATCAGACAGGACTGTGAATAATCTTTAAATAACTAATCAAGTCAAAATCTATTTTTGATATTTAAAAATATGATAAAGAGAGTACAGCACTCTCTGTACTCATTTTTAGTAATAGCCAAGGGTGTGATAATATATCTAGCTAAGAAGATGACACATGATGCTAGCTTTGCAAAACCAAGACAAAATATTCCTTAAGGGAAATTTTTAAAATATTTTATCACTCAAATAACGTAATGGTGTCACAGGAAAGACAGAAGTTGTAATCAATGTAGAATATCCTATTCCTTACACTTGTCACTGTATGAAAATTTTCCGGCAAATTCTGGAATGTTTGTAATGTTAACAAAAAACACGAAGTCCCCAACATTTAAATATCAAACTACCTGTACCTCAACAGCCTTGTCTTCAAACATTTACATCTTCACACCTAACTTTAGCACCCCGTGAAAAAAAAGGACAGTGATAAACAGCTGGGTAGTGAATAAATCTTTCACTTATTTCACAAATGTCAACGTGTTCCTTGAAGTGACAACAGTCAGTGCTCTCCAGATATTACACATGTTTCAGTTTCACCGCTTAACCATGATGCAACAATGTAATTTCAGTATTAATAGATATACGTTCACACACCCCCTGCCCACTCACAATTTTATCACCTTTGAAAAGAAATAGAAAAAAGGAAAATGGACGATGTAACTGCATCATAATCTTCAGTAATCAAACATAATCAACTATCGATAGTGCGAAATGAGTGATCAAACCCCGAGTCTTGTAGTTTTTTGGTTATTGACAAAAAGATATCAAACTTTGTGCGATTATCGCTAACACAAACTATAACCAAAGATAAAACAATATAAACTGCGTTCAAAAATATCCTAACATAATACATGATGTAGTATTTCTATGTGTCAGTAAGGCATGTCATTATCTCTTCTTGAGAAAAACCTCTGCAGATTTACTGCCACTCTGATGTGGCATATGAGGAAAGCATGTGCTGTGTGGATATGCATAGTACGTGGATTTTGTACATCATGTTGTATCATGTCTCCCAAGGATGAGTTAGTATTCACACTCCTTCCTTTTGTTGGGCGTGTGTGTACTGGGACGGATGAAGCAGAATTTACTGTATGTCACTGCATCAGGATGGGGTGTGTGTTACTTTTACGATGACGCCACCATCTCATATTTAGTTATTTCCATAGTTACGACTCAACTGTTTCGCTATCTTGATGTGAGCGCTCAATACTCCAATAAGTATCCCCAACTGTTAGCCTAATTAAACAGAAAGTAGGTCAGCCTACTATCGGTTGGAGCAGGTCAGCGAAGACAGAGCGTCTGCATAGTGTAACATGAGATTAATGTCAGGAAACTGCTGCAGCATTGGAGCTGGTCTTTGGTAGATTGTAGCAGTTGTATGTGTCTATATCTTTTAGTTACAGTAATGCCATATCAGCTGTATGTTGATTACAAATATACGCAAATCTTTGTGTGTGAAAAGATCATAAATAACATAAATAAAACCTGTAAGACATCAGTCTGTCTTTAATTAGGCTATATAATGTGTTTCACTTGGTGGCATATGTTACTGAAATAAAAGAACTGTTTTGGCTAGAAACATTTTAATTTTAAATTTATTTATTTGAATGTGCATTTTTTCCCCCCTGCAGAATCGAACCACTTCGTTTTCTATATCCGCTTATGTGTCAAACTCAAGGCTCAGGGGTCATATACGGCCCGGCATATGTTTTTACATGGCCCTCTAGACTCTGAAGGGACACATAAATAGAACCGTCGAGATAATATTGTACTTAAATATTATTTTATCAATCAAAGAAAAGCAGTTATTATTTATTTACTGCCAAATTACATCAGTCAGCCCCATAGTTTCTTGCAAATTATAGTAGAAATTGACTATTAAATTGAGTATCTCTTACAACTGCTTTCTGCCTTACTTGATGTCAAGTTATAATCCATAGAGGTACAGCGAGTAATATAGTTGCATAAGCGCAAATAGTGCAAAGTCATGCATAAGTGCAAATATTTTTAAATTAGTACCAAAAACACTTTGATTTTTATTGCAAAAATTCACAAAAACAATTATAAAATCCTCAAGGGACTGAAAAGATTTTCAGCACTATTTAATTTCAAGAATTGATTTATATTTTAACTGTTTTGTTTGCGGGTTTTATCAATACATTCTGGCACAAACAGCAATTTAAGGACATTCATGATCTTGATTTGAAAATGAGTTTGACACTCCTGGCCTTTCTCACTTAAACATTATACATCCATTATGAATGGGGAAAATTTTCAAAGCTTAAGTTTCATATTTTTGGAATGTGCCATTGAACTAATGCACATTTTTTTTTTTTTGCAATAATCCAGCACGTGAATGGGAAAGACAAAAAAAAAAACTGTTTGTGTGGCTGAAAATCTAAGCAGTTTGCTCAACTTAAAGTTTGCTTATAGCATTTGTGGTTGTTTTTTGACCAGATGAGGGAAAAACTGGGAAAGTTTTTTGATTTTTACAGTCTTTTACGCATCAGCACGGGGTCAGCCGACTGTATCAGCTGACCTATGCTGACGCGACACTTCCCCCAGTCCGCAGATAGGGGGCAATGCGCAGCACTTTAACACAACTGAATCAGCATCTGCGCTCTCAGCTGGTTGTATCCAAGCAACCGGCGGGGTAAACAAAGCAGACATGGACAGGAACACTTGAAAACGACGCAGAAGAAAAAAACATTTTCAAGTGGAAGTTCCAGTATTTCTCATGTGGGCTGAATATCTGACAATGTAAGCAGGCAATCTGAAAAATCACAGCAGAGAGAGGGAGAGAGAGAACAGTTTGTCCCCAGATTCCTCATTATGATAGTTGGAAGAGGCACAAGAATGTGCGGAATTCAACGGAGACAGAGAGGAGTCGGCGCCTGCTTACATAAGTGACGTTTATCTGATGTCAGACAGGCAGCTTCTAGAAAGCGTAACCACAGCTCCGTTCTGGGCGGGTATCGACGTGTGCGTACGTTTTGGTTAGTGTGGCAAAGGTGTGTGTGTGTGTGTGTGTGTGTGTGTGTGTGTGTGTGTGTGTGTGTGTGTGTGTGTGTGTCTCACAGAGGTGCGACTGTATCGCGCTCCTTGGTTACCGTTGCTATGTTTACATCCGAACCTCACCTTTTTCTTCTTCGTTTTTTTCTTTTTGCGCAAAGCAAACAAAAAGTGATCCTGGGAATTTTTTTTCTTCTTTTAATGTTAAATGTCAAGAGGGGTGTGGTTAACCCAGACAGGTAGCTCTGTCACGCACTAGAACCAAGAACACTGAGGGCTTTCCTTCTGCAGGAGGGGAAACGTTGGTGACAAACAAACAAACAAAAAATCACATCAGGGACATGTTTGAAATTCCTACCAAAAGAAATCCTTTCTGGCTTGTACTTTTAGTATTTTCCTGCACAGGTTTTTGCCTTGAGCTGGAACTGAGAGCATAAATCATGACTAGTGGGTATCTCCAGACCGTCGCCATTCTGGAACAGCTGTTACTTTCAAAAGGGTGTCACTAACTGGAGAATACCCCCAGCAACCAGCTGTCTGTCTCTGCCCCCCCCCCCCAAGAACAAAGAAGCAGGAGGAGATGTGAGGAAATCCTCTGTCTGTTTAAAGCTTCACGGTGTGTTTTTTATTTTTTCAAAATCTATTTGACAAAATTAACACATCAAAATGTGCGCACACAGTTTGTCCCCTGCACAAACTTTTTCAGAAGTTGACTGTGACACATCACTTCGCACCCTTGCAAATAAATTCCACTTTTACTGCAGCAGCATAATTTTACACAGGACAATTCTGAAAAATCCAACTATATTGGAGTGTTAAGATCAGTGAGGGGGGGAACCCATGCTGAGAAATAATTAGAAAATATAGGTGAAACTACCATACTCTTAAATATTTCTTTAAATCTTTAAATAAATTTAGTAAGTTGATGAGAGGTTCCAGGACCATCTCCATTAGTTTCTGTTTCCCTTGGGCATATATATGATGTGACACAAGGGACCTTTTTTTTTTTTTTTTTTTAAAAGCCAAAAGACCCATATTTGTTATACCACTTAGAACACTGTGCAGGCGGATGAGGGAGTTCACATACATATGGAGTTTCCTAAGCTCTACTGAGAATTTAACTGGAACTGTATGGAACTAAGATGAGCTCTTTCTTTTTTTTTAAAGATAGTTTTCAAGTGGCTTTGGCTTGAAATAAAAGGTGAATGTGTTGAATAGCACCTCATCCCCACTGCTGTAAGTACAGCGGAGGATCTATGATGCTGTGGGAATTTTTCTCTTTTTTTCAAAGGCTCTGAGAACCCTTGTAGTGGCATCGTGAAATCTTTGAAATGTCTGAAAATTTTTAACAAAATTTTGGCAAAGTGTACAAGTAAAAAAAAAAAAAGACATAAAAAAGTGTCAGGTTTTCATATTCTAGACAGAAACCATCCAATACATGTCTAGTCTTTTTTCTGACTAGAAAATTAATATAAAGTGCAAGCACATGTAAAATGAACACGTATATAAAATGTTCACGTGTTTGCAAAGAAATGTTTTTTTTACATTATCGCAATGTGAATCTGATTTGAACTAAAGTGATGTCACAAGGACGATTTTCGTGTCTCTTAAATGGTACAATTATTATTATTATTAATATTATTATTATTTTATCCAAACAAATTTTGAATTCTGCTCATTCATTTTAGACCACCAAAAAAGAGAAACAAAATGTATTCCAATGTAATATTTTGTATTTGATTTTACCTTTAGCAAAACTATCAAATAAGGATTTTTCTTTTGCACCTTGACAATTAATGGACAGTGACGTCAAGGGGGTAAGTTGCTACAACCTGGCTTGTTTTGGTTATTGTAAATATTAGAAAGGAGGGCTGGGGAAGGGGGGAATCAAAAAAAGTATTTTTCTTTTGCTCATCTGATTTGATCACACACAAAAATGAAAAAGCATGTTTTTGAATTTAATACTTTGCATTGTACAATACAAAATGTTAAATTCAGAAACATGGATTTTCTCCATCCGTATGAATGGAGAAAATCCATTTACCAAAACATGCACTCCTCATGGAATCAATCCCAATATCACACTTTTTTTTTTTTTTTTGCTGTAAAAAAAAAAATCCACTTGGTGATTTGGTGATTGCTGCAACCATTGAACTTAAACTAGTTTTGCACAACAGAGTAGCAGACGATGTGGCTTCGGGTTATTCCTACAATGTCGGTGTGAATTTTCAAAGTCTGGAAACTCGGCTCTTGTGTCTCGCGTCGCTGCGTTTTAAACTTGGCAAGTGAGGAAAAATTATTCTGCTCTGCATTTTGGTCAGCCACTTGAAACACATAATTTCCCCAGAGCACGAAGGGAATTCTTCAAGAGCCAGTCAGGGGCTGTCTTTGCCTCTCATTCATGCCCATCGCGTCTCATTGAAGACATGTGGCCCCTGAGCAAACACGCAGGGCAGGTAGAAAATAGGTGTCTAATAGGAAACTACAGGTTTTCATTCTGAGTCTCCTTTGGAGAGTGGGGGGGGATTTTTCTCTCAAAAGCACAGCTCCGATGTGATTTCCCTTGTGCTGTTTCTAAGTCAGTCGGAAATCCCCCGCTGTGGCTCCGCCCATGAGAGCGCACAAAAAGGCTCGTCGTCTTCTCCGCAGACGCACACATCTACCCTGACCTCTCAACGCGACGGACCTGATAACGCGCACTCAAAGTCAACATGGCCGTTCACGCAATGCACGGACAAATGGATTATAACTTGGACAGCAAGCAGGGGAAAATGCTGGAGGACCGCCTGGACAGCGGCGTGGACTCCTTAAAGGACGAAACCCTGATGATCGAGGACTTTAAGGACCTGACTGTGAGATGCAAGGAGGAGACCACGGAGGAGTGGGAGCCGTGGAGGGACGCGGTGACCGAGGACGGAGACACGTAAGTGGAGTTTTGATCTGTACTTGTTTTTTTGCACAACTGTGCAAAAGAAAAAAAAATCTAAATTCCGGAAATTTGCGCGCATTGCTTCAAAAAGGGGAGAAGTTGGTAAATGCGGATGCGACTTGATCAAAGCTGCAAAACAAATTCTAAAAAACAAACAAACAAAAAAAAAACAAGAAAGGCGCACTGCTTAAGTTAAAGTTTGCACAAAAAGTGCAAGTTTTAAACAAACGACAACAACAACAAACAAAAAAAGTGCGTGCAAACTGGCATTCAGGAGTGTTTGCAGTGCGGGGTGTGCGCGCAGTCTGGGGCGGTGCTAAAGTCCGCTCCGCGCATTCAGGAAAGTCCCTGGCCCGATGCCAGGAACTGATAAAGCATCAGATGTGTCAAGCCACAACTGGTGGAAATAACCCGACAAAACTCCACTGTTGCGAAACGCTCCGCTGTTTAGCCTTTGTTCTCTCTTATATGACTGAAACCACTTCCTCCTGTGTGTAGTTTCTTTTTTTAAAAGCTCTCTTTTAACAAAACTTTCCCCCCCTCCTCCTCTCAACAGGCTGCTCCACTTGGCCATCATTCATGAAGCCATTGAACATGTCCTTCAGATGATCCAGCTCTCCAGAAATCACTCTTTCCTCAACAAACAGAACCACCAAAGACAGGTAACAATCAACATCATCCCCTTTAGTGCTGATCAAAAGCCTTACATGTTCCTCATCTTAAGTCTCATGCATCTCCTAAATAACTGTGTCCTCTTCCTCAGACTGCCCTCCACCTGGCAGTGATCACCGAGCAGCCCAAGTTGGTGGACTGTCTCCTGAAGGCCGGTGCTGACCCACTGCTGGCCGACAACAGTGGCAACACGGCTCTCCACATCGCCTGCAAACGCGGCTCCATGGCGTGCTTCGGCGTCATCACCCAGAACTGCCAGCGCCACCTCACCTCCGTCCTGTCCGTCCCCAACTACAGTGGTAAGCATCGACCTGTGCGAGTTGTTGCACCTTGATCGAACTTGTTCAAAGTTGGGTCCCTAACAGAGCTTCTCTTTCGCCTTTCCCAGGACACAACTGCCTCCACTTGGCATCTATTAACGGCTACGTTTCCTTGGTGGAAAGCCTCGTTCAGCTGGGAGCAAACATCAATGAACAGGTAGGGCTCGGTCCAGACGAAACCCCACAATGTCTTTCCAAAACCGCTACCCGAACACGGATCTAACAGTTGGCTCTTACGGTTTTCCCCCAGGAACCCTGCAGTGGAAGGACAGCGCTCCACTTGGCTGTCGATCTGCAGAACCCCACGCTAGTCCGATGCCTCCTTGACCTCGGCGCAGAGGTCAACTGCCAGAACTACGGAGGCTTCACGCCATACCACCTTACATATGGGCGGCAGAATGATGAGATTCGCTGCCAGTTGTACGAGCGGACTGCGCTGGAGCTGAGGGCGCTGCCTGAAAGCGAATCAGACGACAGCGACATGGAGGACCTGGAGTTGCTGGAGGATGAGGTAAGCGTCTTTATCGGATTGGCGCCGCTGAGATAACACTTCTCAAATAGTACGATCTTCCAAAGTAAAGCAGGATTTCTCATGCGTTCTTGTCTTCCATCTTAGGTCTATGACGACATAGTGTTTGGGAAGTAGAAAAGGCACCTCCATTGCTGGTGGTGCGAATGTCAAGCTGCTAACGGGTTTGCCGAAGAACGGCTCCCAACGGGGTACAGAAGCCGGTCATGCTCCCCCTCTACATGTCCCGCTCCCTCCTCCATGGCCAATGGTTCAGGCACGTGGGTGCTGGCCCCC
This sequence comes from Poecilia mexicana, assembly GCF_051168715.1. Taxonomy (NCBI): domain Eukaryota; kingdom Metazoa; phylum Chordata; class Actinopteri; order Cyprinodontiformes; family Poeciliidae; genus Poecilia; species Poecilia mexicana. The sequence goes on along the minus strand of NW_028263390.1, from coordinate 5,515,492 downwards.
TGAGACTGCAAAACGGGGAATGAAGATGGTTGTCCGGTCAAGATTGCTGAAAAAACCAACAACGGAGAGACCTTTGTATGGTCCGCAACTGTGTAAAAATATAAATATATTGTATAAATGCAAGCTATGTAACATATTGTAAATACAGAGATCCTATTTTTGTACCAAGTGTGAATTTAAACACTATTATCTTGAAAAAGTCAAATAAAAAAAAAAAGTCTATGAACATTAGCAGTTGTGACTCGTGGTTTTTCCTCAGCTGAGCCAATAGTTGAATTTCCCTCCATATGAAGGATGACTCTTTGCTGGTCTTTCCAAAACTTTGTAAGAAGCGTCATTTCTCACAATAAACCACAAGGCAGAGTCAGTCAGAAAGAGAGAGAGAGAAAAAAAGATCAGAGTAAGCCCCGGTAGGAACAGTATGGGATTTCCTTTGTTGGGCGAGGTCAGCGGGTCTCTGAGTCACCGCGCTGTAAAGTCCCTGGGCTGAGGAACACGGCGTGCTCGCAAACATTCCACTCTGAGCGGCAGCCACGAAACTGGCACTGCTGGGTAGTCGCTGCGACGAGGAAATGTTCCCTTTTTTTGTTTTGTTTTTTTGCAAGAGTGGGAAAGAAAGCCAGGTTGATTTACTACTGTATCATAACAGGGAAACTGTTCAAGTCTGGGAAGTACAAGACTTCCTGTTGGAGATAAGCTGGAATATCTTAAATTTCCCGCAGGTTCCTGGTGTCAGTCAATTCCAGGGATAAATTTCACAATCCTGTACCAAAATGGAAATACACCCACAGAAACTACAAGAGAAAAGCTGATGTCATGAAAGTTGACATGTCTGAATTTCTGATAAATCCCGGTGACAGATAATGAACCGATTTCGATGTGTTCATTGACAAGAATCCTGAACCTTGTCAGTTAAAAGGAAGCCCACGTGTCAACTTAGACAAAACCATTCAGAGTTAATAAGAGAAACTCAGCCCTATTTCAGCTGAACGTTTCCTGTTTGTTGTAACTGAGCTACTTTTGTCATGATCTATGTACTTCAGAGAAAAAAAAAGAGGTCAAATCAGTGACAGTGTAGTAAAATAACTTCAGTCATAAGAGTAGAGCCACAACAGGAAGCCCAGGTGCATGTTCCCATAACCGTTTCCACTTCTGTCAAACAAACCTGAACATTAAATACAGCTTTGCATGCTGAACAATAAACAGGACAAAAAGAAATTGTTTTACTCCAAAAACTTGTTTTATTGTTGAATGAAATCATATGGAGGAGAGAGGGAGAGAGAGGATAAATGTACAGCAAACAAAGATAAACACCAGCCTCCATCTGGGAAAACTGCACTTCCCATCATGCTCTGCATCAGTCAAACAGGTGGCGTCTCTGCACCCGCTCAGTCCCGCTCTGCCAACGACATGAGGTGGGCGTCTACTTCAGACTCTGTCAGGATCCTGCAGGAAACGACGGCAGAAAGACGGTCGGTGACGTTTGTGGAATTCCAAGCTGAATGCTGCCTCTAACAGGTTGCGTTTATAACCCTTGAACTCCGTCGAATTGCAACCACGAATCTCATGAGATTGGCCTACTCAAAGTAACTCATGGTCATAAATCAGAAGGAAAATGACACATGGCTTTAAACTGAAAACCTGAGTTTGTGTTGATAGAAACATCTTTTGCTGCAGTTTAAGCTCCAAAACTTTTCAAATGAATTTAGGTCTACACTTTGACTAGGCCGTTCTTACACATAAATATGCCTTTATTCATGTTCAAAGGCTGTTTCTCCACCCTTGTCTTCAGTCTGATCAGACCTCTAAAGGGTTTTCTTGCAGGAATGACCCACATTTAGCTCCGTCGCTCTTTCCTGAACCTACAGAAGGACAGCACTCCCACACCATAATGCTGCCACCGCCAGTTTTCACATTTCAGAAGGTCAAAAAGTTGTCATGAGGTTAAATTAAACATTTATGAATTCTGAATGCAAACTGAATTTTCTTTAGGAGGGTAAGAGTGAGGGGGATTGAAAACAGGTGCACGCCACACATTTCAGATTTGTAAATGTAATTTTTTTTTTTTTTGTGAAATTATGAATTCCTTTTCTTGTAGTTCCCAACTAGAATATAGAGATGTTTCTGGAAAAAAGTTAAATAAGAAATCAATTCTTAGTCCTGGTATTTCTGAATCGATTCAAAATGCTCAAAAATCAATTTTAATCTACAGAATTTTTTTTTGTCAGATTATATTTTGAATAATTCTTTGATACTTTTTTCTATTTAAGATAAGACCAGGCCGTTAAGCTAACCTAACACTGGGAATTTACATGACAGAGTTTTATGCACAAACCTATTTTTGTTTAAATATAAACTGACGGAAATTTGATGCAACATGAGACTTTATTATAGAAATGTTTTCAGTAAATGTTCTGTTTACACTGTCTTTTCTGTCACATAACCTAAACAGAAAAACTGGTTTCTGAATTAAAAATAGTTTCTGAATCAAATTGTGACCCTAAGAATCGCTACATTGAAAGATTTGCAACTCTAGTGAATTCATACTTGTGCAAAACTGATGAGAAAATAGACTCTTAAAAAAAGCCTGACAGTAATGCTGTTTGCCTCTGAGCTGCTCTGATTTCACTTCTGAGAAACAATCATCTGCTGCAAATATACCTGAACTTGGGCTCCTGTGTTGTCACAACGCCCACCTCCAGCTCAGAGGGCTTGAAGTCAATGGAAAGGACAGTCGAAAGACAAGAAATGGCTGTCTGAGGTGGAGCAAAAACAGAAAAAACAAAAAGATTAGCAGACAGAGCAGTGTCAGTTTTCATTTTATCACAGTTATTTGGATTTATTACACCTTTAGTGCTTTTCTGCTTCTTATAAACAGAACGTGATGGTTATATAATGCGTTAGACGAAGGCAGGAAACCACCACAGGTTACGCAAGCTGCTTTCACATTCAGGTTGTTTTCTTATCAACTTGCGCTACGTCGGCAGAAAAACCTCACCTCGATCGTTTGCTCGAAGGTCCAGTCCAGTTTCTTTTTTACTTTCTTCTCCAGGAAGCTGGTGGCTTCTGTCTGCTTCACTCCAGCAGCGGTGGCCTTAAAGCCGCAGTAGTAGCCGGCCGGGTCGCACTTGTACACCTGCGGGCCGTACTCCTCATCCACGCCGATCACGATCATACCTGCCGGTCATACGGACACGCACCCCCGTTCACTCCAGGGCGGAGGTTCCCAGGGATAAAAACATGGGACGCAGGGCGTCAACTCACAGCAGCCCAGCGGTCGCATCTCGGCGTTCTGCGTGTAGACCTGCGAGATGTCGGCGATCCTCTTGCACAGCATGTCCACTGGGATCTCGTAACCGTACTTGTACTGCCAGTTGGCCGCCTCGTAGCGAGCTCGCTGGACCTGAGACCTGCTGTCAGCTGCAGGGAGGAAACGACAACAAAACATGATTCGCTTTCAGTTTCACTTTGAAACAGGTTAAAAGAATAAATAAATAAATGTGTTTAAATAAATACAAGTTTCAGGGATTTGCATAAAAAGTTATTTCCATCATTTTCTACAAAGGAAAATGTTAAACACAACACACGTTTCCGTCTTTTTACAAGCAAACTTGTATAATAAGTAGAAAGTCTTACAGACGTTGAATGTTACCAAAAAGTCGACTTTGCTGCATTGATAAATCAACCTTTATTGAATGTATTAAACTCAGCTAAATATGGCAAACGTTTTGGAAGTAAGCGATCCAAATCCTGTTGGAATGACTGATTAAATTTGTTCCACCAAGCCTAAAAGAATTTAAAAACTAGACGTAACAGAAAACTTGCAAAATTCTTAATGTACCCCTTTCCTCCAAATAAATAAACAAATTTAAAAAAAACGTGGACAACCATATTTACTTTATGCTTTTTTTGTTTCTTTCTTGGCCCATGAGTACTTTTGCCTCAATGATTTTATTGTCATACCAGCTCACATAAACATGTTTATGGTACAAAACGCAGACCATGAATTGGGTCCCAGTTCAATTAGCCTAATAAATAAATACTGAAAAAAAAAAATCTAGTGCCTATGAAAATTAAATACTTATAAAATTTTAAAGTGAAATGAAGCAAACACTTTCCTTTGTAGAGAATTATGGAAATAACTTTTATGCAAATCCCTGAAACTTGTATTAATTTAAACACATTTATTTATTGACAGCATGAAGCAATGCTGCCCCTCCCACACCTACTGCTGCACACTAATACAGCCAATATCAATAAATATCTGCTCTTTATTGATATTAGCCAATAAAGAGCAGATGCACTACACTCAAACTGCTGAATTTAGGAGGTGTGATGTAATTGTTTGGTGTTACCTACATATAACAAATTAAACATTTATGAATTGTTGCTTTCCTAAATAAATAAACTTTAAAGTTTAACTAAATAAACTTTGGTGGGTTGTACGGGTTCTTGTACAACAACTCAACGCTTTTATTTATTTATTCAGTTTGTACAATGTTAGTCTGAATTGCTAAAATGCATAAAACATATGCAAATACTGCCACATGTATCTAATGCATCTAATTATTTATTTTCTTGCTATGCAGTCTCCTAGATAAATATCTTCATTTGTGTTTGTAATATTTTCAAGTTGACTTGACACCAAATTTTTGGTTTTAGGCACGATCTGTATTAATTAGGCTGGATAAATAAATGATCCTTTCTGTGGTTTCGCATCCAAAGGGACGGTTCAGAATTAGGAACTTCAGCAGAACCCATAAAAATGGCAGAAAGTGACTCATCAAAATCCTGCAGCTAACTAGATACAAACTCTCAGTTAAACAGCCAGGAGAAATGACAGCCTAGTCATAACTACATGTTTATGCTAGTCTACGTGCCTCAGAAGAGGCATGAAAACACATTTAACAAAATATTCACCTGCCTCATATGTTTCCTTTACATGCTAAAAGTCCTACATCATGTCAACATAAATAAAACAATTGACACAGAAAGTCAATTGTGTCCAACATAACAGCTCAGTAAGGTCTATGTCTCAATTGTGCCAATTGTCCCCATATTTCTTACCAATGTGTTAGCTCGATGTATTAGATAATGATGCGTTTCAGTAACTGAGTCTTATTTCAGTGAGCAAAACACAAATTGTAAAATTGTGTCTCTAATACAACAAATGTTGAGTTAAATTTAACAAGCATGGGTGGAATATGAAAAGATAATCACACTGAATCTACATCAATGCTCACAACTGATTGTTTTAGATGAGGGTTGGTTATTGATATGAAAGTATTTTGTTGGCTTAAAAAACTCATTGCTAAGCTAAGCTTTACTTATACAGCTTCCGCCTCCAAGTATTAGACCTTAATGCTCAGGGAATTCCTCACCCGTCATCCCAGACATTACACATCCGATGTTGTCTGTTATTCTGAAGAGGTGGGTCACTGTTGAGGCATCCAGAAGCTTGTCCTACCGAAAGAAGACCGGAGCAGTGAGAAAATGGTCAACATGGCTGCATCCTAAAATGCAAGCATCCCTCAACACACCGGTACTTTCTTTTGTGTTACAACAACCGCACAGTCCTTCCCTCGAACTGCTACCGACGTTAAGCCACCCTGGTTTATAGCTTTGAAAGCATATTCTGAAAAAGATGAAGAAAAAAATTTAGTAAAAGATTGTCATACAGCTGAAAACCAGTACCACGACTGGGTAGAGAGGTGAAGGGGTAATTCAGATCTTCAACTACTGTATAATAAACACGTCACGTTTTTTCACAGAATGAAAATACTACAATAAAATAAACAAACTATCTTTATAAATCCAAATATAAAATATTAAACCCAAATGCAAGCTGTCTCTGTAGTAAATAAGCTATGTAAAGTGTAATGCTAGCTATGCTAACTAGCCTAGCAGCAGGCTCGGTCTTAACATTTGCTACTTTGTTACATTATTAGCGTCAGAAAAGGAAACGCAAATGTAACAGCAAGGACATTCTAACCTTATGTTTCAAATTTATAAGTGACTCTACTTTCACTTTGGTGGGTGTCAAGTACGAGCCAGGAGCCGGCCTCAGCGAACCATGACAGAGCATTTAGCTAGCTAGCAAACAAGTGAGAAAACGAAGCGGCTCCTATCAATGTGAACAGCTCCAGAATACTGACCGACTTGATAGAGCCTCCCCTCGGGAGAAAAGATGGTGATGTGTCGGTCGAACCCTGCACTCGAACCTCGGGACATTCTGTGAGCTTAAATTTTGGCCGGAAAGTTCGTTTCCCCCCAATGAATTTGCAAGCAGACTTCAATTCATGAACAAATATTTCCACCCGGAAGCTGATTTGAGGGGCCGAGAACTTCATCCGGTGTGAGAGGTCTTGCCGTGTTACCATGGCGATTCAGTAAGTCTGCGTGCATTATTGGTTTCTAGTAGAAAAACTAATGAATGACTGTAAATGTGATTACACTTATGAAAGGGAATTTTTAGCACGTTAACAGATTTGTTTGATTTTATAAACTATATTTATGGATATCAGGAGTTGGGTGGTAACTAGTTACTTTTACTTGTGTAACTTTTTTTGAAAAAATGTACGTTAAAGAATATTTTTAATAGGTTTCTTACTTTTTACTTGAGTAACTTCATTTAATGAATAACACACACGTTTTTTACAAAAAAATTCACCAGACTCAGACACAAACCTGCAGTTTTTGTCAAAGTTATGTAAGTCTTTTTATTGAAAGAAACTAATTTGTAAAATGTTTCTTTTGCCTGATTTTATCTTTTACTTACATGAATTATTGTCATTTTTGTCAATGATCATTCATTAAGAGACAGACGCCCAATTTCAAGGCATTAAATTGCAAATTCAAATTTCTTTCAAGGCATATGTAGCATTTTTATAACTGAAGGTAACGCAGTTACTTGAGTGTGCTATAAAATGCCACTAGGTGCCTGCAATAACCTACATAATAAGTTTATAAATATAATAATAATAATAATAATAATAATAATATGTAACCACTAGGTGGTTACATAATACTGACCATTTAAGACTACTGGTGACAGAAAGGTTGATGGATGAAGTAGGGCAGTCTGAATGATTGTGATGTTTGCAGATGATACTAAATCTTTAGTAGGAGGTGGAAGAGAGGTGGTGGAGAGAAGAAGCAAGACGATTATAGAGAAGGTGAAAGTGCAACATAAAGGTGAAGAATAGAATGCATACGATGGAGTGAATCAAAATGGTTCTCCGTGTGAGTCTCTGACAGGAGTAAAGTTGCAAGGTTACAAGGGAAAGTTTGCAAAACGGCACTAAGGAACTGAATCTGCATGAAGTAGCAGATATTTCCCAAATGAACTGCAAATCTTTTTTAAACCGAGTCGCATCATTTTGGTGTTTAACGACCCAGTTTAGCTTCTTAACCTGCAGTGTTGCAATGTCAGAATGACATGCTTATTGCTGCAGAGGAAACAAAAGTTCCTGTTTGTGAGCAGCAACCGCTGTGACTTTTTACAATTTACTAACAGAGTGGTTCAGACCAGAAGACATATATGGGGCTAAAGGTCTTAAAAAAAAAAAAAAAGCCCCGGCGTTCTTCCAGTAAGCACTTTGGGGCCAACAAGTGGAAAAAAAAGTCACACGGTTCACACATGCTGACATTTGATCTCGAGCAACTCTCATGCAGAAGCAGACCGACCTCATGGTGACTGTCGATTAACACGTTGTCCTTTTCAATTGTTTTTCATTTTTAGCGCTCCCTGCGATGGCTGAATAAAAATACCAATTGCATGCACATCTGCCAGGCGTGCAAGTATGCAACCGTGTATTCGCAAGAGTCTGTGGGAACCCAAATGAGGAAGCGATGCATGTTACAATTTCCTGTGAGCGCAAAACATTGAAGTCTAAGTAACGTCCTGCAAAACTACAAGTCAACATTGTAAACAAATACTGTAAATAGTCACAATTATGCTTTAAAGCTGACACGAGAAGAAGTTTTCATTCTGTTCTAGAGTTATTCATGGACAAATGGACTGAAAGGTTATAGACAACTGCATATGGCTAGTGGTCAGGGTAGATAATATCAAAGGGTCATCTGCAAGGGAGGAGAAATCACTTGATGCGTCCTGGTAAAATCCCAAATCCCATTTCCTTCTTCCTTTGCTCTAATGTCCACTCTGCGTGTCATCAGGGATTTTCCCTCTGCAGGTAGATAACACAGCCACATTGAGGATGTCAGCTTCCTCTTTATAAGTTACTAACTTATTCGGGTAATGACTCATGAGGGAGATCGGTGAGGTGGCAGGATGTGCGGCCAGCAGAAGCGGAATCTGGACTCGGCAACGCACCTGCGAATAATAGTCGCTAAAAGGTTCTGATGATCACTTCCAGGCAAAAAGTCCCCCGACTGCTGGTTATAGTCTCAAGTTCCTGTTTCACACGTTGTGCAGACTGGGTTATAATATCAACCAACTTGCTGCGTTTCCATCACAAATGTGCACAAATCTTTGTCGATATTCTGCCAAAGTTGAAAAAACACAAGTTTGCAAACGTGTTGCTTCCATTGAATAAGAAATTAAATTAAAATCGCACTTGAATGAGCTTGTTCAAACGATGAGTTATTAAAAATCATGGCAGCGACGGATGTATACCGTTAAATAAGTGAATTATTCATAATCTAGCCATGGCGATAGATCTCATCAGCCATCAAGTGAGGTTGATGAGCCTTGTACTTTGGAGTATGCAACTTTTTGGGGAAATTGTAGTCGGCAGAAGAGTTTGAATGACACACAACCTTTTATGCACATTGTCCGAAAAAAAGTCAAAAAACACAAACCGTCATCCTCCTACTACTCCTCGTCATTTTCTTCGTAGTAAAAACCCGGCTATTGAACAAGAGACTCATGTGCCGCGAGTTAACGATGCGGCTGAAGAACCACCTCGTCCTGGGCTCAGAAATATTTACAAATTACCCCCCCCCCAAAAGTTAGTGTTTCCAATTATACGAAAATAATTTATTTTTGTAATTTCAATTAGCACAACTTTATGTTGAATGTAAACGCAGCTTTTGGTTTTGTGTTGAGTTGCTTGATCCTCCCTTAGATTTGGATTGATACAGAACGAATGCATAAGACTAGTTTACATATATGCAAAATCTAGTATTAACTCCAGCGATTTAACTTATGAGTTTTAAACACAAACTGCTTATTTGATATTTCATAAGTGAGACATAAAGCCTCCCCCACCCCCATAATTATTACCCCTTCATCCTGATACCTCACCTTCCTCCCCCCTTCCTGTTCTCTTGCCCACCTCAACTCTTTGTCTCTCCCTCACCGCTTCTGTTCTTACTTTGTCTCAGAACGTATTAGATCGTACTGTATGCTGCTCACATCTTGAAACCAGAAAGACCCCCACCCGCGCTGCGTTGAGAGAAGGTGTGGGAGGCATATCTAGAGTGTATCAGGTGGTGGTGGTGGTGTTCAGGGGGGATCTCCACCATTTATGAAAATACTGTGTCACATTGCAAAGCCACCATGGTGGCTAATGTTTTCCAAGCTCAGAAGTTTAGATGTTAGGCAACGGGGAAGGGGAAAGGTAAACATGACTGGACTCTTAGGTATGACATAGAACGCAGCAGCTCTGACTCATTTTCTAGAAACTATTGTGAAAAGCCTTCAAAAGTCGAAACCATGGATTTTTTGAAGTGCTTGCTCACAGAAGAAAAAAATAAATCCCGGACATGAACTCTCAGCTTCCAGCTTCTCTGTTGCTTGACTGTAATATGAAGCGGCCCACATCCTTGTAGATCCGGCCTTGAATGTGTCCACTAAATGGTTTGTGGCAAATCTCTTTTTTCACACCAGCACTGTTGAGTTTGCTCTAATCAAATTCTGGTTCATTTACTTTGAAAGTCCAGTTTGTTTGGGGAGGTGTGAATGCGCAGCTCAACTCTTACGCGAACCAAAAAAAGCAGACCTAAGTCTTGGTTTGGGTGAAGTGAACGCTGGTGCAGTTTGAATGCATATGTGAACACCAAGTGCCCCGGAGACCACTTCAAAATCAGGAAGCGGACTATGGCGCAGAAGATCCTGGGTAAAGAAGCCAAGCAAAATAAACACGTGAATCTACCGCTAGTGGGAGAAAAAGCTTATGGTCTTTTATTAAAGATGAAAGAGAAATCCCACAACTGCTAGAATTTGACGATGCTCCATTTTTGTTTACATTTTATGAAGAAGGAAGTTGCGCTCAAGTCTTGTTTTCCTCCACAGGCGAGGAGGAAAACAAGTTTTTCAACTGGTTTGAATCTTTATACACAAAATAGAGTGAAAGAGAACTGCAGCAGCCAGAAATCTAGCAAATGCTGCAACTTTGGTCCCCAATCTGAGTCTATCAGGTTTGAAAAAAAAAAACAACAAAAAAACTGAGCTCTGAGTAAAAGAGCTCAAGTAAAAGAGCTCTTTTACTCATCGGATGTTTCGCTGATAAATGCTCTCTGGACAGCCATGTCCTAGTACGCTTGCAGTTGCTCCATAGTTCTGTTTTCTAATGATGAACTGAACTGAAGTTCAAGATTGTTTTACTATTTCGTACCAGAATTAAGAGAGGGAGGGGAGGAGGCTTGTCACACTTTTGGTGTGTTTGTTTGCAAAATTACACACAATTATCAACATTTTTGTGTTGCTCTGTCACATAAAATGCATTGAAGTTTGACAAAATGGAAATGTTAAAGGGCTGTACAAACGTTTTTCAAAGCAAATATACAATATACCTTCAAAACACAACATCTTGGTCGGTTTTCATGCACACATGAAGCATTTGGTTTCTAAGAACCTGCAGCCTGTGAGCAGCTTCTAAGAAGTGTTTATCTGCCGAGGACAAAAATGCTGAGCGGAGCAAAGACGATACAGCCAAGTCCACTGAAGACGCGGGAGCGCGCTCGCTCCTGGCACTGGCTTCCTCTTACTACCAGCTTCTTTTGAATTTGCATCTTGTTCCTAGTTAATTATCTTGTGGTTTGGCATGTTAAAACTTATCAAGCAATCACACTGTACGCCAGGAGAGTCTTTAAGTTCAAAATGTTGGCAGCGTCTCGGGGCATTACGCGGACGTTTAGTTTTCTTAAATAGGAAAAGAAAGAGAATGTTGTCATCCCGGTTTTCTTCTATGGATGGTAAGCACCTGGGTGTGGACGGGACTGTGGGCATAGTAACATGGAGGATTAGGACTGAAACAACCAGGGACTTTACACAGATCAACATGTAGAACAGCGGCAGATTGGAGAGGTCAGATAAGCTTGTTGTGTGGAACTGAGCAGAAGCTAAAAATGAAAATTGATTCAATTTTTAAAACATTCTCAAAATAAATATATACTAACATGTTGCCTGAAGAAGCTCACTGCTAGCCTGTTTTTTTTTACTTTCTGCATGGCTATAACTTTAATGTTATGACTACTTTGGCCTTTGAGCTGCATTACTATTGTACTGCACAGCTGCAGGAAACTTGGATGTGCTAACACGCAAAATTTACTGTAAATGACCTGAAACAGAAAGCAGGATATAAGCAGTAAAGACTTCACTTTGAATGAAGCACTTTAAATGTTTCATCTTTAATTGTTCTTTTTCCTGGGAGAAATGATCATACAACATACGACTTTAATGAGTACAACAAAAACAGGCTTGAATGTACTGTGATTTTATATATGTCATAAAATATACATAAAGTTTCATGCCTGTCCCAAATTACATTCTGTTAAATGTCTCTGATACTTTGATAAATCTACTGATAAAGTAGATGAAAATATGTTGAAATTCAACACATGTCCAGCATTTTAAGCGTCTTTGAGCACTACAAACATTTGATATATTATTACTTATTATTAAGCTACGTTCACACGTCAGGTCTCAACGCTCAAGTCTGATTTTTTGCTAAAATACGATTTTTTTTCTCTGTTTTTGGCGTGGTGGTTCATACTGCCGATCAACCGCGACCTCAATCAGACTTCGCTGTGAACGGTTCACATCACGAATGCGCAGAAGAATAACACAGACTTCACACCGTCTACAATAGTAGCAATGGAACTAGACGTCTGTAAATCAGTTTTAAAGTTTATTCAGCAATGAGACAGGGCAGTATTGTCACAAGATCATAAGACAAAGAAAGCTAATTTAAAAAAGCACAACTAATAGCAAGGGCGTTCTTTGGAGCATTTGTTGACTGCAACTTCTGGAGCGAAGTCTGTTTGGATGTGCAGTCAGAGACAAGAGTGGTGGGATTGTGATGTGATGCGCTTCAGTAACACAGACTTCTTTCATAAGTTCATAATTATGATTTTCAGACATTGTTTACTTATGGATTTACCTCGTCTAGCTTCTTCTGGTGTATAATTATGACGCACGTCTAGCATCAACAACAAAGTCGGATAAAAATGCGACCAGGCCATTCTGACTACCATCTCTTCGAAAACAATCGGATACATATCCAAAATAGTACGTGTGGGATATTTTTTAGCTGTGACGTTTGGAATTACACCTTTTATTCTGCTGTGAAAATAGGATTTCTGTGAGACTTCACCTGAAATGTTTAGCTTAAATTTTCATGTAATAAAGGCAAAATTATAGGGAAATTTTGAAACAAAGAAGAAAAAAAATAAACCTCAAGTAAGAATAGAAACGATTCTTGCCAGATTTGTAGGAAAATTAGCATTGTGATAGCCATACTATGTCATTTAGCTTCCCTTTATTGTTTCAAATGTAACTTAAAATTATATCTAAAAGTGCAACTTAGGTAGAGTAAATACCAAAGTATATGTATAATTTCTTTACACGAGTGTGCATATTGGACAATGAGTTTTCCGCTTTTTTTCCAGTAAAATACAAAGACCCTGAGTAAGGCGGCCTTGAAGGATATTCCTAAAACTTGAGCGTTTTTCAATGTGCATTTTAAAAAAAATTTCCAGTAGCAAATATAAACTTGTAGAACAATCTTTCCCATATACCACATTCACACTAGCTCTCAGCCTAAGTTTTATCTTTCAGCTTTAAACCACCAGATTTCCATCGCTCGGTGCTTTGGGTAACGTTATCTCGCAGAGACCTTTGAAAAACGCATAATTAGCTTCAGCCTGTGACAGCCACTCCTTCCTCTTCCTGCCATTTCTTCTCTTTTTTTCCAGTAAATCTGACTGCTATCTTTGGTACACTCAGTGAATCACTTTAGAACAGGTGTGAACACCGGGGCTGGTGTGGTTGTGAAGAGTTGAGAGGTGGGTGGGTATCCGTGGTTTTTGCCTGCAATGTGTAAAGAAAAATGGTCCACGAAATCCCCAAGAGACTTGAAACATAAGATAAGGTTTTTACGGTCACAAAGTGATTCTTTTTTTTTACCAGAAAAAAAAAAAACAGATACAGACATATATGTATAACTTCTTTGTGTGCCCCACCTGGCATGGCATGTAAAACTAAAAATATGCCAAAACCCCCCCAAAAACTAGACGTTATTCATCAACGTTGTTCACCAAAATGAAATGAACTAGTTCTATCAATCAAATAAAACATTGTTTTTAATCAGATTTCTCCCACTCTAAATGTTGTATTTAATCACGATTAATCACCATGCTTAACCTTGTAACACTTGAAATACAAAATTGCACGTTTTCAAAAAATGTGTCATTGTCTCAATCTCGGTTTTCCAAGTTTTCCTATTTAGGAATGCTTAAAATACGTCATTTTGTATCAAATGTAATTTAGAAATTCCAACTACTTACTACCTTAGTTTTACACAAACATCCATTGAAGAGTTTTTTTAAGCGAAATATCCCGTTGCGCACATCAGTTTTATGCTCCTCTTTCATCTGCGCTGTTGACCGCAGTACAAGACCGTGTGACGTGATGCTTTGAACTAAGTAACCCTCCATGCCACAGGGGCCTTTGGGTCAGAATAAATAATGCGAAATGAACTAATTCTGTCATTCAAACTTTATTTTATCAGATTAATCTCACTCTAGCATTGTGATTAATCAAAAGTAATCACTATGCTTATCTTTGTAAGCTTGAATTGTAAAATTGCATGTTTTCAAAAAATAATTTTTTTGATTGTCTCAAACTGAACATCTCAGTTTTCCAGGTTTTTCTATTCAGGAAGGTTTAAAATAAGTCATTTTGTTTGTTTCAAACATAAGAAATGTTTACATATTACTGTGGTTTTATCCTAAACCTCCATCGCTGTTTTTTTAAAGCAAAATTTGCCGTTAAGGACGTCAGTTTGACTCTCCTCGATCATCTTTTCACTTGCATTTGAAGCACTGTTGACCGCAGCACAAGACCGCGTAACGCGCTGCTTTGAACTAAGTAATCCTCTGCTGCAGAGCGGCTTTTAGGTCAGAATAAGTAATGTGATTAATCTGCATTATGTATAATTAACACCTTAAACTTTTTAGATTAATCGCACACGTTAACATTGACAACCCAAATTTCTACTTTTGTCAGTTTCAAGTCGGTTCAAGTTGTGGGGTTTTAGGTCATTAACAGAGGAGTACCAACACTTTTCTCCATGTTTAATGTACAACCCAAATGTTAAAAACAAACCATCTTATCATTTTTCTCCCACTCCACATCTGTGCACTTCTTTGTGCTGGTCTATCAAATAAAATGCACACTGATGTTTTTGTGAACAAAAACGTGAACAAGGTCAATGTGTAATAATGCTGCATTGTAGGCTAGCTTGGTTAGCAGTTCTTTCATTCGTTTATGCTCAGTATCACTCAAAGCCGTCCTGCAGGATGAATATATTCAGTTACAGTAGATCCTGTAACCAGACACACATTGTCTGCAGGCTTCCATGAAGGAATCTGAGTGCTGAAAAAAGAAAGAAAGGAAGAAAGAAAGAAAGAAAGAAAGAAAGAAAGAAAGAAAGAAAGGGACAAAAGCAGAACCAGATCTGAAATGCAAACAGTGACTTTAACCAACAAAAATAACTTTAACCGCACTTTCTTTTAAATCAGCTACAGGAGAAAGCCAATATGCCTCCCTCCGGGCCAGCAGGAAACCTGAAACACAGCAGCGCCGGGCGGATTCAGACAGGCATTAACTATCGGGTTCTTTTCGGAGCGTCAGCCATGTCTCATACCCCGTATGGCATTAGATGATGTCTCATGTTGAGCTGCCTCATTATGTGTACCTTTTTAAAGCCTTTTATCCCTCTGGTCACCAGCGCCAGGCAGACACGCGGGATACTCTCTGGGTATTTCACTAACAGGATGACAGCAACCTTACTCCTTCCCCTCAGGCCCTCTGAGATCATGTATCAAAAGTAAGCAAACATAAGCTGTGTGAACAGCATTTGCATAACCATGCTATTAAAGGTTTTACTTGGCACTTGTGTTTTTGTCAAAGCTGTAGTCATTGTGGAAATTTGTAGCTCTGGCTTGGTTTTGGATTTGATTGGCAAATTCGTACTCCCGTTTCATTTTATTGGGAACACGGATCCAATGGCTCTGGTAACACAAAAAGTAACAAAACAAATTGCACGGCAACAGCTCACTGCATTTAGGCGTCCAAACATGGTGAATGAATTCAAACTTAGTGTCAGAAAGAGGATTTTGTATTGATTGAAAGCAGTAGATCAAATAACCACTCATTACAACCAAGGTAGGCCGAATACCAGATGAACAGAACAACAGCATTAGATGACTATAAGGTGGAACCGTTTCTTTAAAGGTCAACTATGGGGAACTGAACTCGCCCAAATGAGACAATAAAAGATTGGAAAGACGTTACCTGTTCACGAGTCTCCTCCTCTTCCATAAAACTGCGCAAATTGAAATTGCAAAAATAAATTTGCTTCACGAAAGTATCCCAATTTAGAAAAAACTCATGTTTGGGAAAACATTTTGCACTGGGATGAGGTGGGTTTTCAGCTGTATCCGAACAATTTTTACTCAACTTTAGCAACAGTCGAAGGTTACTACTGGCAAAAACGCAGAATATGACAGGAAATACTAGTAGGATGATTTTTTTCCCCTTTATCAGACAACGTGCAGCTGGCTCCACCTGAGCTCTCGCAGTATTGCACAGTTAATAAAAATTTGTGTCATTCTAATGCATTGAATCCACAGCTCTTCTGCTGAATGACTGCAGGTTAAGAACCTGAACTTCCTCTTAGAACCAGTTGAGGTTCATTAAGGTTAGGATGAAGATGTAGGACGGATCACCTGTATGTCCGTACCCCGAGCTACCAGGCAGCTACGTGATGAGAATATGAGGAGTAATCCAAACCCAAAATGTGACTCCATCAAGTTTTTTACTCACTATTGAGACTAACTCGTCGGACACTCCGGCAACCGCTCAGTAGGACTTGCACCACCTGTCCCTCGTCTAGACAGTCCAGCTTGTTGCCAGTCAAATGAAACTGAATTTTATGAAAACCATTCGCTTGTGTGCTGTTTAAGTTTTAATATGAAAACCAGACCATTCATTATGTGTGCAATGATGTCACTTTTCTTGCCTAGCCAGCAAAAAGCCAGATTGTGCTCGTGTGCTGCTTTTTTTTTTTTTAAATAATCCAAAGTAGAACGTGATTATTTTGCAAGATCAGCACCAGAATGTGGAGGATATTAAATGTTGGAATGAATCTTTTTCTTTCCTTTCCTTGTGTTTCTGCAACATTTTGCTGATTTTTTTTTTTTTACCTTTCCTGCATTGCACAGCTAAATAAACCTTCAATCCAATCAATCATTCTCAAGCTGAAGCTGTTAATATTCTGACTCTAAGAAAAAATATATCCTTCTCCGTCTTTTCCATGAAGTGTGTAAGTTAAGCTCCCTGAGAGTTATACCCTCACATGGATTGATCATTGATCGATTTTCGATTGCTATAATTGGCTGTTTGCAATGGAAGTACTTCTGACGATTGTTTGCTGCATATTTATTGCATTTATTGCCTCAGTTATCATAATTAAAAAAGGAAATTCTCAAGCCAAGTAAGGGTATTTTTATGCAGATTCTCACTCGACATGGCATTGCTTTTAGTCACAGTCGTTTTTATACCATATGACTCATGAGGGAGGATCAACTTTTAGCCTTATGACAAACCGTCTTGCAAGGATTAGCTACTATGTGATTAAAGGACACTGAACAGCAAGTAGAACTTGCAAAGAGGTGCAGAGTGAGTTCAAGTTAGGCGTGTTGGACAGTTCAGGAGAGTTGAGGTAGGAGGTGTTGTTGAGGGAAGTCTTCAAAAGAAGCTGTGAAGTTGCAGAACGGGAAGCCCCTTCCACCGGCTTAGGCAAATTATAGTCTTTGCAAATGGAAAACCAAAGACGGCTTTAAGGTGAAGGAGTTGGTACAGAGCGGAGGCTCCCTGTGACCTCAGTAATAACAGTCAAGTCTATAATCTCTCGATAGCTCAAGAAAGAGAAGGAAACACCCTGCAGCAATGCAAACCATGCAGCATCGGCCAAAGCCAGCAAACCAACAAACCCTCGGACCCTTTAAGATATGCCGTGACGAAAGAGGGAGATCAAACCGGGTCGGTGGAAAACAAAATGGAGGGGGGACATTTGGAACGTCACGGCAACCAATGCGTCGGGATCTCGGCGGAGGAGAAGGCCGCAGTTTGAGTGACATGCCTGTGGCGTAGTCAAGGAAGGAATGGACCTCGTCGCCGCAAACGTGACTCATTTTCTGCACACTAATGCGCGCCCCTGAAAATCCCCCCCTCTCCCTCTCTCTCATACACACACGTCTGAAGTCATTAGAGGAGCGTCCGCGTTATCCAAAAATGGAAAACACGGTCTCGCCGAGCTGATTTCACAGCTCGCGGGAATAAATAGCCACATTCAGCTTGGTAAGTCATCGCAGGGAATTTTAGGGAAATTTGGAACGGGAAAACTGTTCGCTTCAATCCAACGGATGATATACGTGCTGTTTTTCCGTCCCCTCCCACCTCCCCACACACATCGGTAAACATTTCAGTACAATTACCGACGCCATCAACCGAAGTACATCTGAGTATATTTATTTATTTTTTGGCACTCAAAGAATTCCTTGTGCGGTCCCGTCCTGTGCCTGCTTGTTCCTTCATGCTCCGCATGCAGGAAATCCAGCATGAGTAAAAAAAAAAAATAAAAAAAATGCTTAGAGGTGATCGGATTAAAGATTCACTGACATTTAGATTTACGGCTTGCTCAAGGGCACGCTGGATCCGCCGAACTGCTTCACGGCTGTAAATCCAGACTTTCATTTCAGCTGAGAGATGTTAGGAACAGCAGGAATGTAACTCAAAGACGACTGCTAGAGTGGAATTTTTGCTGGGAATTTCCCACACTCTGTGTGTGTGTGTGTGTGTGTGTGTGTGTGTGTGTTATGCATTTGCACACAGTGTGTCTCCGGCCCCTGTTGAGTGCATGACTCTGAGTCGGCATAAACAAAAGTGAATGTGTCAGGTGCGCATGTCTCTACGAGGAGGACAACAAATGTGTGTGTGTGTCAGGTGAGACATGCCGAAAAGTTGTTTGTATCCGAGGCTCAGTGCAGACCAGGTATGTACTGTACTCTTCATCAGAAGAAGGAAGGTTATTCCCCTCGTCTCGTAACCACACCCATCATTGGTGTGAAAGATTTGTTGTTTTTTTAAAGCCTTTCAATCAACTTCTTTGGAACCCAAGTGCCAACTGTCCAAAAATAAAACTTGCACCTATGTGGATTTGCAAGAAATACCCCTTCAACTTTTTGCACGTTTGTGTTTTATTGGGATACTGCGTGAATGTGAAGTGGCAGAAACTTGGGTACATTTTTTTAAAAGGTTTTTCAGTCGTCCTGCTAGAAGTTGAACCTTCACTCCTGACTGAAATCTTTTGCAACCTCTTGACAGGTTTTCTGCCCCTTTGTTTACCTCCAGCCATCTTTTCATCAAGTCTGACCAACTTGGTCTGCTGCCAAAAGACAATCCCACAGCATCATCACAACACGGCCAAGTGCTGTGTTTGTTTTCTGCAGCGTTTTGCACACAGGCCAAAGAATTCGATTTTGAACTTGTCCAATCAGAGCACCTTCTTCTACATTTGTGCTTCGTCAGTGCTTCTTAGTCACGACGAATGTTGAGTTGAACGCTGCTCTGTGAGATGTCCAAAGTTCTGTGTTTTGATTAAAATTATAATAATTTGGAGGGATTTTGTCTTGGGCTGTAGTTTCACATTCAACTTTAGACCTGGAGTCTTTAGGAGTGATGAGGAAGTAGAGCTTCTTCTTCATGTCGTGTCTTGGATTATAAAACTAACAACCTATAAGGTGGACATGTCATCCACCGTTGTTGACGTGTTGTTCGGTTGGGCAAACATCTGCATTTTCACAGAAGAGGCATTTTCACCGTCCATATGAATATGAGGGAGAAGTTTTCACTCTGGAACTCATGAAAAAAAAATGAAACAGTTATCTGTGTTTCCATATTGATGTGGGGCACAAAAAATTATTTAAAAAGTTCCCACTCTAGAAAAAACCCCACTACAGTGTGGAAGGGGCCTTACTGACATATAAAGTAAAGTACCTGTATTTAATTTAGGGGTGCCAGAGTAAACGAAACTGAAAGGAAATAATCCCTACTGCGCCGATTTTTACTTGAATTGTTTTCTAACCTAACTCTGCTTTTAACTTCTCATATTTAGACAAATTCAGTTCAAATCAAAAACACTATTGATCCCAAAGGGAAAGTAAATATTGTATCTCAAATTATTAAAAGATTCTTAAAAGACTTGTCGTATTTCAGTCCGGTCTGTGGTGTTTTCTTGGTTTTCACGATGCTGTTTTTTTTTTTTTTTTTCTTTTCTGCAATAAAATATTACAAAAATCTTTGTCTTTCTATTGGTCTAACACATAAAACCCCAACAAAATACACTGAAATGTGTGGTTGTGGAGGAAAAAAGTGAAAAAATTGTAACAGGTTCTGATGTTTTATTGTTTTTTCTTTTTTTTAAAGGCACTGAATAGGAGAAGTGATTTAAAGAAATGAAAATGCAAAGCCCCCAATGCGAAGGATTGCTTCTGCAGATGCTGACCTCCAGTAGCCTGGCTAATTTGAGGCCGCCTCTCTACCTCGTTGTGAAATCCCCCAAACTTTCCCCACGCCAAGTCTCTCCTCCCAGCCGCCCGAACGGAGAGATAATGGTCTTTTCAGGCCTCCTGCCGTCTGCCCCCAGCTCCTGCCGCGGATCCACCGCAGCTGGGCCGACGGGCCGCCTGGCGAGCGCCAGCACACCGTGGGCCGCGTTTCCCGACCTAAGCGCTTTTCCAGGACCGGAGTGCAGTTCGCGAGCGCTCTCGAGAGGGCCAGACGGCGAAGGCCTACGAGCTTTGTGGTCCAGATGTGCGGCGGTAGCAGCCAGCCAGGCGCACATCTGCAATCATTTGAACTTACTGGGGAAATTCCTCGTTCGGTGTGACTCTCCTTGTGTTTTTTCCTCATCTTGGGGGAGTGAACGCTTTACCACCTCCCTTCTGTTCTCCCCTCTAATGGCTGCCTCTCTCTCGCTCTCTCTGTGTGTCTCACGACAAGACAAAAACAGGCCGGGCCTGACTTTGTGTTGAGGAAATTTCAAAAGATGAAAGAACTGAATCTTTCATCTTTTCTATAAATGCGTCGTTCTGCATGCGAGACGCAGACATAACAAGTGGGTTTCTGCGAGGCCGGTGTTTGTTATTACTGTCTTTGAGTCCGTTTCGCCACACATGTCATTAGTGTGACAAAGAAGAAGTAGGAGAAAAACACGCGTGGATTTTTTAGCCTCAAGTGATTCATGAAAGGCTAGCCGGAGACGGGTCACCGCTTGCCCCCAAAAATAAAACCCTTGTTTCTTTTTTTTTTTTTTTTGCAGAGCCGGTGGCTGCGGTATATTTAACAAAAGGCGCTAAAAATACCCATTGTTCTGCTGCTGCGTGGGCTGGCCGCGGGACAACAAAAGCAGGGAGTTTCACCGCCACCAGGATGTCAAGCAAATTTCCTTGTTATTTGCATTTCAAGATTTAGGACGTGATGTTCTGGTGGACGTTGTTCTGAGCGTAGATCCACCTCGGTGCCTGGATTTCACAGGTACACGTGGTTCTTCGCTTTGTCCGGTTTGTACTGGGACAGAATGACATTGGGTATCTCACACACACACACACACACCGCCTGGCCTAACCAAAGCTTTCTGGGAAACCGTGTCCTGTTGTGTTTATGCAGGTGGTTTCTTCCTGGTTCTTTAGATGTGGCTTGTTGGAGGGAACGTCGCTGAAGACTCTCACGCTTGGGTTGTTTTTTTTTTACTTGAACTTTACCTTTTGTAACTCGTCTGGATGTTTTGGAAATGTACAAACCAAACTGCATTTAATTTCAGTTTCATTACTTTAATCATAGATTGAGCTTAGTTTTATGAAAATTCTGTTTATTCTGCCCGTATCATGTGCAAACACCCTCATAAGACACTTACCACTAATGTAAGACTCGTGGGTGTCCAGCTACTGTGATTCTCCTTTGAAGAATAATCCACAGAAAATAATTGAGCTCTTTCTCAGTGTCGAACATTTAATTTTTTTCTTCACTCCCCATCAGCTGTTCTCCAACTCCCCTGACCGGTGTTCTGTCATCATCGAACGTTTGCGCTCTCTCCCCCCATCCAGGGAGCCTTTCACAATAAAACATTTTACATTTCATAACTCCAATTTTCACACTTACACGACTTCCCCCTTACAACAAAAGAAGCGTCCCCGCTTCAAAACATAGTAAATAAAATGGGGTGATTTAGTACAAGACAACAGAACAGCCATTTTCATAAACTAGAATTATAGAATTATACTTTTACAGGAATGAACTATTAACACAGGAAACAAGGAAGAGAAAAATAAATAAATAAATTACAATGCGACTTCAAAAACCATTCTGAACAGGGCATCAGAGTAACCAAAAGTCATAACTTAACAGTGAAGGAGGGGAAAAAAAAATAAAGTAAAATAACTCTTCAGAAGTCAGGGCTATACCTGTCTGGAGGACGAATGGGACGTCCGTACCTAGTTTGTTGCTTCACTGGGGTTGGAACTGCACTGTCTGGTGGGCCTGCTACTACAGTTGGAATATTGCCCTCACTTTGGCCTCTAGATTGAGTAACATGTGCCATGTCAGGTGTTGCCATACTACTATACTCAAATGTCCAAGGCCTAGAGCCTGAGAGGGCGGTTAGAGAGGGGGGCCCAGTACATGGTGGAGTATCTGTCACAGAAGACCTGGGTACAGGGGACCTATACGGCTTCAGACGGTTGTAGTGAACAACTTTGGGTTTAGCTCTGGGATCAAGTTGATCTAACACCTCATAGTCAACACCCATGTCGGCCTCAAAATCCAGCCGTTTTAAAACTTTGAAAGGACCAGTCCATCTAGGAGCCAACTTATGTCTAGATAACGAGGGGATATCAACCCACACTAGATCCCCAGGATCATAAGCTTCATGTCTCATTTGCCTGTCATAATAGTGCTTCTGTTGTATGGCTGTAGCAGCCATGTTAGCAGCTGCAGTGTCAAAAGCAGAACACAGTTTGTTTAGGAGACTAGCAGCATACTCATTAGATGCACATGTAGGTGTTTGCTCATTGTTAGTGGGAGCACTAAGGAAAAGATCGGCGGGTAAACGAGCCTCCCTACCATGAACCAAAAAGAATGGGGTGAAATTTGTAGTGGAGTGTACACAAGTGTTGTATGCAAACTCAACCTGTTTCATGTGTTCATCCCACTCACCCCCTTTTGAGTAAAGGTACTTGGCTAACTGGTCTTTTATTGATCTATTAGCCCGTTCCACCATTCCATTTGACATTGAATGATATGGAGATGTCCTTGTTTTGTGTACACCCATACTCAAATACAGACATTTAATAAGGTCTGAGTCAAACTGGCGTCCTTGGTCAGTGTGTAGGCTGTGGGGAACACCATGGCGACAAATGTAGTCCTCAAACAAACACTTGGCTACAGTAACGGCTTTCTGATCAGGAAGTGCATACAGGTTAATGTACTTCGTGAAATAGTCCATTACAACAAGCATGTATCTGTTTCCATAAGTAGTGAGGGGCAATTCAGTGAAATCCATCGCTATTTTTTCAAATGGTTTTGAGACAACAACATGTTTCAAAGGGGCCTGCTGATGGGGCGTTGGCGGCCGCCGTGCTTCGCACACCACACATTCTAAACACCACTCAGTTATGTCCCGAGACATGTAAGGCCAGTAGCACCTAGCTTGAGCACACTGTAAAGTCTTTACTGCATCAAAATGTCCAGCAAGAGAATGACCATGTAGTGCCCTGAACACTTCTTTTTGCAGACCACTTGGAACAACAATCTGCACAACAGGATCGCCAGGGGGATGCCGAACCTGCCGACAGAGAAGAGAGTCACTAACAATTAGTTTTGGAAACTCCCTCCAAAAGTGTCTATGCTCTGCAGAGCACTTCTTTATCTTTGCAAAGGGAGGCCTGTTATTTGTAAGAACCCATTCCAGAACAGTTTTTAACACAGGATCGTTGTTCTGGGCCTGTCTAAGATAGTCAGTGTCTCTGTTCAGGAAAGAGAGGTCAATAGGGTGATCTTGAGCCACCTGGTGGACCGATGCAGTAAAATCCACAGAATTTGCAGTCACTGTTGGAACAAGAGGAAAGTTTGAGGGATTTGAAACAGTAGAGCAGTCAACTGCAGGGGATGGTCGGCGTGACATTGAATCAGCATTTGCATGTTTGTGTCCTTGTCTGTGTTCAACAACCCAGTCATATGGATCTATTTCAAGGGCCCACCTGGCTCTACGTCCAGTTGGGTCACAGTCCAAAGCCATTTTCCTCAGACTAAGAAGAGGTTTGTGGTCAGTGATGATCCGAAAGCGATGTCCAGTTATATATTGGCGAAAATGCCTAATGGACCAGACAATAGCCCATAGCTCTCTGTCATAGGTGGACCAACATTTTTCTCTTTTAGTGAGGACATGACTACCATAGGCAATGACATTTTCCATATTCATGTCATTTGTCTGCGATAATACACAACCAATGGCCACATTTGAAGCATCTGTAAAAAGCAGAAATTCACGTGAAAAGTCTGGATAAGAGAGAACGGGAGCACTGCTTAGAGCATATCGCAACACATCAAAGGCACTCTGTTCAGTTTCTGTCCAACAAAATAGTTTCCCTTTTTGGGTGAGTGCATGAAGTGGCTGAGAGAGCTTGGCATATTGATAGATAAACCGTCTGTAGTATGAGCACAAACCTAAAAAGGCTCTCACTTCTGTGGGGCTGTTTGGGGTGGGCCACTGCTTTACTTTTTCCACATTTTTGGAATCGGGCCTAAGGCCTCCAGCAGATACAACATGCCCAAGAAAAACTACTTCTTTTTGCGCAAAGTGGCATTTGGAGGGTTTCAGTTTCAGATTGGCTGCTCTGAAGCGGTCAAAGACTTCTCTTAGGTGTTCCAAATGAGTAGAGAAGTTAGCACTGTATACAATTACATCATCAAGGTAAACAAGGCAGGTTTTCCATGACAGACCTTGTAAAACCAACTGCATCAGATACTGAAACGTAGGTGGAGCATTTACCAGTCCCATTGGCATGACATTAAACTGGTAGAGAGCTCTACCTGTGGTGAAAGCTGTTTTCATTTTGTCTTGTTCGTCAAGCTGCACTTGCCAATAACCTGATGAAAGGTCCATGGTGCTGAAAACTGAAGAGCCTCTGAGCGCATCCAGTGTGTCATCAGTACGTGGCAAAGGATGAGCATCTTTAGTGGTGACGGCATTTAAACCCCTATAATCTACACAAAACCGCCATGAACCGTCCTTTTTTCTCACCATCACCACAGGGGCAGCCCATGGGCTATGACTGACTTCAATAAGTCCCTTATCCAACATTTCATTCACCTGTGATTCGATGATCTCCTGCATTTGTGGTGAGGTGCGGTAAGCTCGTTTACGAACAGGGGTTGCAGTGCTGGTATCAATTTTGTGCTTTACAATGTCTGTCCGTCCAAAATCATTGGGGTTTTTACTAAAAATGTCCATGTACTTTAGCAAAAGATCATTAAGTTGAGACTTTTCCACAGGAGATAAGTGTTCCTCATTCAGATCAAATGGCACTTGGAGCTGTTGATTGAATTGATTTGAGTTGGTGGTTTGGTCCATGTCAACACGACATATAGGGGTTGGCTGAATAGGAGTACTGTTCACGATGACGTCCTCTTTAAAGACAGGGAAAAACTGGCCTACTTTCATCCCAGGTTGTAAAGTAACAGGTCCATTGGTTGGGTTCAGAAGACGGACAACAGCAAAACCATTTCTTGCTGTGGATAGAGTACGGGCCACTGAAATGCCAACCAAGTCCAACTGGTAAGGCTCAAGGCAGCCATCATAGACATCAGGAATGTCCACAGTTACTGTTGGAGGTGTTAATGACACTTTACAGTTGACCTCACAATGTGGTGGAACCACTGTACATGCTGTTATACATGCTGTACAGTTTAAGGGAGCCAACTGGGTTTGTCTGAGGAGAGGAATCTCTGCTCCATATAAATTGCAGATTCCCTGACCAAAATCCAGAACTGCATTATGGAGTTGTAGAAAGTCCACACCAAGAAGAGTGCTTTCACTAACATTCCTCATCACCTGCACATCATGGTGTAAGGTATGTGAGCCCATCTTAAGAGTCACTTCAATGGTGCCCAACGTGTCTAAACTGTGGCCCGTCACAGCTTTTGATAAGATAAAGTTTTTTTTCAAGGGTCTTTTAGCCAGTGCAGGAATAGTCATTCGGGTTTTTTCACTTATAAATGAAATGTGGGAACCTGAATCCAACATAATGTGTGTGTCAGACCCCTCTAAGATCCCGTTAATATACGAGGTAAAAGGTGTTTCACGTACTGGTGCCATCATTGTGCTAGGTTCTGAAAGTTCTAGCAAGGTAGGTGGGGAACCACCAGGTGGCTGTGACACACCATTTTCAGCTCCAGCAATTCTACCGTCATTTTGGGCTTTACTTGAGTGAGCTGATGAGCGCCCCTCCTCAACAGCTAGTGTTCGTTTCCCTGGTAGTATGAGCCATCAGTTGAGTAGCCTGGATGGTTGTGATCGGAATGGTAGTCAGCTGGTTGGCGATGATACATAGGTGGAGGTGTCATTAATTTTTGGTCCTGAAATGAGACATGTTTTCGTTGAGGGCTTTGGCTTCTCTGCCTCCATTCATATTGGTGTCTCCCAGGTGATTGGCGACGTCCTCTATTGTCCTCACTGTAGAAGCCACTGGACCGTGAATATTTTCCATTGCTGGCCCTGAAAGAAGGGGAACCAGATCTATACCCCCTGCTGTATAGATTCTCATTTGGACTGCGCCCAGATCGGTGTCCGTACTCAGGGGAAGGCTGGCGAAACTGTCTTGTTGGTGAACGAGAATCTCTATTATCCAACTTCAACTTTAGTGTCCCTAGTTCTTTACTGAGATCCTTTACAGTACTAGTGAGGTCTTGTATGGCAGTTTTAAGATACGCTTGCTCGCTGGAAACAGTATTAACAGAAGATGCGTTTACATCTTGTGCTGCAGCACCTGGCAATACTGGTGATATTAAACGAGCAGCCTGACGAGCTCGCTCTGCTCGTGCTGCAACCTCAAAAGCCTCCTGAAACGTCTTCACCCCACTCTCGTGGCACTTGATCTGTAGCTCCTGATCCAAACCAGCAATGAAACGGGACATTTTCATGTACTCACTCGCATTTTTCTCAAAATCAGGGAATGCCTCCTTCACTAGACGACATATATCTGCAGCATAGACTTCCATCCCTTCATTTGGCAGGCGATGACGTGCATTGGGAAAAGTCTGAAAAGAGGCAATGATATCCTTCTGCCCGAACGCGTCCTGGAGATGCTTTTTGGTAGCCTCAAATGAACTTTGTGTCTCCTTTGGTAAATTGTCCCACACTATAAAAAGCTCAGGCGGCAACAGGGTGGGTAATTCCAGAGCCAGATTAGCGTCCAAATCCACGGTACTGTCTTTGTAACGAGCCTGCTGAATAACCTCATAGCGTCGAGCCCACAGTGTAAACGACTCACGGCCGTTGTTGCAGAAGGGCGGAGGGAGTGGGATTCCCCTCATCGAAACAACCGGAAAACGTGGGCTGTCCTCAGCCCCGCGCTGAAGCTCCCGGCTGGATGTGGCTGGCCTGTCGTCCTCTGACATGGTGAATGAAACTTTATAATCCGAGCGAAAACGCCTATATAACACTGATAGCTAAAAGAAAAAACGGAAAGCAACCGCCGACACTGTACTTAAGTAACGGCTAGCTCACGCATGGAAAATAAAATCCGACAATCCGTGAGAAGAGTCCCAAACTCGACACCGCTGCCACCAGTGTAAGACTCGTGGGTGTCCAGCTACTGTGATTCTCCTTTGAAGAATAATCCACAGAAAATAATTGAGCTCTTTCTCAGTGTCGAACATTTAATTTTTTTCTTCACTCCCCATCAGCTGTTCTCCAACTCCCCTGACCGGTGTTCTGTCGTCATCGAACGTTTGCGCTCTCTCCCCCCATCCAGGGAGCCTTTCACAATAAAACATTTTACATTTCATAACTCCAATTTTCACACTTACACTAATTTAACTTACTCTAAAGTCTTTGTCTTTGACTATTTGTAATTTATTTCACCTCAAAACCAACCTGAACGAAAAGGAAGAGATAAAGTGAGACCATGTCTAAAATTTTGCTGAGATTTCAGAAGGTTAAGTGGGTTAAAAAATAAAAAATACATTTTTAATCCCATTTTGAGCCAGACGGTAAAAACATTCCTCCTTTACCATATATAGAAAATGACGTTGCAGGAAGGTGAAACGTTTCCTTTGCTGGCACAATGAGATAATGTGGACGGGTCTTCGTTTTGTTGGAAATATGCCAAAACGTTGCATTGCGTCGCCTTTGATTCCACTCTCGAGTTCAGATTTAGCTCTAAAATCACAAATGTTAAAAAGATTAAGTTCATCTACGATCTTCATCAAACGAACTTTAAGAAAGCAAGAGACACGGGGTGATTTAACACAGAGCGTGTGGCACATTAGTATGTCAAAAATAATACTGATAAAAAGTTTTGAAACGTTAAGACACTACTGACAATGAATTTCTGTACTAGATGTCTACAAAGCGTTCATCTCATCTTACATATTATCCAATTTTTACTACAAATGGCGCGACTCACCAATGTGGGTCACCCAGGTGTTCGGCTGCTCTGCCTGCTGCTGAGCGTCGCGTGTCCAGAAGTGTGATTTGTATCACTGATCTGCACACAATAACCTTATTTTCAAATTTATTGGTATTTATTAATACTTTTATTGACCAAACAGCAGAGAAAATAATAAAACTAACAACCCCGACGACGGTTAAGGACAATTTTGGGGGGATTTTAAACATTATTGATTGGAATTTATTGTGACACGGATAAATCAAAAGAAATACAGGTAAAATGTAATTGTATTTATATAGCACATTTTCAGCAACAAGGCAATACGAAGTGCTTTAAGAAATAAATAAATAAGAAATGTATCCTGATTAATGATCAACAATACAATAAATGCCCCAAACCAATTTAGAGCCAAATGTGGCTATGAAATCATGAATCATTTAAAATGCAGGCCAAGATTGTACAATTTTAATTTGGAGGATATTTGGGGGGAAAAAAACAAAAAAAAAAAAAAAAAAACCCTTTCAGTTCACATTTTTGCACTACGTTGTGTTGGTCACACATAAAATCCCTATAAAATACCTTCATGTTTGTGGTTGTGCCTTAGCAACAGAAAAAACCCCTCTTTTTTTAGGCTCTTTATTGTAGTAATTTTAATAACCTCAGTCAGATTTACTCGTGATTGTAGCAGGGGGGCGGTTTCCTCTCTCTCTTTTTTTATTTCCTTTTTCTTTCAACCCCCTGGTTACATCCAGCTGAGTATCAGATATGAGAAGAGTGACAGACACATGGGAGGGAGGGGCGGCTGTTACTCTTTACCCAGGAAAGTACCTAAAGTGTACTTTTAGGCCCAGTGTCCTTTGCAGCGCCACACTCCGCCCATGCACACACATTATTCTGCAGAGGATGTTTCACTACTGTTTTTTGCCCTGACCAGTGGTTACATAAGCCATTCTGAAAAAACACAGAGCGGGCCTCCACCCTGCAGAACAAAATAAAATAATAATAAAAAAAAAACATCCAGTGACTGGTCAGATTCTTCCCAGACAATTAATCCGACATGTTGCTACCGTCTCCACGTTTTCTAGTTAAATGGCGTCCGGATTGTTTCAAATGTTTTTTTGTTTTTTGTTGCTGCGTAATGATGACTTCTTAACGCGGGAGATTAAGACGCGAGTTCACACCCTGGATTTAAACTAAGCTCCTTCACCCAGTTGAGAGACACCAAAAAAAACAAACACAGAGAAGTCCATCTGATCAGCAGCTGCGATTATTATTGCAGGACCTTTGTTCCTCTTTCCACTGCATCAGTTTGGCTTCTCTTTCAGTCAGGCTTTTTTTTTTTTTATGATTTCTTTAGTGGTAAGTTTGCATCCCTTTTTGATAATGCATTTGCATATTCCATTCATGCTGTTCACACATACAGTTTTTTTTTCTGTTTAGATTTTTATTATTCTTCATTTCCAAGAAAGCAGTTCTGACGTTTTGTGAAAAAACAGAGGCTTTGATCCAAACAATATGAGTGTCAAGTTAAGTTCAAAAATATGATTTGACTTTTTTTTTATTTATTTATTTTTTTTAATCGCACAACTTATTTTAGCACCTGTACCTGACAAAACCTAAAGATTCAAGTAAGGCTGCACAGCGAAGCAGTGGTTGGTTATGTTTGAATATGTGTTTATTTTACAAATTACAGCAAAAATCTTTCTTTTGTTTTGTGAATTTTTTTCACATTTAAAAAAAAATCCATATTAATTTTACTTCTGTTTTTAAAAAAATTCCCAACTTCATGAAAATAAAGGACGTATAACGTATTGTTTCCAGTTATATAACAAAAATTAGCTCATTGGTGTGATTTTCCCACTTTAGGTATGATTTATGATATGATTTTGGCTTTTGCGCAGTATTTTTTATTTTGGTGAAACGTTTGATAACATGGTAAAAAAGAAAACCTGAAACATTTTAAGTATATATGTGTAATATTTTATTTTTTATTTAAAGTACCTATTCTGTCCTGCTAAATGATGATTTCATGACACAGAAAAGCTTTTCTTTTTCCTAAGTTCTGCTCATCACAGTGACTCCAGAATAAGAAGCTGATATTAGCGGGTGAATTATTCAGGCTGTCTGTTTCACCAGACGTGCCACGGCTTGCCAACTGTCACTGGAGCCTTCTCAGTTTTCACACTGACTGTTTCTGCTGCGTTTTTCATTACTGGCAATATCTCCAAACTGTTAAATTTAATGTTTTTTATCGAAGCGTTGGAAAACCGTAGCGTCCTGCTTTTAGCTAGCTGCCCTTCGGCGCACCACAAATTTCCAGAAAGAGGCAGCTGTTGCACTTTTTTCTGGCATCATGTGCAAAACCAACAGTTAAGTGGAAATGTAAACTGCAACTTTTTCAAACTTCCCTATTCTTTGATCCATGCCAGTTTCCGTAAGGTGACTTCATACCGTTTGACAGAAGTGATGTCATCTGTACCTGCCCACCAGAGCCAGAGTGATAATAAAAATTGTGGCCAAAACATGGTGCAAAACAAAAACAGGCAGCATATAAAGGAAACTGGAAGCAACGGGTGGAGGAGGGGCAACACTGCATTGCACCATGCAACAGGAGAAAATAATGGTACTTTTTGTTTACCTTGTTAATCGAAACTGCAAGAATGCTATGGAGAACTTTGTTTTGGTGTCATAGTTCAAAACTAATTATTCTAAATGATTAATCAGATCAAAAAAGTGGCACATTCTACAGATTTTAACCACTTCAGCCTCTTTTCTATAAAAATACATTAAAATATATTAAAACAAATAATGAAATTCCTTTTCTTAAATTAAGGAAGTAAACATTTTATTGCCTAAAATGCAACAACGTAGCATTCTTTGAATGAATTTGAACCGGATGAAGCAACAACTACACCACTAGAGGAGTTTTTTGTAAAATATATTTTACAGACAAAGATGTTTTCATCTTAAGCAAATGCTTTTTTTCTTAGTCTGTATGCTCCTGTTAACGATTAACCGATTTCTAAGTTAGTTGGCAATAATTTCTTTAATCGATTCATCACGATTAATTCGATTAATTGTTTCAGCCCCACAAGATTTAGGACATTTAACTTCCTTTTGGGATAAGTTAAGTTTTATTTTTTTATTGAAATGAATTGGAAAGAGGTTCAAATTGGGACTTTAGTAAACTGCAAGCTTGCATTAATCAAGACAAGGACACAGGAAGTTTAGTTACTGTGTAAAGTTTTTTTGCACCACCCAGAGATAGAAGGCAACGTCGAGCCGGACCAGCAGCAACCAGAAGGAAGGTGGCAATGAAAAGACATGAGCTACAAAGAAAGGCTGCATGAAGGTCAGGCCTTTTCATGTGCAAATGGATTCAAAGATAATTGCAGAAACTTTTTAATAAGAAAAAGGGCGAATGCGTCGTCAAGAAAAGACTTATTTGTGCTTTCAAAACTGCCCTTTGATCTTTTTATGTTTTGGTAGCTTAACAAATGAAAATGAAAGGCTGAGTTCAAAGTAGAAAGCAACTCTGCACAAATTAGCACGAGGAAGCTAATGTCCAACAACTTGTCTTCCACCCTCACTTATCTACTTTTTTTCCCCTAAAGCTCTCGTTTTTGAACCAGCATCAGTAGAAATGTGCACATCTGGTTCAGCTGGAGGATCATAGGTCATGTTGTCTCAGCGCTGCAGTCGCCGTGTGGCAGCCACCTGTAGCGTCAAGCTAGCATCTGAGATAGGAGGCGGTGAGTGCCAGGGACTTTCCACCGCACACACTGCGAGGATGTGCATGTGTGTGTGGTGCGCGTACATGCACTTGAGAGCACACAGCTTCTTTTTTTATCTTCTCGCTCTGTGATACATGTGTGTTTACATGTGAGCATACAGTAAGCACAAAATGAACTGAAACGGGGAAGCAGAGGCCACTCTGCAATCGCGTGCATCGGAAGCTTTACATGCATGTAAAAACAAACAAACAGCAACTATTGAAGGACAACAGTGTAACATCATGCACAGAGAAATTAGAGGCCCAATGCAAACCTAAAATAAAAGAATCCTGTGGCATATTTGGAGATTTTCCTACTTAATCTTACCTTTCATTAGATACTTTATGGGGGTTTTTTTGCAGTGTTTTGCAAAATTATTCCCACTTCTTCCCTTATGACCACAAACCAAAATAGATTTTATCGATGGCTCATGTGTTGGACTAAAATAAAACAGAGTACAATTGAGAAGATTTATCAGACAGAAGTAGAAAATCATTGATTTGTGTTGATCTATAAATAGCATCTCAGTCGCAGCTTGTCGACTTCTCAGAACTGATAAAGAGTTTCTGAAAGGAGCTGGAGATCCAGGGGAGTTTCTCGGCCATAAATCCCAGATTTCCTCATTATGATCCTTTTGCCCACTTCCTTATCACTTCTGCCTTGTGACACCTTGTCACGTTGGGAAACACGCTGATTGGACTCTGGAGTGTTGGAAGAAGTTTGTGGGATGTTTTCACCACGCTCTTATTCCTGACCCAGTTGTTTTGATGGTAAACAACACCATCCCTGTACTTTATGCAGAATTTCACTTTGTTCTCTGGTGGTTTTCTTGGAGAGTATCAAGTTGAGAAATCATCATGTCTGCAGATGTACGCACGCGAACCGCTGCGTACATCTGCAGGCAACTTCCTAAGACAACTTTGAGGATGTTTGATGCAATTTTATCGCAAAGCGGCCAAGGTTCCCTCTCTGCAACAACCATTGCTAATGAGTTCAAGCACA
Organism: Poecilia mexicana; assembly: GCF_051168715.1. NCBI lineage: Eukaryota > Metazoa > Chordata > Actinopteri > Cyprinodontiformes > Poeciliidae > Poecilia > Poecilia mexicana. Next base: position 5,482,517 of record NW_028263390.1, on the reverse strand, counting down.
TTCATAAAAACACAAAAAATACATTTACCAAAGGTGCATTTGCACTTTTGCAATGACATTTGGTGCACCTGAAATCCAGAAACTGATGCTGCAATGCCAGGACCTGCACTGGACACAACCGGTGGAACCTCATTTTAGTTCCACACCCTGATGTTAGAGAGAGTGAGGAGCCTCTGTGCAGAGACTCTGTGTGTTTAAGCCCACAAAGGAAGCGCAGACTAAAAGGGGGTGAGACTGAGCCCAGGCAGCGCTGGTGCTGGAAATCCCCTTCCCTCAGCCTCAGCTAGTATGCGTCGTCTTAGGCACTCTCAGCCTAGCCGAGGCCCACATCAAAGGGGCTGCTGCTGTTCTCATCAACCCACCCCGCTCCAACCCACCACCCATCTTCTTCTATCTGCTTCTTTAACCCCCTCTGACTTCTTTTTCCATTAATACACGCTCCGTCTCTCACACTCTGGCAGCTGTTTCTTAAAGAGCCGCTGACCCTCGGTGACCTTTGGGGTCCCTCCCACACACCCCAACCAGGTGGGTGCAGAACAGTCCCTGCAGGGCAGAATGTCCAAAAGTGAGGTCTGAGTTACTCCACACTGCAAAAACTTTCAATTTTAACAAGTATTTCTGGCCTATCTTCTAGTGGAAATATCTTGGTACACTCGAAATAAGACAAAACTAGCTGATAAGTAAATTTTCAGCACGATGTATTAGCTTGTTTTAAGTCAATAATCCTTAATATTGATAAAGATGTACTAGTTCCACTGGCAGATTATTCCAATTATAAGACATTTTCGCCAAGTTACTCTATTTAGTCATTAGCGATCATCAGGCAACTTCCTAAGACAACTGGTTGCACTCAGAGAAAAGTTTAGCTTCCTGCACCTTTCAGGTTTTTATTTGTAAAAACTATTTTGAATCATGTATAATATTCTTTCTGCATCACAGTTGTATAGCAACTAGTTTGTGTTTGTCTTTCTCATTAAATTCCAGTAAAATATATTTGTGTTTGTGGTTGTGACAAGTTATGCAAAAGCTCAAGGGCTGTGGATACTTTTGCAAGCCACTGTATAAGTGAGACAATCTGCCAGTGGAACTAGTACTTTTTCATCAACGTTAAGGAATATTGACTTAAAACAAGCTCCTTTATCTTACTGAAAAGTTACTTGTAAGTTAAATTTGTCTTATTTCAAGTGCACTGGGACATTTGCACTAGAAACTAGACCAAAAATACTTCAGTAAGGTTTTGTGCTTTTGCAGCTTAGAGTGAGTAAATTTATCGAAGCCCCCCTCTGTTATCATTCACAGATCAGATGAAGCAGCACATATGGTAGTCAGGTGGGCTGGAGAACATTTTTAGAGCTTGTGGTTAGACCTCTGTAAAACCTCTGACTAAATCTGAAGTGAAAACGTTGCTTCACTTAACACCCCTTAATCCCAGCCCCCACGATTCAAAACCAACAAAAATGTCAGGTATGCACCAAGCAGCAGAGAACTCGAGTGCGACACGTGGACACTCTGAAGGCGGACGGGGGTGCAGGGGACGATAAAAACGACCCCTTCTAATGCATGCAGATGCAGATGCATCTGCATGCACATGTAGCCGTGTGATCGTGGATGCGCGTGCCTGCATTCATAGCTCCGTGACGGACCGGAGGACTCACAAGGAATGGCATTGTGAATCCTCAGACTCCGGATTTTCCCTTGTAGTCAGGGATTGTCCGATGACTGCCGTGTGTCTCACACTTCCTGGATGCTGCACCAGTTGGTCAATCAGTTTCCTTTCTGGTGTTCCACTTTGTGGGGTGAGATATACAGACCACCAAGGGGTTTCTCCTGCTCCAGGGGAACCTTTTTTGTCTTTGTACTTGAAGTGGAAGGAAATAGCTCAGAGGTTTCCAGGGCTGTCTAAATCAGGGGTGTCCAAAATGCGGCCGTTTGACTTTGGTGTTTTCCGTAGACTCGGTTAGGTTGGAGACCAAAATTGCAACATTTGTTACATTTTCAGCTGCTGAGGTTCTCTTTCACACTACGTTGTGTCAAACAATTCAAACCCCTCCTCATCTGTGCTGGTGCTGCACCAAGAACCACTGAGACAAAACAACATGAAAACCTCTGAAGACGACACTGAGAGCTACTTCCTTCTTCACAAAATGTAGACAAAAATGGAGTGGCGTCAGATTTGACATTTTAGAGGTTGTATTCTCTTTTGTCGTTGGTGAAAGACCACAAGCCATTTCTTCCATTAGTGCCAGAATCTCGAGTTTGTTTTGGTTGCAGTTACCCAAAATACCCTGCACTATAATACGCTTGGTGCTTTTAATTAGAGCAAATTTCTAACAAATTAAAATTTTCTACAAGGGAAAATATTAAGTACAACACAAAGTACCTTCCTTTGAATAACCACGATTTTTGCTTTCTCTTTAATTTCTCTGTAAATAGGACAATATTTATCAGCTGACTTAGAAACAGATGTTAGAGAACCCAAATCTGTTTTTTAAAGCAAACATTTTTTAGGGACAGTGGCCCAAATCCTATTCTTATTGCTGAGAAGAGGCAGAATATTTTTCTTTTTCATCTGAGCCTAAAATAATTTGCAAACTGAATGTCTTCTTTTAAATAATGTCAAAAACTTAAGTTTTGGATCTAGAATGATCCCTTTCCTGCAGAAAAAAAGAGATTTATTTATGTGTTTAATTGTATGCTTAGTTTACTGATGAGCAGTGAAAAAACTGCTATAATTTTTTGTAGTATATTACTATATGTGTGTATTTACACACAGGACACCTTGCTTGAAGTGAAGCACGCGGGACGGTGGTGAGTTTTCCTATCTAAGACAATACTGCCCTCTTGTGGGCTGGTTGCGGTACTTGCCTCTTTTACAACTCGCTGTGAAATCTTGCTTTGCTGAATCTGAGGAACTTAATAAAGATCTGACAGCATAAAACTATGGCTGGTTTGATTCTGTATCGCTGAATAATTGTATTAGATTAGACTAAAACAATCGATTAACTTGGACTAAACTGGATTTAAAATTTTATGTGGATTCTACCCTGTTATAAATATTGCCTTTTTTTAAACACGGTTTTAGACCTTTATTTTACTAGTAAAATACCTTTTGAGAAAGGCAGCACCACACGTCATAGAGGACATGACAGAAAGCATAAGACATGACCTAATAAGTACCAGCACGATACATATGATGCAACATTCAACGTTAATTTTGTACAATTTTCTTCACATAATTTTCATAAAAACGGAACAGAATACTAAAAAAAAATTTTGCTTTGCATTCAGTGTACTGAAAAATAATCCATGGCTTTGTGATATAGAATTTAAAATCCAGAAATGCTAGCTTAGGGCTCACACTAAGCATTGCAAAAAGGATGAAAGGAAAAAAAAAAGATTTCAGAAGGGCATTTTTTGGTCCAGTGGAAAAAAGAGCAGGTGCATTAGCACCATCTAGTGTCTAACGGGACACGTCTCTGAATTTATTTACTAAATATGTGACTTCTGAAAACTACAAGTCAAGTTTTATCCTGGTAATTTTATAATTTTAGTCTAATATTTTTATGACTTTATTTCCTTAATTCTCTGTCATAGAAGGCAGTCAATTCCTATGAATTTTATTTGGGTGTATGAGAGCAACAGGGGGCTAAGACAATTTCTGCATCTTCCTTTTTCTATTGAGACTCCCTCAAAAAACACAAAAATAGAGTTTATTAACTTTCAAATACCAGATCTTAGATTGAGACCGCAGTGGCGGTGCCTCAGATTGTGAGAGTGGAAATAGAATAAATGTGTTCATAACTCAAAAGTAATGAAACACAAAAACCAAGCAAACATGAAGGATTGCATTAACAAAACCATGGATGATGTGTGTTGTTCACAGATTTCACTGCTGCTCATAAACAAAAACAGAAATCTACAACATCCAGCTTAGAAGCTTGTCTTATTTCAAGTCTACTATTTTCAGTAGAAAGTAGACCAGAAATACTCGGTAAGATTTGGTCTCTTTGAAGTGTTTATTTTCTGGAGAAGAAATGCAAAAATGGCATCACGTTTTTAAGTCTTATTGGATAAATGTCTAAGATCAGTCATAGCTGATTATCTATGAGGAATGTTTCTGCCATCTGTTCATTTGCGGGCTGTTACCATGAAGACAGGTGAGAAAGGCATATTTATTGAATATGACTATATATAGCGAGAAGATTTTGGAGAAGCAGAAAGTTGGATTCTGTATGCAGTCAACCTAGAACAGTTGTTCACATAACTAAATCAAACATGGAAAGACTTTAGCCAGTCCTTGAAGGAAAGGTTGGGGCATCATTGGAGGGATGAAGAGGGAGATCTCTGCAGGGATACTAATTTTAATATCTCATACGTTTTACTCGAGACTCAAAAAGATGGAATCAGTCCTTAGTAGAAGTTGAAAAGTTAGCAAACCAGTGGGATTTGCCAGTGGTTGAGGCGCTAACCGCTAGAAGCAACACGAATCAATAATGTGGTTCTCTCTAGTTTACGTGTTTGAACAATGAAGGAAACAAGTGAAGACTGTACAGGAGTGTTTATGATGTGAATTCTAATTTTAAGGATATGTAATTTTTTTCCTACCCTCAACATGGAAAAATATTCTACTACTACAGAACACATCATTGTGTCTGTACCAGAAAACGAATTTAATTTTTTTTTAAAAAGAGAGAGAAAGAGAGAGAGAGAGTTCTTCCTAGAAGCCAGCTCGGCTTTCAAAGCCAGTACTGTACCTATTGTTTGACCGTGACTCACTGCAGAATGGAGTTAAAGCATCACTGCATGTCCACAGCGGTGAGGTTAGGACTGCTGAGGAGGTCGTTCTGGCACACAGAAACCCACGCTGCCCTCAGAATGGATTCATTGTACAGCAGGCGGACAGGGTCCCTGACCTCAGGGCAGTCTGCACACACAGTGACACAGCCGCTTTTGTTACCACTGACAAAGCAAGCCCTCACATCAATCATACTGCATAGCAGCACTAAGTCTTTGAACAAGCACGCAAGCAATCATGGCTGAGACGAGTGACATTGGTAAAATAAAGCCCATGTCTCCATGTGAACAGGGTATCTGTAGGTTTTCAGTAAATTGAATTTAAGACCATATAAACGCTGCCTTGCATGGATTTTAAGAAAAATCAAATACAATCAAGCAAAAGAAAAACTGAAATTTCTGGGACCTTTGTGCTTCTCTCACACTACATACCACTCTTTTACAGCCTACAGCTCAATAGTGTTAAGCTAAAGTTTAGTTGTTTTTTTGCACATAATGCACCCTCGCTTCGTATGGGTTAGTGGCGTAAACAAACGTCGGTCCGTCAACCGGTGATAAAATTTGCACTTACCTATGACAGACGCAGAAAAGCTAGCTGGTTAGCTAGCTAGCACGAATATATTAGCAGCTAGTTTGCGGTAGCTTTGACCGCTTCGAGTAACAGAACGCAATGAAGATGTCTGCATAAAATAATCCTGCCACAACAATATTTACGATATTCATTTAACCTCAGATATTGCAAAATTATGCCCAGAGCTGATGAAATTCTGTCAGAATTGGAAATTTAGCAAAATAATACATTTTTGAAGCGGTAGCTTTAAGTGTTAAGTCAATGGTTGTAAATTGGTTTCAGGACGCTCAGGGTGAATGGCTAATGTAATATGGAACATGTTGAATGTAATTTAAAGTTATGACCTGCCCAGATAGAAAGTAGGTCTAAGCTAAATCTGATGTAAAGAATCTGCATTTGTAAAGATTAGTGTGTTCAGACACTGTCCCTGAGAAATAAATACAAACATTAAGGATTACTTAATTTTTTTTCTAAATTTAAGACATTTTAAGTTTTTAATTTTAGACACATTGAGATGTGCAGACAACTGTCAAAACTTAAAAAAAAGAGTCATGGGTAAAGAAAAGAGTCAGTTAACAGTTTATTGTCATGTTACAAAAACAATATAAAATGTTCAAATTAACAGCTCAATAAGTTAAGAAAATAAATAAGTGTAAAAAACTGCTTACAAGTGGTTAAAAATGTAACTTTGTAGGTCCTTAAACAGACTTAGTGTCATAATTTGTTTACCCATAAGATTACACAAGATTATTTTAATGTTCACAGTAAATAAGGCAGATGAAACAGCAACACACAACCCTTACACCCACTTCTCACCATTTCTTTTTTCTTTTTAGCTAAATGTTAGCCTACCCTGTGGCTAAAATGTAGCCACCATTTAATCTGCTCAGTGCTTCCACAGACAGTAAGTGCAACACAAGCCTGAACATGTAATATTAAAACACATCTACATACAGCATGCATATGGACACGAGGTGAAGGAATGTTAAAATGGCCAGCTCTTTGGTGCAGCCAGGTGGATCCAGGACATCAGCGCTAACAGACGTAGACATGAGCGGTTGCTAAACCTTGACATGAGTAATGTAAACCGTCCGCAGGGACATCGGATCACGGTTAAACAGACGCTCAGCCCACATCTGGCACTGGCTGTATGGGTGGTTTAGGCACTGTGTGTGGTCAATCTGAGGCACAGGGGAGCAACACTTTGTCCTCCCTGTATAGCATAGAGTGGAGGGTTGCTGTAGCAACCTACAGTGACATTTATTTCCTAAAACCTGCCCAACTACATGTGTTTAAAGGTTTCTGATTTCCCACATTGACGCGCCCCCACCTGTCCAATCCGATCTGCCCATTAAAAGCCGTGTTATACACAAACCAAACAGCTTGGTGAAACAAGACCGTGTTCTTTTCTTTACTGACGAACAAACACTAAAATGTCCTCTCTCGGGAAGGGGTTAGGTCGCGGTGACAATAACCGGGACGGTGATCGTGTTCGGAGCCACCGGATTCTCGTTCTCCAGCTGATAGGTCGTGTCGGGGCGAGCAGGCGCTGCTTCCTGCGCATCCGCCGATGCGATTGGCTCGCCCTTCGCTTCCTGAGATTGTAGCTGGTCGAAGGTCCGCTCCGCTTCTTCCGACAGTCGGTTCTCCTCAGCCTCCTCCTCCTTCTGGAGGACGCAGGAAGGAATACTGTTAGGATGCCTGAGACACAACAAAAGAAGACAGCATTTCCTCAAAGCGCTCCGGCGTCACCTCTTTCTTTATCCTGTTGTATTCGTCAATGGCATACTGGTACTTTGCCGATGTTATTCCGAACAGGGACGCCATCCTCTCCCCAAGGTAGTCGCATGCTGCAATATAAAATAAATAAAAATTGACAAAACACAAGCCAATATCAATTTTGTCCTTACTGCTTTAACAATGTCAATGGCACTTATCTGCGGCATATTGTTACAGCAGGAAAGATTATGTTTTTATACACTTTGTTTTAATAGAAAGCAGTCATGGCCCCATTGTTCTGTTATCAACTAACTATCATCAACATACAAGAAACTTGTGTGGGTCAAAGTTACTGGAGTAAACTAAAAGCATTGGAATAACAAAAACTGAAATTGAGAAAACATTTTTGTTAACTAAAATTTATAAAAACTATTCAACAGAGAAAAAAAATATCCATCTACAATTATACCGTGTGTTTATATAACTGAGACACACTTAAACAGTTTTGTGTTTATGAATCTACTTATTAGACTTCAGAAATGATCATCCACAGTTTACATCAACTACCGGCAAATTACAGCACGCCACACTCTTCCTAGCGACATTTACGCTCGTCTGCAAAATGGAGACAGCAAAAGCTGGGAGAAAATGCCAATCAGTTGGTTGTTCAGCAATAATTAAATACATTTGTTTGGAAATAGTATCTTCTGTTGAGTATCACTGTATACCTAATCACAACACTTTGACCTTTTTTAATTCTGCACTTGAATATTACCCAAAGTATGAAAAAACTAAAACTAACATGACCACTAAAACCTAAATGGTGAAATAAAAAACTAGATGATAAAATAACTAATAAAACTTAGCAAACACACAAAAGACTAATTAAAAGTAACTGAATTAGACAAAAAAATGCCACAACAAAATAAAACTTAACTATAATTAAAACCCAAAACTATTAAACCTCTGGTGTGATTATGGCACCAAAACTGACTTTTGCCCAATAGCCCATATCTTCCTAAACCCACCCCTGGCCTTGGTTATAAGCTGATTATATGTTTATATAAAAAACCGTCTAAGAAAGGAACATCTTTCTTCAATAGGAATGTGTGCTGGATAGTTGTATTAGAGCCACTACAAACCTGAGATGGTGGACGTGGCAGCTCTCCACATGTGGAACCAGAAGTAAGGCCCCCAGGTCATCTTGGACTGCAGGACAAACATAAAGTTACCCTCAACCTTCACACAAACCAAAGGTTACGACCCGACCCTCCACCGCTCCTCACCCTCACCGCATCGACCGGAGGGGACAGCAGGTCCTTCCGCTCCGCCTCCGGGTCCTCTGCCTCCTCTTCGTCGGTGCTGTACTCCTCCATGGTCTCCCCGCTGGAGAAGTGGATGATGCGGCGGGGAGCCTTCTCCTTCGGCTCCGTCCTCTGGCCCAGCTCTCCCAGCTCAACGCTCTCAAACTCCCTCCCCGGGTTCGGGCTCTGACCCTGGGAGGACATGACAAGCGCGTCCAGGCAAATTCAGCAGTAATATTTAATCAGATCCGTCCGACATGACACAGCTGCGGCTAAATGCTGACAAGCCCCAAACACCCGGAGACATTAGAAATCGGTAAACACACCGCGAGCGGCACACTGGTTAGGCTGGAAGAGAAGTAGCGATACTCTTACCTGCCCCGTGTCCATGCCCCGTCCTAAAGACACGTTGACATTGGCGAGATACAGAGAAACATCAGCCATTGTTGTCGTCTTCTTTGTATCTCTGCAAGCTGCGCCGACGCTGACGTCAAACCCGGAAGTACCGTACGTAACGCCCATACCGTTTCGTTAAGCACCTTTAGACAACACGCTTCATCTTTTCTTATTTGAAACAATATTAAAATACAAACTATATAGTAAAATAGACAAATAGTTTTGATATAGCTATATTATATTGTTTATTTGTACACCCGAAACGTAGGTTATGTCGCTGGGCACGACTTGAAAGCATTACAGAATATTAAAGTCCTTTAAAAGTGTCCAGCTGTTTATCTGCACCCAAAGGTAAAGAATGAGTCAACTTTACATAGTGATATTTTATAGAAAGTCAAATTAAATGTCACAGCAAACACACAGACTTGATTACTGCTACAGATATATTCAATACATTAAAATACTGAAAGGACGATTTATTTCAGGAACTTTATCACTCAGTGAAACACATTATATACATTAAAAGTCTCAATTTCTGTTAATTCTGATGGTTGTCTGCTTACAGTTAAAAAAAACATGACATTTAAAATCAGAATATTATATCAGATGAATATAAAAAATACAGAAAAGTAGCCTCAATGAAAAGGAAGTTCCATACCTGTTTAAGGCTCCCAATTGTCAATATATTATTATATTCATATTCCAATTTAATATTATCACTGCAATCTAAACTTATCTTGCGGCAAGTAGGCTAAGCAGTCTTAAAAAACAAACAAGAAGTGAAACAAATACATTGGCAAAATGACCAAAATAAATAAATAGATAGATAGATAGATAGATAGATAGATAGATAGATAGATAGATAGATAGATAGATAGATTAAAAAAAAAAGCTGAGATGCAAAATAAGAAAAACCTTCTTGGAGATACAGTTTTCACAGTCCCTCAGCATGTTTGTGCTGTTTTTGTCTCTCCTCTTGCTATCTTGGTCTCTTCGCAGGATAGCAGAGAGCAGAAGCTGCTTTTTACATATTTGTGCCTGAAGCAGGTTGTGTCATGAAACCCTGCTGAGCGCTAAAACATCCCAAGGCAACATGGTGAACCCCTGCGTTGCCCCCGATATGCTGATCAGCCTAAGATGAGCGCTGCATAAAGTTATAAAAATAAGAAACAGCTTGAACGTGTAAGAAGGGAGATTGTTTTCATTTATTTTTTTTAAAGATTTACCAGTAAACAGGTCAACATTTTTTACTGCAAAAAACCAGGAAAGCCCCTCATTAGAGGGTACAGCTGCATGGAGAAAGGGGCTTACATTTTATTTGCATGTTGTTTCAGTTTTTATTTGCGAAACAGTCGGGTGGGAAACTCCCCCAGGATTTAACTGATTCTCATTTCTGGCAGTCAGCTGGGCAGCTAAAAGCGGTGGTTGTAGCTGCAGCTAGCCAACCTCAAAGTCCCTTACAGAGGTATTGCTTGAAATCTCTCTCAATTTGTCACATTCTAACTATAAACTTGTAAAAATATAAAGATGCAAATTATTGGGAATCTGTGTTTAAGACCAAGAAGCATTGTTTATATGTGAAGCTGAAAGAAAATGATGCACAAATCAATACTTTGTTGAACCAATTTTCTTCACAATTACAGTCTTTTAGAATATATCTCTGTATGCATCAGTAAACATCTGAAATTTTGTCCATTCTTTGCAAAAAACATGAAATTCAGTCGAACTGGACAGAACGCAGCTGTAAAATTCATTTCAACGTCCTATTGATTCTCAATGTTACTCAGGTCTGGACTTTGCATTTTAGCAGATGAAAATCGTTTTGATGTAAGACATCGCTACATTTTTTTCAAATGTGGCATGAACTAGAGGGCAACACATGGCAAAAAAACAACAATAAAAAAATCAATTGGCATTCAGAACAGTTTTTTTTTTATTAGTTATTTGCATATGAAGTCAAATTGAATGGGCACTGCCTACTGGTGTAAGATAACTCTGAACACCAGGGGGCGCTGAAGATGCTTATAGAAAATACTTAACGGGCTACTGGAAAGCGTTTGACCATCTCTTGCTCAAAATCAGAACCAGGATTCCTTCATTGCCGTCGTACAGAAGCCCAGAAGACAAACAACATAAAACACGGAAAGAGAGGTTGAAAGCGGATTCTTTAAAATGCAATTTAGAATTTTTTTATTGTTTTAGTGAAAACACAAAGAATTAGTCGTTTTGCAGTGGCGTCTTGGCATTAGGACCATTTTGGACTGAGAGAAACTGGAAAAGCACAACGCATAGATAGGCATAGACATAGATGAAATATCACACACTGGTCACAGATGCTTTAAGGCAGGGTTTGTGATTTGTGAAACTTATATTTTTCATGTTCTCACTTTAAATCTACAGTGAGGCTCAAGATGTAGCACACCACTAAGAAACTTAGATTTCAAGTTCTCTGGAATCAATCAGTCAATCAATCAATAATTCTATCTATCTATCTATCTATCTATCTATCTATCTATCTATCTATCTATCTATCTATCTATCTATCTATCTATCTATCTATCTATCTATCTCATATAGGTGGTATGACTGACTTTCTGCTTGGGAATCAAAGTTAACCACTACATTTTCTGACCACTAGATGTCAGTATGGCGACACCCAACTCTCTGATCTTTCCATGAGACAGCTGTGCCACTGAGTGGGTAGTGAATTATTTGGACCTGGATGGCTATTTATACAAATCACTGACGGGAACCTGAATATCCGCACATTGAATAATCACTCACTCTGTTTAGATACTCTCACCCTGGAGGGCTACAAAGCAACTTCAACAGGAAGGATTTACTGGAGGCCACAAACCGCAGGACTAAATCTCAGAGCTATGATGTCATGTTAAAGCTGCAGCCTCTTAGCATAAAAAAAAAAAAAAATGGGGGAGAGACATCCATGCTTGTCTCATTTTTTTGTGTCTCTGTGCAAATGTTTGCTGCGTTAGGAATACAGGTTTGTTGTGTTTGGGCTCTGCCAGAATACACTTCCCAGGATCTAGAAAAATCTCTGGATTCTCTCACACAGACGTTTTTCTCTTACTATTCTGCCAAGACTAACAGCTTCACCTGCTCTCCCTTGGTTTGTTTGGATGGGACCATTGGATTTTTTTTTTTTATTGGCTCACTGTTGTGTCACATTAGCCTCTGACAATAGCATTTTAGCAGACTGTTTATAATCGGCGACGCGACTGCTCAGGTCAGCTGCTCATTGAGCAAAACATTATTAATCTTGGACTGTCGAAAATTATGGATTTCTTCAAAGGTTGGAATCACAACAGCAGGGAGGCATCTGATGTGTTTTTAAAATTAGGATGTTGCTTGACAGGTATTCAGGTAACTGATATATTTCCTTCAGATTTCCTGTGATAAATCAACAAAAATAGTATTAAAATGATTAAATTCACATTTAGATATTGAAAAAAAAGCTACAAGTGTACTTAAGTCACATCACTAAATTTATGCATTTCATATGAGAAAGGTTTTCCTTCACAGTGGCCCAAAAGGGTCAACAAAATGCTGACATGCTAGAAACCAGTGTCCTGTTCTATGCTTTGCTTCGTTAAGAGCTGCTGGACCCTGAGCTACTGAGAAACGATTGCTTGCTGGAGATGTGGACTTCGTTGAAGCTTTAAATGATTACATCTGATTTTTACCCAATCGCTAATTTAGCTGTGACGTATGAAATGCGCCAGCTCGACCATGAAGGAAACTACGCAATGAAACTTACTGGAAATTGTGCGCTTAGTAAACAACCATCCAACTCTTCGAAAAGAGAAGTGCAGAAACAAACAAGATCTTTGCCAGGAATAAAATATCTTAAATATTACTCATGGCCCAACTTTATTTTCTCAGCATCTGGAAGTGTGGCCCACGCAGACTGAATGGCTTCGTTCACTTCCTCTGCTGCAACCAAAGTCAAGCTACAATTCAAAAACAGCACAGAAAATTTATGTCATCATTCACAACTCCTCATTCTCTTCGCTGACTGGCCCAGTTGAAATTCTACCAGAGAAATTGAACTCAGTGAGAGAAATCCCAGATGCATCACTGACGGGAAATGAGAATTGAATGGAATTTTGTGGTCAGATAATGGTCAGGCTACCAAAATGCAAAAGTCACAACCCAACAACAAAGGCCACAATGCCTTTCTATGCTAAAACAAATGTTGACATAATTTAGCATAACTTTAGTTTTTGCATAAATTTTATTGTCTTTTGTTTTGTTATGGGTTTTTTTTATATTTTTTTGACACTTCTGGGCCACCATACCCCTTAGTACCAACACGTCATGTTGCTCAAGGTAATGAACTGATGGAATAAAAAAGGAAACCTGAAGCTGAGAACACAGCAGCAGCTTTCACAATGTCCACATAGTTTTAGTTTTCAGCACACACAACTCGTAAGAAAGTACAAACCAGACTTTTTCACAGGTTGGCATATTATCTTGTGACCTGAGCCTGTTGGAAACTTCTCTTTACCTTTTTCTTTGATGTGTCTGCAGCATTTTATGTTTTTTCACCAATGTTCCCTCAAAAAGAAACAACCTATGAAGTCTTCACAGAACAACATGTATGCTAAAACGGGATTATGCAGTAGTGGACTGCATTGGTTTATTTGTTTGTTTCTTCTTTACATGTCATTGTGAAGAGAACTTAGTTTTCCAAATCATGCTACAACCAGGGTTATGGTTGTAACATGGCAAAATGGGGAAAATTTAAACATACGCTTGCAGAATACCGTATATCATTATACATCATTTCTGAAAAACATTGGGTCATAAATTAGATATTGTCTTATGTTCAAATAAGGACATTTGTTTGGGGTTCAGAGCATTTATTAAATTGGATTTTAACATGAATCGGCACACAATCAGCTGTCAAACTGACTGCATGGGGAACTGTTTATTTCCTACTTTATCTTTCAATAAAGTCTTGCTAGTGAAACTTCCAGAATTGAAGAAAAAGAAAACTGAGAAAATCAGTTTCGGTTTGGTGGCTTTCAAACTGCACTTACTCAAAAAATGAAACATCGTGAGCCAGTTTTTCAGCTTTTGAGTTCCTCAGTTTGTGACGACTCTGTCAGTATTACGATACGTTCCCTCTCGGTGATGCCCCATTCACACCTCGGGGATCGACGGGGGGGACGTGTGCTCTGCTGTTGCTGTGAATCATCCTTCTTGGTGGCCCGTTGCTCGCAGATAGTTACAGGTCTGAGTTGCCTCGCACACTCTGCTCTCTGAGGCTGGAGGAGTGCTGTTAACAGCTCTGTAAAACACAGGAACAGACACGACAGAGCCTCGGGAGGCAATGAAAGACAGCTGAGAAATAAAAGGCGGTGGAAGTCACTTAAAAACGTATGTGACGCGAGTCTTTACGAGGCGTTGGGACAGATTCAGATTTACGGCGACGAGTTGTCTGAGATCTGTAAATGTCTCTCGGTGGAATTCGCCATGTGAAAAGTGAAAGTCGTCCACGTTTGAGTTTTAATAGGCTGGATGAGAAAGAACCGTTGAAGTGAGTTTCTGCTGTTACTAAGGGATGTATCTTCATCAAATATCTTCTTGTTCGTCATGTCCTCATTTATCACCATACAGGATGGAGGCAGTCTTCAAATATCTGAAATTTAAACATTTTGCTTTTCAGTTCTGGATAAATATGTAAAAAAGCAAAACTGAATGTGGGATTTCAAGACTTTATTTAATTATCCAATCATTAAAAAAATCAAAACAAACTTCTGAAAAAAGTAAAAGGCTTTTTTTTTACGTTTAAAAAAAAAACGTTTTTAAACGTTTTTTTACATTTATTTATATGCAGATGACCTTTTTATTCATCTGTATCCCTAACCTATTCCCTAACCTTTTATCAGACCTTTTTCAAAGAAATCAAATATTGTTGCATCAATAGACGCACTGCAATCTGACACCATGTGCGTAAGATTAGCTGACAATGATTAGCATTGGTTTTAGCTGTCAAGTCATCAACATAACATGCTAAATCTTAAATTTACATGTGACATGTAGAATAAAAAGTGACACAGTGCTTTGTCAACACTATGACATCTAGATAACAAGGACAGGAAAGTTTTAATTAAAAAAATAGTGCTAGAGAGAAGTAGGTCAGTTATGCTAGCTTGACTAAGACAACCTTAACATGGAATTTGCAGCACTTTGGTTCAGTAAAAAAAAAAAAATAAAATAAAGGTGACTGTCACACCAACTCTGATAGATCATCAGCAGAGCAGGCATTTAAATTAGTGAATCAATCACTGCTGTGTTCAGATGATCACTTATTAATAAATGCAAAATAAAGATCAAGTCTGAAAACATGATCTTCTAACGGACTGAACAATCTGTTCTTTGTGTGGGTAATGTTCGTGTGTCTTTTGGTGTTGAATCCTGAAACATCAGTGGCGTTGTTGTCAGTCAGTTGCTATGGCAACGACTTTGTGTGTAGCGTAGCCAACATGGAGGGTGTGAAAAAAGAAGAATAAAAGTGGTTCTGAGTTACTCTTAAACATTATTTTTCCCTTTACTGTGGCGCACTGCACTGAATTAATAACACCTACAATATATACATATATGTGTGTGTGTGTGTGTGTGTGTGTGTGTATTTTTATACGAAGGATTATAACCCACTTACATTTTCTAAATTTTTCAGTATGAGATTAACAACACATTTCTCCAGGTCAGTCAGAAGAAATAAAACACTTTAAAAAAGTAAATATCTGTTTTCTCTCTCTCTCTTTGTCCATCCTTACTAATGAAAGTCAGACTCAGAATAAATCAATGGCTTTTTTTTTCTCTTTTTAATTCAGCTCTCCTCAGGTCTTCAGAGTGCCACACTTTTAACAAACACCTCCATGTTCATACTGCAGTCATTGTGCTGTTCCTGCACTCCAGCTCAAGGTAAGCCTCATGCTGAATGGCAGAAGCAGCGAGGGCTTCCATCATGTGTCAAGCCGCTGAACTCCGGCCGCCCACTGGATGTGCAACAGCAATAGAAATCCAGAGTTATGCGACGGAAAGGAGTCTACGAAAAGTTACGGCCGACTACAACAGTGGCAGAAGGAGCCACACAGTCCTTCAGCCACCTGGGGTTGAAGACTGCAGTCAAGTTGCACACTTTTATTGGTCTTCTGCAGGCTTTTTTTTCAAGAATTTCATTGGCCATCTATTAGACCAGTACGTGACCATTTAAGTCGACACCGCACAGAAAATTGTCCAATTAGGAGAGGAAAGTTTAAACCTAACCTCGCTTTCATGGTACAGTTTCTAATTTGCAGTAGGTTTTTACCTTTCGGGATGAAAAGAATGGTCTTTGGAAGAAAGTTGATCATTAAACCCAGGAAGGCTGCTGGAATAATGAGGTGGTAGCAGTTTCCAAAACTTCAAACTGTTTTTTTTTTTTCCAATGATGGTAAGTTGAGAGATGGACAACGATCATTATGTTATTCAGACGGTCATAGAGAAAAATGTCCTTAAGTTCAAAATGTCTCAGGAAAAATCAGCAGATATTTTCAATATAAACCTCATTCAATGTTAATGTTGAAGCTTTTTCAATTACGAGTCTAATTGCTTTACTAACTGACTGGCTCTGAACCCAGTCACCTCTTGCCAGCTTGTTTCTGGTAAATCCGATAAGACCTTGTTCAGACCAGACTTCCAACTTGATTTAGTCAAAGAAGAAAAACATGACAAAGCAAAGCAATTACAGGATGCAGGTGAAGGCAGAGAAGTTTACCGCTGGTTTTACGTCACAGAGTTTCTACGGCTTAAATTTCTCTTCAGGAAGTCCAAAAAGAAAAAAAAAACCAAACTTTCCCCTAGCACTGTGAAGTAATGCTGCTCTATCCCTCCCCCACTTGTTGCTGCACACTGCAGGTCAACAAAGAGATATGTCTGATGGGTTTCCATCTCTAGATGTGAGACAAATTTATCAGTTTGTGCCACCCATCGGTATAGTTAAGATAGCAAGGTTTTAAAGTTACACTTCATTATTTTAGTTTCTATTTTTTTAAAATATGAAAACGGCATGATGCTGCCACCGCCATGCTTTACTGCAGCGATACTATAGAAACCATGGTGAGTAATGGGTGATACTGACTTTTGCAGCTAATTATAAATACAGTCTTTGCAGCTAATTACTAAAATTTCTTCACAGAGTTCATTCCAGTGCAAATATAAACTAAAACTCCCCAAAAGATCCACTGAATGTGTGCAATGTGACAAGACAAAGAAAGGTTTAGGCAGACAGAGAGTTGAAGTACTGTACTTCAGAGGTCTATTTCTGCGGTTTGTTGACACGCGCGGCGCCAGCGGACGCATTTGCATTGCTAATTGAGCTGGAGTCGCCGTGCAGAAACACAAACGACCTGCGACGACGCCCATCTGAGCAAGTCGGGGTGGCGGCTCGTTTTTTGGAGCGCCTTGGAGAGTGTGTGTTTGCACTCGTCGAGACCTAGTTTTTATGGGAGGAAAACAATCAAGTGTTATCCTCTGGATATCCTAATCACCGCCTCCCGACTCTCCAAAGTGTTTACCGGCTCTTCTCAATCACCCTCCGAGGGAAATTGTCTGGCTCAGAAAATTCATTCCTCCCCTCCCGTTTGCGATCGGAGCCCATGCGTTAAAAAAAATACAAAAACACAATTAAACGAGGGCCTTCGTGTTCGTGTTACTGCACCTCATTACACGAGAACCAACAGGGTGAAAAGGGTACAGAGGTACTGAAATCCTCTAAAAGTGAAGTCTTGTTGGAGAAACTGAAGCGTCCACCTGTAGATGTCTGAATCGTATTTTTATTTATTTTTTTTCTCTGCGCTCGGAAACCTTCATCTCTGGCGTCTGCGGTGAACTCAGTTTTTATCAGCTGATTGAGTTATTGAGTCATCCAGCAGGCTCCAGACAGACGTTTATTGATGGTTGTGAAGGTGTGATGGTGAACGTTGGCTGGAATTATTTTCAAATAAAGACATGAAACAGTTGAGCGTGAGGTTAATCCTAGACGTGGCAGCACTCCCGAGAATTCAGTGCTGTTATTATTACATAAAGTAATTACTCGTCATAATCGATATTCAATATGCAACAGCATTCTAGCGATTACTTAAGCATAGCAGGCGGGTTTGTAATGCCTCACCTCTTCCATCTTTGCACTTTTTTTTTCACGTTACAAAAACCCCTCAATGTATATCAGTGGAACTGAATATGATTAAAAAAAAACACAAAGTAGCATATTATTGCAAAGCATAAGAAAATTATTTAGGATTTTCCTTTTCTTAAACCCCCCCCAAAATTGTGCTCTGCAAGTCATACTCAGTAAATTACAAAGCTCATATTTTTGTATTTAAACGTTTTTTTTTTGTTAGTTTGATGGTCAGATGTAATATTCTAGTCTTTAATGTCATGTTTTCAAAGGTGTAGGCAAAAAACCATGAAATGAAATGAAATGAAATTTTATTCGAACATGATACAAATATAAAAATAAAATAGTGCACAGTAACAAGAAGTGCATAAGAAAGAAGAGAAAATACAGATTTTTTGTTTCAGTTAACATATCATGCTCAAAATGGGGTAGGAAGAAGTGAGAACTTATAAACTCCTACCCCTAAACACCCCATAATAATTAACAGAAATAAAGGCTTGAAAACATGTAAGTATTCTATATGTGTTTCATTAGTAAATTGGGTTACTTAAATAAATATTTGAATAATATTCTAATTAGATTCCTCGGAGGAGGAGCTTCGTCCTTGGAGGCGGAGCTATGTCCACCCAGGCATTTTGCACAGCTGAACGGTTGCCACGGGAGATTAAGGGATTTCTCAAACAAGAGAGAGGGAATAACATTACAACATGATGTGAAACTCAAAAACACAGGCCCTTTGATTTCGAATGTCAAAGAATTGAGTAGCTTAAGTGGTATGAATAGTTATTGATGAAGTTTAGAAAGACCACATGGAAATCTGTCTGTTCTACCAAACAGACTATAGAGCAATTGCAAAGTTTAACTTTATACCCAATGCGTATGTGGGATTTGTGTCCAGATGTGCTCTTGGATTGGATCACAAGCTGGACCCCCTTCTGATTTATTTATCCTGAGCGTTGTTGTCAGTAGAAGCACTGAGCTCGTCACGCAGGAATCCATGAAGTCAAACGGATGAAGCAGCAAGGCTACAGGAGCTGAAAGCGATGGTGACATCCTCCATAAAAACTGACGTACATCTGCCTTATCAAAGCTCTCAGCAGTCAGTAAATAATTTTTTTTGTGGTCACGACTGTAGTTGAACCATAAGGCTTGGTTCTGTGCCATCAAAGCCGAGACGTATGGTTTTCTATTTCTATGTCTGTAAGAGCGACAGAGAAATAGAAAACATCACTAAGTGCACATAAAAAAGTGAAATACAACAGAGATATTTTTAATTTTGCTCCGTTTTATGTACCGTAGCATTCCGTTTTTTTCCCCCAAGTATCTATTTTTATGACGACCATTTATCAGCAGATAAGCTGCTTTCACTTACTGACAGATGGAGACAGAGCGACGGATCTTCAGAGGCAGACCTGGGCCGTGAAGTGAACGCAGCATGAGAGCTACATGGGGTAGCCATGGCTACTGCCATTTTACTTATCAAATCACTGAATTAGAAGCAGCGGTAAAACGGTAAATACGGAGACACATCAAGATTCATTAGACTTTTATGAGCGAAACAGAAAACTGAAATTTTACATGTATGGGTTGACACAGACGTAAGGATTGACTAAAATTATCAGCCATTGGCAAAACAACTTCAGCATTTATTCAGTACATAAAACAAATGAAATATGAAATGTGATCATGTGGCAACAAGTAGAAGAGTCAAAATAGATGAACGAAGGTTGTACAGCGGCTGTATTGTTAGAAGGTACCAAGTACAAATCTTGAGTTATGAAAATATTTGATTAGGTACACTTTTTCCACTCTGATGTGGCAAACTGATTACGCGAAGAGTAATTATTACTACTACTACTATTGCCAGCTCGAGAAACCTTTAACATCTTAATGTTTATTCTTTAGTTTTCGCCTTGCTAATTTTGCCTTTTGACATTTTTCTCAAACAAAATGTCAATAGTGGACTTTTAAACTAACCATAAAATTGCGCAAATTGAAATTACAAAAATAAATTCGCTTATGCAGTCTGTGTGATGCTTGAGAGGAGCGCGAGAAATGTCACGGTCAGGTTGTCCCGTGAGACCGTCAATTCCCGGAACCACATGCAAAAAAATTTCCTTAAATCACACGGTCAGTCATGTTTTTCAATAAAAAGTTTTCGAACTAGGATGAGGCATTTTTTTAGCTGTATTGAAATAGATGTATTTTGCCAAACAATGTAAAAAAAATTTTTTGCATCACATACATCACATGATCAACAGCCGAATGTTACTACTGGTGAAAACAATGAAGAAGACAACAGGAAGTGGTAGGAGGATGATGGTTTGTATTTGTTTTTTCAGTCCATGTACAGCTGAATCCACCTCATCTCTCACAGCATCACACGGTTAATAAAAATGTGTGTGTCATTCTAACGTTCTGAATCCATAACTCTTCCTTAAAATCACTGACTACAATTTCCCCCAAGCTCTGCATTTATTGAAAACTCTGCAATGGCGAAATTGTGTTTCTTCGACATTTGCGGAATATAGACAAAGATTTGCGCACATTTGTAGTGGAAGTGTGTCTAGTATCTCATGTATAATTGTTCATATCAGATCATATTTATCTCATTTATATATATGGGGTGAAAACAAAATGTCATCTTATTTGGTTGTGAATGAAAAGGCAGCAGCTATTTTTATTTTTTTAACCATGAGTGTGATATTACCTTTGACAATTATTTTTTTCTAGTCTGTCATACAACCTCAAACTCTTCCCACATTATCAGCATTTGAATGTAGCATTCATGTGCAGCAGCTGCGTGCTCGCATGTCATAGAAAGGAGGGAAGAAGAGAAAACAGAAAGAGATTCCCAAACCATCACTTCCAACATCTGCAGCTTCTGAGCTCCCCCTGCGTCTGTTTCTTCATCGGTTTACGGGTTTGAAGCAACATCTATTAATATTATACGTGTAACGTAGAAGCACAGTGCATTGCGCTCACTGTCCCAGACTGGAGGATCCTGACAGACAGGCCTGACAGTACATCTCTGACGTAAAGATGAAAGGTAAACATGAACATTTCCACGTGATGTGATGAGATCTCCGCTGCTCTGCTCTGACGCGACAGTAAAACAATTATTCATGAAAACTGTTGCGTTGCAACTGGCCTCAAACAAGGTGGACATTTGCAGATGGATAAAACCCCAAAGGAGACTTTGAGCGGATGAAAGACACAAAGCTGTGAGGAGAAAATTTTTTGTGACATTCTGGAGACAGAATGTGTTCACATGTATTCCTCCGTTTAGTGATGCTACAACCACAAACTTCTCTGTATTGTAAAATGGTATCTGTCATTTCTTTGGCTACAAATAATTGAACAATATGTGGATTTATGTTAAACTATTTATTTTCTGATGCCAGCAAATAGAAGCCAATGCAACCCACTTCTTCTTTTATCATACTTTCAATCTTTCAGATGATTAAGTCTTTGCATCAAACAGTTTATTGGAAAACATTTCATTTTTGCAAGTAATACAGCTTCCTGTATAAATATTATTGTCCCTCAAACTGTAAACGTCTTGGCCACACTCGACTGCGGCTAAACATTTACGTAACGTTACGCTTTCTTTCCCCTAGATCTGTGACTGAGTGAACATTTTGGATGTAGGAAATTTGCAAGGAGACTGACATTAATATTCTATTATTTATTATTATATTAGTTGAAAATTATCTCAAAATGACAATATTATCGTTTGTGGCAATAATGTCTGGGGCAATTTATCGTTCACCAAAATTATGCATAGGTGGGTACAGTCAGTGGCGCAAAAAGTGGGTATGCAGCGCATGCAACGCATAGGGGTGCTGCACCAGAGGGGGCGTCAAAACCCCATCTGGAGGGGGCGGCGCACCGATGATGCCTTCGCATACACTTCACCGCGCCCTTACGCTCCTTCACCTCGCGCACATGTAAATGTAAATGTAGCGAGTTTTACCTTTCACGTTTTCTACGCTCCTTCACCCTTACGTACCTTCCTTTGCGGGGGGGCGCCGATTTATGTTTTCGCATCCACCTGAATAATATGTAGTTGCGCCCCTGGGTACAGTCCAGTACTGTGAATGTGTAGCAATAGCCTCTCTGATCCAATTGAAATTCCTTGAACTAGTTCTGGACAGAACTAATGAAAGTTCTTGGATCTAACAACAGAGCAGTTCTGATATGTTGATTCTTGTGGTTGTGACAAAATGTGAAACGTTTTCGGGCTGTGATTATCTGCAGGATTTTTATCATACAGAATTGCTTTTGTGTTTTTACTTGTGTTTGTTTCTCACATGAATTCCCACTGAAATCCAGTCAAACTTATTGGGACCAACTAAGGAGGATATCAGCTTGTTTTCACTTCCTGTTGTAAATTATTAATTTCAGATAATGAATAAAAATGGGGGAAAAACATGAGGCAGTTATTAATTATGACTGATTAAGCAGATATGAATCTTGTTTGTTTGAGGCTGTGCTTTTTCTATTAACATAAACATTGCAGAAACTCATTGGTCTGTCATAGCTGCCAGCTACTATTCCCCCCTGAAAAGATAGTTTCTGAAATTAAAAGGACAAAAAGAAAATCATGAATCATGGTGTTATTTCAGGTAACCTCTGCTTGCAAGAGCTCAGGGACGTTGTTTCCTCCTCCAAACTAGATAAATCCTTGTAGCACACACTTTTAGAAACAAAACAGCAGAGGTCAACAGCCTCAAACTGGGGCAGGAGAAACGTTTCCATCGCTGACCAACGGCGGCTGGTAGCCAAGCCGTTCCCCCCTACCCCGTTGACAAATGGATGGCGCTGAATGTCTGTCGACCGATTGCGTCGCGGCAGATGCCTCTCAGCGCTCGGCTGGAAACGAATGCGTGGGCACGCGGCGTTCCCCCGGAGGCAGGGTGCCATCTCCGCATCGCTCGCTGCCTGTAATTAGCTGTCCTGATAAAACGCGGCTCGGCTGGCAGGATCAAACGGTGATGAGCAGGCAGCTCTCTCCTCACACCGCGCCGCAGACGCCAGGTGGCTGCCCTTGAGTTGAGTGCGGGCCTATATGCAGAATGCATCTGGAGGGCAATTAATCAGGCGAGGCAATTGTGATATTATACGATGCTTCTTGAGCAATCATAATCACCAGAGAGGGCGAGGGAGAGAGAGGTTTGGTGATTGGGTCGGTGTGGGGAGCTTTGTTTTTGCAATAGTAAGGAGATGCAACATTGCTCAAGAACTTCAGTTTGTCATTCTAAATTTGCTTTGTAAGTTTTTTAACTACAATTATACAACTAATAAATATGTCTGCCACATTTAGGGTGCATTCACATCAGTCCTGTTTGGTTCATTTAATCAAACTCTAGTTCGTTTGTTTGGAAAATCCGATTCGTTTGGGGAGGTGTGAATGCACTTACAAACTTTTATGCAGACCAAAAAGCGAACTCTGGTCTTGGTTCAGCTGAAGTGAACTTTATTGCAGTTCAAATGCAAAAGGACCAGAGACCCACTCCAAAAGGAGGAAGTGGACTATAGCGTAGGGCATTCTGGGTAAATACAACCAAAACAAACTCATGACTCTAGCGCTAGCAAGAGAAATCCAACAACCGCTAAAATCTGATGCTACTCCATCTTGGTTTCTATTTTGTGAAGAAGAAAGTTGTGCTCAGTGTCTTCTGAGATTTTTGAGTCATTTCTTTCAGTGGTTCTTGTTGCAGCGCCACTTCAAGGTTGTTTTAGATTCGGTGGGATTGGGGATCAAAATCGCAACCTTTGTTACATTTTCAGCTGCTGTGGTTCTCTTTCACACCACACTGTGTCAAACAAACTAACTTTTGGGAAACCCTGTTCCCCTCCTCAGCTGTGGGGGCGCTGCACCAAAAACCACTATAAGGAAACAACACAAAAACCTCTGAAGAAGACATCAGGCCAACTTCCTCCTCTGTAAAAACGGAGTAGCATCATATTTTAGTGGTTGTAGGATTTCTCTTTTGGGTTTGGCTGTTTATGAATTATTTATGTTTTATGGCATCGCAGCTGGTGTTTACCTGTTAATTTACAAAAACATACCAGCATTTTAGTCAATGTAAAGGCTAAGGTTAACCTGTTCCCTACTGCATGTATTTATTACAATTTTACAGATATGATTTTTAATTCTTCAGATTTTTATTATTATTTTAATTGATTATTATTAATAGTTAATTATTACCAAAATAGTAACTAGTAATTAATAGTTAATTATTAGTTAAGTAATTAATAGTTATTTAGTTAGTTAACTACGGTTAACTGATTAATTGTAGTTAACCATAATGTATTCATTGTCATTAAAGTACCAGCAAAGTGACAAAGTTGTCTTTGTCACTAATGTTAAAAAAAAAAAAAAATATATATATATATATATATATATATATATATATATGTCAGAAACTGCTGATCTGGTTGGATTTTCTTCCATCTCTCATTTTTCCAGAGAACAGTCAGAGAAGAGAAAATGTCCACAATAACCTGGCCAGTGTCAAAGTTCAGAGGACAATGGGCAGACTGGTTGGAGATGACAGAACGCCAACAGCAGCCTAATTAATTACCAAAGTATGTGGCATACCATCCCTGGATGCACACCACCTTTCACCTTTGACCTCACAGCAGATGGGCAACAGCAGCAGAAGCTGCTCCTGTCAGCTAACAATAGGAAACTGATTCGTTCATCGCCAACATAGAGAGGAAAACTTCAGAGACAATATTCAGATGCTGGTCAGAATCTGGCAAAAGTTCTTACTTGTTCTTTTTCCAGAATTTTGTTAATTTTTTTCTTCTGGTTTAAAAGTTGTCTGTTGTTTTATCTAGTTTGTTCGATGGCGAGTAGGGCCTTTGTAGATAAGAAAAAAAGGAGGAGTAAATTTCAGCCAAAAAATTTTAAGATTAATCTCAGAAATGTTCTAGAAAAAAATTATGTTGAAATATCTGAGTTTGAAAAGTAACATTTCTGGGACATTTCTGGCAATAATCCTAAAATTTATTTATTTTTTTGCCCAGTAAATTTTTTGACTTTTCAAACTCAGAAATTTCCAAGTTTTGTCTGGAAGATTTCTGAGATTCATCTCATTTCGCACAGATAATAGATACTCACAATCTGCCTAACGCAACTTTTGTGGCATTTATACCCCATGTGGCTCATCTACGTTATCCCATATTCTGCTAGACTCTAGGGGGCAGTGTGGGCCACCTACAGCAATGAGAAAGTGAAGAATTAAAGAAAAACCTACAGCTGCTGGTGGCAACATGGAGACACCTGAGTGTGGTGGTGGGATTATCGACCTGTGTACTGAATCAAAATGTCTGTTTTTCCGAGCCCTTGCCAGGGAGGATTCTTGCCATGTTTCTCCACACCATGTGTCCGTTTGGTTATTAAACCCCAGCCTCGTTCTCATTTCTCTAAAAATGAGAGTCCAACATACAAAACCCCCCATCTGAATCTTGTCGTTATGAATAAAATGTAAAGAATTTAGTAGCATGCAGGTAAAAACAATTGAATCTCTCAAATGTTTCTCTTCTGAATGAAAAATTGAGCAGTGTGAATCCATTGGGACTTTGAAATTAATGGCACACACACAAAAAAAAACATACCACACAGTTTTACTGCTGGATGGAAGCACAGTGTGTGCTAATTAACACCCGTGTGTGTGAAACCGCGCGCGCTTCTCATTTCCTTTTTAAATCTCAAACAGTGTGACAGGAACGCGCGGGACCGTCTCCCCCGGCCTGCTGCCTCCAAATAACCGACTTCACAAAAGGACCACAAACACACCGCCGCTGTCACAAATTCCACACGTGGATGACACTTTGAAGCGGCGCACCTGACTTTGGGCGCATGTATGAATCTAATTTCTGCCAGTGAGAAGGCCGGGTTGTATTGATACAAAGTAATGAGAAGCAGCTGGGAAGAAGAAGAAACACGGGGATAATCACGGTGCAGCCAGCGTCTCCATGGCAGCTGATGGTTTGTGATGTGGCAAGCCTTTAGATGAGAGGAAGAAAGAAGCTAGGTTCATTTTTTTTGTTTTTTTTTTTTGTTTGCAAATTTGAGAAGAAATCTGTAGGTTTTCTTTTTTTTTTTGTTTTAGATGTTTCCCATGCAAGAAGCGCATAAACTGTCCACGGAAAATGTCTGAATTGAATTATTCTACATTTATTTAGTTTTTCTACACAATAAAATGTGTTTACTTGATTTCTGGGATCCTACTTGACAAAGCAGTGGTACCTCTGCCACACCAGCAGGTGGCGGTGGCGAGAAAATGTTAAAATTTAAAAGCAGAATATCTTCCCCAGACTTCTTGGTCTCTGTTTTGGTTTTTGTGTCTGTTTTTCAGTCATCAACATCCACAGTTTACATTTAGAGTTTAATGGAGACAGAAGCTGGACAAGGACAGATGAGAAAAGGCACATAAAAATAGACACGTTGTAGTATCCATCCAAATGGACGTGAAATTAAAAAAAATTACATAATACATTTTACTGATATCTAAAAGTGATTCAAAACTACATGAGGATTATATCCACTGAAAAAAAAATCTTCCTCAAAATTCTGACTTTTTTCTCAGAATATTAAAGTCAAAATTCTAAGGGAAAAGTCTGAATTACTTATTTTTCTCCACTGGTCCCAATCCTCTTCCATAAGAACGGGATGGAGGAGCTTCAACATTTCTGATGTAAAACATGAACTGTGTAAATGATTAAGTTAGTTATCTTTGAACAAATACGCTTTTCATTTGACGCTTCCAATGAACAGAATCCAAATCCTCTCAGCCAGGCATGGACTTCAAAGCTCCGGCAGTAAAGCCCCAAAACGGAGACGGAAGTTTGAAACCAGGTGAACATTTAACATATCAGAGAAAAATAATAATTACTGCTCAATTAAAAAGATCTCAAATTAAAATAAGTACTACAGGAAGCAGCACTGAGGAAACCCAGCTTGTAACAATGACAGAAGCAACACTTGGCTGCTGCAGGGTGGAGATAATAAACAGGAAGCAGGTGGAGAGGTGAACTGCACCTGGAAACACACACCTGGAAGGAGAAAGGAAGAAGTCTTACATTTTACTTCTGGGATTGGAATATTTATATCAATCTCAGTACTGCCAGTAAAAAACCTCAGCATTGCTTATTTTAGGTAATAAATCAACACCTGCACAGTCTCAGAGGCGCAACGCTCAACAAGTTAACCCGCATCTCCACGTAGCTTTAACAGAACGAAGCGTATCGTCAGTAGTCGGAATAAGGAAAGTGGAAAGGCTTCAGGACACCCAGTTCTGGTAAAAATATATATATATATAAAAACAGCCTGACGGAGCAGAAGTTTGCATAATGAGTAAGCCCTCAGCAAAGGTGCCTGTTCTTCCTGCAAATGACTTTGAATTTAGGATTCCAACCTGAAGAGAGGAAAAAAAAGTGTCAAAATGACAAATGTTAAAACGACCTTTGATTGGATTGCATCATAGAGGAAGCCTTATGCCAGATTATGGGAGTTTTTCATCATTTTCTTGCTGCTGCTGCTTTTTATGTTAAACTGTCATCAAAGCAGCTCTGCAATTACAATGAAAGTCGTTTAGCGTGAGCAGAGGCCAGCGGCCTCAGGCTGAATGCTGCGGCGCTAAACTGAAGCAGCGCGTGGCTCTGCATGACGGCCATTTTGGTGATAAAGAGGCTGACAGGCAGGGGGCACCGTGGGGCCTGGCAATTTTGGAAATCTTTAGTCTTCCACCTGCTGAAACTGTGGAAACAAAGAGGTTGTAATTGGTCACCATTCAAAGGTAATGATGGACATGTCAGCTGTTCACATCATGCTTCTGTACACTCCCCACAATTCAGTCTCACAGAGGGAGTTTATTTTGTTTTTTGACAAAGAAAAGAGCAAAGGAGGAATGGAAGAGAACATACAAAGAAGAAAGGACAGAGGGAAAAGAGAACTAAAAGTAAACAAGGAGAGACAAAAAACAAAAAGACAAAAGAAATTAAAGAAGGGGTAAGAAAGAAAAAGAATAAGGAAGGACAGAGGGAAAGGGGAACCAAAAATGTAACGAGAAGGAAAGGCAAACAAAAAATGTGAGAAAAACAAAGAAAAAAGGAAAAGACAAGAAAAGTAAAAACAGAAAAATGCATGAAAGAATGGGTAAGAAAGAAAAGAAAAAACAAAGTTGGAAGAATCGAAGATGAAGCGATGCAAGGGAAGAATGAAAGAAAAGAATAAAAGTAAAGAGGTCAAACAGGGAGGGGAGGAAAGAGTTAATATGAAAAAGAAAGTAAAGAATAAAAAAAAGAGGAAAAGATGACCAGATAACAAGCCAAGATAGAAGGAAGAAAGAAAGGGAAGATGGAGTAAAGGAAATAAGAAGGAGGAATCAAAAAGAATGAAGCAAATTATCATCCTCCTACCACTTCCTGTTGTCTTCTTTGTCGTTTCCACCAGTAGAAACATCTGGCTGTTGATCATGTGACCCAAAAAAATTACTTCCATTGCAGTTGACTGAAAAACCACATCGTCCTATCGCAAAGACCTTTTATGAAAAAAATTGCAATGTGTCTATTAAACAAACTTATTTTTGTAATTTAAAATTTGTGCAACTTTGTGGTTAATGGAAATGCAGCTAATGAGATCACAAAGTAGAGATCAAAGCCTGGAAATACGGATATTTTCCATACTTTAGATTCTTTGTGCATCTTTGTTCAGCCTAGGAATGTTTCAAATGAACGCCAACATTTCCTGGACGGCACGGGGAAGCCCGAGGGATCGGATGGAGAGAGGCCGAGTCAAACGAGGAGAAGGGCTTATCTGATGTGATCGGAATGGCAGCGCTCCGATGTGAAGCCTCATGTGAGCTCTGGGTCCGAAGCCACAACCTTCTTTCCTGCTGTGGAGGTGAGAGGTGAGGAGGAGGAGGAGCGGGAAACGGTGAAGGTGGAAGGGAAGTGGGCGTACGGAACAAAGGGAGCAGCGGGTTTCCGACTCGCCATTTGTTCGGCTGATCGACAGCGGAAAACCAGAACATTCCGACAACGGTGTCACAGTTTTCCTCTTTTCACTGGCTGAGCCCTGACCTGTTGACAAGCTTTATGACTTAATATGTGGAAATGCATTTTTGTTACTGCTTTATTCATGAACCGAGTCTGGATTTATTGACTATGTGGATAAAGAGCAAATTTGACAGGGATGATTTGAAATATAGCAGGGAATAAGGAAAAAACATCTATTTTTCCTGAGAGTTTGCTATTTTTAAACTGCAAGTTTAGATTTTAATAAAAGGTTTGATTATATGAAAACAGATACATATGAAAGGAATTCTGAACAGATTTGATAAACACTCATCACTGGATTAAAAAAGGGTTTTCTTTCACTTACAATTCTTTAGTTTTTTTTTTCCCAACAAAGTTTTGTCCTCAAATGTATCTTTTATTTGAGATAAAAGAAAGTATAAGCTTTATATAAACTGCAATTTTAGCAAAACACCTATTTATTTAAAAAAAAAAAAGAAATAAAATCTTTGGGCCGCCCCCAAAATGTTGGGCCCTGGGTTACTGCCCCAGGATAGAGCTCTACTGCAAATAAATCAGAGCTTATGTCTCCTGCACATAAAATGACATTAATATAAAACGATAAGATTCATACATTAAATTAAAACCACCAGAACAAACAAGACTAACTTATTTTAACAACATGGGCAACATTACCTCCTAATTTATACAGCAATAGCATGCTAGCAGCTAACCAAGGATACTCATTTCATTTGTTTTGATTTCTTTCCCTATGTCCTCGTGTCGATGTTCACAAATGTGATGGCTTTTCCGGTAATGGGAAATACAATATCCCAATGCTGGGATTGGTTCCCCCCCCACCATCACCAAATACACACAGCACTCAGAGAAAAAGATCTGTTAGCCTGCAGAGGCCAGAAACACAGGATCGAGTTTTCCCATTTGTTCTTAGGAGGAAATCTGTAATGTGAGGGCAAAGGGCCCGGTGGGTTCATGCCTGATAAGTCAGCGCATTTGTTGTCGGCTGCATTGATGAGAGAAAAACCTTTAAAGAGTTTGTAGTTTTCACACAACTGGAGTCGATGCGGGTTTCCAGCGGGAGTGTATGAGGTCAGTTTCAGCTGCTTTTCTCCTCTCCTGCCTTTGGTAATTCATCCTTCCTGTGGAATTCATTCACTTTCTTTTGTTTCTTCTTTTCCACCGTATCCTTTGGGTTATTTCCATTGCGGCGCCTTATTTTCACCTATTGTACCTCTGCAGCTAGGGCCATCAATAACGGTCCGGAGTGGACAATCTATTACGACGGGAAGGGAATGAAACTAGTAGCATGACAATCAATTCTCCTCGAGACGGTGCGCCCTGAATCAAAATGTATCTCCTGTGTTGATTTCATCTTGGATTTTTTGAAGCCATATCTGCTGCACTTGTCTCAATCAATGATCCACCTTCCTTTCATCGAACCTTTGTTGAGCTTCTTCAAAGCAACATCAGAACCAAACAGAAAAGACATGTTTTCTGTCTTGCACCAGCTAAAAAAAGAAACAAAAATTCGGTGTACTTTATTAGGTTTTTATCCAATAGAGCAAAACAGGTTAGCTACTGTAAATGGGAGTCACCCAACTACCAGCACCATGTCTGATGTTTGGTATGTTCTTAAGGCAATATTACTTTTTCTGAAATGCTCTATTAGTATAAATTAAATCTTCAAATAAAAATCTGCTTTCCATATGTACTTGAGTTGTCCTCATTGATAAATAACATTTTCTCGATGACTTGAACCCTTTAAGTATGCCAAAAAAGCAACGTTTAAGAAAATCTATAAGGGAATGGCTAATTCTAGGATTTCCCTCAGTGTATTATAAGTCTGACATGCCACCAGGCTTTACACCTGTACCCCCACCAGGCTTAGCATATTTGGTGTTTAGGCATTAATCTTCCAGTCTTGGAAAAATGGATAACTATCAAGTAATATTTTCAAATTTCTTGTCAACTTTAAACATGTTAACTCAAAAACATGGCGACCGGGTGACGGCCTTAGCACCCTGAGAACCAGGCTTAGAAAGTTTTCTCGGGGAAAAGCTGCTAATTCTTTGCCACTATGTGTAAAGTTTCAAAAACAGAGCATAGTTATGTGCTCTGGTTAAACAAAAATCACTGGCAGCATCTCCAAAGACATGAAAGGTATCTTTGACTCAATAAAGGCTGAGTTTATTTTTCATATTTTTGTTCACGGAGTTATATTTGTCTTTCAAATCAAATCCTAAATGAAAAGCATTGACGGTTATAGTTGCAAAGAAAACAATTCAAACAGGTAATGCAAGCATAATATTTTATTATTGCCGCAGTCGGTTTTCAAAGTTTTCTCGCTCGCGCTTTTTTATTTGGTCGAAAGAGAGCCCTAAAAGCAATATAATGAGAACATGGAGTTGTATTCAAGGTTAAAAAAACAGACAAAAACTCAAGTCATGCACTGCGCAGTCATTCCAAAGTACTGCAATTTCCAATGTGATGTGATTTCTTTTATTTCTGAAATGAAGTGGGACGGACATCATTGGTAGTAAATTCATGGTCTGCGCTGAGTGTTGGGAGCGCTATGAAAAGGCCACTTTACCTCTCACGTGTTGTTTGTGTCTTGCCACAGTCGACTCCAAGCCGAGCAATTTTCCCTTCAAGGCCACATCAGTTTTGATGGCAGTGAGAAACCCAAGTGCTTACATTATCTTCCTGCGATGGTGGTAAGTTTTAAAAAATAAAATAAAAATAGTGTTATGTTACTGTAAAAGTATTACCTGGAGACATTTAGGTGACAGCCGGGCTTTCATCTAAAATTACAATTTACATGAAAAAACTAGCATTGATTGAGGTTCATTTAGCTTTCATGCTAACTCATTGTTAGAAATTGTTAAAACAGTGTCCAAACACATTGGGGGTTGGCATGTTAGTGAGTCAAACAGTTATTTAGTCAAAACTAATTATCTTCTAGCTATTAGAATAAAAACATAACACACAGTACTGTTTCTACTGTTTCACGAAAAAAGAATCCACAACTCTCAAACGATAGAACACCAACACTGCTAAAATCTTTGCATCCCTACATTTTTTAACATCTCACAAAAGCTAAAAATAGCTTATCTTGAGTCTTAATGTGGTAAACTCCCATGCCATAGAGTGTTTTGTTAGCATGTGAATGCTTAAACATGCATGAATCCCACAAGTCTGAACTGGAAGTGATCCGTGCCACATTGGTAGGCAAGCGCAGCGCGAAGTATAGATGAACCATGGCTTTAAGACCAACAAAAAGAAAGTGTATTGACACTCTTGACCAATGTGCAAGAGAAACAAACAAAATCGCTGCTTTCGGCGTCAACAATTTTGAGAGACGGTGGAAACATGTCAGACAATGTGGACAAGCTGCCTCCCATCTCCTGTTATGATGTAGTTAACTACTTGCTGAACACAAAGAGCACGTAAACCATGAAGCTCCCTTCATGGCCTGAAATCCACAGACCCATACAATCTGGGTTCCTACGACTTTGTAAAGGACATACAAACTCTTTATGTGAATCACGAGGTTCTGGAGACTGGCAAAGTAAGTACATGTAGTAACACACACATAGGCTACATGTCTGTTTTAGCTTGAAGATAAGACACATTAGCTAAGCTAAATTTTGCTAGTTTGACAGTAAGTGCTACTATAAATATCCCTGAAATTTTTCATCTTAGTGTTACACAGAGATAGGTAGAGGTAAGAGCTCGTTCTAAGCTTGGGACTTGTTTATTTTTGTCAAAGTAATATAGTTACAGTAAACACCAAGATGGCTGTCAACTACAAAGTTAACATCACCTGAGAATTATGTATTGTGTGTTCACTTATCACAATAACAGACTTTTTGGGGTTTTCAATTGAACCATCATCAAATATTCCCCCAAATCCACCCAATTTCCAGGTTCATCGCTTGTCCTCTGGTATCTTTCATGTAAGCTAATGAACCTCAAGTACACCTCTTCATGAGAACAACACTTTAACTAATGGCCTTTTGTCTAATATTGCCTGAGCATCTATGATATGCTAAGAAAAACATCACGTTTTATCAATAGAGGCTTTCAGCACTGCATCACACTAGACAAAAAAAGGTTGAGTTTGACGAATCCTGTTATTTAAGCTTTGCTCTGGAATTACGGCATATTAAATCCATAACTCGAGTGGTAATAATTACACATTGTGAGTCTCGGGATATGAAGCTGCTACCGCAAAGTACAAAATTAGATCGTAAAACGTGCAACAAATCAGCACAAGGCAGCTTTGATGACGGTGACTGTGGGATCTAGTTCGGCGCACAACCATTCAGTTGGTTTTATTCTAACAATGTTTTCTAAGCTAAATGTTTTAAAGATGTTTTTTCAGAGGAGTCATTGCTTTGTGAAGCCCTTTATGGGTTACAGCAAACGAGCAGGAGTGTGACCTCAAGTTACAATGAGGACTTTCCATTTCTGGACAATTTGCCCCTCTGCTGTCACTTAGACGGCTAATGACTCCCATACCCCTGCTGCAGAAAAAAATTAGGGGGCCTTACACCGTAAAGTGGCCGCGCTTTTGGTGTTTGGGGGGAAAACAGATTGTTTCCAAAGTAGCCTGAGGGGGGGATGCTCATTATGAGGATGCATCATCAATCATAGTTTAAAAGCCTTTAAATGGGTATGCGCCTCCCAAAGGGATCTTAGGATTTACCAGCAGAAAACTATAAAGGGCGAAACTGAAGTAGATTTAGCATAAGCAGTGTGTGAATATTCCTTAAGCTGCATATTCCTGGTTTTTCTCAGTTTGGATTAGCTTTGATATCAACAAACAGTTTCACAATGAGAAGAAAAGAAAAAACAAACGAGGAAGAAATAAAGATCATCAAACATCTATTATACATCATTTTTTATATTTACAATACGATAAACAGTGAAAGACGATTCAAAAACGCAGCGTGTGAATTAGCTCTCTTTGAGCTGATTGCTTCCTTTAGGGGTTCAGTGAAACAGCTATTGGATGCTTTTTTCAATAATTATTTCCGAATGGTGTAAATTATTGGTCACTTCAACTGGACTGAGAAGAAGAAACACAGAGGTCTTTTTTCTTGAGTTCAGTGCTTTAATAACCACCAGAGTAGGTCATTCCTGGGAACACCATCTTCACATTTTAAACTTGGAAAGGAAAATATCTGTAACCGTTGGTACTGAATTATTAGTTAGAGGATAGAGTTTTCGTTTTACTCTAAATGTGCAATTGCCAAATTTGATCTTGGAAAAAAAAATCACCAGGAATTCCCCTGGAAGGTGTGTTAGCTTTTTCATAAACCAAAATACAACATGGCTGCCTCATGATAACTGCTATAAAAACGTTGGATATGGGTCGCATACGGGAAAAGCAAATAGATGGATTAGATCGCTTTTACCTGCTGTGTGAACATAATCTCAGATAAACCAGAAACCTAAAAGTGGGACGTGGATATCAAAATATAAACGTGCGACCAAAGAAAGCGACATGAAGCGATGAACCGGATTTCTGACATTTTGACATTAATGAATCCAGCAGTGGAACATTTCACCCAGCTTTTAGCAGGAAACCAAATAACTACATGTCTACGTTACAAAGATCGCCGTTACTGTCTTCCCTTTAACTGTGTCTATACCGTCTAAAACATCTTTTCTCCATTCAAGTTGAAGTGAACACTTTAATTGCTGTGTTCTCCTCTCATCTTGCCTCCCCCTTTTCAGCTGTTTGTGTTGAGTTTAGCTTTGCCAAACTAAAATAAGTGAAGAACAGGCCCGGCTTATGGATGTTCTCCAACAATCTTCGGTCTTGACAGGATAATGCTAGAGTGGGAAGCACTCTCTGGGCCAATGCCAAGATCGCATAGATGTCTATACGAAACGTCTCGTCAAGACACACAAATGACAGGAACAATTAAAAAAGAAAAAGAGCACCCACCGCACTTCGTTCCCTAAATTTTCTTTTATAAGCGACACTTTACTGCGCCCTTCTAAGACTTGTCAAGTGAAGTTACTTTTCTGAAAGATAGCACTTTTTCCAACTCCCAATTTGTATTGCCACCAGCAATTTCATAGAAGAATGAGCTTTTTTATGATCTCCAAAAAAGCCATCATAATTTCACATTTTTGAAATTCTCGACAAGCTCCGCGTTCGTCTTGTGCATTCCCGACAACGCAGGCGAAGCAATCAGGCACCGTCGGGCATGTGTTAGCAGCTCAGAGAGGAATTTATCTCAAACACGATTAAAATGATCCATTAGCAAACATACATTGGGAGAAAGGAATGCCTAATGTTTATTCAGCACACAAGATGATGAATGGCTGCTCTGATTCTCTCCTGTGTCAATCAGTCAGGTTGGCTCATTAGGTCAGCAGATCCGAGCCCACGGGAGGATGGTTATTTAAATTCCTGGAAATATGCGGAGATGGTGAAAACACCTTGTTTATGAATAACAATAGGCTGGAACAAAACGCCTCCCGTGTGGAGTACACGCCACAAGATCCGGGGAAGAGGCTCCAACCCGCTCCGTTTAGAACTCGCAATGCGATTAAGACGGCGAGTTGGAGTCGCCAGTCATGTGTGGACATAATGCGCGCAAACATATTTGTTCACACTTACAAGAAACTTCATTGTCATACATACAAATGTCAGAATTTATTTATTTTTTTGTAAATTACTCAAAAGCCTGAAATTTTATAAGTAAAATAAAAGATAGGTTTGGGCTTTATTGTTGCCATTGTCTTCCTTTTTTTTCCTACTCATCTAAGAATTAGGACTGTCATTGAAGAGTGAGGAAAATGATACAAGGTTGTTGAATTTTTTTTTTTTACAAAATCTGAAATGTGAGGAATAAAATCCAGTGCCAACTATTGCCTTTAGAAGTCACTGATTAGCAGAGTTCACTTGTTGCTAACATTTGTGAGTTTGCTCAAGAGTATAAGTAAACTATGGAGAGAGAACTGGAACATATAACCACACATCACCCTGAACACACCATCTCCACGCCTCTGTTGAATAAATTAAGCCACCTCCATTAGACACAAGCCTTAAGCAAATGTACATTTTGGGGAGTAAAACACTTAGCAACTTATTTGAAGTCTACACCTGCTTCATGTCCACCCAGCTCCCCCAAAATGATGCACACACACACCAAAAGAAACTACAAAGGATTTGTATACCACAAACAACCCCTCATCTTGAAGATAATGTAGTTAGCTGAAAGCTAACATTTTAGCAGGTGTCGATTTATATTGTTTTCCCACAACAGCTCACTTTCTACTTGACATTTTTCACCTTTTTGTTCATTGAATATTTTTAGTATGTCTACACTATATTGCTTGAAAAATAACAAGGCCATCATATGGTGTGTGTGACTGAACACAACCGTTGTGTATTCTTATTCTCGTGTCCAAAAAAATGTCAATATTAGTATTAATTGCTACAGCTCGTTGACAATAATCAAAATGTGAGCGATGAGCGACAGAGTCTCGTTGACTGTTTCAGGTCAGACTTTGTGAAGGAGATACGAAATTGTGAGTTCCTCAGGAAAGGTGGTTTCCATGGCGATCCTCTTCGTAGCCTCGACCCTAGATTGACTTGAAACAGATACTTTAAATCGAGGCTAAAAACCTCACCAGTTTAGAGCTGCCTTTGGTTAATAACTGGAACATTGGTAAACATATTTGATGTATATTTGTATGATGATGATTAATTAATATGATGGCATTTGAGAAAATGTAATGTTTGTAGCTTGCTTTATAATTGGTTACTGTATTATGTTTTTATGCTGCAACGCCTGGATGCTCAAATGTGCTATACAAATAAACTTGACTTGAATCCTCTGTGAAGTTACGATAGGAGACTGGAGAGTGGCCTGTTACCGGGGATTGTTTCACCCACAGGACCAGATAGAGGGAAATCCTCTATATGCTAGAAAACAGAAATGATTACATCACAGAGCGTAGAAACGCCAATAGTAGGGTTTACACAAACTAATCCAATGTCTAAAGCTCATCACGGGGAAAACAGGGCCTTTAATGTCCACAATCCAATTAGCAAAGGTCAGAGAGACAATCCGATAGGGAAGGCAGAGCAGATCCAGTATCCACGAGGCGGTGATCAGAGTCTAGGTATGTAAAGTGAGAAGCTTTTTCTCTAATCTAATACTCCTCATTGCACTGGATAAACAAAGCAACCATAATCTGACTAATTTGTACTGGATGCAAAAATAAATGCCGTCTCACGATGCCATAGCTGGACCAATACTGCTCAAACCATTGGGGTTTGCCTGGTTCTGTTCCTGTTACACATACCAAAAGCTCACAAATCGTTTTAATTCATCGCTTTGCAGAGGCTCTTGCTGTTGTCCGTCGTTCTTTTCAAGCACGGGTGGGTTTGTGTACTTCTGTGTGTGTTTACACAAGAGCAACAAGGAAGGACAATATCAGAGAGCTCACTAAACTGCGGGAGTCGTCTGCCAGCGGGGTTCCTCAGTCAACGGAGCGAGCCGGGCTTCAAGTTCTGATGTCTCCGATCTCGTTTATTCACCCCCCCTCCCTCCTACATCCACAACCTCCCACTATCTCTGCTTTCTCGTCCCCCACCCCCGTGAGATGCCAGGCCTTCCCCTCCTCAGCGGTGATGCTGGGATGCATTCAGGAATCAGCCAGTCACAGTTAAAGCCAGGGTGGAGGGAGGGGAAGGGAAGAGACCATAAACTCTGACTGCTTGCCAGCGCCGCTATTTTCTTCATCACAAAACCCGCCTTGACACACATAACGGAATGTGCTGGCAGTGGTTCAGAAAGACGGCAAGAGGGGAAAAGTGGGCCACTGCCAACCCAAGGCTATGCAAATCCATCCGCAGTTGTCTGAGTTTAGAAATCTAACTATCAGATTGAACGCGAGCTCCTTTTTCCCCCAATCTCTGTCTTTTCTCTCATTTCCTCTCTCAGTTCCACATTCATCCTTTTCCATTCCCCCCCACCCCACCCACCTCCACCATCAGCCTCCCATCCCGTTGCTCTGTAACTGGAACTGCCATCTGGTGCCGATGCCCGAGAGATGGACTCAGCTCTGCTTTGCGGGGCTTAAAGTCGGAGCCAGGCACTGCTGCTGCCGATTCCAGAATAATCTAGGTTTGTGCTGCTGTGGCTCGGGTTTTTTGTTTTTTTTGTGCCTCTGATGGGGCACCACAACCGCTGGAGCATGGGCCTGCAATTACGCATTGCATTAAGTAAAAACCACAATTTGCATGGCAAGCATGATGGCGCACCGTGGTAGAACAAGCAAACTGACGGGATGGAGGAACTGCGGGGGCTTGAAAAGGAACAAAAGTAGTCCAATCAAAAGATTTTTGTTCTTCAACTTGCCGTGTCTTGGGACAAACTACGGAAGTAGTTCTTACATCGGTGATGTCACTAGAGACCGTATTAAACCCACAAATGTTTTCTGGGGAATAATTCATAAAAACAGCTTATTTTAAGAAAAGCAGTTCAAATAAAATGGGAGGATTTGAAATTGACAATAGTTAGGTTTGATGGTTTGATGACGCGTTCAAAAGAAAACACTAATCTGATGGAGGCTGCTGCAGCGGGGGTCCTTCCGGGCTTTGCCGCTGCTTCCTCTGGAGTTCTCTTTTCTCACCAAGTGAAACACTCAAACATTAATGTCTCGCCATTTGATCTTGACAGGCTGCGATTATCTCTTGGAGCTGCTGTCACAGTCTGACGGGAACAGCAGCAGAGGAACTTATAAAGGCATCTGCTTCGAGTTTGTCGTTTGGCGGCGGGCCTGTGTGGAGTTAAATGTGTCTCAGGGCTCTCACACTTGTGAAAAGTGGAATGTATGAATATAGGGAATCAACGCAAGGGAGGCAAAAAGAATAGTTTATGGTGTAATAAGCACATATTTGTAATCACAAGAGCACACAGGACTGTGATGCATTTCTCTTGGCACCAATCAAACAATTGTTGGCATAAAAGGATGGTATTGATGTTTGAAGGAAGGTTTTATGGAAAGGTAAGGAGTGGCAGAAGATAGCTCCTTTAAAATCTCATTGGAGAAAGAGAAAAAAGTTCAAACTTTGCTGTTTGCTAATAAGAAGTTAGAATGGCAATATTCTAGAGCAACAGAAACTAAACACCTTTCCAAGACCCAGCAGACCCAAACCACTTCCCGTTTACGGACGAGGGTCTTTCTGGTTGATACATGAGCATAGAAAAGATCCAAGATTTTGGCCAACTCTTTCTTCTGGAGAGTAAGCAATATGAGTTTTATCGACTTATGAAAATAGTTTGTGTTTAAGGTGATGGACAGAAGTGAAGGTTACACTTTGACTAAGGGTTGGATTACTGATAGCCTGGTCATTGCCTTCCTACACAACTCCACTGGATTCAAATCTCACATCACAGATCAGACGGAGATTTCTCCTGGTAGTATTTCAACTGGGCCAATCAGTGAACAGAAGGAGAAGTTATGAATGCAGATGTTGATTTTCTGCACTGATTTATGATTGTAGTCTGCCTGTAGTTTCAGCAATGGAAGAGGAGGAAGTGAACAAAGCCGTATAGTTTCTCTATAGCTGAAGGTCCAGACTCTCTGGACAAAGTGACGTGTATAACAAAGGTATGGTTTTTGCCATATATCCATGTGAACTTTTAAGCAATTCATCAAATTTTTGCATAATAAACTGAACATAACTGCTTCATAGCTAGGATCAAATAGGAAAGTATGTAAGTAACTTTAAATATGTCTATAATTAGACCAAATGGACTGTATACGGTATTTCTGGATATAAATTAGATTTTTCTTGTACAAATATCCCATGAGACAATATTTGTTGTAAATCAGCACTGGGTATACTAAATTAAACTGATCATGCTGTACAGCTGTCATCAAAAGGTAAATTCAGCATTTAAACAAATGCTATACGAGCAAATAAAAAATGTTCAGAAGACTAAAAAGTGAAAATAAATTCTCTTAATAGAACATTAAAAGTCTGCTCTGAGACGTCGCCGGTTATGATTTTTGCCTCGGATCTTTCTGCATGCACTGATTCTCTCCAGGTACTGCAACATCCTCCCAAAGTCCATAAATATACAAATTAGCTGTTTGCAAGGCAGTTGGTCTTATGTGTCTTTGCTTGACACTAACTAGCCATAAGCCCAGCAGAGAGCCATTTAAATAAATATTAATGATCCCTTTAACACAGTTCCCTATAAAGAATTGCTGTTTGAATTTGCTAAATGTTGAAGAATGGAGTTTCTCCACTTGTAGAAACATAGAAACCACCAAAAACCAACCTGGGAGGCCAAAAGTTCCTCGTAAATTTAGTTTCAGAAAATATATTTTTTTACAGAGTATTAGGGCCATAATATGAGAAAATAAAAATATGAGAATAGCCATAAAGTTACGAGAATAAAGTCATATTGTGAGGATAAAGTCTTACAAGAGCAAATACGAGAATTAAATCATAGTATTACGAAAGCAAAAACAAGAAGAATAAAGTTTAAATAATATCAGAATAAAGTTGATTATAACTTTTTATTTTTGTAATACTACAACTTTATTCTCTGACAAGTTTATTCTCATAAATTGATTTTTTTTTATTATTATTTCCTTAGAGTGGCCCTAATACCCTGTCATAGTTTCTCATCACTGATGTTCCTTTTAATTGTTTGAGATATGCCAAACTAATTTCCTATCGCAAACAAACTTCTTGTTTGAACTAAAATGATCTTAAATCCAGATCTGCCAGAAGTAGGAATAATTTTGACCTCAACTTCACAGTAAAAAATAGCAAAGAGGAAAAAGAAGTATGAGCAAAAAAAAAAAAGATTTGCTTTTGGCACAGCAGCAACTTTGTGTTTAAGGAAGGTTGCCGCATGAAAAGGAGATCATAGAGCAGGTGACTGCTGGAGGGGAAACGAACAGAAAGCATTTCTTTTTTCTTTAACAAGATCAAAGTGCATATTTCTTTCCTGAAACTAACTCAAGGGCAAAGAAGGAGACGACGGAACAAATTTTGGTTTCGCTCTCGACGATCGCACGGAGGCCACGGTGGGACCGCCGGAGTAAAAGCTCCGGCTTTGTTCCCGACGGGGTCGGCTGCTTTACGTCTTCATGACCCTCAGCGAGTCAAAACGGACCACAAGTTTCCTTCTGCTTCTTTATGCTCTTTAGTAAACCTGATGTGGATTCTTGTATTTTCTTATTTTTTAAAAATTGGCTGTAAAGAACAATTGGGTTCATAAGTGGATGATGTGGAGCATAACGAGTGTGGTAAATTAGTGCCGCTGTGAAGCTAAAGCCAAACCACAGATGTGCTGCTCTCTTCTACCCACATCTAGCCATTCATATTGAAAAATTTGGTGTCTCTATATCCTTAACTGGAGCTGCATATTCTCAGAAGTATAATACCAGAAATATTTTTAGAGCTTTCATATTCCCACATATTTACATTTGTAAACCAGGAATTAAGAATCTGACATTTTCACATCAAATCATTGGTCAGATTGACACAGATTTGCAATTATTTCCCCCCCAAAATAACTGTCTCACCTACACAGGGTGGGAAAAGTCTGTTGGAGAAGTCACAGATGTTTCTGATTTATATATAAGTCAGACCCAGCCGCCATCCATACGTTGACAGAAGCTCGGCCCGATCTCTGCTGGGAGTAAAATGCTGCGTTCAATCGCAATTTCAGCAGATGGTTGAAAACTGAACTACTGCGAGAAGAAATGACACGCGGATCTGTGCCAACAATTCCCAGGCTGCCAGCCCGGATGGGACCGACTTTACCTGAGCTTTATTTGCTTTTTTTTTTTTTCCTTTAACTGGACATTATGCAACACGCACAATTGGCTCTGATTTTTCCTGGCAGTGCGGCGCGACGTGGAGACAGGAAGAATTACCTCCCGACATAAATCATGGACCCCTTAAACAGCCTGTCAGTGGGTTTGGCTTGTTGGGAGCATTTGTATTTTTGTGTGTGTGTGTGAGTGTGTGTGTGCGTGTGCACGCGCGTGTGCATGTGTGTGATACCGAGGGTCGGGTTTTGTTTAAACCTTCGGGAGTCGGACGTCGTAACAAGCGTTTGCTTTCTCTCTGCTTTGGTGACAAAACATTCAGGGTTTAATCTAATATACAGTGCCTTAAAAAAATTCCCAGCCTTTGAATTTTCTTAGACTTTGTATCGTTACAAACACAATTGCTGAGGTATTCAATTGGGATTTTATGTCATAGACCTACACAAAGTCAAAGATCTCACCACCCAAACTGACAGGCCAGACAAGGGCTATAGTGACTCTAGAAGACTGTAAAAGTCACAAAAGTAAAATTCACACCACAGTTACACCACGTCCTTATCCTTCCACTTGTCAAACGGTCAATCTACAATGAAAAGAACACCAAATACTTAAAATTTTCCTCTTTCCATTGCTTCATCTCCATCACCATCCTTTGATCACCCATTACTCCACCATCCAGGCTTCTGTACAGACCACAAGTATCACTATGTTCTGCCTACTTCATTCTTTTCCAGAGATTTCATGTCAATATTTTTCACTGGAACTCAAGATCTGCCAAAACGCTGGGACATTTTAATTTTTTTTTCAGAATAAATTGTTTAAAATGCCATCACACACCACCCCGAACACACCACACGATATGGTGAAACATGTTGGTGGCTGAATTATGCTCGTTTCAGATGTTTTTCTACAGAGTGGACAGTAAAGCTGGCCCTAAATGATGGGAAGATGACGGAACTAGGGCAATCCTTGAATTTCGATGACGACATTTGACTAAATGTGATGTTTATTTCTTGCTTCATAAGTGGCTACAACGTAAACGCATTGTTGCTGAAATGCGAGACACTAATAAAAACTTGACTTGAGAGGTCTGAACCTGCTTTCATTTTATCCACTTTCCAAAGCTTGTGAGTACGAGCTTTAAAGTGTTAAATTAAAAACTAGTTATTCATTAGGTGGAGTCCACTAAAGTTGTGAAAAAAAAAAGAGCAAAACAAATCCCATCTTTTGAACTATTGTGGATTTCAAATTCTTGTATGCGACTGATGCAATATCTGTTCTGCAGTTTAAATGGAATAACTTTTCAATTACTCTAAACCCATACCTTCAAATGATCTGCAGGGTATTGTCTCTGAAGTTATTGCTTCCAGGGTGTCACATTAATAACAGAAACCAGACGGGAGTAAAAGCGACGAGTTTGTTTTTTAACTGCCAGCCCGAGCTTTAGTTTCACTCCGAGTGAATTCTCCGCCTTTG
The DNA here is from genome assembly GCF_051168715.1 of Poecilia mexicana. Taxonomy (NCBI): domain Eukaryota; kingdom Metazoa; phylum Chordata; class Actinopteri; order Cyprinodontiformes; family Poeciliidae; genus Poecilia; species Poecilia mexicana. The sequence continues at coordinate 5,439,190 of NW_028263390.1, read as the reverse complement.
TGTGTGATGTGCTCTGAGGTTGACGTTTTCTTCTTCTTGTCCTCATCCCGAAGAGGACGGAGTCATCCTCGCTTTGATGTATCTGAAATTGCATTGCGATGGCAGCCAAATAACCCTGGCGGGGTTCAGTTTCATTACTGGATGTTTGATAAAATTTACTTCAGCCGAGAAGACGCCACATTTGCAAAAAAAGACAAAATAATTTTCTGTCATGAAGAAAGGACGGGCATTGAAGGATTACAGAAAAAAAGAAAAAGAAAGACAGAAAGCCTGGCTTGTAGAGAAGATGCAGTCTGATACAATGTGGTAAAATCTTAAAGCTGTAATTTTCCACTACGGCATTCGGGGGGTGTTTGAGAGATCAGCGACTCGATGTGAGGCGAAGAGGAGGGAGAGGGACTTCTATCAGGATGCCAATATCTGATCACTCTCCACCTGCCAGATCCGCATTGTTTGATATGTGACATGTAACCCCAATATGTGAGTAATTATTGTTTCATCTGTGGGCTGCCTCAGATGTGAAGGATGGCAGGCCAGGATAGTTCAGGGGCCTCGGGGGACGCAGACCGAGAGAGTCTGTGTTCTGGGAACCAATACAAGTTCTGTGTAGCGGTTTTGATCAGCCCTCAGGCTAGACAGAAACTGAGTGGAGAGAGCGGAGTGTGTGAGGAGATTGGCATGTGGCGGAGGACAGTGTGTTTCCCCGTGTTTAATTCTCATACAACCGAGTGTGTGCGCGTCCTTGTTTCTCATACAGGGAAGGGTAAAACCCTACTAATGCTAGCTTTTTTTCTTGTGTCTAATGGTGGATATTTTCTAAGCTTTCCTTTTAACTTTCCTTAAACATCTGCTTCAAGCTGTTTTATTTGCCTTTAATTGCAGGCCCTTGAACCTCTTCCACATTTTTGTCGCATTACGACCATGAACCTCAATGTATTTTATTAGGATTTTATAAAAGAGATCAAGTGTTGTGCAGAGAGTGTGTGCAGAGGCCAATGGCGGTTGTGTGGATGACTCGTTTTGTGGGAAAATTGTACCTGCTAATTCAAAGATTTTCCGAAGAACTTTGCAAGTGTTCCTTGGCCTTTAGTCAACTATTTAAATTATTCTTCTGACTCTTGTATTAGGGCCATCTGGTAATGGCTACTTTATGGTTAAGTGATGCTCTATGCCATGAGTCTTCAACTCTAGTCCTCGAGGGTCGTTGACTTGCAACTTTTAGATGTGACCCTGGTCCAACGTACCTCAAAGAAATGACTGAATTACCTTCTCAGCTTGCAGTCAAGTTTTCCAGAGTTCTGTTAATGACCTCATTATTTGACTCAGGTGTGTTGAAGCATAAACATAAAAGAAGCTGGAGGACTGGAGTTGAATACCTTTGTTCAGTTCTTTTTCCTCCAGTGACTTTGTTGTAAAAGTCTCACTGCTTTTTAACAATTGCAGTGCTCCAACTTTTTAGGCTGTCACTTAATGCTAAATCAGCCCATGTTTATTTTGACATAATAGGAGTGTTTTCTAATTACTGATAGATTTCAGCTGGTTTCTTTGCATTGTTATGTTTCACTCATCCTTTTCTTTATTTGTTCTAAACTCATCCTTTCATGGTACAGTTTTTAGTGCCAAATTGTAGATTGATGCACAGCCAGCGTTGGCTATGCCTTGTCGGAGGAGACTGTATGCAGCCACTGATCTGATTAATGATACGTCAGAACTGCTAACTGAGTTGCCGGCACTGGCAAATGAAAAGAATACAATTAATTTGTGTTAGCTTTGGAAAGGCTAACAACTAGCATTCATAGGGTGGTCACCCACTGGATTGCCTAGCTCCTCTACTGTCCATTAGCATACATAGGACAGCCAGTATTAGCCTTCAATATGCTGACAACTAGCATGCATAGGCTACTCACCTGTGTACTTTTTCTTTAATGAAAAATTTATTATGAAAAAAATGGTTGGCATACAAAATCTATGAGTGACATTCATTAGATGTATTGACGTGTTTAACAGAGTTTATTGTAGTCCAACGTGACAACAAGCGTAAACATACTTTATAATATGGAGCTGAAGAAAGCTTATAATTTGACAAATAATTCCAAAAAGTTTTGCACTATCTTGACAGGTCTTGCCCAAAAGCAAATCAAACGAGCTGACTCTCATCATGTGAGAACTGGCTCTGACTTTTTGTCCCTTTCACTGCTCAGCTCTCACTCTCAGTGGCTCCGCCCTGCTCAGAACTCCGTTTTGAGAAAACAAGCCGCCATTCTACCAAAAACAGGGAAAAAATATTAACTAACCACATCAGTCTGTCAAAGCTGAGGCATTATGTTTTTTTTTTTGGATTGGCAGTCTGAACTAAGGAAATACTTTGGTTACTGAGTTTGGTTCTGTTACTCTTATGATTCTGCTTGGTAGATTTGCTAGCGTTGTCTTGTAAAAAATTTTTTTGTTACATAAAAATAAAAAAAGTTTGATGAAAATATTACACAAAAGTAACACCTGCTTTTGTTACAAAACAAAAACATAAAATTAGGCAAGTATAAGGCCTCTCATAAAAAAACACTAAATGCAAAAGGATTTACTAACATACAAGACATTCATATTTGCTAAGTTAAGGTAAAATAGGAGACTACTAATGATAATAAAGAGCCAGCTCTTTTTTGGCACTTCCCTAAACGAGCAAAACTTTCCATCACTACTACCTTGAGCTATTCTTTAATTTGATCTAGTTTAAAAACTTTAATGCTCTTTTCACACATGGACTAGATTATTTAACACTAAAATCAGAATGTTTAACCTAGTTTGTGATTTGCGAAACCTTTATTTGATTTGTGAACTCATAAATATGGTTCTTTATTGAACTTTGATGTAGCCACCTGCGACATGGAAGAAGCCACCACAACAGTTTCCATTTCGGGCACCAAAAACCACCTAATTTTCCTTGTTCCGTATCGCTTTATTACACTTTTAACTTTTTTAATGGACTCATTTGTTTCGATTACTTTGGGTTGTCACTGACATGTGGTGACATTTTATGTTTAATACACGTTTGAAATTTATTTTCAGATGAGTAGCAGCCTGCATCTGACTAATGGTCAACACAAACTGCAAGCAGTTCTTTTCCACACCCTCGTTTTTTCCCCACAACAGTAGTCTCCCTCTTAGACCAAAAGGAGGAATGCTCTCAACACAACAGCAGAGTTTCACAGCGCATAATAGGTGAAGGTTTCAAAATAACAAGCAGATGATATTTTGGAAAAGCCCTTGAGGGCACATCTGTCTTGTGCTAAAATTGACAGCAGCAGTAGCTCTATTAGTGAGAAGAGGAAAGCTGAGATGAGCCAATATGATCTAGTTAGATTTTACTTTCTGCTCAGTCTGGAGTAGGTGGAGAGATATTGTGTGTTATGAAGAAGTTGTAGTTAAATATGGCTGATGTACAACGAGGTTTAAACAGCTGCTACGTTGTTCACATCTCATTCAAATGTCATAACTACGACTACTAACGTACTACAGGCCCCATGCAGTGGCACCAGAATCGACATCAGGTGGCAGCATTCAGCAGCATTAACAAGCATACAGTGGAGCCCAAAATCCATCATACGCCAGGCAGAAATGGGTTTAAATACCATCTCATTTCATCGACGCGAAGTGTCATTACAAATAAATTGGAAGTATTTCCATGCTAATATAAAGAAGAAAAAAGGAAAGTTTATTTTATGAAGTTTTTATGCCAGAAAGAAAAAAACCCTGGAAAATCCATTAACCCCTGTAAGTAATACAAAGCAATTGAATTACTTAAAAGTTATGTGTAATGACCCTTTATTTTATCAGTCAACAATAATTGAAAGAGTTTTGGAGAAATGTATTTTTAATGGATAGATTAATGAAACATCTGTCATTGCGCCAATTACAGCTTTTAAGTATTTGCTTAAAACTCTCTCTTAATAGCTTATGCAGTTATTTTAATTAACCACTGCTTAAGAAAAGAGCTAGAATTTTCAGTGCAAAGTGAAAAAAAATACACTAATGTGTAAAGCTACTCTTATTTGTCAATTATTTAAAAAAAAAAACCACACAAACTATTCCATGCTGATAATCCACAGGAGAAAATGTACCTTATAATTATTCATTTATTCACAATCTTTGTTTGATAAAACCAATTAAAATGCCATAATCACATCCTAAATGCTGAATAAATTATTAAAAGAATATATTAGACTTTTTTTTATTCCCTCATGGTTGTTGCACACCAACAGAGAAATATCTAGAATCCATCCAAAGCACACCCACAGTCACCGCCTCTCCTCAGGAGCGCACGCCATGGCTAACACTGCATGTGTAATTACCAGGAGGAAGACAAAAGCACTCTCCTTTTGCCTCAAACCGCACGAAAACATGGTGGCCAGTGACTTGTGAAGCTTCCGCGGAGGTGACAGGGTCACCGTCTCTGTGAGCGCTAACGTAGCAGGTTTCATGCTGGGCTGGTCGCGCTTTAGACGTGGAGCCGAGCCCATTAACGCAGCAAGGGGCCCAAACACAGAGTCTGAGTAACAGTTAATAATTTTCCCTCTGTTCGGTGGCACACGCGAGAGCACTTTACGGTCCTCTGGTTTGTGAACATCACTTATGATGTTGACAAAACCATTTTATGATGATGTAAGCGCTCTGACGTCTCGCTGCTTTATACAGTTGTACAGCTATAGAGGAGTCCTGATGACAGTCTTTACAGCAAACGCTTGGGAGGCGCAACACGTGACTGCAGTACTCATCCTATACAGCAGGTGTTGCTATTGAGGAAACCTTGCCACAACAACACAAAATGGCACTAGAACAAATTATTTTTTAGACATTACAAATGTACACCGCCTTGAAATTTTTTTTTATGACCCCTAAATATTTTTACACATTTAATCCAAACATCAACCACACAACTGAATGCAATTTTTGGGAGAGGGCAAACTATGCCTCTCCCAAAAATTGTCCATGAAGTGGAAAGTTGTGGCATACATATGATTTTTTTTGCCCTCTGATTTCGTACGTGGTAGAGCCAAATTTACTCTGAAATTACAGCTCCAAGTCTTTCATTCATGACTCTTCTGAACTGAAATTATTCACAAAATAGCTGAAGTTCAGCCAAATGTGAGGAAAAGAGAGAAATAAATAAGAGCTAGCATTGTGCTAGCTAGCTGCTAATGTTCATATAACCCATGAAAATCACAAGTGTTAGCCAAAAGCTGATCTAACATACTCATGTAGGAAAAAAAAATTCTCAATGGGTCAAAATTAACCCACCACTTTGGGCAACGTTGGAGAACATATGTAATAAGCTTTTTAAAAGTTACTTTAGCCTGTTTGCTTCATCTGACGACAGTATAAACTACTTCCGGTCTGCCGTCAACTCATTTCCTGTTTTCGGCAGTCTCCTGAACCAACGTAAAAAAAACTGTAGAGCCCCCTAGTGGAATGTGAGAAGTGACTCCCTCAGTGACAACTGCAGTACATTTCATTTTTAACAATTTTCAAAAAAAAAAAAAAAAAACATGTTAAATTTTTTAGCATGTTTATTTCACTATAATTTATCAGATGTTTTTGTAACTACTCACAATGTTCCAAACGGTTTCAAAAGTATCCATGTCACACTTCTCACAGGCAACTACAGTGGAATACACACTAAAGCACATGGAGGGAAGCTGCTGCATAATTTATCACTGCTTAATGTTTCTCTGAAGGGCCTAAACGTGTGTCTGTTTGCATTTGGTTGCATCCAGGAGGAAAGCTGGCAAGTGTTTAAATGGCTATCTGTTAGCCGCCATCACCTGTAAACGCATGATTTCCTACCTCAGAGATGTTGCACTTATGCAAAATGAGTCCATTTTACAGTCCTGCTGTCAAAGCGTTCACTTCACGGGCTTGGACCTCCACTAACGGCGGCTCCCGACTATTTTTTTTCATAACATCGTTGGGCATCAGATGCTGATGGGATCCAACTCGGTCCACAAGGCTTTAAATCAGGCTCTTCGTCTCCTGCTCTCTGCTTTTCATGTGCCGCCTTCCTAACGCCGTCCGCTGTGAAGAATTAATATTTCATACGTGAGCTGACGCATGTTTTGCATCCAGCTGAACGCTATATACTTGTTACACGGGGGTGAATTTGCACGCGCGCCTTTAAATTAAGCGAAATCGCCGAAGAGCCGAATCAAGCATGGTCGATGTATTTGAGAGATACAAGTCGACAGTGAGGTTTTTTTTATCTTCTGTGGTCCAAGCTTTAATAACACTTTGAGCTTCCTGAAAGCCCATTTGGAGATGCAGCAAACAATCGGAACGTCTGCGACAAATTTAGTGACAATCGGGCCTTCAAGACTCCGGCAATTTGACACGTCTCGGCTCGCGCATCTCGCTGATGAATGGAAAAAGGATCTCAGTGAGCAGTGTGGCGCGGGAAGGCTTCACTTACTGTTCTGATTATTAGTGTGCCGCTGATCAAATTTACGGCTGTAATTTTGCGCGGACATGCTTGTGTTTTCCATTTACATATGGTTTATAGAGCTGCGATTTCATTTGCATAATAGGAGCTCAAAGTGATATGCTGATGAAAGCAGAAGGGAGCCGAACCGCCCCGCCCTCCCCTAGTAAACTTTTTTTTACTGGCCTACGTTAAAAGAAAAAAAAAAAAAAAGAAGAAGAGAAGAAAGCAAATACAGCACAGCACAATGGACGTGCGTGCTTCAATTTTCTTCCTTGGAATACAATCTTTTGTAGCTTCAGTCTCCATGAATAAATTCTGAACATCAATATCCATCAAAGCAGTCCTTGGATTGAACATCAGTGGGAAGAGGAACGCACAAAAACCCAAATCAAATCATTAGTTTTCAAATCTTGTCAAAACATAACATCCAATAGCTTACAGAAGTGTTCCCTTTGTGTTACAACTACAACTTTCTATACATTTTAAAGATTTTTTTTATGCCAGACTAACACAAAGTGGCGCATAATTAAATTAAAATAAAATTAATTGTCTAATATAAAAAAACAGTTTGGTGCCGTTGGGCTCAGAGTCTGAGAGGCTTTTCCTTTATGAAACTTTTTTTTTTTTGCCTCTTATTTAGTGGAAATATTGATGTTGATGATACTTTCTCCAAAATAATAACCTTTTTCAACCTTTATAGCTCCACTGTTGAAAATGAGGCTCTAACATTCACAAATGACATTGAAATAAAATCCAGTCCAACATCTGGTTTGAGGTGATTCCTCTGGAACCTGATGGAGGAAAAACATCCCAACTTCAGAAGATGACCTTTAACCTATCAGAGCTCTGTGGTTCCTCCTATCAATATGAGAGTCAGGGTGAGGAGGCGCCATGTTAGGAAGATGAAGAGGAAGCTGCAGGATCTTCAGAACAAAGTACATAGTAGGCCCAAGAATTTAAAACTACTTTCACCCCTGGGTAAAAGGAAATGCTGATTGATTTTCAGTATTATTTTGTATTCATCCCCCTTTAGTCTGCTTAAAATCCAGTTAACCTTTGTGTGGGATTTAGGGAAATGGCACTAAACATTGTTTATATATATAAACATACACAAGCTGTGGTTTCTCACTTCTGTGTTTTCTCTCTTTCAGCAGCTGTAGAAGCAGATTTATAGAGTTTTTATCCTTTCTCTCCTTTTTTTAGTCGCCCACTTTCCATTTTTACCCCACCTCTCTCCCTTTTGCTTTAGTTTCCATTGCATTTAAAATTAATGCAGTTTCCATTAAGTAGTGGGAACTTTAATGTGTAAATTTCAATTAATTGAAAAAATACAAAATGTCCTACCAGAACGCCCATAAATCTGACGCACAAGCAACATCCACAAACACTGATTGATGAGAAAGCTGCTTCTCTCGGCCCACTGGGGGTTAATTTTGGCTTTGGAAAACCATCTGATTGAATACTGGTAACACCGATTGTAGTGTGTGAAAACCAGTTAGCCTATCATAGCAGCTATTCAAGCCTAATATAGCATCTCAATGCTAAACATGTTGCTGCAGTATAGATGCTAATGTTAGCATCTATAGTCCACATTTCTGAAGATTTTTCAAAGATGTTCCATGAGTGAAACGCTTGAAAGCCAAATAGCTACAATAGCACTTTATACCAATATAACGGTTAAATAACAGAAATAATCTACATTATCAAGTGTCTATTCATTAATTTAGCAGCTAAAAGGGTTTTTGAATTGAAAATGTTGCTTATTTTGTCATTATATAGTTTTTGGTTAAAATGCGGTTAATTGCAAACCCTATTAGCAATAGCTGTAATGCTCCACTTGTGAAAGTAAATCTGTTGGGCTTCTTCTTGGCACTCAGACACATTAAACAGAAATAAAAAATATGAAACCAAAAATTTAACTTTTTGGCCCATTGTGCAAAATGCAGGGCAGGAAAATACCCTGAACACACCAGCCTCATTGCTGTGTGTCAGGTGTGGTGGTTGAGAGGTGGTGAGGAGAGACGCAGAGACCCAGGTTGTAGAAGAAAATGATTAATTTAATGAAGATGCTCAGATCAGGCGGCACAGCAGAGAGTATAGCACACAGCTAATTACCGGTAGCAACTGATACACTGAAGACTGAAAATGAGAGCTAACCAACACAGGACTTTACAGTACGACTGTGATGGCAGGCAGGCAGATGACAAATGACAGACGACGACAAGGACCCGACAAGAGACAGAGACAACAGGTGGACTTAAATACACAGGGAGGGTAATCAGGTAACTAGACACACCTGGGAAGACGCAGAGACAACAGAGACTCACAGGACAGAAACTGAACACAGAAAACCCTTAAAAATTAATACACAGAAACTCAGATCATGACACTGTGGGCATGATATTTTCCCACAGGAAGTTGGTCAGAGCTGATGGGAAGACAGATGAAGCTAAATCCAATACAATAACCCAAGAAATCCTGGAAAAGTCTCGAGACAAACAAAACATCCCAATAAAACGTTTCAGTTTATTGAAATGTGACAAAATGAGGAAACGTTTCATTGCTGTAAAGGCCATGTTTGCATTTATCCAAACGCATATTTACAAAAGTAGCTGGGTGAAGACATAGTAAGATTGCATCAATAAACGGCATACGGCGGTGAAGTGGAACTGGATGAGGCCGTACTCTGTCGCTAACAGCCACCTAACACCATAAAAGCCTGGCTAATTCACTCCGTTTGACTGCTGCTTCCCTCTCCAGTCGAGAAGCATCCCCACACGTTCGCACGAGAGGTTTTTACATAAGTAAACTGTTATGCTGTTTGCTTCATTGGACCGGCAGCTTGATAAAAATGCACTCTCATAGTCAAACAACCTTGTGAATAAGGTTGCCCTCCAATTGCCTCTGATTAAATCCATCAGTCGGGAAGCGCCAAGTCAAATAGCTTTTTAATGGCTGTATCCTTCTGCATAAAGCCTTGCACGAGGAACCGGTCGGCCGGGTTGTGTGTTTTTACAAACCGAGGCTCGTCTTGGAGTGATCTTTTAATAAAAACAGGCCATCACCACGGTTATGCTTCCCATAAACTGCAGGTGAGCTGCGCCAACCACACTGATAACAGCGGTGGAAGGCCGCATACATCAGGCCCCGACTGACACGGAGCGGCTAAGCTCGCGGGCCGATGTGAGCCTCGCAACCGAAACCCGCCTCACATCTGGTAAACATCTCACGCCGATCTGTCTGCAGCTTTTTTTGAGTAATTATGGAAACAAGAGCACACAAACGGTGCCAACCGTGTGACCTCCCAGGAAAATATAAATAAATGCCTCCTTTTTACTGCGCGTTTGAACTTTTGAATGATTAAAAAAATAAACCACCTTCACACTAACGCTATAAACTCGAAATTGCGACTGGTAGTCGTTCACATTTATTGTGGGAAACGTAGGGAAGGAGCGGGGAGAAGGGAGAAAACTGATGCAAATGCATCAGTTTGGTGGTTGAAGATGTTTTCCAGAGGATTTTGCTGCCGGCTATTAGTTTATGTTGTAAAGCTTTGTTGTGTTTTTAGCTCTTGAATCCGACACAGCTCTGAATTATGGGGAAAATTAAAGATGTAAACTTCCTGGTCGTGTTATGTGAACCTTCGTAGCACCGATTTAGACCCATTATGATTTGATTCATTGTGGCAAAGATCCAGCAAGGTTTCAGAAACATTATTTAGAAGATGTTGACACGACAACATCGTGTTGATGCAGATTTGTCAGCCGTACATCCATGATGTGAATCTGTTGTATTTACGTTAGCCTGTGTGAACGGTAGCCTGTTCTTAGCTAGCAGCAGAATGCTCTGTAAGGTCTTCTGCAGTCTTTCTGTCATCTTAAACTGGTTGTCCTATTCTCCTGACATTAGCAAAGAAATATCTTGCTCCCACAATTACTGCTCACTGGATATTTCCCATTTACATTGTGGAAGCTAATGTACATAGCAACAGAATGAATGCTACATCTTAAGCTAGCAAACGTGTCGTTTGCTGTATGTCGGTTATAGAGGGAGAACGACATAAAAATGACCCAACAGGAGCCGTAAATACACTTGTTTCCGTTTACACAAGAGCTGGCAAAATCCCTGCACATCATGTCTGAGCAACATGACAGAGACAAACCAAGTGCAGAGAAAAACTGTGATTAAATGGAGTGTTTTAATAAAATAATGAGGACTTACAGGGATGACGGAGAGGGAGAAGGTCATGAAATTCAAAAAGTGATCGGAAGAATCCAGCAATGAATAATAATAATAACGGAAAAAAAAAAAAAAACAGGACCTCAAATGCAGTCAGGGCTGAAAAATGTGAAAGAAACCAAATGAACTAATCAGAGGAAGTCCTGTTAACACCGAGACTCAGGTCTAAGCTAACTAAATCCAAATGTAGAAAGGACAGAGAACAAGAACAAACCAAGAAACCAAAAACAAAAGAACAGACTTCTGTGGCAACATCCCTGAAAACAATAATGATCACAGAGAAATGAACAGAATATAGTAAGCCCTACAGAACATAAATAAACCACAATGAAACAAACACACACAAACACCTGTGAATTATGACACAGCAGTACAGCTTGCTGTTGCAGGAGGTTAGAAATGTTGCATTTTATATATTTTTGCCATGTTGCATACATTTATAGTTCTTATAATAAATTATATATTTTAGGTGTTCATGCTGAGGTTTTGTGGTCTGTTAGTGAGACTAATTCATCTCTGAATCTGCTGTTAGTGCTCCAATGTTACCAGAACTAACTGCTTACTTCTTCCTAGCCACTGTGGACTCATTACCTTGCTGGACTGACAAATGTTGAGGAGACTATTAAAGACCTACAAGTTATAGAAAAGAATGCCCTGTACGTCATCATGTCGAAGCAGATCAATTCCTGCAGTCATTCTCAATCATTTTTCATTTGTTAGTGTAGCTAAGAGTATAACACACACAGATAACCAAACCTCCTGGAATGGATTCTGACTTTCTGGAAGTTTTCAAAGGACAACAAAGAGAAAACAAAAATGTCTAATTAAAAAGGTTTTAAAGCAAACCTGCCATTGTTGTTCCCATTACAATACCAGTATAATAGAGATGTTTACACTCGAACATAAATAGATGCTCTAGTTTTAACTTCGCAAAGGTCACCTCCCAGGAAAAGACGCAGTGTTTGTACACAGGTCTGATGAAACATGTTTGATGGATTATAGAGGACACAGTGAGTGCATTATGGGGTACCCTGTGACCCGGTGGCATTATATGAACATTTTGGTTAATATGTTAGACAAAATGTCAACGTTGAGTTCAATATTAATTAAATAAAAGCAGTAACTTGCTTTAGTATTAGCAATAATGCTTCTACTTCCACCTAAAATATGTTGCACATTATTCTACGGCCTAAGAAAGTACTGATTTAGGCTCTTTTATGGTCCATATTTTACAGGTTAATTAGAGCTTAAAGCTACTTTATACCACTGATAAGAAAAAAAAAAAGGTCACGATCAATATGACGTACAAATGAGAAGAACTACAGTGGACTTATTTTGAAAGCTGATTTAAAAAGTGAGAACGTTAACTTCTGGGGGCGCTCCGTTAAAAAGTTGGAGCGGCTGAAAGGAGAGCAGCCAAGTGACAAATGAAGACTTCCCACATCAACCTGGCTTTGTTTGATGTCAGTGTCTGTGAAATGTGGACTGTCAAACGCTCCTCTGAAGGGCAGCTCTGCAGCATGTACATCACCGTGGCGACGCGCTCCCCCTTCCCCCGCTTACCCTCTCATCCCTGACACCACTCCTCTCTTCTCCCCAGCATGTCCATGGTCATCCATCTGCACCAGTGGCTCCAAGCTGTGGCTTTCTCTGACAAGCGGGGCGAGCTCTTCTGAAAGGTGCTTTCTGGTGCAACGTAGGAGGTGGGGGACCAGAGGTTGAGAGAGCGGCACTTCGGTATGTTTATATGAGTGTGTGTATTGATCGGAGTCAGGGTGGCCCCTCCGTGCAGTGCTTCAGGTGTAGACCGGCAATTATGGAAAAGGGAACTCGTTTGTTAGACTTCTACAGTTAGATTTCTACAGCATGTCTCCTGGTATTCTTACAAATGTTTTTGTTATTGAAAAACATTATTTACAGTATATCTCACAAACATTGACATGAACTAGAAAATACAGAAAAGAAACACCTGTTAAACGTCTTAATGGAAACTTCCTTCAAGTGTTTGGGGATCTTCCACGACCTTTTCTTCAAAAACCAACAGCTTTCAACAATTTGCCTCTTCACTTTGGAAATGTTCAAGAAATAAAGTACACAAGTTTGGTTTAGATATCATTAAACAATAACAGGGTTAAATCAACAACTGTAGTGCTAAATCTATGGCTACATATGTGCAACACAGTCTGCTTTTAATGGATCACAGTTTCTTTAAATTCACAAATTCTCAGTTTTTAACCTTTGTTTGTAATGCATCCTGGTGGTGGGACAAGGTTTAGAGACGTGACCAACTTTCAGGTTTGGATCCTGAGAGCTGGACTGTCCATGTTACTGTTTGACTGAACTCTGGGTGATGCAGCACACCGAGGCCCTGCAGGTAAAATTTACCCTCAGGCCTAATTTGATCACAAATCCTGGCTTTCCTTTTCCACCTTTGCCAGGAGCGTTTAACTCCAGTCCAGCCCTGAGGTTCAGTAGACTCCACCGGCTCCCCCGACAGGACAAGGCCCTCAAAGATCAGACTTTCTGTCAAGGCATTTACAATTCTGGCAGACTCTCTTATTAAACCCACAGCTATGCTGCAGCAGTTCAGCTGTGGTGGGTCTACTGACTCTGACTGGAAGTCTACCAAAAGCTCATTTTCATGTTTTTTTTCACTGAGTGCTACACGACTCTTATCAGTAAAACGCATTGTGCATCACACAACAAATAAAATGTGCGCTGTGCTCAGTTATAATTAGAGCCACTGTAAACATTTTAATGGGGAAATGCCTTGAACAACATCTTTGGTTATCCAGAAGTGGCAGTAATATTTCTGTTATGTCAGAACAAGTTTAATATTTTCTTGTCTTATGCGCAGTAGAAACACATTAACGATGAAAAATTTACTTTACTGTCAGCAAGAATGGCACTTAAAAAAAGAGGAAGATATGAAATAACCATATAAAAATAGCAAGATGGAAGTAATATACATTTTCGACAATAGTGTGAATAAAAATAAAGGCACAGCAGAATTCATAAGCTGGTGCTAAATTAAATTAGCTTCACCTGAAAAATAAGAATTGGAAAGCTAGCCCATTAACATCAAACACACTGTTACCAAGGTAACCCTTGCTTATATCAGAGTTAGAAGGGAACGTTAGCTAAAATTAGCACCTCATTTGCATATCAAAGTGATCATTAATGAGTCGTTATAACCCGCCTTTTTAAAAAAGCAGATGGGTATCAATGACTAATTGTCACCACCCAATGATCCCTTTAGCTTCCCAACAAGGTGCCTGATGTAAAATACCACCAGATAATTTACAACAATAATATAGAAGTACATTTTTGGTTCCAGTGCAAATGGAAACGAGTCGTTTCACAATGTAGCAATTGTGGAGTCTTAGTGGGAAAAGAGTTCTTGAAGCTAGCAGTCGTGCATTTCACACTTCCTGCTGGAGGGGAGAAGAAATGTAAACGTTGGACATCTATGAAATTATTCCCATTTTTATTTATTTTTCTTACATTGTAGTTGCATAAGGTTGCCTGGTTCTTGTTGTTGATCATTTAAGAAATAAACTGAAAAAATGTGACTTTTTTTTTTTTTTAAATCAGACCATGAATCAAATTCAAATTTTGCCTTCAGGGAATCAAAGTCAGGCCTGTTTAGCCCATTTGATCGGCGCTATTAACCTTTCAACCACATTTAGATTTCAGTAGATGTTTTTGTTGAGATGATTCTTTTAACTTTCAGCTTTCTATCACAATTGCACGTTCTTTGGGACAGCATCGACTTTTCAAAGTCAGCTCAGATACAATTTACTCAATGGGAGTAACATTCGCATGAATATGCACTGATTGGCATTTATATTTTTCCACAGTTTAGTTGTATCTCTATTGTTGTTGTGTGCATGAACTGTGTATGGATTACAAGGATGAGCGTTAAGTCTTTGAAATAATCCCTTTGACGATTGTTCGGTCAAGAGCTCTTTCTTTGAGTAAAGTCTTAAATGTACGTCCTGATAAATTTCCAGCATTTAAAGTCTTTATTAACTCTTTCACTGGTTACCTTTCCATTCCTCTGTGCTGGAATAATCTTTTTTTCTTTCTTAGAACAAGAAAGTAAGAGAGGCCTCCGAGCCCAGGATCCTGGCAGATGGTGTGGGCCTGTGCCAGTGTCGGGCCGAATTACAAGGTGGGCCAAGGCGAGAGACAAACCACACACAGCTAATCTGGCAACTCTTCGAGGGTAGCGCTCGCCGAAGCGAGGTGCCGCTTTGAAAATGAAAATTATTTTCCCCCTTCCGCGGTTCCAATCAGCGCAGACACGCTGATCACCTTTCAAATGTGAACGCGGTTGCCTCCGTTCCCGATCCACCGAACAGATTCAACCGAGAGAAAGGTGGGGGGAGCGTTCGCGTCGACCATTTTTTTTACAGACTCCCAAACCCCTCAATGGCATATTTGTTTGGGAGGCTCGAGAAAAGGCAGAAGAGTTTTGTGAAAAAGCTGAGACAGGGGACAGGGAGGTTGTAATGAGGCACCAAGGGGCCTTGTCAGATCGGAGACAAAAGCCCCCCCTTGGAGTCCTTCATGCTCTCGGGGGAGAGGTGCCAATTCCATCCTCCCTTCTTTGGGGGTTTGATGCCCTGAGTGGCTCTGTTCTGCTCTTAGCTGGTGATCAATATGTCCTATTCTGCTCTTTTCTGGTCAGCTTGTCACCGGGTCCGTGGGGAAATGTGAAGAAATGGCAGAGCTCCATAAAGCAGCTGTACAAGCGCAGACTCCATCCTCATCCATCAGCTGCCTGCCACTTCCACCCAATGTCTGTGTTCTCAAATATTGAACTATGGAAATCTTTATTTAACACGAGAAAACTAACAAGTGCAAAGACTGTATAGCCACGGCGCCTTGCAAAAACATGAGCACCGTTTAAATGTTTTGTTACAGACTTCGGTATTTTTAAGGTGATTTTATGGGATCAACACCAGGATGGCTGCAAAGAGACAAAGGAGTAATAAATGTTTTAAATTACTTTTTTTTTAGCAAATGAAAGAATGGGATGTATTCAACCCCTTTTACAGGCATACCCCAAAAGAAAATCAATGCAACCAACTAACTGTACTCTTTAATCTCACCTGAATACACTGCAAAAACACAGAATCTTACCAATTATTTTTGGTCTAGTTCTGGTGCAAATATCTCACTAATCTTAAAATAAGATTAAACAAACTTACAAGTAACTTTTAAGCAAGAAATAAGAGCTTTAGGAGTCAATAATTTCTAAATATTGATAAAAAAATAAGTTCTAGTTCTAGTTTCATATTGTTTTACTTAAAATATGGAAAAAGTCTTATTAGTGAAACAAGCTGCCAGTGAAACTAGTAGTTTTTTAAAATCAATTTTAAAGGGGCAGTATTACGTATTTTCCAGGCATATAGTGGGAACTAATTTACCTTCAGTTGTTATACAAAAGCTGCATATATCAAATATGACTTAAAAGAAATTTAACTTGGTAATTTAACACTTCAGAATTGGGTCTCTGTCTCTTTAAAAACTCTTGCTCTTTCTGAAATTCCACCTCCAGGAAGTCATCACTCCACTTCTCCTCCATTAACCATTTAACAATGTTTTTACCAGCATTGCAGCTGGTAGCTCCTATAATGAGCTCAGCTGGTGAGCAGTTCCACCAGGTGTTTGCTAATTGCTACTGGCTAGTCTGAAGGAGCTTGAGTGGAGGAGACACTGCTACACAAACAACTTGAACTATTTTGCTGTAAAAATGGGCAAAGATTTTAGTCTCCAGACGGACAAAAAATTGAAACTAATTTATGACTTTGCTTCCAAATTACAACCATGACGAACAAAGACATGTCTTTGTTCATCTCATGAAATTCTAATGAAATACATAAAAGTTTGAGCATTAAAAACGTACAACAACTAGAACTATTAAAAGACACAGGCAGGTGCATCTTAATCACCGATTAGGTGGTGCAGGTTTCTGCCCAATCAAATTCAATTTGGTGCACACCTCACAAGAAGCACGAGTCTGTTTTTCTTGTTTAAAAAATGTGATACTGTCTGGAAAAATAAATTCAATAATAGGAAAACTCTGTAAATACCTGATGACAAAACCACCACTCGCTGTAGAGCCATTAATTGATTTTGGTCCATGTTAGCATGTCGGTCGATGTCGCTCTCTTGCTCCATCGCTTCAGCCCACATTGAATAATGTCAACAACCGCTAGACGGCCAGCCGTGGAATTCCACAGAGGATGAATCTTCGACTGCAGCTGACATTTAAGGGATTTATTTTTGAGTTATGTGACTGGATAGCTCCTGACATCCATATGTTTAGGGCTTTGCTGTTCATTCCATCTGTCGTACGCCCGTATTTCTGGGTTATTCATAGAACTATTGGGTTTTCGTATCCAAGCTGCCATTTTGTCTGTGGGTCAACCCCAGAGAGGACTGAGGTATCACACATGAACCATCTCCTCCTTATGACGTAATTGTCAGCTTTGCGGGGGGTTTCTTTTCTTTCTTTGGGCTCAAGTTCCACCAAGAAAGCTTTCCAGTACAGTATAAAGCATGTTATCCATTTGGGATTTTCTTTTCTTTATTTGCTTTGGTCACAAATAAATGCTTCAAATCAGATTTCATGAAAGGAACAAAGTTAATCTAAGACAATATGGTTCAATACGGACAAGCAACCCTCCACCTGGTTAAATCTTCAATTGACAGTGATTAATTTAACCAAGTTTTCATTTCCATTTTAATAGCCAAACCCTGACCTAGCTAAAGAAACTCAAAAGGCGACATTACATGTATCAATCTAAAGAAATGTAACAACAGGTGAGGAAAAAAAAAAGTGAGATCCATTACCCTGGAAACGGCTGCAGAACCTTTTCCAAGGATGCCTTCACACCAGTCCTGTTTAGTCCCCTTTAACTGAACTCTAGTTCGTTTGAGGAGATATTAATGCTCAACTCTGATGTAGTGCAAAAAAAAAAAGAACCCTGGTCTGCTTAAAAACCTTGGTGTCTGTTCAGTGAACTCTGGTGCCGTTCAAATGCATATGTGAACACCAAGCGGACTGGAAACCAGAATCAGACTATAGTGCAAGGCATTCTGGGCAAAAACAACCAAAACAAAGGTGTTAGTTTAGCGCTAGAGGGAGAAACTGCTGGTTGTCTAAAGACAAAAAGAAAACATCCTACAACGCTAAAATCTGATAACTCTTGTTGAGTAATGATCAGAAACACACAAAGGCAGTTGTGGGTTATGTTATGTTAAGCAGACAACTCATTTTTCACAGTTTGGAGGGCTTCTTTTGGAGCATCATTTACAAAATGCTTTTTGTAAATTAACTCAGCTCATATTTGACTGATTTTTAAAATTCTGTTTGATGATGTGAGACATTCAGAAGGGGCAAATACACTTCCTCACCCCTTAACCACCGAAGACCTCACAGGATCTGTGTTGTAGCCGAGGTAACAAGCGTTTGACTGGGGCATATTTCACATCGCCCAGTTTCATGCTTCCCAAAACAAACGATATAACCTGTGGGATTCGGAGAGTATCCGTCACCGACGACAACATGCGCGACGGTCCTCTGTGCTGCGGACCGAGCTGTAGTTGAAGCTGGAACCTCTAGTGAGGAGCGAAACCTGAATCAATGTGTCCCAGACCTCATTTAAAAGACTACCTACTCAACTTTTCTGGTTTTGCTAAAAAGCTTGCGACACCGTGGGATCCAGTTCATTTGTCTATGCCAAACAACTGGGACAAGGTTGTGAAGTTTGCACCAGAGGCAAAGCGCTATACCTTCTCTGCCAGCTGTACAGCCAAGTGCATGCTGGGTTTTATTCTCTCTCTCTTTACCTCTTCTCTATTTTGCAGCTGCTGCATTTTTGCATGTTAAGCAAAGCGATCGCATCAGATTTCACTTGAAAGCGACCTGAGACGTGTTGTGATGCCAGGTGTGAACTAAATGGATAGAATCAAATGCTACCTGTATGCAAAAAACAAAAAAAACAAAATGAAACACTAAGGTCTTCGCCATGGATGCCTGTGTTTTTCCTCATCTTCTCCGTATACGCTCGCTATTCATCATTAAATCATTTCGTCTAATTATTTCACAGCGAGTGTAATAAAATGCCCCATTGGGTGGGGGCGGCGGGGAGCTTCACTTATCTCGGCGTGTCACACAGTCATGTTGTGACTCCACTGTGACAGTCTGATGTCTTTGAGGATGATTATCGTTCATTTTCTTGAGTCGGATCACAATTTAGTTCAACTTAGGCGGCGTAATGCAGCTGAACCGC
This sequence comes from Poecilia mexicana, assembly GCF_051168715.1. Taxonomy (NCBI): domain Eukaryota; kingdom Metazoa; phylum Chordata; class Actinopteri; order Cyprinodontiformes; family Poeciliidae; genus Poecilia; species Poecilia mexicana. The sequence goes on along the minus strand of NW_028263390.1, from coordinate 5,420,176 downwards.
AGAGCGAGTCGTACTGTCACTTTTTGTTCCTGCTGTAATTTCTCGGTGAAACGTCATAATTAGCAAAGGAAAGTCGTTAGAGATATTGCAGTTAGAAGAGAAAAAGAGTTTGTGTTCTAAACTTGCAATTTAAAAGAAAATGTATGAGGAGGAATTCTTGTTTTCACCTTAAAGAGTCTTTCTAAATGCATAATATACCCTGTACTAAACCTTAAAGTTCAGTGTATGTTGCTGAAAAATCAGCAATAAAAGAAAAAATTTATATAAAAAAAAAAAATATATATATACTATTGTCAACCCCCACTTTGTTGGATCATCTTAGTTTTAACACTTTTAGGGTGGGGCTCTAGCAGCACTTCTAGGCTGCAGCTGTGTTTCTATTGACATTTCCAAAATAAATTTGCTTGATAGAAAAACAGTAATTTCAACAAATTAATTTTTTGATAAAAACTTTTGGTGCTGGGATGAGATGGTTGTTTTTGGCTGCATCAAAATGGGTTTATTTAGCGAAACTGCAATAGAATTGTCTTTTTGCATTACATGAGTCACATGATCAACAACCAGATGTTATTACTGGAACAAACCACGAAGAAGAAGACAGGAAGTCGCTGGGGGATGATTACACAGCATGTTTTTTAATGACTTATCGTGTGAATAAACTTATTCATGAGATTTTAATTGGGTTTCTTATTCAACCGAAACATCGCAATTGCAAAACAGTGTTTTGTTTTTTTTTGGCATTGGCGAAATATTGACAAACTTCTGTGCACATTCGTAATTTTGTTTATTCACCATTACAAACTATCCTCTCAGTCAGATTGGATATAGAGAATGTTTGAGCACCAGTTTTCAGGTCTTTCTTCACATTCTCGATTGGATTCCTCCACTGTACCTCTGGTTGCTCGTTTAGGTCTGATGTCATCCTAGAAAGTGAATCTTCATCACAGTCTCTTGTCCGTTACAACATTCCTTCATTGCCATGTCTTGGTAGGTTCGCTTTTGTTCAATAATCTGCATTCTCTTTGGAGCTAAACTGAAAAGTGCTCTAACAGATGTTCAAAGCTCTTAATATCAAGATGAAACTAGCAAACGAATGAGTTCTACTTCTTGGTAGGCGACTTCTCCAGGGGTTCTACTGCATTCAATTGTGTAGCACAAGTCTTTGATTAAAAGTCCCAAACTGTTTATGCAAAATCTCTGTCCTAACTTACACAAATTTACTTAATGTTGTCCTAATTCATGTAAAACCTCAGTGCCAGAACTTCTCCCTGTCCAATTTCTTTGTGTCGGCCAAATGTTACTATTTTTGCAGCTAAATGCTCGGGAGCCCTTTTTGCCATTTTGTTGCACAGAAAACGGTAAACTGAGAGCAAATGTACAAGAAAGAAAAAACCGGAGCTGTTGACAAAGCTGTAAAAATACTCCTTTGCCCTCCCACAGCTGCAGCGAGATGGATATGTGGAGAGAGGAGACACTGGAAGAAGACAGAAGACCTGAAACATCCTCCTGAAATAGCCTGAAGCATCCAGGGAGAGAGGCCTGCCTCCGCCTGCTGTTAATTCCCCTCTGTCCTTGACTGCGTGTGTGTGTGTGTGTGTGAGCCTGAACAGAAATAGATGCATGCGCATGTGTGTGTGTGTTTGTGTGCATTTCTTCACTCCCGACCATTTCTTTCTCACTCATTTTCCTTCCATTTCCTCCTCCCTGATTTGACTTAAATAAAAGCCACCCAGTTAAATTGAAGTGTCAGGAGGGAAATGTGTTTAAGCGAAACAGGAATTTTTATGAGTAAACATCACTGTCCTGCACACTCTGACTGACTCATGTTTATTCATTTAAAGTGCATACCTAAAAAGGCAACATTTCGCTTTGGTTGCTAGTGCTATTCATTAGCATTAGATCGCTCTTAAAATGTCTGCAGATCTGAGATGGTGGGCATCGTTATTGACAAAAACACCTGGTTTGATTTGCATTCATCACGTATGTTTTAAAAAGGAGCCTCCATGTGAGGGAATTTCTGTGTGCATAAGAACTTGGGCGAACCGATGGAAGCAGTGTGTGTAGGTGTGTGTGTTCCTTAGCTCTCAGTTACACCCATCTGTTTTGGGGCAATTGTTTTAGATGCAGCGCTATTTCTAGACGCCGTCATCACTCAAGCTGCCCAAGGTCTACGGCTTGAGAAGTTGCCATACATCAAGGTATAGCTGATCAATATTGATTGATTTGTGGAGCATCAGGGGAAAAAAATAAAAACTGCTGCCCGTCGCTGCCTCCCACGGTTTTCCGTTTATGTAATTAATATGGAAGACAAGTGGCAGCTCAGCTATAACTTTTTAACCTTGTGGAAAGCCCTGATAAATCACAAACCAGAGACTTCAGGAAGAATCGAACTGGCAGGTATACCAGAGTCCTGCTCCGACAAGCTAACGTCTCTCCACAACCTGCTGAAGATGGTGTTTGTGGTTAAAGATGGCGTGATTTCCTGTGTAGGTAACAACATGTTTTAAAAGCAGATACCAGATGTGTGTCAGCATGGATATAATATTAACATGTTTCAGGGTTTGTTTGGACAATACACAACTTCAAACTGGCAACTAAGGTAACACACTGGCAACAATACTCTTATCATGATCAAGCAACCATTGTGCTGCATTCTCAACCATGTGCCAGTAAAAAGCTTACAACTGGCAACAAGCAAAAGTACCATCAGTAAACAGAACCAATAATAATGCTAACATATTAGCAAGAGTCCAACTTTGAGAACAAAACGACAAACTGGCAACAAGGCTAACACAAAGTCGACAACACAACCACAAACGGGTAACCATAGAAATCCACCCAAAACGGCAGTGACCAACTGCAACCATGGTAACATGTCCGCAACGGTGTAGACAGTATGCAACTTCAAATTGGCAGCCATGGTAACACACTGGCAACAACCCTGCTAGTAAGCAGTCATAACCAAGCAACCATGCCTAGCAACAGTACTGTCAGTAAACAACAACAAACCAATAATAACGCTACAACAAAACAAACTGGCAACAAGACGACAGTGCTCATACAAAACCACATACAGGTAACCATAGGAACCCACCAAAAACGGCTTTGCCAAAGAGCAACTTTGAACAGGCAACTCTGGCAACATAGTTGCCTGTTCTGCAACATGCCAGTAAAAAGTTTAAAATTAGCTACTATTAGCAACAGTGCAGTCAGTAAATTTCCAAAACAAGTAACAATAATAAGAACACCTGCGATTTGTTGACCTGATACCACACCGGCAACAGAGCGACCAAAAGGAAGCTGCAGACCAGGAACCGTTGGTAACAAAAAGGCAAAAGTGTAGCCACTTAACCCCAAAGCGATGAGACGGGAAGCAGCTAAAAGCGAGCAACAATGCTAGCACACTGGAAAAAATGTTGTTACTAAGCAACCTAACAGGTAACTATGGAAGCACACCAATAATAGCACTTCCACAGTTGTTGGAAACTGGCAACCATGTTAATACACACCAGTGCTTCCATTAAACAACCACATGCTGATGACAATGGCAAAGTACAGTCAACAACTACGTCTTTAATTATAGTCTAAAGTCTGATGTAAACACCAGAATCGCTGAATCAGCATCATCCTGCGCCCATTACATCTGTTCGCACTTCAGTCTCATCTCTCATACAATCGAGCTGGATTCTTTTCTGCCTGTTTGCTAACTGCAGTTTTGAACCAATTTACAATCTGCTTTGAATCGCTTTCCCTTCGTTAGCATGTTTTAAAAAAAAAAAAAAAAAAAAACTTTTTCAGTAAATTTTTAATTGCAGGCCCAGTGGTCCTGTGGTTATTATTCCTCTTTGTTCTTGTTGAGAGCAAAATTAAGGCGTAGTTGTTTACCTCAATTAGGAGGTTGATGCTTCCCATAAATGCATCTGCTTTGCTTTCATGCATCAAAAGGTGGAAAAAGTAATCCTCTCCGTTTGTGTGCCTGAACATTTTGGGCCAGAGCGATCAGACTGATTTTTCATTAGCAGAATAACTTGGCATTTTGAAGATTATGATTAAACAAACATGATGTAAACGCTTCATCAGCCCCATCATGTCTTGCATTCCCTTCAGCAGTAGATGTTTACTGTAGCAGTAAAGTATCCCTGGTCATAATTCTGCTATGACCATGACCATGATGAATGAGTGACAAACTACAGCATTTCTGATTATTAATATTCAGAAATTTCTCTATTTGTCTGACAGTTGGACTTATTGAATAACTGCCTACCATTTACATTGATGGTTGATCCAGTTATAATTCTGAGAAGATGATCATAATCAAAAAGAATCCATATTTCCAGGACAGAGACAGTTTTCAACATGGCGATGCACTCAGACGTTCACAGGGCCTTTTCCTACAAACATACTTTTAAGTTGCGGGTGCTAAGCACAGCATTGATTTGAGACGCACTCTTCCATTTGTGTCTTGTCAAAATAAATGTTTCTGGCACATTTTACCATTGTTGATGCGAGGAGCGGCCATATTGAAACGCAAAGTCGCCCTCACAAGTCATAACTGGGGATAGTCAGAGTTACTCCCAGTTAGTTGGTGGGAAATCTGAGTTTGGAGGGCGTTCCGGTTGATATTTCGACTGGGAAGTCAGAATTTTCCAGTTCCAAGTACAGCTGGAACGCAGCAGTAGGCGCTAACAAAGCAGCACTTTTCTATAATGTCTCTTGTGCATGTTAGGTTCACAGTGCAACCTCTGTTAGGCGAACCATCCTGAAGATAAGGAATTTTCAAATGAGTGGAACAAACTCACTGTAACTGGCGGCAAGTGCCTGAATCAAAAAACTTCCTCCTATTAAAATGCAAATGACGTTTTGTTAATTTTGTATATGTGTATTTATGCTTTATGTAATCGCTTAGAAGGTTGCAGCAAGAATCTCTTGGAGCAGGATCATAGCCGGTAACTTCTGAGTCTCTATGCTCTTTCTGTGTCTTTGTAGGTTTCATAAGAGACTCTAGTTTCCACCTAAAGGCCAGTACATTAGGCTAACCAATTGATGCAAATTACAGTTGGGATTGAGTGGAAGCACTTCTGGTTCTGTTTGATCCCATGATACCGTGTGATGGAGCAGCAGGTCTACAACACCCTTCGCCTATTAACGGCACCAGTCAGCTGGTCGATCTTGCTCGACCTTGCAGGTACAGACAATGGACTGTTGAATGGACACAAGGATAATATTTAGTTTTGTCCAACAACCTTGAAAGAAGTAACTTTGGCTTGGTAAGAGAGTTTCTCTGACTGTTTTTCTTTTCCCTAGAAAGACAGGGTAATATCTGTACTCTTACTAAAATAACACTTCGTTGTCCTTGAGAGTGTCTGAGATTGACTGGTCACCTGTCCAGCACGATCCACTATCTACAGAAGCTTTTCTTCTGCATGGAAGAGCTCAATTTGGCTTCATTTCTCCCTTTTGCTTTTCCACTGCAGACAGTATCTCCTGAGCGTGGGTGGGATCTGTTGCCTGTCACCGTGGTGTGCTGCAGCAAGTCGGTGACAGCAGACACAAAGTGCACAGACTGTTTGTTTGTGAGTGTATATTAAATGTAAATGATCCAGTGGAGAACCTGGTGAGATGAACACATATTTACATGCTGTTAACATGGAACATTTTTAAGTGAGGTTAATAAATGTTTAACCTTAACCCATCCGTATGTTTTGATCATCTTCTATCTAAACCTGGTTTAACTAACATGGATATTTTTGGAAATTTGAGATTCTCTGCTGTGATTTTACACTTTTAGGAGATTTTTTTAGCATGAAATAATATTTACTATATTTGAGTTAAAAAAAAAATGGAATGGATACCTGGAGATGAATAAAAGCAATGACATAAAGTAACATTGTGGATCCCTGCTGTCCCACTCGGTGCTAGAAGCCACAACAACAGTGAAATAATTTTAAAACATTTTCTGCCTTCAAGCTGTCTCTTTCCTGGCTGTTAAATAATAATTGAACTTTATTTGTTGTCTGAATTAGTAAAGAAATGGTAAGCGGCGTCACTGAAAATAGAAGTTGCAATCTTTGAGTTTAGAACTGCTTTAGCTAACGACAGTTTTAGCCTCGCATTGTTGTAACCTAGCTAAGAACTGTTTTAGCCTAGCAATAATTTAGCCTAGCACTCATCTAGCTAACTACTGCTTTAACCTGGCCTTGCTTTAGCTAGACGTTTGGTCTCATTTAATTTCATAAAGTCAGATGTATAGTTTTTATTTGGTGTGTGTAAATTTCCAGTTTTAACTGTGGATAACTACAATGCAAACTGACCTCCATTTATTCTGTTAGAATACGTTTGAATTTTTCATACATGATAACACAGGCCAGATGTGAATACATGTATGTACATATATATTCACCAAACAGACTGTGAGAAAGTAGAAATGTGACTTTCTTCATAACACGATTCTTAGAATTTAAAGCAACTCAGATTAAAATGCATACTACAGAAATACAGAACAACCCACCCAGCAGTAAACAACAGTATTGTGTACATTATTACTTATTTCACCAGTACAGTCACCTCCATCACCACTCCTTTTGAATTTCTCCGCCTGCAGCCACTCGGATAACTTCATTCCATTTCTCTCATCTCTGGCGGCTCAGCTGTTATTTATTTTTCTTTTCATGTGAGAGCAACGGCGCGCCACTCCAAGGACGTAATTTCGCCGGACATCGCAACCTGCAATTCAGCGTGCCTGATAAAGAAGTCTCTGAGCAAGGGTGAACTAGATGCGGACAAGGATAAGATTGCAGAAGGAGTGATCGCTGCAGCTGTCAGCGCAGGGCCACGTCTTCATCGCACTTAAGGAACCAAACAGAGGGAAAACGCATCCCGACAAGACGGAACGCGACGAGCGGTGTGTGTAATGAAAATAGGAAATAAGTGACGGTGTGATGTTTCCGAGAGCGGTTTTATAGCCAGTCGTCTGTCGTGTGTGTTATTTAATCTTTCAGCTGTGGCTGCTTAGTCTTGCGAGACTCTCTCCAAAGTTGTCAGGGATTTTATGCGAGCCGAGGCAGGTATTTTAAATCTTGGTGTGGGAGTGGAAATTGTTCAGAGTTTACTTAAAAACAAGCTGGAATGAGATCGGCATCCACAAAGATATCTTAGATGAATCAATATGGAAGCCACTGAAGTGTGCAGCAACCGGTTAGTATATCACAGTTCGATTTCAAGACCCTGCCTCCCCAGAACCTCTTTCTTTTGCATAGTGGATGAGCGGAGCTTTATTTGCATGTATGGATTTTCTCCTGGCCGCGTCTATCCATGTGTCAAGCGCTTTGCTTGGAGTAGGAGAACACTCTATTCATAGAAGTATCTCTGTGTGTGTCTTCTGTACGGCTGACAGCTGAAAGGCCAGTCAGACGTTTACAGAGCCTTCAAAATGTATTCATAGCCCACATTTTGTTAGAAACTTCAGACTTAAATATTGTGACCCGAGGCTTTTTTTGTTGTTGCTTAAATCATCTTTTGGCAAAAAAAAAAAAAAAAAGTGTTGAATGTTTTTTTCCCTCACCAACATCACTTGGCAAAAACTGATTTAGGTAATTGTTTTAGGAGGGTGACTATATATTATGCTATAGGCTATGTGGAAGATAATTTAATGCATTAATCTGAAGGGGGAGGAAATAGAACAATATGACTTAGTCCAACCCTAAACCTTCGGTTGGCAGAGAACGTTCAGGGTTGAGCGAGTTCACCCTCAACAATAACTAGCTAGAAACTCAGTTCATCCAGGTTAGCATTCTAAGCTAACAGCTCTTTTCTGTCTTTTGTTTACTCCTGAATAGATCATTTACTGACCTTAGGATTACCTGTCCTAAATTGAAGTTTGCAGTGTAACAAAACAACAAAAAACAACCAGTATTGATCTACTAAAAGTTATCACAAAGAGAGTACCACCTTTACCGACAACATTAGGGAACAAAGTACATCATAAAGACCAAAAAGCAAAGCAGAGAGGTCAGGGAGAAAGTTTTGGAGAAGTTTTTAACAGAGTTGTGTTCCAAAGCAATATCCTCAATTTCAGACATCTCACAGAGCAATGTTCAGTCGATATTCTGAAAACAGAAAGAGGGTGATGCAGTTTCAAACCTACCATGGCATGATCACCCACCTAACCTGACAGGCTGGACAAGGAGAGCCTTGCGTCAGACTGTATGGAAGAGCGCCAAGACAACAGATATAGACATTCTGCGTTAGCAGACCGGCAAGACCTGTGAGGGGACCAAGGCAATGAAGTGGAAGAAGGCGCTCTGGTCTAATGTAACCACAATGTCATTTGTCGATTGTTGGCAGAAAGCTAATGCTGTACATCACCCTGAACAAACCCTCCGACCGGTGAAAGATGGCGGTCACGGTGATATACTGTGGGAATACTTTACTTCTGTAGTGACGTGTTATAGAAATTTTATGAAGGAATGAGAATCTGTTTCATTAAGTAGAGAAAGATTAATCTTTGTCTTTAAGTTTCTTTATTCGAAGGCAAAAGTGTTCGAAGACCCATCTCACTGAGCAGAGTCAGGAGAAGAGCCCTGAACAACACACATCACATCGTTATATAGTCACAGCAAGACAAAGACCCACCCAAAGTCTGATCTTATCTCTACTACCAGATGGACCACAGAGACAATCCTGACCCCCACCCCATGAACTATCCCTCACCTCTTGGAGGGGATGATTTTATGGCAGGAAAGAGAGCTGATAAGGATTTCAGGAGAAACTTCTAATTCTTCTTTGTCAGTTAGTCATGGGTTCAGGTCAAACAGGGTACAAACTACATTCCACACATCGGTCCTTTAAGACAATTACCAGATCAAGCATTTTACCCAAGATGTCTTCAGGCCTCTTCTGCTATCACAACTGTGGAAACATCTAAACATTATCTGTAAACTTCTTTAATGCAAAAACACATCTTAAAGAAATACAAAAAACACAGCAGATATAATCAGTAAATAAATGGTAAAAAGTATCATCAGTTCCATCAAAAATGAAATAAGACTAAAAACGAAGTTTTCTATCACACATGAGAGCTGCTCGGAGTTGATGGGAAGATGGACGGTGGCAAATATAGGACAAAACATTAGAGACTGCCAAAAGATTTCAGACGGCAGAGGATAAAAGCCTTCAATAGGACAACTGGGTGTTAAACAGTGAATCCTTTACCTGACACTTCTCAAAAATGTGATATTTGTTATACTACATCCCAACGAGATACTTTATAGTTTGTGGATGTAATCCGATAATAGGAGAAATATGATCCCTATTCAAAGGAACTCTAATTTATTTTATTACCACACTTCTTGTATGCAAATGCGGCACAAAAGTTAGAATGCAGCATTTCATCACCCGTCCCTGCAGGCATGCACGCTGAGAATAATATTCTCTCTCATAATTTTGATACATCATTTTCTGGATCGTACAAGACTTTAAAGATGACTCATCCAATTTTTCCGAGTTGTAATATTGTCCCACGGGCCGTGATGGAAAATTGAAATACCAAGGTATGATGAGATTAGCGGCGGTAGAATTTTCCGCTTCCCGCATGTAAATTCCCACCAGCTTATTGTGGCAAAACAAAAAGCACGATCTGCATCAGCGAGAGGGGACAAGGTGAGCCAGAGCCTAGACAAATAAATAGAACAAAAAAAAAATGTGTAAATGAACATCACGACACTTGCCTGAAATCGATGCGGCTCCCGCTCAGCCCCCTTCATGAACCAGTGAACCCGTCAGGCTGTAATATGAAGTTCCTCGTGTCCTGCAGCCACCGCAGCGCATCCAAAGCACCATTTGCATTTATGGATTTTCTCCGGATCCCTCCAGCCCTTGCTCCCCACGGCGCCTTCGTGTCATGCTCTCACTTGGGGGAAATGGGATCATATTCATAGTCTTTATCCATTTCATCTCCACAGCGGTGTTGACTGAGGGCCTTTTGGACCCGGTCCTGCTCCCTCTGAAATGATTTGCTATGAGGAGGACAGGTGGTGGTTCTTCTTCATGACTTTGTAATGAATTAAAAAAGAGGCAGTAATGTTATTTCTGTTTCAGATTGTCAATTAAAGGTCTACAAAAAAAAAAAAAAATTAACATCCAGAAGAAATGTTGTTATAGACGGAACTTGTCACAACAACATCGTTTCAAATGTGTGCAAATCTTTGTCAATATTCCACTAAGGTCTTAAACATACAATTTTACAATCACAGCACTTCCACTGAAAAAGAAATGAGATTGAAAATCACATATGAATAAGCTTTTCTAACTTTACAGAGGTAAAGCTATATGGCGTTAGCGCTCATTATCCATCAGCCATCAGTCTTATTCAGGTGTTGGAGCAACAAGCCCCGCCCACTTGGAAGTGGCTACATTTGTGGTGTTTTGAGGAAACTGTAGTCGGTGATTTTACAGAACAGCTATGGATTCAACACATTCGAATGACAACTTTTTATGAACTGCGCAACGCCACTGGAGCTCAAAAACAAACCATCATCCTCGTCCTACTTCCCGTCTTTTCTGTCTTCTTCTTCGTGGCTTTCGCCTGTAGTAACATTCGGCTGTTGATCACGTGACTTCATGTGATGTGAAAAAAAAAGTGTTTTGTGAAGTACATCTATTCTGAGACGGACGACAAACCACTTCATCCCAGAGCAAAAGTTTATATAAAATCTTCCCATTTAAATAATTTGTCTGCAATACTTCTGAGATTGTCAAAATGGTGTCTACAGTGGCAAAGCAACAGTTTAAACAAACAAATCAGGTAATAATGCTGCCAATCACTCTCGTGTACGTGTATGTTATTGGCAGAGAAACACACCGTTCCAAGAAAGCAGTTTGTCCACCGTCATCGGTAGCCTGCTAACTGGCCTGAGCATTCATGGCAGGCTCTGTTGTGGGGAACTAGCTGTAGCTAGCAGAATGCTAGAATACACAAGCTTGATAGACAGCGCCAAGTCCCTCCTCCTCGATGTGATTGGTTGTTTCTGGCCGAGTGGTGTATTTCTGCAGACTTCAATAAGATCACAGGAGGAGAACCTAAATTTCTTCCGCATATTATCTCATACTCTCAAGACATGACAGTTTTAACAAATATATGAAAAAAAAAATTAAGTACAAGTTGCATATTGCATCTTTAAGAAAATATGGTGGTGATTTGAATCTTGAAATAAAAGCACTTTAAACACACTCCAGTGATTTTATTTTAGTCAGTTGGACTGATCAAACATTAAAGTTCCTTCAGTTTGAGATGTAAAAGCGCTTTTATTTGTCCAAACACAAACAACAATCATTGTTTTAATTTTTGTTTGCTTTAGGAAACCTCATAAGACAACCATGAAAAGCAGGAAATGTAAATCGACAGCATCATACTCTGACTGGCTCAGCCACTTTCGACTGATCCCATGAGAACCATCGACGAGTTATTCTTGAAGTACTTCATCAAGCAGCAGTTGTAGCTTCTGCTTCATCTATTGTCGCCATTAGCGTAAAAAACAAAAAAACAAAAACAAAAAAAAAACACTGTCATAGCTGAAAGGAGTAAAGTTTATTCATCGGGAATAAAAACACGTTAATTCAAAGTGCTACAATTAAAACGAGAAGCGCGCGTGTTCCTCGACACGTACATCTGTAATTTTCAAACTCCCCGACTTTGTGATGTATTTTGAGTACTTGGCTGCCCCAAATGTTCCACCAGCTGTCAGAGCGGAAAACAAAATTTGCATGATCATCAAATAAGCAGGCGGCTTGTTGACAGAAACAGTTTTTAGCCCAGAGAAAGAGAGAGAGAGTGTTTAGAACACCCCGCAGAGGTAACAAAACAGAATAAAATACAACTGCTGAGGGGATTAGATTGACTTTCTAGTTTTCTGATTTGGATCCTGTTTGACAAAAAGTAGAGTGAAACTCACAGCTGCAATTTTCAGTAAATAAGCAAGACATCCCATGCAAATATGTGGGACAGGTGTGTCTGTCAACCTGTGAGTGGATCCAGAGTGTTTGATGGATGCAAGCTGCAGCAGGTGAACAGATGTGCTTTTTCACTTGGAAATAAAAAAAAAAGAGAGACATCGTTTTGTTGGATGTATTGATGTGTTATGTGATGATTAAACCTGGCGTGAGCGCAGATTGTAAAGTGTGAAAAGAGGCTGCAATTTCACGCAATTATTCGCCACATGTGAGTGTCTCTGGCAGAGTTGAGGGACGTGGAAGAAAGCCGCCCTCGACCGAATTGGTGTCAGGTATTCATTTGACTCCGCCGGCACACCGTTCGCTCTGAAGTGCGCTTGTGACGAATTTGCAAAGTGCAGCGTTTTGGAATCCATCAATGACTCGACGCCGCTGGTCTTCTTCCATTTCTGGGTCCCCCACCCGCTCGAAGGGAGGCCTCGGCTGTCTATTAAGCGTGCGCTTGAGTGTTATAGGCATGGCTGGGTGGTGGGGGGTTTGGGGGCGGGCTGGCTCTCGTCAATGCAAATCACTCCCCGCCTGCCGCCGAGCTCCAGCTGGCGTGATGCTCTGGCATATTGGCAAGTGAGGCGGCCGGGTCGATAAGGATTTTAACCGCGTCTTAAAACGGGTAATGGTGGCCTTTATGTGTGTCATTGTCACTTACCCAAAAGTCATGGCTCCTAAGCGCCGCCATCCATCACCTGCCTGCCTGCCACATGCCTCTTTCTGCCTAACTGATTCGCTTAAGCTCCGTTTGTTTGCTTGCTCTCAAAGTCACTTTCATTTATGATGGAGCTGGCCATGAGCTGCGATTCTAATGCACTCCTTTACGGCAATGGGACAGGCTCAGGAGGGGTAGGTAAGGCTGCTCTAAAAGAGCTCAACAACTCTATCAGTCAATAAGATATGAAATGATGCAACATCAGACCCTCAAAGATGCTTTACAACAAAGTCCGTCATTTCAATTCGCAAACACATTCATGTGCTGATGATGGCGCCGTGTGGCGCCATCGGCCCTGTTCACCAACACCATGTGGACGACCATCGTTTCATCCGCAAAGTACAGCACAGATAAATGAAACTGCTTCTGTTTCTCATAAATTGTGTTTTCATCAATGCTTAAGCCTAGCATTACTTTAGCTAAGAACTGATGTAGCCTAGCGGTAATGCAGCTAAGAACTGCTTTAGACTAGCACATCTTTAGTTAAGAACTGGTTTAGCATAGCACCGTTTTTACCACTACACTGTCACAGACTAGGATGAGAGAGGTGAATAGAGGAAATAATTTGTTTTTCTTTTTTGCGAGACTTAAAAAGTTTGGATCACAATTGGATGGAAACATGGTTTTATTCAATCAAAAATATAGGCTGCATCTACTTGAAGTTTAGTATGAAAACGGCCTAAAATTAAATCAAGTTTGTCACGATCATCGCTTTCACCAACTTTTCTAAGATGACAAACTCACTTTATTCATCAGAGAATTAAAAAAAACAAAAAAACAAGTATTTCAGGATATTTTAATAATCTCTGCTTTTGAAAACAGTAAGATTTGGTCTTTGTAATGAGCTCCCGCTGTTGGTCCTTGATTAAAAAAACAAAGTTACTGATTGGAGACGCAGGTGAGGCTCAGTGTGGCGTCGATGCCAAACTGATGTCCTTGAAAAACAGAGGGAGCCTCACCTTTTCAGCAACATCAGTCAAATCTTTTTAAATGCATCAACCACAAGATATCTAGAAATGTGTCTGGCAAAGTTTTTTTTAATTAATTTTGCTGGTAATTTTTCTTATATGTGAGAATTACCTAGAATATAATGATAAACTAGTATGGGATCCTTCTCAACTGGTGAAAGTTGTAGAGATTGAAACATAAAGGTAAAGGTGATCTGGCCGTGTTATTGGTTTTTCCTTTTTTAATCCTAACTTTATGATTAATAGCTGAAAGTAGAGTCATTTTTTTTATATATAATGAAATTTTGGAAGCATTTGGTTTGTATCATTTAAAAAAAAAAAGATAGTTTGATTTGCAGTGGAAAACTGCTCCCCGAAGAAAAGAAGGTGGATGTAGGGAATGCACTGAAATCCTGGAAGAAAACCTGCAAAAGACGGGAAACGGTTGCGGAGAATCCGGCTCCATCCCTATTGGGAATGTTTTCTTTTTCTAAAACAGCTTGTCTGTTTCAAAAACTACTGTTTCTAGAAATGTTTTCATCTAAACGGTAAAACAGAGAACACACCAACGCACCGCTTTTACTCCCACAGACCTGTAAGTGGTGCTAAGCAGAGTTTGGGACATGCACATTTAGCTAGCTAAAGTTAGCGCTAAAAGCAACAAGAAAACAAGAAAGAAACAACAAAACCCACGTCATATTTAATGTGGAATGACAAAAACGAGTGTTGCAATATTTTATAAAACTACAAGACGAACATGTAATCTAAAGTTGTTTTTATGTATGCCAAGTTCGGGGTTATAGGTCAGGTTATAGGTTGGGTTAATACGTCTGTGTTTTCAGAAAAGAGGCGTTTTTATTGTCTGTGTGAATATCCGCGGGCAAGATTTTCAGTCTGGGGGAAAGAAAAACTGTTAAACTTTTTTGTGTTTCAGTAAAAAATGTTGATGGAACAAGACGGAGGAGAATCAGCATCTGTATCATTTTGAAGCTATGCTGTTAGCATTAGCAGCTGGCATGAGTTTGAGGCCTACCTTTAAGTGATATAACAGAAACTCAAACTGCAACGTTTCACACTGCTGCTGATGAATGTTTTGCAACATTTTGATTTGTGGAAAATGAACAGCTACGTTTTGAAACCTGAAAGCGTCTCAAGACAATGTCTGATCTTGCTCAAATGACCTCCTCAGGCAACACTTAGAGCGAGGACTTTTTCATATCCTTCTGTCTTTTTCCTTGACATTGTTGTATCTTAAGTGCGCTGCACGGAGATAAAACGGTCCACTTGAGAATACTATCAAATGGAATTGCCAGAAGGTTGAAAAGAAAGAAAAAAGGATTAATAATTTAACCTTCTAGGGGATTACTTCTTCTACAATAGCACAACAGTAACTACTAAAACACTGAGGGTTGTTTTTTTTGTACAGCTAGCTACTGGAAATATAGCCGATTATTTCTGGAATATGATCCGCCTAAGGGAAAAAAAAACTATAACTTTTATGAATAATAACTCGCAGACAAAAGAAAATAACCTTTGATCTGTAACATTATATACCCTGAGACACTTGAATCATTGGTATTATAAAAGTATTCAGAATTAGTTGAATCATATAATGTTTGTTGGTGCTCAAGCACATTTCATATCATTTTTAGCCTGAAGTTTACATCTACTTAATCAATTTGATTAATTTTGGGTCTGGTTAGTCAATCATACATTTGAACCACTTTTTTTATATATATATCTTTAATATTTTTTCAACCATAGAATAGAAGACCAACTCAGAATTTCATAAGACATTTCTCCAAGAGGTTTCGGAAATATGTGCATAGGCCAAAAAGTATAAAAAAAACTTTTCCCAAAATTATTTACACACTTTGAGCTACGGATCTCCTCAGTTTCTTCTAGACATCTAAAAATTGCAAACGGTATTGCTGCTTTACTGTTATCCTATTTAAAAGAGTAGATACTTTGGTTTCAATGAGATATAAATCTCATTTTTGTTAACCTTGTTAAAATGAGAAACCTTCAATTTATCAAGATACTAATCCTGAATTTTCCAAGTTCTGGCAGTTAAATGTTTCCGTACTTTCAGAAAGAACTGAAAACCCAAACTCTTATTATTATTACTTCTTTGCTTCCCCCTTTTTCATAAATTACGCTAGGCTTAAATCAGTCAATACTAAATGGAAGCACGAAAAGCTGGACACATGTTGTGCAGCTGTGCCTCATCATTCAGAAAAAGCAAATGATTCTATTAAAAACGGTTGGCGTGAAAAAGTCTACAATAAACCTTTATCCGTGTTGTACCAGAGGGTTGTTGGAAGTGCTGTTCAATCTCTGTGTATATTTACAGAGTGTTGGCAAGCTTCCCGCTCTTTTTTTTCCCCCCTTTTTTTTGTGGCTAACTGGCAAAGATGTCAAGTTGCCCCGAGCAACTGAGGGAAGCTGTAGAGGATTGTTGGCAGACTTGCGTCGGGGAAGAAATGCTCGTTAAGCCAACTAAGTTGTCATGGTTAATTAAATAGCCAGTCATTTCTGAAGTTTGTTTTTCCTCGCCCCGACCCTGCGTGTCATAACGACGCCACGGGAACGCGCTGCGGTCACGCCGGGTCAGCGCTGCCTTTCTCTTTATTTTGACTGATGTGTGCGATTAGCTGGTGGTACGCCCCGACTTTCTCAGGTCCGTCCCAAACCTCAGACGGGTGGAACCGCCGGGGCTTTCATCTCCCCCATGGAACATTGGAGCCGAAAGCTCAAAGAAAGAAAACGCTTTGAACGAACAAACGTTCACTCCAAACAAACGAAGACCGCCGCAGCGTCGAGTGATTGTGAACTTGGCTGACTAATTCGTTTGTTTCTGAATCTGAACGAGAGGACGGGGGATGGGGGGGGGGAAACATCTGAAACGTCGGCGGACGCAGCCACCTCGTGTCCAACTCGCTGGAGGAAAGGACTTCGTTGAGGATTTTGAGGCCGAACACCGTCGGAATCGCTTTACGAATCAGTGTGTGCACCTCCGTCAAAATGAGGGAGTTATTTGTGTGTGTGTGTGCGTGTGTGTGTGTGTGTGTGGTCTCATTTACATATAAAGCACTGGGCCCTCAGGAGGTAAGTGGACTTTAACAGTGAGATAGCTCAGCTATTTATTGCTTTTCATGCTGCAGTGACTACCTGAGAGGCGCAGCTTCTCAAATGTGTCAGTGAAATCCATACACAAATGACCAATGGCCATCGCCGTTCTCCATTAAGTGCCTCCCTCCGCACTCTGAAGGAGAAACAGAAGATGCTGTTAGACATACAGTTTACCCATAAGCTGCTTTGTGTTATTGCCCTGGCGACGGGACGCCGACAACGCCATGCGGTGTGCTCAAAAGACAGGCGGCCAAAAGTTTCGCAGCCAAACTTTTGGATTTAATACAAAACTTCTTAGCATGACACGCTAATTGATTTGATTCCCCCCTCCTCCCCCACCACAGGCTATTGACAGAGCCTCCCACCCGCACAATAAGCTGATGTCAAATTGTCAGCTTGTCAACAAAAGAAGTCACTTTGCATTTTTTAAGAGGATGACGATACAATCCATCAACGTCAGGGAAATCTGAATTGGAAATTTTATTACCAGGCCCAGAATAAACTCCGCTTTTTGTCTCGTTGCAGTCGGCAGCACGGAAGATTTATAGCTATGTCATTATTCTAAACATAATCTTACGCTTGAGTTTAACGGTGATTTATAGTCATTCCGTTTACTTGTAAACCACTGAAGAGGACTGGCAGAAAAAGACAGACTGATACGCTAACAGTCGCCATAGCGCCGATGGAGTACAGCTGGCCCCCGACGAGGCCCCCTGAGTTGCGGCGCCACCCTGTCATCAGCGACAAATGACATGAAAACATTTAAATCACTGAAGGGTGAAAAGAAAGATGGTCCTTCTGCTCTAATAATCTCTTTCACTACCAATATTATCATTATATCCGTCATCATTAGGGGCTTTCACCTTTTCAGCTAAATAAATGAATCAAATACTTTCTGCACTTTGTCCCCTGGATGGGGTGGCAGTTGGGACTCCATTTGGGGGGGGGGGAGGGGGGAAGTCAAATTTTAATGAAAATAAAAAGGACTGCCAGTCGAAAACCCAAGAATCACATTTGAATGGCTCATAGGCTTCGCGATGACATTGATGTATTTGTTTTTCTCAACCAAAACTGGTTTTAGCCTCGAATTGGACCGAAATGAAGGCAGGAGGCAGGCAGGTGTGATCAGGAAGGAGAGGATATTTAAATTTTAAAATCAGACTGAAAATGACATAAAAAGTAGGAAGCGTTCCAGAAGTATACCAGCAAAACACACTGGCCGTATGCACAAACTGGAATTACGAAAATGATTTCACTTCACGGAAACACACTGATTTTTTTTTTTTTTAAAGAAAAAAAACTAACTTTTTAAAATAATTCTCTGCTAGGATGAGGTGGTCTTTCAGTTTTTAGGATTAATTTAATTTTTCAGTCAGAAAAATGTGGATTAATCCTAGTCAACAGGGGTGCACTGATCAGCGCCAACTTCCTTAATTTTAGGAGCTTGGTGATCAGCTGATATTTACAATTGAAGCCAATTTTATCCCTTTATCTTATGTGTCTCTGCAAAGTTCTAAAATTGACTTTTTTTTGCTATATTTAGTGACATTTCAGTCAAAATATATTGGTTGCGGCCAAAATTGGAATTAGCAGGTCAGGTTCTTTAAAGATCGAGTTGGCCACAACAATGCAATCTGCTAACTGACATTCAACTCCAATTATATTGTAAATGGATTGCCTTACACAGCTTTAGCTGTGGTTAGAGAATGCGATATAGTTCATGTTGACTTCAGCAAAGGTCTTACAGAATATTTGCAATTGTAAAAGCAAGGTAAACTCAGACTATGCTTCAAAAAACTGGAGTTTCTTTTCAAATCGATCTTTTTTTCCCTCATACATGAATACAAAAAGATCCATTTTAGACATCAGAACTATAAATTTGCTCATAAGAACATTTTGTGTTGTCTGCTGAATCTGGCTAGAGAAAACAAGGTTAGCTTTCATAATAGCAGTAGATGGATGAAAACGGCCATGGAGTCCGAGATCCTCAATGCCCTGTGTCTTTATAATGGCCGGGCTTTTTAGAAACCATGGAAGCCTCTCACAAAGACAGAGTCACTAAACCAATCTAGCCTTTAGCCTTGGAAGAACACTTGCTGTACCTTTGACTAGTTATTGCTTCCTGCTGAACGGATCATACATCTCTGCTATTGATTGGCCTTGCCTGCTCCACATGTCTAATTATGGTGCGGTCCTCACATTTCACAGACAGTAATAGGTTACACAGAAGAATAAAGATGCACTCGGCGGATATTGATCACCGGCAATCCACACCTCTGGCAAAATTAATGAGACAATGCATATGGATCAATACCGCTTTACCCCCAGCTTGGCCCCCATCCTCCATAATTTCCTCTCTGTTCACTGGAAGTGCCGCCATCCCTAATGCAAGAACAGCCGAATATAGCTCGTCTTTTGGAGAGCTGCTAATTAAATTTGATTGTTTTGCATGACAGTTGAAACGGGACAAAATGTCCTTGTTGGACGGTGAGGGGTTAAAGCAGAAACTGCTGTTGTGGGTTTGATTGCGTTGAACTGGAAATGAGGGCGATGAGATTGCGCCCCATTCTGCTTCAGCTAATCTTACGAGGCAATTTGAGAATGGTTTGCTCAAACCACACCCTGTTCTCATTTATAAGTACAACCACAAACGGCCGTTTGTTGAGGAGTTGAAAAGATTAATAGACCAATACCTTGCGTAAGTGTGTATACTGAAACTATCACCCTGTAAACCCAGAGGAAGTCATCCTGTTTGTCGAAACACGAGACCAGAGATGTTACAGCACATGCAAATCAGTTCAAGATTCCAGTAATTAGGAAGCATGAAAGACAGATTGAAACAATGTGAATATGAGGTTTTGGTGCCCGGATGTGTGCGTGTAGGATAATTATGGCAGCAATTCTCACAAGTTACAGGCCGGCAAAGCACTTGCACATGTAATTACTCACTCTTGACGAAGTGCCCTCCCATGGTGAGATCCCAGCACGGAGGTTTCAGATGTCAAACGTTCTGCTGTCTGTTTTCTCTTGGCGTGCTAACTGGTAGATAGGATTCGTTTCATCACTGTCTCCTTTAATCTTACGCGCATACATGCACGGGAATTGATCATTTGGCTTGTAAGGCCTTTTACAACCCTCAGGGCTGCCAGAGAAGATTTCAACACAAATTAATTAGGATAGTTACACAGAGAAAATGGTGGTTGTTTCCTCAATGTTTTGGCTGTATAACTAGAATCTGACTAGATTGCAATGGTTGCATTATTGGATCAAATAGATTTGGGCACTCTACTGGTGGTTTGTTACCACTGTCTGGTCTTATGGAGAAAACTTCATAAGATAAATGAATCTTGGTCACAAATGACAGGGGCTTTGTTTGGAACATTGAATGTTAGGCCTTCAAACCTAAGAACACTGTATAAATTATTAAGTATGGTTGTGGTCGCAGCATGCCATAGTGAAAGCCTATTGTCCCATTTGAACCTATGCATTGGAAAAAAGTGGGATAGAGAATAAAGTAGGAAGACTACCTCTAAAATCTTCAACTTCATCTGAATTCGACAGCTTAGCAGTTTAACCATCCTGTAATCTTAGCACTCAGGAGGAGTGCAGCAGATGTCATGGTAGGACAGCGGTTGTCCCATCAGACCGTCAGTTACCAAAACCACACAAACAAAAAGTGAACGCGAGGTCAGTGTGAAACCACCGGACCTGCACTGGGTAAAATCGATCCCATCTCTTATCAAATTTAAGGAAACTGCTGGTTTAAGAAATGTCAGCAGCGGACTTGCTACTAACAAGATGCCTTCTACCACTGGTATTAACATTTTCACCACCTGGTCATAAAGCCACGTCGCTATGACAACCAGATTTTTATGTTAACTGGAAGAATAGTAGTGGTAAAAAAAACAAAAAACATCTCATCTTAATGTAAAGTCAAACTTTTCTGACAACAGAGGAAGGTAATTTATAATGGAAATGACTGTAGTGATGAGTCATTGTGCTGCATTTCTAAGACTAGTTTTGAGGTTCAGTCCAGATGGCGCGCTCCCTGGTTCCGACTAAGAATGCCGGACAGATTGGATATCTGGAACGCCCAAAAGTGTGGTTGTACTATAATAAAAGAAAAAAAATCAGGCTGACTGACCCACTTTGGTTGATATTGACCTTTCATTTTATTCTCTCTAAAGCCTAGGAAAGTCATTTAACTGGCTGAGCTCCCAATGAAAAGGCTTCAAGTTGCAGAAGATGTAAGAATCTATATATTTTCTGAAACATTTCATATCAGATAGTTGTTGAAACAATTTCAATTTCAGGTGTTCTGTGTTGTTTTTATTATTATTATTACTGCAAAAACATTCACAGTCCTTGGACTAATTTGTTGCTAGTCTGTGCCTGAGGTTGTACTGATGTGTAAACTTTTTAGATGTGGGGTAAACTGAATCATAAAGGGAAAATGAATCAAACTGATTCACTTTTACTCTGCATTGACCTTCAGTTTTCTTTTGCTTTGCTTTTAGAAATGTCTAAAAGGATGCTGTAAATGATAAATAATATCTTACATCTGCAGATCTGTTTTGCCTCTAACACTCTTGTTCTGATAAAACATGCAGTGAGTATTTGTACCCTTAGAAATATTTTGTTTTGTTTCTTGCCAAATGTTACAGCTCATAAAACTAAGCTTACTCTAAAGATAACCTGTCGTTTAGGAGGATGAAACTATCCAAACCAACATGGCTCTATGTGAAGAAGTAGGGCTTTCAATGCTATCAAAGCTTTGAGAATTTACATTGACCATAAACTGCAGAAAGTGGAATAAAAAAAAAAATCTGCTCAATGGGAACATGCCAATAATAATAAAAAAAACCCCTCATTTTTCAATAAAAAGTTTTTGTGTTGTTTTTCGACTGTATTGAAGTTGGTGTATTTAAAAAAACTGCAATGGAAACACTTTGTACACATCACACAAGTCACATGATCAACAAATGGATGTCACTACTGGCGAAAATGATGAAGAAGATGACAGGAAGTGGTAGTTGGCAAAGGTTTTTTAATGACTTATCGCATGAACAAACATATTCACGTGTGATTTCAATTGAGTTTCTTATTTAATCAAAACGCTGTAATTGCAAAATTAAGATTTTTTTGTATGTTAATATGTTACTATAAAAAGCTCGTTTGAGGCATTAGCAGCATGTCATTTTGACTGAAGCCCAGACTTTGACCAGGCCTCTCCATCAGCTTGGTTTTTCTATCAAGTCACTCAGAGATGAACGTCATGGTGCGCTTGAAATTATTATCCTGCTGCAGAAATCAAACTGCTTTAGATCTTTAGGTCATGTATTGATGAACCCAACGTTATCCCTCAGAGTTTTGTGCGAAATGCACCGATCCGTCAGCTGCAACATAGATCTGCTCCCCAATCCCTTTAGATTGGGCTGCGATGTGCTTCTTCTTCACATCTTTTCACCAACTTCATGTCAGACACTTGGAAAAAGGGTCTGGGTTCTTTTTTTTTTTTTACTTTCTCATTAAAAAAATCCTTTTAGTATTAACTTGAAGTATCTTTGTATGGTATTAAAATTAGCTTAAATATGTGATGCATTTCACTTTATAAAAAAGGCAACTTAGAGAAAAAAATCTATAAGAGGGGAAATTACTGCCAAGTCAAAAATAATGAGCTTTTTTTTCCCCCCGTTCTGGCTGATGCAACTCTGTAAAAATCCATCTCATACTTGTTTTAGTGGTGGTGCTTATTAACTATTTCCCCCAAAATGAAAAGAGACACAAGCAGCTATGGTTATGAAGCAGGAAGTTTAGTGCTGAGGTATGAGGCCTTAACTTTCACGAAAGGTAAACATCATTTTCTTCCTATTTGCACACATTTCTTTTCTTTGGCTGCTTTCTTTATTTGCTTAATGATTGCATTTGGCACAGAGGGTAACATATTTTTTCCCCCCCATTATCTCACCTGCGCAAAAATAATTTGCATTTACTCCTATGCAATCAGAGCATCTCTTCTGTGTTTTATCACTACGCAAATACACAGAATCAAACAGAGACAACAAAAAGATCAGCAGCAAACTACAATAATAAGTACAGCTTCCACCAGAAAACACTCAGTTTTTAAGCTATCACATCCTATTTAAACTGGTGTGAAGGATAAGAAGCAAAGTTTCAAAAACAACATTTGTCGGCATGTCCAGTGAAAAACAAAACCTATCGCAATCAATCAATAATCAATGGCACAATTAGAGATCGAGCCTCTATATGATTATTATAACCGAATCAACTCCTCTCATCTACGTTTTTTATTTATGCATCTTTTTATTGGAACATCTGATTTGTGATCCAGTTAATTGTGTTTCCTGCTGCATAAATGCGTTTATTTAGTAAAGACACATTTTTCTTGCCAATACACAGAAAGCAGGAAGTTAAGGGAGGTAACAATATCCTCCGGAGATCAACTGAAAGCAAGATTGGTACATTGGAGTCACAATAATAAAAAAAAAACATTAGAAGCTAGTTACATGCTAATTGGTTGCTTAGAAGTCATGCCACAAAAAAAAAAAAAAAAAAAAAACTGTCCTACCTTCACAAACGTAAACCTGGATTTTGCTAAACTCTGCTTTGTCTTCAGCTAGAACCGTAGTATATTTTAGATACATTTTAGGCAGCAGACATTTCTGGAGGGTTTGATAAGAAGAAAAGTATGAATATGTGGAAAAGTGTATTGCTTTTTCCCTCTCAAAAGGCCATGAGAGCCTTTTAATAGCAAACATCAACCAAAGACCTGGATTTCACCAGTAACCTCAAAAAATGTCATCAGTAAAGTCATCCCTGTTCTGTCTTTGCTCATTTCCTGTCTGACTAGTCTAGATAAAACAACCAGTGGAAAAAAAAAAAAAAAAAGCAAAAAAACAATCTGTTAAAGTGAGATGATTTTATGCATTATTCTAGTTTAACTTATCGGTTTTTACCTGGTTTTTTGTGTGGCAACATAAAGTCTCATGTTACATCACATCCTGATCTGCTCCATTGTCTATCAGTGCTCTACCTTTTGAGTTTTGCTGAGGGGGTTTTCTTGAAGTTTATCTTCTTTTGACTTCAGTGTCTTTTACTCTGAGTTCAGAAATGTTTTAAAAATAACATTATTTTCTTCCAAATGTCTTCAATTTTTCAGCCACCAGGGATTGAATTAAAAACAATCCTTTCCTAATGTGGAATCGTTGAGTGTATTTTTCTGAATTTTCCCATCGTGAGATCATACCATCTTGATAAAAGACGCATTTATTTTTTTAAACATACACACCAGGGGTGCCGTTCGATACAAGCATGGTGTTTACTCTCTCTAACGGATGCAAATCAACATGGTGGAATTACCAGTGGTGCTGACATTTGCAGTTACACTTTTTTCCCCCCATACTTAAATTAGTTTTCCCTCCATCTAAAAGCACACCCATACTGATTTCCTCTTTCTGTACAAGATTAAAGTGCTCCAAAACCATTATTTACTTCAAGCCCCGCGTACATTTGGCGCTCCAGCTTTCGAAGAGGTGTCCGGCTCTATTAGTGAGAAAAACTGGAGATGAAAAGGTTCCCTGAGTGAAATATGGTGATACTTCCAGCTCTCAACCGGGCCCCCCCACAGCGCTCAGATTAATGATGTCAGACATATCACAGGGGCCCCTTATCAGACATGGATGCTCCCAGCGAACACGGCACTGGTTAGAAGCTTCCCGTTTAACTGATGAAGTGGGACTGATGGCAAGAGGAGGCACAGATTGAATACTGATGACTGGCTCAACTAATAAACGAGCGTCGGAAGAAGAGACACAAATTGTGGAGATGCATTAAGGGGCACGGTGAAAAGCGCTGCAGGTCGTGTCATTCATCGAATGTGGCCATCGTATTTAGATGTTTGGTGGAACGGTGATGATGTTTTTGGACTGAAACTTTCCCAGAGCATCAGGGTGGAGTGGCGGTTAGCGTCCGCCACATAAAGAGGGGCTCTGACTTCAAGATGCCAGGTTTCCGGGTCGGTTTGGGTTTCTCTTGGGTTGTCGTTTTCATCATTGTTTATGTGTGATCTGCCACAGTTATTGTTTTTTTCTTCTTCTTTGCCTATTTTAGATCAGGCTTTTTTTTCTGTTTAGATTTTTCCGTTTGATCATTCTTTGGTGTCTAGTTGAATCTTTATTGCTGTTTATTGTTAGATTTATGTACGGTCTCCTCCCTGGTTTATGTTTACTCCTCATGTACCATCATGAGTAAACTCCCCAGCCTGCCTGCCTGGTCTCCCCTCACAGCTGCACCCTGTTTCCAATCAGCCTATTGGCTCCCTGTATATCAGCTCCTCTCTTTCATTCACTCCCTGCTGGATTCTTCTGTTGGCTCTGTTGTTCCTACTTGTGTTTTTTTCCCATCTTGTTCTGTTCCTACCTGATCCTGTTGTGCCTGCTTGTAACTTTTATGTTTATCATCATTATAAAGTCTTCACAATATGATCCTGCCACGTTCTGATCGCATTTTCCCCAGTGCATTATTGTTCATAAAAGATGTAGCTCTCCTCCCAAAAACATGTTGGAGTAATTGACAGTGGGAATAACACTAGTTCCACTTCCATTAACCATAAAACTGAGCAAATTGAAATTTCAAAAACTTGTCCATTATAAAAATATAAACATCTTTTTGTGCTAGGATGACGTGGTTTTTCAGCCTTATCAAAATAGAAATATTTCGCAGAACTGCGTTGGAAACTATTTTTGCAGCACATAAGTCATGTAGTAAACAGCCGGATGTTGCTACTGGCAGAAAAGATGAAGAATGAAAAAGGAAGTGGTAGGAGGAGGATGATGCAGCATGTTTTTAATGACTGATCACAAGATCAAACTTATTCACGCGTGATTTTAATTTCATTTCTTATTTAATGAAAACACCGCAATTGTAAAATAGTGGGTGTTTTTTGGTTGTTTTTTTTTTTACATTAGCGTAATATTGTCAAAGTTTTGCACATTTTTTAAATGGAAATGCTAATTGTTCCATATCTCCCCATGAAATGAATACGTCTGATCTAACAGCCCCTTTGTTTTTAGCTCCTGAACGAAAGTTACATTTTTCAGCACTACTACTTATAAGTAAAACCTCATGTATATTCCACTGTACGTGGCAGTAATACCCAACAGCATAACGGATTGTGCTTGAGTGAGAACTTCCACATTAAGCAGCAAGGTTACCATGTTTAATGGGACACTCAGAATTGATGATCTTATCTAAATGGATGGGAGCGCGCAGATCAATAAAACATCTTGGAGTCTGTTTAATCTCTAATCTTTGCCAGAAGTTGTGAGCTTGGTTATGAGATATCAACCCGGATAAGCATGGTTGGAAACCTTATCGTGTACGTGAATCTCGTATGTTTTTTTTTTTTTGCAAAAAGGGGCACTTGGTGAGTCCACATGTGTGAAACCTGCGGTGCGTTTCCCCTACTGAGAGGGAACGGCAGAAAGATTGGATCTCAGCTCTGTGACTTTACACCGCTACAAAGAGAGAATCTCCTCTTCCGTCCTCAGATCGCTACCTCCGATGTAACAGAAGCACAATGCAGAAAAAGGTATAAAGCACATTTAAAAAAAAAGAATAAAATCAAAGTGTGAGGGTTGCATTATGCTTTCAAGATCACCCTTGCATAGATCTCTTAAAAACAGCAGTGTACACGCGATATGCTGCTGGAGAAATTACCGTCAGCTTACCCGGCTTTAATTAATTCTACACAATATTAGAAAACAGAAGGCCTTTTGAAAAAGATGAAAGGAAATGAAAGTGATCTGAACAGAAATAAGACTTTCGAGTGTTGTGCAAACTTCCTTGAGGATTGGATTGTTTTCGGGTTTCAAAAGGAACCACGAGCCATGTTTACATCTCGTGTGCATGGGTGTGCACACACACACGCACACACACACACACACGGCGCGTGAGAAACATATGCGGCGACGCTTAATTAGTTTCTGTGTGTTCACTGCACCTTATTTGCTCGGGGCAAATATCAAGAGAGCACACAAGCCTGGAAAATTAATACTTAATGACTGTCATTTATTTGCTATTCTGCAGTTATCATGGGACGTACACAGGTGTGGGGGGTATTTGGTGGTGCGGAACTGAAACACACACTTGTGATAAATGGGAGAAAACAAGCATGTGAACCGAGTGTTTTTTTATTTTTGTTTCTTTATAAATATGTGTTGAGTCAAAACAACCTTTACAGCAACTGAATGGAAATAATTATTTGATTTTTGCTTTCGTTTCTTTACATTGTTTAGAAATTAGCATCTCTGGAGCTTCATTGTAATGGAGATACAATACCAAGCAAAATCCCAAAAGAACCGTCTCTAAGCGCTAAAAAAGAACGCATGTGACTGAATGAAATAACTACATGTCCTTCAAACTAGACGTGAACCTTTCAGCTGGGGTGAGGAGCATTTTCTTTTTGGTACAGCATTTTTAAATCTTGGTCCATTCGTTTAGGCTAAAGCTTAGCTCAGCTGCTAGTTGGTGTTTGAGCTTCAGCTTCCTCCACACATCATCTGTGGAGTGCAGATTTGGACATTTTCTATAATTCAATAAAAAAAAAAACTTAATAAAATCAGGTGTAAAATGTAATCTTTTTATGTTAGCAGCATACTGAGGTGAGCCAACTGGTCACATTAGTAAGCAAACACACCCACATCATCTTTCATTGACATTTATGTTTGTTTTGTTTTTTTGTTTGTTTGTTTTTTACTTTGTTGCTTTGGTATTTTTTCAAGGTTAGTTTGCACAAAGTTGAATGAGATTATGGGAACTTAAAAAACAAACACCACCACAATTTTGAATGCAACATATGTGTGGACATATGGAGATATTATGGAAGCAAAGATAAAACCTTCTTTCCTCAAGTTTTTGTCTTTATTATCCTTCTTTTTCTGGTGTCCTTTTGTCCTTTGTGCTCTTATGTCTTTCTCCCCTTTTGTCTTCCATCATTACTTTTGCTTTATGTAAAACCTGCCTACTGTCTAAACATTTACCTTAAATTTGAAGTGAACTTTCAGCAGTTTGAAAAGTTGAGTTTGGAAACGTCTACGAAAAATGTATAGAAACACTGATCATTACTTTCAGTATAAAAAAGGGAACAAGATAGTGTCAGAAAGCTGGATTCACAGTAAAGTTGCTGTGTCCTGAAACTAGAGAAAGGTATAACACACATATCCAGCAGCACATAAGGCAACCTGAACAGATGTACTGTTTTTAAACCGGCCAGCAGCGAACCCTGACCCAGATCCCATTAAAAACCTCTGGAGATGGCGATGAAAATCCTCCCTTGAAAATTGGACTCCTGCAAATTTAAAATACATCCAACCTGTGCTGGCAGAAGATTGGCAGAAAGAACCAACAAGAGGCTCCTTGACAGGCACAGGAAACATGTGGAGACTGTCACTGTTGCCAAAGGCTCTGCTACTAAATATAAGTAAAGGGTGCATGAAAAATAGACTAAGAAAGCGATGCCAACAACTGTACGTTTCCCCTTCATTCGCAAAGCGGTCCGGCCAAGCCTTATGGAGTTGCCAGAAACTCAGCGGTTGCTTTCGTCCTTTCTGTTCACCGTGTTTAACTGTAAAAGTGTTTTATAAAAACGACCACTTCCTGTTTGACCACATGAATTGAAGAAGTGGAAATTAGAGGTTGTATGACAGTAATTTGACCGTCTCTGTGTCGGTTGTGTTGTGTGAAAAACCTGTGGCGGGAGAGCGTGTTGCTCATTGTGCGTTTTGTGCTGATCTCATTTTCAGAATGACTGAATATCGGCTGACAGCGGCGAGTCGACGGGACATGTGTGCGTCCAGATTTACCCACCCAAGGATCCAATCTCCCCTCATTTGCTGTGCAATTTAAAAAAAAAAGAAGAAAAAAACAAAAAAAATATGAAACGTCTTGGGCCGAGTGCAGCTCCTTCTTCCCTTTCAGCACATTCTCTCCATTGCGCTCATTCATCGTGCGTGCCAGAGAGGTCCACGAGACTCATTAGCGCCCGCCTCTGTGTTTGATGCCGTGTTTCCCCCAAGGCATTACTAGCACCATTAGCCCGGGATGCAGTGAGATTTCAAACTGCCTGGGCAGACGGATGTCTTCCAAACCAAGGAGTTCGGCTTTCTTTAATTAGCATCCCCCCCACCCCCCAACGTCAATACATTTTTCCGCTGGCCTCCCAGGACCAAAACTCTGCCGAATTAATTATGAACAGCCTTGCTGTCTTCCACTTTTCATTTGCTCCCCGCTTCCTTCTCGTCCATGGGAAGCAGTCTTGGTTTCCAAGCTTCTGCTTCTGGCTGGCAACGGACATTCAGCTAGTGCGAGTTGTTTTTGCCTAATGAGATTTTGTGATGCAATTGACCGGTTCAAACTTAATGCTACATGCTGGACTGATGCATCTCGAGTGAAGAGAGGGATGTAGTCGAGCTTATTTGTGTAGAAAATTTCAGCAACAAGGCAGTTCAACATATAATACATTGTGACTCAAGCAGCGTGTCAAACGCTATCATCAGCATCATTAGGCAAATAAACATCAAATATATTGATCATTGTTGCAGTTATGAATTAACTCTAAATCAAAAAGGAACTAAATTTTCTGGAAGTTTGTTCTGGATTCATTTTATTAAAAATTACTCAACATTGGTTTTACATTATTATTATTTTTTAAATCAGTGTCTTGGTAAGGTATGTTTTACCTTAGCAATCACAGTCTCCTGTGTTTTGCTGTTGTTTCATGTGACCGACACACAAAGTGAATGCTAGTCCTGATGAGTTTACTCAATTATCCAAAGAAGGAAAATGGGAGTACAGTGGAGTATTCATGGTTCAGTATTCATGGATTCACGTATTCTTGGATTTCTTATTTTCTTTTTTTGTAGAGCATATCAAAAATATAAAGAAAATGCAGCATCAGAAGTGTAAATACAAAGGCACAATGCAACTTTCATTGGCACTTCCAGGGCAGCCAATCAAGCAGCACATTTTTTCCCCTTGGTGCTAATTGGCTGAAATAAGGAAGACTGTAAATATTAGCTTCTGCTATATTGCTCAGACGGTTTCAAATGTGCTTATGAAAAAATATGGTATGTTTGGTGTTGAATTAATAATAAAAGCAGTAAGAAGCGTTTACAGAAAGGGCCTCTGTTAATGGTCATGGACCGTTGTGGTCTGTTCAGTTTACACAACAACTGGACACCATCCAAGACATGGTGCATGACTGGCAAAGGGTGGGAGAATATGTTAGCTACTTGTTGTGCATTGTGTCTTTATGAAAGTATTGCAAGAAAAAAGCTTTTGCTTAGAGATCATAAGTTCTATTTGGAGTTCACCACAATCCCTGTAGGTGATGAAATAAATACGTGGCAGAAGGAGCTACGGTCTGAATGGAACGTAACATTTTACAGGGAAGTTGGCATAAAGGGACGTACGCTTGGAGCTAAATACAAAGAGATCCTGAAAGAAAACCCTTTAGATGTTGCAAAAGACTTGAGTCTGGAGTTTTTGCAGCATAAAAGTCGTAAATCTACGGCCAGAGCTACAATACAATGCTTTAGATGGAAGCACTTAGATGTCAAAGTCCAGACCTGAAACCAAACGGGAATTTGTGGCGAGATTTGTAAATTGATGTTCATAGATGTTCTCCATCCAACCTTGCCGATTTTAAGTTGTTTTACAATCAATGAAACAAGATGACTTCGATGTGTAAAGCTGGAAGAGAGACTCCCAGAGACTTTGAAGTGTAACTGCAACAAAATGTCAGCACAGGCAT
Source organism: Poecilia mexicana (assembly GCF_051168715.1). Taxonomy (NCBI): domain Eukaryota; kingdom Metazoa; phylum Chordata; class Actinopteri; order Cyprinodontiformes; family Poeciliidae; genus Poecilia; species Poecilia mexicana. The sequence continues at coordinate 5,389,557 of NW_028263390.1, read as the reverse complement.
CGACTTGGGACGTCTGGATCCAAAGAACTATCATGCTTTTCATGTTATTTGAAAAACAGAAAGAAAGCTATGTATCATTTTATTCCACCTCACAATTAAGCACAATCTGCTATTTAATATCACATTAAATACCCACAAGAACACTTTGGTGTTCTTGGTTAGAGACAAAATGTGGAAAATGGGTAGAAATACTGCAAGAGGAGTCTGTAGCATTTTGTTTACTTCCTACTCATGTTTTGGTCATTTTTGAACAATCCTGTAATCAGAAAGAAGAACGTCTGAGAAATTTAATGACTTATGTTTAATAAAAATCCCTTAAGGCTGATGCACTTTTTTTTCTCCTGTCATGAAAAAGGAAAGAAAAAAATAAGATCACAAAGTTGAAAAGGCGAGGATTGGACTCAGGCGCAATATGGTGCAAGAGATAAAGTTGAAAAGGAAAGAGATAACCCTTTCCACCACTCCACCTCTGAGACGGGGCTGGGCATCAGCGCCGCTTGCTAGGACTCTCCTCTCTATGGCAACCAGTCTCATCTCCCCTCCAAAGCCAGCGGCCTCTTATTAAATTCAGCTAATGCATATATCGACGTTCGCTAATAAGAGGACGGAGGGGTCATGTCCTTGCTGTCTACCGTAAATATTATATGAGTTAAAGTTCAAAATGTGTTTTAATACTACTTTAATTAAAGATTTATAGTTGTATCTTGTCAATATCTCTCAAAGAATCTTTGTAGAACATGAATTCATCCAGATAACTAAATAACTCAGTCATTATGCAATTCACAGAAGATTGCTCAATTACCTTTAAGGAATAATTTTTTTTGCATGCCTCCTTCTTGGAAAGAGTTTAAAAGTAAAAAAAAAGCAACAACAAAAAAAACTGAGAATCCTGCATCTGCAGCCTTTCAATGGTATACAGAGATATGTGGCTTTTAATACATAAATATAAGCTCCAGCATGACCTTTCTATGACATGCTTAATTGGATGCCATGGATGGTTTTTGGAACATGGAAAAACAAATTTTATGGAATGCACACCAGCTTATAAACAAAATGAAGCTTCAGAATTGGTCAAATATTGTAGCGATGGGTCAGTGGCATTAATAGAAGAGCGCCATCACCTTGGAGTGGCAGTGGCTCCAATGATAAGGTAGTCTGAGATTCTAAGAAGTCTTAACGTGTGTAATCTGACTGAAATATTGTAGAAAACATGCTCTGTAACAATATTTTGATCAATGGAATACTGCAGGTAAGTAAGAGATCCAAGGAGTCATCTGGAGCAGACAGGAGGAGGATCCTGTAATGCAGAGGTAAGTGAATTGTGAAAGGTTTACTTCTTATGTGTAAGAGGACATCAATGTGGATAATGGAAGGACTGTGTTTGGCAAAGGCTGTGTGTTTTTGACTAGAGGATCGCTCTTGCTGGTGGAGGAATTACTGTTGATTATTAGGTGGTTTGAAGGAAGAGTGCAAACAGACAGGTAGCTGTAGGAATGGAGGTCTTCTGCAGATTTGGAAGTAGTTCAAGGACCAAGGATGAAGACAAAACGGATGAAGTAGATTTTTGCATAGTGGGGACAAGAGACTTCAAAGTTACCACCCACATGATTTAGCAAACCAGTGCAAACTCTTACGAATAAGACCATTTTTATGATAAAGCAAATTACCTTTAGAAACTATAACCTTAAGAGGAGAAAGAGGAGGATGAGTTGAACTCATATGGACAATAATTGGTTCACTATCCTCTGACAATGTTTTTTGTCTGGATCAGTGGCAATTCTTTTTATTATTTAGCTGCAGGGGTGGCAATGCCTCCAGGACGGCATGATCACTTGATGAAAATGTTTATTTTCCGTTGCTGATATACATGTCCAGTCAATGGGAAATGGGTGACCCACCATGTAAGCAAGAAAATACGGCCTGACACCACAGTTGGCTCAAGTTGAATAAGTTAAAGCAGGGGCCTTTGAACAATTTTGTATGGCATTTATCTATTTTTTTATTTATCCTTTTATCCATTTACCAATTTTTCATTAATCTATTTTTCATTTAACCACTTTTCAATTTCCCTTTTTCATTAACCCAATTGTTCATTATTTATTTTTCAGATTATCAATTTCTCTATTCCCTTTTTTCATTTATTTTTCATTTGTCCATTTTCATTTATCCCTTTATCTATCTCAGAGCTTCACGTCAGGGGTTTTTATAGTTTGGACGAAGCGGCCGCTGAAGTTGGCTTACGATTGAAGGTTCGGGACACCTTCGTAGCTACCAGCTGTGATCCAACTATAAAGAGCAGACTTTTCTGTACATCGTAAGAGAACTGCAATATCCAGAGGCAGCTCTATGGAGCATCGAGCTGAGAGAATGAGAGTGGCAAGCCTTGGAGATCTGCATCGGAGGCCATCTTTCAGACATGCACCGCTGCTGTCCGTCCAGGAGTCCTCCGGTTGCCCAGATGTTGCACGGTAAGCTAACGCTGATGTTTATATGACTACAGTCATATTTAATCAATAGGGGTGCTCAATTACGATAGCAGAAGGTTTTGAGTTCTGACCCATGTTGCAAAAAGTTTGGACATGACTGAGTTCAAGGTTTTTAGAGGTTAGTCTTGGCAAACAGAAGAAGTCCTGTTTGCAGATTATGGGACACACAGTCACAACTTTGGCTGGTCCCAAAAAAGAACCTGGAACTCAGATTTTTGTGTCAAATAGCCGTGCTAGTGTAGGCTTCTTAAGGCTTTCACTGGAAATCCTGAGTTAAACTCTTTTGGCATTACTTGTTTTCAGGTAACACATTGAAAGAAAACTTGATTACTGGAATAATAATGAGAATCTGTTACAGTCAGTTGGGGAGAGGTAGCTTAAAGAAAGGTAGGGCAAGAGAGGAGAAATGGAAAAAACTGGCTAAACGAAGAGTGGATCATGAGGAAAAAAATCCAAAAGCAGCTTTAGTTACCACTTAATCATCATCATCTGTAGCCACACAGTGTTTAATATAACCATTTACATTTCCTATATATTATTCTTCACATCATCACACCTCAGCCTGTGGTGTTCCTGTTAATTTCCTATTCACTGCAATAGAACGACTCTTATTTCTAATGCAGAGCCTTAATACAACTGACAGGGCCAAACACCTTTGAAAGGTAGAAACGGCTTAAGGCTGAAGCGCCAAAGAAGGTAACTAATAAAAAAAAAAAGCTGTGCCTTTGTGTGTGAAAGTGTGTGTACCTGTGCTAACCTTGGAGAAACTTGCCGAGAGGATTCAGTATCACACTGGATCAAAGCCGAAGTGCTGGCAGTTGTATTACAACACCGGGGAAAACCTGTAGAAAAGAGCAGCACTTCCCAACCGAACACTCCCAGTTGTTCCTGTTATGCACATCAAATTCACCTTATTTATCATTTTTATTTAAACAGTCCGTAGAGAGGGGGAAAAAATACATATACATTCTCTGTGACCCTGAGGCATCTCCAAGTTTGACAGATTCTGAAATGATGCCGTAGTTTTATCACTCTTGAGGACAGATGTTTGATAGTCTGCATTGGGAGCCAAAAAAATAAATTAAAGTGTGTACTTATAAAAAATATAGCTCAGAGAGATAGTTTGCTTTGTGGTCTTCTGTGATCTCATGAAGATGTTCAAAGCCAATTATTTTAAAGCCCTTCCCAATCAGCAAGTCCAGTTAGTTGTGGGCCTCCATGTTTTTGCGCTTTGGTGTTTACTGATTTTTCTGTGGAAATTAACCCAAGTTATTTGTGGAAAATTCAACTATTTGCAGATTTTTTTTTTCATAGAGTCCATCACGAAAATATTAAAAGCAAAATATTGAAACTTGGGAAGATGATGGTGTGATGCGACTTGACACACCATCGGCTAGCATTGCTGCCGATGCTAGCCGAGCATTAGCTGTACGAGCGGAGACAAGGGAGACATTCTGTGTGTATCAATGTATAATAAGGTATGTTTGGCGTAAACAAACACTGAAGGTTCATGTTATTCATTATTTAAGTAGTTTACTGTGAAGTTCTAAACTTTTTTTTTCCAGATTAATACCATCTCATTTATTATACATATAAAATTGCCAATGATGTATTTAATCTCCAGATAGACCGTTATGTTTTCCCCTTCAGGGCTATATTAGGGTATCGATGTAGTTTTTAACTTAAACAGCTGCACTCCATTGTCAGTCTTTCTATTTATTTTTGCTACGTTGGTATAAATTATTCATTGTATTTCAGAGTATTTATTTTTGTGTCCATTAATCTTTTAAAGGTGTTGACTTGAAACCTTGTGTGTATGAGAAGAATGCGTGGACTCCAGGATTGTTTTGGTGATTATAAACACATTGAGGTGGTTCGTAAAGTGAACCGTAGCAGACGGTGTTGGCCAGACACCACCACTGAAGAAGTGCGGCAATCATAAGCCAAGTTTTTATAAAATCCATACGCCGTGATCTATGGGTTGCTTTGAGAAGCTGGTTGAGAAACATGATATCCAGCCGGGACCTGCAGATCTGCTGCTTCGCTTCTGCCAAAAAGGTGGTCGCCACGCCAACGGACCTATGATGAGCCGAATCCTAACAGCCTTGACCGAGAAGTAGAAAAAATAAGAATCACACCCCTCTGGGACGAGAATAAGAGAAATTGTTCTCGAAAATATTCTAACATGATTTCAGAGCTTGTCGTGTTTCATTTAGAGTTGAATAGTTTTTCTTTCTCATGAATTGGAGTCGAATGTGGTCAAAAACAGGAACCAATACAACAGCAATGATAAACCATGGAAATGCTTTAGTTTGTTTCAACCATTCTCCTGTGGTTCCATAAAGTTATATCACATTCCATTCGATAAAAAAAAACAACAAAAAAAAAAAACAGGACTACACATACAAATTCAAATATATTCATCTTCAACAAGGCCATTCTGAAAGCTTAGCTAAAGAAATTAACTCATTTCAGCAAATCAACTGCAAGTTCTTGTGAATTTTGCATGAAGCACATGGTGATGAAGGCAGATTTAAGCAGGTTTGTTTCCGTTTGTTTTGCTTCCAGATTTATACCGTTGGAAACACAATAAACATATATTTATATGTTGGGGGGGAAAGAAGCAGACAATTGCACCGAGCCAATGCAGCAAAGAGAAAATAATAAATTCAAACAAACAAATTGAAATGAGACATTTCCTTTCATTTTTGCCTTCAAAGCTTTTTTTTTTTTTCTTTTTGCATTCGGCATTATCTGTAGAACATTATCAGCTGCAGTCTGGTTGCATTTCATCAGCCTCTTAACCTATAATACAACATATCAACGTAATTATGCCAAAGGAGTTTGTTGAATTACCGTCAGCAATCACATTTAAAGCCTTTGATATGTAAATGTTTTCAATTAGAAATCAGGACTGATGTACTCCGGGCGTCTGCTTCTTATGTTCATTTAGGTTCAAAGCAAACACACACACACAACTTTGAAATATTTTAAGTGATAATATCCAGTTATCAAAGATGCAAACATGGATCTGAAGTCACCATGACGATACTGACAGCATAGGGTTTTTTAATAGGACTCATCAGAAATAAATCCAACCTATTTCCACATCTAATCTTCAAAGTAATTTATTTGACTTATTGTCAGTTGTGGCAGAATAAATTGTGGTTTGCTCGAGTTTTCCATTGAACACAGCAGGCAAACTCAATTAAGAGGTGGCAGAGACCTGTCGGCAGCAGACGATGGTTTCTGATTTGACGCATGCAGGTGATTTGGTTTCAGGGCTACAGGAATAATGTTTGAACAAATCAGCCTTAATTAAAAGGGGGAAACAATCGGACATTTCAGTCTAGTTCCATGACTGATGTCATGTGATGGAGTGAAACTAGCAGGTTTCATCTGAGCTGATGTGTGGAGGAACACAACGCTCAGGTAAACAGAAATGGGAGGGGGAAAAACTTCACTGAGTTGCAATAAAAGGTATGGAAGCTAAAAATGACGTTTCATTACAGAGCAACTGGATGAATTTCTTTGGCTTCATATCTGAATCAGACTGGCATTTAGATGGATTTAAATAAATTAGAAACTCAACTAAAAGTTTGATTATTTCAGCAATTCAATCTAAAAATGTAACTTAATATATTTATAGGCAGATTGATATAAGTCACGTCTGTCACGTAATTTAGTTTAAGCATTCGGCTTCTATGCACCACAAATCTGGAATAAACTTCCAGAAAACTTCAAAACCAGCTGAAACACTGAGCTCCTTTAAATCAAAGTTAAAAGCCCACCCGTATTGAGTTGCCTTTGATTAATGGAGCACTGAGCAATACATTTCATATTTCATGTATGTTTTGCTTGGTGATTTTGATGATTTGATCAAATGTAATCTTTGCTTGTTTCATAACTGATGTTTTTATGGTGTAAAACACTGAACTGCCTCGTCAATGAAATCTACTATACAAATGAACTTGTATTTGCAGAGCAGATACATTTTAAGCAGATATATAAAATATCTTCGCCCCCCCTCCCCCCTTTGAACTTCTAAAGCATATAGATCAGTGTTTCTCAACATGCAGGTTGGGAAACACTGATCTAAGGTTTCCAGGTAGTTGGCTGTGCACTTCAGTGATGACATGGTTTCCCAAATCATCACTGTGTGTAGAAACCTCTCACTGGACTTCAGATTGCACTCAGTACCTCCCCTCTAGTCCTCCAGATCCCTAAACTTTGATTTTCAAGTTTTCTTCTGTCTAAAAACAGGACTGCTGAGCATCAGTCCAGTCCTCTTTCTCTTTAGTGCAGATAAAATGTTTCTGATGCCATCTGTGAGTGGCTTGACACAAGGAAGCAGCTGCTGTAACGTATCTTCTGGACATATCTCTGTGTGCTGGCTCATGAAGGTCTCCAGCTGCTGCCCACACCTCATCAATCCTCCCTAAACAAATAAATGAGCTTCACTTCAATGTGCTCAAGGCTTTTATTAGCCCTGTTGATTATTTTTATATAACAGTTTTTCTTGTAAATGTTTTGTTACTATATCTATGCTCATCTGTGAACAGCTAGCTTCTTTAGCATTGAACTTTTCGGGCTTATCCCGTTTGTGGAGGATGTCATTGTCTCTTTAATATGGTCTGGGCTATAAAATAGCATAAAATACTAATTCATACTTCTTCTATAGCAAAAAGTGAAATCTTATGAAACTTGCTCTTGTTTTTAGCTCATATTTGATTAGCTTGTTGAATAGAGTCACATTTTTTAATTACTTGTTTTGTTGCAGTATTTCTAATTTTGTTTTATTCTAAACTGGTCTCCTATAAATTAGATTTTGGCTTTCAGTAACACAACCTGTATAAATGAAGGTCAAATTAAAAAAAAAAAAAACTGCTTTTTTTCAGTTATTTCATGTTGGTTTTTCAAAAAAACTGATTTCAGTAACACTTTATTTGAAGGGGGTTGAATAAGACTGTCATGAAAGTGTCATAAACATGACATAACACCTGTCATGAACATCAAGCCTTCATGAATATTTATGACTGTTGTCATAAAGCGTCATTCGGTAAATCATGACACTTTTAATACAAAGTTGACATTATTCAAAATGTCTTTGTTATGACAACTTGAGATTAACCTAGACAAAATTGTCTTCATTATGACAACCTGTCAGTTACCAAAAAATCATGATCTGACATAAATGTTATAATGATTTAACTATTACACTAGCAAACGCTTTAACAAAACAATGATTAATATTTCCACTCCCTGAAATAAAGCAAAACAAGTAGGACAAGCAATAGATTTCATTAAGCTTTATTACACTGTCAAATGATTTAATAACAGACTCATTAACAATTTCTTTTACATCAACTAAAATGGAACACATAGCACCAGTTATGAATACGTCATGAAGTGTCATTACAGTGTCAATAATATTATCTCTTACCTCAAGTAAATTGACTTCATTAGCCAACTTTGTCCCCCCCCCCACCATGTGTCCTTAGGCCAGTGGTTTCCAAACATTTTCTGCGCCCCCACTATGGATTACAAATGGCTGTCTGGTTGAAACGACGCGTGTGACAGGGGGGCATCGACTTTTTTGGGGGCAAAATGAATGTACGTAGCTGAAAATAGACACCAACATCGGTAGCCTACAAGGTCCTTGTTAAGCTTAAGGTTCTGTATTGATATTGATAAATTGATATCTTTTAGCTAACATTACCTGCATCCAACAGCTTTACTCAACTCAGTCGGTTAGTTTGGAGGGAAAAACTGTGAAAAGTTCTTTGCGTTTTGCTCGTTTGCTGCCGTGATTCTAACACAAACCTACGTAGCTCCGCACAGCAGCAGCAGGTCTCCTTCACAGCTGTAAACCCAGCACGAGCTTCGTAGTGCTCATGTTGCGTTTAAAGGCGGCTCGGAAAAACAGGTTACAACACGTTAACAACGGATTAAACAGTTTTAACTGCTGATAAAAGTGACAGAGGACACAAAGATGGGAAGTGTGGAAGCCTCTACTGTATCAAATTGACATAGGAATAACAGAGAGTTGGCCATTCTAAGGTAAAAACCCAGCGCATACAGTGTTCATGTTTTGTTTTTTTCCATCCAGACGGCTTCCCACGCCCCTCCCTGCAATGACACGGCGCCCCCCCCACCCCCCAGGGGGCACGCCCCACAGTTTGGGAACCTCTGCCTTAGGCTAACATGGGTCTTCATGTGGCTAAAGTTTCCAAAGCAAAGAACACAAGCACTTTGTCACATCAGCCAAGTTGCTAAATAATGAACATAAAGGATAACTTTGACTAACATATTAGCTTTTAATTTGCTAGATTAAAATTGGAGGGAAAAAACTAATTTGCCTGTCTTTAAAATATGTTTAATATTAAGGGCTAACGTTACAGTAATGGAGTTTATTAACTTTAGCTAACATTAACTTATAGCAAGGTAGGATTGGCTTGAATTGCTCATAGCTAACATTACAAAGAAAGAACATAGTCAATGTTATTTTCTCAAAGAAAATGTAAAGTTAATAAGACACACTTCATATTTATTAGGTATCAAACTTCGGCTTCTTTTTAAACAGGAGGTCTGGCCGTTATAACTTGTGTTCCACAATATGGAAGATTTCTTCTTCACCAAAACACTGCACACCTGTTCGTGCACTGCTGCCTCTCACTGGTGGAGATGGTGTATTGCACTACTTAACCCTTGTGTTTAGAGATGGGGTCCAACCGACCCAACACACGTAAAACTTGTATCATTTACCTCAGTCCTCACACGCACAAGGGTTAAAACAGCCTTAAATAATGTTTCAAATGCCAAGTTCATAAGTGCTTTGCAGACATCTTGCTGTAAAACTTTAGGATCGATTAAATTAAGAATATTAAGACTAAACAACATGGCAAAGCTATATAATATTACTACATAAAGCTAATTTCTAAAGTTTAATCAGTAATACTTTTATAACAAATTTATGTCAGATCATGATGTCTTGGTTAATGACAAGTTGTCATAAAGATATTTTGAATAATGTCAACTTTGTATTAAAAGTGTCATGATTTACCGAATGACACTTTATGACAGTCATAAATATTCATGAAGACTTATTGATGTTCATGACAGGTGTTATGTCATGTTTATGAAAGTGTCATGACAGTCTTATTCAACCCCCTTCAAATAAAGTGTTACCCTGATTTCTTTTGTCTAATATTAGAATTATCAAAACTGAGATGCTCAATATATCTAATAAACTTATATGAAATATGAGTTTTACTTTTTTACAATGAATTACTAACACTAATGACATTTTTGATATTCTAGGATATTAAGTTTCCCTTTTACATAATGAATCAGGTTTAGTTACAGGGTAAAGGAAATCTTAAGGTTGGAAACATGGTGTGCTTGAACTGGTTTGATTCATCATTTTATTGCATTTGAATGTCGCTAACAATGCAGTTCTCTAGCTCTTCATTGCCTTAGCTCTGGCTTCAAGGAAGGATAAGTTGTGAGGGAAGAAGCAGGGATTACTGGGACATCTGCAGCGGATAGTTAGGAGATGTCCCCAGTGATGCTCAACCAGTCTGAGTTGTTCCAGGATTAAGAGAGTGATGATATTAGTCAGGGGTGACTCTTGGCTGATTACCCTGCAGCTAGTGACAGTAGGAGAGGGGCGTCACACACCTGGCTTACAGGTTTTAATCAGCTGCTTGTGGTGCGGTGTTGTTCTGTACTGCTAAGTCTAAAACCCTTTCCACACCTGGCAATTACATTTACTCTGAGTGACTCAATGCTGTCTGGACAACCTTAGATACACAGTCAGAACACGCTAAAGATGTACTGAGAACAGTTTTCCACAGACCACAGTAAGAGGCGGCCCTAGTATATACATTAGCTAGCTAGCTAGCGTTCTAGCCCTTGAATCTACATTAGCTAGCTAATTCTCTAGCTAGTTTTCAAGGAAGGATAAAAGTTGTGAGGGAAGCAGCTACCTAGCTAGCTAGTTTTCTGGAAAACTAGTTTACTAATTTCTAGCACGAATGAGCTTCGAAAGAATGTGAAGCCGAAACAATTTGAGAAAAATGTGACTCAAAGAATCAAAGGCTTGCTCTTGTCTGAACAGTAACATAGTTAAAGTATCTGTGATGTTACAGAATAGTAATTATTTTTAGGGTGGATTGTCATTTGTCTCCTTACAGTCTAGCAAGGTTGATTCCAGGTATTAAAAGGGCCTAAAGTTACTGCACATTTCTCTACTTTTTCATATTTGCTGGACCAATAAAAACACGTTTTGAAGTTCAAACTGTGAGAAATACATAAAGTACATTCATGAAGGTATGTCACTTAACACACTCCAGTTGTTAGTAGTGTGTGGCTATTGTAATCAAAGGTGTGGAATTTATTCTCTTGATCTGTCAGGACAAGATACATTACTTTTGCCATGATTGCACCATTTTTATTTATTTAAATGTCTCATTGACCCAACAAATGACCACCTTTATATGAAATTTACTTGAAATTGCCAAATAGCTGAATTAATCGGAAAGTAGGTCATGCAAACAGTTCCACTTCAAGTGTCAAGCATTCGGCATGCCGAGGAAAGTATTCTGTCAGTATATCGTAATGTATCCTAAAATAATCTATTATTGGGACGTTATGACATTTCAAATGAAGCTGCTTCTGTGGTAGTGTACATATCTTGTGCTATAGTAGCCAGGTATTAGAGGAATAGAGGTTTGAGCTCCAGATAACAGCAGGCAAGTGAGCTAAAAGGAGAAAGAAGTACTGGTGAGGTGCGGTTACCATGACAGAAAGTTTTTTTATTAAGAGAAACATCAGCTCAATTTACATATAGCTATGAAACAAATTGCGATGTCTTTGACAGATTCTGACTCAGTGAGTCTCTCCTTATGCCAATCCACTATTCATGTCATCTCAACCATCATGACAGACAACAGAGGAGCTTGGAGGGAATCTCAAGACAAACACAGCAATAAAGACTTTAGTAGGTTGCCATTTATAAGACAGCAGATCAAATTAGTCGATGCTTATGAAACCTAACAAATATGAGTGAAGCCATGTCTTACTCATTGTCTACGTGATTAGATGCTGTGATTGTGGCGGTAGGCTACTGTAACATCTCAGTTTTATGGTTCAGAGGAATCTGTGGCACTTTAGTCATGCTTAACTTAAAATCAAATGTAGACACGTTGCATGTTTTTCTCCATTACAGAAGACAGAATGTTGTACAATCAGTATGTTTAAGATCTGTACATGTAGCATTTCTAGGAAGTATTGGGGAACATTTGTGAACTGCATGAATAGGTTCTTTTTCACAAATGGATGCAACCACTGAAAACCTAGCATACATGCTTTAAATAAATCTGAAAAGCTTTCATAAATACAGTTGAAATGAGCTCAGACATACAGCTGAAATGTGCCTCACATTTAATATAAAAGTTTTTCCAGGCTATTCTGAAAACATGACAGCTCTCTTATATGTGTTACCACACGGACTCGAATGAAAAGCTTTCAGATTTATTATTGAAATGTTCTCATGTCAAAAGTGTTCACAAAATGGATATAATGGCACCATACAGGAAGAAAAAAACCTGATGCTGTCAATCAGGCTCCTACGGAAAGAACTTAACTAAACATGATGTGCAGTACAGGTCCAGTCAGAACTTGACATAGAGCATCATAGGATGATGCAAGTTTGGGGTGTTAGGATGATGAAATATAATGTTGTTGTAGCCATCAACAAGGTCTTGGTATAATTCTGGATGGACATTTGACAACTCGGAATATCAGAAATAATAGAGCTCCTATAAATGTGTTCCTGGGATAGGGCAGATCTTTCAGAAAGAAAAAAAAATCAAATATTCAGTAAGCCATTTTTAATTATGTTTTTTTGGATATTGACCTGCTGAAACACACAATGCTGTCTGACCAAAGCAGTTCCAGGTTCTCACTGGAAAGAAATTTACCGATATGTTGCTGCTAGATAAATGGACATAGAAACTCAACAACAAACATATTTATTGTTTTAAATCTGTTATTTCAACCAACAGATTGGTGTAAAGTGCTTTTATATAGTCAGCTTTCAAGTGTTTCAGAAACCTCTGATCATTCATGTAACATCTTTGGTAGAAAAATCCTTTAGAAATGTGGACACTGATATTAGCGTTGAGGTCGTCTGTGTTTAGCATTAACATATTCGCTGATAAGCTAACTCCTTTTAGCACAAACTGAACACAATATTAGTCTTTTCCAGGGTCCAACAGATCATTTTTTTGAAGCAAAACTTAACCTCTGGTCGTATAATGTAGCATGAACCAACTTATATAAGAGTGACCAAATCTGATACAGCAGGATATTTTTAATGGCAACAAAAGGCACGTGGTGCCTCTGCAACCTAGTAAGAGAAATGTATCCAATTATCAATAGGGGTGTATGAGAATGCTAGTATTAATTTCAGCCTGTATGTATAATTTCCACTCAGCATAAATGAGTAAAATTCTAAAACAGATTTTGAACATATGCCCATATTTCTTGGTAAAATAGTAGAAAACATTTGTGTTAATAATCTACAATTTAAAGAAATGTTTAAATCAATAAAGGTCTAAGAGTATTATGACAGTATGTAAACTCATGATTGGATTTTTTTTAATCAAGAGATCATGTGTGGTGTAATTCTATGCCGATAGTGAAATTTTAAATTTGACCAGGTTTACAGGCTCCTTTGTATTGATCAGTTAGAATAAGGACACAAAATATCCTTGTTACACAGTCACACTGTTGAAAATGAAAGATTTAACTCTTAGTACGAAATTCCAGTCAATTGTTTAATCTTAATGACAAGACTCTTTAAAAAAAATATGTATTTGTATGGTCGCATTTGGACATTTTAAATATGTTTTTGTACTTTTCTTTTCCTACAGAGGCAAAATAAAAAAGCTAAAGTTAATCGACTGGTGGTTTCCATGTGGGCGACAGAGAGCGCAGCGCGGAGCTACAACCAACAAAGCCGTTGTCACTCAGATTATCCAGCTTGTGGTGAGCTAACACAAGCTGTTCTGTCCCTGAGCTGCTGCTGCTGCTGCTGCTGCTGCTTGACATGTACGAATTACAAAAAGAGCAACATTTAGACTTTTTAACATTATTTAAGGGTAATTGTTGTGTGAACACAACCACAAAGAAGCCTGCTGAATTCTGGAGTGAACTAGGATCTGTTTGATCAACACAAATTTGAACTTAATCTTAAAACAACGTCCCATTCACATGTTTTTCCATCTTCTGACTTAGAGTTTTGACTTTACTAACGAGAGCACTGAAAAAAATAGCAAAATATTGCATTAAAGCGTAATGCATAATGCAATAAATAACAGAAAATCTGCAGAAAACGGTGGTCTAAAATTTAAACATCTATATTTACTAGTCATTCCTTCCAGCAGCTTCTGAAACTTTTAACTTGATGCGTTTCCGGAAAACTTTTTGGTTTTCAACCAGGTCAAACACAATCATTCAATATCATATTTACCAAAATACAAGACATGTAGCTGCAGAATCAGGTCAAAAATGAAGTTCTCACTAATTAAACGATACACAAGCATATTTGCTCATGTTCCCGATCAAACGGGGGTTTATGAATCCATATCTTATCGAGCTGATAAATATTAAATCAGGCACACAAATCACACCATGGCAGGTTCCCATGGCAACGTGACACGTACATTTACTAAACTATAACTGTGGATAACCTCCTTTAGAGACGTTTGGGTGTGCTTTTGAGCAGAGATGAATTATGCTCTGTTTTCATGATAATGTTCTGAGGTTTTCATGGAATGTCTAATGAATTTATTTAAAATGCACCAGGATTACAGTAACGTCGCATTTTCATGCAGCGTGTCTTTAGAGTGCCAGTCATGGGCAAAAGACCATCATTACAGTCAGAGTAGAAACTACTCGGTAGTTTCCACATATATTAGCAGAAATAACTTGTGAATGGCTTTTGGCCGTTGCTTCAATTCATTGAAAGTTGGGGTTTGGCCTTACGGGAGTTGATGGATTTATCTTTTAGCTTATTTTGTTGGACATATGCTGGTGTGCTAGGATCATTTTCTAAATGTCTGAATTGTTTCCCTGACATATGGCTTCAGATTATTACTAGTATACAGATGAATTTGTGGTCAAAAACCACCACCACCACCACAGTGCCAGTTGGTGTGAGATATGGTATGTTTGGTTCACTGTAGGCAACTCTTCCAAATTCATTGTGCAACTTTGTTGTCACAAACTAACATTCAACCTGCTAATTCAGACCTGCTCAGTCTGAGATGGCGTCCCTCATCTTTTCCTCTCCACTTGAAGTTCATTTCATGGGATTTCCACAAGAAAAAAATAAAGCACTAAAATGTTTTCCATGAGTGAATAACCCTTCTTTCCACACCTGACAGTCCGGCAGACTCAGTTTGATCGGGGACCAAAATTGCAACATTTGTTGAGATGTTCTGCTGATGCAGTTCGCTTTCACTCTGTCAAATGAACCAAATCCTTCAAAAAACATATTCCCTCCTCCGCCTGTGGAGGCGCTGCACCAAGAATCACTGAAGGAAACGACAAAAACCTCTGAACAAGACACGCCACAACTTCCTTCTTCACAAAATGTAAACAAAATCAGAGTAGCATCAGATGTTACTAAGATTTGTTTCGTTATAGTGAAAAGACCACAAATCATTTCTCTTGCCAGTGTTAGGACTTTTGCGTTCGTTTTGGTTGTATTCTCCCAGAATGCCCTGTGCTGCAGTCCACTTCCTGCTTTTGGAGCGGTATCCCTTCCGCTTGACGTTCACATATGCATATGAACAGCACCAGAGTTCACTTCAACTGATCCAAGACCAAGGTTTGTAGGTTGACCAGAGTTTTATTTTTCAGTCCACATCAGAGTAGAATTGCACCAACGTGTTGGTTGGATGCAGCAACCAACACGTTTCAAACAGCCTGCAGTGCCCTGGCTGACGGTTCCCAACAGCACACAGCAACCAGCGCAGACTTGCCTCTGGTAGCTGCTGGATAAAAATTTTTTTTTTTTTTAAATTTAAATTTCCCTGGTCTCGAGTCTGAATCAGTGGTAATGATCTATCTCTAGGCAAAGGTTTCAACACAAATGAAGCAAACACTGAAGAACGGCCATCCTTGTAGGAAACTACTGCCAGTCATGTTCTAATTCCAAAAGTACATATTGTCATTGCTTTCTGCTAGCTCTTTAAGTCCAGTGTTAGAAAAGGTTGCTTTTTTTTCTGTAAATTTATTTTTCTTTTTGAGACAAATTCGTAAAACAATTTCTACCACATATTTATATTTGATTTTTGGATTACATTTTGTTCTCTGGTTGTTCTTTTTAATTTCTCTGCTAGCTTGGATGAAATTAAAGTCACCACAAGAAAAGTACAGACTTCCAAATACCCAGTCTTACATTTTACCCAACTCTGTAAAATGCAACGTTTGTTCTGCTTAAATTGGTGACTAAATTGCCTTGTTGCTTAATATTGTTATACAAATAAACTTGATTGATTTCTCTGTCTTAGGTCTTTCTAACTCAAGTCACATTGGCTGGTGAATGTCTAACAGGCTTTTCACATATTTTTTAAGTTGATTTAGTTTCTCTGGAAATCCATCTCGACAGTACTGACTTCTTCATTGAGAGTTTAATGTAACCGGAGAAAGAAAAAGCAGTAAATTGGCTTCTTGCCTAATGAATGTAGCAACTTTTGGATTTGTTGACGGATCCAAAAGTTGTTCGATTTGTCACTAGTTTCTTCTGTAAAAAAGAAACTTCACAAGTTTTGTGTGAAGGAAAGTGACAGATTTTTAATCAAAGACTTAAAAAAACAATGAGTAAATTTTATTGTGGTCCTGTCAATAAACTGTTTATTAAATGGTTTATTTTTATGTCATTTATTGCAGTTTAGCCTTAATTTTACTTGTGTTCATTTGTTTTTTATCACTAGTTGTGCTTCCATTGACCTTACCATTGTGCAATTTGACATTTCAAAAATAAATTTGCTGAATGAAAACACGGCAAATTTGAAAAAACTTGTTTTTGGTAAAATTTTGGTGCTCAGAAGAGGTGGTCGTTTGGTTGTATGGAATTGGTTTATTTCACAAAACTGCAATAGAAACTTTTTTTTCACATCCTACAGTCACAAGATCAACAACAGGATGTTACTGCTGGCGAAAACCACAAAGAAGAAAACAGGAAGTGCTTGGAGGATCATGGCAAGGCGTGTTTTTGTTTTTTTTAATGACACTAATTGAACAAACTTTCTTTGGAAGTTAGAAAAATAAACACTCACTTTTTTAATTTACAGGTTTGTAGTATTTCTTAATTTTTTTTTCTATGAAAAATCAATTTATGAAGTTTTAGTTAGAGGATTTTTGGTTCAAAAATGACATATTAGGAGATAAATATTAAAAGCTAAGCTACAAAATCTTTAATAACTAAAGGGTTACAAGTAAGATAAGCAGCTGGTGTTCATAGGAAAGTGATAACATCTCTTTTAGATACATAAACAGTCAAATTATAGCACCACATATTGAATCTTTACAGGCTAATTTTTTAAAGACATTCTTTGCTCAAATTCAGCTTTTCCTGCTTTAATTTTAGGCGAAGCAGCTTCTGTAATTAATTCATGATTTCTTATGAGTTTGAACAGTTCATAACGTACTGTTCCCTTTCATTCCGGATGCTAATTAAAAATATTTCCATCGTGCTTGTTTACTTTTATCTCCGCAGTGAAAATAAACCGCAGAGACGCGATCTCACTGAGAAGAGTTCATTATACAAGTTCTGTTATCATTAATATTTATTTTACACATTTAAAGACAAGACGCTCCGTGTCTTTGAGTGTGTGTCGAGTAACAGGAGCCTTACAAACAAGACAACTTTCCTAGACATTTGCTGTGCTTTGCAACAACACTAGTTTGAATACATTTACCACTAACATGCTTTATGCTGTAAGTTATGCAACCAACTCTGATTTAAAGCATTAGCATAAGCATTGGATGGAGCAGAACGGGAGAGAATGCGGCTTTATGCCAACTCTTACGCCTTTACCCTCTGTGCTCTGTGAGGCTTTGTTATTGAAATTATCGTACGGGAGAGAAAAAAAACAGGAACTATTCAGAAAATAGAAGAGGAAATAGTTGCTAAGTGATTTTCAGTTAAAAGTGACCTTTTGGGAAATATCGTAAATCATAAGTAAGTGTGGGCTTTGCTGCTTCAATTTTCCGTACGATATCATTTGCAAGTCGTCATGCGGGGATGTATTAAAATATTGTTTGCGTTTCTCCCCCGTGACTTGAATTATTTCAGAGAGAAATGCCTGATTTTGTGTTATTATTCTACTTGATACTAAAGTGTAAACTTCCTTTGAGAATTATCTCTTGTTGGTTAAGCACATAATGAATTTGGTTCATCTCATTTCCCTGGGAATGGGAGATACAGAGAGACATTTGCAGTGGGCTTTCTGTCCCAGAAATCCATCTGCAAATCCACAGTGTTCTTTTCCACAGGAGCGCCGGCAGCCATGTGGCTACCTTTGACATTCGCCTTACATTTCCAATCCACCTGTGAGTGTGGCTTTTTTATTTCTTCCTTGCACATATTTTCCATATATAAACAATGTGCAGACTTGTTCACAGTACAATTCCTCCTGGATTATTTTCCTCAAAGCTCAACCTTGATGTTTCATGCAGCAGGGAAGCAGTTGTACATTATCCTAACGCTCTTCTCTCAAGTAGTATTATTATTTTAAATCAATACTGTCAATTGTTACTTCCTGTTCCTGAAATCATATTTCATTCATTTGTTCTCCAAACAGGCCATTAACACTTCACAAGATCATCATTAAAAATGCAGGCAGACGTTTGGAGATCTAAGACGAGGGTACAATTAGGATGCAATTACTGTCTGAAAGAGATGTCAAAGGTTGCTGTTGCTTTTTAATTGTTTTTAGAAGGAGAGCCTTCGCCCTGGTAATCAGGAATCTCAAAGTATGTGTGTGGGGTCTTGATAAGGACTTTATTCTTTCTTACAGCCTTTTCTATATTGTTTATTTCTCCCGACAGAGCCGTTGTAACCAAGTCAGGTTTATAGGCTTTCTGATTGCTTTTGCAAACTGTAATCTGACTTTTAGTGTTGCTTTTAAAGAGGCAGTATTATGTGTTTTCCAAGCACATAAAACCATTTTATAGCACAATCAAGTAACTATGTTAACTTTAGTTATAAAAATGCTGTATATATCAACTAAGACTTAAAAGAAAATTGACTTTGTAAATTGGGCCTGTGTCCCTTTAAAAACCTCCTGCTATTTCTGAAACTCCACCTTCAGAAAGTCATAACTTTGTTCCTCTATTAACCCTTTATCAACGTTTTTACCAACGTTTCACTGAGAAGTAGCTCCTATAATGAGCTCAGCAGATATTCAGTTCTACCAGGTGTTTGCTAATTGCTGCTGGCTAGTCTGAAGGAGTTGAGTGGAGGGGAGGGCTGCTCTGTGAGGCAGAAACTCAGAAGCTTGGAAACTGCAGAACTGAGAAGGAACTTCGTCCTTGAAGGCGGAGCTAGGACCAACCAGGCGTATTGAACAGCTGAATGGTTGCCATGGAGATTAAAGAATTTCTCAAACATGCACGAAAGAATTAAAGCAACACTGTAGATATGTTTTTGATGAGGGAATAGCATTACAACATGATGCAAAGTTTAAAAAGGTCACTTTTACATAGCACTGCCCCTTTAAATAAAGACCTCTTCTCCTCTAACAGAGCCTTTCATCCCAGGACTCGTCGTCACTGTGGCTGCAGACTTCTTCACAAGGTTTCTGCTTTTATTCTGTGATTTATACACACATTTCACATCCAAACATATTCACCAAATTTGTTTTTCTACCAAATACAATGATGCCTGGACATTTTGTATGTTGAACAACTGAATGTAGCAGCTGCGGTTATCTGTTCTGGACCATATTTGCTGAAGTTCATATTTCTCTTCCACATCCGGTTGATTTCTCTAGATTTTTCAATGACATCAAGACAGTAGTATGTTTTAGGTGGTGCCTTAAAATACACCCACAGGCGTGCTTCTGTTTTGAATTAATCATAAGCTCAGTCATCTGGACTTTCCCAAATTGAGTAAAAGCATAGTAATCTCGTATGTTGAGCAAATTATTATTAGGAGCATAAAAGTCTGGGAACAAGCAACTAGAACAAACCAAGCATCAAAAAAGTCAAGCCACTAACAAATGGGAGCAGAGTGCAACCTGGACAGGTTGCCAATTCGTCACAAGGTAACACAAAATCAACAAACCCAACATGACAAACAATCCAACTCAGTGGTCCTCAGCTCTCACAGATGATCAGGTTTTAGATGCGTTTCAGCTCCAGCACACCTGATTGAAATCAGTCTACTGCCTCCTCAAGGAAACACCTAATAGATGCAGGCCAGTCTTGAGGACCGCTGAGGTAAATAAATAAAAAACTAAACTCTAATTCTAAAGTGAGCATCAAAACCAATGTTTCTCAACCCTGGTCCTCACCGCCCCCCTGTCCTGCATGTTTTAGGTATTTCCCTTCTGCCACACACCTGAATTGTATCTCTGGGTGATTAACAGGCTTCTGCAGTACTTAGTGGTCATGCAATCATTTGAATCAGCTGTTCTGGAATAGAGGCACATCTAAAACATGCAGAGCAGGGGGGGCGGTGAGGACCAGGGTTGAGAAACACTGATGTAAAAGAGCAGAATACAGGAAGGGACTAAGAGTCTGAACACAAATGAGCTGTTAACAGAACATTAACAAAAATCAACAATCCTAAATAACCTCAAGACACAAAAAGTCCTAGGATTATGATTCACATTTTACTTCTTCTGGAATTTGGTAAATAGAAACAACTTGGTCCTAAGCAACCTGAAAAAGGAAGCATTCAGGCTAATTCGATGTCAAACAATGATGAAAACAGGGTTATTTGAGGTTTTTATATATTTACATACTTAATCAAAAAAAATTATTTCGATCATATTTGAGTCGTTTTGTGGATTTCCAATGATTTCATTGATTGCCAATATCAGACAGAATCTCCGATGAGTTCTGTACTGACCACTTATCAAAATACTACATTTCACAAATTTAATTATTTGATTTGTCAATTCATTATTGCATTGTACATCTTACTCATGGTTTCAATCAAAAACAAACATGAACCATTAGCGGCGTACTGAACCATAATTTTTATGCATCATTACACAACACTACAGTAAATGTGTAATCAAAGTCATTCTCCCAGTCTTGAAAGAGAAAGTTCCACTTTTGATTCTGTTACCTGGATTAAATTGCAACATTCCATGTTATATGGTTGCTTTAATAAGCATTTGCTCTGTCAGAGATTGTTTAAGTGTGAAAGTGGAGGAGTAGAAGTCCAAAAACGCAACTCACACAACGCATGACAGGCTGTCGGAATGAGATGGAAGCACAAAAACAAAGTGCTGCGACATGGATGTGCATTGTTGCCTCGTAAATAAAGACGTATTTACAGTAATTTTAGTTCATCATCTGAGACTGAGGGGTTTGTACTCACTCTAATTGATATTCAAGCTAATTGACATCTCGGACGAGAAAGCCCGGGTTTGTTTGGTTTGCCTGCAACTCGCAGAGTCTGAAGCTGTCAAAGCTTGACAGTTTGAAGTTTCCGTTGACAGACTTGAAAGTGATAGAATGAGCACACCAAACGGCTCAAGGCGCAAAGCAAATTTATCTGCAAAGTCTGAGGTAGTCACAACGTAAACAAAGTTGTTCTTAAAGAAGCCGCTGAGCCGCTTGATTTATTTTTTTTTCTTCCCCTCCCTCAAGATGAGGTACTTGTGTCCTCAGATAAAGACGGGAGCTTCTGCAGCAGAAATTCATGGTAAAAATCAAAGTTTTCTTTTCTTTTTTTTTCAATTCACGTGCAACCAAATGCACCGTCCTCACTCAGCCCAATCAGGCTTTGATGCTGGCTTCAATTGGACAAACATGGCGCTGGAAACTAATTGATTATTTTCTGGGTTTGCACCAGCGCCTTGCTGCTGAGAGCGCAAAAGTAACTTTGGCTCTTTATCTCTCCTTATTCCACCATTCTCTTGATTTGCTTTGAAAGATGCTTGCTGTATGTGTGTGTGTGTGCGCTGCAGCTTGTAGTTAGACAAGGTGTTTCCTTTGATAGCTGCAAATGAGGAACTTTTGGCCCACAGGCGTTTTACTCAGCACGCAACATGAGATAATGCTTCCAAAAAGAGACTGTGCTCATTTGTTTAAGGCTGACAGTTTTTGTTTTTTTCTTCTTGTGTTGTAGTTAAAGTGGTTATTAAAAATTGCACCTCCAAGTTGGGGGTCACATCTAAGAACAGTTAAGACAGCATATGAGAAAAACCCGGAGATATTAAAGAGGTTTTTCATGTTTTCCAGGGAGCAGTGAATATTACTCTAATTGTAGGTTGTTGTTTTCATATGTGTGTGTGTGTGTGTGTGTAATCTTTGTGCTCGATAAAGAACAGGGTTCTAATTTTAGGATGTGCTCACAGCATACTGGTAACATACACCTTCATTTTATTCATTTGCTTTGTTCACTAGAGGATCTAAAAAAGAAAAAAAAGTCTAAAATTCTTAAAGTACTCATACCTCCAACTTTTTTAATTCTTTATTTTAAAACCGCAATATTGAATGTGTTGTTTTTTTGTGACGAATCAAATCAGAGAATTGCAATGACCTGATCTACTTTGATATCTCTAAAATAATTTTTTTTAAATTGTCCTGTTGTACAAAAATGAATGGGCAAACATCGGAAAAATCTTTATGTGCAAAACCTAGTAGAGAAATAATTCTGGTCTATGACAGAAAATCCTTCAAAAACACAAACAAGATTGATATGATACCGTCAAACATGACATAGCTGTAATGTGGCAGAATGTGTGAAAGAGGTACAAATAGTTTTGCAGTGCGATGCTCATATGCAACAAATGGGAAAGTCTATTAGGGATGGTGTTCACACAGCTGAAGTGTATGTTATATACATTATATAAAATTTATTGTGTCCAAGGTTAGTAGGGTGGCTAAGCACTTCCTGGAACCCATCACCAGTCCATGACAAGGTTAACCTGCATACATATATGATGGTAATTTATTGCCTCCAATTACCCCAACATGTGTTGCCTTTCAAATGTCAGAAAATAAAACACAAACTTCCCTCAGAAAAACTCCAGCACCAAGCATCCTAGATGTCCCCAAAATATTACAAGGAAATTCAAAGATGGCAAGTTTTTTGGCAATCATATTGCTAGATAGTGTAGCTTTGTTGACCTGTGCTTGAAATCCTTCAGATCTGCATAGGAACTGTGTGGTTGGGCAACATGTCAGCTTAAAGGGGCAGTGTTATTAATTTTTCCAGTACATTCTATAAAATGCCTCTGTCTCTTTAAGAAACTCCTGCTCTGTCAAAAACTCCACCTTCAGGTATTTGTCACAACGTGGCTCCTCTATTAACCCTTTAGCAATGATTTCACCAGCGTTTCACTCAGAAATAGCTAGTATAATGAGCTCAGTTCCACCCGGTTTTTGCTAATTGCTGCTGGCTAGTCTGAAGGAGCTGAATTTTGCTACGGGAGATTAAAGGATTTCTCAAACATGCATGAAAGAATCAAGGCAACACTCCAGGTCTGGTTTGATGAAGGAAAGACATCATAACATGATGTAAAGCTCAAAAGAGTCAGTCTTACACAACACTGCCCCTTTAAGAAACAAGTAGACCAAATGGTTCCTCTGGTTTTTTATTGAACGCTGAATCTAAGACGAGTTTGTGAAAGAGGAGCCTTGGAGTTGTGAAGGATCCTCCCCTCACCTGGCCAACAACCCAGTTCATTTCCTTCCATTTCAGCTCAGTGAAAGGCAGCGGGAGCAGAGCTGCTCATTTTCTAAAGCTGTCCTCCTCCTCAAAATCCTAATGTTAGCGCTGCAGGCCGCCTGCCGTGTTTGACTAATTGCGCAATAAGGCAGATGCTTTTTAATGCACTTTACACTTGGAAGCGTTTTATCTTGTGGGGCGTTTGATGTCGGACCGAACTCCCCTACAGGTGCTGAGAGTTTTTAAATCGATGCGCTTCCATGTGCACAGTTTCATTTTATTACAACCATTTCTCTTAATGGTGGCATGATTGTTTTATGTGTTAAGCTTCTCTTCTCTGTTTTAATATTGTTTCAGGGATTTTCTTTCATGAATTGACTCTGGCGTTGTGTTTGTTTAGAAGAGTGCCCAAAGATCATTTTCAACTGAGCCATTTACTTAGAAACACTTAGCTGGATTTATTCTTTATTTCAGATGTGGATTTTTGTTTTTTTTTGTTTTGTTTTTTTTGTATTAGATAAGTTTTCAATTAATTAGATTTCAACAAAAGGAGCTTATTTCACTTCAGCTATAAAAACAAATAAAAATCCTCAAAAAAGAATCTACTTTTCTCAAATCTTATGCTTTCATTATTCACTTTCAATGTTTAAAACTGCAAACATAACTGAAGTAAATATGGTTAAAGGAAAATCTAATTTAAGAGTAGAAGTCATTATAGCACAAGATCTTAGAGGATAAATGGACTAAATTGTACTTTTTATTCTCAGGCAACATAGTTTTAGCTGATTAGATCACATTTTTTTTCAAAGTATGCAATGAACATGACGATTTATTCATACTGTACACATGTTAAGGTGTAGTAAAATCTCACAAAAACCTTTAAAAATGCATGAAAACTGCTCAAAAATGATATGGGGAAAGTTGTAAGAGCTCTGAAAATGATCCAGGATCAACATTTCTGCTCCTGCGCAGTCTCCCAGAGGCATACAGTACAAAGTCTGACTACGTCTGTTATGCAGGGATATAAAACTTTAATGTCTCAGTGGGGCATCAATTGCGTTAACTGGCTTTTACACAATGAAATAAACTGCACCACACTTTCAGCACTGCATGGTTATTCCACCTTCATCAGCCTGACGTTTGCATATAAAACCAAAGCTCCCTAAACTCTAATACAAGCGTCGGCAGAACTAACTAAGTAACCAACTTTACACAGAAGCCATGACATCAGCTTTTCTCTGTTTCACGTTTTTTCCAAACGCACTCTATCTAATTAATTAAACTGCGGGGGATGTCCACTCCGCCTCTCATTTATTGCAGGTCTCTAAATTAACTTGGTGGTTTCCTCATTCCATTTAGCTGACTTCAGTGACAAAGGGACGATAAAAGAGGAAATCTCGAATCCTACTAACCCATCTGATCCCGCAAGTGAAAGGATGATTAAAAAGGTGCAGAAATGGTTGTAATTACTTTCATTTGATCACTTCTCAAACTGCTGCTTACACAGCTTACTCATTTGTCTTTGATGATAGAGGCTTTTATTAGGCTTTTGATCACAGTATTATTAAAGCCTTCTTGATTTTTTTCCTCCCTCCACATTCTTGAGTTTTTTTATGGTTTATTTTCCATGTTCTCTTATGGAGAACAACCAAACTGAATTTTTCATGTTTTTCTTCAACTTTAATACCTCAGTTACTTTGGGTAACCTGTTCTTTTGTTTTGCCATACAAAAATGGCACTTCCAAATTGCTTTCTTACCCATTTAACACTAGCATTCATTTGATCACAGCATAAAATAGCTTGATATTGATTTTTTGGACATGAGCATCACACCTCTCACATTTCATGAATAGACAAGTTGCAACATGACATCGAAGGCACAAGGGCAAAAAAACCTGCTCACTGACGATGACTACCATTGATGTTAGCTGTCAAGCTGTCAACATAACCGCTAAATCTTAAATGTATATCCGATGCATAAAAGAAAAAGGGATGCAGTGCTTTGCTACTAATTGCTAACACTACAAAAACTAGACAACAAGGTCAGGAATTTTTTTTAACTAAAAATAACGAGGGAGAAGGTCAGTGATGCTAGCTTGACTTTGAAACTTTAACATGTAGACGTGCTGTGGAATTCTGTGTGTTGGTTTTGTTAATACGGCGACTTATATACCAACTCTGACAGATCATCAGTATAGCAGGTGTTTAAATTGATTAATCAACCACAGATGTGTTCAGACGATCACTTAATCACAAAATAAACATCAAACCTGAAAACATGACACTGTAACATGCTGAATGTTCCGTCCTTCATGTGTTGTCAGTCAGTTGCTATGCCAACAAGTGTGTGTAGCATAGCCGACAGAGAGAACGAGAAAAATTAAGAACACAAGTGGTTTTGAGTTGTTCATTGGTTTTTCTGTGTCATTTTCCCTTCATTGTGGCACACTGCCCTAAATTATTAACCCCTACATCCCCAGGTTTCATTTTCTTAACAGGGATGCATGGCAAGTAAAAGAATAAATTTTTTACCTATGGAAGAGCCTGAATTATTTTTAGCTAGCAAGCCAGCAACAGATGAAATCTCAGATCCAGATTTCTCAGTAATGACATCATCAAAACCTTTTGGAAAGAAATGCCAGAAATAAAGAGAAAATCAGCTCAAACTTTCTATAATCTCCTATATTTCTCCTTTAAAGGCCAGGAAATGGCTTATATAAACTGATACAGGCCTGAAGGCAATTTAGCCTCTACTAATTTCGGTTCTCCACATACATGTCTCTCAATTACTTCTGACATTTCCGATATAAACCATGCAAAGAAGCAGTTTGAGAAGAACAGCAGATACAGTTTGTGGTTTTATTATTCATTGCAATCCGATTCTTCTCCAAGCTTAACAAATAAAACTGATATTAAGTTGGCCCAGTTATTTTTTAGACAAATGATCTGTTAATTTTAATCAAGATAACATCGTTAGCAGTGGCAGTGTGGATTATAAATTGACTGTTCTGACATTTTTTGGACTTGCTGATGTAGACATTTGCTCGGGGATTTGAACAGTCTTTTATTTATTTAGTTTCATATGTTGGGCTCTTGACCAAACACAAAACTTTCCACAAACTTTCCAAGCAGACTTCAGCATGTCTTTTTAGTGGTAATCAATATGGTCTGAAAGTAAACCTAGTGCCCGCTATTCATCTACTCTACAATAACACATTAGACAGGTAGGGATTGGTAAATTATTTGTTTGTCTTCATACAGTTTCTTTTTACTTGTTTTCTCACAAGAAAACATCAGTTAAATGGTGCAAGAATTTCAAACATCTAAATAATTCAGAGATTTGCTATGAAATGTGCATCTTTTCAGATAAACTCATTCCTTTACCACATTTTTGCCACCTACAATCTAAAGTTTGACTGTGGGAAAATAAATCACATTTTAAAACCAAAACTTCTCACACGATATTTGCAGATCAATGTTAAACAAGGCCGTTATAGAAATTCTCACGTTACAATAGGGCTTGAGCACAAATACTGTGGTTTCAAAGCATTTTCCAAGAAATGTGGGTACCAAATTGCATAACATAAATTGATTTTATTTAATTGTATTTCTATGTTCCTTACGAGATTTACTGAAAGCTAAATAAACTTTGAACACATGCCAAATTAAGTTCTTCCATCCTTAAAGTAAACTCCATGAGACGTGGCAGAACCTGGAGCAGCAAACTAACCTGGTTTTGGTAAACAGCATCTGACTCACCTAGATGTGATGTATGGAATAAGTGCAACCTCCCATGAACTCTTGTAAAGGTATGCTTTGAACAAAAAAAGGTTTGAGACAATTTACCTTTTCATCTTGAACATATCTAGAACATTCCAGGACTGTATAAACACAAACTATACCAGCTTCTTCTTACCAGCCTAAAAATGGCTTGGATCTCCTTCAGAGTACATCCCTTAGGCCACATGTGTCAAACTCAAGGCCCGCGGGCCACATGTGGCTCCCCATGTCATTTTATGTGGCCCCCCTAACGTTTTAAAGGCCCATGATTGACTTAAAATAGGTTTTGAGCACAAATTGACTACAAACTACATCTCCCACAATGCATTCCGATTGTTACCAGCCAACATTACGGCTTCTCGCCACTAGAGAGCAGCAGAGTCACCTCAAGCTGCTGATTGATTTTCCCAGCGAATAAAACTGAGACGTCAACAAACTAACATCAAAATGTCCAAGAAAATAAAAATCGATTTACAAGACTGTGAATGAAGATGTGTGTGAGTTGGTGTCAGGGCGGCAGGTCGCGCTAGACTTTTTTTGTTATCCGTTATCTTGACTGACAACATAAAAAAATCGGTCCTATACTATTTTTACCCGTGAAATTACAATTATATTAACATCGGCTATTTAGTCGCATTTTATGCGGTTTAGTTAATATTCACCGTGAATCCAGATCCCATCACAAATTAAGCAGATAAATGTATCAACATTTTTCTCATAGTGACAAAAACCACTGACTGAGGCCCCAATAACTTTTAATAAATTAAATCAAGCGAATTTACTTAAATTAGCATCACTTCACCCACTGGGGTCTGAACGCACTTCCTCCTGGTTCCCATCTGCAGAAAAATCTGCGCTAATTCATCAATCAGTTGGATCTGTCTGATCCAAACAGATCAACTGAACTCTGAGTGTTTTACCCTGCGCGGTCCGGTGTGCGGTTTTTCCGGGATTACTGCCGACAACATACTCGCGTTTGTAGATAGATTTTTACCCAGAATGCAAATGGAAAAAAACCGTGAGCGAAACGGTGACTGGTACTGACTAGTATATATTCCATTGAGGGAAACTAAGTTTCATATCTGCTCAAGAGCCCCCCTGGTGGTTGAAGAAAAATCCACATACATATGAAAAAAAACACTGAATGCTCTCTGGTATTGTTCAGGGAGGCGTGCCAGATCCGGTATTGTTCAGGGGGCCGGACCAAATGAGGCAGATCCGGCCAGATCCGGTCCACAGGCCATAGCTTGGGGACCCCTGGTCTAGATGCTTACATGATGGTGAGGCATTCTATCCATGGTCATTAATGATTATACGCATACCTTCTCCATAATGCAATATGTGATTGAATTATGTACTTTTAAAAGTACATGAATGCCAATCTTCATCTCGTAGAAAGTATTCACTGCTAATCTGCGAGTGTATGAGGGCTGCTGGTCCTTATGATTGACGGGTGCTAGCCATACCTTTCCTAATTAAAAGTTATAGAATCAAATGACAAGTTTGGCTTGCATCCTTGACCACACACAAATGTTCAGCACTCTATGACCATTCTAAAGAGAAATCAACTAAAAAGTGATATTTTTGATGTCTGTCATGGTGGACTAGGCCGTGTTTTGAAGAGAGTGACGTCATGCACAAGGGGCCAATATGACCATGATGCAAATCTATTCACTTCCACCACATCCTAAAGGGCAATTGAATCCAGAGGTCAATTGCCTCTGGATTGACCCTTGAGGCAATAGAGTAAAATGAAGCAGTTGTAAAAGAAATTAGCTTAAGATGATTTGTGACATTGTTCATTATTCAATTAGAGGTAGCCACCTCAAGATAGGCACACAGACCAAAAGGAGATGGACCTGGTCAAGATTCATTGTGTTGTGCAACTTTTAGATCAATCTCTGCTTCAACACACCCGAGTCAAATAATCAGGTCATTAGCAGGACTCTGGTGGAATTGATTCCCTACTGAGGAGGTAATTCATCCATTTGATTCAGGTCTGTTGGATCAAGGACGCATCTAAAACTTGCATGACACCAGCCCACCGGACTAGAGTTGAGTACCCTCATTGTACGTTATTGCATTGCCTGTTTGAACTAGGCAATGCAACACAGTACAACATTAGCAAGTCGTTTCCATCCACACAACTACTGCTCATTGGATGTTTTATCTTTTTCAGAGCATTCTCTGCAAATCCAAGAGACATTGGTGTGTGAAAATCCCAGTGGCTCAATTTTTTCTAAACTACGCTTGCCAGTTCATCTGGTACAACACTGTTGCATTTAGCAAATGGAAATTATTTTAGTAATTCTAACCGACCTAAAGCAAGAGAAGTTTGGTCTGATTTAACTTCAGACAGCGGGGGGAAAAAAGGTGCATGTCTTTTTGTTCAGTGTAAAATAAACTTCTGGTTTCAACTTTCACTTTGAAGGAGGAACATGTTTTGACTTTAATTACAGGTCTGTGTTGTGTCAGGCTACTGGAGAAGCTCTGCCTACATACATGACAAGATATTTTAAAGGGGACAAAGCACAGGAGGTGAGAGGCGCTGGATGTAAAACACTAAAATCAATATCTTCCATCCAGCAAGCTGCAACACACACAAACAAACTATAACATAGACAGTCCTCTCTGGTCCTTGGCTTTTTTTTTCTTGCTTGCTGTATATGTTTTCTTGAGCTGTGAATCCAGTCAAACGTGACGTTTTAAGGAGGACTACAGTCTCAGCACAAATGCCTGGATTGTTGGGAATTTACTGTCTGTCTCACTGAGGCAGCAAACTTTCTCCAGCTGAACAGAAACAAAACTGAAGTTATTATCTTTGGACCTAAAGAGGAGCGAACTAGAATCAGTGCACAGCTTCAGTTATTACAACTGAAAACCAGCGATCAGGCCTGAAACCTGGGAGTAGTGATGGACTCTGACCTTAACATTCAGAACCACATAAAGACAGTCACAAAGTCAGCCTTCTATCACCTGAAGAACATCTCCAGGATTAGAGGACTAATGTCTCAGCACGATTTAGAGAAACTCATCCATGCGTTTATCTTCAGCCACATTGATTACTGCAACAGCGTCTTCACAGGTCTGACTAATAAATCAATCCTCCAGCTGCAGCTGATCCAGAACGCTGCTGCTCGCATTCTCACTAAAACCAGGAAAATAGAGCACATAACACCAGTTTTAAAGTCCCTACACTGGCTCCCTGTAGCTCAAAGAATAGACTTTAAAATACTGTTAGTTTATAAATCACTGAACGGTTTAGCACCACAATACCTTAAAGATCTGTTATTGTTGTATCAACCTTCCAGACCCCTCAGATCTTCTGGTTCTGGTCTGCTCTGCATCCCCAGAACCAGAACCAAACGAGGAGAAGCAGCATTCAGTTTCTATGCACCACAGATTTGGAACAAACTTCCAGAAAACTGTAAAACAGCTGAAACACTGGGTGCCTTTAAATCTCAACTTAAAACCCACCTGTTTAGAGTTGCTTATGGCTAAATTATTATTAGAGTGTGGGTTTTGATGTCTTCGATGTTTTTAATGTTTTTATCTTTAGTTTTTATCTATTTATTAATTTCTTTTTATTTCTCTTTCTCACTGTTTACGTTTTAATGATATAAAGCCCCCCCTGAAAACGTCCCAGTTAAACGACGTTTAACTAAAGTCCTACGGGGTTTAGAGTCCCAGTTGACGGCATTTCAACTAAAAACCTAGAGGTTGGAGTCCCTGTCAAACGGTGTTTTTGACTAAAGTCCCAGAGGGTTAGAGCCCCAGTTAAACTATGTTTAACTGAAGTCCTAAAAGGGGTGCGGGTTTTAATGTTTTTATCTTTTTTAATTTTTTTCAAAATCTCTCTCTTTCTCACTGTTTATTCAATGTCACATGCTGTTTTTATTTTAATTATGTAAAGCACTTTGAAATGCCTTGCTGCTGAAATGTGCTATACAAATAAAATTTGATTGATTGATTGATTGATTGATTGATTGATATAACCCACTTCCTAATCTAGACAAGCAGGAGCTAGGTGTTAAGATAAAAAAAAAAATAATAATAAATAAAAAATAAAAAAAACAGTGCACTCTGTCAAGGCTAGTCTTTATGATGTTCTAAAATGACTTACATCTTCTCTTAAGTGCTCAAAAACCACATGCCACAGATCATACTGTCATTATTCATTTAAAAACTGGAGCCAAACACCCCAAAACCCCAACAGAGATGGTGTCTGTCAACCCTGCAGTTTATATGGGACGTACTCTCTTGTTTTCTTCTACATAGAAAATACTCCCAGAACTGTTGCTTTGTTTTTAGTTGTAACTTTCTAATCAACAGTTTATTAACGTAGCTAGGACAAGGGAGCCATATTTGATTTTTCTAACTTGAAATGTTGAGATTCTGACATTGTGTTCAAATGGAAAGTCATAGCAGTTTGGCAACTGGAGAATGAATACCATTAATAACCTCACATAACCTCAATGTCAAAGAACTCTCTTTAACATTTAATAACTTCCACTTGACCGTGCTTGCATCAGTTTAAGTTAAGCTACTCGAGCGATCTGAGAAAACCAGCTCAGGTACGTTCTATTTTTCGGTCTGGTCCCCTAAATTGATGTGGAAGGTAGGACTACCTCAGAAAGAAGGAGTCTGACAGGGCAAACCGTTGAAATTCTGGGAACAAACTTGTGTGCGTTATCTGTCTAGACTTATCCAGGCTGGTGGAGGAGAGCCAGGTGACTGAATGTGCGAGATCAAAGTTCTTGTCAGCCGTACTTAAGATGGAAGCCGGAGTGCGTAGTTACCAGGACTCAGGATTTGCGTCCATCATCGTAAGCCCCGGCTGCCTTTGTTCTTTGCCGACCTCTGAAAAGATGCTTGTTTCACTCTTCCAAACTGTGCAAGATTCCTTTTTGATTTATATCCTAAGCATATTGTTTCGTCTGTGACGTTTTCCCGCCTGTGGAACGAAGAGGTCTGAGCTTAAGCAAAGCTTGTCCTGGATAATCAAATCCTTATCTCCAAGGAGGAAAAATTCTGCTGTCTTAAAGGACATGGAGCAAAGGACAAGCGAAGAGGCTTAACTATTATTTCTCCTGCTTCCACATTGTCTTCATTGAGTACTTCCTGTCTTTTTGAGGTCATCTCCTTCTCTCATAGTTTAAGCTGCTATAAAGTCATTGTACGCCCCCTTTCATGTCTTTGCTTTACATTGGAAAAAAAAAGAAAGAAAAAAAACGCACCTGACTGAGTGCCAGTGTCACAGCAACGCTCAACTTTGCCAATTCCTTCCTTGCCGTGTTCCTTTTCTCAGTCGCTGGGCCTTGTTCAATCGCTCCCACTCTTTTCACTCTTCGTTTTCTCTCCGGTATAAAAGCACAGCGGCTGTTCTGCTCCAAGCTGCTTGTCCGCATGACGGAGCACCAGAGAGATGATGGAAAAGCACTTCTTCACCTTGGCTTCTGTGTGTGAAAGCCTTTTCTCTCTTTTTTTTTTTCTTTTTTTTTTTTTAGGAAGACCAACCAGGTTCGTCTAGAAGGTTCAGCAGAGATACTGGCAGAGTCAGGAGGAAACCAGCACCAAATAAAAGTATTCAGCTTCCAAATAAATTTAAAACACATTTTCTTGAGTTGATTCTACTTTTTTCTTTTCTCCCTTCTTTCAAGGAGGCTGAAAGAAGACGGCCTGCAAACTATACACATTAATTCTCCTACGCTAGGCGCAGGGAATCCAAGCCGACTGTGTGCAATGGAGAAAATAGAAGGGGAGAGAAAAAAGGGGGAAAAAATGAAAACACTCCACAGCCTGCCTAACTAAATGATGGTGTTAGGATTATTGGGGACCACCAGTTCAGTGAAGCAGAAAATGGGAATATGCTTGTGAGGGCACACCAGTTTACTTGAGCAGGAACCGCAGGCTCCCAGAGAGACAGACGGGGCAACCTCAGCAAAACATTCAGCTGGGAGGGATGGAGGAGGAAAAAGAAAGGGGGAAAAAAATGGTGCCTCACTTTCCTGAGAAGTCTAGTTGTAACTAATTGGAATTCATCGCAAGCAGAAATGCTTTTCAACTTCTTATTGAATTCTGGATTCTGAACAATTTGACTTTAAGCGGGCTTGGTTCAGCAGGAGGGAAAATTAATCACAGTCAATAAACGGGACAGGAATTAATTTTCAGCCCCTCGCATCGTGTCCATTCTTAAACCGCACTCTGTGTTGAAGTACAAGCACTTTCAAATTTCCCCGGGAGAAGAGAGAAGCTAATTAGCCTCCTGCAAACAACCAGAAAACGAAAGGAGGGAAGAGACTTTTTCTTCTAACGCTTTATTCTGTTGTATTTTCAGAAAGGTGTTATTTGATCAGGAAATGGAGATGAAAATTATATTTGACATTTAACTGATTATCCCTCTCAGACTCTCCTTGATTAACAAATAAACACCACCCTCCAGATTGATTTCAGTTCTTGCTTTACCACGTAATATTTGTGCTGTAAAGGCAATTTGAATTTTATTTCCAACCCCCCTTAACCCCAAAAATACTTTAATTTCCTAGAGGTAAAGGTTCTGTTTCAATAAAATCCTATTTTTAAGGTATTTCATATGAAATCTATTTTATAGAACACAAACTGCTATGAAGTTATAGATGGTAGCTGGAGGCTAAAGCTAAAGGGCATGAAAGGACAGATGAGGAGCATGAAATGGAGTTGCAGGGGAAACTTTCAGGAGGTTTTAGAGCCAGAAAACCTAGAAAACTTGAAAGTATGAAACAATTTACTATCAGTTTTTCTATGGCTCTCTTTTAATGCATTTTTAATATAACTATATAGAAAGAATTGTTGGGAAATAAATATCTTTATCATGTTTTTACATAGGAAAGTCTGAATACTGGCAACTTGCTGGAGCTCTTGTAGCAAGATGCGTCTTCATTTACCACAGAAACCAGATAAGCACTTCCACACACTTTTGTAACACGCAAGTGTCTGAAGCCATGCTTCGCTAAGATGGAAATATCTTGTGTATTTACCTCCAAAAAGTGGGTGAGGTTTGTAGTAGTAGAAAACAGATTTCTTTCTCAGCCTCTATTCAAATCTTTTTGTTCTTTTTTTTTAGCTGAAGTTTGTGAAACAATTTGAAACTTTGCTTGAAGAAACCAAATCCTTCAGAGATGAAGGAGAGCTAAGAGGATCTCTGCTCTTGTTTGTGAGCATAAAGTTTTTCAGGTGAGAAAAGTTCATCCTTGTTTTACCCTTTTTATATGCCCTTTTTCTCAGAAAAAAAAATGTCTGCAGACATCAAGTAATTATTTTGGAATATCACTGTTGTGCAGATAGCCTCTTGTATATTACTGTGGTGAATTCACTGAAGAGTGTTTCCAGTCCTGATGTGGTCAAGATGCCATTTTTTATCCCAATAATGTAGGTGCTGCATTCAAATGACATCCTGTAGATAAATTAGCTTGTTCGAAAGCAAAAACACAAATACATTTTAAATAATTGTGTGATATTTGTATAATACAATGAAATGTAGTCATGAATTCAGGTAGAAAGAGGTTCGAACTTAATGTAAGAACATGGCCTGAAAAAAAAACATTTTTTTTAAAAATGGGACTTTCAGCTTCTTCCATTCACTACTTCCATTTATAACAAGTTTTGGAGAAAATGCAGTGCTGATGCATATATGCTGACTTGCATATTTTTCCTATTTGAAAAATGTGTATAAAGCCATATCTACTATATTAAGTGTAAACTACAAGCTTGTTGAAAACGGTTTGCATATTGCAAAATAAGAAGATGTACTTCTCTCTTTGGCACATTACAAGTTCAAAACCTTTGGTTTGGTTTGAAATCTTCAAATATTCATAATTTTTATGAACTTTAGGCATTGACCAGCAGCAACTGCTGTCTATAGTTACAATTTTTTGTACATAGACATAGCACAGCAAAAAAATGGATGAAGTGAAACCACATTTTGATCATTAATTTTCATGTCGGTGTTATGAAGACGGATGATGTTAATCTCAACCCGTTTTCAGCCAGAACCGGCATCCTCAAGTTGTCCATCACCTGCAATTTAGTCATGCGTTGCGGTGTATCCTGCTCCCGTTTATTTCTGTCACACTCAACCGAGAATCCTCGGCGCTTAATTATGAGGTACAGCTGCGCTCAAGTTGTGTTGGAAATGCTAAAGCGCGACCCGGGTCGTATCCACTCGTGGCTCTTCTGCCATGCTGAACACGTTGAACTTGGTCAGGGACGATAAACACCCTGGTGTTAATGGGTCGCACATGAAAACAATTTGGAGACCTGAAGTGGTAAAACTGTTGAGGGGGTAAACAGAAAGGAGGAAGACCGAGACGGTCCAAATGAAGCAGGACTCTGATGAAGTTAAAAACAAAATGTACAAACGGTAAACTGAGAAACCTGTGTGATAAAATACATGGATAATTTGTGATTTCAACACAGCAAAAAGTTCAAATGTACTAGGGTGTGGGTAATTTTGCAAGCTGCTCCTTGCCTCCCCCTTATGCCCTGAGTTTATGTAAAGTTAAGGCCAAACATTTTCATGTTTAAGCAGGTTTAAGCTTAAACTCACTTTTAACAAACGGGTTTTTCCTTCTGGAAGTAATGTTTACATTTTGGGAGTAGCTTAGCCAGAGTTCTGACCTGAATCTGATTTGAGCCAAACATTAGGGTGATGACAAAGAGACCTTCCAGGCTTAAAGACTTGGAACTCCTGACCAAAGATTAATCTTCAAAATGTCAGTTGAAACATACAAACAGTTGGTCAGGATTTACTTTAATGCCGTTCGACTCTTATATTGATCGTTACAAATAGTCCAAGTCATATTTGACATGCCAGTTTTTAATAAATTGTACTGAAAAATTGACATGATTCTTAGTTTGTGTCCTATTTGCATCAACAGGCATTAAGGGTTTATTTATATTACTTTGCACATGTGCTAGTTTAAGGTGTTTATTTTTACACTTTTTTACTTCATCTAGCTTCTTTTGTTAGTTTAAACCTTCAAATCGCCCTATCAATTTATTTTAGGGCTGCACCGATTACAAAGGTAATCAGCAGGTTTAAAAAGCTGACCTGCCGACTGAGATTATGGCCTAAATTAATTCTTCTTTTTTTTTTGTCTGAAATGTCGCTAAATATAGCAAAAAAGTCAGAGGTGACAACTATTGTTAATTGCAAATGTGCAGACATGACCTGGTGGGTGGGACTGTAAATCAAACCTCTCTAACAGGAGAGCAGAAGAGGACAGTGGTTGATTTATAGACCTTTGCCGAAGTAAATAAGATCAGGGGATAAGATTAGCTTCACGTGAGGAGTGGTTGATCACCGATCTCCCAAAATTAAGGAAATCAACACAGTTCAGCCAATTATTTACACTCTTACATAAGGTTTAAGGATCAAACTAATCAATCTCGCTCTATGTGACAATGTGTTCATATCCATTTTCCATTGATGCAACAAATTAATAAGTGTTTGAATTAGCAAGCCAATCCTGTATGGATTGCATTGGAGCTTCTGTAAATCAATGCGGGCCCACTGCTCGTCTCTGCTGCCTTGCGGATGAATAAAGATGTAGTCCCATGCAGAAGGAAGGAAACAACAAGACGGCTGCAGAAACAAATCAGCACCTCGGGTGGTTTGTGTCGCAGCTGGGAGATGCTGCTGGGGCGGAAGGTGAACCTCGGCAGCACCAGTCACCCATCGGCAACACGAGCAGTCGTCTGGGATACAGACATGTTTAGCCCTCGTCTTCTTTGCTTTTGCCCACAGGCTCTGTGGGCTCATTTCAACAGCACAACAATAAAGGAATCAGCTTTTTTCCCTTTCTTTGTCGCCTGTGAAGTCATGCAAGTCCAGAGAGCATTCACTCAGCGGTTCATATTGAAAACCTTAAACCTGTTAAACAGCCTGTTTATACAAAATCACTTCTGGTTAGCTCACTGACCTGAACACATTCACGCTTTATTCCTTTTAGAGAATGAAGTAAATAGAAAGTATATTATTCATTCCATTAGGGTGAACTTTGTCTTGTTGCTCAAACAATTATTCAGAATCACTGAAAATTAGAAAAAATAAATGAATAAGTAAATGTTAGCAATCAGTTTCTTTTGTGAGTGGAAGCAGTTTTCAGCTTCTATGCACCACACATCTTGAACAAACTTCCAGAAAACAGCAAAACGACTGAAACACTGAGTTTCTTTAAATCCAGACTAAAAAACCTACTTGTTTTGAGTTGCTTTTGAATCAGAATAAATAGAAAATTAACCAACATATTTTATGAGTATTGATGATTTTGATGGAATGCAACAAACTATAATGTTTATTACATTACAAACGTAAAAAAAAAAGATGATTTTACATTCCCATACTGCCTGGTTGCTGAAATGTGCAACACAAGTAAACTTGACTGATGGATGAAATTCGTTGAATTTTATCATCTATAAAACTAAGTCCAGCGGCGTTTTGTTCAGGACTGTGCGTTTTTTTTTCTCTCCATTCTTTTATATTCCTCAGAATTACCAAACAAACAAAAAAATCAATATTTTGATGTGAAATTAGGAAGCTGTGACAGACCAAAGGCGTTATGGCCATCATCTGGATTGAAAACAAGATGAAAGCTCAGAGCGTCCTTCACTTCTGCTGGCATTGCCTTCACAGTTCTGGCCGTCCGTCTAAATGTCTAATGAATCAACCACGCAGCAGACCGCTAACACGATCACGTCCGTAACACAGCTGTACTGCTCCGACATAAGCCTTGTGATTGTACAATCCAAGATGATCCATTTACAAAGATGATCCAATAACACCAGGAACTCTATTTGATTTCACCTTGACCAGAAGACGACCTGCTGTCAAACAGGCGCGGTTTCAATTGCCTGACCTCAGATGAGCCATGATGACAGGTGACTTGTGCGTGCCGGCATGTTAAAGCTCTGGTGAGCTGATCCCGGACCGGCGCTTAAGACGGCCGCTCAATAATGAGCTGCGAGGGGTGAAGCGAGAAACAAGTAGTTTCCATGGCGAAGGGTCCGCCGAGGCCACAGAAGAGGCCTGAAACGATCAGTAATCAAGAAGTACAGCCAGAGGCAGTGTCATGCTTGCCGGATTGCTCAATCTCCTCGCATTATCTTCTCATAACGCTTCAATGACGGCGCCCCACTATTCCTTTCAGATGCTTCTTTACAGCACAGCAGGGAGCAGGGCCCGGGATGAGCGATCAGGAGAAATCACCTTGTGTAATGTCTTAAAAAGAAAGAAAAACAGTACAAGTCTATTTCAGCTGGTCAGAAGGAACGCTTAGAGAATCTGAGTTCTGTTTAAAATTTTGAAGACTTAATAGATTGTTGTTAGCGCAGCGGGTAAAACGTGCCAAGCTCGTTTTTAAAAAAAATATTTTTCTAGTGAGACTACTGAAATAGAATTCACAAAATACGCAGCCAACAGTCAAAGTAATCCACACACAAAGTAATCAGGCCAAATTAAATTCAAAAATACTTTATTTGTCCAAATGGGGAATTAAATTCTGTCGTAAATCGTATTGTCAGCGTTTCCTTGAAGAGCCGATGTTTATTTTTGCTGCCGTGGGCAGGAAGGATTTCTGTCATACAGCAACAGGGTTCAATCAGAGGCCTGAGACCAGACTGTTGATGGTCATGACATGCCAAAAGGTTTTCTGGGCAGCAGAGGTATTCCACAGCAAAATGTCCTGGATGACACCATCAGTTGCTGGCAAGCACTGCTAATCCACCTCATTTGCTTTTGCTGCTCCTCTTTAAATGTCTGTCTGGTCGTATGGTTAGAAAGCCAGGGAGAGACACAAAGTCTGGGATATAATTTACACACGTCTGCTTCGCAGGCTATGACTGTTCCAGCTGGAATCTTAACACTACTAGACAACTTATAGACTCATTATATTGATTACTTGTTAACATCTTGTGTGAATTTCAGATCAACAGCCTAATCAAGAACATATTTTCTGAGAAGAATTGGGTAACACTTTATTTGAAGGGGTGTGCATAAGACTGACATGACACTGTCATAAACATGACATAACACCTGTCATGAACATAAAGAAGTCTTTATGAATGTTTATGAAGTGTCATTTGGTAAATAATGACACTTTTAATGCAAAGTTGCTCTAAAAGTTGCATTAAACATCCATTAAAAGTGCCAACTTTGCATGACTTTGTAAATTATGATAATTTAATGCAAAGTTGGCATTTTTAATGGACTTTCAATGCAACTTTTAGAGCAACTTTGCATTAAAAGTGTCATTATTTACCAAATGACACTTCATGACAACTGTCAAACATTCATAAAGACTTCTTTATGTTTATGACAGATGTTATGTTAGTCTTATGCACACCCCTTCAAATAAAGTGTTACCAAGAATTGTAACATTCAATATATATTTTCCCTGCTAAAATGAGCAATTTAGGGCAACTGTAACTTTGAAAACAGCCTTTGATGTTTGGGTTTAATTTGGTTAAAGACGACGGATAAAATATTTTTTTTTGTAGATGAAACGAATAGAACCTAAGAGGTGCAGAATCAAGTGTCAGAATAGAAACGAGAAAAGCAAGCAGTGAATTAATCTCGAGATGTTGGTAAAGACCAAAAGCAGAGTCTCTCGAAGCCTCACCACCGGGGTAGAGGCAGAATGCATCCTGTAAAGGTCACAGCAGGCCATCATGTAGACTGCACACACACAGGTCAAAGTTCAAGGTATCTTTGTTATCCCTCAGGAGCAAACCAGCAACACAACAGAAGAAAAAACAAAGACATCTTCACACTTGTTTACAGACCAAGTTTAGGACATCTGACATTATTGTCCGAATAGAGTGAGTAAAACACTTAAACGTGAAAAATATGTAGAAAACACTCAGTGTCACTCACCAACACACAAAAAGAAAACCTTAAATAACCCCGTGTTTTGAGAGGCGAGTATAGATACACAACAAGGTTTCCCCAGTGTATCATAAGCCTGGCGGGCCACCAGGTTGTACTTGTCTGTTGGCCTCACAAGCCATTTCCAAATTATGAAGTTTGCTCCAAATTTTTGAAACTTTCAACATTTTTTAACACTAAAACATAGTGGACTGCCCCAGCGCCCCTACCGCCAGTAAGAAATGTCTACAACCCAACCAGTTAAAAGTCTCATGGCTCAATGCAGCGAATGAAGATAATTATTTCTTGACTCAATATAAATTACAAGAAAACCTTGTCTCATAACTCCTGCACATTTTCATAACACTTGGCTCGGAGTTAATATCACAACCACACAGTGCAATAATAAAAAATCTCCCATGAAGCAGATGTGCATATTAGTTTGTCAGCATCTGAGCAATGAGAAAGAAAATGTTTAGGCTGGGAACAATAAAAACTGATAAGCTTTCACAGAGGGGTCTTTCCAACTGTTTTTAAGTGGAATAAATGCACATTTAGAGAAACGTACATAATGTTGAAGATAACCTCACTGTTACATCACCACTAAATTAAACATAATTGCTCAACTGTAGCAAGAATTAAAAAGAAAAAAGTAAAACCCCTTGTATCAAATTAAAATAGTTAAGATGAAACAACTTATTTTCCACTCTAACCAATGAAGTGCACAAAGTGAACCTTACAGAACATACAAATAAATTGTTTATTCAATCACATATTTTGAAATTAAGGGATTTGGTTAATCCCTTAATTATAAACATAATTCAATTATGTTTAAAGCTAGAAAGACATTATCGCCATTTAATTTACAAAGGTTTTTTTTACTTAAGCACAAGTGACAGAAATAAGCAGAAGAAGTTTAAAAAGTAAAATTGTGCAGACTACTTTAAAACAAACATGCATTTCGGTGCAAGGAGTCAAATTATGGAATAGTTTGAATGAGGATTTGAAAAAATATCCTACGTTAAACCAATTCAAAATACTTTATAAGAAAAAAATGATTATGTCTTACACACTTTTGACTTAATGAGAAGAAAGATATATTGTTTGTAAGCTATAATCTTCATTTTACATATGTGGCCATGAAAACAAAAAGATTTATTTTGTAATTATTGAGAAAGGGGCTGGTTTTTATAAGGGTTTTTTTCGTCCTGCTCCTTTTCACTCATGAAGATGAATTGTTACAAGACAATGTTTTCGTACAATGGTGATGTAATGTGTTTTCTTGAGTGAATAAACCTATTGATTGATTGATTGACTGAGAAATGCTAATTGAAATTAAGCAAGAAGTGAACAGAAAAGAAGTGACGAGATCCCAAACACTTTTTGGTTAACCTTCCTGTCCTGTTTGCTACAGTCTTTGCTGTTTTCTTTCTAAACAGTAGATGTCGCTACCAATTGTAGCAACAAAGCAGGAGTGGACACAGAAGAAGAGACATTAATCTAATTTCAGTGACGCAAACAATAAAAAAAATAAAAATTAAAAGTCATCCTTATCATGGCAGTGCCAGCTATCCTTTTCTACTCCAACATCCATTTTTTGTTAGCTTTTTGAATACCTTTTATGAGTTTATTTACATATTTAAGTCCATTCCTTGTTCTTTAAAAAAAAGCTATAGGCAAGTGGACAACTAGAAGTTAGAGTTGGAGCGTAGCCATTAGAGTTTGG
The DNA here is from genome assembly GCF_051168715.1 of Poecilia mexicana. Lineage (NCBI taxonomy): Eukaryota > Metazoa > Chordata > Actinopteri > Cyprinodontiformes > Poeciliidae > Poecilia > Poecilia mexicana. The sequence continues at coordinate 5,347,738 of NW_028263390.1, read as the reverse complement.
AAAAAGGCCAAAGTCCAGCTACAAATGTTTGAAAAATAGTCATGAAATACTGAGAAAGATCGCTTTAAAAATCAAGGAGCGTTTAGAAACTTCCCACAAAAAATATAAAGAAATTATTGATCAACATGAAACAAATCATAGAAGTAGTATTGAAGTGCAGCTATGACAACAGTCCACAAGGGGATTGTGAAACATGACTAGAATGAAAATTTGTGCCTGGATAAGAGTTTGCGAATAGTTAGAAGTTTCCAATTATAGGTAGTAAGTTAACCACAAGGCTGTGCCTCTACAATCTTTTTTAAGTAGCGTAAAAATAATTTTAGCCCTGTGCACAACGGGTAAGTTTTAACATTTTTACTGCAAATATATATAGAAGTTGGACTGAAATAAGCTAATACGGAGAAACTGCCTCAATTAAAAACCTTTAAGTTATTGTTCCAAGCAAACCTTTGTTCTATTGTTCCACCAAGAACTGAAGCAATCTGCTCAGTCCTTCAACTCGCAATCAGTCGCTATTGAAACGCCGGGAAACAGTTCAGTGCGATTTTTTTTTTTTTTTTTTGTGGATGGTATTTTTATTCTGCAGTTTACTTGATCTCGGCTTCAAACTAGTACATTTTTCTTCAGGGAGCTTAAATGGTTTGGGCCAGGAAACCAAGGGCCGTTGAGCCGTTTCAATCACTAGATCAATGCTATCCACCGCCTAAATTTAACTCACAAAATTAAATTTAATTGGAACCGTCACTCACCTTCAGACACTAAATAACCATCTCTGTTGCCCACCAGTGCTTGAATGCCAATGACCTGAAAGGCCAACTTCAAACAAGCTGGAAGATAAACCTGTAAAGCTAGAAATTGCCTTTGTAAGTCCTGGGAACGGCTTGTGTTCCAAATTTCTGTGACCTGATTTCCCTTTTCAAACCGTCAACGACCAAACGGTCCAACACCGTTAGAATGAACATAATACTTCATAGAGTTGCATGAGAAACTGGAGAAAAACTTTTTTGCTGTAACGTCTCTAATAGAATGAAGCAAACAGGAAAAAAACCCCTGAAAAACTCCAATTAAAGCCTTTTATTAAACGTAAAAAGATTAGCTTAAAGCTAGCAAACATTGCTGGGCAAAACAAAAAATAAGAACTTACTATGAGATATACAAATATTCTGTGTAATACATTTACTGGTATGCTTCCAGTTAATTAAGTAAATCTGAGGTATTATGCAATAGACTTTGCCAATGCAATTGCAAATTAGAGTTGAGCAACCAGGTGGCGCAAAATTGCAAGTTGTAGTTGGCATCAACCAGAGTCAGACACTAATCAAGATCTGTTTAAATTAATGACATATTAACTAGAGTTTTTTGCAAGTAAACATTTAAGATTTGTTCAGTGGATACCACTACATGGTGGGGGATGAGGATAAACTGTAATAAACTGGTCCTGTGGACATGTGTACTTCAAACAATGTACTGAGCTAGCTCGATAGATGTATATGTAGGTAGCTAGATACTTTATATAAATAGCTAGACAGATGGCTAGCAGACAGATATCTAGATAGCTAGACAGATATGTAGCTAGCTGGCCAGATGGCTAAATAACTAGATGGTTATATACTTTATAAAGTATAGATGGCTAGCTAGACAGATATCTAGATAGCTATACAGATAGCTAAATAGCTATAAATAGCTAGACATGTCTAGCTATTTACATAGCTAAACAGCTATAGATAGCTAGATAGCTGTCTAGCTATCCATCTATAGCTAGATAGATGGATAAATAGCTAAATGGATAGTTAGACAAATAGATGAACAGATAGCTGGAGTGTGTCCTAATTGACTGTACACAAAGACGGCGAAGGGGGTGAGAACAGAGCACAGAAATGAACAGAACTTTTCAGTCTTGATGTTTCTGTGCAAAATATGTTTTTTTTATTGATGCGATACAATATTCTAATTTTGAGACACCAACTTTTAGGTTTTCATTATCTGTAAGCCACAATTATTATTTTTTTAAGAAATAAAGGTGTGAAATAAATCTGTGTAAATATTCTAAGTTGTTTGTTACGCTAGACAGTGTAATAAAATATAATGGTACCTCTAAGTCAGTGACGTGTGGTCAGGGGAGGCAGGTGAGGCTCATCATGGAAAAATAATATATAATGATAAAACCATTTATATTGCTATTTTCACCCTGTGGTTTGTACTATAAAATATCTATTTTTTACTTTGCTTAACCAATTCTGATTATTTTTGTCTTCAAAATTGCTGGATTTTCGCATTTTCCCATTCAAAAGCTCAGAAGCGAAGCCGGTGAGGCAGCAGCGAGCTGAGCCTCACCTGGGATTGCGCAACCTCTCGCGAACTGCACTGGCTGCCATTCTATGGGGGCAAGTTCGTCCTGTCTGTACGCCGGTAATAAAATGGCTAAAAAACATTTAATATATGGACTGATTTTCCATAATTTTGCGTATGTATATAATGTACAGTGTTTTTTTTGTCACCAGCTGTGTGTATCGTGTTTTGTGTGCGGGGGAGCGATCAGAAATGGCAGAAAACAGACTCCAGGGGAGGCAGGCAGTTCTCTTGCCTCATGGCAGGGGGCGCTCATGATCCCAGACATTGTGACTGCACAACTGTAGAGTAAGACACAGTGAGCTAGCCATGGAGCTAGCCATACAGTAAATAAGTAAAGTACAGCGATATATTTGTTTTCTCCTCTCTTCCGACGTCAACATGAAAGACTACATTTCTACACTTAAACAGTTTTCTAAAGTGGATTTTTAATTGAAGCAAGAGATAATAACTAAAGGAAGAACAACACTGGAGCTGAAAGTTTTGCTTCGAGACAGTTTGATGATTCTCAAACGGAGTAGAAAAGACATGCCGAGGATAGACTTGGCTTTGGATGAACGGATATTTTTGTGCAGAATTAGCGGTGCATGGATTTCATTGATAGATAAAGGTAAGACAGCAATGAGATATTTTTTTTATTTATGAAATGTGCGTTTTGTGGGCAGTTTGTATGTCTAAATGATTCAGTAAAGTAGAAGCGGTAGCTAATCTACCACAACATTTATTTATTAATTAAACATTAATCCTAAAACATACTACAACAACCGACTAAATGTTCTGTTCTGTGTGCAAAATAAATTCTTGAATGTTTTTTGGTGTTAAATCCTAAAACATGAAGTGGCATTGTTGTCAGTTGCTATGGCAACAAGTCTGCGTAGCTTGACGAATACAGATCACTTTGCTGTGGATATAGCACGAAATCAATACCTACATTTCTAAGTTTCACTGAGTTAACGCGGCTATGGATGACATGTAAATGATTAGTCTTTTGGCCCTCCAGCGTTGTATGCTTGCGCAAAATTTCCGTACGTCCAATAACATCATTTATGGTGTCATTGCTGGTGTCCTCACCAGCAATGAACCTCACCGCACGTCACTGCTCTAAGTGTAGTGTAATAACTGTCTTCGAGTTTGACGCTCCCAGATCAAGTATCTGTTTCTTTTTGTCTCTGCCCTAAAAGCAGCTTGGTAATGCACATAAATGCAGCAATTCTCTGACAGAAACACATAAGCTTTCATTCAGTTCTCTTTTCTTCTCCTTTTTCTGTTTCCTGTCTGGCTGAGTTCAGGAGTCAATGCATTACTTCCCTAATCCTCCTAAGAGTATTATGAAATCCTGCCTGAGCTTCTTTATTTCAAGACTTCCAGTGTCCTGTACAATAAAAGCAGACAAAAACATACATAAAGTTCACCATTTCCCATCCCCCTCCTCCTTCACAATTTCTCCAAGTGACGGATACGTCTTGGAAAACAGAGATGAGGTAGTGGCCAAAAACAGAATGGCTTCCCAGCAGCAGGGACCATACATCATCGTAAATAATTCACACAAGTAAAGCTACTTTCCTGGGGCCCGTGCGAGCCCGGGCTAACATGTGATTCATCTTGTTCACTGTGAAATTCCCCAAAGGTGTCACATTGACCTGAGGCAGCCATCTTGGGGACAGGTTCCAACTGAAGAACATCACTCCTCGTCTTCCAAATGGAGTTTTATTAGGTGCCAAAAGTGACGGGTAAATGGGATTTTCTGTTCCTTTCTTTTTTTTCTCTCTCTCTCTAAACACAAAGTTTCATTTTGCTGAAAGTTTGCTTGACTTTAGCATTGAAGTCAAAGACTGTTCAGAACGAGTCTGCCTCGGACACCACAATAACGGAGAAATGTTGCACTACATTTACATGCAGATCTGCATTTGCTGTTTCTGAGTGGCCTGAGGCTGGAGCTAAAGTAACCTTGTAAAACTACACACACACACATGCAGACTTCCAGTGTTTGGGATCATTCGTACACACAGAGCTATTTATAGCTGCTGCCATTCAGTGCAGTGAGGTGTGAACTAAGCTGTCAGTTGCTCCTGTGAACCTGACACCTCTGACTACAAGCCCTGGATGTCCATCAGATCTGTTCACGGTATTATGTTGGGCTCACTGGGTTTACAGCTAGTTGGATTGTTAAAAATGTCACACATAAATCAACAGGAAAGTAAACTCAGTGTAAACAAAGAAAAGGGAAGCTTTTGTGTCAGACTCACTTGATACAAATTTACTTAAGTCATTGTGGAAAGCAAAAATCATGAAAATCTACAAGACATCAACTTTTTCCCATAAAACTATTTATAAGAATTGAGTTTCACGTTATGTTTTTGTTTTTGTTATTTAGCTGATTTAAATCCATTTTATGTTGATTTAATTCAATATTAATTTGAGTTTAATTTTCATCAAATCTCCTTAGCTCAGTTATGTTCAATTCAATTTATGATTATTTAAAACACACACACATACACATACACATATATATATATATATATATATATATATATATATATATATATATATATATAAAATCAATACAACTTCAGTTCAAGCCAACAGTTGATTTGGTTTTGATTCAGTTCAAGTTAACTTCAATAACTTCAGTTAAATTTGCTTTTGTTTCATCCGGCTCAGTTTGATTCAATTAAAGAAACATCATGTTTTAAGTTTTATATATATATATATATATATATATATATATATATATATATATATATATATATATATATATATATATATATATATATTCAGAAACAAATGCAAATTCAGCTTTGTTCTGTTAATTTCATTTCTCTTTGGTTAGATTTAATTCCAGTTCGACTGATTTATTCAAATCAGTGCAATTCCATGAAATTTACAGTTTGTTTTTTAAACTTAGAAAAATACATTTGAGATGACTGCAATTCATCTAGATCAATACAATTCAAATGAGATCCAATGAATCTATGCAATTGGAACCGATTTTAATCAGTTCAGCTATGTTTAGTTAATTTTAGTTCAGCTTAGTTTGATTGGAAACTGTTAAGTTGTTCAATCAAAATGATCAAAATTCAGAATTTAATTTCAGTTCAATCTATTATAACTCAATCACACTTCATCTAGTTCAGTTCTGGTTAATTTATTTCTGCTTAAAACAGTTTAGTTTACCTCAGCTTTTCATTTCTGGAATCCTAATTATTATTTTTCTTAAAAACAAATATGTGATTAAAATTATGCATATAAAATAAACTAAGAATTGAAAGAATCAACAAATCCAGAACAATGGCTGCATTAATGCTGCAGCAGCCATATAAAGAAATGTTTAGGCCGGTGGAAGAAATTCTGATTGATGTCTGTAATTATAGCATTTTGCTTGTCTGACAACAAAATGAGTTCTTTCTTCAGAAGTTACAGGAAAAAATGCAGATTAATGCTGCAAACAACTAATTCATCTGCCCAGAATTCGTTAGATACAAACGATGTGAATGTTAATATCTTAGAGCTTTTTTACCCCAAGTAAGAAACAAACAACAATTGACATCAACATGAGATTGTCTAAAAAAAGGAATCATCTTTCCTCTTCCCTTCAGGACAAAGTCCTCTTGTCTGTTTCATTTGTCCCAATAAGACAATTTTGCAACAGCTAAAAAGATGCTTCACAATATAAATGATCCTATTTCATAAACAGACTTTGATTGTTGTCTTGCATATTTTGAAATGTAATTACCTTTCGTTTCACACCACCAGCTCACTATCATTACCAATAACTTTAAGTGAAGCTTTATCTGTGCTTTCTGTAACCCCTCAGTTGTATTTCTGTATTTTCATTAAATGCGCCAATTTTAAGTCACACCACATCTACGCCATAAGGTTACGTCAAACAAGTACCATCAACTTTTAAGTATTACATTAAAACACACAAAAAAAAACCAGGTGAGCGATAAAACAATTTCCTGCTGCAAATATCAATAGTTGTACTGCTGATTTAGAGGAGTTAGTTGGTGCTGAGAAGCAGAAACTAAATGCTGCCTCTCTGTTTTTGGCTCCAGTCACAGTAAACCGTTCTCCAATGACCTGAGGGGGTTTTTATGGTCCAGATCTGACCGGCGGTCCTGAAACGTAATCAGGCTCTGGACCACTCAGTCCGATACAGACTGACAACACGACTCTAAAAACCCATTTCTGCTGCAATACGAGGCAGCAGCATTTCAGATGACTTTCAGTTGAGTGATTGATTGAAGACAATGAGCTTCTTGCTGAGATATACAGGATATGTACAAACAAACCCTCCATGTTAGACCTTTGGACAGATTGGCATCTCCATGTTGCATCGCTTGACAATGTGGTGTTATGATGAACTCTGCCAAACGGATTCAAAAATACTAAGAAGATGTACATTTTTGATACCTCACTGTGAAGACGTGCCATGTAAAACTTTAAAAAGCTCTGATGTGATCTGAAATCTGCCTGGAGGGCACTGAAGAAAAAAGGTTTTTGATAAACTGTCTTTTCAGCCATCTTTGCCAAAATGTTAGGTTAGTTAAGAGCTTGTAGATAAACTTGTCGAGAAATCCAGATTAGGCTTCCATAAACGAGGAAAGGCGACTAAATTGATAGAGCTCCTGTCCCACAGGATATTGAGACCGAAAAGGAGATTTTATTACAGACTTGGCTAATTAAATCAACATTATTTATGAGGCAAATCAAAAAGGGAGGGGGGGGGGAACAGGAGCCATAAAGAGCAATAAAATTAAATTGTTAAAAGTATAAAATGCTACTTGCTTATATGCTGCCAAAACCCTGAGAGAATAAATATTTATTGAACTGGGTTTTAAAATGTCAGTGGAGTTTATTTCAGAGTATATTCTGTCATTTGAGCTTTAGGGATGCCTCACTAATTTATTGAGATCAGGAGTCAGAAACGGTTTGATGAATTAAACAAAAAAAAAAAAAGCTAAATAAATGTGAAATTATCGTATTTAACAGGAAATCAGTGGAAAGAGGACAGTGTTGTCGTTTGTAGATCTGCACAGGAGTTTGTTTATTCATAGAGCTAGTTTTATCGACAAATCTGCGTTTATAAAAATCACCTAGAAGCCAAAATACAGAAAGAGAGAAAAACATGTGGGATATGGAGACAGAATAAAAGATAAAGAGCTCCTAGGTAACTGTTTGTCAAGCCTAGACCCATTTTTTCTTTTTTCAGTTTTTTTTTCTTTTTGTTCCTCAATCACATTATGACCTGAAACAAACCGCTGCGAGGAGCTCTTTTGGGGACAGATTCCTCGCTGAAGAATCATTTTTAATTCACCCGCCCCAACTTATTTTATCAGCTCTCAGGACCAAAGCTGAGTAAACAGTTTTAAAATTGAAGGTGAGAAAGCCCCTCTGGTTTGGAACATAAAAAATGCATCAGCTGTGCGAATGTAGAACAGTATATCATTCCCCTGGAAGAAAAAAACTAAAAAAAAAACAACAAAAAAAACGCCGCAGCCTCCATTTGGGGCGGCGTAGCCAGGCTCGTTGGGAGGCAGCGGGCCAAGCGCCCCGCGTTTGGATGGAACTTCCAAATTAATGGCTGTGAGCTTTTCCGTTCGTAAAAACACGGAGCTGTATTTCCTTGGTAGTTTATGGCGCTGGTCGGATCTCTCCAATTTGGACGGTGAAAATTAAATGCTCCCGGCCTCAGCAGAAACCCTCCGCTACAGATCTCGTCCTTTCAGACACAAATAAACGATGTGGCTCCTATTGATTTTCTCAAACGGCTGCCGGTGGTGTGGCCTTGCACCAAAAGCCCACACGCCATTTGAATGATGACGCCCGGTTTGCGTTGACACTCCCAAACATTCCTGACGCCTACGATGCCGGGCCGGTTAGGTGGCCTTTAGTCTCGTCTCTGAGTGATGGGATGCACAGAAGAGGAATGATGTCAGATCTCGTCTGGTTTAATAAAAGTGTCTCCGGATGAAGGCCGGGTGGGAAGAGAAAAACGCATTTGGACAGATCGACTCGTCACTGTCGCCGGACCTAAACGCCACTCCCGTTACACGACTTCTTCACCCTGTCGCCTGGCGTCAACGTTAACGGAGTGGAAGCTCTGAACTGTGGAAGTGTTAGCCGTGAGACTGGAGGCAAAAAAATGGGGAAGTTCAGGAGATTTTGGAAGTGAGATTTAGCTATAGGCTATGTGAGCTACTGTATTGTAAAAAAAGAGGTTTCTCCCTTAGAGATTTCTTCTGTTCTTCCTTTATTTTTTTTTAATCCCACTTCAATGTTTCATTAAACAAACTGTAATATCAGAGAAAGACAACCAGACCGAATACAAAATAAAGCCATTTTCATTCAGCCACACTGGAGGCTTTAAACATGGACGGTGTTTTTAGGGTAAAGGTGTGTCTTGTAGCACTGTGCTGAGATATTTCAGCTTTCCAAAATACTTTTTGTATATTTTAGATATGCCCTGAAAAATTGCATGAATAGGTGATTTCATTTTCACAAATAATCGAGACACGTTCTACAGAAACATCCACTGATACTGAACCAAAAATGGGTGGCGTCCACTATACAGAGAGAAAACCCAAAGATCCATTCACGTAGGTTGTAAATGGTCAACATCCTTTCAACAGAGCCTCATTTTAAATCATCAGCTAACATTTTGATGCTTCACTACTCGTGTTTTTTAGACTACAGAGGTAGCCAACAAGCCAGGTCGGCGTATGGGCTGTGCATCGACCAGCTTCACTCGTTTTCCTTAAATATCTACTCCAAATGGTTCAATCCACCCCCAGGACCTGCTATCTCTTTTAGCCTCACTTTAAACTGACTTTCAGCTGACACATCAGCCAGCCGGTGATCCATGGCAGTGATAACTTTTGGCTGGTGTGACATGGGGGACCGAGATTGTTTTGTGTGCGAGAGTGTGAGGGCCAGTCGGTCATTGGAGCTGGGGGGATTTATCACTGCATGCCGAGTATTGATTTATACCTGCGCGCTCGTCACCAACCCCGGCTCTCACCTCCATCCCAACCCCCACTTCTACGCCGGCGGGCTCTGTGTGCTCCGTGAGTTGTGTCAGCGCCACAGAAGCGTCTAATCCCTCTGGCTGAAATGCAGTAACACCTCTCTTGTAGTAAAGCATTGATTCCTCTGTAATAACAAAAAAAAACTGATTTTGTACAATCCCATTGTGTGTTGGAAGCAATACTTTAGTACTCTGTATGGCTTTTTCTTAATACAAAAAGGGATTTGCACCAAGCCTTGGAGTTGGACTGAAATAGTTGATTTGTTTGTCCCAAAACATCGGCTGAACTTGTGTGCGGCTCAGTTTCATACGGTGGATCCCTCATCTGCTACAGCTGAAGACTGATTCACAGCAGGAATGAACCAAGCAGACCTAATTAAAAAAAGAAAACTGGTAAAATGCCACTTTTTAAAATAGTTCCATCAAAGTCCTGTGGTTGATTCAAAAGATTTCTGCTTATAAAGCTAACCTTACCTATAAAGCCTGTTCCCATTATTAGCTGGAAAAGTCACAAACGGTTATCAGTAACCCTTAAGCCCTTAAAACCCCTACAGCATGGGAGTCCAACTCCAGTCCTGAAGGACATATTTCCAGCTAATTCACATGGCCCAACTACCTCACAACTTTCTGCAGAGGAATGCTAATGAACTATCGTTTAACTTAAGGTGCATTGACTCCAGCTTGTTGGCATAGAAAGTCTGGTTCACTTGGAGAGGTGTAAATGTGCAATCAAACTCTGATGCAGACCAAGAAAGTGAACTCAGGTCCGCCTACAAATCTACATCTCTGTTCAGAGGAAGTGAACTCTGCTGCAGTTTGATGCATATGTTAATGCCAAGCAGACACAAATCGCTACTAAAACTATTTGAAAACCAGTTGTAGTTTCAACTCACTGCATTTCCATTTACCACATAATTATGCAAATTGGAATTACAACCATAAATCTGCTTAATGGAAATGCACCAAATTCCAAAAAATTAAAGTTTTCATAAGTTTTTGTGATTGGATGAGGTGGGTTTTCCACTGTATTGAAAGTAGTGTATTTTGCAAAACTGCGAAGGAAGTGCTTTGCAAATGAACAGCTGGATGTTATTACTGGTGGAAATGACAAAGACGACAACAGGAAGCGGTGGAAGAATGATGGCACGGCATGTTTTTTCATAAATTATAGTGTGAACGACCACATTCACGTAATTTTAACTTAGCGATTTTATTTAACTGAAACGAGTGCTAAGCTACATTTTTTCCAACATTGGTGGAATATCAAAAAAGTGAATATTTGTAATCAAAACGCAGCTAATGATGAGATACATTGTTTTAATTTATTGCATAGAATCCCAATAATGTGTCAAAAACTTAAACGGAGTACAAAACAGTCAGCGAGACAAGATTAAGTTGAGTGCATCATTAGGAGTGGTGGCAAAGTTCTGGTTTCTGCTTGGGTCAGTATAAAAACACAAACAAATACAATCCTCTATTGTGAAGGGAATAAGTGAAGATTGATCCAGTATATCCTGTCACGTCCTATGTGCACATGTTGTCCTTGGTTTGACATGTCATCCATCTAGTTCCGTCTTTCAATTTCTGGAGTCATCTGTCAAATGAAGAAAAAAAAAATTGCAACACAAACAATAACACTGACTGGAATAAAAAAAGCTAAATGTCAGCTATCAATTTTCCACTTGCGAGTTGTTGTCTTTTCTTTTCTTTTTTAATCGGGTATTGCTCGGGCTTTTGCACTTTTTGGCAAACAAATTAAAAGACAAAGAAGACGTCTGCACAGCAAATGAATGGAAATGAATATTTCTGAAACGCCAAAATCATATTCTACGTTGATGAAGCACAGCTTCGAGAGACTGAAGCATCTCATCCCTGACTGAGTGGAATTTGTAAACGGATGTCGGGCGCATTGCCGAAGCGGCACGTGCAGGGAAAACTCATTTCCTTTCATTACATTTTATGACATTTCACGCGCTCCCTGCTGGTTGGCCGCGCCGCCACAAACAGTGCTCACTGGCTGCGTTGCTGTCATGTAATTACCAACACCTGTCATATGATTACTTGCTCCTGTTGGAGGCGTAATGAGACGGTTGTATGGTGACAGAACTGGTTAGGACTCTTGACGTGTTCTTCTGCACTCCGCGGTGTCAGGGTTGTTGAGGTGACCCGTCTCTCCTTCAGTCTGCACTACTGGAGCTAAATCCATCAATATTTTTCATTTTTCCAGGCCCAATAAACATGTCACGCATTTAATGTCAGAGTGGAAATCTCGTCTGCTGTCACGAAGAGCGCCCGCAGCCTCTCGTTCGTCCTGGTAGAGCAAATCAGGATGTTACGGAATCTCCTACTTTGGCCCACTTGAGACGTTGGTGTCTTTAGAAAGACAATGTCTTCCAAAAAGAATGTGTACTTGTTAAATTTTTGAATATTTTGAGACAAAAGTTTGGTTGATCAGAGTTTTACGTAACCCAGAGTGCTGCATGCAGGAGAAAGCAAAAGGTTTTCACTAGTCTTTAAAAACATAAGCATAATAAAAGTGAAGTGCTCTCAAATCTGCTTTTGCTGTGATTACAGCTGCAGATATTTTCAGGTAAATCTCTATTAGCTGTTCACATTCAAAAGTTTGGGGGAATTAAGCGTTTCGCAAATTTTATTTTTTTCACCCTTTATTTTTCTAGAAACCTAAGAACTTTGTTATATTTTATAAAAGTGCAAGTTTAATAATGTTAGAAAACCACAATTTTCTGTTTGTTCAGGCAGTATTTCATACGGATGACAATATTAAAAATTAAAGGATTTTTTTATTTATCATTATGAAGAATGTAGCCCTTTATGTTATGGAAAGACGGTCAGCTCTCTTGATCCAAGAGAAAACTCAGGATTTTAGGAAAATGGATACTTATCAAGATCGACTTTTAACTCGGTAATCGATAACTTAAATCCCTGGTTATAATGTGACAAAATTAAGAACATTAATAGTTGTAAACACCTTTGCCAGGCACTAGATGAGGCTATTTATCGAGGGGACGTAGAGCATCGTTGTTATATTTTTGTGATTTATAATCTAGAAGAAGGGGAGAGGGAGTGGAAAAATCAAGTTCTGGCTGCAAATCTCAATACTGTCAAAGCATGCTGCTTCCAGTGGACAACAAGGCTGACCTGCCCAACATATATCCACCAGCCTTCGGTGCGCCGCCCACCATGGACCAAAGCTTTGTTAAGTCCCCTGTCAGATGAAATTACTGCAGCCCCTGCTGCCTGAGGAAGTGACGACGGGGGTCCACAGCCGTCCAGGCGCCGGAGGCCCGCATGCGTCGGCGGTGTGTTTGCGGAAAACATGGAGGAGCGGAGGGGGAGTCAGAGAGCGAGGACACACGCTGCTACGTCAAGCAGAGTCGCTTATACAGATCCACTCTTACCTCCCTACCATGGCCATAATCCAGAATGACACTTAGGAAAAAAAATAAAAGCATGCTGGCTTCATTAGTGGGCTGACAATGTAACCCCAATGCCTGCTAATGTTGAGCTCTCATAAGCTTGGCAGTGAGGAAGACAAGTTTAATCAGTGCCTCCCAGGTAGTGCAGTTGCCAAGGATACTGCTCTAAAGAAAGCATACAAAAGGACTAATGGTGTCCTGTTGCGCTAGTTGGCTTTTGGAGTCCATCTGAGCTCCAACACAGATTTATGGAGACTAGAGCTGCAAAAGAAATTAAAGAGACTGCAACTCCCACTAAAAATGATCTACAGTTATATGGTGCCATGGAGCTATATTTAAATTCTTTTTGTCAGGTAAAATGCACCATTTAGCTAGTTGGGGAAACTTTCCTGCCAACTTTTTTTTTTTTTCCATTTATTAACTCAAGTGTACGGTAAATAGTTGTGCTTGGTCCAGAAACTCATTAGCTTTTTATAGGTGTCTAGTAAGAAAGCATTTGTCAGAACCAAATAAATGTATCCGGCTGAGATCAGTAGAGTGGCGACTAATGAGGAGGAAACGTGTAAACATTCGGACTCCAAGAAGCAGGGGTGTTTAGTTAGGCGACCAAGGTCTTGGTTATTTCACCGCCAATTAAACGTGGTTTGGCAACACCTTCAGGTTCTTCACCTTCTGCACAACGTTGAGATGACAATTTATCTTCCAGAATTTAACAAGCGATCCAGTTTCATCTGTTGTTGAAATACAGTTTCTGTTTAACTTATTTAAACTCCTCTGCAATTTAGGCTTTTGGTAAAAAATATCAAAATTAACAAACCAAGCAGGAACAATTCAAATAGATTAGAAAACCCAATAATTTAAGTGATTTTTCCAAATTAACCTCTTCATGATAATTATCTTTAGTAATTAGAATAAAAGACCTCAGACCTGAATAATAGTGAAACAGCAGCTTCTGTCTGCCTTGACTGATCTTCATGGCCAAACTCCTCTAGTTACATAAATAGTCAGTTGACTATAGCTGGGTTTCTATTACAAACTTTGTCATTTTGCTGATGTAAAAAGAAAAAAAAAAACTGTTTCACAACTGCGACGTTCCCATTCCATAAGAGTTAAAATCAAACATGAATAAATTTGATCAAGCAATGTCATTTAAAAACATGCCATGCCATCGTCCTACCATTCTCTGTCATATTCTTCATCTTTTCCACCCGTTTGTCAATCACATGACTTGTGCGATGCAAAAAAATTATTTCCATTTCAGTTTTGCCAAGTACGCTAATTTCAGGACAGCCGAAAAACAACCTTGTCCTAGTTCAAATGTGTTTATATAAAACGTTTTTTGTTTTTTTTTCCTTTTTCAAAACTGACATGTTTCTATTATAATTTCGTAATTCCAATTTGCTCAACTATATGGTCAATGGAAACACAGACCACAATGGCCACTCTAGAATCTCCAGTTATTTCCTCTAAAATGTCTTTGTGAACTTTAAGATTTGGGTCATTGTCCTTTTTGAAGGTCTAATGATGTCCGAGCTTCAGTTTCCTCACAGACAGCATCACATTTTGTCCTTGAATTTCAATATTTGAATCCATCTTGGCTACACATGGCAGTTTCCAGTGCCAGAAGACATCTTTGACTCATTCATGCAGCTGGGACAAAGGACTCACTTTAATTTAATTTATTTAAAACATTATTTTTTGTCGGTGTTTACAATTCAACACCAATTATTTCAACAGCCCAAGTTACATGGTACAATTATTTCTGCTTGTATAATACTATAATAATTTCAGTAATGCTAAATTAATTTAATGAAAGACAAAGAGCTTCCTTCTTTCTTATAATATACATTAAAATATAAGAGGCTCGTAATGACACTGATTATTTACACACATTAGCATAGCTTGCTCAAACTACCCTGGCATTATCAAAGCCTGTTAGATTTAAATAATGACCCCAATTGCTCAGTCATCTGCTTGCCCAGGCCTGACTGAAGAAAATGCTTTGGACGCTTTTGTGACGCAGGACAACCAGCGGCACCGAACAGGCTGTAATTCCACAGAAGGAATAAGTGTGGATTAACGTTAGGCTTCACCAGACGAGGTTCCACCCATCACTTTGAGAGTGAAGAGCAGGTGAGGACAAAGTACTTCTCTGTGCCAGATATCTGCACTGATTAGAGCCCCCCCCCCACCACTTACACTTTAACTCTCTTTTTAATAATCTCCTTTTTGCCCTTTTCTCATTCCACTCTCTCATTTTCTCTGAGCTTAACTTTTTGCTCAGAGTGTTTTTCTCTCTCCTTCCTCTCAGTTTCTCTGTCGATCTCTGCCTCTGGCCCCAGACAGCTCATATCATCAACATCTAATAAAAGTTCATTTGAGTCTTGGAAAAGGTCAAGATGAAAACTTGAGGTTAGCCGCGCTCATCTTAGTAGCTGATTAAAATCATCTCTTATCGGCTGAAATCTGTACTTTAATATAAATGTTTCTCGATATGAAAGGGATGTTTGAACACATTTGAAATTGTACTTATTTAGATTTATTGGCATGTACTCTCTTGCTTTTACATCAGGGTTTAAATTCCCTTTGATCATTACTGTGCTACAGATGTTCCCATATAGTTTGGTTTTTGGACCTGATGTTTCCTAGCCAGATCAGGTAAAGTCAACCATTTTTGGAATTAGCCATTTCAAAGAAACATAAAATTCAGCCATAATTTTTTTACTCTCTACACAGTGCCCATGAAACCATCACATGGTACAGTGTGTTGTATATAAACATTTTAAAGCTAATAATACATCTACAAGATTATTAAATCTATACAGATGAGATGAATTAATACTAGCATATTTCTAAATTGGAAATCTCTTAAAACTGTTGGTAAATAGCAGAGATGCATTGATTTGATATTTATATCACTAGAAAATAAAAAAATAAATACAAAAAATGAAGGTGTTGTATGCAAGTGTACTGTACTGGTGAGCTATTAAATAAATCTCCTTTGTGAAGATTTTCTCTTGCTTTTTCTGACTGAGTTGTGCTTCAGAAGCTAAGCTTTGACCACCAAACTCACTGGTGAGTTTTTCCCCAGGCCTGGCCTGAGGTCAGCTTCCTAATCCAGACAAGGTTTGGCAACTCCTCTGGTCTTCTCCAACAAAGATCCTCAAATCACTTTTGGTCTGAACCCTGAGGCCAGGACACCACAATCCTCCACCGGAAAAAGTAAATTACTTCTGGCAGGTTGGGATCAGTCTTCTGATATCTTATTCATGAGTGATGGTAGGAGGGGATGGAGAAGCCTTGTGTCCGGTAAGGCTTCAGATGATCTTTTCTGTTAAAAATAGTACTGAGCCAAAAAGTGAAGATCTCAATTTACAGGTCCACCTTTGTTTTCGCCACCTCTAAATAAAAAAAGTCAAGCAGAGGCTTTACTTTAGGACCTTCAGGCAAAAAATAGCAGCTGACCAGATTTTACCAGTGAGTTCATGCCAACGTATTGTTGTACAGTGTGGTACTAAAACTACACACAGCAAAGAGGCAAAACCTGCAGCAGGTGGTAAACATGCAATAATGGATAATTAGATCCCCATTGTCAAAGATGGACGATATCTGTTCAGTCCGTTTGGATAATTGGGCAAAAAACATCCAAGAAGATCTCTCACATCTAAGGAACCCGTTTCTCTACACTTCCATCAAGCAGATTGAGGGCACAAAGAGAACACAAACAGGCTCAGGGAAAGTTTCTTTCCACATGCCATGGACAGCCAGATTAACAGAGGAAATAATAATCTCACCTTGAAGACGACATGCTTTCAGAGAGATTATTCATAACTATCAAAGACTGGAGTGACTGGATGTGTGTTTAAAGTTAATTCTTAATTAGGCTATGCATGTTTTAAAATACTATAGGTTTTTTTAATACAAGTAACAGTGACAGGAAAGTCAGGTTAAAAAGTATCTTTGGTGAAATGGTTGGACACACAATGGCAACATAGTATGGTCAGTATGTGTTTTTATGCTTGCCTTTTTTTAAGACTTTGTACTTGGTGTTTGGGTTTTGTTAATAATGTCTTCCAAACACATAATTACCGAGTCATATTTAGTGTCAACTTCAAATATTTTTTAATTCAGAAATGTTGTGGGTCACTGGATGACTATCCACTGGGCTTGGCAAGTTTCCTCAGGGGGAATTCAATCTTTATTAAATTTTGTCTTTCCAAAGTTTCATTTTCACCCGTTTTTCCTTAGAAAACAAATCTGAAGGGCAGTGAGGAACCTTTAAAAACATTTACATACTCCACCTTATGCTCCAATAAGCACTGAGGAAACAGCGTGTTACTTTATGATAAGTAACACGCTTACCTTTAGTGTAGACACCAAATTTCTTTCGCTGTGAATACACGTGGACATCTAATTAAAGAACAACAGGCTTTCAGAAAGCTCCTGATAAAGTTCAAACTCGGTTTTTTTGGAAATCAGTGGAACCCATCAAAACCAGCCACAGCAATTACAGCTTTTGTTTAGACCTGAGGGAATCGATGGGATAGCACTTTCCCCCTTCCTTTTCATCAGTAAGATCAGTGTTTTCTCTGCATGTCAGGGAGAGCTGCCAGCCTTTGTGAAGTCACTGTAATAATTCTTCCTGGTGGCAGGGGCCGCAGAAAACCAAACCACAGGGAGAAAAAAAATAAATAAAAAAAAATCTGCTAATACCCACAAGGTCACACAGCAAGAAATCTCACTGGTTTTTATTGATAATATTGCTGTCATTCCTTGGCTCCTTCTTGCCCACTTCACTTCTACTGTGTTTTCTCTCCCGAACCCATTTCTTTCAGCGAGTATGAAAGCCTCGGCTATCATACTCGTGGCAGCCAGGTGTGCAGGGCAAGCTGGAAGCTGACCAAAGGTTGTTTTTTTGCACAGGGGGAGACAAAGATAAAAACCTACCCAACTACACCGTAGAGCCGAGGACAGTGTAATTTGCCCCAGCGCTCGTTTTTCACTTCCTGTCCGGAGTCCATCCTTTTCCTAGCACCCTTCCCACAAAAACACACATAGAAAGAAAATGTAGCCGCAAAGTGTGACCACCCACAGCAAAAAATCACGGACATCCTAGTTTGCTACAAAAGTATTCCTACTGACAGAACTGTTCAGTCATACGAAATGGAAAACATAAAGTGTAACAGAAAAATTACAGTCCACCTGCACTGATAGTTTGGGCAGGCATTATTCAGAGAAGAAGCCAAAAGGTCCAAGGAAAGAGGAGCACCACAGGTTAAGTTGGAGACACTGTCAGGACAGTCAGTCGTTCACTCAGAACAGTTTGGAAAAACTAATGTAGGCGGAACAAGATTCTCTGGTCAGATACGACTAAAATCAACTTCAGTGGACAAGGGTCACTGTAGTTCATGGGTTAGGAATCCAATGAAGGCAAAAGTCCATGGATTAGGCACCACAGTAGCTAAAATTAGGTAAAATCAGTGAATACTCTGGACCAGGAATGGGTCGGTTACAGGTTTCAACATATACCACAATATGAAAAAGACACGGTTTCAAAACCACTAGCATTAGTGAAATAAATATCACCATGCTACTGTGGCACTTTGTGCTGACAACCACTTGTCTGCATGTTTTAGAGTTGTTGGATGTATAATTGATTTTAAGTGAAAATATTGAGTGCCTTCATAGCCTAATCCCAGCAGCTCTTTAGCTGAACAAGTGTCTCATATGTTCATACTTGTGAATTGTCATTTCTGCATGCTGGTCATAGTTGATTAGACAAACTAAGCTAAATTAAATTCTGAAAGAAAAGCTGTTAAATGCTACAAAATGAGCTGAGGTATTTTCCAAAGAACAATGGGGAAAATGTCCGTCTCTAAATGTACAAAATTTGGTAGAGACGTACTTCTAAAGACTTGCACCTTAATTGCAGTAAAAGATGATTCTACAAAGTTGTAGATTTAGAGGAACTGAGATTTATATCCAGCTTTTTATTTGTAACAATTATCCACAGCCACCTCTGTTCGTTGAGTCCCAGCTCTCATGTATGCAGAGGCAAATCCCTTTGCTGGCTGAAACTACATCAGTCAGAGCAGTTTGTTTTCCTTAATGGCTCTGAGGCAAATCTGGAAACTAAATCTTTGGACATTAGCAACATTACATTAAAACTACAGAAACTGCTCTCCACATGGACACACGGTACTTTACCACAATAAAAGGTAAAGTTAGACTTCTTTGTAAAAGGACTAGCCTGGCGTCATGTTGCTTAAGTACCACCATGGGTTTTGAAGCAAAGAGCCCTCACTTAGAACATTACAGAATTGCTGAAAATATGTTTGCTGTTGTTAGGTGGCACCTGGGAATAAAGATGTGTGATGTATGATTCATGAAAAGTATACATTTATGGGTGGCTCCTTACAGTGCTAGTAGATGTGCATGGGCATGCATAAGATGGCAAGATAATCCCTGTAGACGTTTCTTCTTGGGGCAGCAACACCTCTAAATTCAAACTGAGAATGGTCTTAAGGATAGGATTGGATCTGATATTGCAGCATGTGTGGTGTTCCCCAAGGAGACACAGGAACACAGCCTGTATGTGGTGCATTGTCAATCAGAAAGCGAGATGACAGAAACACAAAGGGAAATACAAAATACATAGAAGACAAAGGAATTGCCATGGTGTCCCAAAAAAGACCAATGGACATTTTAGACATCTTCGTATAAATTTTTTTCTCCGTTAAATATAGTCCACAAACTATCGCCGTTGCTTCTTCCCAGTGAGCCCTATTTGTGTACTCTGAACTCATGTTTGGTCTCAAGAGGTTTTGAGAGATCTCTCATCTGACAATATTGGTGAGTGAAATCGGTTCATGTGTGGCTCAAAACCACAACCAGACGAGGGTTATAACTAAGATTTTTTTAGTCATCATTTGTGTGGTCTCTCGTTTTTTTTAAGAAATCAACTGACAATTTTAATATCTTGCCATGGGAACCAGGAATAAGAAACGTGTCCTTTTCGGGCTGAAGAGTGAAGATGAAGGTTTTATTCCAAAGAGACGTTAAAATAAAAAATAAAAAAACAGTTTGTAAATCACACAATGGCCTGAATTTGCTTTAATTTTTAGGGACATGTCCTGTGGTCTGATGAAACTGAAGTGGGATGGTTTGGCCATAATGATAATCGTTTCTTTTGGAGGAAAAAGAGTGACACTTGAAAGCCTGAGAACGCCTTCCCAACTCCAAAGTATAAGAGTGGCATCAATGTTTTGAGCCTATTTTGCAGCAAGAGGAACTGGTACACTTCATAAAATAGATGGCATCATGAGAAAACAACACTAAGTGGAAATATCAAAGCGACATCTAAAGACATCAGCCAGGTGGTTAAAGCTCATGTGAAACTGGGTCTTCCAAATGAACAATGACCCATGCATACAACAAAGTCAATGTTTCAGTGTTGCTAATTTAGAGAGTTTGAGGGCATCTGCAAAGACGGTGTACAGACCTGACTCAGTTCCAACAGTGCTGTCTGGAGGAATGGGCCAGAATGTCATCAGTGTTGTGGAGGGAAACCCAAAAGGTTTGACCCAAGACATGACGTTCACAGGCAACCCTACCAAATACTGAGGAAATGCTGTTTCTGCAAGAACCATCACTACATGTCAGATCAAATGAAAAATTACCAACACTTTCATTTTTAACACACTGCCTACATTAATATATGTGCAACAATGCCCACAAGCACTGTCTGAATCCAAAGGCTAAAGAAATAAGTTAAACAAATCTAATAACATAAAATAAAACATTCAAAAGGACAAAAAAAAAAAAACATCTACAGTAGCTGGGTCCCCAGGACAAATGTAGACTAAAACTAAACTACACTCTGAAGAAAAGGGGGAAAAAATTACTAGAATGAGCTCCAGCATTTTTATTGTAGCCAAGATGTGAGTTACTACTGACCCCCAGCAACTATTAAACACAACTCTCTTAAAGTACAGTAAATATAACATACCGCAGTGATCAATATGAAATGCAGATCCAGTAAAGTTCATTGATTCCTCACAGAGAGTGTGGCATCAAAAGGGAGCTGCCTCTTTTATGACAGGGCCGTACAAAGGGCTCTCCAGAAACACTTCAAATGACTAACTGTACATCTGGCTGCATATTCACACATCAACATCATCACTACAACAGATGGCGGCGGTCTGAACCAAGCAGTGACTTCTGCACCAGCGGGACATCAGTGAGGGGGGGAAATAAGCATATTATTCAGCACAGTCACCACACTGTACATTCCTGCTGTTAAGGTAGAGATGCACCGCTCTACATCACTTCCGATGCCGATATTTGAGGTTTAGTATCGGCTGATACCGACCCAATGCAGGAAAGCAGTGCTGAATTGACTGAAAACATTTATTTTATTGCTAATTTATCTGATAACTCTAAACCAGTTCAGAACACTTAATACACAAATAGCGTCACCAGCTTGGTGAAACATGTAAAAACACAACTTTAATTTGTTCAGTAAGTGCAATTAGGTGTAGCACAGACAATGTAGAATAAATAATAAAGAAACTGAACCTGACGAAAACAAAAGTTGACTTACTTTGGTCAAATATGTAGAAAAAAATGTCAAAGAACGTGAACTTCTGAAATAGTTCAGAATTGCCATTAAATATTTAAATTATATGCATTTATTTTACCGTAAAATAAAGCATGATGTCACTCAGAGCACAAAGCATAGAATTAGACTGAATAGATCTCCACTTATGAATCGGGCACATTGTGACTGAGAGCCAATCTTGGATATTTAAAATGTCTGCCTTTCCCAGTGTTAAATGTTTGTTAGAATTTCAACTTTATTAATCTTTGGGAATGTGGTCTTGCATTATATTACTTGGAAATGGTCTGAAAAATAACTGTATTATCAATTATTGCAATAATTTCTGAGACAATTTATCGCCCAGCAAAATTTATCGCCACAGGACCATCGGCGCATCTCTAGCTTAAGATTTCACAAAGAGACATGCAAGCATGCCTCCCATCAGCTGTGTCTATTTAGTTTCCAAAGAACAAATCCTCACATATTTTCTCCCCACTCCCATATCATTCAAAGACCCCATGGCGTTATTGGATAAAAAATATTATTTGTTCCTAGAGGCTGGCTGGAAGTCCTGGTGCTTCCCTGGGGGTGATCCAGGAGCACCGTGGCAGCCAGCCGCCAGAATCCATGGGAATAAGGATGAAGTAGGTGGATTAACATGTTTGGACAGTGTGGATGAAAGGAGGGTGTGGGGGGACTGTTTGAACAGAGTGAACGACTGGCTTGCTGACGAGCTGAACTGCAGATGATTGCACAGAAGCTTTTATGCGTTTATAAATGCTTTACATAGCTGAAGGAGAAAACAACGGCGAGCTATCTGATGCCATCGCTGTGTGCGTGTTCAGCCACAACCTACGAAATGGCTCGTAGCGTTGACAGCAGTGTACAAATGAAACAAGACCCTCACGGGGGAATCGTTTAACCAGAGGAAATGCTATCGAGCCTCAGACGAGCTGAAGTCTTGTTTTTATTTCAGCGCCGGAAGCGAGCAAAATACAGATGGGCCGTCCTTATGGAATCGATGCGTTATGGTGCGGCATGTAAACAGCCTGGAAATGTCACAGCAGAGTGCTCAGGAAGCAGCTCCTGGAGGGAGACGCGTGTGTGATCAGGTTAACTGTCACACCCACGCACAATACTTGTTCAAGAAAATTAACTTCACGGAAGAAAAACAGGCGAAAACCGAACAGGCACCAACAAAGTTTCAGCTTCCATTACCAGACTTCCAAAAAAAAAGGAATCAGAAGTGGGATTTAATTGAAAATGTTTTTTTTCTCACATTTTAAACAACAAAAAAAATGTTAATATATAAAAAAAAAAAAGCATCAATCAGGGTTTTGTTTTAAGGTCGGAACTAATTTTCGATTTTCTTTGAGGACGGTCTTGTCAATTCAAATTCTGAATCTTTTGTTTTGTTGGTAGTGGAGGAAAAAAAAGTCATCCAGTTCTTTGATCCTTTACCTTTGTCTCATTTTTATTTAAATCATCAGAGTACATGGCAATGGATGATCCATCTTAAGGTAGGCTCCTTAGATTTAATGTATTGAATGAATAGTTATCTGTAGTTATCTGATTGCCAAACACTTGTCAAAAAAAGAAGTCAGATTTAAAAAAAAAATTAGCTTTGTAAAGTCAGAACATTTATTACAAAATCTTAAAATAATAATTTATCATTAATAAAGACCAGTCATTAAAGTCAACTATTAGCAAAAGTAAGCAAAATAGTTTTTGTTTATTCTCATCTTCTGTTATTCTTGCATTTGGATTTAGTTTCCGCTTCCTGTTTATGCCATCCTTTTTTGTGTGTTCAGCGCCATTAATGACGCCATCGCTCACTTCCGTTTCAACTGCGATGGCGCAGGAGTAAAGCGCGCGACCCATTTACGGAGCCATTAGACCTCAACAAAGCCGTCACCAGTTCAAGACCCGAGACCTGTGCCCCACGTCTACCCCATCTGTCCAACCACTGTCAAATAAAGACCACCATAGCCAGAAAATAAAGCCTTTAAATTTGTATTAATCTCCCTTTCTCAGTCCTCTTCAGCCACCCTGGTTTCGTTTCCTCCAACAGGTGTTCTTTATTACCCGATTGCTTCACCTGCAGTCAGTTGTAGCTATACGATTTTCTAGTTTAACTGTGTTCAGTTTCCCCTGGTGTTTCACTGCTTTTGGGGATTATATTTAAGAAAATTCATTTGCATCCTTTAGTGATAAAAAAAATTAAGTTGGGAACAAATCAATTAAAAGAGGAGGTACTAACAAAAAAAAAATCTGTGTAACAATTCATGACTGAATTTGTATTTTGCGGCCTTTTTTTTTTATTTCATCACCAAACTTTAAAGTCGAAAGCCCCGGAACAAACAACTCGGAAAAACAAGTACCTCATTAAACCAGGCAGAATCAATACAAGTATTCTGAATTGAAAATCCTTGTCATTTAGCGAAGGCACAACTTTAGTCTCAACTTAAATAAAAGTAAGAAACATGTGAATGTTTTGTACTCACAGGACCTCGATGGGTGGGGGAAGAAAATCTCTTGCAGGGCTTTTGAGAAAAACATTGAGAGCGTTGAAATTTCCCCCAAACATTGAATGCGCTGAGAGTCACCAAGGTTAAACACTGAGTGCGCTAAAATTTCCCAGCTATCTTAACTTATCTTAACTTAGCCTCTGGTCTTGGCCACTCCGTCCAACCGAGTCTTGCTCTCTGTTCCTCTTCTCACCACTTTTTTTTCTTGTTTTCTTGAAATTAAATGGCGGTTGCCGCCGGTTGGGAAAAAAAGGTTATGGTTGCATTCCCGCCACCTACTGATAAAAGGAGCGCGGCTCAAAATGTCTTCTCTCGTCTTTCTTTTCCGCTCCTTTGTCGCGCAAAACTTCTTCCCTCCGTGTTGTCTTGTCCCTCCCCCACTCACCTCACAACCAATCGCCGCTGGACAGTCTGTCTCAGTGACCAAATGAGGAGACAAAAATAAAGTACGATGTGTGTGTCTTATGGCATACTAGAATATGAACAATACGTCTACCTCTTCAAATATTTAAATTGGTAACACAGGAACTTGGTGTTTAAGCTGTTTTGTAGTTTTCTGTAAGTTGGTTCCAGATTTGTGGTGCACAGAAGCTAAATGCTGCTTCTCCATGTTTGGTTCTGGTTCCAGGGATGCTGAGAAGAACCAGAAACAGGTCTTAACGTGTGAATAGGCGTGAATAAGTGTAAATGTGCGTGATTTTAATTTCATTTCTTATTTAATGGAAACACCAGAATTGCAAAACTGTTTTTCGCAAAATCTGGACATCATCTCAGGCCCATGTACTTCCATCCATTTTCAGTGCACCCTCTTCATCCTCATGTCTTACTGAGACGTGGCATTCCTATATAGCTTATGGTTCATGATAACCTTTCTTACTTGTTTAGTTAATTAATTCATAAGTTATTTTCCATAATTTAATTTCAAGTTATTATACTTTGTTCGTCTTTTATCATTCTTGTTGCTTCCCCCATTGGTAGCCACATCAGTAGTTCGAGAAAGATGTTATTTATGGGATAATTCTTTATTAATAATCACATAAGTCACACTGATGAAAATGTTGATTCCCAACACATTGCAGTTATGGCTCTCTCGGTTGAAAACACTAAAGCGTAACCAACAAAGGTTTAAGCCAGATCTGACGCAACACCTACACCTGAAGCTACCCTGAATAAAAATATTGCAGAAGGACGATGAACAATGAGTTTCTCGCTCACCTCTGTTTTCGGTCATCAGGGATTTTCCTTTTCCAAAGCTTCAGAGACCTGCACAGCTCCTCCACTATGAAAGTAGTTCAAACAGTGACAAAGCGCTGCTTCTGCTCCATCTGCATTGGGACCTCATCTGAACAATAGGCTCTGAAAGTAGCGTACAGAAAAGTCTTCTCAGCCCTTACTATTTCCACCTAACTTTACATTAACCCATTTTAGCACTCTGTACCGCTTTGAATGTAGTTACCAGCTTTAATCGAATCTAGCAAGAGATTCCACAGTGTTAAAAGCTTCCGATCTAGTGTTATGTAGGTCATCCACACTTTATGTAATCATCGCTGACAGACGTGGACGCGCGCCTCCTGGGGGATCTCCTGAGTTGTCCAGTCGGGCCTCGGTGAATTTAACTTTTTCCAGCCCATTGCTTTGATAAGGATCTGGGGAATTTGGAGGCCAGGCCATTGCCTCAAGCAAAATCCACGAGAGCAGCGGTGGGACAAGTTGTCTGTTCAGGGAGACTGCAGCACTTTGTGTTGTACAGTAGCCCTGACGTTTCCTGGAACCCCCTGGTAGAGATGTAGGAAAATATTTTAAGACTAAAGAGTGAACGCTTAGAGAAAAAAAAAAGTTTGAGCTACGCTGATCAGACTTAAAGCTTTTTTATTTCTCGATGCGACACAAATACTCATCAAAACATGAAATAAAACCTATATTATACAAGCTACTTCTCAGTGAAACACTGGTAAAAATGTTAATGTTATGATGACTCCCTCAAGGCTCAAATCCATCTCGTAACTTTTTATGACTAAGTTTATAGACTTATTTTTACGAATATTTACGCAAAATCAACAGATCTCACCTTTTTTTATTAATAAAACTGAGTTACTGCACATTTTCAGCAGAAATGGTCAAAAACATTGGGTGTAAGTGACTGCTACCTCCCACCTGCAGGTGGCAGTATTTCTTTCTTTTAACACACCGCTGCCTCAGCTTTACTTGATGTTAAGTTGTAGTCCATTATGGATATAGCGAGTAACAAAAAGTCAAACTTACTGTCATACATAAGCAGAAATATTGCAGAATTATTCGCAAATACTTAAAAATTAACACCAAATAAATAAATAAACAATAAAATCCTGGGGGGACTTATCAATGTGGCAACCTGTTCAATGGTATTACATTTTAAGTAGTACTCGTCGAATGTAGAGGCAACTATTTATTTACATTTTAACAATTTGTTATCAATACATTCTGCTTTAAATGCTCCTTGAGAACATTCATCATCTTGATGTGGCCCAAAGGGAAATTAGATTGGTCAAAGTTGATCTGAAGATTTTAATACAGGACTGTACTCCACAAAAACCTGTTGGAGGCAACAAAAGACTTGTCTGTGTTGCTTTATTACACCAAGTCCCAATAAAATCCATAGAAACTGGTGTTAAAAACATTGGCCTATTTGTAAAGGTTCCAGGAATATAAACACTTAACCACGGCGCTGCAGCTAACCTGAATCCAGCTGAAGACTGCAGATCATCTTGGTAAGACGGCCCAAACCTCAGTCGCCCTCGTTACAGAAGCATATGAGTGTTTGGCCGCACTGAGGCGACACACAGCAGAGTGTTCTCTCCTGGCACAGGAGGCCAAATGGCCAGATGGAAAAGTAGATGATTATAGTTTTGTTCATTAGATTCACTGACCAGCTTTAGTCACTTTTTGGCTTCATTGTATTGCTTCTAAATTGAGTTTAATACTTAACTCAGACATAATTGGATTAAGTAGGGCAGCTTGAATAGAAAGAAGTCTTTGTACGGAACTGCAGTTTTTTTTTTCTTTTTCTTTTCTCCCCTTTTATTCCTGGCGATTAAAAGTTGACTTTGCTAAACATAAGTTTGAATCCAACAGCAACACAGAACAGAATGTCGCTGCCTCGGTGTCCCGAGTCTTGGCTTGCCGCGTTTCAGTCACATATGTCTGGAACATCAGCGCTGCAGAGTCCCAGCCAGCATTTTCAAAAAGGGTCCAATCTAACTGGGAGACAACCGTTTTTAATTATTACTCATTGCTATTTCCACTGAAATCATGTAACAGGTACATTTTCATCAAACTGCGGATGATGGATGAGGAATTGCACAGTTGTCCGGAAGCAAAATCCGAGGCCCGGTGTGTGTGTGTGTGTGTGTGTGTGTGCGTGTGTGTGTGGTTGTGGTTGTGTCTGTGGGTGTGTTTTTCAGTTTGCGAGTCCAGCTTTTCTCATGACTTAATTTGTATCTATTATGACCGCTTTCCCTTAGCTGTGACCAAATGGCAAAGGGACACATTTTTCTGAAGCCCATTAAGCACAATGTAATGAGTGTTGATGCATTTTTAAGAGACACACTTGGCTGGAAACGCCACTGCCTCCTCCATAAGTCCAATTTAATCTTTTTCTCATTATGAAGTGCGTTCCAGCGCTTGGAGGTGTGCGTGACTGCAGATGTACGCGAGTGAGATGAAGCCCAGAAAGCAGGCAGTGTGGCTCTCACATCTCTCCAGCCAGCTGCATTTTGAATTGATACTGGACATAAGGGTGGCTAACACACTAGCATATTCACAGTCCTTATGTTTCCTTTCTTTTGCCAGTTTTTGTTTTTTTTTTGCTCACAATTCTTGCAAACTGGCACATTTAGGAAAATGCCAAGTCGCATGTTATCAACTCCTCAGTCCAGGATTTAATTGATTAAGCACATGGCTGTCACCTTAAAGGGGCGGTGTTATGTAAAATCAACTTTTTTTAAGCTTCACATCATGTTATAATGTAATTCCTTTGTCAAAAGCAAATCTTGAGAGTTGCTTTGATTCTTTTATGCATGTTTGAGAAATCCTTGAATCTCCCATGGCAACCGTTCAGCAGTGCAAAACACCTGAGTGGACCTAGCTCTGCTTCTGAGAATGAATCTTTGTGAAGCGACTCCCCCCACTCGTATCCTTCAGACTAGCCAGCAGCAATTAGCAAACGCCTGGTGGAATTGCGCATCTGCTGAGCTCATTATAGGAACTACGTCTCAGTGAAACACTGGTAAAAACGTTACTCATACTGTTTATAGAGGAGCCATGTTGTGATGACTTCATGAAAGCGGCATTTCAGAAAGAACAGGAGTTTCTCAAAGGGACAGATGCCCAATTTCAAGGTGTTAAATTACAAAGTCAAAAAAATTTAAGTCATAATTGATGTCAACAGCATTTTTCATAACAACTGAATGTAACAGTCATCTGATTCTGCTATAAAATGGCACTATGTGGCTGAAAAACACATAATACAGCCCCTTTAACACAATATTCCAAAAAAATAAGATTAAACTAATGAATGAACAGGATGCGGTCAAGCAACTTGAGGTTGACAGAAAGATGCTATCTCCTTTAAAATATACAATTTAGTTTCATAGTCCATATAATAGCAGTATGTCTAAGGCAAAGCAAATTACCTTATACCTTTCATTTCTATGCATTCAAATTTATTGGAAGTACTGTAGTCCAAATCAAAATATTAGGAAAACTTACGTTTGCTCTGACTCTACAGAAAGTGGGAAAAAAATAGTATTAGGGAGGGTAAAAATACGTTTCTGTACGATGCTTGTGCTGCACAGTGGTTCAGCCGGTGAAACTGTTGCCTTGAAGCAGGAAAGCTTTGGGTTCAAGTCCTTCCTGCCTGCAGCCTTTCTGCACCGAGTTAGTATGTTCTTCCCATGCCTGTGTTGACTTCTCTCTGGAGACACCAGCCTCCCACAGTCCAAAAATTGCCGTTCAGTATGAGCGTGGTTGTTTGTCCTGTGTCTTGGTGGTCAGAGGGCCCAGTGTTCCCAATTAAATAACAACCTCACTTCTGTCTGTCTGCCCCAGGGACAAGACGGCAGCTTCAGTGTGTGAATGTGTGTAAGAATGAGAGATTGTGGTGTAAAGCACTTTGGAGTCCTAGGCTTTGACAAGGGGCTATACAAGAACAGGCCATTTAATATATATTCCCCTGTGATGGACCTGCGACCTGACCAGGCTGTACCCCACCATAGCTGAAGATAGGCAGCCTTGAGTCTGGGTGGATAGTGCATCTAGACATTTTTTCTCCATTCTTTCTTGAAAGACTGTTTAAGCTCTGTCAGATTGGACGTAGATGAGCTGTGAACTGCATTTTTTAAAGTCCAGCCACACATTCTCTGTGACGTTGAGGTCTGGGCCACTGCAAAACATTTGTCTTTTTTTCTTCAAGCCATTTCTGCAGCTTTACCTGGATGCTTTGGGTCGTTGTCTTGAAGGAAAATAAAGATGTCGTTCTCTTACAGAAATTGTCCTCCAGGATTTTCTTAAACATATTTTGCTGCTTTAATTTTATGTTCTACCTTTACCACCCTTCTAAGGCCTACTGCGAAGAACCTGGTGTGCTTGTGGTGTTTGTTCTTCATCAAACATGGCATCTTGTCTAATGGCCAAAAGCTCCATTTTAGTCTTGTCCGACCAAAGAACTTCCTGACACTTGACTTAATCATGGAGTCTTTTCGCAAACTCTAGTCCAGCCTTGATCTGAGTTTCCTTCAACAGTGGCTTTCTCATTGCTCTGACTAATGAGGTAACAGTTGTCTGGAGTCTTTCCCATCTCAGCTGCTGAACGTTGAGTGTAGTTATGGTAACCTGTTGTCCTCTTTCACTAATCTCCTTCCTTCACTGTCACTCAGTGTGAGGACGACCTGATCGAGGCAGATTTACATATTTCCTCCATGTCTTGATGACAAATTTAACATAACTCCAGGGCATGTTCAGGACCTTAGCAATTTTCTAATATCCATCCCCTGACTGATACCATTCCATAACTTTTCTCTCCAACTTGCTTGGCTGTTCTTTAGTCTTTGTGCTGTACTGGTAGCCAGGAATACTAACTTACCAGTGAATGGACTTCCAGACACATGTGTCTGGAAGTCCATTCCAGACACATGTGGAATGGACTATAATCACATATATTTATGTGATTATAGCATAAAGATGCTATAATCACTGCCTGAGTTAGGTGTTGTGGGGCAGATTAAAAGAACAAGATAAAAGAATGAAATGAAAAACAGAGGATCATTTTATTATTCGGTATATTAAGTGAGCCACTAAAGAGCAACTTCAAAACCCTTGATCTAGTTTATCATGTTGAGGCAGGTGAACTCCATTCCACTCGGTCTGAAACCACTGATTGGCTGGACCTCTGTTAAATTAGGCCGGTTGATTTAAACAGGGTGAATATTCCTGCAATTACTCTTATAATTATGTTAAATATTTTTATCTAATTGTCTTTATTTTTGTAGGAATCAGTTCTCACTTTAACAATGAAGGGATTGTTTTTAACATCAAAAAGCCAAATTTGTCAATTTGTGAAATAAATAAAAAGATAAAACAACCAAGAGGTTTAATATTGTTTATAGTAAATAGATTTTTGACCCTTCAGCACAAACCTCTAATGATCCGAAACACAATACCACACGGGTCGTGTTTAACTAACTGCCTAATTGACCGGCCTGCTTTAAACATGCTCCAATGCTTAACCCTGAATTTGCCTTTTTGAAACCAATTAATCGTTACTCAGTTTCAAATCATTACTATTATTACCGTAATTAGAGCAGAGTACTGGTGGGAAGCTAAGTTGCATTTCAGTTTGTATGAGGAAAAAAAGCCCCTTTTTCTGCTTATCATCTAAGTGTGAAAAGAACATCCAGAACCACTAGGTAGACTCTGAGGAGGACAGATAATTAGCAGCAGGAAACAACAGAGTTTAGAGAGACTAATTGGTTGAGTGTTATCACATGCTGCAACTGTGAGAGACTGACATTACCTCTTGGGAACCCATTGTTGGTTGCACAGGTTCCAAAATTTTAATTATGCAGCATAAAATCATTCCCTGTAGCCACTGGACTTTTTTAAAGTTTTTTTTTTTTTTTTTTTTTTTTACTGTAGCAGAATAAACCAAACAACAGGGCACCACATGATGGATAAGGTAGGGTTTGTAAACTGAGAGCTTTTTAACTTATTGATCAAGAAATGTGAGATTCCTTACATAATAAATAATACCTGTCTGGGCGCTTTCTTTATTTTTTTTTTTAATACAACGGAGAACAGGGTCACATGTAAAAACCCAACAAAAGCACAGATTTACCTCGGAGCGAGCTCCCAAACCGACTGAGGGGTATTCCTCTGAATCCCAGAGAAATCAATACTTCATTAAGGAATGCAACACGGAGGAAAACAGAAGAGCTAAAAGTATTATTTTCTTAATTCATAAAAGCAAAAGTCTGGCGTCTGGAGTTTCGGCTGCCCGCTTGTTAAATGTGTAGAAAGAAAAATAAAAAACAGTTGTGGAGTTTGAATCTAACTTAAATGTCACTATTCTTAAAGTGGAAAGTTGGTATCACTTGTTAGAGGATCGCTCATTTTTCGAAAGTGAAACCCCTTCCGGCACCTTCTGGTATATTAAACAGGATATTTTAACAAGATTTCCATAAATTTGTCAGACTTATTTATTAATAACAAATTTCAACTGACCTAAAACAAGATTAGTTTGGACTGATTTTACTTACAATACATCCAACTCACAAGAAAAGACCACATATGATGCTGAGACAAGGCGTATTTATGGGAGAGCTAAAAGTTTCCATTTTTATCTTTTCGCAAAAACAGGAAAAAATCCCTACTTGTGTTCAAAAGACTCTGTAATGAGTTTAAAATAATCCAAAGTTTTTCCAATCCATGGTGAAGTCCTCTGGGCTGTCTAATTCTACGTCCTAATGCCAAAAAGTATTGAAAATTAGACAGGCTACATTCAGTGTTGCTAAGTCCTCATGGGGAATGTCCAAAACTGTCAGCAGACGTCTCCTAATGATGCTGTTACCTCATTCCAGAATATTTTAAGTGTGTCCAGTTGTAGTGGATGCTACAGAGAGAAAAAGTGTAGAGAGAAAAATATTGTCATCATGTCTTTATTTCTACTTTTCCCTTTGAAATGTCACGATTCTACCTTTTTTTTTTTTAAATTCACTTCCACATTTTTTTTTACTGTTTTACCAGAATCTACAGCATGTCACAGTGGTCCCATTCAATTTAGTTTTATCTGCACATGAAGTTTAAGCCTATTCATAAATAAGCTCCAGTTCAAAAAGGGAGAGCGAAAAAAAGAGAATCCATCTCATACACAGAAATATGTCGTCAATTTAATCCAATCCAATCATACAGACAAACTCAAAAGATAATTACAAACATTCCATTTCAATTCATGTTCAGTTTATTATATGATAGGAAATATGAACCTTTTCTAGCCATATATTTAGTCAGGATTGCTTTATATAATTTTGATTGTAAATAGACCAAACTGTTAATTGAAAAGAAAACATGCTAAAGGCAATGTGGGAAATTGTGAAAAATGAAACAAGGGGGCGGGGTCATTGAGGAGTGAGAAGAAAAATATTTCAAGTCAAAATCTTGAAAAACGGCAAGAAAAGTTGGAGAGGTGAATAAAATAATGACAATATCCAATCATAAACCTTTTTGAGGAGATGCATCATGGAGACGAAATGTCTCATCAGAGAATAAAAGTTCGACACATTGAATGAGTGCTACAAATCCACTCAAAAATGTATTTATATTTAGATGTTTTGGCTTTTTTATGTTGTAGAAATTAACTTCATTCAGGTTTCTGCAAGACAGACTTCAGTTTATAAGGACTTTGTGTTAGTATCTCACTGCAAGTAAACAGGTTTTAAAAAGAGGATTTGAACTGAAAACATGTGGAAAAAAAATTATAAGAGGAATAACTACCCATGTACCAAATAGTGCTTCACAAGACGGGGTTCTCCTTAGTGAGAAACACTGTGATCTACTGAGATATTATACCAGCGCATCCGTTTACGCTTCTGTAATTCTACATACGTCAGAAGTACCTGGGTATCCAGCTATTAAAAAAACAACTTTCAGACTTGATATGAAATGATATCGGTCATAGTGACATCTTACCTGATGCCTTCTTCTGTCATGAGTCATTTGAAGCCGTACTGGCTCGTGAAGTAGCTGGCTACCTCCAAAGAGGAACAGTTGGGGGGGAAAAAAAACTCTCCGTGCACTGAGGCTTGATGGAGTAGTTCGGCTGTTGGCATGGAAACATGAGAGGATATGACATTTGGTGTCATTTTGTGAACAAAGTCTTCATACAAAGGAAAAAACCTGCCAAATTTGCCACCAGTTTCAACTGCTGTTAGCACCAGCTTTGAAAAACACCTTTTAACGATAATAGTGACACACATCTTCCTATTGGACGGCTTTCAGAGCACATGAGCTCGTCTAGAGAGGATGCACAAGAAAATGAAAACGTCTGAATGACATGTTTTGTCAAAAGATAAAGCATTATGGTGTTAAAGGGGCAGTATCCTGTGTTTTCCAGTCACATAGTGTCATTTAATAGCGCAAGCAAGAAGCCATGTCAACTTCAGCTGTTATAAAAATGCTTTATATTTCAAATATGGTGGCAGCAGTAACAGATAGCATATGTAGTGTACATTTATTTGCAGTGAGAAAATATTTGCCATCTTTGGTAGATTCTTTGGAAACTATGGATGTTGTGCTCCAAAGTTGGCGCCAGTTACTTATTAGTTAAGCTAACATTTAGCCTGAGTGGGTAACGGTACTAGCCTGGTACCCCATAGGTATTTTCTTGCTCCACCGCTGTTGAGTGTTGATGAACAGTTTTTCCCTCTAAAGTCCAAGTAAATAATCCATCTTGTTCTTGTAGCTGGCTAATTATACTGTCGGTCAGCAATGCTCCTCCACCTGTGGACAGACATCGGATTTGAAGCATCACAGTTGTACATTCGGAACAATTAACAAGTTGGCAGCTGACATCAAAAAAGGCATTAGATAGATGTGGTGTGATGTACTCACTGGGTTCTCAGCGTCAACATTTGAAGTCTAGGGGCCCTGTCTGGTTCCCCGACGTTTTCTCCATAGCCTCTAATTGACGTCAAAAACATACACTTGTATTGATTTCAAAAGATGGAGACTTTTCATCTATATTTCTGTCAAAACGCTGCTGAAAGGCTGGGCTTCTCATCTCAGGATGTACTGTGGCATCAAAGAGATATTTCATCGTGGGGTACCTCTTTTACTCAATTTTCTTTTTATTTTTGTTGCCCTCCTCCAATCACTCTGTTGGTTGTCTGTCAGCATAGCTTCTTTTTAGCTTCACGTCTGCTTGTGTGTTGTCAAATGCATGTAGGATTTGACGAGCGCATACGAGGGGGCTACCGCAGACCTACACGTCATACAGTATGGATCTGTATGATCCATACAGATCCATACTTCACATTCAGCTCACATGCTGGTTTAATACATCTATGATAGCTGAACATGTAGCAGAAACAAGGCTAGATTGGGACAAAACTGCATCATTTAAAGCCTCGTTCTAAACCTCCAGACCATGGCTGGCAGATTGTGCCACCCACTGGCACCAGCTTTGTTCTGCAACATACAGTGGCTTGCAAAAGTATTCACACCCTTTAAACTTTTCCATATCTTGTCTTAATACAACCAGAAACATAAATATGTGTTTAATTGGAATGCAATGTGAAAGACCAACACTAAGTGGTAGGCAATTATGAAGTAGAAAGAAAATTATACATGATCACAGTGTGCAAAAGTGTCCAGCCCACTTTTCTCTGAGTGCAACCAATCGCCTTTAGAAGTTGCCTGATGACTGCACAATTCAGGAGTGGGCAGAAGTTAATTAGACTGTAACAAGCGCAGCGCACTGCACAACTAATGTGCACGAGGCCGCGCCCTGCTCCGCTCCTATCAATCACACACTCTAGAAAAGACCCTCCAGTTACAGGAAGCAACAAAAGTGACAAAACGGAGCTGGGAGATGCTAAACACAAGCTAAAGAACGGGAGTAGTTCCACTCCTATGTCAGCAGAGCACAAAGTCAGAGGACTTAAAGTATTTTTGTAAAAAAATAAATAAAAAAAATAAGCCCAGATGGACCAGTGCCAGTGAGGAGCTGTTTTAAAATATCCTTAATTTATTTGCCGACCAAACAAGTCTAATAATAGAGACATTCTGTTATTGACTAACATTAAACATAGTACAGTAAGATATATATTTTGGAAACATTAGTATGACAGCCTACTGAAAGGAGAGGGGTCATGTACTCTTATTGTTTTATTATTGATTGTTCTCTTATGTGATTTGGATTATAAATCTGTAATAAAATCTACACAGCTATCCATCTCACTAGCTCTGTCTGTCTATTTTAAAGTGGTAGCAGTTTAGCATTATATGTCTGGTTGACTTTGACTCCGACCTCTAATTAGAGTTAATTAGGTTGGATTGGGTTTGGAACTTCTTGGAACTTTTAGGTCCGATCTAAACTCAGTAGTTATCTAACCAGAGCACCTTTTGTATTTTTACCATGTGTCATAAATAGCTGGTGCCACACCACAAACAGAACTTCTCATAGTTTTAAAACATAGTGTAATTTTTCCCCAAAAGTCAGGTTTGTACAGTGCACAACTAAGAGTTATGTGCACCACAAAAAAAGAGAGAAATAAACCTCACAATAGAATAAACTGATGCCTGTGATTGTGACAAAATGTGAAAAAAATCTTCAAGAGGTTACAGATACTCTCTGAAGGCTCTGCATGTTTAGCTTACACACCTTCCCAGAAGGTAAAATACCAACATTTCATCCTGCTGGCTGAATCCTTGGATCAGCAGTTCAGTCCCAGGGCACTCCACATGCAGAGATGTCTTTGCACAAAGCAAAGTTGCTCCCACTGCTTTGCCCGAGTCTTGCATGGCGTGAGTGAAGCCTGAGGCATGTTTTGTTTTTGTGCAGGTGCTCCACACAGACTCTGTAAATGTATATCCACCTGTGGCAGCAGGCTGCCGAGCCGAAAATATGTCATGTTAAAATCCAAACTACTCATGCCCAGTGCTTACTTTGTCCACTCACTTTGCGCAAGCGAGAAGTCAAAACGCTGAGTTCCAGACATTTTAAGATGAGTAACAATAAAAGCTTCTGAAGCAAAGCAATACCACAGTCCAGCCATATTTCTTTTTGCCAGACAAACGTGTAAAAGAAACATAGAGAATTCTACTGTGCAATTTGTTTTCAATAAGCAAACTGCTGGTCATGAACTTAGATTTTTCTCATGTGCAACAACGCTAAAGACAGCGGGGGCCACTCTGATCACTGGGGTTTTGTTTAACCAGAAAGCGGATCAGAAGAGAAGCTGCCGATCACTTAGCATGTTCTCTTGCTTCTAAATAAATCTATTTAGTTTGTCGCCTTTATGGGTCCAATTCAATCTGAACCATTACAAGTAAAAGCGGTACATCCTCACTCTGACAACTACTTCATCTCGCAGCTCAGAGATGAGTTTAGAAAACATAATTATTGCTTGGTTTGCAGAAAATATCAAATTATTTTCTACATGTTTACATTGGTGTGGAAGAGTAAATCCTTGGTGCTTAAGTAGAAGGCAGCTGGGCCTCTTTTCTTGAGGAGTTCCACTTGTGAAAACCAACATATTTTGTGCAGCTCAACCGAAGGTTAGTGTAAGTTGCTCCATTTGGAGTTTTTCAGGAGCAAACTTTGGATATTTAATGCAGAAAAGAGCAACAAAATTTTTCCCCTCAAGGTCATTGCTCTTTATCTGTGTATGCAGTTCAGCTCTTGCTGACAGTTTTGCAATTTTTATGGAAACCCAACATTGATCCAGCATACTTCTCCCATTACTTTGAATTTGAGTCTGCATTCAGCTTCACTTGAAGTGTAAAAAATTCAACTAAGACATTATATACACACCATTTTTGCACTTAAAGGGAAGCAACTGGAAGAAACAGCATAAATATTTTAAGTTATATGATCAGCTGATTTCCTTAAACAGAAACAGGGTTTCATTCAAGAGAAACACTGCAGAAATTGTAAAATTAACAAGAAAAGTGATATTTTGGATTTGCAGA
The DNA here is from genome assembly GCF_051168715.1 of Poecilia mexicana. NCBI lineage: Eukaryota > Metazoa > Chordata > Actinopteri > Cyprinodontiformes > Poeciliidae > Poecilia > Poecilia mexicana. Next base: position 5,310,577 of record NW_028263390.1, on the reverse strand, counting down.
GGACCCACATGTTGAGACAGACTGTTGAACAACTGCAATCTTTAATAAAATTAAGAAAACACAACAAAATCACGTCAATATAGACAGACCCTCAAGGAAGCTCCCACAGCCCAGTATAACACTTTCATTCTATTGGCTGGAAAGTTGCCAGGCGACGGTACTTTTTGTTTTGAGAGAGAGCAGAAAAGAATTTGCAACAGAGATGTTTGCAAGAGCAGAGTTAATCAATCAATCAATCAATCAATCAATCAATCAATCAATCAAATTTTATTTGTATAGCACATTTCAGCAGTAAGGCATTTCAAAGTGCTTTACATAATTAAAATAAAAACAGCATGTGACATTGAATAAACAACGAGAAAGAGAGAGATTTTAAGAAAAAGAAATGGTGAGAAAGAGAAATAAAAAGAAATTAAAGATAAAGAGATTTTTAAAAAATCCATGCGGAGAGAAGTTTAGCGTCCGAGGAGAAAATCTGAGCGTGAGCACAAAGATTTGAGAGAGCACGGAATATTTGAAAGAGAGCAAAAGATCTGAGTGGAAGTATTACACGTTTTGAGAACAAAGAAATGAGATTCTGCTTTCAAAAGAAACATGGCAGTTAAATTTCTCCATAATTCAGTTCAGAAGAGCTATTACAGACATTCAAATACACAAAAATTATCAAAAGATACAAAAAACATCAGCTTATTCACTGCCATATCGCTTCACCGTAGTGATTTTCAATTTTCTGTCAATTTATGAAGTTTCAAGAAGTTGAACTGGGTTTGTGTGATCTCATCAGATTTCTGAAGCTTTAGTTAAAACCTGGTTATGGTCCAGCTGAACAAAATGCAAAATACTTTTTCTTTTTCACAATTTACATAGTAAAATGCAGCAAAGAGTGTGGGATACTGGTTACACTAGGCTGTTCCTTGAGTAACAGATTCAAACTTTACCAAACTCATTTTAGCTCTTTCAAACTCCGCCTAGCATACATTAGCTTCGAGACGTAGCTTCGTTTCATGCCGAGCGCCGCAGCCGAGAAAGGAATCCATTCCGTGATCAACCCCTTATTCCTGACACAATTACACTCTTGGACCCTGCACATCTCTGAGTCTGTCTCCAGAATAGTGTGAGCCCTTCAGGCCAGACGGCATCAATAAGCGCCTGACAGTCCTCAGAGGAGCTTCATTCTCAGACACAGCAGTGCCAGGATAAAAGACAAATGAAGAATAATTGACTCACAGCTCATGGCCAAAGGGATTAGTATGATAGAACTCTTGGGATCGCTTCCACATTCTTTCAATCTCTGCCCGTCTCGCGCGCTCCCTCCTCTCTCTCTCTCTCTCTCTCTCTCTTTCTCTTTTTCTCTCTCTCTCTCTCTCTCTTTTTCTCTCTCTCCGTCCTTTTCCCCTCGTTTTTCGGCTGTTGAGTTTCTCGTGGCACCGCCCGGCCCCGCCCGGAATCACGCTGTCCATTAATACTCTGCTCAGAGAGAAAGAGAGGGCAAAACTTATTAAAGACATCAATAACGGCCATTAGAATCCGAGGGGGAAGTTTGTGACCTCGTTTGATGTGGCGACTCAAGGTTTTACTCAGACTGAGCCGCGCTTTGGTTGATACCGAGAATGTTTTTTTACTCCTCTATTGTATGTAACAAAGAGGGACGGCAGCAAAATGGGAGATATCGCTAATTTCAACCATTTCACTCTAAAAGAGCAGTAATTATTCTGTCTGGGTCAGAAGCGACTCGTCATATTTGAGTGCCTTGTTGTCGTCGGTCAGACCGGTTTTCCCCTCAAACAGATGTGTTTATTTCTGTTTTAATGGAAGGCGACTATTAGGAGTTATATAATGGTGGGATGTTTTAAGTGTTTCTTCAGGTAAGTGTGCTGTTTTCTTGGGCTAATTGAAGGGCACAAAAATAAAGTAGGCATATATACCAGGAGCAAGTGGAGCAGCTACCTCTCTATTTTTCACAAATGTTTTTGTGGCTCAGTCTCTTGGAAATTAACAATAATTCAGTATTTGTCGAAGCGTTTACTTTAAGTTGGTGGAAAAAAGAACAATGAATGAAATGTAATGCAGAACTAGGACTATGAAGGGCTGTTGGAATAAGACTTATTTCTGTATTGATTTCCCATACTGTATTTGATGCAAACCCCTAAAAACAATAAAAATGTCTGACTTTACAGATGAAACTGACTATCATGACTATCTTGACTATTTCATACAAAATTACTGTTTTCCTGAGGATGATTAGACCCCTAGGCATGTTATCATTTCCCTTTTATATAATTACATTACGCACTATTTTATTTAGTAGCTTCCCCCCCAAACAACAGAATAGGAGTTGCATTTCATTGCACATATTTACTGTATATGAAAGATCAATGGGATTTGCTGTATATAAAAGAGAATAAGTCACTAAAAACTAAACTAAAAACTGAAGGGAACTTGAAGCTTATTTCTTTTAGAGAACTGAAATTCATATACAGCACTTTGGCATATGAGTTAGAAATAAAAGAGCCCGCTCAACAAAACTGCTGTGGTTCCTACGTGCATTAGCGATCCAGACAAACAAAAGTACCAGGAGCTGAATCAGGCTGTTTAGCATCAGGTTCAATTAAGCTCATGTTCTGAATTCATTTGAAAACTCAACGAGAAAGCAGCTGATACAAAAAAAAAAAAAAAAAAAAAAAAAAAGCAGCACACATTGCAGCACTTAAGGCCCGGTTTATTAAGTTCCACTGGAGGACAAGGTCTTTTTATGTTCTACTGATGGACCTGCTGTGGTTGATGATGTGGCCCTCAGTGCAGAAAATTACCAATTAATCAAATCACCAAGCAGCACTTAGCGAGTGCAGGAACTTCATCAGTGATTACTAATCCACCCCCTCGGCCCTCATCACATTTTTTTTATTTTTCAAATGAAATTTTCAAAAAATGGCTAAATTATTTACACCGCAGGCCAATTCCATCTGTGTCTTGGGCTGTGTCTTACTTTGTGGTCATTCGGGTACGTCTTATTCACATCATGTACTCTGTACAGGTGAGATTACCTGGATGTGTATAAACACAGACCCAGCTGAATGTACAGAAGAATAAGTCGAGGCCTGGTAAATTATTAGCGCATGCGGTGCACTTCCAACAACTGTGTTTATCACACCGGCACTTTCAGAACAACCTAATGAGACGTTTTCTGACTCTGTGTGATCCCCTAAACTGCCGCGTCTCGTTATTTCTCCCTGCCGGTGATTTTCGAGGCAAAAAGCATTCGGCAATGTTTAAAACTCCTGCAGGACAGATAACCTCCAAATTATGCACTAGATCAGAGCAGCAGCGGCAGCTGTTTGAATGGCTCCTTGATTGATTCATTTTTAATTCTCTTGCCTGTCAGTAAACCCCGACGGCACATGAAGGGGTCACTTCTTTGCTTCCTTTCATCAAACCGCATATTACAGCACTTTGTGTTGATTTCCCTTTGATTTAGTAATGTGAATAATCTCGAGATTGGTAGCCCTTGTGCGCTCGTGTTCACTAAGCGATAATTGGGGATACAAAAGAGAAACAGGCTGACGTTTTTAAGGTACCAAAAAGCTACAAGACCTTAGTGCTTTGTTTGGACTGTCATGTTGCATCAAGGAAAATGCAGTGACTTGCAAAATGATTCAGACTTCTTGAGCTTAGCATTCTGTCATGTTGTAACCACAAACTTCACTTTGATATAATGCATAAAATATATATTTTTAATTTTACAAACAGTCTGAAAAGTGTGGCATGCTCTGCATTTTGATATCTCAAAATGTGATTAAATTCAATTGGAACGGGTTGCATCAATGTGTGTTTAGTAGAAGATTGGCCCAGTCAAAGACCAGCCCGATATCTAATTGTAAAAAGTGTCATTTACTATTTGAGTTAAAGATATTTTGCAAACATTTTAATCTCCAGTTGTGCAAGTCTGGATATGATCCAAACATAAAATAAGATGACTTTCTTGATCCCACACATGGGAAATTTTGTTTTTAAGCAGGACACAAAGTGAAAAACAGAGCAAGGCTAGTAAAACAGAACAATAACCAAATAATAGCACAAAAAAGTACAAACAAAAATACAAATACTTTTCAACATTGCTGTAATGGAGTTCGTAGTTCTCCTATGTGCACGGACATGTTCACACATTCTGACAGATTTTGAGAAATACACACCTGGTTTTACATCACAGGTTTTCTGTGGTGACCAACAGGGACACATGTAGGCGCACCTTCGCGTGAATCTAATGGCAATCTGTCCGTTCTCAACAGGGACCCCGGTCACTTTCATGTAAAAGCCACCATAGCAATCTCACTAGTTCTGACCTGTAACATTTCCATTCGGGTTCAAACTCAGCCGTAAAGTCAAGTCTGAACGATATGCAGCCATTCAAAATGGAAAAGCCTCAGCAGCACCGGGTGGGGAAAACGTACTGCTGGGGTTCAGAGTTTTCAATCAGCATCTCCAAAAGTTTCTGACAATAGGATGGAATGGTCTGGACATAAAACAAACTAAACTGGTTTTTAGTGTAGCTTTAAAATAACATGCATTAAAGGAAAATTAGCACGTTGTTATGGCAATTTTTTGAAAATAACTGTCTTGAAAAATGTTATATCCTGGATGTAAATGTTTTGGGACAACGCCCCCGTCCCCCCTCAATTATCAACGTGCTATTTAATCTGAAACTCTCCCATAAATGATGCAGCAAAACTCAGCTTAAAAGACGGAAAGCAACATTTTCATACAGTAACTTTTATCAACAGTCAGCTGCTTCGTTTCTAACGCTCGTTGTGTGGGTGTGGTTGCGTCAGATTTGATGATGGTGTTTTTTTCCCCGGCAGAGAAGCTAAAAAGAAAAAAACAAACAAACCTACACACACACAGTGAACGCACATGTGTGTGTTTAGGAGCCACTAGAGACCTTTCTGGTGGCAAACTAAATGAGTTGGCTCTCCTGTGATGTTACACTTCAATCTCAAAGTTACTAACGGCATTGTTTCTACCATGACTAACTACCATCTGTTGCTTTTTATCATCTTGAACTTGTTGTCCTTTTCTGACACAGGATACACAAAATAACGAATCTGAATTATATTAACCTGCTTTTTTCTCCATTTCCCTAAAAGACAGAAGTATTAGAGCACATTTTATATCAATTACATTTTGAAATTGCTTTGGAAATCAATATATGATTCATTCTGCATATGCCTAGCACATGCATACATTGTTAATCACCAGTCTTGGAGGATGTTCAGAAAATAGTTTTCTTTTTTTCTTTTTTTTTTTTTTTGCACATAAATGACACGAAGGGCCCAGTCATGCTGTTTCCAACACAAATCTTCCAGGCAGATTGAGATCCCAAATGTTTGCTGGCCCTGTCACAGAGCTGATCTGAACCTTCCTCAAGAGGGGAGCAGTGCTCTCTTTGCATTGCTTCTAAGTAGTTTGGATTTATGGATTGAGAAATGTGGGCATTTACAGTAGAGGTAATGGGTTTCTAGACCTTTGGTGAGTTGGATAAGATCAGTGGATAAGATTGGCTTCACCGATCTCCCAAAACTAAGGAAAATCAGTGCTGATTTGTCAGTGCACTTCTATCCATTTTATAAAAATTCCTTATATGTCAAGTTTGACTTAAAGAAAATCTGACTTTGTAATTTAACCCCTCGAAATTGGGCCTCTGTCTCTAAAAAAATTCTGCCCTTTCTGAAGCGTTCAGGAAACGTTTTTACCTGTGATTTTAACTGTATCTCTTAGGTAACAGAAACCATCACAATTGCGAAATTGTGTTTTTTTGACATTAGCGGAATATCCACAAAATTTGGGTGGAAGCTCATCTAATGAGTCCTGTTTCTGCACACATGGCTTTCGTTTCTTTTTGTTTGAGGCTTTGGGTTCTTTGTTCTGATGCCTTGTTGTGTCTTATTTCCTAACTTGACCTTTTCCTTCAGATTTTACCAAAGATTCCTGCCACAACTAACTTTGAACCACCAACCAACACTTTGCATTGGTTTACTTCTTTTTCTGTGGGTTTTAGAAACCTTTCCACATCCCTTGTTGTAGTTTGCTCTTCTTGAGGTCTACAAGCACTCTCTTTTCTCTAGTCACCCACTTCCATATTTAGACATGTACAAATATTTGTACGTTTGCCATTTTCTCAAGTATCGTAAAAGTTCAACTTTAGCTGCATGCTGTCACCGCTTTGCTTTCCTCCAAATATCTTTGGTCACTAAAAATAAAAAAAAAGGTTTTCTTGCGTGTGCAGACGGTGAATGCTCCCCTGCTATAGCTCCTTGAGCCCATGGACTCTACTTTACCTCTCTGACTCACAGCCTTCTTGTCTGCCTTCAGAGTTTTTTGCGGTTTTGGGGGCGGCTGCTGCTCAGGAGGAAGAGCGGCCATCTGGCAGTTAGAAGATTAGGGTTGGATTCCTGCTTCCCCACTTCATATGTCAAAGCGTCCTTGAGCAACAGACCGAACCAGATACTGCACTCGATCCGTCGATCAGTCTGTGCCGGCGTGTCTGCGAGTGAGTGGATAGCATGTCGGAGGAACACGAGAAAACAACTTTTGCATATCCGAAATCCCACTGGAATGTGTGTTGGGTCTGAAGTCAGTCAGTGCGGAAAAGCGACAAATAAAACCAGATACCAAAACAAGCTTGTATAGAAAAAACATTCTTTGAAAACGGCTTCAGAGTCTGTAGTTTAGTCCTTTTACATACCTGTCAGTTTGGGACTCTCACCTCCCACCTCATTAGGGCGAAGGGGTTGTGATTTGAGAATATCTTGAGTTCAAATCTCAGACTCAAGTCATACAAAAACACCAAAACCAAAATCTTTTGTTTTTTTAACCACACTCTAAAGACTAATATTTTTAGTGAGATCTCAAGTCCAAGTAAATTGTTATTTCAAGTAATTGAGGGGAAAAGTAATCTGGTAGCTATGCCACAGGCCAAAGCACTGAATGGGACACACTTAGTGTTTCTGATTTACAGATGTGGGCTAATAATGGTTCATGTCAGTGTGAGCTCAGAGTTTTCTCAAACTGAAGTTTTTTGAACCACCATAGACCGTCTTACCTGCAGATATTGACAACTATGTAGATAAATTAATTGTACTCTTGCTTTCCAGCATCCAGCAGGTCTATACTCAAATAGATAGAGCTCAAATAAACGGCACTATCTATTTATACATATTATAATTTCCTGAATGTTTTTCTTTTTCCCAGCTGATTTCAGGTTGCTCTGTTAAAAAAAAGGTAAAGTGATAAAAAAATACAGAGGAAATGTAGCTGACTTGAAAGAATAGGAACAAGCTTTGAATTTTTTTTTTTGAGTTGTCTTTTCTCCGCGCGCAGCCACAAACACTCCAAGAAGACAAACATCTCCTTGTTCCAACTTCAGACGGCGAAGAGGTAGAGTCTGTGCCCCGCCTCTCAGCGTTCACAACGACTCTCTCGTAAGTCTGACGTGTTATGACTGAGCCGAATCTTTTAGAATCGTGCTGCTTTTCTTCTCCACGCAGGGTTTTATTGCTCTGATCAGTCACACTGTACGCCAGTGATTCTGTCGTGAAACATTCTGCGGCGCATGAATACTTTAAAATGGTAATAAAGCGAGCATTTATGATAGCTGCAATTACGGCGACCCACTCCCCACGCAGCCTTCCACTTAAATTACTTATAATTATCACCATGTCGACACATTGGTGCTGTATTATGGATGAAGGGGGATCATCAGCCGCAGTATTTTTATTGCGTTTTGGAAGTATTGCCTGGCATAAAGGCAAAGAATACAGAGTGGAGAACCGATCGTCACGGGCAACAATACAGATTTCCATACATGCAGGTAGAAAATCTACACTAATTTTTATTGCTAGGATATTGATGTGTTTTAATTACAGAAACCTTATGAAGAGAGTTTGAATATGTGTGATAAACTTTCTTCACCCCCATAATATATTAAATATAGCCACTTCATCAGGAGCAATTAAAGTCCATTTACAAGAATTATGGAGGTAACTGGAATGGATATCTGCATTATGCTCCAGTGACCTTTAATATGCAACTTAGAAGGGCAAAGCTCTGGATTGTACAATGTATTAGCAGAGGAAACTTGAAAACTTTTAGTTAGTGAATTAACTAGGTTCAGATTAATGTGACAGAGAATTACATATTTGAATACTTTATAAATATCTATTACACCCAATTCAGCTGAACTTTCATGTTTTGTCACAGTACAAATTTTTTGGAGGTTTTTATGTGAAAGGCCAACACAAAGTAGAGCTTAAATTCGAAATGAAAGGAAACTGATGACCGTTTTAAATTAGTTTTTATATAAATAAAAATCTCAGTTCTCATTGCACCATAGTTCTTGTTTGTTCCTGCTCTTGAACATATATGCATCACCTTTTCAACAAAATCTTGATTTATTGTTGCATTGAGTTGTGTTTCTTCTTTGTGAATTTTTCTAGATCTCTGTTTTCCCGGGTCCTGGTATATTCTGTTAATCATGTTAATGTCACAATCTGTAGTATTTAGAGTTTCTGGATATTCTTATTGTACCGGACGAGACCCCGATATGTTACGGTCTTTATGTGATCATACAGGACACACAACATATAGAGTCAAGACCAGATTATGTTTTTAACAGAGAGGTTTGGTTAAACACAAGTCTGGACACAAAGTGGTACTGGGAGTCTTGGCAAAATAAACATAAGAGTTGGAGGAGACACAAAGCAGTCAGCACTTGGCAGTCCGGTTCAGGCTCACCCTACCTAAAGACCTCACCCTGCAACCAAAAAACTGGAAAACCCAGCACAGCCTAAGACTCTCAGACCAAAACGTCAAACAACAAGTTAGCTTTCAGGAACAAAAGATGACATCTATTAAAACTGGAGCAGGAGCGAGGCTCAGTGCAAAGCGAATAGGCAGATGCTCAACTCCCTCGCTCGCCTGGTGGGTGGAGCTTGTTTCTTTTAAAACCCTTCCAGCCAATCAGCTACAAGAAGAAAGCACAAAAATTAATGAGGCGCTCATTCACAAAAATGACACAGAGACACATCACATTTTCTGCTCTTTGCCATTGTTATTTTACTCGTTGTTTTCTATGTTCTCTGATGTTCTTTATACTTTGTCCTCAGTGTTTTCAGCTGACTATTGTCCCCAGCTGTCTCTCATCTGCTCACTAAATCTTCCAGCTTGTTATGATTGTTTGTTTGAATTAATTAAGACTACTGGTTAAGTGCAGACATTTGTCTACAGTTGTATACTACATTCATATAGCATTCTGTCATAAATCTTGGTTTCTCCAATGATTTAAATGTGCTTACCTCTGCCTACTTTAGGTGTCATTCCAATCAATGACACCTAAAGTAGACAGAATGTGATGTTCTGTACACATCACAACAAAACTTGTATTCAGACTGTTAAAAACCTTTACAATGACACAAAGGTAGAACCAACCTTGGTTACGCAATCTGTAAGCACAATATAAAAATGACAGATATTCAAGGCAGCTGTTTCATGGTGCACAAAACCGAGTACCAGCTGACCTCGTTCTCACAGTGTTATCAACTGTCCTTTTTCATAACACTATTTGAGATGAATAAATACACCTCATTTGGTTTATGTAACACCCTGAAATTGGTTTCAATGCACCAAAGTGCTCCGTGCAAAATGAACTGAGATATTTTAGATGTTTAGATGTAACACTTTAATATGAACAGAAAGAGCTTTGGTTGTTCCAGAGTGATAATCAAAATTATGTTATAAGAAACCAATACCTTAGCTTAAGATAAAGGTGTTGTTACTCAGTGCAATGTATAACTTAAAGTGAAAATTACTTTTGCAAATCGCAGTTAAGTTTGCATTAAGTTGGTCTGTGGCTCAATTTTTAATTTCCAAGTTAATTTCATATTAGGACACTTAATAGGGAATCTTAGGTTGAGTACTATCCTAATATAAGCTGTTTAAACCCTGCAATGCAACTATATGTAATTAAAGTACTGCAAGAGTATGCAATTGTAGAACTATAGCAAATTACAGAAGCTAACTCTATTTAAAAAATAAGCAATTCACTTGTACTCTAAGTCTAACAATCTTAGTTTTTCAATTTTGTGTAAACTGGAGAGGGAGAATGAGAAGGAAGCTGAGCTGTAATTCAGTAATGATAGAAATTTAACACGTATGCATCTGCTTTTGGTTGGAGAATTTGGAAGTCTTTCCTCTTGTTCACACCTAATAGGGTAACAGCGAGCATAATTCTAAACATCTCCATAAGAAGATATTTGGATTTATTGCATTCTGAATCTTTTTGTTTTAAATTTAATTTTCTGCTCTAAAAAGTTCTGTATTTATGTACAAAATTCCACACAAGACTTGGTAATTATATTTAGGGTGCAATTACTTTTCACATTAACGACATTAATAGTTTGTATAATGAGCTCAGAAGCTCAGTTCCACCAGATGTTTGCTAATTGCTGCTGGCTAGTCTGAAGGAGCTGAGTGAGGAAGTTCCACTTTGTGAGGCAGAAGCTTGGAAACTGCAGCGCCGAGGAGGTGAAGGTGGAGCTAGGTCCAATCAGGTGTTTTGCACAGCTGAATGGTTGCCATGGGGAGATTAAAGGATTTCTCAAACATGGATGGAATAATCAATACAACAATCCAGGTATGTTTTTAATGGGGGATTAACATAACATGTACAGCTCAAAAAAGTTGATTTTACATAATACTGCCCCTTTAATGGGTGTTCGTCCCATGAATTATGACAAAAAATATGTTTTCAGTAGCAGTTGCCATAGATGAAAGTTAGGCAGACAAGTGCACAGCCTGTGTGGGAGGATTATGAGTGGGAGGTACAGCCTATTGCTTTCTAATAACATCCTCTAATCTCTTGCCAGCTGCCCTTGAGGGTGTCCACTCAGAAAACATTGCAACTTCTCACCTTCAATAAAGCGCCTCCTCCCTGCCTCCACTTCATCCTTTCCCAGGTAGGGGGAGGGGAAGTGGGCCGGCGCATACCCCACTCCATCACCGAGATTAGGCCGGGGTTGGGCCCTCTAGTTGGCTGCACAGGAGAAACCCATTTTTATCCCTTACATTGTCAGATGGAATTAGCTGTACACAACCCCAACCTTTCAGCTGAACCTCGGCCCCATTACGAGCCGCGACACTGTCAGTATGGTTTTCCATTTTCCCAGAAACCCCTCTCAGCTCCCGCTCCCCGCCCCAAATTCAGTACATTCTGTCCACTCCTTTTCACCCAAAGCCGCGGAAGGCCACAATGTGAAATGTTGAAATCATTTGTCCTTTAGTGTCAGCCGTTGGAATCACAGAACAGGTGGGGTATAGCATCCATCAGGTTTGGCGGGGCTAACCTCTAATACCTTAGCAATATACTCTTCTTCCAAATACAGCCGCTTCTGTAGTTTTCATTCCGAACACTTTCATCTCCTATTACTCTGATCCGTCCGTCACAAGTTCACAGGGCTCGCCTTTTAAACCCTGTCGTCATTTGTATTCTTTCAGTTTCTTCCTCCCTCTCCGCTCCTGGATGCCGCATAATAGGTTTTGTGCTTATATAGTGTCGTCGGGTTTCTTTTTCCAATTAGTGTGGAGTCATTTCTCCAGAACTAATCTCAGAGCTCTGCATATAGCCGGCTCCCCCATCTTTGATTTAACGCTTGGCGTGAATCGCGCCGGGGGAGTCGGAGGAACAGCCATGTTGGAGAGTCCCCACAGGTCCACAATGTGTTCACCTCCTGATTGCCCACCCTTCCAGGTTTAGTGCTGGTTTATGAAGCATGATATGAAATAAAACCCTTAACACCCCCCACGCACCCACCCAGTAGAGATTGGTAGCGCAACTTGAAGTCAACTCAAGGAGCTCCGTGTTCAGGGTTGAGGGCTCCTGAAGATGTGTTTGAGACCAAAAGGGGGGAGGGAGGAACAACAGGAATATTAATTTAGGGAAACAACTGTAGAGGGAGTTCCAGGGAAAGCGACTGTAGAGGAAATCGCTGTGTCACAAGGCCAAGGCATGTGGTCATACAGAGACATTGTTCAATGACACGATGGGTCTTGCTGAAGCTGAGGATAGAAAAATGAGAGCCTCACATGAAGCATCATAAATACAACCAATACAAACAGTGACATTAACCTTGTCCCATCCTGTCATGTTATATTCACAACCTTCATTGTGTTTTATTGGCAATTTGTGGGAGACTGATGCAAAGGAGTGCATAACTGTGAAGTAGATGGAAATAGACGCTTTTTTGTTCAAATCTTAGCACCTATTTATTGATTTTTCCGGGGAACGTAACTCCAAAATGGAGTGTTAAAAAATGTTGTTTTGTTGTATCCTGCTTTCACACCCCACAGCCAATTGGTAATGTTGCAGATGCCCATTGTCTTCCTGTCCACAGGTGGTCAGTCCAATCTCTTTGATATTAGAAAGTCAATAGGATGTGACTCTCCAACGTGACGCTGTGTGGAATCCTCCAAGACACAACTGTTTATAATTTATCACTAGATAGTAAACCGTTCCCCCATTTGGGAGAGGAAAGGACTTTGTGCCACTATATATGTACTGTAATTCCAGTAAATAAATGAGA